>NC_064629.1:143181875-144431875 GCF_023864275.1 Schistocerca cancellata | reverse complement strand
CTTGTACCACTATTGAAATAAGCCTTTCATATGTGAATAGGATAAACAGGGTTTCGCAAAAATCAGTTTTTTAAAACCATCCTTGTTCCAATGAGGAATGTAATTTCGTTCCAGGTAGACTGTAAAGTTTGAACTTGAAATTTTCCTCTAGAGTATCGAACAATAGTTACTTTTTTCCACTCTGTAATTAGTGAATAAGATCAAATGGAAGAGATAAATAAAACCTTCTCTCTATCCAATGAAGCCAACAACTGCCTATATCCCTAAACTAAATGTCTGAGCTCCAATTTCCACAATTCTGTACGATATACCATTGCCATCTCCGCCAATAGATATGTTTCTCTCTTTGTATACTAGAGTCTGTCCGGCTGTATTTTGTTCCCAGGTATTAAAATGGTTCAAATGATTCTGAGCACTATGGGACTTAACATCTATGGTCATCAGTCCCCTAGAACTTAGAACTACTTAAACCTAACTAACCTAAGGACATCACACACATCCATGCCCG
The DNA here is from genome assembly GCF_023864275.1 of Schistocerca cancellata. Taxonomy (NCBI): domain Eukaryota; kingdom Metazoa; phylum Arthropoda; class Insecta; order Orthoptera; family Acrididae; genus Schistocerca; species Schistocerca cancellata. Next base: position 144,431,367 of record NC_064629.1, on the reverse strand, counting down.
AGGCAGGATTCGAACCTGCGACCGTAGCGGTCACGCAGTTCCAGACTGAAGCGCCTAGAACCGCTCGGCCACAACGACCGGCCAGGTATTTATCGAGACTACGTAGGCGTGAACCCAGGATTTTCCGTCACCCCAGCATTTAACGTACCATAGATACGTACGATTCTAATAATAAAAAAACAATAATATACATAAAAAGTTTTAGTATAATCACAATAATTTGTTAATATTTTTTAATATTTCCGGGGGATCATTACCCCCATGCCCTCTCCCCCCCCCTACCCCCCCCCCCCCCCGGCCCCCTCCATGGATCCCCACCTGAGTTTACGCCTCATAGGCCGTTCTATTTCATGTAAAAGAAGATTTCCAGTTTACCTAAAACATCATTTTGGAAACAAATACGGTAGTTTACATTTGAAACATGGCTGAATCACAACACCATTAAATTATACTGATAGGTTTCTGATGTATTGTGTCGCATCTTTCGTTTTTTTTTCTATCTATTGGTCGAAGAACAATGACAATGAACCCATAATGAATAGTTTACATTAATATTTACAGAAATTTGTAGCTCCTGCTTTTGTGTAGCTGTTTGTAAATTCCTACAGAATTTTATGACTTTTATTTCCTCCTTAAGCAGTGTATTACAACTGATAATGATGTACTCTTGAGTTCTCACCTTTCCATATCCTCGTTTTTTTATCACTTCTCTGTAGAGATATCGGCTACAATCCGTGGTCTTTAAGCGCATGGACGGTACCTCGTGTAGGATCTATATAATCCAAGTTGACTGTCTCTCACAAGGGCTCGGACCTGTTCGCCATCCCTGATTTCGTCCAAATTTATAGTGCACTATGTGATCAAAAGTATCCGGACATCCCCAAAAATATACGTTATTCATATTAGGTGCATTGTGCTGCCACCTACTGCCAGGTACTCCACATCAGCGAACTCAGTAGACATTAGACATCGTGAGAGAGCAGAATGGGGAGCTCCGCGGAACTCACGGACTTTGAACGTGATCAGCTGATTGGGTGTCACTGGTGTCATACGTCTGTACGCATGATTTCCACACTCCTAAAACATCCCTAGGTCAACTGTTTCCGCTGTGATAGTGAAGTGAAAACGTGAAGGGACACGTACGGCACAAAAGCGTACAAGCCGACCGCGTCTGTAGGCTTACAAAGACCGCCGACAGTTGAAGAGGGTCGTAATGTGTAATAGGCACACATCCATTCAGACAATCACACAAGGATTCCAAACTGCATCAGGATCCACTGGAAGTACTATGATAGTTAGGTGGGAAGTGAGAAAACTTGAATTTCATAGTCGAGCGGCTGCTCATAAGCCACACATCACGCCCGTAAATGCCAAACGACGCCTCGCTTGGTGTAAGGAGCGTAAACATTGGGCGATTGAACAGTGGAAAAACGTTGTGTGGAGTGACGAATCATGGTACATAATGTGTCGATCCTATGGCAGGGTGTGGATACGGCGAATGCCCGGTGAACGTCATCTGCCAGCGTGTGTAGTGCCAACAGTAAAATTCGGAGGAGGTGGAGTTATAGTGTGGTCGTGTTTTTCCTGGAGGGGGCTTGCAACCCTTGTTGTTTTGCGTGGAACCTTAACAGCACAGGACTACATTGATGTTTTAAGCACCTTCTTGCTTCTCACTGTTGAAGAGGAATTCGGGGATGGCGATTGCATCTTTCAACACGATCGAGCACCTATTAATAATGCACGGCATGTGGCGGAGTGGTTACACGCCAATAACATCCCTGTAATGGACTGGCCTGCACAGAGTCCTGACATGAATCCTGTAGAACACCTTTGGTATGTTTTGGAACGCCGAATTAGTGCCTGGCCTCACCGACCGACATCGATACCTCTCCTCAGTGCAGCACTCCGTGAAGAATGGGCTGCCGTTCCCCAAGAAACCTTTCAGCACCTGACTGAACGTATGCCTGCGAGAGTGGGAGCTGTCGTCAAGGCTAAGTGTGGACCAACACCATATTGAACTCCAGCATTACCGATGGAGGATGCCACGAACTAGTGAGTCATTTTCAGCCAGGAGTCCGGTTACTTTTGATCACATAGTGTATATACAGGGCTTGTACAGAAACGAAAGTGAGAGAAGTGAGAGCTCCATATGGCATAGCGTTAAGAAGAAATAGCATTTTTGGCTCGGCTCAGGTGAGGTATGATCCATTAATGTTAGTGTAGATAGTGTAGCATGCAGCTGTTTGCACTGCGGAAGGAGTACAAAAAGCTAATGTGAAGATCGTGGGTTTGGGTCCCTGCGTGAAAAAAAATTTACTTTTTTTTAATTGCCATTTTTGCATTACGTACACTGTAAATAAGCCGAAATAGTGCTCAATATATTGTATTTTCAAGATAGAGGAGAATTGCCGTCGTGCAGTATTAAAGTAATTCACCCCCAAATGCACTCCGCTAGCGGAACCCTGCGATCTGTTTTTATCGCCAGGTAAAGAATTTGACCAAAAAGCTTCAAAAGTGCTCTTATCGAGAGAGAAAAATAATTCGCATACCGAGAAGTCTGCATCACAGTACATTCCATTGTACGTCACCAGTCATCCTCGCCAGTACTGGACGAAATGGTGCGTTACAGATGGTTTGCTGCCAAAAGCGTGTGGTTAGAGAGAAACCAAGTTTTCCTTACCACAGAAACTTTAAAACGAACATATAATTGTAAAAATTCGTCTTTCATAACAGAACTTACGAATGGAAACCAAGTTTGTCTTCCCATAACTTTAAAACACACATGTGACTATCAACCCAGAAAAAGAAAAAAAAAGTATCAATTTTATATGCTATGTTCTCGTATGCGGCTGACAATCTCTTACTGGAAACTCATTTGCAATCCCAAATTTTACTTTGCCTTGTCTTTTCACGTCTTTTATAAAAATTGTAATAAATTCAGTATATTGAGCATTATTTCGGTTTATATGAAGTACAAGTTACGTAAAACTAAAAAAATTAAATAAAAAAGTTCCCGCACAGGGGCTTGATCCCATATCCCCCTGATTACCGTTCTGTACTCTTTCCGATGCGCAACTCGCTACCTCGAAACTGTTCTAACATAAGTGGTTCCTGCCAGCCCCAGCCGCCCAAAAAATTCTGTTTTCTCTGAATTATTGACATCTGAAGCTCTCACTTCTGCCGCTTTCATTTCCGGCCAAGCCCTGCGTACACCATAAATCTGAACGAAATCGGTGATAACGAGTAGGTGCGAACCCTTTGTCTGTCTGTCTTTTATATTCTAAATGTCAGACTTGGTGGTATAGCGGTAAATTGTATACCTGGAATCCATGAGGTTGCAGGGTCAAGTCCCGGTCGGACCACGGAAATTTTCAGTGTGCCTTTAATCTGACCTTCACCTCTCAACCGTATGAGGAGTCGCCAGGAATAAGACGTGGTTCGGCTTCGACTTTACATTGTACGACCCCTTCTCCCCTTTCGATTCCGTAAAGGTTGTTTGACCATGGGGAAACTGAAATACGGTTGAGTTGAAATATCCATCCTACTCATCATGTTTTGCATTCACAGACTTCCACGTATTCCCGCATCTAACTGCGTCACTGTTGTGCATTGTATGTGAAAGTATGTAGGCAGCATCAAACACTAAATTGGTCTGTTGCAGTAATGACCCTGAATATCCTCAAATAAGCGTGCTTCTCTTGACAGAGCGTGACGTTCCTTGAGTCGGAGGTATAAAATTAAAAATGCTCCACAGTTCACTGTCAACAGAGATCACACAGCAGTTGAGCAGGTGTAAGCTGTGTTTTTCTTCCCTGTTGGTTTATGTTTCTGATTACGTGGCAGCGTACTGGTTCGCCCATTAGCTACGGAGTAATTGACCGTTCCGAACCGTAACGTCTTACGTAATACACAGTCTCACGCTAATAGCCCGTCACACAGAGTATTCCTGTAACGCCTGAGGTCAGATTCCACGTGGATCCCATAAACGGGAGGTACGTTATAATATTTCTCTTGTGACGTACCCTTGAGATAAATATCCCTTTCACGCACGGACGCCAGAACAAGTGTGCACTCACTGAAACGTGGAAATTTGGGGTTTGATCGCTATAGTGTAAATACAAAATAACTACTGGTATTCACGTGCGTGCGTCAAGATGTGGGTTTCGAAAAAATTTTGGCTTAATTTTTGCACCGCGTTACAGACTTCGCTGTTCTGTGGAATGTGTAAGAGTACAGATGATGTAATATGGTAGCAGATTTAATTTAATTCAGTTTCTCATGAAACATATTGCAAAACTTCTGTTCTTCATTACGTCCCACTTCGCATTAATAATATCACTGGACACCCATCTTCCTGCCCTTCCTCCTTCTTCGTGATCATCAAGAACTGGGTCCACAACGTGAATACGTTACATCTCCTTCACTGATTTTTCTTTTTTAAGTAACTACCACTTCTAAATGTTCGCGATTTTACTAGAGAATATACATAGTTCTCTTGTAACTTCATACGTATGTATTGATGCTATGTACTTTCGCGTTCCAAAAAAAAAAAAAAAAAATACTCATATCCACGTATTTTTGAATACTCTATTTTTGAGTCACTACACAATGTAGTTACAAGTGTTGTAAATGATCGTCCTTGACATTGTGAGATGCTGACTTTGCAAATAAAAAGAATATATTACATTGCACGTTATCGTTTTCTCATGACCATAAGAAGGAGTTCACCTTACAGAAACCGTGCGAGGTCGCGTAGTGGTTAGTACACTGGACTTTCATTTGGGAGGACGATGGGTCAAACCCGCGTCTGGTCATCCAGATTTAGGTTTTCTGTGATTTCCCTAAAACGCAGCTGGCAAATACCGGGATCGTTCATAGCCGACTTCCTTTCCCATCCTTGACACAGTCCGAGCTCGATGTTGTCGGGGCGTTAAACCTAATCTTTATTCCTTCGATCTTGTGGAAGGAATTACTTACCAGTGACTACTAACTCCAACAACGTGATATTTTGTGCCGCCATAGTTAAATCTGCAGTTTACGTTGTGTTCTTACTGTTTAATCGACAATCGTGCTTTAAAATATCTCCAGGCTTTGATTACATACAATAAAATTACTTCTTTGGTGTTAGTGTGTTAAATTGCCACAAGCTACTTAATCTTGATAATATTATTTCACTGCTTTTCTGAACATATGCTGCACGTAACAAATGTTTTCTACAGTTATTTAGTATACCAAAACTTATTGAAACGGAGATGATTTCTCCAATATCTTCCACGAACCAGAGGTGAAAACTGAAACGCTTACAATGACACTACAAGGCAACCTGATTTTAGTAAATTTTTATATTTATGGCATATGAATTTCAGAACTCAGATATAAATCAGCCAAAGCCATTCGATGCAACTCTCAGAAATTCTCGAGAAAGTCAACATTGAAGTTTGTGGTATCGTCCTGATATGGCGGTGCCACATCAGAATCGGCAACGCGAATCGCTACTACAGACATCAGCGAGGGCTCGCTGCAATCCTCGACGACTTATGGGAAGCCCTCCTGACAACCACGTCTCGCTCTCAGCAGCAGCAACGCACTCATGCTGAGGTCAATATAAAGACATCCGCAGAAAAACGGTCTAGGCCTCAAATGTAAAAAGTTAGAGATAAGTATTGGCATCTGTTGCTGGGTACGGGAACTATCAAAATTGAAATCGGTCTCACCCCTAAATATCACTAGGGGTGAGACGAATGTCAAGTTTGATAGTTCCCATACCCAGAAACAGATGGCAACACTTGTCTTTAAGCTTTTATATTTGAGCATTAGCCCCTTTTTTCCGCGCATGTCTTCATATACTGTTGAGCATCAAAAGCTCACACAATGTGATCAGAAGTATTCGGACACCTGGCTGAAAATGACTTACAACTTCGTGGCGTCCTTCATCGGTAGTGCTGTAATTCAATATTGTGTTGGTCCACCCTTAGCCTTGATGATAGCTTCCACTCTCGCAGGCATACGTTCAGGTGAAGGAAGGTTTCTTGGGGAATGGCAGCCCATTCTTCAGTGCTGCACTGAGGAGAGGTATCGATATTGGTCGGTGAGGCCTGCCACGAAGTCGGCGTTCCAAAACATCCCAAAGGTGTTCTATAGGATTCAGGTCAGGACTCTGTGCAGGCCAGTCCATTACAGGGATGTTATTGGCGTGTAACCACTCGGCCACAGGACGTGCTTTATGAACAGGTACTCAATCGTGATGAACGATGCAATCGCCATCTTCGAATTGTTCCTCAACAGTGGGAAGCAAGAAGGTGCTTAGAACATCACTGTAGGCCTGTGCTGTAATATTACCACGCAAAACAACAAGGGGTGCTAGCCACTTCCATGAAAACCACGACCACACCATAACACCACTGCCTCCCAATTTTATTGTTGGCACTACAAACGCTGGCAGATGATGTTTACCGGGCATACGCCATACACACACCCCGCCATCGGATCGCCACGTTGTGTACCGTGATTCGTCACTCCACACAACGTTTTACCACTGTTCAATCGTCCAACGTTTACGCTCCTTGCACCAAGCGAAGGGTCGTTTGGCATTTATGGGCGTGATGTGTGGCTTATGAGCTGCCACTCGACCATAAAATCCAAGTTTTCTCTCCTCCCGTCTAACTGTCATAATACTTGCAGTGGATCCTGATGCAGTCTGGAATTCCTGTGCGATGGTCTGAATGGATGTCTGCCTATTACACATTACCACCCTCTTCAACTGCCGGCGGTCTCTGTCAGTCAACTGACGAAGTCGACCTGTACGCTTTTGTGCTTTCCTTGTCCCTCACTTCACTATCACATCGGAAACAGTGGACCTAGGGATGTCTTAGGAGTATGGAAATCTCGCGTACGCGTACAGACGTATAACACAAGTGACACCCAATCACCTGACCATGTTGCAAGTCCGTGAGTCCCGCGGAGCGCCCCATCCTGCTCTCTCACAGATGTTTAAGGATTACTGACGTCGCTGATATGGAGTACCTGGCAGTAGATGGCAGCACAATGCACCTGATATGAAAAACTTATGTTTTTGGCGGTGTCCGGATACTTTTGATCATGTAGAGTAGCTACAGCTGTCAACCGTCTAGGACCAACGAGTAGTTTAAGTTTCAAATGAACTTCTACTGTTGTTAATGTTGAACGTTGTACCACAAGAGAATAGTTGGTAATCTGTGTATGAAGTGACACTTTGCTAGCTCGTGACAGCTGTAAATTATTCAGTACTCCTGTGGCAAAGTTGGATAAATCTTTTATTCATTAATGTAATAAAATGAGCTAATATTTCAGGTGTTCTAGGTTGATGAATCTTCTCTCAGAGCAATCAGAGAACCTACAGTTGTGACCGGACAAAAGCAGTTTTGCCTGGTCACAACAAAGTTATTTGCATGACTTCAATTCATTAATTCCATTTAGTTAACTGAAGTCACTCGGGAAACCTCTATAGTGATTTTCTAGGTTTTTTTCTTTTTAGTTCACAGAGGCGTAGAAACGGTTCTAAATATTTCTTTGTATTTTTCGCTTATGTGAATATTGTATACATTCACGTGTGTGCATGATCTCGTTAACGAAAGAGAGATAGAATTAATTACCTTCCACTATTTTTCCATCTGTTGCCAACCACTGCTCGCACACTTTTCATATCTTTCATTAGTTTTTGTAGATCACCCTAGAAATTCATTGTGTGTTATGATTATTATTTTGTGTAGAATAGTTCACGAAATTTCCAGGTACTGAAACACCTGTTTCCTCCGGACGTGGCATCGTTTTGTCCAGATTTCCAATACCCGTTGACAGTCGTCACTCATTCTATTCGATGTCAACACTATCACGACTTTACACTGAACACCTGATTACGCACTGATTCACTGACTTGTAGGGTCTATCCCGCCTGTTACGAGATCTGATATTTCATAATTTGTTAATTACTTACTTTAGCTTCGTGACCGTATGCCCTTACTGTCGTCATGGTCGTCAGCTCTGAATCTTAGATTTGAGAATAATAAACAGCAACTAGGAAACACAAGATATGTATAATCAGGTGTATATAGCCTCTACTTTGTCAATGAACAGTATCGTAGCAACAGTGTCAGCCCGCAGTTAGAAGGTCCCAAAGAATAATTTAAACAAACTTGAAAGGATTTTTTATTCTATAGTTGGCATATACACCAGCGGAAAAAAATTGCAGCACCAAAATATAACTAAAGTAAAGTAATGAAATTTCTGGAGTACATTTGTCTAGGTAACATATTTAAGTGATTAACATTGCAAAATCAATGGTTAATGTAAGAGCAAGATGAGCCATTGCAAATACGAAATGCTGAACAGTAATAATCGGTGTAACCGTCAGAATGTTGAATTCAAGCGTGCAAACGTGCCTGCATTGTGTTTTGCAGGTGCTGGATATCATTTTGTGGGATGGAGTTCCTTGCCTGTTGCACTCGGTCGGTCAATACAGGGAGACTCAATACTGTTTGTGGATGAAGCTGGAGTTGTCGCCCGGTATGCCAGATATGTGCTCGATTGCAGGCAGATATGATGATTCAGCAGGCCAATGCAACATGTTGACACTCTGTAAGGCATGTTGGGTTACAACAACATGTGGGCGACAGTTGTTGTTGTGGTCTTCTGTCCAGAGATTGGTTTGATGCAGCTCTCCATGCTACTCTATCCTGTGCAAGCTTCTTCATCTCCCAGTACCTACTGCAACCTACATCCTTCTGAATCTGCTTAGTGTATTCATCTCTTGGTCTCCCTCTACGATTTTTACCCTCCACGCTGCCCCCCAATACTAAATTGGTGATCCCTTGATGCCTCAGAACATGTCCTACCAACCGGTCCCTTCTTCTAGTCAAGTTGTACCACAAATTTCTCTTCTCCCCAATTATATTCAATACCTTCTCATTAGTTATGTGATCTACCCATCTAATCTTCAGCATTCTTCTGTAGCACCACATTTCGAAAGGTTCTATTCTCTTCTTGTCTAAACTATTTATCGTCCACGTTTCACTTCCGTACATGGCTACACTCCATACAAATACTTTCAGAAACGACTTCCTGACACTTACATCTATACTCGATGTTAACAAATTTCTCTTCTTCAGAAACGTTTTCCTTGCCATTGCCAGTCTACATTTTAGATCCTCTCTACTTCGACCGTCATTAGTTATTTTGCTCCCTAAATAGCAAAACTCGGTTAATACTTTGAGCGTCTCGTTTCCTAATCTAATTCCTTCAGCGTCACCCGATTTAATTTGACTACATTCCATTATACTCTTTTTGCATTTGTTGATGATCATCTTATATCTGTATTTCAAGACACTGTCCATTCCATTCAACTGCTCTTCCAGATCCTGTGCTGTCTCTGACAGAATTACAATGTCATCGGCGAATCTCAAAGTTTTTATTTCTTCTCCATGGATTGTAATTCCTAATTCGAATTTTCCTTTTGTTTCCTTTACTGCTTGCTCAATATACAGATTGAATAACATCGGGGATAGGCTACAACCCTGTCTCACTCCCTTCCCACCCGCTGCTTCCCTTTCATGCCCCTCGACTCTTATAACTGCCATCTGTTTTCTATACAAATTGTAAATAGCCTTTCACTATCTGCATTTTACCCCTGCCACCTTAAGAATTTGAAATAGAGTATTCCAGTCAACATTGTCAAAAGCTTTCTCTAAGTCTACTAATGCTAGGAACGTAGGTTTGCCTTTCCTTAATCTATTTTCTAAGATAAGTCGTAGGGTCAGTATTGCCTCACGTATTCCAACATTTCTACGGAATCCAAACTGATCTTCCCCGAGGTCGGCTTCTACGAGTTTTTCTGTTCGTCTGTAAAGAACTCGTGTTAGTATTTCGCAGCCGTGGCTTATTAAACTGATAGTTCGGTAATTTTCACATCTGTCAACACCTGCTTTCTTTGGGATTGGCATTATTATATTCTTCTTGAAGTCTGAGGGTATTTCGCCTGTCTTCTACATCTTGCTCACCAGATGGTAGAGTTTTGTCAGGACTGGCTCTCCCAAGGCCATCAGTAGTTCTAGTGGAATGTTGTCTACTCCCGGGGTCTTGTTTCGATTTAGGTCTTTTAGTGCTCTGTCAAACTCTCCACGCAGTATCATATCTCCGATTTCATCTTCGTCTATATCCTCTTCCATTTCCATAATATTGTTCTCAAGAACATCGCCCCTGTTTCGACCCTCTATATACTCCTTCCACCTTTCTGCTTTCTCTTCTTTGCTTAGAACTGGGTTTCCATCTGAGCTATTGATATTCATGCAAGTGGTTTTCTTTTCTCCAAAGGTCTCTTTAATTTCCCTGTAAGCAGTATCTATCTTACCCCTGGTGATATACGCCTCTACGTCCTTACATTTGTCCTCTAGCCATCCCTGCTTAGCCATTTTGCACTTCCTGTCGATCTCATTTGTGAGACGTTTGTATTCCTTTTTGCTTGCTTCATTTACTGCATTTTTGTATTTTCTCCTTTCATCAATTAAATTCAATATCTCTTCTAATACCCGCGGATTTCTACTAGCCCTCGTCTTTTTACCTACTTGATCCTCTGCTGCCTTCACGATTTCATCTCTCAAAGCTACCCATTCTTCTTCTACTGTATTTCTTTCCCCCTTCTTGTCAATCGTTCCCTAATGCTCTCCCTGAAACTCTCTACAACCTCTGGTTCTGTCAGTTTATCCAGGTCCCATCTCCTTAAATTCCCACCTTTTTGCAGTTTCTTCAGTTTTAATCTACAGTTCATAACCAATAGATTGTGGTCTGAGTCCACATCCGCACCTGGGAACGTCTTACAATTTAAAATCTGGTTCCTAAATCTCTGTCTTACCATTATATAATCTACAGGCCTCTTCCATGTATACAACCTTCTTTTATGATTCTTGAACCAAGTGTTAGCTACGATTAAGTTATGCTCTGTGCAAAATTCTACCAGGCGGCTTCCTCTTTCATTCCTTACCCACATTCCATATTCACCTACTACGTTTCCTTCTCTTCCTTTTCCTACTATCGAATTCCAATTACCCATGACTATTATATTTTCGTCTCCCTTCACTATCTGAATAATTTCTTTTATCTCATCATACATTTCATAAATATCTTCATCTGCGGAGCTAATTGGCATATAAACTTGTACTACTATGGTAGACGTGGGCTTCGAGAGTTATCATGTTAGAAAACACCCTCTGGAATGCTGTTCATGAATGGCAGCACAACAGATCGAATCACCGAACTAAAGTATAAATTTGCAGTCGGGGTGCGTCGGATAACCACGAGGATGCTTCTGCTTTTATATGAAATCGCGCACCAGACCATAACTGCAGGCTTAGGTCCAGTGTGTCTAGCACACAGACAGCTTGTTTGTTTGCAAGCCCTCAGCTGGCCTCCTTCTACCCAACACACGGCTATTACTATCACCGAGGCAGAACTAGCTTTCAGTAGAAAACACGCTCGCTTGACACCACTGAAGTCGCAAATCGCGGTGGTTCGGGGTCAGTGGAAAGCGCACTGCAGGGAGTCTGGCTCGGAGCTATCCTTGAAGAAACCGATTTGTAAGAGTTCGTTGTTGCGCCAACTGTTGCTCAGATTGCTGCTGTAGATGCAGTACCATGCACCAGCACCATACCCCGAAAACGATGATGTTCCGTCTCGATAATGCCTCGTTCCCATCGGAGCTCGGTCTTCGTGCGACCGTATATTCTCGTGACCGCCACTGCCAGCAATCATATACAGTGGGCACATCCCTTCCAAGTCTTTCTGCAGTATCGCAAAAGGAAAATCCAGTCTCTCATAGCCTAGTTAAACGACCTCGTTCGAACCCACTGAGGAGTTGATAATGGCGACTTTGTCGCCGTCAAGGCATTTTTGTCTAATATCTGCTCACCACATCCAAATTCTAAGTTAACTAACGCTCACGACAGTTATAGCGTGTGTTTAAGGCAAACATGATTTGCATCCTCGTAGTGGCGTTAGTAGCGCCTCACTTAATGCGACTGGTGCGAAACTGGAATAGACTATATATTTCACATGTAAAGACACACCTACCAACTTTCGTTTGCGTCACACAATTCCTTGGTGTTGCGATTTTTCTTTCGTCAATGCATATGGTTCATTTTCAGTTTTCGGCTGCAGACTAACATCTATTTTTAGACGTCATTCGAAAATGTTCCCTCTGTGCAAAGTTTGTCAATAAGAGCGTCACTGCAAGCTATGAACTCCAGACAGATTACGTTTCCAGTAAGGGTCCATAATGATGAACTGTTAATGAGAAATTTAGATGCCGAATCGAAAAAGAAAATAGAGCGACGTGGGACAGTAATTAAAGAACTGGATTCGAATTCGGGAGGATGGTGGTTCCAATCCTCGATCGGCTACCCTGAGTTTGGTTTCTGCAAGTAACAATGATTCCTTCAAATGGTTCAGATGGCTCTGAGCACTATGGGACTTAACATCTGAGGTCATCAGTCCCCTAGAACTTAGAACTACTTAAACCTAACTAAGCTAAGGACATCACACACATCCATGCCCGAGGGAGGAATCGAACGTGCGACCGTAGCGGTCACGAGGTTCCAGACTGTAGCGCCTAGAACCGCACGGCCACTCCGCCCGGCTATCATTCCTTCGAAAATGACACTGTCGATTCTATTCCTCAGCCCTAACTTGTTTCTCGTCACTAATGGCATCATCATCATCATCGACCGTGCACTAAACAATAATGTTCATTATTCCTTTTAAAATGAAACTAGTTACCGGAAATAACGTTGTTGAAAGGCAGTGATCGTGATATTGTCAGACCTTGCCCTGGCCATTTGAGCGACAGTTCTGCATGGGGTAGCTACAATAAGAGATCTCTCGTTAGCTAGATTATCGGCATCTAATCGCGCGTTCCTTGCTTGGAACGCTTAACTACTCACCACGTAATAATCTATCTGTAGTACCTAGATTTGTACAGACACGCGGCAGTCGAGAGTTACCGTCGATTCTGTCCATTGATCACAACGGCCACACAAATTAGCTAGAAATAAAACAGTGGGAATGTGGATCTCAGTGTAGGGCTCAAATGGCTCTAAGCACTATGGGACTTAACATCTGAGGTCATCAGTCCCCTAGACTTAAAACTACTTAAACCCTACTAACCTAAGGACATCACACACATCCATGCCCACGCAGGATTCGAACCTGCGACCGTAGCAGCTGCTAGAACCGCTCGGCTACCTCGGCCGGCTATCTCAGTGTAGGTGTTTTTACAATTCAGCTCCGGAAAAGAGTTACGCGCGTGTTCAAAATAAAGTGATCTTAGAGATCCAAGGAATATGAGGCACAATCTCGATATCCCCGCCAGAGTAGGATGTCGATAGCAGATCTGGAATACTACAGTTAGTATATGCTTGGTGTCCCCAGAGGTGCGATCAGAGTCTCGACCTTGCTTTGGACACTGACTTTCTGACTTACGTTCTTGAATATTACACAATGTTCCTCTCACGAGAACGTTGGCTTTCTTCGCGGATTATTTGATCGTATCCGGTGCAGACATTTTGTAAGTAATAATGTGTACTCTAAATGCCCCTTGACAACATTTCAACATACACTATCTGATCAAAAGTATCCGGACACCCCTATGTAATGCGGAATTGACTACCAGGTGTCACAATAGGCGGACCCGCCAGTATAAAAGAAGGCAGCAAGTATTGTCAGTAGGGTTCAAAATGGTTCAAATGGCTCAAAACACTATGGGACTTAACATTTGAGGTCATCAGTCCCCTAGACTTAGAACTACGTAAACCTAACTAACCTAAGGACATCACACACATCAATACCCGAGGCAGGATTCGAACCTCCGACAGTAGCAGCAGCGCGGTTCCGGACTGGAGCGCCTAGAACCGCTCGGCCACAGCGGCCGGCTGTCAGTAGGGAAGCAGTAACAGCAGAATGGGTCGGTCAGGACAGCTGAGTGACTTCGAATGTGGGCTAGTCATTGGATGCCATCTGAGTAGCAAGCGGCCCAAGTCTAATATTGGAGGTGTGATTCTGAACTTGAAACGCGAAGGAACGACCTTAGCCAAAGCAAGACCTCATATACGTACTGACAATGACCGTCTAGCACTGTGGAGAGTAGTTGTAAAAAATCGCAGGAAATCAGCAGGAGTCACTCGTTAGTTTGCAATATTCTGCCAGCATCCCAGCTAACACAGTGATTGTGCGTAGGGCGTTAAAAGGAATGGGGTGCATTGATAGAACAACTCCTCATTAGGAACACTTTTCTGCAGTCATTGCCAAGCGAAGCTGGAGGTGGCGTAAAGAACAACGCTACTAGACAGTAGATGACTGGGAAAGAATGCTTTGGACTGATGAATCACGGTATATCCTGTGGCAATCCGTTGGAAGCGTTTGGGGTTGGAGAATGCCTGGATAATTTTACCTGCCATCATGTGTGGTGCAAACAGTGAAACGCGGAGGAGGTCGTGTTATGATATGGGGTTGTTTTATGAGGCTGTGGTCCCGTTCATGCCCGTTCATGCGCTTAGGAAAAGGCTAAATGCGGGGATATGAGCAAATTTTACAGCACTGTGAGCCACATAGAGCACAGGAACAATTCGAAGATGATGACTGTTTGTATCAGCACGATAATGCAGCCGGCCTCTGTGACCGAGCGGTTGTAGGCGCTTCAGTCCGGAACCATGCGGCTGCTACGGTCGCAGGTTCGAATCCTGCCTATGGCATGGATGTGTGTGATGTCCTTAGGTTAGTTAGGTTTACGTAGTTCTAAGTCTAGGGGACTGATGACCTCAGATGTTAAGTCCAATAGTGCTTAGAGCCATTTGAACCATTTGAACGATAATGCACCTTGTCCCATTGCTGAATGATCTTACAATGGAAGTCAACTCAGGTTTGTGATAGCAGAATTTGGGCTGTAATTCGTCGACCTAGGTTGTTCCACGTATGTTGAATTCGACTTAAATACCTGGGTCGAATTGTCATCCTTAGTCATAGCGCTCTCATTTTGAAGCTACTTTTCCTCCAGCTCAGTCCTGTGCGTTTGATCACAGCCTTCCGTCAGATGACACACAGGTACTAATGTGTCACGAGAGAGATATACGTACCATTCCAGTAGGGCATCCCTATACACAGGAAAACATGGGTGGCAGATGGAACCCTAATGTGTTGTCACTCACGATGAGGAACACAAGTGTCAGTTTTGCTTAACGTTGGCAGGACTGTAACCAGTGTCTTGAATGATCCAGGTGCAGAGAGAGCAAGATCTCTCTTCAAGCTGTACTGCAACTGTCCATGAACAATCAGCAACCTTGTTGTCAATGGGTCTACTCACTATTGGAAAGACATAACATTCGACGGGTCATGTGTTGTCCTTCTTAAAGGGGACAACACTGGAACTTCGCCAAGTGTATCAGGTAACCTGTCGTAACCGGCAGTACGGTGTGATGGGAAGTGTAGGTCACGGAGGCTGCTGTGAGGCTCTAGCCCGGATATCACCTGTGTCAGTTGGATGCCTCCGAATACTTAAGACTAGATCATGATCATAGCGCTTGGGTGTAGCTGATGGTCTACTTTGGAATTAATGCTGTTGAAGGTTTTCTCCCTCTTGGGATCTTCCCATAATCGAGTAGTGGTGGCAACTCCTGACTCACCTTGTTCTGAGGCTGATCGGGCTACTTTTAATGATACTCCAAGTTGCTCGAGACTTCATCCATTTTCTATGCTACACGATCACTGCTGTGCGGTTCACGGCAGTTTGAAAAGCCACGAGTGGGTGCTGCGAGCAGGAGCGCCGCTACACTAGCGCCGTCTGAAGCTAACGTGGGAAGCTGGCTTTGAAGGAACAACAAAAAACTGGCTACCGCAGGGAAGAACGTACATCACTAGAAGGCAGTGTGTTGCGGTGTGGTCAAATATGAGGCACGGGAAGAAATGCTTGGACAGGCGTTGCCAGGCGAACGGCTGGAAATAAGAACGTGCTGTGAGGTGGACCCAAGTACGGCACGTCCTGGGCGTTTCTAGTAAAGGTGTCAGTCAAGCACGCCCACCGCAGCGTGTGATCTGAGGTTACTCTTTGAAAGTCCAGGAAGCAGACGCTAGTACAGTGCGACGTGTGCATGCAGTCGCTCTTAGTGAACTCGACTATGTTAATTGTCACTGCTGTCAAATAATTACGTGACTGACCGATCGCAACTGGTTTTGAGCACAGTGCTTAAGTTGGACTGCCAACTTATGCAACGGTACTCAGTGAATCAAACTGTGTTCTTCTTGCTGGTGTTTATTAAAAATGGTTCAAATGGCTCTGAGCGCTAAGGGACTTAACAGCTGAGGTCATCAGTCCACTAGAACATAGAAGTACTTAAACCTAAATAACCAAAGGAAATCACACACATCCATGCCGGAGGCAGGATTTGAACCTGCGACCGTAGCGGTCGCGCGGTTCCAGACTGAAGCGCCTAGAACCTCTCGGCCACTCTGGCCGGCGCTGATGTTTATCCATGTGGATAATAAACTGTTCAACATATAACAGGCACCGTGGTAATAGTAAATTACATGGTGGTAATAGTAAATTACTTGGCAGTGTGTAATTCAGCATGATCTCGGGCTCAATAAAACTAAAGATGAACTTACTATGAACTGGATATTCTCTGTATTGTAATTTTATTTGGCTCTCTGCCTTTACTTACATTGAGTGTAATAGTCTAATCCTATTCCCTTCTTTTAATATTTTTGGTTATTACTGCTTTTATTCTTTCGAGTTTGCTCAATCGTTTTGGGCTTTAATTATTTGCTAGTGACTCTTGCATTTGGCTTCTATTGAGCAAACGTTATCTTGTTAATAAATGTTTGTTGTCATTTTGGCGCCCGACGTAATTTATTCAAAATTAAAGCTATTTCAGTGAAGGTTTCTGTAAACTGATATTTTAGGTCGTTGTTAAATAAAATGTTGAAAGGATATGTTCAGTCAAAGCTCAATCCAGACCTACTACTCCCACTACAATCAGTACAACTGCGTACCAAACGAATTAACACAAAGTAAAAACTATTTCACCCCAGATTCTGTCTAGACAGACTGCTGAAGATACACTAAGCGGTGTCGTACTGCCGTGTCTTATACACTGATCAGACAGAAGATCATGCCCGCCTACGTAATAACCCGTATGTCCACTTCCGGCACAGATAACAGCGGCGACGTGTCGTGGCATGGAAGCAATGAGGCCTTGAGAAGTCGCTAGAGGGAGTTGGCATCCCATCTGCACACACAAGTCAACCTAATTCCAGTAAATTCCGGGGAGGGGGCGATGAGCTCTGACCCCACGTTCGATCACATCCCACATGTGTTCGATCGGGATCAGATCTAGCGAGTTCGGGGGCCAGCACATCAATAGGAAAACACCACTGTTTTCTTCGGACCACCTCATCACATTCCTGTTCTTGTGACATCGCGGATTATCTTGCTGAAAAATGCCACTGGAGTCGGGAAACATGATCGTCATGAAGTGGTGTACTTGGTCTGCAACCAGTGTACATCTACATTTACATCTACATTTATACTCCGCAAGCCACCCAACGGTGTGTGGCGGAGGGCACTTTACGTGCCACTGTCATTATCTCCCTTTCCAGTTCCAGTCGCGTATGGTTCGCGGGAAGAACGACTGTCTGAAAGCCTCTGTGCGCGCTCTAATCTCTCTAATTTTACATTCGTGATCTCCTCGGGAGGTATAAGTAGGGGGAAGCAATATATTCGATACCTCATCCAGAAACGCACCCTCTCGAAACCTGGCGAGCAAGCTACACCGCGATGCAGAGCGCCTCTCTTGCAGAGTCTGCCACTTGAGTTTGTTAAACATCTCCGTAACGCTATCACGGTTACCAAATAACCCTGTGACGAAACGCGCCGCTCTTCTTTGGATCTTCTCTATCTCCTCCGTCAACCCGATCTGGTACGGATCCCACACTGATGAGCAATACTCAAGTATAGGTCGAACGAGTGTTTTGTAAGCCACCTCCTTTGTTGATGGACTACATTTTCTAAGGACTCTCCCAATGAATCTCAACCTGGTACCCGCCTTACCAACAATTAATTTTATATGATCATTCCACTTCAAATCGTTCCGCACGCATACTCCCAGATATTTTACAGAAGTAACTGCTAACAGTGTTTGTTCCGCTATCATATAATCATACAATAAAGGATCCTTCTTTCTATGTATTCGCAATACATTACATTTGTCTATGTTAAGGGTCAGTTGCCACTCCCTGCACCAAGTGCCTATCCGCTGCAGATATTCCTGCATTTCGCTACAATTTTCTAATGCTGCAACTTCTCTGTATACTACAGCATCATCCGCGAAAAGCCGCATGGAACTTCCGACACTATCTACGAGGTCATTTATATATATTGTGAAAAGCAATGGTCCCATAACACTCCCCTGTGGCACGCCAGAGGTTACTTTAATGTCTGTAGACGTCTCTCCGTTGATAACAACATGCTGTGTTCTGTTTGCTAAAAACTCTTCAATCCAGCCACACAGCTGGTCTGATATTCCGTAGGCTCTTACTTTGTTTATCAGGCGACAGTGCGGAACTGTATCGAACGCCTTCCGGAAGTCAAGAAAAATAGCATCTACCTGGGAGCCTGTATCTAATATTTTCTGGGTCTCATGAACAAATAAAGCGAGTTGGGTTTCACACGATCGCTGTTTCCGGAATCCATGTTGATTCCTACATCGTAGATTCTGAGTTTCCAAAAACGACATGATACTCGAGCAAAACACATGTTCTAAAATTCTAAAACAGATCGACGTCAGAGATATAGGTCTATAGTTTTGCGCATCTGCTCGACGACCCTTCTTGAAGACTGGGACTACCTGTGCTCTTTTCCAATCATTTGGAACCTTCTGTTCCTCTAGAGACTTGCGGTACACGGCTGTTAGAAGGGGGGCAAGTTCTTTCGCGTACTCTGTGTAGAATTGGATTGGTATCCCGTCAGTTCTAGTGGACTTTCCTCTGTTGAGTGATTCCAGTTGCTTTTCTATTTCTTGGACACTTATTTCGATGTCAGCCATTTTTTCGTTGGTGCGAGGATTTAGAGAAGGAAATGCAGTGCGGTCTTCCTCTGTGAAACAGCTTTGGAAAAAGGTGTTTAGTATTTCAGCTTTACGCTTGTCATCCTCTGTTTCAATGCCATCATCATCCCGGAGTGTCTGGACATGATGTTTCGAGCCACTTACTGATTTAACGTAAGACCAGAACTTCCTAGGATTTTCTGTCAAGTCGGTACCTAGTATTTTACTTTCGAATTCACTGAACGCTTCACGCATAGCCCTCCTTAACGCTAACTTTGACATCGTTTAGCTTCTGTTTGTCTGAGAGGTTTTGGCTGCGTTTAAACTTGGAGTGAAGCTCTCTTTGCTTTCGCAGTAGTTTCCTAACTTTGTTGTTGTACCACGGTGGGTTTTTCCCGTCCCTCACAGTTTTACTCGGCACGTACCTGTCTAAAACGCATTTTACGATTGCCTTGAACTTTTTCCATAAACACTCAACATTGTCAGTGTCGGAACAGAAATTTTCGTTTTGATCTTTTAGGTAGTCTGAAATCTGCCTTCTATTACTCTTGCTAAACAGATAAACCTTCCTCCCTTTTTTTATATTCCTATTAACTTCCATATTCAGGGATGCTGCAACGGCCTTATGATCACTGATTCCCTGTTCTGCACTTACAGAGTCGAAAAGTTCGGGTCTGTTTGTTATCAGTAGGTCCAAGATGTTATCTCCACGAGTCGGTTCTCTGTTTAATTGCTCGAGGTAATTTTCGGATAGTGCACTCAGTATAATGTCACTCGATGCTCTGTCCCTACCACCCGTCCTAAACATCTGAGTGTCCCAGTCTATATCTGGTAAATTTAAATCTCCACCTAAGACCATAACATGCTGAGAAAATTTATGTGAAATGTATTCCAAATTTTCTCTCAGTTGTTCTGCCACTAATGCTGCTGAGTCGGGGGGTCGGTAAAAGGAGCCAATTATTAACATAGCTCGGTTGTTGAGTGTAACCTCCACCCATAATAATTCACAGGAACTATCCACTTCTACTTCACTACAGGATAAACTACTACTAACAGCGACGAACACTCCACCACCGGTTGCATGCAATCTATCCTTTCTAAACACCGTCTGTGCCTTTGTAAAAATTTCGGCAGAATTTATCTCTGGCTTCAGCCAGCTTTCTGTACCTATAACGATTTCAGCTTCGGTGCTTTCTATCAGCGCTTGAAGTTCCGGTACTTTACCAACGCAGCTTCGACAGTTTACAATTACAATACCGATTGCTGCTTGGTCCCCGCATGTCCTGACTTTGCCCCGCACCCGTTGAGGCTGTTGCCCTTTCTGCACTTGCCCGAGGCCATCTAACCTAAAAAACCGCCCAGCCCACGCCACACAACCCCTGCTACCCGTGTAGCCGCTTGTTGCGTGTAGTGGACTCCTGACCTATCCAGCGGAACCCGAAACCCCACCACCCTATGGCGCAAGTCGAGGAATCTGCAGCCCACACGGTCGCAGAACCGTCTCAGCCTCTGATTCAGACCCTCCACTCGGCTCTGTACCAAAGGTCCGCAGTCAGTCCTGTCGACGATGCTGCAGATGGTGAGCTCTGCTTTCATCCCGTTAGCGAGACTGGCAGTCTTCACCAAATCAGATAGCCGCCGGAAGCCAGAGAGGATTTCCTCCGATCCATAGCGACACACATCATTGGTGCCGACATGAGCGACCACCTGCAGATGGGTGCACCCTGTACCCTTCATGGCATCCGGAAGGACCCTTTCCACATCTGGAATGACTCCCCCCGGTATGCACACAGAGTGCACTTTGGTTTTCTTCCCCTCCCTTGCTGCCATATCCCTAAGGGGCCCCATTACGCGCCTGACATTGGAGCTCCCAACTACCAGTATGCCCACCCTCTGCGACTGCCCGGATCTTGCAGACTGAGGGGCAACCTCTGGAACAGGACAAGCAGCCATGTCAGGCCGAAGATCAGTATCACCCTGAGATAGAGCCTGAAACCGGTTCGTCAGACAAACTGGAGAGGCCTTCCGTTCAGCCCTCCGGAATGTCTTTCGCCCCCTGCCACACCTTGAGACGACCTCCCACTCTACCACAGGTGAGGGATCAGCCTCAATGCGGGCAGTATCCCGGGCAACCACAGTCGTAGTCCGATCGGGGGATGCGTGGGACGAGCTGGCCGTCCCCGACAAACCCCCATCTGGACCCCCACAGTGATGCCCATTGGCAACAGCCTCAAGCTGTGTGACCGAAGCCATCACAACTCCTTGGCCGCCAGGGTGCCTTGAACGAGCTCCACTGGACCTATGGATGCCCATGTAAATGTTCCCCAGGGTATAATGGAGCCGCCGCCAACTTGTCTCCAAAAAGTGGTTCAAATGGCTCTGAGTACTATGGGGCTTAACATCTGAGGTCATCAGTCTCCTAGAACTTAGAACTACTTAAACCTAACTAACCTAAGGACATCACATACATCCATGCCCGAGGCAGGATTCGAACCTGCAACCGTTGCCGTTCCGGACTGAAGCGCCTAGAAACGCTCGGCCACCACGGCCGACCAACTTGTCTCCGTCCCGCTGTACAGTGTCAAGGAACTCTTCTCCTGGAAGACGACGGATTAGCGCCCTCCCATCGCGATGATGAAGAAGACATCGGGATTCATCAGACCATGCAGCGCTCTGCCACTGCACCAATGTCAAGTGCGGATGGTCACGTGCCGGTTTCAGTCGTAGTTGCCGATGTGGTGTTAACGTTGCCACAAGCACGGGTCGTCGGATGCGGAGACCCATCTTTTTCGGTGCACTTAGTGTTCAGACTCACTTGTTCTCTGCCCAGCGTTAACGTCTGATGTTAGTTCCACCAAAGTTCGCTGCCTTTCCTGTTTTACCAGTCTGCCCAGCCTGAGACGTCCGAAAATTGTAGTGACAGATGAACGTCCACCCACACGACGTCTGGATGTGGTTTCACTTTGGTTTCGCCCCGAGTTTAAGACACTCCCTCTAGCACTCCTCGAACACCCGACAAGTCGTGCAATTTCCGAAGTACAAATTCAGATAGATCACGCGTCTTCCCCATTCTACACACGGACAGCACGCTCATTGATAGTACATTCACCATGTGTGTGTCTAACAGCCATTTCTCGCCAGGTGACGCTGGTTTCGCCTAGACGGTTTTATATCGATAGTAGGTCGGTGGTCATAATGTTCTGGCTAATCAGTGTGTAAGGGGGGGGGGGAGTCAAAAGAAAGCGAAATATATGGAAAAACTAAGTAAATTCTTTATTATTTCAAAAATAATCGCAGTGTGGCTGCTGCGTGTAAACATTGATTTGTTACAAATCGCAATGGAGCAACATCTTGAAATCAACTGTTCAAGAAATTCTTCAGAATCTAGAATGCATTTTTCACTCAGCGGCGGAATGTGAGCTGATATGAAATTGACTGGTAGATTGAAACTCTGTACTGGGACGAGACTCGAACTCGAGGCTTTCATTTTTCGCGGGGAAGTGCTTTGTCGCCACTTTTTTTTTTACCTGATCACAAAAAAATGTGTCGTGACAGGGAGAGAGCAAGAGGCGAAGCGGGCAGCCTACGCAACCCGAATCCTGTCCGCGACGACAAATGTGACGGGAAAGGAATTATGAGGGTCATTCAATAATTAGAGAGACAAATTGATCTGGAGAAAAAAGCGTTTATTTTTACAAAACAATACTGTTTCTAATTTTCAACATAATCCTCTTGAATATTTATGCACTTGTTCCAATGGGATACTAGCTTTTTTATTCCGGCTGCCAAGAACTCTTTATCTTGATGTTTGAACCGATTTCCCACAAACTTTTTCACGTCCTCGTTGCCTGTAACCTCTTCCCACGTAATGCCTCCTTCAGTGCACTAAAGAAATGGAAATCAGTAAGTGCTAAAATGGGACTGTAAGGTCGATTGGGCTGTACTTCGCAGCTCATTTTGTCGATGGTTTCACGAGTTAGTTGAGCAATATGAGGACGTGCGTTGTCTTTCTGGAGACTCACACCTCTCCTCTGAGACGCACGACGTCTCTCTCTCTCTCTCATGGCTGCCTTCACCTTGTTTAAAAACAGATCCGAGTAGTATTGGCTGTTCATTGTCCGCTGCTCTTCGAGATAATCACAAAAAAAACTGGACCTTCAGTATCCCAAAACACAAACATGACTTTTCCTGCTCACGCTTGGGTTTGAATTTTTTGACAGGTGAGTTGGTGTGCTTCCACTCCATGCTTTGTCTTTTTGATTCTTGCTCATAATAGTGAACCCAAGTTTCATCACAAGTTAAAATTTTGTTGAGGAAGTGCTCACCTTCTCTTTCATAACGTTCCTTTAGCTCTGTGCGCACTTCCAACCTTGTTTCCTTGTGTAGGCGCGTCAACTCATTTGGGACCCATCTTGCACATGTTTTGCGGTACTTCAGCTTGTTACAGATAATGTTATGAACTGTACCAGTACTAACTTGAACCTTATCAACTATATTTCCACAGTCACACGTCGCTCGGCACGAATAATGCCATCAATTAGACTTTCAAGTGAGGGAGTTGAAACTGCAACTGGTCGGCCAGAACGGTGTTCGTCCGTCACTGAGTCGCGGCCATTTTTGAACTGCTCTACCCACTTTTAAAAATTTTCACGATTCATACAATCTTCACCATAAACTTTAGACATTCTATAGTATATATTCACTTGTTTCTCGCCTTCAGCAAATAAAAAACGAGTAACAGAACGTTGTTCAACTAATGTGGACGGTTGAAGCGGACTCGCAATCTTGAAATGTATTTTCGAGGTTATAAACAAAACAATGTTGATACATCAGCTGATCAGGGTTCATCCCATTGATGCCAACTTAAACCCATAAAAGTACCAGACTTACCCTACTAATAGTTTTCTCCCCAGACGAATTTGTCTCTTTAATTATTGAATGACTCTCATAAATCAAGGTTACTGACAACAACGTTTCTTTATTTTTTGTTTAATTTTTTTGCATTTTTAATATATACTTACGAGACGGGAGTAGGGGGAGTGGGGAACGGGACCCCGTGACATGGTCAGAATAACACATGAACTAAGATTTAAATTCAGAAAAAATGATAAATAAGCATTAGACATTGCAATTTTACTGCACATATTCAGGTCACCAGCATGAAAATATTGGTACGTCGCACCATCCCAGAATGATACATATGATTTGGTGGATAGGGTGGCCAGCAACCTGTGGCTGTTTGCTGATAATGCAGTAGTGTACAGTGAGGTGTCACAGTCGAGTGACTGTAGGAGGATACAAGATAACAAAATTTCTGGTTGGTGTGATGAATGGCAGTTAGCTGTAAATGTAGAAAACTGTAAGTTAATGTGGACGTGTAAGAAAAACAAACCCATAACGTTCGGATACAGCATTAGTAGAGTCCTGGTTGACACAGTCAAATCGTTTAAATATCTGGGCGTAACGTTGCAAAGTGACATGAAATGGAGCGAGCGCGTGAGAACTGTGGTAGGGATGGCGAATGATCGATTTCGGTTTATTGGGACAATTTTAGGAAAGTGTGATTCGTCTGTAAAGGATACCACATATACGATGCAGGTGCGACCTGTTCTTGACTACTGCTGTAGTGTTTGGGATCCGTACCAGATCGGAATAAAAGCAAACACTGAAGCTATTCAGAGATGGGCTCCTAGATTTGTTACCAGTAGACTCGAACAACACGGAAGTGTTACGGAAATGCTTCGGGAACTCAAATGGGAATCCCTGGAGGGAATGCGACGTTCTTTTCGAGAAACACTATTGAGAAAATTTAGAGAATCGGCATTTGACACTGTTGCCGAACGCTTCTACTGCCGTCAACATACATTGTGCGTAAGGATCACGAAGCTAACATTCAAGAAATCTAGGCTCATAAACACACATATAGACAGTCGACCTTCCGTCGCTCTATTTGTGAGTGGAAAATGAAAGGATATGATTAGTAGTGACACGCTCCATACGGTGGCTTGCGGAGTATCTATGTAGATGTAGAATGATCGTACACCCGTCAAAAAATTAGGTGGTAAGGTACTCTCTATGGGGAGGGCTGTTTATAACACTGCAAATAGTTGGCAAAAGTCCGACGATATATGGGGGAACGTTAGACGGTACTGTTAGATTCCAGTATATGGACCAAAAATCAAGTTTGGAGCAAAAAGAAAAATGGTTCAAATGGCTCCAAGCACTATGGTACTTAACATCTGAGGTCAGCAGTCCCCTATACTTAGAACTATTTAAACCTAACTAACCTAAGGATACCACACACCTCCATGCCCGAGACAGGATTCGAGCCTGCGACCGTAGCAGCAGCGCGGTTCCGGACTGAAGGGACTAGAACCGCTCGGCTACAGCGGCCGGCAAGTTCGGAGCGTGGGGTATCATGGTAAAGGCAGGCGATGGTCTGGCCTCGGAACCACGTGATACCGTGGTGCTTACCTAGGGGAAAATGGTAAGTGTATGGGAGAAGTAGAAGACTGGAGTCGATCGTTGTTGGCCAGTTGCAGTGGTAGCAGGCGAATGTAACCGTGTCAGGAATAAGGCCTCGTATTTCATAGTGCATGTAAGGTGGTGCTCATCTGTATCCTCACATAGGTAACTTCTGCCAGACCGATATGTTGCAGTCGTAGGTTGTTGGGAAACCTGCCGTTTGCAATGTGGTACAAATGCCTCTTGATGCCAGATGGAAAGAAAGTCGCATAGTCTGCCACACCGTCGACTATTGGACGTCCGGGCACTATGCTTCCAACGCGTTGGGGGGGGGATGTGCATCAACAACAACTTATAAAAATCCTTCGCACGCGGTGCTTGAATTGTTGGAAGAGTGTCGTGTACGTAACTAAGCATGACGAAATAGGTGGAAATGTGAGACGGCGCTGAAGCAATGAAAGCCACGTTGATTGGTGGGGCAGATGAGTCCGGCATGAGGTTTTTGCAAGAAGCATTGCATAAGGGGTGCTGAAGTTTCGTACCAACATCTCAACATTTTTTGTATATATAATGCGGTGGCTATGGCCCAAAGAGGGCAAGACCCTAGCCACCTTTGCCGGACGATGTGGCCGAGCGGTTCTAGGCGCTACAGTCTGGAACCGCGCGACCCCTACGGTCGCAGGTTCGAATCCTGCCTCGGGCATGGATGTCTGTGGTGTCCTTAGGTTAGTTAGGTTTAAGTAGTTCTAAGTTCTAGGGGACTGATGACCTCAGTAGTTAAGTCCCATAGTGCTCAGAGCCATTTGAACCATTTTTGAACCTAGCCACCTTTTGTAAGAGTGAGTGTGAAGCAGATGAGTCCAGCATGAGGTTTTTTCAAGAAGCATTGCGTAAAGGATGTTGAAGTTTCGCGCCAACATCTCAACATTTTGTGTATATATAATGCGGTGGCTCTAGCCCGAAGAGGGACAAGACCGAAGCCACCTTTTTTGTAAGAGTGACGGTGAGGGTCTCTTATCGGATTTTCAAGATGGTGCCAGCGAAATCGAAGTACCCAAGGGCCTGTTGGAGTTGATGTCCCGGGGTCGATGGTAGAGGGAGCATTTTGGCGGCACGGACCAGTTAAGGTGCTACATATGTGCTGACAGAAGTTACTCTCAGTAGTTGGATCAGGCTGCACAGGAGGCGTGGTGAACGTGATATCGGATGTACTGCAGCAATCGATGGTATAGTTTCACTGCAGTATGCTGGGTGGAGCTGGTAAAGTCGATACCCAGGTAGCAGAGCGTTCTCGCAGTGCGCAGCGATAGTTATCCCTCGTCTTGGAGTCCACGCCCATTGATTTGGTAACGTTTTGGTGACTACCAGACGATTGTGTGTAATGAAAGTTTATGCGGATGTGTAGGAAAAACAAACTCATAATGGACGTAAAACTGCAAAGCGATATGAAATGGAATGAGCATGTGAGGGCTGTGGTAGGGAAGGCGAATGATCGACTTCGGTTTATTTGAAGAATTTTAGGAAAGAGTGACTCATCTGTGAAGGATAGCGCATATAGAACGCTGGTGCGACCTATTCTTGAGTACTGTTCCAGTGTTTGGGATCCATACCAGATCGGATTAAAAGAAAACACTGAAGCCATTTAGAGACATCCTGCTAGATTTATTACCAGCAGGTTCGAAGAACAAGGAAGTGTTACGGAGATGCTTCGGGAACTCAGATGGGAGCCGGCCGGTGTGGCCAAGCGGTTAAAGGCGCTACAGTCTGGAACCGCGTGACCGCTACGGTCGCAGGTTCGAATCCTGCCTCGGGCATGGATGTGTGTGATGTCCTTAGGTTAGTTAGGTTTAAGTAGTTCTAAGTTCTAGGGGACTGATGACCTTAGAAGTTAAGTCCCATAGTGCCCAGAGCCATTTGAACCATTTGAACTTAGATGGGAATCCCTAGACGGAAGGCGACGTTCTTTTAGAGAAACACTATTGAGCAAATTTAGAGAATCGGCATTTAAAACTGACTGCCGAACGATTCTACTGCAGGCAACATACGATGGCTATCCACAAAGTACATTACGTTTTGGAATTAAAAATAAATAAACTATTGGAAATTTTTTTTATTATATACAGATGAAAGCCACACTTAAATACTACTTTTCTACATAGTTGCCATTTAAATTAAGGCACTTATCGTAGTGATGGACGACCTTGGAAATTCCTTCGACGTAAAATTTGGCCGCCTGCGCCTTCAACCACGTGGCGACTGTCTTTTGGGACAGAAAAGGTGTGATTTTTGTGGATTTCCTGGAAAGACGCACTACAATAAACTCTCAAAGTTGTTGCCAAACTCTGCACAACCTCAGAAGAGTAATACAAAACAAGCGCAGGGGAAAGTTGGGCTCAAAGATCTTGCTGATTCACGACAACGCCCGGGCCCACACGGCAAATGCCACTCGTGAAGTTCTCGAATCTTTTAAGTGGGAGTTGTTTCCTCATCCGCCGTACAGTCCCGACCTGGCACCGAGCGACTTCAACTTATTCCCAGCAATGAAGAAGTGGGTGGCTATGCAGCGTTTTGATGACGACGCACAGCTTCAAGAAGAGGTAACCACGTGGTTGAAGGCGCAGGCGGCCAAATTTTATGACGAAGGAATTTCCAAGCTCGTCCATCGCTACGATAAGTTCCTTAATTTAAATGGCAACTATGTAGAAAAGTAGTATTTAAGTGTGGCTTTCATCTGTATATAATAAAAAAAATTCCAATACTTTATTTATTTTTAATTCCAAAACGTAATGTACTTTGTGGATAGCCCTCGTATACTGTGCGTAAGGATCACGAAGATAACATTCGAGAAATCTGGCATCATACAGAGGTATATAGACATTCATTTTTACGTCGCTCTATTTACGAGTGTAAAATGAAAGGGAATGAGTAGCAGTGACACGCGCCATACGGTGGCTTGCGGAGTATCTATATAGACTTAAACGTAGAATGATCGTATACCTGTCAAAAAAATTAAGAGGTAGGATATTCTCTACGGGAAGGACTGTTGATCACACTGCAAATAGTGGGGGAACGTTAGGCGGCACTGTGAGCTTCCAGAATATGGACCAAAATTCAACTTCGGTGCGTGATGTGTCATGGGAAAGGTAGGCGATGGTCTGATCTCGGAACCACGTGATACCGTGGTCCTTAGCTTGGGGGAAAATGATAAGTGTATGGAAGAAGTAGAAGACTGAGGTGGATCGTTGTTGGTGGGTTGCAGTGGTAGCAGGCAAATGGAAGTGTATCAGCAAGCAATCAGGCCTCGTATTTCATAGTGGTGGACACCTGTATCCTCAGATATGTAACTTCTGCAATATGGTGACGTAACCAGACCGATATGTTGCAGTCGTTTGTTGTTGGGAAACCTGCCGTTTGCAATGTGGTACCAATGCGTCCTGATGTCAGACGGAAGGAAAGGCGCATAGAGTGGAAAATGAAAGGAAATGACTAGTGGTGGTAAAGGGTACCCTCCGGCGTGCTCCATACGGTGGCTTGCGGAGTATCTATGTAGATGTAGATGTAGAATGGTCGTAAATCTCTCAAGAACGTAATAGGTTGAGCGCTCCCCATCTGTGGGGAAGTTAGTTGATCGTACTGCACAAATAGTTGGCAAAGGTCCGACAATGTATGTGGGAACGTTCGGGGGTACTGTGAGCTTTCAGTATATGTTCTTAATAGGATACGTGACCACCACGTACAGAAATGCGTAAAGAGTTCTTGTGGTAGGGCGTTCCATTCCTCCAACAGCGCGACTGACAACTTCTGGATGGTCGCTGATGCATGTCGACGTGCTGCAGTACATCTCCCCATTGCATCCCACAAGCGCTCGATGCCTTTTATGTCGCAGGAATGGACAGGACTGTCCATTTGCCGAATATCCTCTAGTTCAAATAGCTCCTCCAGCTGCGCTGTTCGATGCATTCGTTCACTGTCATCAATAAAAATGCAGCACTGAAGAGACACACATGAGAAGGGAGTATGGTGTCACAAAATCGTTGATTGGTGAGTGTACCGTGTTCAAGATTTAGAGGTCAGTACGCCAGTGCGATCTTATGCCTCCCCACACCTGGGTGTATACCTAACTCCACCTCACTCCATGTGAGTGTACGTCCAGAACCACGACTCGTACTGAATCTGGTCTCATCCGAGAAGCGCACGAGACCCCATTCCTCGCTGGTCCAGTTCCTATGCTCTTGACACCATTACGAACGGAGCCGCGGATGTGCGGGTGCGAACGAAACACAACGTACGGGTCGTCGAGCAAAGACGCCACTCACTCTATGCAGTCACCGTGCCACTTACCTTGCATCCCTTTTAAATGTGGTTGCAATGATCCGACTATTTGACATGGTTTCCTTCTTGCCTGTTGCTCAACGTAGTGGTCATTTGTATGGGGTCCTGCCCGCTCGTCTCGTTCAGGGTGCCTAAAGGATGCTGCCTTCTCGAATAGCTGTACAACAATTCGAGCAAATCACATTAATAGCTTTTATTACAACAAAGACGATTGAAAATACTTAACACTGGATTTACAACGAGTTGTCGCAAGTGATGGGCGACATGCAAACAATCAGTGTCCTTTGCTATATACATGCAAGTTTGTCACACAGTCTGTGAATCACTAATAACGGCTAAAATAGTGCTCTCTTCTTTGACGTCGTCTCTCAGCCTTCCCTGATCTTGCGTTCTTCATCTTCGTGCCGGCTCTTTCCTTACGCCGGAACAATTTGCTGCTGTAGTTGACCGTGGTCGACCACTTCCTCCCCTTCCGGCAGCATTGAATGTGTTTCGGAACGCTCCCCATGAACGTGAAACATTGCTGTGAGCAACACAAACTCTTGAACTACACTCGTCACACTTCGTCCTTTTTCTAGTTTCTTGGTGATTCTTCTCCATACGAACTCATCTAAATGTAGTCTCCTGCTCACGTTGTCAGTGCTCGCTGATTGACTGATAGACTTTTGCCGTTCCTCCAACTGCCTCGTGTTGCGGGGCCGCGCCGACCTCACGCTATGTGACGTTCAACTTTCTGTCCACGACTGGGAAACTCCTGGCAACATGCTCCAGCACTTTCATTCATTTCCACCGAATAGTTAATATGTCATGTTACTTTATTTATTTCGTCCTTAAGTTTTGCATAACAGTGTAACTACGATGATCAGTAGCCCCATAGGTTCTTTCGACTGATACGTCACTGGTTTATGCACGCATCTTTCTTTAAAACAGCTAGTAGAGTGACAACCCACTTCAGGTACACATTGCGGATACGAGACGCCAGCTGGATAAATCTGTTCTTAAGACGAGTTAGAGAATATTTAGCAATTGTAGTATCTTCTTTCTTTGTGGGCACAACTGAAACGATTTATGCCTAAACATAATATACACTGATCAGCACCGGCCGAGGTGGCCGAGCGGTTCTAGGCGCTTCAGTCCGGAACCGCGGGTCTGCTACGGTCGCAGGTTCGAATCCTGCCTCGGGCTTGGGTGTGTGTGATGTCCTTAGGTTAGTTAGGTTTAAGTAGTTCTAAGTTCTAGAGGACTGATGACCTCAGATGTTAAGTCCCATAGTGCTCAGAGCCATTTGAACCACTGATCAGCAGAACATTATGACCACCTGCGGAATAACCTGTATGTTCACCTTTGGCACGGATAACAGCGGCGACGCATCGTAACATGGAAGCAATGAGGCCCTAATAGGCCGCTGGAGGGAGTTGGCACCACATCTACGCACACAAGTCACCTAATTCCCGTAAATTCCGGGGAGGGGAAGGGGGCGATGAGATCTGACGCCACAGGCACATCCCAAATCTGAGAGACAGCACATCAACTGGAACTCGCCACTGTTTTTCTCAAACCACTCCCTCACACTCCTGGCCTTGTGACATGGTGCATTATCTTGTTGAAAAATGCCACTGCTGTAGGGAAACGTGATCATCATGCAAGGGTGTACATGGTCTGCAACCGGTGTACGATACTTCTTTTACGTCATAGTGCCTTGCACGAGTTCCACTGGACCAATGCATGCCCACGTGAATGTTCCCCAGAGCGCAATGGAACCGCTGTCAGCTTGTCTCCGTCCCGCAGTACAAGTGTCAGTGAGCTGTTGCTGTGGAAGACGACGGGTTCGCGCTCTCCCATCGGCATGATGAAAAAGGTACCGGGGTTCATTAGAGCACGTAACACACTGCCACTGCGCCCACGGCTAGCGCAGGTGGCCACGTGCCCATTTCAGTATTAGTTGCCGATGTCATGTTGTTAACACTTGCCGGCCGGAGTAGCCGGGTGGTTCTAGGCGCTACAGTCTGGAACCGAGCAACCGCTACGGTCGCAGTTTCGAATCCTGCCTCGGGCATGGATGTGTGTGATGTGCTTAGGTTAGTTAGGTTTAATTAGTTCTAAGTTCTAGGCGACTGATGACCTCAGAAGTTAAGTCGCATAGTGCTCAGAGCCATTTGAACCATTTGTTAACATTGGCACATGCATGGGATGTCGGCTGCGGAGGTCCATCGTTATGAGTGTTCGGCGCACTGTGTACTCTACCCAGCATTAAAGTCTGCCTATCCTGTTTTACTAGTCTGCCCAGCTTACGCTGTCCGACATCTGTAATGAGGAGTGGCTGCCCAACGTCACGATTGTTGTTTTCTTTTCTTTATTGTATTTCAATTCCCCATCGGGGCGGGCTGGCAGCAGCATATGCGCTGCTCTTCAGCCGAAAGACATAGAACAAACAATAGAAGACATTTAAAAAGAACAAAGGAGAGAATATGGTGAACATAGATATAAAAAAGGGGGATCATCATGGAAGGCAATAGACAAAAAACGGGGTGACCGTAAAATGGAGATAAAAAACTGTTAAAACTGTTTAAAAGTAGCACACACAAAAAGCCACACACCGCGACAATTAAAAGAACACAAGGCACAGTATGACTGGAGCATGAAAGGTATCGACGGATGGTGTAGCACATAACAAACACTGATGGCGAACCTCAAGGCAGTACACAATTAAAATCACACCTCTTGACGCACAGGAGAAACAGCACTAAACACAACACTGATGTGGCACACTGTCGATGATCAAGACAGAGGATCTGCCAGGCGCAAGGAGATGAGGGAAACTGGAAAAAGGGAGGGAGGGGAAGAGATGGGGGAGATGAGCAGGGGGCGCGCTTAAGAGGGCCAGGTAGGGAGGGACGTGGGAAGGAAAGAGGCAAGTATGGGGTGCAGGGCCTCAGGGGGAGGGGGGAGGGGGGAACGTCACGACTTCTGGACGTGGTTTTACCTTGGTTTCGCCACGTTTTGTAGGCACTTACTACAAAACTCATTGAACACCCGACAAGTCGTGCAGTTTCCGAAATGCTCGTGCCGAGCCTACGGGCTATCGCAATCTGCCCTCGATCAAACTCAGCTAGTTCGGGCACATTCCCCATTCTATACACGGACAACACGCTCAGTAATATTACATGCATCGTGCATGTGTCTAACATGCAGCCGTTCTTCGCCAGGTGACGCTGCTATCGTCTGGACGGGTTTATATCGATAGTAGGTCGGTGATCATAATGTTCCGAATACCGTTAATTTTGATTTCTGCTCAGTTAGCTTTATGATTTAGGGCATCCATAACCGTTGACGACTGTGTGTCTTCGACAAGAACTATGGGATGGTAGTGAAGAGATTCCTTCTCCGCTGTTCCTCTGCCGTGAATGTCTATCTTGCAAGGACGGATATGTAGACGAGGACTGCTCCATTGCGTCAAGGACCCAGACGGCCGTGGGCTACGGGACAGCGACAGACCCTGGCATTTCACGCACCTTCAGTTTCCGCACAAGTGACGCGCTTTACCCTGAGAGCACTTGACACGCGAAGCACTGAGTAGCCTCCGTAGTTCACGAGTTCTCTCGTGCGATTTCATAACGTTCGAAAACAGAATGTCCTCGCAGTTGCTCAGTGGGTAAATTGTGTCTGACATTCCGATGAAGACGGAAGCGGCTGCCCGTGTGAAGGAGCGAGCACTTAACGTAGTATACTACTTACCAGCGGTGTGCGTAAGTGCATTTTTGATCGCAGAGGTCTCGGAGAC
Organism: Schistocerca cancellata; assembly: GCF_023864275.1. NCBI lineage: Eukaryota > Metazoa > Arthropoda > Insecta > Orthoptera > Acrididae > Schistocerca > Schistocerca cancellata. Next base: position 144,397,674 of record NC_064629.1, on the reverse strand, counting down.
ACCCAGCAGCGTATCAATAGCGAAAGGAACCTGACGGCTGAAGAGCCAATTTGTTTTTATGAAGCTAATTTCGCTCCATGATTGTGAGAAATTGTTGCGAGATTGTATCTTACGCGGAGCCCGCACTTTCCTTCCGTCATTCCTCGCACGTGTTTCGACACTTGTGTGCTATCCTCATTCTAGTGTGTTACATGAACTCTGCGCTGGATTACTCTGGCTCTTAAAGGTCTACTCGCAGAACCTTACTTAGTACAAGCAGTAACTTGCGTCAATCATTCAAGTGTGAAATGGTGAGATAAAGACAGTTCCCAGTCACATATATAAGTAATTCAGAACATTTTATTACACCGTTACCGCCGGCCGGAGTGGCCGAGCGGTTCTAGGCGCTACAGTCTGGAACCGCGTGACCGCTACGGTCGCACGTTCGAATCCTGCCTCGGGCATGGATGTGTGTGATGTCCTTATGTTAGTTAGGTTTAACTAGTTCTTAGTTCTAGGGGACTGATGACCTCAGAAGTTAAGTCCCATAGTGCTCAGAGCCATTTGAACCATTTTAGCCATTACACCGTTACCTGTTTTACGTCGATCACCCTCAGACAAAGGGATAAAACGATTTTTACAGAAATTAAGGGGGCCTGGACGTCATGAGAGCCCAAAAAACGGATAGTTTGTTTTTATTTAATAAAATTCTGTGGTTCTTCCTGATTCTGAAAATGTATATTTCATGTATATTAAGTCATCATTTTCGTGTTTAAATGTCTTTTTAAAACAGATGTGACGCCTGTTTTTAAATTCCTAGCTTTCATACTACTGCCAAACACAAAACCTTGGCTAAAATGTCTCGTTATTTAATTGTGGCTCCGATATGTACATAGCAGTTCGATTGCGTAATATCATTCAAGAACATTTCGGCTATACAGCGAGCAGAGATTCATTAGAATCGATCTTTCCGTTGATAGAAATAGTTTGCTTCAGTTTACTCGGGTGCATTTGTGTTGTAAACTCTGTTGTGACTGCTTTAGGCGTTTTTCAACGATTTGGCACTGCAAAATGCCAAAAAACTAAAAAATTCAATTGCAGTCGTAAATTTTACGATAGTAAACACACACATGTTTTTGGAAATCGTATTAAAAATGAATAAATTTTTAGACAGCACGGTAGTTAGATTAAGTCTAAAATTGTGCCAGGCATTGCTTCAAAACTCAAGTTGAAACATCTTATCGAAACTAAGCAAGATGTTGGCGTTGTATATAGTGAAAATAACGGTTATATTTTAATTAGTAAGTGCAAGCTTGCAGGCATGCTTTTGTCTGTTGCTAAATGTAAATACTCTAATAGTGAAAATTACTTGGGTTTAGTGAGGACATAAGTAAGAAAACAGGCTATCTAGCAAAACTGTGTTGGAATGCCAAGCGTATAAAGTTACGAAATGTATAATGATATCTCCTATAACACCCACAAAATATTGTGAAATGAATAATTGTTTATGCCATGAGGTGTACTGGGAAGGGAAGGCAAGCAGCCCAGATATTCTGGGTTGTGATGGAATTCCCAACGTCATCTGAAAATTTTGAGAGATATTGTAAACGTCTGCGCAACGTAATAACAGAAGTCAGCGAAGCATCTATTCAGAGGGCAGCAAAAGAAACTGCAGATATCTGTCAACCTACTGATACTGTTGCTGCATTGGATGATTACTGGCGAGGAATGGAGTTGTCACAGTTACCTGTATAAATCCAGGCTACGTGCTGGGCTATGAATGCCTGAAAAAACACTGCCGGGGTTATGCCAACATGGTAAATGAACACAAATGTGTTGAAAACAGCATTTTGTTGATGGTGACTCTAAAGGATTCACTAGCGTTGTGGCTACTAAACCGTATGGTGAAACTGAAATTTAAAAGAAAAAATGGAACATGTAGGATATGTGCAGAAGAGCGTAGGCCCAAGACTTAGGAAATTCTACAAGGACAGGACAGGAAAAAAATTCTCCGATGGGAAGCAAGTGGTGGACAAGGCAGAACCACTAAATCAGAAGAATATTATGGTCTAGCCATCAGTAGAATCAGTGAAAATATCAGCCATTTCGACAACTCTGTTTCACAGAAAATACACTGATGAGCATCTACAGGATGGCATGTGCCTAGAAGCCGATACTTCATGGTGATAGTACAATGACTGTGAAGCAAATGGACAAAACCATACACATGCACACCCCATGCCAGGAACCGTTATGGTAGAACTGAAGTCTATAGATGGAAATCGTTCAGATTCTAAACTAAAAAATTATTACATGGCAAAACGCAAAATCTAAATGAAACTTTCAATAGCTGCATTGGGGAGCACTCGACAAAAATTGTTTTTATTAGTATGTTGGCTTTTCAGATTGGTGTGATGGATACTATAAAATGTTTTAATGATGGACTAACGAGCAGATGAAAAACCATGAGCAGGCTAGACATGAAAACTGAAGACAACATCAAAAACGGGTGTCTTCAAGCGAACAATCATTGAGTCACTGAAGCTGAAAAGTCTGCTGAAAGTAAGACAAAAGATGCCACAATAACAAAGAAAAGAAAGGAAACTAAAGAATATTAACAAGATACTGAGAATCAAGATTATGGATCTTTTATGTTTGACATATTATTAAGAAGAATATGACCTGCAATTCCTTAGATTCAGTTTCCCGCAATTAATATTTTTGCCCACTTACACATCATTATCTCATTCAATATTAAAGATACAAAAACATAATTTTAAAAGACTACGAATTTAGCGCTTGTCTACATAGTGAACCAGGTTGTTCAACAATGTATTAAACATTTTAAGCTGGAGCATGTGATCTGATCTTAACCGATTAGGACAAAAACTTACTTCTAAAAACATTTGTTAAGCACACAAAACAAGAAATTAGTAAATATTCCTGATTTATTGTATTAATAAATAAATAATTCAAAGAATAAAGTTTGTTTAGATCTCTTATTTTGAATACTGTGGAAGTGCAGTGAATTTTAAATAAAAATTACACATTATCCAGTGTGTAAGGTAAAATCAATTTTCACCCTATTATGAATTGCGCAGTATTCCAATTTTTGTGCCTTAGAGATCACAGTACACTAATTATTTGATAAAAGAATCATCTCAACATCCATTAAAGTTTTTGGGTCATTCTATTTAAAAATACTAGTAAAAACTACATACCTTGATGTTCATGTTCCCTTAAACGTTACGACTGCACGGAAAAATAACAGGAAACAGAATCTCGTTACTGATAGTTTTAAATGAACGTAAATTATGTTACACAGAAGTGAGACTTTAATTACATTGCCTCCAACTTCACTGTACGTTCTAACACGAAGAAAGAAAGATTTTTTATCATTGTGCAGTTAACTTTTTTATGACGACAGTACAGTTTTTACTTAGAAGACATAGGAGCTCGGTAATGACAGACTCAACTATCATTTGCGTAATTTAAATTCCAGTTTATGTACAAACAATGAATTCGGTCTTATGATTGGTGATGTAATAAAACAGTAATGGTGTCGTACCAGTATATTTAACTAATTGTTGCTGTCTCCTTTCACATCACAGTGTTGTTTAAACAACCACATAGTTCCGGAGCGATCATTAATAAAAGGCCCAACTCCGCTCGTATCGGTACGTACATTTATGAGGTGGTACACAGTATGAAGGTGCCAGCTCGAATCATTGTGGTAAAAAAAGTTATCACAGCCATTATTTGAACAGCAAAAGGTAGTGTGATGGCATAAGAGTCTTCATCGCTAGGCTGTGAGCCAATGTCGTGCGTTCGGCCTTTCCAGTACGTCTCAAGTAGTGAGGCCTTCGTCACTGTTGTTGATAATACGCCGCTCGAATGTGTGTTCTACGATTATCGGCACACGGCCGGCAAACGGATTTCACCCTCCCCAATCTTGCTGGTCATGGTCGACAATATAGACACTATAACACTCTTCACAGCCCTCGTCACCAAACATAACCGGCACACCAAAACACTTGAGAAGAAGGTGAAATGTTATCAACTGGGAAGTTTTTCCCGAAATCGTGTGAGACGCAAATAATAAAAATTAATAAATGTCCTACGTGTGATTATATTGAAGATTTTAAAATGTCGACGTAATACCAACAGTATTCCACTGGCTTCTACACTACTGGTCATTAAAACTGCAACATCATGAAACCTGCATGCAAGGAATGTCAAACTGGCATGAAGATTACTGCACTCGTTGACATGCAAATAACTAGCATTTCAGCGGAACCACGCAGAGTAGAGGACGAAGTACATAGTCCAGAATTCGAATCAAGAACCACTGACAACATGAGTAATTTAGAAGTACACTACTGGCCATTAAAATTGCTACACCAAGAAGAAATGCAGATGATAAACGGGTATTCATTGGACGAATATATTATACTAGACCTGACATGTGATTAAATTTCACGCAATTTGGATGCATAGATCCTGAGAAATCAGTACCCAGAACAAGCACCTCTGGCCGTAATAACGGCCTTGATACGCCTGGGCATTGAGTCAAATAGAGCTTGGATGGCATGTACGGGTACCGCTGCCCATGCAGCTTCAACACCATACCACAGTTCATCAAGAGTAATGACTGGCGTATTGTGACGAGCCAGTTGCTCGGCCACCATTGACCAGACGTTTTCAGTTGGTGAGGGATGTGGAGAATGTGCTGGCCAGGGCAGCAGTCGAACATTTTCTGTATCCAGAAAGGCCCGTACAAGACCTGCAACATGCGGTCGTGCTGAAATGTAGGATTTCGCAGGGATCGAAAGAAGGGTAGAGCCACGGGTCGTAACACATCTGAAATGTAACGTCCACTGTCCAAAGTGTCGTCAGTGCGAACAAGAGGTGACCGAGACGTGTGACCATTGGCACCCCATCCCATCACGGCGGGTGATACGCCACTATGGCGATGACGAATACACGCTTCCAATGTGCGTTCACCGCGATGTCGCCAAACACGGATGCGACCATCGTATTGGTGTAAACAGAACCTGAATTCATCCGAAAAAATGACGTCTTGCCATTCGTGCACCCAGGTTCGTCGTTGAGTACACCATCGCAGGCGCTCCTGTCTGTGATGCAGCGTCAAGGGTAACCACAGCCACGGTCTCCGAGCTGATAGTCCATGCTGCTGCAAACGTCGTAGAACTGTTCGTGCATATGGTTGTTGTCTTGCAAACGTCCGCATCTGTTGACTCAGGGATCGAGACGTGGCTCGGGAGGACGACGGTTCAATCCCGCGTCTGGCCATCCTGATTTAGGTTTTCCGTGATTTCCCTAAATCGCTCCAGGCGAATGCCGGGATGGTCCCTTTAAAAGGGCACGGCCGACTTCCTTCCCCGTCCTCCCCTAATCCGATAAGACCGATGACCTCGCTGTTTGGTCTCTTCCCCTAAACAATCCAAATCCAAGAGACGTGACTGCATGATCCGTATCATCCATGCAGATAAGATGCCTGTCATCTCGACTGCTAGTGATACGAGGCCGTTGGGATCCAGCACGGCGTTCCGTATTACCCTCCTGAACCCACCGATTCCATATTCTGCTAACAGTCATTGGATCTTGACCAACGCGAGCACCAATGTCGCGATACGATAAACCGCAATAGGCTACAATCCGACGTTTATCAAAGTCGGAAAGGTGATGGTACGCATGTCTCCCCCTTACACGAGGCATCACAACAACGTTTCACCAGGCAACGCCGGTCTACTGCTGTTTGTGTTAGAGAAATCGGTTCGAAACTTTCCTCATGTCAGCACGTTGTAGGTGTCGCCACCAGCGCCAACCCTGTGTGAATGCTCTGAAAAGCTAATCATTTGCATATCACAGCATCTTCTTCCTGTCGGTTAAATTTCGCGTCTGTAGGACGTCATCTTCGTGGTGTAGCAATTTTAATGGCCAGAAGTGTAGATATGCTCGGTTTAGCGAAGCAGCTTAAACCACTTAATAAAGGCAAGGCCTCCGGTCCAGGGTGTATAACAGTCACGTTCTTTCAGTGTATGCTGATACAACGGCTCCATACTTAGCATCATATACAACCACTCGCTCGTCGAAAGATCCGTACCTAAAGACTGTAAAGTTGCGTAAATCACAATACCCAGCAAAGCAAATAGGCGTAATCCGCTGAATTACAGACTCATACCACTAATGTCGATTTACAGTAGGATTTTGCAACATATACTGTTCTCGTTCATTATGAATTACATCGAATTGAACGATTTATTGACAAACAGCCAACATGGATTCAGGAAACATAATTTTTGCGAAACACATCTAGCTCTTTATTCTCACAAAGTAGTGAGTGCTATCGACAGGGAATGTCAAATTAATTCCATGTTTTTAGATTTCCGTTCCTCACAAGCGATGTATAATGGGAGTGTGTGCTTATGGAGTATCGTCTAAGTTGCGCGACTGCATACGTTGATTTCCAGACGGAAGGGTCACATTTCGTAGCAACTGACGAAAAATCATCGAACAAAAACGTTCCGTAAGGAAGTGTTATAGGCCCTCTGTTTTTCCTTATCTACATAAGCGATTTAGGAGACAATCTGAGTAGCCCTCTTAGATTGTTTGTAGATGATGCTGTTATTTACCGCCTTGCAAAGTCATCACATGATAAAAACCAATTGCAAAATGATTTAGACAAGATATCTGAATGGTGGAAAAAGTATTAATTGAATCTAAATAATGAAACGTGGGCAGTACTAGAGTGTGAGTACTAGAATGAATTCATTCCATTTAAGAAATAAAGGCCTGCCAATGGGAAGCCCAGTCTCATAAATACTAGTCAATATCCTCATCATCCACACTTAAAACAGAATTTTTGCAGAAATAATAGAATCAAAAACATAAAGTAATATACTGGTACACATATGTAGGTGATATATGCCTCATAGATAAACCACAAAAACATATAATCCTTTTACACAGATAAATAACATACACTATAGTATTTAGTCTACCATGGAAAGCAGAGGCAATACACTAATTCAGCCTCAAAATCGTAATATCTAACAACAGGCACAACTTCAACGTTTTCAGAAAGGAGACAGCAACAGATATGAACATTCCCCAGGAATATAAGGTCTACAATCTCAAAACCTTGCAGCCATATGGTATACAGACTATGCACAATACCTCCAAGCACGAAGAACTGTCAAGAACTAAACATGATCATTAACATAGCACGAAACAATGGATACAGCGGCAACACAGTACAAAAAATAGATGCCACCATTAAAAAGAAAAAATAAATCACACACACACACACACACACACACACACACACACACACTCAGTGCCCTGCCACCCGCTCCTTCTCCATCAGCACTCCAATGCCCCACTCCACTCTCCCAGGATCACTCAGTTCCAACTATCCCCCAATCAGCTCCCATGATCCCTCAGTCAGCACTATGGCATGTGATCAACAGCAGTACAAATATTATTAGTTTTCTACATTATAGATTCTGTGCAAAGAACCGTTTAGTTGAAGAAACATATATCATGTGCATTTAGTACATATAGAACAACAAATGGCTGAATGAATATGATACAAAGTGAATGCAAGTATAAAGCACAAATAAATAATTGTGAATAAAAATAGCTAGATTTAAACAAACTGCCAAAGCGTCATTAGAAATCTAACATCAAAATGTGTATAATTAAATAATTTTATGTCTGTTATAAAGCACTGGAAATGCCTAACATGAATACGCGAAACATACCTAGTACTGATGAATAAACTTCTGTTTCAAAAGGCCGAAGTCTTCTTATCTTTATGATAAAACATGACTGAAATGATTAGCAACTCAAGAAAATGGCTGTAAATATTAACGATGTTAAAAGAAATCTGCTAAATTTCGGTTACACGATAAATCACACTCTTTTAAATGCTGTGCAGTCAATTACAATTACGAATAATTTAAACTAGAATGATCATGTAGACTATGTTGTAGGGAAAGAAAACGAAAGACTGTGTCTTATTGGCAGGACACTGAGAAAATGCAACAGATTACTAAAGAGAGTGCTTACACTACATTTACTCCCCCTCTTCTGGAGTACTTCTGTGCGGTCGGTGTACGATCCTCATCAGATAGGATAGACGGAGGACACAGAAAAAGTTCAAAGAAGGGCAATTCGTTTTATATTATCGCGAAATAGGGGAGAGAGTAACATGGATATGGTACGTGAATTGAGATGCAGTCATCAAAACAAAGGCATTTTTCGTTGCGGCAGTATCTTCTCATTAAACTTCAGTCACAAACTTCCTCCTCAGGGCGTAAAACATTTTCTTGGTACGCACTTAGATACGGAGAAATGATCGACATAGTAAAATAAACAATAAAATATGAAATCAGAGCTCACACGGTAAGATTTAAGTGTTCGTTTTCCCCACGCGTTGTCCAAGATTGGAATCGTAGAGAAATAACTCGAAGGTTCGATGAAGCCCTGCCAGGCACTTAATTGTTAATTGCAGAGTAGTCATGTAGGCGTTGATGTAAATACAGAGTAACGCCATTTACGTTCTATATACGAAGAGCGTTGAATAAGTATCGCAACACTTTTTTCTTCGGAAAATTTTCGGTTGGAAAAATGAGGAATTTGTTATGAGACATCGTGGAATGTTCCCGCTTCAGCACCTATAACGGCTGTAACGGAGGCACGTTCCAAGCAGAAAGTTGTCATTGAGTTTCTTTTGATGGAAAACCAGAACACTGCAGATATTCATAGGTGCTTGTAGAATGTGTACGTAGACCAGTCAGTGAATAAAAACACGGTAATTCGTTGGGTGAGGCGTTTATCATCATCGCAACAAGGTCGCGTGCATATTGGAAGGTGCCGACACTTTCATTCGAAGTGATCGACGGGTCACAATCAAACACCTCGCTGCTGATCTGGACATATCTGTTGGGCACGATGGGTTGCTAGTCGCCTAGTACAACATCATAAAGAGCAATAATGGACCATCTCTGAGGAATTGCTTGCGCGTTAGGAGGCTGATAGTGACCAATTTGTGTCGAAGTTCATCACAGGCTATGAAACAGGGGCTGGCCCCGGTGGCCGAGCGCTTCTAGGCGCTTCAGTCTAGAACCGCGCGACCGCTACGGTCGCAGGTTCGAATCCTGCCTCGGGCATGGATGTGTGTGATGTCCTTAGGTTAGTTAGGTTTAAGTAGTTCTAAGTTCTAGGGGACTGATGACCTCAGATGTTAAGTCCTATAGTGCTCAGAGCCATTTGAATCATTTGAAACGAGGGTTCATCACTTCGAACTGGAAACAAAGCGGAAATCTATGCAGTGGTGCCACACCACCTTTCCTCCAAAGAAAAAGTTCAAAGCCGCACACTCAGCCCGTAAAGACATGGCGACGATCTTCTGGGACTCTGAAGGGTTATTCTGTTTGATGTTCTCCCTCACGACGCAATGATCATTTCGGAAGTATACTGCGCTACACTCAGGGAATTCAAGAAACGACTTCAGCGTGTTCGTCGCCACAAAGATGCAAACGACCTTCTCCTTCTTCATGACAACGAACAAGTCTGCGCATCCCAGAGGAGTTCTAAAAAGTACAGTGGACTGCTGTTCATTATCCACCCAGCAGCCTAGATCTCGCGCATTCTGACTTCCATTTTTTTGGCTCAATGAAGGATACACATCGTGTGAGGCAGTACGTGGATGATGGGTAGGTTATCGATGCAGCACAATTTTGGCTCTGACGCGACCGATAGAGTGGTACCATGTTCTCATACTGGCTCTTCCAGTAAGGTGGTGTAAAACTTCCGCTTTTTACGGGGAGCCAGCGGCTGGTGGCCGAGCGGTTCTAGTCGCTTCAGTCTGGAACCGCCCAACTGCTACGGTCGCAGGTTCGAATCCTGCCTCGGGCATGGATGTGTGTGATCTCCTTAGGTTAGTTAGGTTTAAGTAGTTCTGAGTTCTATGGGACTGATGACCTCAGATGTTGAGTCCCATAGTGCTCAGAGCCATTTGAACCATTTTTTTTTAACGGGGACTCTGTTGAAAAATAGGATTTTGTAGCCGGAAGAGTTGGGAATTATGTAGTGTATTGGCATCCTGAATAAAGCCAACCCGCTTGCAGAAAAAAATGTATTTCAATACTTACTGAACGTCAATCGTACAAGGAATGATCATGCAGCGGGTTTCTTATTCAGCTGTCGCATTTGGAGTCTGGTTGTTTGTGCGAAGATTGTGTTATGCCTCGTGCAAGAAGAAGAAATGCTTACAAGCACGTGCTGGGACTCTACAACAGCAACATGGTGGCCTATGGAGACTACAGTTAATCGTTCCACGATACTGTCGCTCGTGGTCGTTGGGTTCCCACGAGTGTCATACAATATGGAACCGGTGGTTTCAGGAGAACCCTACTCAACCCTTTTCAGCATCTCAACCACACTATGCGACTAGCAGCCAAGAGGGCAGCAATACTGCTCACTGAACGCTATGGGATCGTACAGCCACGTTTACATGACTTGAGTCGAGAAATAGGCTTGTCTGCAGTAATGCAAGCATCCCACAGACAGTGTCACGAAGTCAGAAGCACCACGCACGGTCAGCATGGCGCCCTTTGTTGTGGTATCCCTGTAAGCGGCAGCCCAGAGAGACACATTGACAGTGGTTCGATCGGCGCCAATACTGAACACAGGAAAGACACCACGTCGTCTTTTCTGACGATTCTCTGTTCTGTGAAGGTCATCACAATGGATGTAGCAATTCGGACTCTCTACGAAGAACAAACATTGCCCATTTTCATTCCTCGTCGTTGTACAGTAACAGCTACTTACGTGGTTGTTTGGGATGCAATTGAGTACGATCATCTCTGGTCAGCCCGCATCTCGTGGTCGTGCGGTAGCGTTCTCGCTTCCCACGCCCGGGTTCCCGGGTTCGATTCCCGGCGGGGTCAGGGATTTTCTCTGCCTCGTGATGGCTGGGTGTGGTGTGCTGTCCTTAGGTTAGTTAGGTTTAAGTAGTTCTAAGTTCTAGGGGACTGATGACCATAGATGTTAAGTCCCATAGTGCTCAGAGCCAGCCATCTCTGGTCAACATAGCCGGTAATTTGGAGAAAAACATTTATGATTCAGGGAGATAGCTGTACTCGATAGTCGAGGTCTTTGTGACGTTTTCAAGAAGATAACCCAAGACTGCATGCTGTCCATGCTGTCATCACCTACTTCATTACAGAGAATGTTCGATTGTTCCCTCGCCCAGCACATCCTCCGGACCACTTATCCACTGAAAACATCTGGTCATGGGTTGCCAAGAGACTGACGCGCCACCACTCGCCAGCCACTATGGCTGATGAACTCTGTCATAGGGCTGAAGCAGTATAGAGTTATACACCCGCATCAGTCAGTTCAGTTTGCCTTGTATACAGTGGTAAGAGTAGGTGCGCTACAGACTTGTGCAGCAACTGTCGTCGTAGGAAAGCTGGACAGGACCATAAATGATTAGCGAACAAGCTAACACAACAAACAGAAGATTCATTTCCCCACGCATATGAAGACACATTGCAGATAATGCAGCAAGAAACAGAGCCCAACTCACCAGTGTCAACAAGAAAGAGTGTCACAGTACTAACAAGGGAACCTCCCCATCGCACCCCCCCCCCCCCCCTCAGATTTAGTTATAAGTTGGCACAGTGGATAGGCCTTGAAAAACTGAACACAGATCAATCAAGAAAACAGGAAGAAGACGTGTGGAACTATGAAAAAATAAAGAAAATGTACAAACTGAGTAGTTGATGCGAAAAATAATTTACATTAAGGACTCTATGATACCAGGAGCGCCGTGGTCCCGTGCGTAGGGTGTGCAACTGCGGAACGGGAGGTATTTAGTTCAAGTCCTCCCACCAGTGAAAATTTTAATTTTTTATTTTCAGTTTATGTGACAAACTCTTATGTTTTCATCACTTTCTTGGGAGTGATTATCACATCCACAAGAAAACCTAAATCGGGCAAGGTATAAGAATGTTTTTACCCATTCGCCAAGTGTACAAGTTAGGTGGGTCGACAACATGCCGTCACCAGTGTCGTATGGAATATATCAGACGTGTTTTCCTGTGGAGGAATCGTTTGACCTATGACCTTACGATCAAATGTTTTCGGTTCCCATTGGAGAGGCACGTCCTTTCGTCTACTGATCGCACGGTTTTGCGGTGCGGTCGCAAAACACAGACACTAAACTTATTACACTGAACAGAGACGTCAATGATCGAACGGACAGATCATAACTTTGCGAAAATAAAAAAAGTAAATTTTTCCCTCGAGGAAAGACTTGAACCAATGACTTCATGTTCCGCAGTTGCTCACGCTAACCACGGGACCACGGCGCTCCTGAGCTGACAGGGCCCTTGATGTTAATTATGTTGCACGTCAACTACTCAGTTTGTATATTTTCCTTATTTTTTTCATAGTTCCACACAATTTCTTCCTGTTTTCTCGATCGATCTGTGTTCAGTTTTTCAAGGCCTATCCACTGTGCCAGCTTATAACTAAATCTGAGGGGGGTGCGATGGGGAGGTTTCCTTGTAAGCATGAAATATGGTGTCGGAGCTGTGATTAGTAGCCATGCACGTAGCTTCACGTGGCGAAGTGGCTCCTGGCGCAAGGGGGATGACTCGCTGCTGCTGGCCGTCCTACAGTGCGGCGGCAGGAGGCACACTTGGTACAGTGCCACTGGAGGCGTGGCTCAGCGGGCGTGCACCATTGGACCCGAAAGACCCCGCGTGACTGCTATCAACGTTTAATGGAAACTTGCAATTCCGTTGCTATGATGCCCATGGGGTGGTATCAATATGTGATACCATAACTTGTATCTAACAACCTATCTATAATCTGGATGCAAAGCGCTAGCCGGCCGGTGTGGCCGTGCGGTTAAAGGCGCTTCAGTCTGGAACCGCGTGACCGCTCCGGTCGCAGGTTCGAATCCTGCCTCGGGCATGGATGTGTGTGATGTCCTTAGGTTACAACATTGTTAAGGCTTTCGTGGCCACTTGTTGACAAACTGCCTATTGGCTACTGTCTCGGGTTCTTCGGCCGACGTTCATATAATGATTTTTCTGAAGTTTCGCCAGCACGAGTGTCTGGCATTGTCAAAGCTTCACCCTCCATTGCCGGTGGTGAACTGGAGTTCCTTAGGTTAGTTAGGTTTAAGTAGTTCTAAGTTCTAGGGGACTGATGACCACAGATGTTAAGTCCCATAGTGCTAAGAACCATTTGAACCATTTTTTTTGCAAAGCGCTAAAAAGAAAACACTTGAAGAATATTAATATGACACGGAGTTAATACTGAACTGATGATTTTGTAACCGCCGAAAAGAAACCACTTACCTGTGTGCGAAGAGATTATCTTAGAAGAGCTCGAAAATAGGTCTCTCCAAGATGAACCACAAGACCCAAAGCAGTATGATGTTTCAATTTTAGAAATTCATTTTTGGCATTACGCCGCGTCTTAACACTAAAAAAATTATAAAACGATGTTTCAGTCGTCTTTGCAGCAGTTCTTTTCAGGGCAATCAAACAGGAAATCGATTATCCCTCGTAGAAAACTTTCTTTGATTCAGTGCAGCAACAAAAGCAGTCCTCCAGAATTTCGACAAGAACCTGGATGTAAGACTAACTGCAGACCTGTACAGTAACGCTGGTTGTGGTAAGGTGATCGGTGTGTGTTACATTAGACTTTTTAATCTGCTGAAACACTAGTAACGGTGTTCCAATTCGGGTTAGAATATTACGTCAGCATCATGATTTTATCACAGTACAGCGACGAGATTTATTATAAAGACATTTTTGTACCTGTTTAGAAGCTACAAAATCTAGCAGTGGTTCAAACTAGATCAATATCCGGATGTAATACCGCAAGATTCGTAAGTGACATACAAAGGTTTTGTTCCTAATTCGGGAAAGTTGCAGTGTTCGTAAGCAAAGGAGGCCTCAAAAATAAATCGAAAGAATTGAAATTCATACAGTTCTGCTTCCACCTTTTTTGACCACGAGACGTTAGTAACATAAATTGTAATGATACCTTATATGCAGTATACAGTCCCATTTGCACCACACAATTTACTGACGACCAGTACTGCGACTGGTAATGTGCCAAATAAAATGACTTCTGAGTCAGTACAGTAAACAACCATAGCAAATACACTGCAGAGCCAAGGTATCTGGTACACCTGCCTAATATCGTATAGGGCTCTAGCGAGCACGCAGAAGTGAAACAACACGACATGGCATGGACTCGACTAAAATCAGAAGTAGTGCTGCAGGGAATTGACACCATGAAACCCACAGGACTGTCCATAAATCCGTAATAGTACGGGGGGATGAAGATCTCTTCTGAAGAGCATGTTGCGAGGCATCCCAGATATGCTCAATAATGTTCATGTCTGCGGAGTTTGGTGGCTAGTGGGAGTGTTTAAACTCAGAAGAGTGTTCCGTGAGCCACTACGTAGAAATTCTGGACGTGTGGGTGTCACATTGTCCTGCTGGAATTGCCCAAGTCCATCGGAGTGCACAATGGATATGAATGGATGCAGATGATCAGACAGGATGCATACGTACGTGTCATCTGTCAGAGTCGTATCTGGACGTTTCAGGGGTCCCATATCACTCCAACTGCACACGCCCCACACGATTACAGAGCCTCCACCAGCATGAACAGTCCCCTGCTGACATGCAGGATCCATGGCTTCATGAGGTTGTCTCCATCCCCGTACACGTCAATCCGCTGGATACAATTTGAAACGAGACTCGTACGACCAGACAACATGTTTCCAGTCATCAACAGTCCAATTTCGAAGTTGACAGGCCAAGACGAGGCGTAAAGCTTTGTGTCGTCCAGCCATCAAGGGTACACAAATGAGCCTTCGGCTTCGAAAGCCCATACCGATGATATTTCGTTGAAGGGTTTGCACGCTGACACTTACTGGTGGACCAGCATTGAAATATGGAGCAATCTGCGGAAGCATTGCACTTCTGTTCTGTCACATTGAACTTTTCTCTTCAGTCGTCATTGGTCTCGTTCTTGCAGCATCTTTTTCCGGTAGCACTGATGTTGGAGATTCGATGCCTTACCGGATTCCTGATATTCACGGTACACTCGTGAAATGGTCGTACGGGAAAACCCCTCTTCATCGCTACTTCGGAGATGCTGTGTCCCATCGCTCGTGCACCGACTATCTACATCTACATCTACATCTACATTTATACTCCGCAAGCCACCCAACGGTGTGTGGCGGAGGGCACTTTACGTGCCACTCTCATTACCTCCCTTTCCTGTTCCAGTCGCGTATGGTTCGCGGGAAGAACGACTGTCTGAAAGCCTCCGTGCGCGCTCTAATCTCTCCAATTTTACATTCGTGATCTCCTCGGGAGGTATAAGTAGGGGGAAGCAATATATTCGATACCTCATCCAGAAACGCACCCTCTCGAAACCTGGACAGCAAGCTACACCGCGATGCAGAGCGCCTCTCTTGCAGAGTCTGCCACTTGAGTTTGTTAAACATCTCCGTAATGCTATCACGGTTACCAGATAACCCTGTGACGAAACGCGCCGCTCTTCTTTGGATCTTCTCTATCTCCTCCGTCAACCCGATCTGGTACGGATCCCACACTGATGAGCAATACTCAAGTACAGGTCGAACGAGTGTCTTGTAAGCCACCTCCTTTGTTGATGGACTACATTTTCTAAGCACTCTCCCAATGAATCTCAACCTGGTACCCGCCTTACCAACAATTAATTTTATATGATCATTCCACTTCAAATCGTTCCGCACGCATACTCCCAGATATTTTACAGAAGTAACTGCTACCAGTGTTTGTTCCGCTATCATATAATCATACAATAAAGGATGCTTCTTTCTATGTATTCGCAATACATTACATTTGTGTATGTTAAGGGTCAGTTGCCACTCCCTGCACCAAGTGCGTATCCGCAGCAGATCTTCCTGCATTTCGCTACAATTTTCTAATGCTGCAACTTCTCTGTACACTACAGCATCATCCGCGAAAAGCCGCATGGAACTTCCGACACTATCCGACTATAACACCACGTTCAAACTCACTTAAATCTTGACAACATGCCATTGTAGCAGCAGTAACCGATCTGACAACTGCGCCGGACACTTGTCTTATACAGGCGTTGCCAACAGCAACGCCGTATTCTGCCTGTTTACATATCTCTGTATTTGAATACGCATGCCTATACCAGTTTCTTTGGCGCTCCAGTGTATTACTATGCATAACATGAATTCCACTAAGATCAATATCAATTTTATGTCATTTCTTAGATTATTTGATATGCGGAAGAAAATATTTACCAACAACACAAGCCAGATACGAGAAAAAATTGGAAATACTACTTTCCGAATCTGATTGTTAGAGTTAAATATAATTTAAAATATTGAAAATATTTTTTTTCAAATGTTATTGTACAACTGAAGAACTATTACGAATTTATTTATTCTATATTTACGTATGATTATTATTTATTAGTGTTGTGTAGTCAAGTATAGTTATGAAACTGAAAGTAGAAATGGAGTGAATTCCAATAGTGACATAAAGGGAGGCATCAGTTTCAACTCTGCGTTCCGATTGTTAAATAATCATACTTACTTGTGACACACCCGATGAGACACTGAAGGATGATAAAATTATCACAAAATGTATACTTATGCCTCACCTTTTTAATTGCTGAACAGCAATACCTGAAGTTCATACCATCACTGATTCTCTAAATGGCTACCTTCAAGCTAGTAACCATCGCATCGCCATGATTTAACAACCACGTCATCTAAATCAATATGAGTCATTTAAATATGAGCGATATGACTTTGTAGTGTTTTTATGAAGGTAAACGGTTATTAGCATTTAATATTTTTTATCCACAACAGACGTTACGAGAATCTCTGTGATCGTATTAAGTAAACTGACTTCTGAGTCAGTCCAGCAATGAATCATTTAACTAAGATCTACTTATTCCTTCATTGGTTTCAAGTGGCAAAGATTATCTCCAGATTGCGAACATTATACATTATACAACTGCAATTACTTGTCGGAGAGCGTTAGCATTACATTACTGATAACATGAAAAAAAAAAAAAACATGATAGGAAGCTGATGAAAACTCGTTGAGTTCTGTGAAAGTTCTGTGAAATGTTACAGCACAATGTGCGCTGTTCTCTATCTTAAATAGTACTATCAAGGCTGATGTAAATAATATGTAACTCGTAAATATTAATTTCTGTAGATCATAAAAAGTTACCGTATAAATTGTCAGTAGCGTAAATGAAACGTAACACATGTTATTTGCCTCCAGTGAAACGCACGGTGGCATCAAATTACCCGTCATTGACATTCCTAACGTTTTCTGTGTGCAATATATACGATAATGTGTGTTGTGAAACGTAAGGAAAACGTCGTGCATCTATTTACGGAATTCTCACCAAGCCGAACGTATAAACCGGTAGGTCAACGACGCGGTGCTGTCATTTTCGTTTTTCCCAACGGTTCCTTAACACACTGTGAATATCCTGTACCGTATAGCTTGTAAGTATTTTGATTTTACCCCATTCTTCCCGCCTTAAGGTGATAATGTCCAACAGACGTACATGAAGTGTCAGGTTGCGGTACACACTCAAGAATCATTACACAACTGTAAAATGGTTTTTATACACTGAAGCGCTAAAGAAACTGGTACAGGCATGCGCATTCACATACAGAAATATGCAAACAGGCAGTAAACGGCGCTGCGGTCGGCAACGCCTGTATAAGACAACAAGTGTCTAGCGCAGTTGTTAGATCGGTTACTGTTGCTACATGGCAGGTTACCAAGAGTTAAGTGAGTTTGAATGTGGTGTTATAGTCGACGTACTATCAACGGGACACAGCATCTCAGAGGTAGCGATGAAGTGGGGATATTCCCGTACTACCATTTCACGAGTGTACCGTGAATATCAGGAATCCGGTAAAACACCAAATTTCAGACATTATATTTAACTCTAACAATCAGATTCGAAAAGTAGTTCAAATGTTTCAAATGGCTCTGAGCACTATGGGACTTAACTTCTGAGGTCATCAGCCCCCTAGAATTTAGAATTACTTAAACTAACCTAAGGACATCACACACATCCATGCCCGAGGGAGGATTCGAACCTGCGACCGTAGCGGTCGCACGGTTCCAGACTGTAGCGCCTAGAACCGCTCGGCCACCTCGGCCGGCGAAAAGTAGTATTCCCAATTTTTTCTCGTATCTCGCTTGTGTTATTGGTAAATTTTTCATCTGTGTATGAAATAATTTAAGAAATGACATAAAATGGATATTGATCTTAGTGGAATTCATGGTATGCATAGTAATACACTGAAGCGCCAAAGAAAATGGTATAGGCATACGTATTCACATACACAGATAAGTAAACAGGCAGAATACGGCGTTGCGGTTAGCAACGCCTGTATAAGACAACAAGTGTCTGGCGCAGTTGTTAGATCGGTTACCGCTGCTATAACGACATATTATCAAGATTTAAGTGAGTTTCAACGTGGTGTTATAGTCGGCGCACGAGCGATGGGACACAGCATCTCCGAAGTAGCGATGAAGAGGGGATTTTCCCGTACGACCATTTCACGAGTGTACCTTCAATATCAGGAATCCGGTAAAACATGAGATCTTCGGCAACACTGCGGTCGGAAAAAGATGCTGCAAGAACGGGACCAACGACGACTGAAGATAATAGTTCAACATGACAGAAGTGCAACCCATCCGCAAATTGCTGCAGATTTAGGTCAGCCTTCGAACCATTCAACGAAACATCATCGATATGGGCTTTCGGGGCTGAAGGCCCACCCGTGTACCCTTGATAACTGCACTCGTGTACCCACTATGACTGCGCGACACAAAGCCTTTCGCCTCGCCTGGGCCTATCAAAATCGGCATTGAACTGTTGATGACTGGAAACATATTGCCTGGTCGGACGCGTCTCGTTTCAAATTGTATCGAGCGGATTGACGTGTACGGGTATGGAGACAACCTCATGAAGCCATGGATCCTGCATGTCAGCAGGGGAGTGTTCTTGTTGGTGGAGGTTCTGTAGTGGTGTGGGGCGTGTGCAGTTGGAGTGATATGGGACCCCTGAACCGTCTAGATACGACTCTGACAGATGACACGTACGTAAGCATCCTGTCTGATCACCTGCATCCATTCATATCCATTGTGCCTTAGGACGGACTTCATCAATTCCAGCAGGACAATGCGACACCCCACACGTCCAGAATTGCTACAGAGTGGCTTCAGGAACTCTCTTCTGAGTTTAAACACTTTTACTGTCCACTAAACTCCCCAGACATGAACATTATCGAGCATATCTGGGATGCCTCGCAACGTGCACTTCAGAAGAGATCTCCACCCCCTCCTACTCTTTACGGATTTATGGACAGCTCTGCAGGATTCATGGTGTCAGTTCCCTCCAGCACTATTTCTGAAATCAGTATATTCCATGCCACGTCGCGTTGCGGCACTTCTGCGTGCTCGCAGGATCCCTACACTAAATTAGGCAGGTGTACATGTTTCTTTGGCTCTTCAGTGTGCTTCCGCGTTACATGTTCGAGTTGTCAGTACTATCTCTATAACGGTTCATGAGTATAGTTCGTGTAATGCTAATTTATGTCATATTTATTAATTGTGTAGTTCAAAGGTATGAATTAACTGTCACAAGTTTCTACTGAAGCTTATTTATCTATTAAGATTTTGCACATGAAATATGATGCGTTACACAGACATATCGCATTACATTTCCCGTCATTTTCATTTTAATGTGTGGTTATCTGATTTCGCACTGTTCATACACCAAGTCCTTCTCATATAGTCTGTGTATTCTGTACCAAGTTTAGATTCCACATACGTGCCCTCGAAAATCATTTTTCGTCAGTGACGTCCCGTTAAAGGTTCTCGTCCTTTCGAGAATATTTGACAGCTCCCTTAGTACCTCATTACGGTACGGATGTGGGCCACGCAGAGACGCTGACAGCTAACAGTGACCTTTTTGTCCCGTGGAAGCTACATTCCCGTGAGGCAATATTTGTTCTCGTGGCGCCAGCTTTCGCAGTCCTGGCGCGCAGCCTCGAATCGTTTGCGCAGCCACACAAAAGGTGGCCTTCTCGAAGTTCCCCCTCTGCAGTCGTAAACGCCGGACGATTTAAATACTGAATTAACACATTCTACAATAGCGCTTCCAACAGAAACAGCTTCATTTAATGGTGCTATTTGCTATCCTGGACAGGAATTTTCAGTAAGGAAGTTAGTTTCACTAAACTCATAGCAGCATTAAGCAGGACAGTTACTAAAATTTTTGTGTACTTTTTATTTAAACCACACATTGCAAGGATTTATCGGCTTCCCCATGCTGAGTAACTAATCCTATCCTACGTCCACGAGGGATGAAATTAAAAATACCTCATAGTTCCTCTCCTAATTTCCAGTTCTAGTACGCTGCCTTACCTTACTTCATTACTGAGTACTGTGTACTCAGTAATGAAACAAAGCAGTAGGCTCTGCCAGAAATATCGACTCTTAGACAATGTGTCTAATAGTGTAATTTACACTACTGGACATTAAAATTGCTACACCACGAAGAATACGTGTAACAGATGCGAAATTTAACCGACAGGGAGAATATGCTGTGATATGCAAATGATTAGCTTTTCGGAGAATTCACACAAATTTTGCGCCGGTGGCGACACCTGAAACGTGCTGGTATGAGGAAAGTTTCCAACCGATTTCTCATACACGAACAGCAGTTGACCGGCGTTGCCTGGTGAAACGTTGTTGTGATGCCTCGTGTAAGGAGGAGAAATGCGTACCATCACGATTCCGACTTCGGTAATGGCCGGATTGTAGCCTATCGCGATTGCGGTTTATCGTATCGAGGCATTGCTGCTCGCGTTGGTCGAGATCCAATGACTGTTCGCAGAATATGGAATCGGTGGGTTCAGGAGGGTAATACGGAACGTCGTGCTGGATTCCAACGGCCTCGTATCACTAGCAGTCGAGATGACAGGCATCTTATCAGCATGGCTGTAGCGGATCGTGCAGCCACGTCTCGATCCCTGAGTCAGCAGATGGGGACGTTTGCAAGACAACCACCTTCTGCACGAACAGTTCGACGACGTTTGTAGCAGCATGGACTATCAGCTCGGAGACCATGGCTGTTGTTACCCTTGACGCAGTATCACAGACAGGAGCGCCTGCGATGGTGTACTCAACGACGAACCTGTGTGCACGAATGGCAAAACGTCATTTTTTCGGATGAATCCAGGTTCTGTTTACAGCACCATGATGGTCGCATCCGTGTTTGGCGACATTGCGGTGAACGCACATTCGAAGCGTGTATTCGTCATCGCCATACTGGCGTATCACCCGACGTGATGGTATGGGGTGCCATTGGTTACAAGTCTCGGTCATCTCCTGTTCGCACTGACGGCGCTTTGAACAGTGGACGTTACATTTCAGATGTGTTACGACCCGTGGCTCTACCCTTCTTTCGATCCCTGCGAAACCCTACATTTCAGCAGGATAATGCACGACCGCATGTTGCAGGTCCTGTACGGGCCTTTCTGGATACATAAAATGTTCGACTGCTGCCCTGGCCATCACATTCTCCAGATCTCTCACCAGTTGAAAACGTCTGGTCGATGTTGGCCGAGCAACTGGCTCATCACAATACGCCAGTCACTACTCTTGATGAACTGTGGTATCGTGTAGAAGCTGCATGTGCAGCTGTACCTGTACGCACCATCCAAGCTCTGTTTGACTCAATACCCAGGAGTATCAAGGCCCTTATTACGGCCAGAGGTACTGGGTACTGATTTCTCAGGATCTATGCACCCAAATTGCGTGAAAATGTAATCACATGTCAGTTCTAATAAATTATATTTGTCCAATGAATACCCGTTTATCATCTGATTTTCTTCTTGGTGTAGCAATTTTAATGGCCAGTAGTGTAATACGACAGTATGCCATCTTAGGCAATTTATAACCCTTAAAACACTTGATAATGTCACTTTGAATCCGAAATCATGATTGTGTAAGTGTAAAGGTAACACTGTAAATAAACAAGTCTAATGGCGGTACTGACTTTAAAGAAATATATTATGACTGTGGCCCGACATTATGAGGAAAAGACAAAAAAGAGCACTAGATATTGTTATTGTTTGTGGGCTTTATAGTTTTTGTGGGTAGTATAGGTGTTAGGGGCCTACGTGTCAAGTGGAAGAGGTCTAGCGAGAGAAAAAAATTGGTAAGCCAACCGCACACAATAAGCGGGATATCCGGGTTTCCGGTCTCGGTCCGGTACAAATTTTCATTGTCTTCATTCCATTGTAAATCTGATGATTGTCCATATTCGCAATTGCGAATACATTTCATGTATTTCACAACGGATGTAGTAGCCACAGTGCCATTTCCTTTGGACATGCATGCTGGTTGACGACATATGGAAGTTTGGGTCTAGCCATGATTAGTATTCATGTAGCCTGATGGTAAGGCGACCGCTTGCGATGCATACATGTCCAAAGAACCTTAGCATCATAATTCGGAATAACTCAGGCACTGGAGTATCGTATAGCATTGTTTTGCCGCTCCGTCATTCCATTCAGTGAACCCACGCATAAGGTGTACACGGACTGGACAAAAATATGGAAGCATCACAAGAAATGCATGCTTGAACATAAATCAAGATGCTAGCCAATCTTGTTGTATTTGACCACGAAGGTCACCTGCACAGTGCCCTCAGTGTTTTACTGGTGTCAGTCATGGTCAGAACAGTGTTCTTCGTAGTTGCGAGTGCATTGTGTCGGAGCTATGTGAATTCGAGTATGGACGAATTGTTGGTGATCGTATGGTGGGTAACCAGGTACTCGAAGTGTTTAGTATTTCAAGAGGTACAGCACAGAAGATTTGTACCACACACAGGGAAAGCAGAACAACATCATCCGCCAAGTCACAACGCGAACGAAAGTGTGTATTGTATCATCGTGACAAACTGGCCTTGAAGAAGATTGAGACGAAAACTAAGAGGACGACAGCTGCAAATGTAGCTGCAGAATTGAATGTCGCATTCGCGGATCCCGTGAGCACCAAAACAACGCGTATGGAGCTCCAGAAGCAGAGAACTGTAGGACGAGCTCTAATTCCAAAACCTCTCATCCGTTTTGCAGATGCCCTTAACAGGAAAACGTGATGCCGAAGCCATAAAACCTTACCTATGATGTAACGGAAGAAAGTCGATTGGTCGCATAAGTCTTGTTTCTTGCTGAGTTCACGCCCCAAGAGTGAAACACGCCAGTGATTCGTTAATTATGTGAGCAGCCATATCGTGGTATTCCATTGACTCCACGGTTACTATGCAACGTCGCATTACTGACAAGGATTATATAAGCATTTTGGCTTATCAGGTCCATCCCACGGTACAATATTTGTACGCCAATGGTGATGCTCCATTCCAAGGCGACAACACTCCTGTTCACACGGCTCTCGTCGTCCAGGTCTGGTTTTGTCAGCGCGAGGATGAACTGTCGCATCTGCCCTGCCCACCACACTCACCAGATCTCAATATTACTGATCCTTTGTTTTCTACTTTGGAAAGAAAGGTGGGTTATTGCTATCCTCCTCCATAATCGTTACCAAAACTTGACACTGTTTTACTGGAAGAATGGAGTAAGACTCCCTTGGAAACCTTATAGAACCCATATTTATCCATTCCGAGACGACTGGAAGCTGTTTTGAATTCCAACGGTTTTCACACGCCGTATTAGGCATGGTAATATTTTGTGTTTTTGGTGTTTCTATATTTTTGTCCACCCCTCGTATATCGGCCAACGTATCCACACTGCTGTGCATTACTGTTAACGTACAACTAACAACAATAACAGCAACTAACAGTGGCAGAAAACAAATACAAAATAGTTCCCAACAGTCCTGAATGAAAACTTGAGGGTGATGAATAAAGTAGGCATTACTATTGTCAATAACAAGTACGGTGAGAGAATGGAAAACTTTCTTTCCAAGCGTTGAATATGAAGTATACCGACGACATTTCCTCTCTCTTGCCGATATTTTCAGTTCGGTACAGAAATAATGATAAATGGAGGTAAGAAATCAAATGAAATGCTATTACTGTGTTACGAGCCTTAGGTGACCACAGCTCTGTTACACCAAAATACTCAGAAATTATCCCTCAGCCAGTTCCGAAGTTTAGTCGACAGAGTGCGGATTCACTCTGAAATTTCGGAACTGGTTGAGGGATGTCACATGTATTGTAATTACGAACACGTGGTTTACACCACTTGAGCTCTAAGGTCTACCATATGAAGAATAGTCAAAACTAGTCGCATCAAAAGGACCTTAGGGTAAGGCTGTAAACAAAGATGTCACATTGACTGTAATGTAAATCCTCCAAAAATAAAAGAAAAATATACCTATTCAAAAAATCAGATAAAAATTCGCTTGACGCCTTCCTGAGAGACTCTCTCCATTCTTTCCAAATTACCAAAGTAAGAGCAGACCACATGTAGCTTTAATTCAAAGAAATATTATCGACAGCAACTGAGAGATTTATACCAAATAAATTAACAAACGACGGAGCTGATTCACCTTGGTACAAAGAAGAAGCCTAAACATTGTTGCAGAGACAACGAAAAAAGCATGCCAAATTTAAACGAACACATAATCCCTGAGATTGGCTATCTTTTACAGAAGTTCGAAATTCAGCGCGGACTTCAGTGTGAGATGCTTATAATAATTTCCACAACGAAACTTTGTCTCGAAACCTGACAAAAAATCCAAAGAGATTCTGGTCGTATCTAAAGTATGCTAGCGGCATGACGCAATCAATGCCTTCTCTGCGCGATAGCAATGGATATACTATCGATGACAGTGCTGCTAAAGCAGCCTTTCAGAATTCTTTCACCAAAGAAGATGAAGTGAATATTCCAGAATTCGAATCAAGAACAGCTGCCAACATAAGTAACTTACAAGTAGATATCCTCGGAGTAGTGAAGCAACACTTAATAATGTCCGCAGCTCGTGGTCTAATGGCTATGGTTGCTGCCTCTGGATCACGGGGTTCCGGGTTCAATTCCCGGCTGGGCTGGGGATTTTCTCTGCCCGGCGACTGCATGTTTGTGTTGTCCTCATCATTTCACCATCATCATCATTCGTGACAGTCGCTAAATTGGACTGAATAAAGAAATTGGACTTTGTCAAAAATTGGGACGTATGGGCGCTGACGACCTCGCAGTTGAGCGCCCAACAAAACCGAACATCATCATCACTTACTAAAAGCAAGTCTTCCGATCCAAGCTGTACATCAGCTAGGTTCCTTTCAGAGTACGCTGATGTCATAGCTCCATACTTAACAATTATATACAACCGAACGTTCAGCGAAAGTTACGTACATGAAGACTGGAAAGTTGCACAGGTCACACCATTATTCAAGAAAGACAATAGAATAATCCATTAAATTACAGGCCCATATCATTAACGTCGATATGCAGCAGGATTTTGCAAAATATATTGTGTTCGAATATTACGAATTACCTAGAAGAGAACGGTCCATTGACACACAGCCAAAACAGATTTAGAAAATATCGTTCTTGTGAAACTCAACTAGCTCTTTGCTCACACGAATTGTAGATTGCTATCGATAAGGGATTTCAAATTTGTACCGCATTTTTAGATTTGAATGAGGCTTTTGATACTGTGTCTCGCAAGCGGCTTGTAATCAAGTTGCGTGCTTATGGAATATCGTCTCAGTTATGCGACTGGATTCGTGATTTCCTGTCAGAGATTCACAGTTCGTACTAAGTGACAGAAAGTCATCGAGTAAAACAGAAATAATTTCTGGCGTTCCTCAAGGCAGTGTTATAGGCCCTGTGTTGTTTCTTATCTATATAAACGATTTAGGAAGCAATCTCAGCAGCCGTCTTAGGTTCTTTGCAGATGATGCTGTCGTTTATCATCTAGTAAAGTCATCAGAAGGTCAAAACCAATTTTATAACGATTTAGAAACGATATCTGTATGGTGCCACAATTGTCAATTAACCGTAAATAACAAAACGTGTGAGGTCATCCACGCGAGTGCAAAACGGAATACGTTAAACTTCTGTTACCCGATAAATCAGTCAAATCTGAAGCTCGTAAATTCAACTAAATACTTAGGAATTACAATTACAGACAACTTAAATTGGAAAGAAAACGTAGAAAACGTTGTGGGAAAGGTGAACGAAAGACTGGGTTTTTTTGGCAGAACACTTAAAAGATGCAACAGATCTTCTAAAGAGACTGCCTACACTACACATGTACGTCTTCTTTTGGAGTATTGCTGCACAGTGTGGGATCCTTTCTTGCCAGATGGGATTAATGGGGTATATCGAGGAAGTTCTAACAAGGGAACCTCCCCATCGCACCCCCCTCAGATTTAGTTATAAGTTGGCACAGTGGATAGGCCTTGAAAAACTGAACACAAATCAATCGAGAAAACAGGAAGAAGTTGTATGGAACTATGAAAAAATAAGCAAAATATACAAATTGAGTTGTCTATGCCCAAGATAAGCAACATCTAGGGTAGTCTGAGTTCAAGAGCGCCGTGGTCCCGTGGTTAAAGTGAGCAGCTGCGGAACGATAGGTCAACGGTTCAAGTCCGCCCTCGAGTTAAAATTTTAATTTCTTATTTTCGCAAAGTCATGATCTGTCCGTTCGTTCATTGAAATATCTGTTCACTGTAATAAGTTTAGTGTCTGTGTTTTGAGACCGCACCGCAAAACCGTGCGATTAGTAGACGAAAGGACGTGCGTCTCCAATGGGAACCGAAAACATTTGATCGCAAGGTCGTAGGTCAACCGATTCCTCCACAGGAAAACACGTCTGATATATTCTATATGACACTGGTGAAGGCATGTGCGTCACATGACAGGAATATGTTGTCGACCCACCTAACTTGTACACTTGGCAAATGGGTAAAAAGATTCTTCTACCTAGCCCGATTTAGGTTTTCTTGTGGATGTGATAATCACTCCCATAAAAGTGATGAAAACATAAGAGTTTGCCACATAAACTGAAAATAAAATATTAAACTTTTCACTGGAGGCAGGACTTGAACCACGGACCTCTCGTTCCGCAGCTGCTCACACCAACCACGGGACCACTGCAGTCCTGACATCGCGCCAACCTTGATGTTGCCTAACTTGCGTATGGACTACTCAAATTGTATATTTTACTTATTTTTTCATAGTTCCACACAACTTCTTCCTGTTTTCTCGATTGATCTGTGTTCAGTTTTTCAAGGCCTATCCACTGTGCCAACTTATAACTGAATCTGAGGGGGGTGCGATGGGGAGGTTCCCTTGTAAGATGATCAGCACGTTCTGTACTATCACGGGCATTATACAGGATTTAGGGCGGACATAATTTAAAAAAAGAAATTTCAATCGCCAGCTTTCTCCTCCAAATGCGAAAATATTTTGTTGACTCCGACCTACATAGAGAGAAACGATCATCGTAATAAAATAAGGGAAATCAGAGCTCGCACGGAAAGATGTAGGTGTTCTTTTTTTAGCGCGCTGTTCGAGATTGGATTAACTGAGAATTGTTGTGAATGTGGTTCGATAGCCCTCTACCAGGCACTTAAGTTTGATTTGCAGAGTATCCATGTAGTAGTATACATGAGAGTGTGTGAATGGGGGGATTGTTGTGGATGGTGGCATACAGAAATCGAGTATGGCACTGACGTGCAAGCCACATCATCTTACCAAGAGGATAGAGCTAGTATAAGCTAGTGAGGGGGATGGTAGCCTCATGTGGAGTCTTAAATGGAGGAAAGCGTTAGAGCTGATTTTTAAGACAGCTGATTGCACTTTGATGGGTTTCGACTGAAGTTTCGATGAGAGAGGTTATGGAGGCTACGTAGGGACAGGTTTGGTGAGCTATACCGTTATAAGCGCAGCAGTGTACTAGTATTGGAAATTAGAGGAGAAATAACGAAGTTGTTATCGTCTGTTTTGCAGATATTGTACGATATGCCCTGGTGTGCAGAACCTAAGGACGAAAATTGCTTTCGCATGGTACGTCATGACTAAGTAACATACCTTGATGAACTTGGACCGTAGATAAATATAACTGCTACAGTATACTACAGAAGGTAACTGAAGGAAGAACGGGAGTAACACTTTTATTCAAAGGCAGTTATTACACTGAAGACGATTCATGATGTTCCCCTGGATACTGCAAACTGTGCAGCATGATTCTTAGTAGAGTGTGTGAACGCAACGGGCGACAGTGTAAGCTCTGAAACATGCTTCATGCTGGCCACGGGTTTCGTAAACTACTTGTAGTAAGGCGTTCCAGTCCTCCAGCAGTGCAGTTGACAACTTCTGAATAGGCGTTGGAGCATGTAGACGTACTACAATGAGTCTCCAACGCCTCTCACACGTAATCGATGCGATTTAAGTAGAGGGAACGCGCATGTCAGTCTTTTCGCCGAATATCCTCTAGTTCCAAGAATACCTCACTTGCATTTTTCGACGCGATGGCGCATTGTCATCCATAAAAATGAAGTCAGGGACGAATGCACCCCTGAAAAGATACATATGGGGAAGCGTACAGGGCCCCAATAACGCTGACTGATGAGTATACCGTGCTCAAAGATTTGTAGGTTAGTACGCCCATGGGCCGCGCGCGGTAGCCGTGCGGTCTTGGACGCCCTGTCACGGTCCGCGCGACTCCCTCCGTCGGAGGTTCGAGTCCTCCCTCGGGCATGGGTTTGTGTGTTGTCCTTAGTGTAAGTTACTTTAAGTTAGTTTAGATAGTGCGTAAGCTTAGGGACCGATGACCTCACCAGTTTGGTCCCATAAGACCTTACCACAATTTTAATTTAATACGCCCATGCATCATTATGTTTCCCCACACCATAACACCTGGACCATCAAAAGGACCTTGTTCTGCAATGTTCCTAGATGCATTACGCGTTGCCACCTCTCGCCATATGAGGATATGTCCAGCATTGAACTTAAAGAAGTTAGTGGAGAGTACAGCGTTAAGACTGGTGTGTGTATGGCGTGAATCTCGACGTTTTTTAGCGTGTAATAAGATTCTGATGTGCCTCGGCATTTGCCAGTGGCGAATAACTGTATCCTAGCTTAAATGCTGTGGAAATAAATGGTATAATGGACGAGATTCACAGAGGGGAATAGCGTTTGAGATTGGACAGTTAAGGCGGTTAGGACAGATGGACTTGGTAGGGATGTGAGTGGATGCAGTGTCTCATATGGTTTGCTAGACGAAGCAGACACTGTGAAGTATGTCAACTGGGTGTTGGAAGGTTAGTGAACGTTTACCGATAAGGGGATGTATGACTTTCCAGAAGGCATTTCAGTTGGTTTGGGAGTAGCTTAGATAACTTTTGAATGACTGTTGGAATGGGGTGCACAGAGATAAGATAGTGTAAGAAGATGGTGGGTAGGCCTGGTGGGCGGTCAATTCCTGTTGGATAAAGAACTGCCGGCCGGTGTGCGGTTCTAGGCGCTTCAGTCTGGATCCGTGCGACCGCTACGGTCGTAGGTTTGAATCCTGCCTCGGACATGGATGTGTGTGATATCCTTAGGTTACTTAGGATTAAGTAGTTCTAAGTTCTAGGGGACTGATGACCTCAGATGTTGAGTTCCATAGTGCTCAGAGCCATTTTTGTTAAAGAACTTTCATAGTGCCGCGTCCAAGGTGTTTAGGATACACTAGGATGACATCTGGAGTTCTGTAACTTTCAGGATGGGTGTGCTATGGAAAAGAGAAATTTTTAGGTTAGAAGGAGTCAGCAAACTAAAACCACCACTTGAGTACTGCACGGAATCTGCTATGGAAGTTTATGTCAGGGGCAATAATATAGGTGGAAATGGCACAGTCTGTATGAGCAACGAAATATGGAGTGGGGAGATGGGGTAAGGTATATAATGTGGTAGGGGTAGTAGTAAAAGTTTCGAAGAAAAGGGTAAGAAATACACTGAAGAGCCAAACAAGCTAGCAGACGATATTATATCGTGTAGGGCCCCCGTGAACACGACGTGGCATGGATTCGACGAATGTCTGAAGTAGTGCTGGAGGGAATGACACCATGAGTCCTACAGGGCTGTCCATAAATCCGTAAGAGTACGAGGGGGTGGAGATCTCTTCCGAATAGCACGTTGCAAGGCATCCAATGTATGCTTAATAATGGTCATGTCTGGGTAGTTTGATGGCCAGCAAAAGTGTTTAAACTCAGAAGAGAGCTCCTGGAGCCACTCTGTAGCAATTCTGGACGTGTGGGGTTCGCATTGTCCTGCTGGAATTGTTGAAGTCCGTCGTAAGGCACAATGGATATGAATGGACGCAGGTGATCAGACAGGATGCTTACGTACGTGTCACCTGTCAGAGTCGTATCTAGAGGTATCAGGGGTCCCATATCACTCCAACTGCACACGCCCCACACCACTACAGAACCTCCGCCAGGTTGAACAGTCCCCTGGTGACATGCAGGATCGATGGATTTATGAGGCTGTCTCCATACCCATACACCCACTCGTTACAATTTGAAACGGGGCTCGTCCGACCTGGCAACATGTTTCCAGCTATCAACAGTCCAATGTCCGTGTTGACGGGCCCAAGCGAGACGTAAAGCTTTGTGTCATGCAGTTATCAAGGGTACACGTGCGGGCCTTTGGCTTCGAAAGCCCATATCGATTATGTTTCGTTGAATGGTTCGCACACTGACACTTGTTGATGGCCCAGCAGTGAAATCTGCAGCAATTGGCGGAATGGTTGCACTTCTGTTACGGTGAAAAATTCTCTTCAGTCGTCGTTGGTCCCGTTCTTGCACGATCTTTTTCCGGCCGCAGCGATGTCTGAAATTTGATGTTTTAACGAATTCCTGATATTCACGGTACACTTATGAAATGGTCGTACGGGAAAATCCCCACTTTTTCGCTACCTCGGAGATGCTGTGTCCCATCGCTCGTGCGCAGACTATAACACCACGTTCAAACTCACTTAGCTCTTGATAACTGCCATTGCAGTAGCAGCAACCGATCTAACAACTGCGCCAGACACTTGTCTTATATAGGCGTTGCTGGCCGCATCGTCGTATTCTGCCTGTTTACATATCTCTGTATCTGAATACGCGTGCGTATACCAGTTTCTGGCGCTTCAGTGTAGTATTCAGTGGGAGTATTGTATAAGAATTGTGGATGGACAGTGATGCTGCTCTGACGGCCAGTTGCAGCTTGACTAAGTGTAATGGGAATGGGTTTATTTGTGTGACATAGAACGTACGGGGATGATAGAGCTAAAGAAAGGCTTCAGTTAGGAAGAGCGTTTGAACTTTGAGGTGAGATATAGTATGTATAAATGGGAGTTTGGTTGTTGGCACGGAGTGTATGTCATAGAAAAAAAACGTTGCACTGCTGTTCCTCCTTGTTGGTAGTTAGAGAGACTTTTGTGTGGGTAATGAATAATGAGTACATAGACTACAGCGTCTAGACACTTGAAGAGAAAGTTCCTTTGGTTGAAGAAGTAGTTTCCTTGGTTATATTGTGAGCGTTTGGGTGCTATTCTGTCATTCTGCGCAACGGATTAATCTGAGATGTACCCTTTTCCCTGTGGCTCCTGCAAGATACTATCTCCACCCCCCCCCCCCCCCACTACTACAGAAGTCAGACAGACGCTCCTAACGTTCTAAAGAGAAATGCCTGAAAAACGTTCAGCAATAAATATCTTCTGGAGTCGTCCACTGTAAGGAAATGACACAAAAATTCACAAAATTTCTTAAGTAACTAGTGGGATACTTGGGTACTGGAGTAGTGCTAGTTAGTGCAAGAAAAACATGAAACTAAAGAAAATTATTATTTATTTTGCTAAAATTCTGAGAAATCACAATGGCACCTTTTGTTATGAACTGAACAAGTTATTTCCGGGTTCTTTTCGGAATGTGAAGTTACCTCTCAAGGATAGGATTCGCTAATGAAATTTCTATACAAAGTTTAAGATTGTTATTGACTCGGCAGAATGGCTAGGAGCCATGCCTACTCAAATGGAATAATTATCCGCTAGAATGTTGCTAGGTACAGTTGAGGCTGTCGCGTGTGAAATGCAGTGAAGTGTACTGTTGCGGAGGAATTATGGGGCTCGCAAGAGCTGTAGCGCACAATACCGTAAGCTGCGATGACTGCTGTCTGCGCTGCTCGCTGCTGACAAATCAGATAACTTTCGTTCTATCTGGATTGACCGTCGCCAATCAAACTCTCCCTACGCCTTGATGAAGTCAAGGACTCCTATACGCCCCTGGTCTAACTGTTGGCGTGGTACACCGATCAGATAACCAGTCCACCGCGATGCCACTCAAAATTCGCTCGCAGGCGTTTAACTATAACTCTGTCCGTTGACACAGCGCAATAAGTGTGCCGGCCAACACAGTGAACAACGCTTAATCGCAAGGACTCAATATAGAGTCGCACTCAGATTCGCTCTCGAGAGAGAGGTGCTCTCCTGGTGAAGTACTGAGGAGAGACTTGTTCCTCGCTCTTTTAGTACATGTACGAGCGTGCACACTCTCGTTACGTGTTCTCGCTCCAAGAGCGACAATGGAACGGCCCCTCTCCACGCCAGACGTGAAGGGGTATATCTTTCAGTCTCTTCCATTACTCCTTCAGCTCAAGGTGTCAGAAATATCGTCTGCCAATCAGCATTGCTCTTCTAAAATGGGAGAATGACGTTTTGTTTAAGGCGACCAATCCAGAAATCTGTATCATCGGCGTTTGGCGTTTGCTGCCTCCCTGTGAAAACCTCTGAAACTGCATGCTCTGTTTGTAAAGAATGCGTAGGCTGGGCGCTCCCACCCAATGTAGCGGAATTTGCTTTTAAGCCGAACACGGGAACGTTCTTCCTTTCACTCGGGCAAACGCTGTCCACTCCACGGGCAGTCGAGGTTGACTCGTCCTCTGAAGGGACCCACAGCCCGTTGTGCGGTTTGCATCTCCCGAACTAAAAGCTCCTGTGACTGTCGTGTCTGGAATGCGTGTGTGTACGCCAGCCTCAAATATTTTAACCACGGTGCGCTTACTTGTTATTTGCATATCGTTTGCATGGATTCATACAATATTGACTTTATCTTATCGAGTTTGGGTTCGAATGAAGCGTCTTGATGTGCGGAATATGATTGTGAGGGCGGAATGTGTAAGCAATGAAGGTCAGGAGACCACGACGTCTTACAGTATAGGTACGACACAGAGCGGGCTGTGACGGAAGGGTGTGTGGTTGTTGGAATGAGTAGATATTTTGGAGTATGATGATAAAGGATCTTAACCTATCTTAAGCATCAGGAGATGGGTAGATAAAGCTATTGGAATGAGTGAGATTTTCAATAGGACAGACAGGTGCTGTTAATTGTAGTTTGGTGAGAAGGGGTTTGGCTTTACGATTGATGCACTATGCGCTGTTAGAGTCGTTGCAGAAATTAAAAGTCAGAAGATAGGATGGGACACAGTTTCAGGAAATGACAGACCTAAAGGTGAGGGCAGGTGGGTCAGTTTTTGCAATTGCCAGCGAGGTAATTATTGTAACTGGCACACTTTGGACAGTTGTAGAAGTGGGATCAGACTACGAAAGTTCAACCCAGTGGCGACAATGGTATATTAGGGATTCCATAGTTATTAGGTGATCAATTGAGGAAGTGAATTCAGTAAATGGGTGAATGAAGTAAATGGTGCTTCAGTCATTGTTTACGCAGAAGGTTTTATGGATTTCTATTTCAGAGAGAAGCTATGTGTCGATTCCACCTCGTCCTCTGTAGTCCTGTCTGATCACAATTGTGAGTGTGGGAAGTTAGTGGGTAGCTTGGGGTTGTTCGACAGAGGTGGTTGATGGTGAGAATAGTTAGCGTACCTTTAGAACAAATAGTAATACATGGGAGTTTGTGAAGCAGATCAGTATGGGATTTTGGGTTTAGGGACTTGATTAGAACAGGATATTTTCTGGAAAATAGCCTACTTGTTGTTTGTGGAGGTTTAGCTCTAGAGTTATGGATTTAGGGTTTATGTGTTTTGGGTGGAAGTGGGAAAGGATGAAGGTGTGCCAGGTGAAAGAAATGCAGGAGATGGCGTTTTGTGCATGCACACAGTATTGTCTGCTTGGGTTTGCTATATTTATGGCTGTGGAACTGGGAGCAGCTTATGTTTGGGCATTTCGATTGTTTCTTGGTGACTGTCGGAGGGAAGGGTGCTTGTAGGAAATTGCATTGATTTTATTTATATATGGTTGATGCACGTTCTTCATTATGGCTTGCATCAGTGGGTGTGCTTTGGATGGTTGACGGAGAACCTGAAACTTCAAGTATTGCCACTGTTGCTCAGCAGCTCGTGATTAGCTCTGCAAAAGGTTGACACAAGGGCTGACAGTCATTGGCTGGCATAAAACTGAAGATGAAATGTTGCAACAGTGAAATACGCAATAGGCGTAGTGATTGTAGGTGAAATTACAAAAAATGGTTCAAATGGCTCTGAGCACTATGGGACTCAACTGCTGTGGTCATCAGTCCCCTAGAACTTAGAACTACTTAAACATAACTAACCTAAGGACATCACACACACCCATGCCCGAGGCAGGATTCGAACCTGCGACCGCAGCAGCAGCGCGGCTCCGGACTGGAGCGCCTAGAACCGCACGGCCACCGCGGCCGGCGGTGAAATTACAGGTGGAAGAGTATTGTCCTAAGTTGACACATGAGAACACATGCTACACGATGTAACTGTAGAAGCGGGAGACAGGGAGGTGCAGATGACTGTTATGGAGGAATGTTCTTTTCGTGCGGTTGATGAAGATGAGCGACAATCGGTGAAGTAAACTGTCACCAAAGTCAACAACATGATGGCGATGGCTGGTACGATGAAAGTGCAGACGATGAACAGGGTGGGTGACACGATAACGTCGGCTAACCGTCGAAACAAGAATACACTCTCGATCAGTGGATCCCACGACGGCGACAACTATGTCACTGATTGCGCGGCCCCTCCCGCCGGAGGTTCGAGTCCTCCCTCGGGCATGGGTGCATGTGTTGTTCTTAGCATAAGTTAGTTTAAGTAGAGTGTAAGCCTAGGGACCGCTGACCTTAGCAGTTTGGTCCCTTAGGAATTCACACACACATTTGAATGGCGACAAGTAGGCGGACGTCTCGACACCCAGACGGCGATTACGGCGGCGAGAAACAGGGGGACGCGACGACACCTAGGCCATAAACACTGCAGAGATGGTGGAAAGCGACGACACGCAAGCGATGTAAACGGCAGCAACGGCGGTGTGAGAGGAACGCTGACAAATACACAAATAACCGGAATTCTTAGCTTAATAGTAGACGCGCACACAAAAGTGCCATTGGTAGTGTGCGTATGAGTCGCTGTGGTATTCCAGCTCACGAATGCCAGGACAGTAATTTCTTCTTTATTGTGTTTCTTAGTTCTTTTTTCATACCCCCAAAGGGAGCAGTAGAATGTTGCTGCTCTTCAGTCATAGGGCCACTAGTTATTAAAATACTCTGATGTAAAAAATGGAACATTATAAGACGGAAAAAACATAGATGAGACAACTAAAATAATATTATCTTTATTATGGTAATGACTAGTTGCAATGTAGCCATTGCGATGTCGATATCAGTCTGAACGATGATGTTGGTGTTTCCGTGTATTAGTTGGAGGATGATGCTTGGTTGCCTGAAAATCAGCTATAATTGACCAGTGAATGGAATAGAATCAGTGGAATGGAATGGGAATGAGCGTGGGAGGAGAGCTGATGTAGCAGGTTGAAGAAAAGAATTTATCAGGTTTTATTCCGAAGGTTGGTGTAGAGTTGTAATCTGATACTGATTGTGATGGGGTTTTAGTGCAGTAGGACTGGAGATGCTGACATTGACATATTTCCAGACAGAAGAAAGTGAAACAGGTTTGATTATGGATGTATGTGACGGTGACATTCACGTCCAAGATGAAACGGACAGCCAGCGAGATTTGATAAAATATATAGTGTTTCAAAGTCAGTTAACATTTCAGAAAGAGCACTGTCTTTAAAAGTAGGACAATCATTGTTGTGAAAGCAGAGGGCCTTTCGTATGTGGAGTTCAGGTTTTTTTTTTTTTTTTTTTTTTTGAGCACTATGGGACTCAACTGCTGTGGTCGTAAGTCCCCTAGAACTTAGAACTACTTAAACCTAACTAACTTAAGGACATCACACACATCCATGCCCGAGGCAGGATTCGAACCTGCGACCGTAGCGGTCGTGCGGTTCCAGACTGTAGCGCCTTTAACCGCTCGGCCACTCCGGCCGGCTGTGGAGTTCAGGTTAGAAGTTAAGTTCCCACTCAAGATCTTGAGGATGCGCCCTTCGTCACAGCAGTGTGGATGAGCGAATGGCTTAGGAGGTAGCGTTGCTTGGGTTGTAGAAGATAAAGAGGAAACAGGGATGCTTGGGTGTCAAAGTTATGAAATGGAGTTCGCACAGCAGTGAAGTGTGCAAGTCAAGAACTGTGGACTTGATGATTATGGAACCTTTGATGGTATACGTGAAGTGACATTGAGGATATGAACAAACGTAATGATTTCAAATGATAAGGTCTTATGCTCTAGGAATTTTGGAACTGGTCAGAACAAGTTGAAGTAGGAGCTTTGAGCTTGGTGAGCGTGATTCCACTAGTTCAGTTTTTCCGTGTTGGTGTAAGGATTTTTTAAATTTTTAAATTATTTTTCGATGGATGAACTGCAGGGACTTTTTCTTTCATAGGAAGTGTTTCTTGGATAAGGATTTTAGGGAAGTTTTAAGCTTATGACGGTCGCAGTGAAGATGGATGGAATTCATCATGTAGCTTGATACAGTGCAGTTGTTGCTACTGATCACAGTGATGATAGCTGTGTTGCAAGTGATAGTGCAGGTGTTGGTGCTAGTGTGGTTGGTGTGATTGTGCTCGATGGCGCAAGTGATGCCATGGTGCAGCCTGGAGTTTCAGGTACTTTAAATAACAGTAACATAAGTTTGATGAATTTGGAAACATTGATGGAAAGACGGAAGTTGTCACTCCAGTGGAGACAGGAAGAAAATATGGAGAGAATAGTAAGGGAAAATAAGTAGGGTGGAGGCTTATAAATACGTGGGAGTGGAAGTAGTATAAATCTGCATGCATTAGTGTTGAAGTAGTGGTGGTGGAACGATCTGTCGCTGATCATGAGAAAAAAAGCCTGTACTATATAATGGAGAGAATATGGCTGATGGCAACGACTAAGCAAGAGTGGCACAGAAGATCATACTGAAAATAGTCTACAAGCGACGGTGAAGGCATTGGCAGCGATACAAAAGATGATACAGGTTGTAATGGTTCTTTATTTACGTGACCATTACGGCACTCCAACCCCAGTTCTCGATACCAGTAATATCGTACTACTTTTCTGCGAAGTAACAGACATATTTTTGTGACAATTTTCACATTTGGTTTTATTAATGTATTACATATGTAATGATTTATCGATATATTACAGCGATATGGTTCTTGTGTGTATTCTTTTCTGTGAGACTGTCATAATCTTTGACTTACTTGTAACCGCTTTGGCGCGAATACGCACAGAGCAGTCTTTGTTTCACTTTGCAGAAGTTAAGTTGTTATTTCGCTTTGTAAAAGAACAGTCAAGTCTTGTGTTTGGTTAAAGTGGAAATTAAATATATGATGATTGATACAAAACTGTTTTCTTGATGATGTGACAATTAAGAGGAATTATATGTGAATTTCCAAGAAGTTTAATAAAAATGTGGATCGTGAACACCAAGTCAAAAATTACTTCTACCATACCATTGTTCTGATCTGGGATTGTTTGATCATTAAGAATTGCCTGAAAAACGCATTTGTTAGGTCTTCAAATATTGCTAAAATACAGATCTGGACCTTCTAGCAGTCAAAGTGGAATCACCCTAGAATCAACAAGATGAGCCATAACAACTTCGACGAAATCTACGTGGAAATCCATTCAAGATAAGTGCAAAAATTAATGACTTTTTTGCAGTGACTTCATTATTTCCATTCTGACAATACCATCCACAGTCAATAAATTTGTTGTTACCCCATAAAGCGAACATATGCTGCGTGAGCAACATTATTAATCTTATTTCTTACCTACTTTGCAAGTGGTGGTACTGTTAGAAGGTGACCAGGGGCACCATCCGCAATCTGCATGACGACTACGCTGCATAGGCAAGGAACAGCATCACTCATGCACACGTCCGCGACGTCGCTGGACGCCTAATTTACTGACCAGTCACTAGGAGGCGTACCGGGAACGATGAACCTCACCAGCCAAATCCAGAGGCCGGTGCAGTACCGCCTAGCCACGCCCCGCTGGTCACATGTGCAGAGAGGACAGCACATCTCTTCCAGCAGAACGGATATTTAAGAAGACGCAGAAACCCCAGCAGGCCTGTCGACGGTTGGATCCCCTCACTTCCAAATTGAAGGATTATGCTGCCTGGGATACACTCAGGGTGCAATCGACGCTTTTGGAAGAGCCCCCTGCCATTGCCGTCTGTCTGTCTGCCGGCCGCTACCGTCCTTCTGTCTGCCCGCCATCGCTGCTGCCAGCCGTCCGTCCATCATCTGCCACACGCTGTCCGCCGCCACCGACGCCGCCTCCTCTGGCTCGCCACCGCCACCCCCCATTTTAGTTTTCTTTTCACTTCGGCGACTCATGTCGCCAGTGGACAATGCCTTCCATCACGGACACCCCCACTACCACCATCATTTACACCTCCCCTTCCCCTACCCCACCGTTACCTCGTGGAGTGCCTCCTCTGGACAACCCATCTACTTGACCTCTCCTCCTCACAGTCTCCTCCCCTTCTGTCTTCTCCTCATTACTGTGTCCCCCACCTGTATGTTGCTCCAGCTCCTGCTCCTTCCCCTACTCCTGCCCCCGCTCCTGCCCACCTCCCACTGCTATCATGCGCTGTGAAAACTTTACCCCCCTCCCCACCCACCCTGCTACAACTACTCCTCCTTCCCCCACCAGAGTCACCACCAGCCGCGCCACAGTCGCCATCACAGAGTGCACCACCTCAATTCCCAGTGCCAGCACCTCACAACAGCGGCCTCCCTCCCACCACCTTCTCATCCATTAAGCCCCTCACCTTTCCTCTCAGGCCACAGCTGCAAGAAAACCTCCCAAGCACCCAAGTAGCAACCTCACCTCCCCCCCTCCCCAAAAAACCACCGCCCGCCCCTCTCCCTCTTTCCATACTGATCTCCTCTTATGCCTTCCCCACATCACCTTTGACCCCCATGCATCCCTCACCTCTTTCCTTACATCCTCCTCTCCTCATCAGTCCCAACTCCCTCGTTGTCTGCCAATCCTCTCTGCCATGATCACAAAACTCAGCCCTCTTATCACGGAGGCAGAGGTGTTGGCGGAACTGAATGCCCACCCCGCCCTGGAAATCTGCTCAGCCTGCCGTGTTTACAACTCCTCTGGCCCTACCTTCCTTATGCATATCTTAACTGAGTCCACCTCCTGCATAGATCACCTCCTCACTTTGGGAACCCTGATTTTCAACTGCTGCCATTGACCCATCCCGTTCCCCTCCTCATTCCTACTGCTGCCAACGCTGTCACCTGTACAATGACCACCTCACCCAAAACTGCAAGAACCCCCCACCTGCCCCCATTGCAAAGCCTCACTCTTCCTTAAACAGTGTCCTAACCTCGCCTCTCCTCCTTCCTACAACACCTGCAATGAACCCCACCCACCTACTCCTCCAAATGCAAAGCCAAACCCCCTCCCACCAACCCTGAGCTCACTGTCCCCGTTCGCCCCATTGACCAGCCCATCCACCCGAACAATTCCCTCCATCCTCCCCCTACGGCTGAAGACATCATTCGGTTCCTAACCATCGTCCTGCACAGCTGTCACCCTTCCAACGCCCCCACAGCCTCCAGCAGATTTCCCTTGCTGCCCACTCTGTGTTCCATTTGAATACCTACCCACCTACTCCCACAACCACCTGCCTAGACACCCTCATTTAAGCACCTCTCTACTCACCCCCACTTCGTTCACCCATCCCACCTCCTGGTGCATCAACAGTATCATCTCCTCAACCTAAACATTCACTCCCTCCCTGCCAACAAGTATCTCTTCATGCATACCCTATTCCAGCACCGTATCGACTCCTTCATCCTTAATAAAACCTTCCTAAAATCTCACCATCCACATCTCTCCCTACCTTCTTCACCACACCGACAATCCCCTTCCTGTCACCTGAGGTGGGATTGCTTTTGGCCACCTCAAGCATCTCCCTGTCTGGCCACAAACCCTCCTCAATGACCCGACTGAACACCTTCTCCTCAGCATCTTTTTTTTTCCTCCCTCATCATCACCTGTGCCACCATCTATATCTGTCCCACAGCTCCTCCCCCCTACGACTTCATTTCCCAATGCTGACTGTACCTTCTCTAGCTATATTATTGCCACTGCCCTTAACGTCCACAGCTATGACCCTGCTACCCTTCAGTGGTTGCACCAATTCCTTGCCACCTTCCACTGTGGCCTTGTTCCTCTCCCACAACACACCCATCCTAAAAGTAACTCCACCCCAGATGTTATCCTCACTTGCCCCAACCTCCTTGGTCGTATTGCTGTGGACATCCTCATTTCCATTGGTAGTGACCACCTCCCCATCCTTCTCACTGTCTCCTCTGCCCATGGCCCCCCTGCAATCCCCCACTCAGCTGCCCCTCCAAAGTCCATCCACAACTACCACTGGGATGCCTACTGGGAATCCATTGTTTCACAAGTTGAAAGCCACCCCCTTACCTCTCACCATCCCACTGACATCACCCACACCTCTTCCTTCCTTCAGAAGACCATTACTGACACTGTGGCGGCCCACGTTCCTACCAATCTCATCCATCCTCACTCCCCTATGCTTCCTCCACAGGCTGTCCTCCTTCTTCATGAATCCTGCAGACTCTACCACTCCTTCCTTCGCACCCATGACTGGGATACACTCATCCACCACTGGTAATTACAGCAACACATCTGGAACCTCCTTACAGCAAATAAATGCTGGGACTGGTGCCAGACAAGCACACACCTCAACTCCACCCTCCCTGTCAACTCCTCCAATTACTGGTTAGCCTTCCACTGCCTTACTGGTAGCCATCCCACCCCACATTACCCTGTTCTCCATGACGATCACCCCTTCCCTGACAACCTCAGTAAGGCTAATCATTTTGCTTCCCACCTATCTGAGGTCTTCTCCATTCCTGACAATCCCCATTTTGATTACTCCCTGTTTCCCACTGTCCTTGAATGCACTGATACCTCTTTCCCACCACTCACCCATAGTTTCCAGTACTTGAATCAGTTACCTCCTCAGACATCAACACTCCCATGACTGCACACAACATCACATTCGTCCAAAAGCAACACTGTCCCTGGTCACAATGGTGTCACCTACCACCACCTCAAGGAATTCCCCTGTCCTACCTGGCTGCCTTTGCTACCCTGTACAATGTCCTCCTCTCCACTGGCTTTTACCCTGACTTGTGGAAGACTTCCCGTGTCCCTGTGTTCCCTAAACCCAACAAACCCCACTCTGACACCTCTTCCTATCATCCTATCTGCCTCACCTCCATGTTCAGTAAGGCCTTCGAGTCCATCCTCCCAAAACCCACAACAGACTCTGCCTCCTGAAACTCCAATCTAGCCAGACATGGGGACTGCATGTTTCCACCAATCTTCACACCTACAAATCCTTGATCCATCCCATTATCTTTTTATGCCAGTGTCACTTGGATTTCTGCCGCTCCCAGATTTTATAAAGCCCTCCAAATCCTGGAACGCCATACACTCTGCCTCACCTGTATCTGCTTTCCGTCCCCCACACACATCCTATACAATGTAATCCCCTTCCCCTACCTTCATCTTTACCTTGAACACATCTATACCCTGTACTTCATCTGCTGACTCGATGGTGTCCGCCAACTCAATGGTGTCCCCCATCCTCTCAACCTCCAGCCTGTTGCTGCGCCTTTACCATTGTATCTGACCCTCTCTTCATCTCCACACCCTCCACCTCCTTTTCCCACGCAACTTCCAGTGCCTACCCCTCCCAGATGATGAGCTTAACCCTGAAATCCACCCCTCCTACTAACTCTAATCCCACCTTCCCCCTCCTCCTCCTCAGGGCTCCCTCTCCCCTCCTCTCCCCTTTCCCTAAGTGGTTCTCCTCCCTCCTATGCCCCTCCCTTTCCCATGCTCCCTTCTGTGTCTCTGCACTCCCTCCTGCCTAGCCTTACCTCTTCATCTCCCACCCCACCTGTCTCCTGTCTCTTGTTGCGCCCCCCAACCTTTATTTCTTTTTCTCACACCCCCTCCAACCCCCTCCCCATTGCACCTTCCTCTCCCCTCTTTTCCCCTCCTCTCAGGCTTCCTGTCCCTCAGCAGGTCCCTACCAGCGGTTTTTATTTTTTTGTGTGTGCTCTGTCACTTGCAGTGGTTTTTTTAAGTGTCCCTCACTCTGTGTGTTTTTATACTGTGGCCATATTTTAACTAGTGTGTTTTGACTTCAGTGTCTTTTAAGTGTCTCACATATCGCCTACTGTATTATTTAACTGTATGTCGATTTTGTTGTGGCGTATCAAGACAGCCACACCACTCGGAGGTAGCCGAAAGGCACGCTAACTAATGCAGACGGGCGTGAAGTCTGAAACAGGATAACTATTGAATGGTAGCAAGAAAAGTACGTAGTTGCTTTATACTTAACTTTTATTCTCTGATGAATACAGCGTTCTTCTTGAGACATTTATACTATAACTCTCAAAGTAGGTAAGGCTAATGGCGCCTTGCTAGGTCGTAGTCATGTGCTTAGCTGAAGGCTATTCTAACTGTCTCTCGGCAAATGAGAGGAAGGCCTCGTACGTCTAGTCGCTAGCAATGTCGTCCGTACAACTGGGGCGAGTGCTAGTCCGTCTTTCTAGACCTGCCATGTGGTGGCGCTAGGTCTGCAAGTACTGATGGCGGCGACACGCGGGTCCGACATGTACTAATGGACCGCGGCCGATTTAAGCTACCACCTAGCAAGTGTGGTGTCTGGCGGTGACACCACAGATTTTTTTAACTGTCACCCAATGAACATCCCCATGTTAGTGTATTTTAACTTCCATTATCTCCATTTACTGCGTTTTTATATCCCCCTATATTTCTCCTTTGTGTTGTTTTAAATGTCTTCTGTTTTATACTTCATGTCTTTTGACTGAAGAGCAGAGCCTATGCTGTTGCCAGCCCGCCCCAGATGGGGAACTGAATTACAACAAAGAAAAAAACCAGCGAGCAGTTCCCATCGGCGAAAGCTGATAACATTATGTGTCAGCTGTACTGTAGTCCTCACAAGCACTCATTGGCTTGCTAGCGAAGTAGATGACAATCTGAAGTGCAGCTTCATCTATAGTGCTCTCTGTGTAGATTGTGTATTTTCTGTCTGACTATTGGCCAGTAGCCAGCGTCCAGATTGTTAGTGTTTCTGTCATCTCACAGGAGGAGCAGAAGGTAGTATCTGTGTAATTTTTGTTCTAGGTGTACCCTACTGAAAGAAATAAAGAACTATTGTGAAATTCTACCAGGGCTGGTCGTTAAGATACAGTCTAGGAACATTATAAGTAACAACACAGATTTAGGCGATTATGATGAATTAGTGAAGAACTGGCAGGCAACATGAGTGACCATGATTGCAAAGCCAAAGGCTGGTGATGTCTGACTACAATTATGACAGATAGTGAAGGCAATTCTAGTACCTCACGCCGCAGAAGTCGAACACACGCCAGAACAAATGGACGTGGTCAACCCATAGAGGACTCCGCGTCCGCAGCGGCTATTCCGCGCAGCGGCTCTCGCGCAGCGAGGATGCCACCGCTACGCCACATGCAGACAGCGGCCAATAGCCACTCCCTCCGGTTTTGTATATAGGGACCCACTCTGCCCTAGTCCAGTCAGTCTGGTACTCGCTCTGGATTGAGTTTCTATCTCGGCAGTACTGCATTCTTGTCGTTGCTCGTTGTTGACTTTTGCCTGGCTCTGGTTCCGAGTGGATTTACTGTTGGTGTTTGGTGTTGTGGTTTCTACAAGTCTCCATTGTTTATCTCTTCCTTGTTGTGTCGGTCGTAGTCGGACGTGATCGGTTGTTGTCAGTTGTCATTGGTCTGTCGTCCGACTCATCCTTGTGTTTACCCGGTAGTGTGTGCTCCACCGTTGGCAGCTTCCCGGCCGGGCGGCTCCGATCCGCGGCCCAAGGCGTTCCCGCAGTTGGTTGTGGTTACAACAGCAATGATATGCAAGCCCGTCACTGATGGCGGCAATGCCATTATAAACAGTGGCAAAACTATGATGCCAAAGGTGATGGCCGATGGTGAAAGCACTGCCAGGCACTGAAGGCAGGATAAGCAATGAAGGTGATGTTAAGTGGCATAGCAGTTATAAGCAGTAAAGATGATGGCAGTTCTTTTGTCAAAACATGTTTAGTTACACAGAGTGTAGCCTACGCAAATTATTGGATGTTATGCTGAGGAGGTTCCAACCCTCAGATGGCATTTAAGATTTATTTTATTTCACAGTCCCTTTGGCTGTTCAGAAATGTCACTAAACGTGCCCAAAGATG
The DNA here is from genome assembly GCF_023864275.1 of Schistocerca cancellata. Taxonomy (NCBI): domain Eukaryota; kingdom Metazoa; phylum Arthropoda; class Insecta; order Orthoptera; family Acrididae; genus Schistocerca; species Schistocerca cancellata. The sequence goes on along the minus strand of NC_064629.1, from coordinate 144,352,885 downwards.
TAAACAACCATGCATGAGCAGCGTCTATTAGACAGAGGCAGGTCTGACAACTGATCAGTTCTAGTCATTCAACCAGGAAGAAGGTAGACGGCTCATGTTGTCTGTAGTTCAACCATGCCTAGAAGGTCAATACCGTGGTTCGATCACATCCATGTGTTACTTTGTGCCAGGAAGGGCTCTCAACAAGGGAAGTGTCCAGGCATCTCAGAGTGAACCAAAGTGATGTTGTTTGGACATGGAAGAGGTGCAAAATGACTACTACTGCAGTGGATGACTGCTACCTACAGATTATAGCTCAGAGGAACCCTGACAGCAACTCCACAATGTTGAATAATGCTTTTCCTGCAGCCACAGGATGTTGTGTTATGACTCAAACTGTGCACAGTAGGCTGCATGATGCACAACTTCACTCCCGACGTCCATGCTGAGGTCAATTGTTCTAACCATGACACCATGTAGCATGGCACAGATGGGCCCAACAGCATGCTGAATGAACTACTCAGGATTGTCATCATGTTCTCTTCACTGATAAGTGTCACATATGCCTTCAACAAGACAATAGTAGGAGACGTGTTTGAAGGCAACCCAGTCAGGCTGAAAGCCTTAGACACACTGACCAGCGAGAGCAACCAAGTGGAGGTACCCTGCTGTTTTTGGGTGGCATCATGTAGGGGTGACGTACGTCACTGGTGGTCATGGAAGGCGCCATAACAGCCGTACAATATGTGAATACCATCCTCCGACAGATAATGCAACCATATCAGCAGTATATTGGCGAGGCATTCGTATTCATGGACGACAATTTGTGCCCCCACCGTGCACATCTTGTGAATGATTTCCTTCAGGGTAATGGCATCACATGACTAGAGTGGCCAGCATGTTCTCCAGACATGAACCCTATAAAAAAAGCCTGGGATAGATTGAAAAGGGCAGTTTATGGATGACGTGACCCACCAAACACTCTGAGGGGTCTATGCCAAATCATAGTTGACGAGTGGGACAATCTGGACCAACAGTGCCTTGATGAACTTGTGGATAGTATGCCATGATGAATATAGGCATGCATCAATGCAAGAGGACATGCTACTGGGTATTAGAGGTACAAGTGTGTACAGCAATCTTGAGAACCACCTCTGAAGTTCTCACTGTATGGTGGTACACCATGCAATGTGTGGTTTTCATGAGCAATAAAAAGGGGGGAAATGATGTTTATGTTGATCTCTATTTGAATTTTCTGTACAGGTTCCAGCACTCTCGGAACTACAGTGATGCAAAACTTTTTTTGGTAGACTTTTGATAATAAACAATCAAAAACAGTGGAAAATACTTTGACAATAGCAAAAAAAAGATTTAAGGTCTGCTGACATGTTGCTAATGTGTGTGGTTTGGAATCCTTGGAAAATGAGGGTGCTGTTGGCTCTAGGTAACATTCTGGATAAGGAATTTGTATTCACATGGGATTGTAGAGCAAGTGATATGATAAAATAAGTGTAAGATAAATTGGGCAATAGACAGGACATAGGTTGCAGGAGGCAGGTAAGACTGTTTGTGCTGAAAAAGGGAGCTTGTGAAATCTTCATCTGAAATGGAAGAGGTAAGGTAGGTTATACTTCATAGTGTGTAAATTTCAGGAGATGGTTTATAGTATGCTGACTATGTAACTGAACGAATGCTAGAGCTAACATTGGTGAGGAGTGATAATGATTTCAGATTTGTGTCTAGCTGGCTGTAATATACACATGACTTAGAACCAGGAGACAATTATTGTGGGGATATGACACACCTAGTACCCCTATTTATGTGCTTGGGAGAGGGAAAGAGGTGATCTCTGAAGATAACTCTGGAATGCTAGCAGTAATTTTGACATAACTTCGTACATAAGAAAAATATATTGTTTTTAGAAGATACATTTAATGCTCATAGGAATAGTGTGATAACAAGAAGAATGTAACAAGAAAAGATAATAAGAAAACAGATTGTAGTATTGTTAAATTCATAGTTTTTCGCACTGGTGGTCTTATTGATGACAATAGTTATGACAGTTAGCCCATAGGGGTGGGAGCGGTGGCGGAAATAGGTATAATGTGAAGCACAGCTCTGGAATGCTTGGACAATTTTACCCACTATATCATTGTAAGACTGTATGTAAATATGATGAACATTTTAATTGAAGTGACAGTCTTCACAGGAAAGTGGGAGGGATCAACCATCTTTATCCCACTGTTACCACTCAGTCCTGTAGATCTCCCTTTTCCAATGAGATTAGAATTTTTTATTTCAGCCACTAAACTACAGGCAATTTATAACTACTATGGAGTGGTTTGAGATTGCCACATTTCTCCCACTGGAAACTTCATGGTGCTTGCTCAAGAGTAGAGTCATCCTAGAATTTATCTATTCTTGAACCTGGAGTAGAAACTAAAAATATTATGTATAATTATGTTTGTATTAAATTAATATTACAATAATATTTAAAATATTTTTACTTTATAATTTGTATTCTGAATTTGCATTTGTAAAAACAGATAAATAAACTACATTTGTTTTTTTTATCTATACAGAGATTTCATTACTTACAACTTAATTTGGATTGTGCTGCTTCACACATGAATGACTGGCAACACCAGAACAATATACTAACTATAATACTGCCTAGCACTTTTTCCTCCTTTATTTTAGCTTCCAGTATAGATACTATGGGAAAGGACTTATAGAAAATTCATGAACTACATTCTCATGGAGTGCAGGTGCCTCTGCAATAATGCTAATTTAGAAATACTGTTAATTAAATTAAATGAAGCGTACTTGCTCCTTTCTGCCCCTTCAAAGCTGACTCTCATACCATCAACATTGTTTAAGTGTGATTTTAAATGCAAACAACTTTGCAAATCAGCTCTTTGCATATGTTTGCATAATCTGTTCTGAGAACATAGATGAGAGCAGGTATAACTAGTCATAAAATAATGATTGTTAAAATGATTAGATTATTTTCAATGTATTTTGATGTCTCTGTTTGCTCAGCTAAAAGTATGATCTCTGCTTGCAAGAGATTATTCAGAGCTTGTTTTACAGTATGTACTTTGAAAGTGTTGTTGCAGGCACATTCTCTTTTGCACCAACATTTATATCTCATCTTTTCGATACACTCAGTACAATTTTGATATTCAGACAAGTCCTTTACACTACAACTTGGCACACATCAAATAGCAACTTCCCACCAACTCCATACAACAACAACAACATCCAACTAACTCACCAAGAAGAACAAAGTTGATGTTCACATCAAAGAAACTCTTTTACATAACAAATGACTTCCAATAGTTCATAATAATTATGAATTCCAGTTGCCAATGACTTCATATATAACTACAATTTTGAAACATTTCAAATATATGAAAAATAATTGTTATTTTAAAAGTAATAATATTAATATTTTTTATATTAGATCCATTGTTAGCACAAAATCTTTATTTTTGAATATTAATAAATAAAACTTTACTATTTGTTCACTCAAAAACCAACATTATTCTGATTTCAGTAGAACATCTGATTATTTCTGTGTATAGAGCAATCTGATTGTCTGCGTCATCAAGTCCAACTATGGTGAACATGAGACATAGATCAGTTATATTACACACTGAAATACAATATTATTAATTGCTCAAAGATTTCAGTGGTGTTAATCACATATGGGCACCTAAATGAATCAACTGTAACAGGAGAAAATTTGTGCTGTACTAAGACTTGAACCCAGCTTTCCCACTTTACATGAACAGTCACCCTAACTATGTCAGTTATCTGAGCACATTTCCCCTCTGACCCAAATTCCCAGCTTGTTACTCACTTCTGATGTAGCTTCACCTACACATGAACTCCTTACTCATAGTCATCGAGCGGGGTGGCGCAGTGGTTAGACACTGGACTCGCATTCGGGAGGACGACGGTTCAATCCCGCGTCCGGCCATCCTGATTTAGGTTTTCCGTGATTTCCCTAAATCACTCCAGGCAAATGCCGGGATGGTTCCTCTGAAAGGGCATGGCTGACTTCCTTCCCAATCCTTCCCTAATCCGATGAGACCGATGACCACGCTGTCTGGTCTCCTTCCCCCAGCCAACCAACCAACCAACCTTACTCATAGTCCCAATTCCCATGAGATATTGGGTGTGGTGTGCTTCTGCTCTGGAAGTAAGAATTGTTTATGTGAGTGGTTGCCATAGCTGCCTCAGCCATCTGAGCATGCTACCCTTACAAGCCAAATTCCCAGCCTGTTACATGTTACTGAAGTAGCAGCCCCCATCCATGAAAACCTTACTCACAGTTCTTCATTCCCATAAGAGATTTGTATGGCATGCATCCGCACTGAAAGGAAAGATCAATGGTCATCACCACCCTACTGATGTATACACACTGAGATGACATAAGTCATGGGATAGCCATATGCACATACACAGATGGTCATAGTATTGGGTACACAGTGTATGAAGGGCAGTGCGGTAGCAGAGTTGACGTTTGTACTCAGGCTATTCATGTGAAATGATATCTTGTGTGATTATGGCCATATGATGGTAATTAATAGACTTTGAATGCAAGTAATAGTCTGAGCTAGACATATGGGACATTCCATTTTGGAAATCATTAGTAAATTCAACATTCTGTGAACCAGTGTCAAGAGTGTAGCAAGATTACAGAGTTACTGCATGAAGCCAGTGACACAGGTTGTCAACAAAACATGATGCAAGCTGGTGATGGCTCCATAATGGTGTGGATTGTGTTTACATGGAATGGACTGAGTCCTTCGGCCCAGCTGAGCCATTCATTGACTGGAAATAGTTACATTCGGCAATAGAGAGACCATTTGTAGCTAGTCATGGGTTGGGTTGTTTGGAGGAGGGAACCATACAGTGAGGTCATCTGTCTCATCAGGTTAGGGAAGGACAGGGAAGGAAGTCAGCTGTACCGTTTTGAAGGAACCATCCCCACATTATCCTAGATTTAGGGAAATCACAGAAAACCTAAATCAGAATGGCTGGACACGGGATTGAATCGTCATCCTCCTGAATGTGAGTCCAGTGTGCTAGCCACTGCGCCACCTCGCTCGATGTAGCCATTCATGGATGTCATGTTCCCAAATAATAACACACCATGTCACCGATCCACAACTGTTTGCAATTAGTTTGAACCACGTTCTGGATTATTCGAGCAAATGATCGGGCCACCCAGATTGCTCAAGTGAGTCCCGTGAAACATTTATGAGACATAATCGAGAGCTCAGTTATTGCACAAAATCCTGTGCCAGCAACACTTGCTGCAATTATGGACGGCTATAGAGGCAGCATGGCTCAATATTTCTGCAGGGGACCTTCAAAAATTTGTTGAGTCCATGCCGTATTAAATTTGGCATTTAAAAACCACGCTCAAGATTTCCATATTCTCTTGCTCACTAGATACAAATCATAAGTCCTACAGAAAAAACGAGAAACACATTTTTACAGAAAATTTGATGTAGTTAAATTTTTTACTGGTATGTATTTTTGTTGGAGGTCACGGTTTTTGAATTATTCAAGGAAAATATACAAAAGTGACCTTTAGACCCGCCTCCACCACTACATTCATCATTCACCAGCCAAGATTTCTATTACATTGTTTGTGGTACTCCATCCTATTGCTTTACAAAAATTTCTGACTACATGAACCATTCCTGATATTAGACCTTTTTAGTCTCTATTGATTGTGTTGTTTTGCCACCAGCTTAGTTGGCTATTTCATTAACATTATTAATTTAAATCTTTTCATGAGGGTAATGAAAGAAAAATGAATTTTGTAGATGTTACACTAAAATTAGTTACCTTAACAATTTGATCCAAACTTGACCATTACAAGTACAGTAGTTTCATAATCAGAAAGTCTGATGAATGTAATTGCGTATTTTAGGCTGCTGGAATTCTCTAAATTTTAGATAAAATTTACACAAATACCAATTTTACAATTTTTTATGCTCAGTTAAGCTGGTGGTGTAATAAAATCAGTCAATGAACACCAAAAAATGTTGAATGCGGGAAAAATTCTTGCAGTCCCAAATTTTTGTACAGTAGTAGGAAGGAGTTCTGAACAATGTGCTAGAAATACTGACTGGTGCAGCCTGAGAGTTGGAGTGGTGGTGCATTTGAAGGTCTCTTTTGTTTCTCTTGAATAACTTGAAAAGTATAGCCTCTAGCACACTTTACCATTATTACCTAGCAATGATTACTGGCAGTACGACTTAGAGAAGGCTCAAAGAACAATTTGACCAATCCCCTTTAGCCACATATTTGACTGCTTTTATGTAATCTGTTATTAGTAGTAGTAGTAGTAGTAGTAGTAGTAGTAGTAGTAGTAGCAGCAGCTTTATTCTACTGTAGATCTCTTTTTAGAAGAATATAGGACATTTAAAAGTATTTGCAAGTTTAGACCAATTTAAAATAAGCTTCTAGTTAGAGACAATCATTAGATTTACTCCTATTGAGCTCAGAAATAGGAAGAGGTGTTAGTATTGTGCTATGCATAGCTTGGGGTTAAGTATTTCTAGAAAAGGAGAAAAGAAGGAAAAAAACATAGTGTGAAGGTGTTATGTGGAATGTTGGATGTTTTATAATCATTATTATTATTTATTTGCATAACATTTTTTTACCAAACTCCTACTCTGTTTTATCTAAGTAATCCTTCAATGTAGTATTGCATAACAGGTACTTTTTAGCTGCCTTTTTAAATAAGTGTATTTTTGCAATTTCTTTTATCTCTTTTTGGTAATTTATTGTACAGTTTTATTCATTGGTAGAAAATGCTGTTTTGAGTTTTATGTTTATTTTTTCTTGGCAAATGTAAGTTGAGTCTAGCTCAACAATGAGCTTGACTACCAGTTTTGGTTATGATTCTTACGGCTCTTTTCTAGAGTCTGAAAATTGTGTTCATATTTTGTGCATTTGTTCCTGAAAAAAGAATGCCATAGCTAAGAATTGAGTGTATATATGAATAGTATGTAACTAAAAGACACTGCATGTTACATACTGATGATAGGGCATAACATGCTGATGACATTCTGTTTGCAAGTACCTTTGTGTGTTCACACCACTTCAACTGAGAATCAATATTCACTACGAGAAATTTTGCATTTGTTACACAGTCTATAGAGGTGCCATCTACATTTAATTTAACATTGTAATTTTCCCTCTTTAAACTGAAATTCATGGCCTTAGTTTTCTTTTGTTCAATGTCACTTATTGCTTACTGACCAATCATGAACTTCCTTGAGAGCTTCATTTGCTTTCTCTGCAAGGATTTCTCTTGTTTTCTCAGTGACTATAATATTGCTGTCATCAGCAAAGATAATTTTTTCACCACGAATAACACTACTGGGAAAGTCATTGATTTATATCAGGAATAGTATTGGTTCTAATATGCTACCTTGTGGAACCGCTATATTAATGTATTTAGGTTCTGATAAGTGTTTTACTAAATGTTAGATCTATTTGAAATATATGTTATTTTTGATCTTTGTGCCCTATCTGCTAGGTTTGATCGAAACCAGTCATTAGCTACCCCTCTTATTCCTAATGCTACTGATTTATTTAATAGAATCTTGTGGTCAGCTGTATCAAAGGCCTTAGAAAGATCCAAAAATCTGCCTGTAACATACTCATCTTTGTCAATAACAGCAAGTACAACCTTTGTGAATTCTGCTATGGCTGACTCCATATTTTTGCCACTTCGGAAACCAAACTATGATTCTCATAAAAGATTGTATTTATTCAGGTAATTCATTAATCTGTCTTTCATAATTGCTTCTATTGTTTTGAGAATGGTGACAGCAGGGAAATGGTACAGTAATTTTCTATGTCTTCTGGATTACCTTTCTTAGCCAAAGATACATCTCTTGCCTGTTTTAACTGCTCTGGAAGTGTCCCTTATGTGAAGGATTAATTTATTATATTTGTTAAGGGGTCTTGTATAATCTCTGAGCATTGTTTCAGTACATACATTGGTACTTCATTTAAGCCTACTGACTTTTTATTTTTCAGCTTTTGAACAGTTTTATTGACTTCATTCTCTGTGGTTGGAAGTAACATCATAGTATTTAGTGCAACATTATTTACAGGTGTTATATTATTTGTTTTGGGGAATTTTTGCTGTAACTTCTCTGCAATACTTGCAAAATGCTCATTTATATAGTTTGCTAAGTTTTGTGGACCATTTATTAACCTATCACCCTCACTTAGTAGTATGTTATTCTGGGTTTGTTTCCCTCTCCCTATTTCCTTTTTTATAACATCCAGACTGCTTTGCTTTTATTCTCTGCATTATATATTATTTTGTCATTAAATGACTTTTTTACAAAAATCAGCACCTTCCTATAGATCTTTTTGTATCTATGATTGAAATTTAAGAATTCTGGATCATTGTGACTCTTTTTCAAGAAACTGAGGTATCTAAGTGTTTGGAAGGACTTCTTAATACCTGCTGTTATCCATCTGTTTTTGTGAGATGTTGATACAGACATGCATACTTTTGCAAATGCCTTTTCAAAGTTCGATTAAAATAATATGGAGAATTTACAGAATTTCCTATTCACGTTGGTTTCCCTAAACACTTCTTCCCAGCTTTGTTTTGCCGGTACTTTTGAAAAATCTTTTGCTTTCTGATAGATGTCATTTGTTGGTGTGTAGTTTAGGAAATGATTCAGTGCCTGATTTCAGTGTTGTTATTTGACAGAGATGGTCTGATAGTCAGAGATCTTTTACAGCTACATCACATTTTCCCCTGTCCATATTTGCAGCCACATTGTCAATTACTGATGCAGTCATTGAAGTAACCCATTTTGCACTATTAACCAATAGGGACATGCCACAACTTTTAAGGATATTTCTGAGGGTGCTGCTGGAGTCATTTCTAATATTAGTGTTGATGTTAATGTCCCCACACAGAATTATGTTGACTTTTGTACTTGAGACTTTATCGAAAACTTCTGGTAATTTATTGAAAAAGTATCGACACTACCACTGGGAGATCTATACACACATAAAATTATTAATTTCTTGGTGATATCAAACCCTGTTAATTCAGTATCTGATATTTCAAAGTGTTTGTTTTCACTTGCTGTACTGAGGTCATGTCTTGATTTGAACTGTGTTCCTTTTCTAATATAAACGCATGATACTCTGACCTTTGAAGCATTTCTGCAGTAAGAGTTTGCCCTTTCATAGGATGATAACACTACATGTTGGATTTCTGTCTCTCTACACCAATGCTCAGTAACACAATCTACTGTCCAGTTCAAAGATTGGAGCTCAGCTTCTAATAGTTGTATTTTATTTTTATTGATTGCATGTTTTCATGAAGGATTGTTAAGTCTGTGAAATGCCCCATGTTACTCTTTCCAACTGTTTGTTTTTCTTTGTGACATCTGGTATGTGTGATATTTGGAGTTTTAAAATCTGTCTTGTTTGTTTCAGTATTTTTGAAAGTGCTGGAGATATTCCTTAGGCAGGGGAACATGTTTTCTGGATTTATCATAAAAAAGACTTACTTTTCCTACCCATGACAACAGGTATTTGATCATATGTGGCCCGACATTCATCCCCTATACTTTCATGAATCAGCCTACCAATCTTCCCTTCCCAGTCTTGTTTAGATGAAGGCCATGCCTATTGAAACCCCATCTGCTGATAGTCCAAACGGACACCAGAGTAGGATTTCCATTTCATTTTTATTGAAGAAGGGGACATTTAAAATAAATTAGAGAAAAATATGGGACAATGAAGAAAAAATGGGACATAAATATTGTATTGACTAAATTTAATATACATACAAGTTTACCTTTACAATGTGGATGCAGATGTTCCCAAATCACTTTTTACAATTATTCTGCCACACTATCACCGTACTTTTCACTTTTATGTACTTTATCAAGAAGGGCACTTTTATTTGAAATTGTATCATAAAAGTCAGTACACAATACACCATTAAAGTGTGTTTTGACAACGAGCAAGGCCCTCACTGTTTCAACTTTCATTCTGTTTTTTTTTTTTTAATCTGACCACAAAGAGTTCACTAATGAAAACATACGTTCCACAGCAGCATTTGACCCAGGAATTGCCAGACAAAACACCACCAAATGAATCATGTTTATTAATTTTTTTACTTTTGAAATAAGCAAATATTTTACACGACGTTGCACTAACACTTTCTTTGTCTCCTTCCTCACTTTTTATGAAGTTCTGTGCACATGAAAATTCATCGAACAGTTTGTCTTCATCAACAGGAAAATTTGGTACAATACTTTTAACAAAAACACAACGGTCCTGAATATCCTTCCACTGTAGCTGCTCCTTTTCAGTATTACCCCAGTCAAATGCTTTAAAAGGTGTGATAAATGGTAAATACCATTCTTTAATATACTCAGTGCAAGAGTCATAGAAGATGTCAGCATAAATATGAAATTGTTCTAAAGTAATTTCTCCCTCTCCTTCCAGCATTCTTAGAGTCTCATGTACAAAGGATGTGAGAAATCTTTCAGATTTTCTACATTGTAATTTGCCCAATAATTTGTTTGTTTCTTGATAAACTTCCACTATTGTGATTTCTTGTTTCCTAATACATCTCATTGTTGTGGAGAAAGGTTTTAGCTGGCTAGCAAGAAAATGTAGAAGAACAATAGACACAGGGTTATCAAAGAATTGTTTAAGGATAACAGGACACTTGTCAAGGGGAATGAAATATGATTTCAAGGCAGGAGATATCTCTACAATTCTTTCCAGTGCTGGTAGCAGAGATAGCCACCTTGTCTTGCTGTACAGTTTTGTATTCAGCTTTAGTAAACTTACAAAATGACTTCAGAGATTCAACCCTGACTGTATATATGTGGAAATACTGGTAGATTTTGTTTACAATTAATTGGCAGTCAATGGGTAGGCAATCTGAGCGAGTTTGTAAGGAATTGTGCACCACATGTGCGGGACAGCCAACACCTACTATATTATACAGTGTGTTCTGTTGCAGTTTATAGAACAAATTGTTTTTTTCCTTTCCTCTGCTTACCACCAAAATTGGTGTTAGTGTTGTCTGCAGAAACTGCAATCACCTTTCCCTCAATATCATATTTCTTTAAAACCTCCAGCACATAATTCTGAAGTAAATCTGAAGTTTCTCCAGCTAAATTAACCAATTTGAGCACTTTCACAGTGATGCCATTTTCAGGGTGAAAATACCTGGTAAGGAAAGGAACCAACTTCAAATCCAGATGATTCGATGTATCGATCATTACAGAAATGAATCGAGCACTTTTCAGTTCATTTAAAACCTGTTGAGCTGTGTATGGTGCAATAACATTTGAAATTATTGCATTACATTTTGTGTGTCCACATGTGAATTTAGGATTGAAAAGTTTTTTAACAACTGCTGTAGTACAGTCCACTGACTTAAAGCTATGGTTATGCATTGCACTGTGGTATGCAAACGTAGCTTCTTGTGCTGCCAACTGCCTATCCATTTCTGTTACTGATTTTAAGTTTACATAGTAGTCACTCACGCATTTATTTGCTCTTTTCATTTGATCACTCATGTGAGGTTTCTTCATCTCAATGTGATTCACAATGTCAGACCTTCCACCATGACCAATAGCAAATTTTGATCTGCAGAACGTACATTCTACAGTTTCTCCACTACCAGTGATGAAAGGAAACTCGCTTTTTATATTGCTGTAAAAATTACACTTTTGTTTTGGCATAATGAAACAGTGATTGCACAGTGCAAAACATTAACATTGTGGTGACGAAAGCCAGAGAGCAAGTATCAGTGGTGTAGAGTATCTCTCGACCAAAAGGACAGATTCAGTGGATCGATTTAGAAGAGAAGGATCTTCGTTGTTATTCGTAATCTATAGTGCATTTAAAATTACTTGCAATTTTTGACAGTTCGGTACATGTTTGGGATATGCTGAAAGTCATCACACGCTTCCTAGCATAAATAATTGTGCAGTTAATTGCAAGTCAAACAACCAGTAGCGTAAAATACTATAACCATGCGGAATCATAAAAAATGGGACATTTGAGTGTCCCCCAAAAAACTTCCGGGACAGCGAGACATTTTGGTAAAAAACGGGACTGTCCCAGGAAAAACGGGACGAATGGACACCCTACACCAGAGAAACATGAGCAAAGTTGGCTGCCATCAGAGCTATCCCTAACCCTACATTGATTCACCTCACAGCTCCATCAATGTGTGGCTGATCATGATGACGGAACAGCTCAACAAAGTATACATTGGTGCCATGAGTCAGGGAAGCTGTCTAGTCCAAGTCACCACCTATATCATATGCCACATCCCTGTCCAAACTGTTACCCACCCCACCCACTATCACTACATGGTCCTCTTTTGTGAAGTCCTTACATAAAGCTCCTAAGTCCTCTATCACATGACTTAGCCTTGTATTTGGCTTGAAGATAATGGTGGCCTGGTACGCTGCCCCTAAGCTTTCCTGTAACTGAGGGCCTACACCTTACCCATGGCTACTACCTAGCAGCAGCACTTTCTTCTTTGTACACTCTTAGGCTTCTTGGCCTTGGTTGAAGTGTGCTACACATTTTCTGCTCCTGGTTCTACCTGAGGCTCTTCTTCACTTAACTCTGACAGTGGTAGATACCTGTTTTTGGTGTTGATGATAAAACTGTCAGATCGCTGTCTCTTTCTTCCTATCCTCCTACCAGCTGCCAGTTCCCAACCACCCTCCTCCCCCTACCTCTCTTGATCCTTATCAGTTCCTTCCTTGCTTCCTCCAACTGCACAGATTTTCCTTCCCTGTTCCCCAAAAATGTTCATACTGCATAATCTGCAGTTCCAGGAGGGAGCCTCTTCTGTTCTCCCAACATTCTCTCCACTGCATCCCCTCCAGCGAAAATATTTCCTACAAGATTGGCAACAAATCCCTCTACTCACTACCCTATAACAGCTCCCACATTTCTCACTCCAATGTCAAGCCATATAGATGATCAGTGATGTCATTAGTTTTCATGGAGTACTAAATCATTCCCTGTGGGGTATGGCACATTCCCATAAATATGTTTGGTACCTAACTGATTTGAATATACTAAGAAGCTTCATACTTAGTCGTTAACATTCAGCAGCATTTTCCTTCATCCCAAGTCACCAGTATCTGTCATGAATATGAAATACCCAAAAATGGCCCATGCAACATTGTACTTAAATATAAAATCTAATTGCGAATCTGTTTATCACTGTGTATTGTATACAATATGAAGGTTCCTTGATACTTTTATTTCTTTCTTTGTTTATGATTGCAAATGATTACTGAGATCCAATTATAGTGTGAATATTCACCCTACTCCAACTAGAAGGAACATCATTGTATGTTGTGGTTGTCAGGTAACCTATGATATTATTCTAGTATTTACTATATGGGCTTTTCATATTATAGGTTTCCTGATTGGAATGTGGGGCGTGATAACTGAAGCTAACATTCACTTCATTTGTGTTATTTAGTTTGGAAGTCTTGTGTTACCCCATTTAACTACATATTTCAAGAGCCCTTACTAAAACTCTTCTATGTGTAACACATGGAACATTGGTATAACAACAGGAGTGAAGATATTTTAGCTTCATGGCATAATTTACATTCCATAGCTAGAGAAAAAACTAATAAGGTTTATTGGACCAGCATTGTTAGAAGTGGTCAGTATAACATCCTAGTCTATCTCATGATGTATTACTTATGTGACTGAAGGTACTTTATCATAATGTGTACTAGTAATATTATTTTAGAATCACAAACATTCAAAGGGACACAGTGTCTCTTGCCTCTGACAATTTCTTTGCTGCAGTTGTGTTCTACTATGTTTCTATTTTTTTGTGATGAGTAAATGAACCACAAAAAAGGTAAAAATATTTTGATTATCATTTGCTGTACTGCTTGAAAAAATTATTTTCACAAGGTATATATTTACTGTTTAATACAGATAACAGAACCTCTTCTGAATCCGAGGCAGCATAATTTCAATTCAACTATACAATAAAAGAATACAAATAAAGGACCAGTCATATAACATTCAAATTTTTATGATTTTTTCTGGCATAACTTTAGCAACACTTACTTTAGGATTTGAATCCTGATATAACTGTAATTTAACCCTCTGTTACTAGCATGAAAATTTGTGACATGGTCACTCACGTGGATGACAAGTGTCATCCGCAAAGCAAGCAGTCTATTTTTATACTTTGAACAGTCTTTATGACTGATTTTATGATTTTTTATTAAATCTAAATATAATACATTTAATATTCGTACACAGTATAATATATTCTAACCTTTGAAACAGTTCGACCATTCGAAGAACAATATCTTCAGCTGAATTATTGGCTTTACATGGTCTCTCAGGTTGCTTACCGACATACGGTTCTAAATTGAAAGTGTAAGCTGTTTTTACATCAACCAAAGCAAACACTTTTAACCCATACTTTGCTGGTTTGCTAGGGATATACTGCCTGAATGGAATGAGCAGTTTCCTCTAAATGCCAAAAGCTATTCGTCAACAGTAAGATATTCACTAGATGAAAAATATTTTTGGCAATTGTTCGTGAATAGTTCCAGTACCTCTCTGATAGGAACCAACTTGTCAGTCTCTCTGCGAACACCTCTATCTCAACAGAAACCTGAATCAGTTTTCACTTATGCATAAATAACATGATTCAAGTCCGTTTCCCTTTGAGTTATCCCACAATTTCAATATACTCTTCCTAGAACGTCTCAAAGATCCACTCAGATATAACAAACCAATGAAAGCTCTGATATCTATTGCATCTGTTTCTTTAGCATCCCTTTCCCTAGAGAAATAACCATGAACTTCACTGATAAATATATTAGTGCATGTTTCAAAAATGCTTATTATGTTTTCATCCAAGAACAAATTCAGAATTTCTATTTCTGTCTTTTTTTATACGAGCTTGATTTTTTAGTCGAGGCAAATGTGTAATAGTATTACAAGATCTGCTTCTAACAATAGCAGGATATTTATTTTTCCTCCATTTAGTTATTCCATCTTTCCCTTAAAGAAATGCATCTGCTTGAGTTACTTCTTCCTGTGATTCATATTCATCATTCTCTGGCACTTCTTGTTCTGTTCCTGAATCATGACTGCTTTCATGAACACAGTCCTCAGTCTCTGAGTCAGCATATCACTGTGAGCATCTTCATCACTTAGCTCATTGAACCATTCCAACCATACATTAGGATCTCTACTAAACTCTGTCCAAGGTTTTTTTGCTTTTGACATTTCTTCCACAATTTAAAAATAAAGAGAAGACTAGGTAACATAGAAGGTAACTGCAGTCAGTTTCAATAAGTCCAAATTTATGCACATGAAAGATTGATTGAATCTAGGAAATCAATAAAGTAATAAAGATTTACTTTGTTTCAGATTGTGGCAGCAGAGCTCCCGTGGATGACTGGTGTCCTCTAGACTATAATAATGTTTCATAAACAATGTATCTTTTGTAACTGAATGCCAACAACGATTGGAGCTAACTGCTGGAGAGTTAACAGAAAGGTACTGAAAATGGTGAGATCTCAATCCTGCCCTGTCAGACAAAATTGAGCAGGAAAGTCATGTGTATGATGAGTGTCATCCACGTGAGCAATGGAGGGTTAAACGTTAAATGTCTGGAAATGCAATGTTGGTTATAGATGAAATAAAGTCTTTACAAAGCATACACTTTCATTATATGATGTACCATCCTGTAGCTTTTAAGACCCCTATCAGAACAACATGCATTTCCAACAGAGTGTATCGTAGGCTTTTGTAAACTCTGTGAGTCACCACTCCTGAGGTCAGGAGAGGGGCTACCTGTTTGGAGAACTTTGGGAATGTAAAATTTTCTTTTGCTTCTCCCATGTTAGAAACTGTATCTGTTCATGTGACTCTTCCCATGACTTGAGCTCTGGAAACAACTTACATTACAAGTTAAACATAGTTCACATGGTTGGATGCTGCTGGTAAGGCTCACTAGCAAGTGTCACCTGCAGCAAGCCACTGATAGGAAACTAGGGAAGGCTGTCACATGAGGCTCCAGAGGTGGCAGGCTGAGTGTGGATTCCAGAAGTGGCTCTGTCTCTGCCTTCAGCTTCAGACCCAGACAACATGCATCATTTCCTCACTCCTCCATAACTTCAATCAAGGATCCTTCTGCAAGAGATAAGAGATTCACAACAACAACACACAAAATAAGGCCAACATTAATATTCCATGCTGTCACCTAAGTAAGACACTGGACAGTTTTCCCACAGCAGCCCTGAAGATGTTCATTTGCCTATGACCAGTTGTTTGAACATTGTTACTGAGGATATTCAGAGTTAGATTGACACATGTGCTCAAGAAAAAGCAGTATATTCTGTAAATGAATTTTTCTCTACAAGTGGAACTGCAGACTGGTCAACATGAAACCATCACATATGAGGTCACAAACTGGAAATGTTTAAGAGCTGCAGATTGTTGTTTATAACCATTGTTTACAGCATCAGTGTTGTGTAATGCTTCTTGTCTTTTATCTTAGTTTTAGCAGTGGTTTTAATATGTAATTGCTAAGATGTGATGCAAACTGTCTGGTCATGGCCAGTGAATGAAATTGACTTACTTATAGCAATAGTAATATGTCCTAGTATTTGCTGTTTTATAATGTTTGTTTTACAGTATCCAGTTTAGTATGATAGTTTAAACTGCAATATTGGATTCATTGTATATATTATATATTACTGTAAACTTAATTCTGTCTTCCAGCCATCCCTGATGAACGACACAGAACTCATAATAAAGGTAATGGCTCCTCCAAACCACTAGCAGCCTGATCACTGTCCCAAAGTGTGTCCTATGTATTATGTGTCATGAATTACATGTTCTCTGTTTAGGAAATCCTCCAATTCTTATTGGAAGCCCACTCCTAATTCCTTTCCTCTCTCTCCTGTATAGCTCAGGCACTAGCCACAAAGCTGGTGATTGCAGCAAAGATAGTACTGTAAGACATCAAAACTGCTCATATAGTAGCCAGTTTGTTGTAGAGCCATCTGTTGCAAGATCATGAATTATTTTTGTGGCTGAAAGTGACGCAGTTATAATGTATTCTATGTAATTCTTTTTATCGTATAGGTAAATGCTGAGGTATCTGCAGATACTCAGACAGAGCTTCTAAAAATCTTCTAAAAATGTGCCCAGTGTAGTGTTTTGATTCACTGAAATTCTTATATGAAACAATACATTCAGAATAAATGGCCACTGCCATCCGTGATGAATTTCTTGGGTAGATACCACCTAAAATATACCTGTCACCATGTTAAATTTGAGACTGGTGTTTTAATTATCATCTTTTAAAACTTGAATCTTCACATTTTTTCCAAGTACTCTTCCTAATGCACTGTTCAAATCTACATGGTAAACTGTCATACTTCTGAAAAGTGCTCTATGAATTTTGTAGAGACAGCTGATTCTGAAGATTCAAATCAATGCCTGCAGATGGTTTAAGCACTTCGTAAACTAGGAGGAACTAGATCTCAGCAGTGAGATGAATGAGAAAACATCTGTACCTCAGTCTTTAAAAGCAGAAATGTTGTTCTAATTAAGCAATGAGCAAGTATATTGTCATAATGTAGCAGAATCACAAATAGACTTGGGTTTGGATGTATCTGTGTCATGCACTGTTGTGGAATGAGGAGCCAATCTCCACAATAACAATGCAAAGTTAGCTATCTTCCCTCCATTCACAACTACGGTAATGACACAGTCATTTGGCACAACGAGTGATCACACTCTTCTTTTCCCAACCCTTCATGCACTTTCACTTTTGATGAGTGGACCTCTTCTGAGACGGTCCCCCACGTGACTGTCACATTATCTCAGTGTTAAACTAATACAACCATGTTTCATTAACAGATAAATTATAAACAAAGCTTTTCTACATCTACAACTACACTTTGCAAACCACTCTGAAGAACATTGCAGCACATACACCCCACTGTATCAGTTGTTAGAGTGTTTTTTCTTAGTCTAATCAAATATGAAATGCATCCATACCTATTGTAATTAATCTAAACTAGTCTTCATGATAAATATGGAAGTGGTACATAGTGTGTCATAGTACACTGTGGTGACAAAACGCATGTGGTACTTCCTAATATTATGTTGGACCTCCTTTTGCCCCTCAGAGTGCTGCCGCTTAATGTGTCGTGGGCTCAGAAAGCTATTGGAAATCACCTGCAGAAATATTGAGCCATACTGTCTCTATAACTGTCCATAATTACAAAAATGTTGCCAGTGCAGGATTTGGGTTTAAAATGGTCTCTCAATTATATCCCACAAGTATTCTACCAATAAACCACAATCTGCCACCTGCTTTATCTATGACTGAGCCTATCTGATCATTTGATATCATATCTAGAAAGTGATACAACAAGGTATTAGTACAAGCTGACTGTACCGACTGTGACACATTACTATTATAGGCATAGTATACTACACCTTTTTTGTTTTCTGAAGTCCAAAATATTACATTTATGAACATTTAAGGCAAGTTGCCAATATTTTCACCACTCTGAAATCTTATCAAGATCTAATTGAATATTTGTGTGGCTACTTCAGATATCAGCATTAACATCTTTCACAAGGTCATTAACGTACAACATGAACAGCAAGAGTCCAAACACTCTCCCCAGGGCACACCTGAAGTTACTTCTACAACTGGTAATGACTCTCCATTCCACATAAATTGCTGCACCCTCTCAACAAAAAGTCCTCAGTCCTGTTACAAATTTGACTTTGTAACCTATATGACTGTTTTCAAAAAATAAACATAGATGTCGATTTGAGTCAACTGCTTTTGAGAAATCGAGAAGTACTGTGAGAAAAGTGCAGGTTGTGTGTCATATGATATCATGGAGGGTCCCTCCCATCATGAATGGCTCTACTGGGTACATATCTATCCAGTGCATGGTCAACTATTCTTTTAAATGTGAGCCATAGTTCATCTGCATGCTCCTGGCTTGAAATAAAAATAATGACATATGACACTACTGCTTTTTTATTTAGTTTACTAAATCTTTGTTAGTGTTTTAATTGCCTTTTGTACCTAGGTAATCATTGTTCCAACAACTACATCATGGTAACTGCTACCAGTTTTGGTGTGAACATCCTTAAAGAGATTAAGTCTATTTGTTGCCTATAGATATAACATATTTTGATCATCATCAGTTATCTGCTATATTAGCAGGTCC
Organism: Schistocerca cancellata; assembly: GCF_023864275.1. Taxonomy (NCBI): domain Eukaryota; kingdom Metazoa; phylum Arthropoda; class Insecta; order Orthoptera; family Acrididae; genus Schistocerca; species Schistocerca cancellata. Next base: position 144,333,584 of record NC_064629.1, on the reverse strand, counting down.
TTTGCCTCTCCATTTTCTGCGATCCATTGCTTCCTTCTTAAGGCTGCTGTATGTTGTACCGTCCATCATGTCATCCAGTATCTGGAATCTCTTCCTTCCTCGCTTCCTTTTCCCTTCTACATAACCTTCTAAAACCGTTTTTATCAGTCCGTCATTCTTTCTTAATATATGCCCAATCCAATTTCTTTTTCTTTTCTTTATTACATCTAGTAACTGTCTTTTCTCTCCCACTCTTCTCAGTACCTCTTCATTTTTTACTCTGTCCATCCAACTTATTCTTTCCATCTTCCGCCATGTCCAGATCTCAAAAGCCTCCAGCCTTTCTCTGTCTTTTTTCCTCATAGTCCATGTTTCAGCGCCATATAGAAGAACACTCCATACAAGACATTTTATGAGTCTCTTTCTGAGTTCTCTGTCCAGACCGCTGCAGAAGATTCTCCTTTTCTTATAAAACGCCTCTTTTGCCATTGCTATCCTTGTTTTAATTTCTGTGGTGCACTTCCAGTTGGTGTCTATCCTGCTTCCAAGATACTTAAAATTTAGCACTTGTTCTAGTGTTTCTCCATTCAGCACAATTTTTATTTTGATCATAAGTGTGGTTTAAAACCATCTACAATGTTTCATAGGATGTCTTGTCATGCCTACCACTAACAAAACTTTAATTATCCCACATGATTGTTGGCTGATTCAAGTATCCTCCAGTGATTATTGAATGATTGGGGAGCTCATATACAAACAAATAGAAGTCCTCTCTAAAGCATTTAATTACATCAAGAGGTGAGTTTGGTGGTTGACAGAAGGAACTAACTAGAATTTTATACTTGTTTCTGATACTGTGTCTTACCCAAATGATCTCACATTCAGCTTCTATCTCAGCTGATTTGAGTTTCTTGTCTACTGTGACAAATATGCCATCTCCATTTCCCATTAGTCTGTCTTTTTTATATATGTTCAAATCTTCTACAAAAATCTCACTGGTGTCAACTTTCTGTATCTGGTACTATATGAGTTGCACTGCATTTTATGAGTGCTTCAAACCCTGGTCCTTTGTTGCAAATGTTTCTGCAGTTAACTACTATGATCTTAATACTCATGACTGAGGGAGGAATTCCATTGGTTTTTACACTGATACTTTTGGATCTCCTACAGTTGTCATTGTCCACAACTCGTGGTTGTGCGGTAGCGTTCTCACTTCCCACGCCCGGGTTTCTGGGTTCAATTCCCGGCGGGGTCAGGGATTTTCTCTGCCTCGTGATGACTGGGTGTTGTGTGATGTCCTTAGGTTAGTTAGGTTTAAGTAGTTCTAAGTTCTAGGGGACTGATGACCATAGATGTTAAGTCCCATAGTGCTCAGAGCCATTTTTTTTTTTTGAACAGTTGTCATTATCTGGACTTGATGGACAGTTGGCTAATCTAAAAAAAATCCTTGTATGCATCCCACACACAGTCAGCTAACAGTGTAGCTGACAGCGTTATACAGCCTCTGATGTGTAGTGAAAATCTGACCCAGTCAGGGGGACTCTGCAGTTTTCAACTCTATGGTGTGTCTAGGAATTCACAGCCTAGCTTGTCACAGAACCTTCACAGTCTCTGGCTCAAGCTTTTCACTAGATTTAGAAGCAGGGGACCATGATCTGTTCTGGGCACAATGCTGCAGATTGTGAGCTTCATTGAAACTCCATGGGCAAGGCTGTTATTCTCAACCTTCTCTGACAGCCACTAGAATGATCCAAGTATGATCTCAGAGCCAAGACAACAGGCATTGTTTGACCCAACATGTGCTACAGTCTGAAGTTGGTTACATCCTGTTTCCTCAATTACTGCTGAAATAATTTCTTCAACACATAGAATGAGGTTCCCAAGCATACACACTGAGTGCACATGTTGTTCCTCCCCAACATTTGCTGCCATTTCTAAAAGGGGTACCATAAGTTGCCATACTTTTGAACTGCTGACAAATAATAGATCTCAATGCTTCTGTGTTTTCCTCCCTTTGGCAGGAGACACAGCACATATCATAACAGGAGGGCTGACACTCATTGGCTCAGTTTTGGTTTCAGTGGAATACAGCATCTCAAACTTGTAGGTTAGGGGGATGGATGTAACAACCTGAGTTCTTCCTGGTTCCTGTCTCACTTTTGCAAGATGCCTATACCTACCACTGGCACATCTCACAGTCAACTGTAAGAGTAATGACAGATCCTGTATATCCTGCGTAAGAGACAGTATCCAAAGGGTTATATAGTACTTGAGGTACCTTGGGTAGTTCTGGTACATGAGGCCAGAGGTACAACCCAACACACTCATTCACAACAGTTTCCAATCACTTGACAGTAGTCAGAGCAATTTCCAGCAGCTTACGAACAGCAACTAAATCATCCCACACATGAGAACAACAAATACAGGGGAACTGGACTGTGCCTCGTGTAATATTCAATATATATACTCTAATAATATTTTACATTAAAATTCATACATTACATTTATATTTAACTTTAAAAATTAAATGTCAGATTTAGGATACCACACTATTATATAATTCGTCTACTTCATAAATACAGTTGTTGATTAATAGTTTCTGTACATACCCCTTAGAGGAATTTTATATTAGGTGTTGCTCTGCCAGGGGTACTATATTATATAGCTTTATATCAGTATACTGAAAACTATTTTGAGACAAATAATCTTGTATATTCTAAGGCTATACTAATTCTGTTCAGTATTCCATAATTGTGAATATAACTTCTGTAAGTTAGTCTCTGTCTGTTTTATTTCTGTAAGTTAACTGAAAATCAAAGGAAACATAATATGAAGCAAGCTTTTCTTTACTGTCACAGGATTTGAATTTGCATCACAAGCTAATAACTCATGATAGTTTAATACACAACTGAAGGATCTAGGAAAAGAATGATCTAAGTCCATTTTTTTTCATTTTCTGAGTTTTCACCAGTGTATGAAAGTATGGAACAGACCCAATATTTCCTACTGTAGTAAGTAGGCAAAAACAAGCTGAGTCACACTGTAAATGAGGTTTGAAAAATGCAGTAAAGGGAAAAAAAGAGCTCAGTCCATATGAAACATGAAAATAAGTGCCGATCTTTAAATAATGTTGCAGGTTGCAGCCCTGATAAACAGTTGTTGTCAGACATTGTTGTAAGTGTAAATTCATTCAGCCTGTGGTGCAATAGCTGCTCACTGAACAGCCAACTACAAAGCTCATTAAATCATTGGCATCCATTGTTGACACATCAGGAGGCTGATCAAGTTGCATATCTATGATTGTCTGCTTTTATGATTCACTTCTTCAGTTAGTCTTGCTAGGATGGCTACGATGTGTGCATGCTATGTGTGGATGCAGCCGGAGCTCACCGCAATTCATGAACAGCTGAATGTGCTTTTGGCTATGGTCAGTCACCTTCAGGCTGCTGCCTCAGGGTGAAGCAGTGGAGGAGAACCTGGCACATCACAAGGGACACCTGAGGTGTCACTTGCTTCGGCCACGGGCTCTACTTCCAAGGCACCTGCTAGTGCACCCAACATAGTGGATCTCCCCTCACAGCATTCTGAATGGCAGGTGGTAAGATGTATGTGTCACTCGAGACAGGGGGCCAATGTGGCGACTGGCTGCCTGGCCTCACCCATTCACCCAGTGGGTGGGCAGGTGGCTGCTCCTTCACAGGGTTTCAGCAGGCAAACAGGGGGAGATGTTTGCTTGTTATTGGGAGCTTCAGTGTTAGGTGTGTTACGGAGCCCATTAAGCAGATAGAGTTCAGGCCTGGAAAGAAAGCCAATGTGTGCTTGGTATGTCTGGTGAAGGACCTCATCTGAGATGTGGAGGCAGCCTTGCCTGTGGCTATCGAGCATGCAGGGTGCAGTCATTTGCATGTTGTGGCTCACATCGGCACGAACAATGCCTGTCGCATGGGTTCTGAGGTGATCCTCAGTTCGTATAGACAGCTGGCAGAGGCGGTGAAGACTTCTGGCCTTGCATGTGGGGTGCAAGCAGAGCTCACAATTTGCAGCATTGTTCCCAGTGTTGATCAGGGTCCTTTGTTTGGAGTCAAGTGGAGGGTCTCACCAAAGGCTTTAACTCTCTGATGGTCTTGGCTGCATATTTCTAGATCTGTGTTATCATGTGGGGATTTGTAGGACTCCCCTTGATAGTCAAGGCTGCACTACACAAAGGAAGCAGCTGCTCAGGTAGCAATGTACTTTTGGAGTGCACATGAGGGTTTTTTAGGCTAGACAGTAGTGAGGTACTCTGATGAATGCTCTCCAGTTGATGTGCAGCAAGGGAAGTCAAATGGCGTTCAGAATAAAGACACCTCGACTGTCACAATTTCATCAGTAAACTGTTGAAGTATTCATAATAAATTTCCCAAATTTACTGCCCTCCAGGAAGTTTCTCCCTCTCAAATTCCCTGAAGTGGAACCTGAAGTGGAAAGCTCTGAGATATTTAGCACATCATGGAATATCCCCCCCATGAACCATGGACCTTGCCGTTGGTGGGGAGGCTTGCGTGCCTCAGCGATACAGATAGCTGTACCGTAGGTACAACCACAACGGAGGGATATCTGTTGAGAGGCCAGACAAACGTGTGGTTCCTGAAGAGGGGCAGCAGCCTTTTCAGTAGTTGCAGGGGCAACAGTCTGGATGATTGACTGATCTGGCCTTGTAACAATAACCAAAACAGCCTTGCTGTGCTGGTACTGCGAACGGCTGAAAGCAAGGGGAAACTACGGCCGTAATTTTTCCCGAGGGCATGCAGCTTTACTGTATGATTAACTGATGATGGCGTCTTCTTGGGTAAAATATTCCGGAGGTAAAATAGTCCCCCATTCGGATCTCCAGGCGGGGACTACTCAAGAGGATGTTGTTATCAGCAGAAAGAAAACTGGCGTTCTACGGATCGGAGCGTGGAATGTCAGATCCCTTAATCGGGCAGGTAGGTTAGAAAATTTAAAAAGGGAAATGGATAGGTTAAAGTTAGATATAGTGGGAATTAGTGAAGTTCGGTGGCAGGAGGAACAAGACTTCTGGTCAGGTGACTACAGGGTTATAAACACAAAGTCAAATAGGGGTAATGCAGGAGTAGGTTTAATAATGAATAGGAAAATAGGAATGCGGGTAAGCTACTACAAACAGCATAGTGAACGCATTATTGTGGCCAAGATAGATATGAAGCCCACACCTACTACAGTAGTACAAGTTTATATGCCAACTAGCTCTGCAGATGACGAAGAAATTGAAGAAATGTATGATGAAATAAAAGAAATTATTCAGATAGTGAAGGGAGACGAAAATTTAATAGTCATGGGTGACTGGAATTCGAGTGTAGGAAAAGGGAGAGAAGGAAACGTAGTAGGTGAATATGGATTGGGGCTAAGAAATGAGAGAGGAAGCCGCCTGGTAGAATTTTGCACAGAGAACAACTTAATCATAGCTAACACTTGGTTTAAGAATCATGATAGAAGGTTGTATACATGGAAGAACCCTGGAGATACTAAAAGGTATCAGATAGATTATATAATGGTAAGACAGAGATTTAGGAACCAGATTTTAAATTGTAAGACGTTTCCAGGGGCAGATGTGGACTCAGACCACAATCTATTGGTTATGACCTGTAGATTAAAACTGAAGAAACTGCAAAAAGGTGGGAATTTAAGGAGATGGGACCTGGATAAACTGAAAGAACCAGAGGTTGTACAGAGTTTCAGGGAGAGCATAAGGGAACAATTGACAGGAATGGGGGAAAGAAATACAGTAGAAGAAGAATGGGTAGCTTTGAGAGATGAAGTAGTGAAGGCAGCAGAGGATCAAGTAGGTAAAAAGACGAGGGCTAGTAGAAATCCTTCGGTAACAGAAGAAATATTGAATTTAATTGACGAAAGGAGAAAATATAAAAATGCAGTAAATGAAGCAGGCAAAATGGAATACAAACGTCTCAAAAATGAGATCGACAGGAAGTGCAGAATGGCTAAGCAGGGATGGCTAGAGGACAAATGTAAGGATGTAGAGGCTTATCTCACTAGGGGTAAGATAGATACTGCCTACAGGAAAATTAAAGAGACCTTTGGAGATAAGAGAACCACTTGTATGAACATCAAGAGCTCAGATGGAAACCCAGTTCTAAGCAAAGAAGGGAAAGCAGAAAGGTGGAAGGAGTATATAGAGGGTCTATACAAGGGCGACGTACTTGAGGACAATATTATGGAAATGGAAGAGGATGTAGATGAAGATGAAATGGGAGATACAATACTGCGTGAAGAGTTTGACAGAGCACTGAAAGACCTGAGTCGAAACAAGGCCCCCGGAGTAGACAACATTCCAGTAGAACTACTGACAGCCTTGGGAGAGCCAGTCCTGACAAAACTCTACCATCTGGTGAGCAAGATGTATGAAACAGGCGAAATACCCTCAGACTTCAAGAAGAATGTAATAATTCCAATCCCAAAGAAAGCTGGTGTTGACAGATGTGAAAATTACCGAACAATCAGTTTAATAAGCCACAGCTGCAAAATACTAACACGAATTCTTTACAGACGAATGGAAAAACTAGTAGAAGCCGACCTCGGGGAAGATCAGTTTGGATTCCGTAGAAATACTGGAACACGTGAGGCAATACTGACCTTACGACTTACTTTAGAAGAAAGATTAAGGAAAGGCAAACCTACGTTCTAGCATTTGTAGACTTAGAGAAAGCTTTTGACAATGTTGACTGGAATACTCTCTTTCAAATTCTAAAGGTGGCAGGGGTAAAATACAGGGAGCGAAAGGCTATTTACAATTTGTACAGAAACCAGATGGCAGTTATAAGAGTCGAGGGGCATGAGAGGGAAGCAGCGGTTGGGAAGGGAGTGAGACAGGGTTGTAGCCTCTCCCCAATGTTATTCAATCTTTATATTGAGCAAGCAGTAAAGGAAACAAAAGAAAAATTTGGAGTAGGTATTAAAATCCATGGAGAAGAAATAAAAACTTTGAGGTTCGCCGATGACATTGTAATTCTGTCAGAGACAGCAAAGGACTTGGAAGAGCAGTTGAACGGAATGGATGGTGTCTTGAAGGGAGGATATAAGATGAACATCAACAAAAGCAAAACGAGGATAATGGAATGTAGTCAAATTAAGTCGGGTGATGCTGAGGGTATTAGATTAGGAAATGAGACACTTAAAGTAGTAAAGGAGTTTTGCTATTTGGGGAGCAAAATAACTGATGATGATCGAAGTAGAGAGGATATAAAATGTAGACTGGCAATGGCAAGGAAAGCGTTTCTGAAGAAGAGAAATTTGTTAACATCGAGTATAGGTTTAAGTGTCAGGAAGTCATTTCTGAAAGTATTTGTATGGAGTGTAGCCATGTATGGAAGTGAAACATGGACGGTAAATAGTTTGGACAAGAAGAGAATAGAAGCTTTTGAAATGTGGTGCTACAGAAGAATGCTGAAGATTAGATGGGCAGATCACATAACTAATGAGGAAGTATTGAATAGGATTGGGGAGAAGAGAAGTTTGTGGCACAACTTGACCAGAAGAAGGGATCGGTTGGTAGGACATGTTCTGAGGCATCAAGGGATCACCAATTTAGTATTGGAAGGCAGGGTGGAGGGTAAAAATCGCAGGGGGAGACCAAGAGATGAATACACTAAGCAGATTCAGAAGGATGTAGGTTGCAGTAGGTACTGGGAGATGAAGAAGCTTGCACAGGATAGAGTAGCATGGAGAGCTGCATCAAACCAGTCTCAGGACTGAAGACAACAACATCAACAACAACATGGAATATATATCAGAAAGACAGGCCATAGGAGGGGCAGTGTTCATTGCAGTAGACAAAAATATTGTCTCTATTGAGGTCAATGTTGAGTGTGACAGTGAAGTCATCTGGTCGCATATAACAGGTGTAGGTGAAGCCAAGTCATTTGTTGGATGTTTTTACCAGCTGCATGATTCTGCTGTGACTGCTATAGAGTATTCAAAGAATGCCTATGATCAATAGTGTGTAAATACACAGATCATGCTATACTAGTTGGAGGCGACTTTACCCTGCTGAGTATAGACTTGGATGTCTATGGATTCATTGTGGGGTGTACAGATGGACAGTCATGCGAAAGACTTTTGAACACATTTTCTGAAAATTGTCTTGAACAGCTAGCTTGGCAACCCACATGCAATGGAAATATCTTAGACTTTGTAGCTACAAATACACTCCAGGAAATTGAAATAAGAACACCGTGAATTCATTGTCCCAGGAAGGGGAAACTTTATTGACACATTCCTGGGGTCAGATACATCACATGATCACACTGACAGAACCACAGGCACATAGACACAGGCAACAGAGCATGCACAATGTCGGCACTAGTACAGTGTATATCCACCTTTCGCAGTAATGCAGGCTGCTATTCTCCCATGGAGACGATCGTAGAGATGCTGGATGTAGTCCTGTGGAACGGCTTGCCATGCCATTTCCACCTGGCGCCTCAGTTGGACCAGCGTTCGTGCTGGACGTGCAGACCACGTGAGACGACGCTTCATCCAGTCCCAAACATGCTCTGGCCAGGGTAGTTGACTTACACCTTATAGAGCACGTTGGGTAGCACGGGATACATGCGGACGTGCATTGTCCTGTTGGAACAGCAAGTCCCCTTGCCGGTCTAGGAATGGTAGAACAATGGGTTCGATGATGGTTTGGATGTACCGTGCACTATTCAGTGTCCCCTCGACGATCACCAGTGGTGTACGGTCAGTGTAGGAGATCGCTCCCCACACCCTGACGCCGGGTGTTGGCCCTGTGTGCCTCGGTCGTATGCAGTCCTGATTGTGGCGCTCACCTGCACGGCGCCAAACACGCATACAACCATCATTGGCACCAAGGCAGAAGCGACTCTCATCGCTGAAGACGACACGTCTCCATTCGTCCCTCCATTCACGCCTGTCGCGACACCACTGGAGGCGGGCTGCACGATGTTGGGGCGTGAGCGGAAGACGGCCTAACGGTGTGCGGGACCGTAGCCCAGCTTCATGGAGACGGTTGCGAATGGTCCTCGCCGATACCCCAGGAGCAACAGTGTCCCTAATTTGCTGGGAAGTGGCGGTGCTGTCCCCTACGGCACTGCGTAGGATCCTACGGTCTTGGCGTGCATCCGTGCGTCGCTGCGGTCCGGTCCCAGGTCGACGGGCACGTGCACCTTCCGCCGACCACTGGCGACAACATCGATGTACTGTGGAGACCTCACGCCCCACGTGTTGAGCAATTCGGCGGTACGTCCACCCGGCCTCCCGCATGCCTACTATACGCCCTCGCTCAAAGTCCGTCAACTGCACATACGGTTCACGTCCATGATGTCGCGGCATGCTACCAGTGTTAAAGACTGCGATGGAGCTCCGTATGCCATGGCAAACTGGCTGACACTGATGGCGGCGGTGCACAAATGCTGCGCAGCTAGCGGCATTCGACGGCCAACACCGCGGTTCCTGGTGTGTCCGCTGTGCCGTACGTGTGATCATTGCTTGTACAGCCCTCTCGCAGTGTCCGGAGCAAGTATGGTGGGTCTGACACACCGGTGTCAATGTGTTCTTTTTTCCATTTCCAGGAGTGTAGACCAGACGTTACTGACAATGTCAGTATAGAAATGGGGATTAGCGATCGTTATGTCATTATAGCAACTATGATTACAAAAGTTAGTAAATCAGTGAAGAAAGCTTGGAGAGTGTTTCTGCTGGATAAATCAGATAAGCAATTATTAGCATCTCACTTAGACAGTGAATTGGTATCAATTAGTTCCTGTAAGATGGATGTAGAGGAATTATGGACAAAGTTAAGCAGATTGTAAATTGTGGTCTGGAGATTATGTTCCAAGTAAGTGGGTAAAGGATGGAAAGACCTACCATGGTTTAGTAACAAAAGTCATCAGATGCTGAAAAAGCAGAGGCTGTTACACTTTTGGTTCAAAAGGGAAGGCACAAATGATGACAAGCGAAGGTTAGCGGAGATTCATGCGGCTGTGAAAAGATCTATGCATGAAGCATAGATCTGGCAGAGAACTCAAGAAAATTCTGGTCTTCTGTAAAATTGCTGAGCTGATCTGAGGTTTCCATTCAGTCCCTTGTTGACCAGTCTGGTGTGGCAATTGAAGATGGCAAAACAAAAGCTGAAGTTTTAAGTTTCCCGTTCTAGAAATCGTTCACACAGGAGAATTGTAGAAACATACCATCATTTGACCATTGGACAGACTCCCATATGGACAACAGTAAAAAGCATACCTGGTGTAGAGAAACAACTGACAGATTTGAAAGCAAATAAACCACCAGGTCTAGATGGAATCCCAAAATGTTCAAATGTGTGTGCATTCCTAAGGGACCAATCTGCTGAGGTCATCGGTCCCTAGACTTACACACTACATAAACTAACTTATGCTAAGAACAACACACACACCCATGCCCGAGGGAGGACTCGAACCTCCGGTGGGAGGGGCCGCGCAATCCGCGACATGGCGCCTCAAACCGTGCGACCACTCCGCGCGGCAATGGAATCCCAGTTCAGTTTTACAAATAGTACTCTTTGGCACTGGCCCCTTACATAGCTTGCATTTATCATGAATCTCTTGCTCAGCACATAGTCCCATGTGACTGGGAAACAGTGCAGGTGACTCCAGGATATTAGAAGGGTAAAATAAAGGACCCGCAAAATTACAGATCAATATCCCTAACTTATGTCTGCTGCAGAATCCTTGACCATATTCTCAGGTAGAGTATAATAAACTTTCTTAAGAATGGGAAGCTTATGTCCATGAATCAACATGGTTTTATAAAACATTGCTCTTGCGAAACCCAGCTTGCGCTTTTCTCAAATGGTATACTGAGAATTCTGGATGAAGGGAAACAGGTAGATTCCATATTTCTGAATTTCCTGAAACTATTCAACACAGTGTCCCATTGTAGGCTGTTAATGAAGGCATGATCATATGGAATAAGTTCACAAATATGTGAGTGGCTCAAAGACTTCTTAAGCAATAGAACCCAGTATGTCGTCCTCAATGGTGAGTGTTCATCAGAGACAAGAATATCTTCAGGAGTGTCCCAGAGAAGTGTTATAGGACCACTGTTGTTCTCTATATACATAAATGAATTGGGAAACAGGGTGGGTAGCAATCCATGGTTGTTTGCTGATGGTGCCATGGTGTATGGCAAGGTGTTGAAGTTGAGTGTCTGTAGGAAGTTACAAGATGATGTAGACAAAATTTCCAGTTGGTGTGATGAATGGCAGCTAGCCCTAAATGTGGAAAAATGTAAGTTAATACAGATGAGTAGGGAGATCACACCTGTAATGTTCATATACAGTATTACAAGTGTCCTGCTTCAAACAGTCAAATCATTTAAATATCTGGGCATAACGTTGCAAAGCAATATGAGGTGGAATGAGAATGTGAAAACTGTGGTAGGGAGGGTGAATGATTGACTTTGTTTATTGGGTGAATTTCAGGGAAGAATGGTTCACATGTACAGGATACTGCATAGAGGACACTGATGCAACCTATTCTTGACTACTGCTTGAGTGTCTGGGATCCATACCAGGCCAGACTCCAGGCAGACATTGAAGCAATTCAGAGGTGGGCTGCTAGATTTGTTACCGGAAGGTTCAAAATAAATGTAAGTGTTACAGAGATACTTATGGAACTCAAATGGATATCCCTGGATGGAAGATGATGTTCTTTTCGAGAAACACTATTGAGAAAATTTAGAGTACTGGCATTTGAAGCTGACTGCCAAACAACTCTACTGCTAACAACATACATTGCGTGTAAGGACCACAAAGATAAGATATGAGAGATTAGGGCTCACATGGAGGCATATAGGCAGTTATTTTCCCCTCACTCTATTTGATAGTGCAACAGGAAAGGAAATGGCAATTAGTGGTACAGGGTACCCTCCGCCATGCACTGTACGGTGGCTTGTGGAGTATCTATATAGATATAGATGTAGATGTAGCTGTAGCTGTAGCTGTAGATGTTGATACATGCATTGTTGGTACATTAAGCTGCTCTGTGCAGGTCTTCATATAGAGCACTAAAGTGTATACTATTTTGCAAACATACAGATATTGACCATGAGCCATTAAGTGATGCCTGTAGTGAACGTGTGGAAGGAGGTCTGCAATTAATGAAGAAAAAAAAAGAAAACAGCCTGGCCACTTATCTGAGGTAAAAAAGAAGATTAGTTTAATGTCTCATAGGTGGGAGAAAACTGCCATTGTAGACTACAGTGCTTTGACAATGTGCCTGAAGAGACAAGACAAAGTATTTTAAAAGAATTCAACTTGATGCAATTTACAGATTTGCAAAATGCTTATCTATGTGGCCTCATTACTGTGCTTCCAATACAGTGTAGAAGGCCTAGGAAAAATGAATGTGAAGCAAGATTTAACAATGCAGTCAACAAGTACAGAGTTCAAGGACAAATAGGAGATAGGGTGAAACAAGTTGTAGTTTGTTGTAAGGCATTTACGGAAATGCACAGCATACCAAAAAGTAAGATTCGACATTCTGTGTATAGTCTTTGAATGACTGGGAATGCCCCTATTGATAAGAGAGGGAAACATGGGAACAAGCCCTGGAAAGTATGTGATGATACAATTAATACCATTAAGCAGCATATTTCCCCCTCTTTCCAAGTAAAAATAGTAATTATGGGTTAAGGGTTAAAAGATACAAGTAAAGTATACCTCTCTGAGGAACTAGGTATAAGTAAAATATTCAGTTTATTCAACATGGCTTACTCAACAGTTAAGGCATCTTATAAAATATAGACACATATTTAATATGAATGTCAATATTTCCTTTGGATATCCCCACACAGATACATGTAATACCTGTCAGAAATATATAACCAAAGTGAAATGCCTGGGGAAAAACAAAAGTGTACTGAAGTGGTGGAAGTAAAAGATATTGGGTGTCAACTGAAGAATTTGAAAACTTCATGTGATTATCACAAAATGCAAGCCAACATATTTTATGAGACAAAGAAAAAAGCTGACAAGGAAAGTCATAAGACCCCAGAAAAAGGAAGCCATATGTATGGATTTTGGTAATAATCTGTCTCTGCATACCATTACAACTAACTTTGTGAATTATAAAGAGCAATTGTCTATCTATGCTTTCAACATAAACTGTTTATCAAATGCAAAGAGTAAGTTTTTCCTGTACACTGAATGCTGCTCAATTCATACATTTTGTTTGGCTACAATTACCTTGGTATGGCCGTGAAATATCTGGACATATTTTGTGATACATGTTCTGGCCAAAATAAGAACTACCCATTTATTCAATGTTTGCACAACTTAGTTACAGTAGAGAGGAGGAGGAGGAGGAGATTAGTGTTTAACGTCCCGTCGACAACGAGGTCATTAGAGACGGAGCGCAAGCTCGGGTGAGGGAAGGATGGGGAAGGAAATCGGCCGTGCCCTTTCAAAGGAACCATCCCGGCATTTGCCTGAAGCGATTTAGGGAAATCACGGAAAACCTAAATCAGGATGGCCGGAGACGGGATTGAACCGTCGTCCTCCCGAATGCGAGTCCAGTGTGCTAACCACTGCGCCACCTCGCTCGGTGGTAGAGAGGAGATTTGACACTATAAAAGTAATGTTTCCAAAAAGAGGACATTCTTATTTGGAATGTGATAAAAACATGGGACTTATAAACAAGAAAGTTCATGCAGAGGTTCCCAAAGATTGGACAGAGATGTTCATATCAGCTCAGTCAGGGCTTCACCATTTAATGTTGTTGAAGCTGCATTTGGAACTTTTCACCAATGGACAGCATTTCTGAAGCCTTTGTACAAGCAGAAGTGTCAAGACCTGTATAATTCAGAATGAGTTATAATGGAGCCTCAGAGACTGCTGCTCTGAAATCAGCTCATCCAGCTGAAGGATTCAGTGGACTAGAGTTTGATTTGCCCGAGTTATCTTGTACCGGTAAGACTGTAAGATAATCTCCTAACCTTGTTGATTTTTTTACTATGATTTAGTTTCAAATTACAAAATGTCCTACTTTATATTTTCAGACCAACTACCCATCTCTCGTGAGAAATACTTGGATCTGCAGGTTTTGAAAAATTTCTGTGGGACAGAAGCACAACAATATTATGACAGTCTTCTTGTTGTTTGAAGTTCTCAGAATCAGAACAGACACTCTTGAACTGCTTTTTAAATATAGTTTGATTCTTACTCCAAGTACTAAAGGAATAAACAATGTTTATTCTACCTTGAATTCATGGACTCAGCCCCTCCTTTCATTGAAAAAGTTACCCTTACTCAGTTTCTTAACATGGGGCAATGAAAGTTTGAATAAATATGTTATAAAATTGAAATATATGCACAGAATTACTCCAGGGTTGTAATTTTGTAAAATATGTGTATGTTGTTACATAACTATAAGATCAAGAAAAGATATAAACAGAAATATTAATGTGTTGTAAAATTCATGAAACTGGGCTGGGCTCATTCTTATCCTGGACCCTCCTGCTCTGTGTGTGTCTAAACCTCATTTCAGTTGTGATTCCAAAGGAATTTCTAGTGGTCTGACAGAGTCACTCTCATTTACCTTTTCACTTACCTTGTGGAGACTGAAGTATATAGTTTGAGTCTCCATGCAGACATATCAACCACTGTCAGTGTTTTCCCTTTCCCTTCATCTATATTAGGTATTGTCATTATAAGGGTTGTATCATCAGCATATATTACTCATTAGTAGGGCAAAGAACTTGGTAGATTATTCATGTATATTTGAAAAAGAGAAGTGCCTAGGGCACAATCTTGTGACACTCCTGTAGTAACCAGGTAAGGTATTTAATCTACAATTATTTACAGTGACATCTTGTTTCCTATCTAACAGATATGATTTGATTACTGACAGTTCAGAACATCTATAACCAGAGATTTTACAGTTTTAGTGGTGGATCACCCACACCCAAATCCATATAGCAAAAAAGAGATCAGCTCATAGTTCTCAAAGTAGCTGCATAATTCCTCCTCCATGTAGTGTTCTATGACCTTGGATGTTGTTGGTATGAGGCCTGTAACTATCAGGACAGTTTTGTCTCCCTTTTTATGAACTAGGACAACAATTGTGGATTTCAAAAGATCAGGAAATTTTAGAGCTTGAGACATGGAGTTTATAAAATAAGTCAGAGAAAACTATACAACAGCAATGATACTGTATGTTTTACAATGTAATTTGAGAAGTCATAGATATTTTCACTAAGTGAGTTACCTAGTTTAGATACAATTCAGAGTACACTCTGACAGCTAATCTGAGTCGACTTGAAAGCAATGTTTCGGAGGTAGCACACTTTCCATGATTTGCATCACCTATGAAGAAGTTATTTAACACCTCAGATGAGCCAGGCTGCTTTGCATTTGTTGTGAGACTTTTCAGTGAAGATATAACTGGCTATCCTCTTTGCTGGTTGCACTTTTGTGCCCTATAACTCTGCTTTATAATAGGACTGCCAGCTTTTGTAATAGTGTGCAAGGCAAAAAGTTCATCTCTGAGTTCTTTCAGCTAAGGAGCATGCCACAGTTGTTTATTCTGTCTGCTTTGTGCATAATCAGTTTTGATCCTTTTAGTTGTTTAGGGGCAATATTTACTGAGTACAGTAAGATAGTGAGAATATCAATAAACTTATCAGAGGCACTGTTAGAGTAGTCATAATTACTCAATTTTCCCAGTCAACTTCAGATAACTTGTATATTATGTGTATAATGTGATCTCTTTTTAACATTCTAAACTTCTTAATATAGGGGGATTGCTGTACATCCTGTAATTAACACTTTCAATAGTCATCCATAAGCCTAAACAATCTGATAACACTGGACATATTGCACCACAATGTAATACATCTTTATCTAGGTTGGTAATTATATTGTCCTAGCAAAGTCTTGTCTTTTTGGATGTTCTTTAATACAATACAAATTGGAACCTCATAAATAGTTCAAAAAGGAGACCCCAGTTTGAATTTTACTCCTAATGTCGAGATTAATATCTCCAATAAACACAAGCTTGAAGCTGTCATATTTCATCTCCAGGATAATTTCTTGACATGCTCAGTAAACACAACAAGATCAGATTGTGGGCTACAATAGAACAGGAGTCACTTGACTATGGCTCATGAGTTGGTTCTGGCTCGTGACCTCAGTTAGTCCAGCCCACCCACAGGACTTGAATTTGCTTCATTAAATGTGGGGAACACAAGATGTTAAATTTCAAGCATCATGTTGAGGACTATGATACGTTCATGCACGTGGAGACCTCCTAGCTGCTATGTGCCTTCCATTTACTATGTTCAACGATCAGGACTCAGTTGGAAGATTTGCAAATTCCAGGGGCTCTATCCATAAACTACATCTTACATCAGCAAACATAGTGTGAGAAAGTCTTAGTTACTTCTTGTGTACTGAAACAAGTCATTAATTTCATTTGAGGAAGTGCACTTAATCACCACCATTCATAGCCTTTTTTTGAAGAACTTAATTCTGATCTCTGTGGCCTGCCTTAGCACACAGCAGTGATGTGGTTCACCTGTGGTAAAGTCTTGTCTCATTTTTACAAACTGAAAAACAAAATACAGATGTTTTCCTCACTGAAAAAGATAGAGCCGATCCACAGAAGCACATCCTATCTAGCTGTCAAGGTTGTCATTTTTGGTTGATATCACATACACATGAATGAACTTGATACTTCAGAGATAGGATAATCTCACCTGTGATATCTACAGGAAGATCAAAAGATCAAAAGATTTTGGAGAATGCTTTCATTGTTTGAGGCACAACTGGAAGAGAAAAAAAAATCATTTTCACTGTTCCAAAGAGTTTTGTGCTACAATCCTCGAAGATGTCAACCTTGATTTTCTAAAAAAAAATTATTCATGCCTAGAGCTTGATAGAAGTGTTCTTTAAGAAGTTTCCATTCCCTTTCCCTTCCTTATGGACAAGATCTGATGAATAAACTAAGTAACTCAGTCCCTTGCTATCCATAGTTATTCCTTTCTCATCTTCTTTGTCAAAGAGCAGGAAGAATTCTGAAGCATGCTGTAGTCAGTCTTCCTAAAGGAAGGAAACCCAGATGCTAAATACTGGTCCTCCAGATTGGTGATTGTGCAATGGGCCAGTTGATCATTTTATTGGATTTTGACAATGGAAGTGAAAATGGGCTTTGCACTTAGGTATCTGGAATGTACAGGGCATCTGGAACGGAACAAACAACAAGAAATTTTAATGAATATAGGACAATACAACACTGATGTAGCTGTGCTGTCCAAAACAAAAATGAAAGATATGAGTTGTGTATATCTGCTG
This sequence comes from Schistocerca cancellata, assembly GCF_023864275.1. NCBI lineage: Eukaryota > Metazoa > Arthropoda > Insecta > Orthoptera > Acrididae > Schistocerca > Schistocerca cancellata. Next base: position 144,316,237 of record NC_064629.1, on the reverse strand, counting down.
GAGTTCATGCATTATTTTAGTAGACTGGACAAAAAAAGTGGGCAAGAACAGGTGTATCTATCATTCTAAATAAAAGGTGGTCAAAATATGTAACCTCAGGGGAGCAGTTAATGTAAGGCCAATGTAGCTCAATCTAAGCACTAGGGCCATGAATATAGAGATAGTGGGAGTGTATACTACTATTGAAGGCTCGCTGTCAAAAGTAAAAGAAGATTTTGAAGAGATGCTGGTAGAGACCATAGAAGCTGTTCCAATTGGCAATGAACTAATACTGGCAGGAGATTTTAATAGCAGAGTAGGAGAAGAAAGGAATAGTAAGGCTATTGAGATGTATGGGCAGGATGTTAGAAATGAGAATGGGAAAAGGTTGAAGTATTTATTGAAGTAATAGGAATTATGAGTAAAAAATACATTTGTTGCTCACAAGGTTATACATAAATTTACATAATATAACAGTACAAAAGGGTTGAAATAAATTTTTGATTATCTTATCCTGAGACAAAAGGCCAATAAAAAACTTAGGATATCAGAGTTAAAAAAAAGGGAAGATTTTGGAAGTTATTGTCAACTAGTGGAATGTAAAATTTATATCCCCTATTCTTTCAGGAGTAATGGTGAACAGAAGAGGACACATCATGCTGGCCAGCCTGAGATCATAAGGTATAACTGGGACAGTTCAAGGGAAGATAGTTGTAAGTACTTATACTAACAGTGACTGGCAAAAAAACTGGAGGGTGCAGAGAGAACAGTAGAAGAGGAATATGAGCATATAAGGGAGGCCATGCATGAAGCAACAAATAAGTCCTTGGAGAATCTGAAAAGAAGATTAAAACAGTTTGGCAGGCTGTGGAAATAGCAGAAATGATTTGAAGGAAAAAAGAAGCTTATTTGACATCCCTTCATGTTAATGACAATCAAAGGACATTAAACAGAGAAGTAAAAAGAAGTGTTAAAAAGCAAAAACAAGGCTTGGAAAGAAAGATGTGAGTATGTAGAAAGGATGATTGGTGGGGTTCATAGTGGTGAGGCATAGAGAACAATCAAGTCAATGCAAGTGTCAGCTAGTGGCAATTTACAGCATAATAATATTAATCATAGTCAATGGACAATGTATTTTAAGGATTAATTGCAGGGAAATCGGCCTGAATTTTCACATAGATGTGAGGTGAGGGTGCTACAGGAGGACTTATGGTGTTCAGATTAAAAAGTTATTAAACAGTCTGTGAAGAGCTTTAAGATGAAGATATGAATCAATATATTGACATTTGGCCCACTGAAATTGTTGAAGATGCTAAGGAGGCTGTTTGAAAGAGTATGAAAGGAGATGTTCCAACAGAATGGAAAATATGTTACATAAGACTGGTGCAGAAGAAAGGGTCTCATAACAACCCAAATAATTATAGTGGATTAACAGTGATTGCTTTCTTTGAAAGACTGTACGTGAAGGCACTGAATGAACTGGCAGAGAAAGAAACATGTCACAAACAGCAAGAAAAGCAAACAGGATTCCAAGCAGGTAGGTCAGTAATGGACAACATCTTTACATTGAAACTGATATCTGAAAAATGCAAAAAGTTTGGACTGGAGATGGGTTTTGCATTCATTGACCCAGCAAAAGCACAAGATAAAGTACCCCCAACAAACCATGGAAAAAGTTGAAAGAAATAGAGTTTGATCGAAATCGGTAATTTGTAATTTATTTGCATGAAACATGTAATTACATGCATAGCAATTGGTAGTATAATACAACAGTATACAATCTAAACTTACTTTATAATAGGAACTTAATAATCTAGTCCAAATTATTTGACATAATAATACTTTAGATTTTAGTTTCTACAGTAGGCTATAGAAGCACTGTTCAATGAGCCACGATTTTAGATGTTTTTTAAATGTCTCTACAGTTATTACCTTCAATTGAGGTCTTTTGCTCTATTAATATATTGACTGTTTGCTGTTTTTTTCAGTCTTCTGTTTATCATATGGTAATTTTGTACTTGTCTAGTATTGTGATGATGAATTTCTGCATTACAACATGTATATTCCTTATCTTCAACAGTTAATACTATTGTTTCAAACATATACAGAGAATAGACAGTCAGAATTTTAAATTCCATAAACAATTCCTTACACGATGCTCTAGCATCTTTTTTCCCTAATGTTCTCAAGGCTCTTTTCTGGAGTTTAAATACTCAGTCTACATGAGTTTTGGAAGCCCTGCCCCACAATGAAAGACCATATGCTAAAAATGGATGTATTAACTCAAAATACATCATCCTCATTGTTTGGATATTGATGTATGGAGTTATTCTTCTTAAAACATACAGGCTAGATGATATCCTTCCACATACATTGTCAATTTGTTGTGTCCACAGTAGTTTGCTATCTATACATATACCTAGGAATTTACACTCACTACAGATTTTCCCTAAAATATTACAATCTTGGGAATCAAAACAATTTGCAAATCACCAACATCAAAGGGGATTATATTTGTTTTTTGTAAGTTGACTTTTAGATAGTCATTTTCAAACTTTTCCTTTGCAATATCTATAATTTTTCCCCCTCTATTCAAAGGTTAAGAATATCATTTCCCCAACAAAGGCCTGAAGTGTCATCTGCATAAGGGTTTTTGAAATTATATGAAAATAACACAGTGAGAGTAAGGATTGGGAGGTGAATAAGAGTCTGTGGCAGGGATGTGGGCTATCACCCACTTTAATCAGAATCAAGGCAGTACTCTGGAGACTTGATATAGGAAATGCTAGGTTCTTTGAGTGACAGTAGAGGGCAGCAAGATATTTAGCTTCTGTTTTGCAGATGAACAGATTGTACTAGCAGAAGATGAAGGTGATCTGAGCAATATGATAAGAAAGCTTAAAGAGGAATGCAATAGGGCTGGCCTGAAGATGAACATGAAGAAGTGTGAATAATTAGCTGTGGGAACAGAAAAAGTAAATTATCTGGAGGTAGATGGAGAAGTAATTGTGGGTGTGGAAAAGGTAAAATACACTGGGGTATTGTTTAATAAACAGGGCACAAGTAATGATGAAATGAGTCATAGAATATAGTTTTGTATGGAGTAGAAGCCTGGGACATTAGGGAAAAAACTAAGGATGAATTGTTTGGTACTGAGATAATTCATTTAAGCTGAAGCTCAAGCTGAACTAGGATGGATAGGATAAGAAATGACTTAATCCATAAAAGGATGAAAATGTATAGGGACATCTGTGACAACATCGAACAATAATGGCTGATGTGGTTTGGCTATGTGGATAGGATGAAAGAAGACAGAATACCAGATAGAATACTATGATGGATGCCGTTCCAGTGAAAGAAAAGGAGTTGCCCAATATGCAACTGGCAAAATGATGCAGAGAAGGCAATGGAAGCAAGGAATACGAATGTTAAGGAAAGTCAAGGCAGAAGAAGATGGTGACTCAGAGCAAAAAAGCAGTGCCAGCTGTACATAATCTGTAAGAATAAGAATAAGAAGTAGACAGAAGCAAGTGACATTCTTCCATTCTAGAATCTGTTTGATCATAAACTTGATGATGTCTGAGTTGAACTACAGTTGGAGCTGATTCATTTGCAAGCAAATGACTTGTTGAAAGAGAAGCACAGAGAAGGAAAAGTTGAAATTTACCACAGCTTACCTAATTTTAAGTTTCCAAAACTGAAGAAATTTTCCACTAGTATGGCATCAGTGTTTGGAACAACTTACGTCTGTAAGCAGACATTTTGAAAATGCGGTATATTAAGTCAGCACATCAAATGAGATCCAATGATGAAGATTTGAAAACAGTTCTCTTGATTGGATCTAACAAAACCAAAAAGCAGACACTGATGACATCTTGAAAACTAAATATGAGTTTCACAAATCTAGCCACCATGTTTTGCTACTTAGTTCTACAGGTATTTGCTCACTACGTCTATTGTAACTATCTTCTTCCTTAAGTTGTCTGCTTTGATTATGTTTTTAACAAATAAACATATTGTTTTTCCTTGTTTTAATTGAGTATTACCTGCCACTCACCCATGATTAACACAGAACACTAAACTTAGATTTTTGTCTTTTTTTCCAGAGCTTTTGATCTGGCTTGCAAGTTTTGCTCAGAATGATGATGTGGCCTACACTTGTCATTTTGTAAATTATCTGGCTTGCTATGGAAAAGTTTTGTTGACATTTTCAATAGACAGAGACAAGTATTAGCTTAATATTGGAAAAAGATACAGCTCCAGTTTCAAAAACTTCATCCTGAGAAAACATTTGAACTTTTAGTCTGCCATAACTAATGTGTTAGTGTATTAAATACTTTATTTACAAAAGTAACTACTCCTCCACAGCTAATTTTAGTCCAACAGAATGTAGTTGCTAGCATATGTCTTTCAGGAATGTACAAGGTAGATTCAGTTTGTGTGAGGCAGTGCCCATTTATACATAAGATATGACAGGGATTTGTGGGTAAGAAGATGTCTATATCATTCAATTTTTTTCAAACTGGCTGCACATTTATGTGGAAGATTGTGAACTGATTGTCAGTAGCTATTGTAGGGAAGGCATATGACTGTTAGACTCTTCATGCTTAGTATTGGTGATGAGACCCCACTCAACTGATTTTCCTTTCTTATGGTCACAGTAGGCCTGTCACTGACCATCTGGTAAGTTTTACTTGACTCTTGCATGTGTTGCTCTTTCTTATGCACATCTGGTTTACACACATTGGGACTGCCAAATTGGGAACTGTGAATGTGTTTAATTGTTCTAAAAATAACATCATTGTTCATGAGAAAGGTGATGTATGAAACATCATTTTTCATGTGATTCTCCTCGAAGTTCTTGGTTCTTTTACATCCTCCTTGTTTGTTTAGTTTTTTATTAATGATTACCAAGGCCTTTACAATTATGTAGCTCTTCCCAAACCAGTTCATGTGAAGACTTTGAGCAGTTTGGAATCTTTTATATATACAACTTGCATCATCAAAAGTAACATTTACAAGATGTATGCATGATTTCTGTACTTCCTTATTTACACTTTCCAGTTCTTTATTTACGACATACCATTCAGATAAACTAATGATTGCAGCTAGCAAGTAGTTAACAACAACAGATATTTTTGATGCGACTAATATCATGAAGACCCTTATAAAGTGATGCTGATATTGTCCTCAATATGTTTTTAATATGTTTACATGTGCAACAGGAATTTTCTTTTAACACTGGCTATAGTCAAAACACATTTCCATCATTAACAGTCATAATTTCAAAACTTGCATAAATTTCTAATGATGGGTACTGCTAACGACCATCTTTCTTTGACTTAAAAGAATCAAAAGCTGCCAAGAAAAATCCAAAAAAATTTCAGGAAATAGCCTCCATAAAAAAACCTCACTGTTTCTTCTCTACTTTTTTCAATGTCTGAGAGACAAATAAGGTCAGAATCAAGGTCTACTGACAGTTAATTTTCTTTGTCTCTCATTCATCTCAAATGTCAATGAAACAAGTTCACACTGAGCCTTCTGATCTCTTTTTAATGAAACTAATTTTTGCCATAATTTTAACCTCCATGTCACAAGGATATTTTTTAAGTTTCACCATCAAAAAAGTTCTAGACTGCCTATATATTTTCATAGAAATTTGGCCTTTGGTGATCAAAGATGTACTTGCTACACTATCACTCATAAGCTTACCGCATCATATGTTCTTTGTCCCATTTAGGGGTGAGCTATACATGGTGTAACCAGACCCTTGCATACTCTCAAATATCAATGTCATTATCAGTGAGTGTGGAGTGTGTGCTGCTGTGAAACTTCCTGGCAGATTAAAACCATGTGCCAGACCAAGACTCAGACTTGATCACCAGAATTTCACTTATTGTTTTGCTGTTTCCCCAGAGTATTAACCCATGCCTTAAAACAGATTGAAAAAAGCAAATTATGCTGTCCTTATACATTCAGATGCCACACAGCACATCAATCTCTTCAGCAGATATATAACTCTTGACAGCCTAACCACTGTGTATTCAACATGAGAGTTCCACGTTAATTTATTGTAAAGTATGATACCTAAAAAATTTTCATTCTCTTTTTCTATTTTTACGGTCTTCGATAGACTGAACCACATATTCTGGGTTTCTTTTCCATTTAATAGTAGACCATTTGCATTAAACTATGATACTGCATTTTCTTTTACCAAATTCATACTACTAACAAGATTTACAGACAGAAAAGCTGTATCATCTGCATACATATATGCCTTTATGTCTATGTTTCCAGGCAAGTAGTTTCTATGTATATGGAATAGAATTGGTCCTAATTTAGATCACTGTGGCACTCCATGGTGAACTTCAAGTGTGTCTGACAGATAACTTCCTGAACTCACCACTCTCTTCCTTTTATTGAGGTATGAATTGATGAGTTTTAAACTTTCATCACATATTCCATAGTACTCTAGTTTTAGAGAGCAAAACAGAGCGACCAGAACAGTGAAAGGCCATGCTCAGAACACATAAGGTTACCTGTGTGTGAGCACGGTCCTCAAATGCTGCTAAAATGCCTCTCATTAAGAGTTCTATGGCATGTACAGTTGACTTATTTTTTTGTAACCAAATTGTGATATACTTAACATAGCATTTAGTTCTAGGTTCTCATACATCTGCTGCTACATTATGCCTTCAAATACTTTAGTTAGTACTGGAATTTATGAAACTAGCCTGTAGTTTGCTGGATCAGATTTGCTACCCTTCTTAAATACAGGAGTCACTTTGGATGGTTTGAGAGGATCAGGAAAAACCCCTTTGATGAGACACAAGTTCATAGAATACAATACAATGCAATGTATTATTTCTTTCAGTAGATTGTTTGACATATTTAAAATATCTGTACTGTAAGAATTTTTCATTTTTTTGGCAGTTTTAAGAACTTCATATTGGCATGCCTCTTTGAAGTGTTTCAATGAAGGTCTGGCCTGATTATGATTTAGGTTTGTGCACTGTTGGGTGTGAGGTCCACCAGTTATGCAAAACACCATTTTTTTCACAGTACCCAAATATGTTTCGGCACCACTGTGCCATCATCAGTGGGTTTTCGTTTTTATTTATTCTGCAATGTGAACATTTTTGTTAAATGATTATAAAATTATGTGCATCTTTAGTTCAAACAACAGATCATTTCTTTTTGTAAATACCTCTACATTTGGTGTGCATAAATTTTCTGGATCACTTGTGTGTTGATTACTACAGGTAGCTTGTCATCTGCAACCAAACAATGTTGATGAGACTGGGCTGGGACACACAACAAACCACCATCACACTGTGTTTTGGTGAGATGAAAAGTGTTTTAGTATGTTATTTGTGGAAAATACTTGTTACAGTTACATGCGCATCACAACACCTCAGCATGATGCGGAGAATGGAAGTGCTTGCCACATGAAAACGTAAGTAAACATGAATATAGGTGTGAAAACATAGCAAGAAACTAAATTACATTCTACAAGGTAGGTTAACTCACAGCAAAAAACTTTCTCATCAACATTGATTGGTTGCAGACCACAAGTGACCTGTAGTAATCAACACACAAGTGATCCAGAAAATTCATGCATGCCAAATGTAAAGGTATTTACAAAAAGAAATGATCTGTTGTTTGAACTAAAGATGCACATAATTTTATAATCATTTAACAAAAATGGTCACATTGCAGAATAAATAAAAATGAAAACCCACTGATGATGGCACAGTGGTGCTGGAACATGTTTGGGTACTGAGAAAAAAATGGGGTTTTGCATAACTGGCAGACCTCACATCCAACAATTTTAGCTGCAAACATGGCCAATACAAGGACCTGCAAATCAAAATTGTGAATATATATATTACATTGGACTTACTGATCAACTTTTTGATTTCATCAGCACAGCTAATAAAATATTTGTTGAATGTACCTGCTGGTGTTGGAACTGTCTTATCAAAATTTCTGATTTCACCTTCAACACTGTTAATTATTGACCAGGCTGTTTTGCACCAGTTTTTATTATTTTTTATGCAATTAGTGTTGTATCTTTGTTTACCTAATTGTAGCTCTTTCTTATACAGTTTCCTAGTGGTTATTTTAAGGTCATTAATTGCATTAGAGTTATTTAATTTGCCAAGGTGCTTTAACAGTAGTAGCTTATTTTTTGAATTCTCAAACACTTTGGTGTACCACAATTTACCCTTTCTTGTTTCATTGATATTTCTGTGGAATAAGATGATTTTTAACATACCTGTTAAGTAGTTGTGTAATGTTTCATAAACTGTTTGGGCATTGGATTCACATCTTTGAAATAATTTGCCCCAGTTAGTTATGCTCAGCTAGTATGTTAGTTTTTTGAGATTTTGTTTTTGTTAGTATTAAGGTATTAGAGTTTGATAACTTTTGTTCCCATCCCATTTAATATAATGTCTTAATTCTACTGTTAAGATTGAGTGGTCTGAGAAATCAAATTCCTTGACACTGGTGGAGTACGTATCACAAGAACAGTTGACAAAATTATTATCTAAGCATGCTTTTTAGTCTTGTCAGTTCTGAATTTACATGATAGAAGTTGTGCTGCCTTACCATATTCAGCAACTGGGTTTGTTACATGATACATCAAAGCTTGAATTAAAGTCTGCTCTAATGATAGTTGCATATTTTTTTCCACCTTGTTATGTATCAGAGTACACTGTCTAAATTATCTAAAAAGTTGTTATATTTGAGTCAGGAGAATGGTAAATACATACTAAGATAAGTTTCATTATATCACTTATGTTTCCAGCAATTCCAAAATGTTTCTCTACACATGCCCAACTAAGATCTAGTGCTCTGAACTCTGCAAAAACTGTTTCTATGTTTCTAACCTTCTGGTACATAGTATTCTATTTCTCCTGGTTTAAGCCAATGTTCAGATAAACATTGGAAAGGATACTTATTTTGTGGCAATGACTCCTCCAGTATTTCAACTTTACTATCAAGATCCTGAATGTTTAAGAAATAGATGTTGCTGTGACTTATCTGAGAGATTGATTCTTTATATTTTTATTTTCTTCCTGGCTTCAAACCATAAAAAATTATCATTGAGTGACGCATATATTTTACCTTAAGCCTTAAGCCTTAAGCTGTGCTGTACTGCTGCTCCAATCATTGTTGGTTCTGCTATTGCTACTGTAGTAGTAGTTGTTGTTGTTGTTGCCACAGTTGTTGCTGTTGATGTTTTGATGATGATGATGATGATGTTGCTGCTGTTTCACTTATTTCTGGTGTTTGCTTTTCCGCAAATACTGTGGTTTTCTGTGAGCTGCTATCATTTGAGGTGTTCACTGGCATTAAGAAAATCTCACATTTGATATGGAGGGGTGTAGCATAGCTTTGCTGACAGCAGATTTCCCATTTGAGTCTCAAAGAAACACACACTTCTTGTCCATGAGAGGTATGACTCCTATATCATCTACATTTGAGATTTTATTTGCTACATCTAAAATTTCTGTTTCTATAATATTTTTTCCAAGTTAATGTAGATGGAAACCATGCATGTGAGGAATCTTTTCCCCAAATTTCTGTTGTTCAGAACTGCTACATTTTCAAAATGTCTGCAAATATCTTGCATCTCTGTATTTGCACCTCAATTTCTTTGTTTACACAGGACCATTCTCTCAAGTCGTAATGATGTGCCACTGAAAAAATTATAACACTTTTTCCTCTCAGTTCATACAATTTTCTTTTCAAGGAGATTAAAAGAACCTTTCCTTCATTCCTTGCAACACCATTTGATCCCACCAGGAAGACGGGAAAGCCCTTTTTGTTCAATGAGGAAATTTTTTCCTGACTCATTGATGTACCAGCCCTGAATTTCACTCTTGGCTTTATTATGCAATTAAAATTCTGACTGCTTATCCACCGCAATTTAGTGGCTAAATAACAAAACACAATAAAATGTGCATTTTTAAGAGATATGGTTTAAGTTGTGTTTTAAATATTTTGGTTTTGATTATTTCAGTAAATGCCTTGGATAAATTATTGTGTCATTAGATTGCAGCCAACAGCCCTGCCATACTGGTAACACCAGTTCCCATAAGATCACCAAAGTGAAGCATTGCCAGGCTTGGCTAACACTTGGATGGGTGACTGTGAAGCTGTGCTGAGTGCTGTTGGCAAGCAGTGTGCACTCAGCCTCTGCTCAGATGAAGTGAGAGTTCTCTCTCATTAGATCACAGATTAATGACAGCATCTGGTGTGCCAATCAGCCTAGATCCAGCTATTTTCAACATCCACCTAGGTATATACCAGGCTGATTCTCAAATGGCACCTCAGCTACACAGTGCACAAACACTTTGAAAAACAAAGTCACACTTAACCATGCAGTTACACTAACGCAGAAAACTGATAAATATAATATCCATTGTGACCCAGCAATGGCTGTATGAAGGGCACCAGAAAAGAAGGGAGAAATTTGTTGTACCATTAAACTGCATGTCAGAAAAAAAACTAGTTTAGGTTTTACTTTTTTCTTCAGATATGTGAATTAACAAAGATTTACATAGGTGATTTTCTAAAGCTATTGAATAATTTGGATAAAGCATATTTGTGCCATCAGCTGTACAATTTTATGCTCATTCTCTACTGGTTTTGATCATTACAATCATCTTCAAGGAGAAATATTATTAAGTGTGGAGTTATCACTAAATGTGCACTACAGTAACTGTGCCAAGGCACAGCATGTTTGTATGGACTGTATTAAGACAGAGAATTATGACAATTATATATGTTCTTTATTTACATGGTTCATATGTAACAGAAATCTATGGTTGATCAATTGATGTAAAACGTTTTCCTCCTTGAAGATGATTGTAACAATCAAAACCAGTAGAGAATAAACATAAAATTGTACAGCTGATGGCACAAATATGCTTTTTCCAAACTATGTGAATTAAAGCTGGCTCTTCTTCCTTGCATATGGATAGAGGTCTCTGCATAATAATTAGTAACATTTTACTAAATGTGCAGAAGTTATTAGTAGATGCACTTAAAATTGTAGCTAACTTTTTAAACAGATTTTTACTATGAATCCAGTTATTATTTCAGATATTATAATTGTGGTCCTTTCTTTTCAGTTCAAAAAGGAACTTGCAGCTGCATTCTTCCAGCAGGGCTCTTGGGGCACAACATGCTGAACACTTCTTTTGTTAATATATCTGTGTGTTCATTCCACTTCAACTGCCACTCAGTTATCATCTCTAAGACCACTGAATATTTTAGTAAATCTACAAAATGTAATGTACATTTAATTTGATGGTCTTATTCTGCCCTTTACATTCAGAATTAGTTTATTGCATATTGGCAAATTATAAACACCACTGAAAGCTTCATTGTTTTTTTTCTGTTAGGAATTCTTATGCTATAATTTTTAGTTTAGTTTTAATTTTATATAGTTATGTTTCATGGACAATTTGGATGGTAAATCACAATGATGTGGAACAAGTCATTTTAAATTCACTTCACAAATTAATTTGTACATTTCTTAAACTGTTGTGTTATTCACAGACACACATGAAAGAGAGTTAAAACTTTGATAGCTTTCAGAAGGAATCATTTGGCAAGCTAGAGTACAAATCTGTAGCTCATCAAGGATTTTCTTCCAAAAGTTTTCATTCTCTTTTTTGTGTCTATAAATGACTCAATACTTCTGCCATTTGGTGGTGGATGGTCTCCTTTACTCCTACATTATTTATACATGTTTATATTTACCATCCCATACAGCATTATCTAAGTTTTCGGAGCTGAGACTTTCTCAAGAACTTGACTTAATTTACTCAAATACGTGGCTGTTGTTAGTACTGGATGACCAATACACACAAAGAACGATTTTTTTAAAATGCCAATCTCCACAAAGTCAGTGCCAGATATTTCCGTGTGTTTATCATCAGTAACATTGGTAAAGTAATGTCTGACTTTCAAATGCATCCTATTGTGTGGTGCAGCTCCAGTAATTTTTTGTTGACTGCACATTTCAATGAAGGATTGTTAGATCTGTATTTTTTCAGTTGTTACTTGTCATTGTGACATTTTTCTTCTGCTGCAAAATAAGGTAGCTTTTTGGTGTATTGCTATTTGCCATTGTAGGCTAGCTGTTACATAGATCCTCCTAACAAAATTCTGCTACTCATTAATGTAGGTATTTGACTAAGTGTTTCCCTAAAACTCATCCCTACGCTTTCACTAATCAGCTCAGCCAAACTTTCCATCCCAGCCCCAATTTGGTGCAGGCTCTGCTTTGTAAAGATCTTTCAATTGATAGGCCCAGCAAGTACTAGAGCAACATGCCCAGAGCCACTTTCCACCACTGCTATCACCAACCTCACATTAATCAGTTTTATAGCACTATTAAAACATGGCAAATCATAACAGAGGTTTGGTTCAATAATGTACATGTTGCCATTAAAAGTCAAGAGGTCTATCTTGTCCAGGTCACCACCTAATTCCTTACTGCATTCACCCTAATGGAGCTACTAACTACAAAACTCATACCATGATCCATTGTGAATGAACGACATACAGTCCCACATTTATCACTCATAATCAAATTTAACAATTAATAGTCAAACACAATGTAATTAAAGAAGGTAAACAAAAAGTTGCAAGCTATCACCTTCAGAGAGTTACATTTAGAGATGCTACTAGATATGTGTCCTTACCTGTCATTTAATTTTGCTCAACTTTTTAGTCAAATGAAAAATGTAACTGAATTAACAGAAGTCACACTGCGGAAGATATAACATTTTGGACTGCATCAGGAGCACTTTTTGATAATTATAGGTCTACAAAAGAAACAACGTTAAGAGGGGAGATTTTAATATTGAAATCTTCTGACATGTGGAACAAGAGATCATTTCTGTTTTCGTTATTTACTATTCACATTATTCATAACCTATGCCTAGCTCTTTGATTGAAAATCACTCAGAGGTTTATTTGTTTGACTTCTCATATGAGTAGATGTAATTTTTTGTGAGTGCTTTCTTATGTTTAATGTGGTGTGCCTGTTTTATGCAATTCTCTGTCAGTGTTGTTAGTGATCAAACATGGAGAGTGAAGAAATTATATGTGGACTTTGTGCTCTTCCACAGGTATAAAGTGTTCAAAAAGTTCATAGCAATGTGGACAGGAAAAGTCAACAAATATAGCCACTGTTGTGATATGCAACCTCTCTATAACACTTCCTTCAACTTATGAGTGAGGGAGAAATTCCTTTTCAAAATATCATGTGTAGTTGGCAGTTGTACTATATCATATCCCAGTGAACAATAGTGTCTACCTTCGAAAAAATGTAGAATTCATATTGCTCACCTGTATGAAGAAAAAAATCTATTAGTATAGGCAATCAGAAGTTGTGTAAGGTCTGTAGTAGAAGAGTGAGCCAGCAAAATGTTCTTTCAATAATCAGTGTTGGTAACAAGAAAGATGGACTGCAGTTCATGCCTACAATATGATCTACATCTACATCCATACACTGCATGCCACCATATAATGTAGGCAGGAGAAGCCTTATATCACTGCTAGTCATTCCCTCTCCTTTTCCACTCACAAGTGGAGTAAGGAAAGATGAACTGTCAATGTGCCTCTGTACAACTCCTAATTTCTATTGTCTTATCTCAATGGTCTTTACACAAGATGTGTTGGTGGTAGTAGAATCATTAAGCCGTCTGTCACAAATTCAGAGTCTCTAAACTTTCTCAATAATGTTTCAAAACAATAAAAATATCTTCCTCCCTGCAGGGATTCCCATTTCCCACCTGAGTACATGGAGCAGTTCTGTAACACTCGTGTGTTAATTGAACCAACCAGTAGCAAATCTAGCGGCATGCCTCTGAACTGCTTCAATATCTCACTTTAATTCAAGCTGTTGGAGGACCCCAAATACTCTAACAGTACTCAAGAATGGATTGCACACTGCTGCTCGCCCTGTCTGTCACAATGGACATTGCTTATGTGAATAGAGGACAAAAGCAGTCACATCACACTTCCCTGGGGCACTCCTGATGATATCCATGTCTCTAATGAACATTTTCCATCCAGGACAATGTACTGCATTCTATTACTTAAAAGACCATTGAGCCATTCACATATCTAAGAACCTGTTCCATATACTCAAACTTCTGTTAATGGTCTGTTGTGGGGCACTGCGTCAAACATTTTCTAGAAAGCTAGGAGTATGGATTCTCCCTGTCTCTCTTCATCCATGGTTCACATGATATCATATGAGGAAAGGAGAATCTCAGTTATTTGAATTTTCAACTTTCCTTTTGCTGTCTTCTATTTGAACACCAGACTGGTAAATGAGTGACTGAATAGAAGACTTTGATTCAATCAACAGTTTTATGTAGGATCAGAATTTTCTTGGGTTCTCAGCAACATCTTTCATTAATGGATGACATTGTAAGGTGTTGTATGGTGGTGGTAAGCTCCAATGGGACCAAACTGCTGAGGTCATCAGGCCCTGGTGTTGTATGCTTTGTGCATTGATCTCTTAATAGCCACACAAGTTTGTACTGAATTATACCTATTGACATTTCTGCATTCTTTTTAGAACTAAGAGTGCAACCATCTCCATTCCCTCAGCATTTTCTAAACGTTGTTGTTAAACCGCAGTGGGTGTTTTCCACATTTCATTCACTTACTCAGCACACACTTCTCCAGAGCATGATTTACAATCAGTTTAAAATCTGTCCATATTTCCTCTGTGTCTGTCTTATTGGAACTAAATGTTGTGTATACTTTCTTTGAATGATGCTACAGCTGTTACAGCCAAATCAGATGGCTGATAAAAATATGCAGTGCTTAACTTGGGTTCAGGTCCTCAAAAATATCAGCTATTTGCAATGACTTTTACCTGACTGCATCCTAACATTGTGTCATTTGCTCTCAGCCCTTGACACAGTACAGAAAGGTTTTGATTCTTAACTCGGGACACTGATGCACAGTCTAACAAAATTTTCTTCCATTACTAGCAGTGAAATTGTAAGTTTGTGGGTGTAGTGTTCACACTGAAATGTTAGTGGGAGCATGTACATTTGTGCAGGCACAAACACACACACACACACACACACACACACACACACACACACACACACACACACACAAACAAATATTTTTATTTATTTTCAAAAGGTTTCCCTTCCTGACCTCAAGAAATTTACATGATACATCTGGTATCAGAATAACTGTTTGTATAATTTAGTACAGTGTCTCAGTTTATATATTTTACATAAATTACAATTGTGCTAAGCACAATAAAATTATACAATAATTTATTTATTGTTGAAAATTGTACTCAGTTGTCAATCAGTTCAACATTCATTTCACTCCTCACAGATATGATTATCAATGAAAATAAATAGATGACGGTGAACTGAAGAATATGTAATCTTTTTGGTATTCCCTTCATTGCAAGTCATTAAAATAGTAAAAAAACACAAGTAAACTTCAAACAGTATATTTGATGTAGTGATTGCCTGTAAAGTTCTCATGTTATCCATGATGGAACACTGTTGGTTGATGGGGAATCCACTTCTGTTTCTGTTCATTTGCATAACCATAATTTTTGTAAACCACATGTGGCCCAGGGCGCCTTCCAAAAACCACATTTCTTATTGTCGTCATGATGGCTGACATAAGTGCCATGTTGCTAAGCATCATGGCCATCATCACCATGCCTTTCAAATTAGCCAGTTGAAATGGTAGGAAGCCAAGCATCATCATTGGACCTAGCAACATCATTGGCATCATCATACTCATCTTCATTGTTCTTGGTATTGCCTCTGGAAATAACAAAATTAATTAATTTACATGGTCTTTTTCACATAGTCTATGGATAATATAGTAGACAAAGTGGAATACCAGCTGGTGGAAGGTTTTTACTAATACTGGCTCAAAGCAATAAAATACAAAATTGCCAATAGTTCTAACAAAACACCCAAGGTCTTTTCCCATATTTCTGTGCTAATGACAAACAGCTTGTCTTCAGTTTCATTGCAGATCTGTTTTCTGACTGATGTTCCCATGATGCTGTATTCAGGGTATATGGAAATTATTTCTAAGACAGGAGATATTATGGTTAATTATTCTTATACCTACTTTGATTTTTCCTTTCAAAAGAATCAAGATTCTGAAAAAATCTTGGAAAATTGTACGCTCATAATATGAATGTCAATGTATTGCCAGTATTGCTTTATGTAAAGATGAAATATAAACAGCGGTAATTTTACCACATGACACAATTTTTAAAAAATCACTGAAGAACCAATGTGAAATTCTAGACAAAGAAGAACAAGCCTATCTCTTGTGATGTGTGTGTTATCATGGTGATCAGTCAGGTGTGATGTGTGATAATGATATGTTGTGACCTGAACAGTGACATATAGCTACATTCCATGCCCATTTTAAATGTTCCATAAAATGTGTAAGACATACAGTCAATCAATTTTTTTGCTATGTAGTAAATGTTTACTAAATTTGTGTATTTTTTATTGTTGTTTCAAACTTACTTTTCATTATGTACAAACTGCATGTAGACTGAAAATTTTGTAGATATTTTTAATTCTTGTTTCAGTATAAAACTCACAAATTATATAACAGTTATTTGGTACAAACTGCATGTTTCAGTATAAAACTCACAAATTATATAACAGTTATTTGGTGATACAACAAAATTTTCATCAAGGGATGAATGTTTTATTTTTGAAAATTGTTCATATAAGGTGAATATGGTCATAACACAGGTGATAAGTACATTGAGATTTATAACAAGAAGACTTCTATAACACATTCTTTTCTGCAGTTGCTAGCAATGTGATGGTACATAACAGGTCTGAGTTTTCTCCTACACCATTTCTATACATATTGTATCCTATTTGAATATATAGAATGAAGATAATATAACTTTAAAAATTAGAAAAGCCTTAAAATTTTATAAATGGGGTAATGGAAAGTAGTCAGGAACCATGGCAAGTTCTCCAAACATATTTCAGTAGTTGCTAAAACTGTCAGATGTTTAAGATAATTACAGGACACGTGAAATGGCCAGAGGACTTTGGCAAAAACAGGTCTCCAGGATGATCCTATGTGCAAAAAAAATTAGTTGCATTCCATCAGTCAGTAAACCCCTGTAGGCGAATAATGATTGCATACACTGAGGTGACAGAAGTCAGGGGATACTTCCTAATATCATGTCTGATCTCGTTTTGCCTGGTGCAGTGCAGCGACTTGAGGTGATATGGTTTCAAAAAGTCTCTGGAAGCCAGTGCAGAAATACTGAGTCATGCTGGCTCCATAGCCATCCATAATTTTGAAGATGTTGCCATTGCTGGATTTCTTGCATGACCTGACCTCTCGATTATGTCCCATAAATGTTTGATGGAATTTATGGTAGGCAATCTGGGTGGCCAAACCATTCACTTGAATTGTCCAGAGTGTTCTTTAAATCAGTTGTGAATAGTTACGGCCCAACGATATGGTGCATTGCTATTCACAAAGATTCCATTTTTGTTTGGGAACTTGAATGACTGCAAGTGGTCTACAAGTAGCCAAATATCCGAGGATCCAGCCCATTCCATCTAAACACGCATGCACCGTTATGGAGCTACCAACAGCTTGCACTGTGCCTTGTTGACAAATTGGGCCCATGGCTTCATGGGTTGTGCACCACATTTGAAACCTACCATCAGCTCTTACCAACTGAAATCAGGACTCATCTGATCAGACCATAGTTTTCCAGTCATCTAGGGTCCAACTGATATGGTCACGAGCCCAGGAGAGGCAATGCAGGTGATATCACAGTGTTTTAAAAGCCACTCACATTGGTCAACTGCTGATAAAGCCCATTAATGCCAAATTTTGCTCCACTGTCCTGATGGATATGTTTGTCATATGCCCCACATTGATTTCTGTGGTTATTTCACACAGTGCTGCTTGCCTATTACCAATGACTATATTACAGGGTAAATTCAAGTGCTGGCATGCCAGGTGGGAACGGCAGGGAAAAGAAGGTTATGAGAAGTCAACCCATCGCACACTCACTGACCTCCCTTCCAGGATGACAATGCTACAGCAGTGGCCCCTAGTTGACGAGTACATAAGCACCACATCCGACAGGTTGGGCCCACTTGGATAGCAGTATCAATGTTAGGTACTTTGATAGCAGTTCAGGAGAGACTTTAGTCAGTTAGAGATCAGCAGTCACTGCAAAGACTGATTATTTCATAAGTTGCCCTTTGCTTGCGACACATCTGTGTAATTGCCAGAGTTAAGTGTCTGTAATTGTCTTTTTCTGATAAAACTCATTAATATAAATTGTTTGCTTGATTGTCTAGCGAACTGAGTATGCAGGATTCCTAGACACAACAGACTAAGATATGCAAATGCCACTGCTTTCGGTCATTAAGTGTAAGCCGTTGGCAACTGCATTGTTTGTGGTGAGAGACAATGCCTGAAGTGTGGTATTTTTGGCACACTCTTGACACTGTGAATTGTGGAATATTTAATTCCCTAAAGATTTCCAAAATGGAATGTCTCATGCATCTAGCACCAACTATTGTTCCGCATTCAAAGTTTGTTGAGTCCTGTCGTGCACCCATAATCACATTGGAAACCTTTCCACATGAACCACCTGAGTACAAATGACAGCTCCACCATTGCACTGCCCTTTTATACCTTGTACGTGCAATACTACCATGAACTATATATGTGTCTATCACTATTGCATGACTTTTGTCATCTTAGTGTATTTACCAGGAGTTCTCTTTCATGTTACATAAAAAGTTCCCATTATTCTGAACAATATTTTCTGGATAAAAGAGCACATTTCAAGCTATGGTTTCTGGTACGGCTATTCAGCCATCTTCTTCCCTTGCTTCAAGTATCAAACAGCTGAGCTGTTGTATCTCACCTGAAAGTGGAGGGAGATAGTCCATGTGACACGTCATTATTGAAATGTTCCACAGTGATAAATATGCTCCAAAATAGTTTACTTTTCACAAGTTGGCATAGTGAGCATAGACTTTGCAAGTTACTATTGCACTGAGGTTCATTCATCCTCTGCTGTAACAATCTCAACTAAGCAACATTTATTGCAGCAGTGTTGTATAAAACAATTGAGCCTTGTAGCCGTTTTTAAGTACTCAAATAGTCTGTTATTCATGAAATTAGGGAAACATCTGATGAAATTAAGTTACATATCACATAAAGTAATAAATTTATCAAAATAACAGGATCATTATGTCCAAAACAAATTAAATTTGTTTTCTCTTCTTCTTGTTTCTCCTAGACCAGATTAAAGATAAAAACCTAAACTGTTATCTGAGGAAGATGAAACATCAGGCACTATGGGACACAATTTACAAATAGCAGTACCAAAGCTATTCAAGGGAAAAAAGTTACATTTTAATGGAGAAAATAAAGCTACTATCATGAAAATGGGAACAGAGTTAAATAGTAGTCATAGTCTTCTTTTCTTATGTGAATTATATACATATTTATCAACCAGGTCCCAGATGCCACCTGTGACACATCAGCAGAGAAGCAAGTTACATATTCAGCTTTCTGTGTTTTTTCTTACTTTAATTCTTCAATTTCTTGCACATTTTTGTATTTAGGAGGCGTAATCTCGGGTTTTAGCAGCTGCAAAGTGTAGATAGGTAGTCTGTAGCATAGTTGTCATTTATTTTGAATGACCAGCTACACAGCTCAGTGAACTTCTATATGGCTTCTCAGTTCAGAACAAACAAATATGTGTTTCAGTGCTTTTGGAAATTCTATCCCTATGGGGGTGAAATAGGGGATGGAAATTTTATGGAAAGAGAATGAAATTTTCACTCTACAGCGGAGTGTGCGCTGATATGAAACTTCCTGGCACATTAAAACTGTGTGCCAGACCGAGACTCGAACTCGGGACCTTTGCCTTTTGCAGGGAAATGCTCTACCAACTGAGCTACCCAAGCACGACTCACTCCCCGTCCTCACAGCTCTGCCAGGAAGTCTTATGGAAAGAGTTGATTATGAGAGCATTTTTAAGCTAAATCTATGAAAATTTGTCTTTGGCTTCTCGATTAGAGATAAAAAATAAATGTTTCAGTGTTTCTGGAAATTCGACACCTAAGGGGGCGAAATACCAGATGAAAATTTGTATGAAAATATTTTATTACATCAAAACATTTTTAAGCCAAACCTCAAAATTTGTGTTTGACTTCTCGTTTGGAAATAAAGTTGCTGTTGAAATATCACCACAAGACCTCAAAAGGCAGGATTAACAAAAACCTCCGACTCGACCTACCAGATTCGGTTTATGATTAGAAACACATTTGGAAACGACTATTCTTCTATGCAAGGGCGCCCATACGATAGTTTGTGGGAGGTGGGGGGGGGGACTAGACGTGGGGGTATGAAGTATTTTTAATATTTTGGAAGACCAATGGCGACCTGTAAGTAGCCACACAAAAATGTTCCAATCCGGATGCTATTAAGAACCTGAGTAATACCGACTTTTAAATCATTTTATTGAAATTATTCCCTTGTTTGTATGGCTTTCATTAGCTTGAATAGCTTAGAATGTGTTGCAATTTATGAACTAAATCAAAGAAAGCTATTTAACTGTCATCACGGCAAATCGGCTTTATCAGAACTGCATAGAAAAAGAAACGTATCTTTAACACATTACTTTTTCAGTAGGTCTAATAGATGTTTATAAAATCAGTTTTGATAATTATTACGCAAATGCGAGCGGGTGCTGATCTAGTTCTGTTATAAGGAAAGATTAAACCTATGGGATCGATGAGTTGTCCAGGGTAATATTCAACGCCAGGCATCTCAATGGCGCCACGCACATTGTTTGCTTGGCTGTGCGTGATCGTACACCCACACTACACTACGTACACTGAACCAAGAAATGGCAGCAGATAGATGCACGCCGACACTGGTGCAGCCAGTGAAAACACTGGACACTGGAGCGCCACCATGTAGTCTTTTCAGGCTAGTTATGGTTTTACAAAAATAAAATGGCTCTAAGCACTATGGGACTTAACATATGAGGTCATCAGTCCCCTCGAATTAGAACTACTTAAACCTGACTAACCCAAGGACATCACACACATCCATGCCCGAGGCTGGATTCGAACCTGCGACCGTAGCAGCAGTGTGGTACGGGACTGAAAAGCCTAGAGCCGCTGGGCCACAGCGGCCGGCTATGGTTTTACATACAGCACCAGGGAGGACATGTTTGTATGTGGAACCTCCGAAGTAAACAACTGTTGTCAGATTACATTTGTCATAATCATACCGACTTAGCTCCTTGCGCAATCATATGACTTTCCACTGGATACATAACACGATCATATCTGGTTCACAACACCGGTAATTTGGACATCAGCCTTTCGTTTCTGACTCGTTAAGACTGGTACCTGTTCCCCGCCTTCGATGTCCCCATGACATCATCTTTTAATAAGATAATTCATAACGATTGTTGCCTGCGTTGTCCTGAATTGCTTCGACACGGAAAGTGTTCGTTTTTTGGCCTGGGAAGCCTGCAAATCTCTCACTCAGTGAAAATATCTGGTCATGGGTTGCAAAGACACTGACACGCCACCACTTGCCAGCCACTGAGATTGATGAACTATGGCATAGCCCTGAAGCAGCATGGAATGACATACCTGTATCTGTCATCAAAGCTCATTTCGACTCGATGCCCAGCATGATTAAAATATTTAAATTTCACACCCTCCAAACCCTCATGTAACCTTCGTTATACACTGAGCTGACAAAAGTTATGGAGTAGCGATTGCACACATGCAGATGGCGGTAGTATCGCGTGCACAAGGTGTAAAAGGGCAGTGCATTGACTGAGCTGTCTTTTGTACTCAGGCAATTCATGTAAAAAGGTTTCCAGCGAGATTATGGCCGCACGACGCGAATTAACAGACTTTGAATGCGGAGTGGTAATTGAACTAGACGCTTGGGACATTACACTTCGGAAATCGTTAGCGAATTCAGTATTCCTAGATCAACTGTGTCAAGAGCGTACCATGAATACCAAATTTCAGCCATTACCTCTCACCACGGATAACGCAGTGGCCGACGGCCTTCACCTAACAACTGAGAGCAGCGGCGTTTGCGTAGAGTTGTCAGTACTAACAGATAAGTTAGGCCCTAGATGGCTGCAAAACCATGACCTGGTCAGGTAAGTCCTCATTTCAGTCGGTAAAAGCGGAAGGTAGGTTCGAGTGTGGTACAGACCCCACGAAACCATGGACCCAAGTTGTGCCGGCCAAAGTTGGCCGAGCGGTTCTAGGCGCTACAGTCTGGAGCCGCGCGACCGCTACGGTCGCAGGTTCGAATCCTGCCTCGGGCATGGACGTGTGTGGTGTCCTTAGATTAGTTAGGTTTAAGTATTTCTAAGTTCTAGGGGACTGGTGACCTCAGAAGTTAAAGTCCCATAGTGCTCAGAGCCATTTGAACCATTTGATTTGGTCCAACTGAACCGATCATTGACTGAAAATGCTTAGGTACAGGTACTTGGAAACCATTTGCAGACATTCATGGACTTCATGTTCCTAAAAAAACGATGGAAATTTTATGGATGACAATGAGCCATGTCATCGGGTCACAACTGTTTGCGACTGGTGTGGACAACATTCTGGACAATTCGAGCGAATTATTTGGCCAGCCAGATCGCGCGATATGAATCTCATCGAGCATTTATCAGACATAAGAGGGAGATCAGTTTGTGCACAAAATTCTGCACCGGTAACACTTTCGCAATTATGAACAGCTATAGGGGCAGCTTGGCTCAGTATTTCATTAGGGGACTTCCAACGACCTGTTCAGTCCATGCCATGTCGAGTTGCTGCACTACGCCGATCAAAAGGAGGTCCAACACGACATTAGGAGGTGTAGCATGACATTCATCACCTCAGTGTGTAGTGACTATCCGCAATAAGTACGAAGGAAGTTGTAACGGAACATATTAAAGGCTTTACTGTACCGAAGTATGCGATACCCTCCAAATTCAACCAGTTTAACGAGTATTTATGATTATAGAAAAGTTATTGTGTATGTTAACAATGATTGCGTAACATGTCTCCATAAACAGTCGACCCATTAAATTATACTGAATAACTAACCCACACAAAAGTTAATATCACTTGATCACTGATACAGCAAATGTCATCATGTAAAAACACGGAGTTCATCTTAAATAATTAATATGAAGTACGAAAAATAGTGTACAACTTAGGTATTTTGGATCTCCTTAAATAAAAATCACCCAGTGAAACCTATTTGTTCACTAGGAGCGGTTTCACTTAGTATTCACGAAATCAATCCTGTTTTAGACGAAAACCAATGTATTTCTTAATAATTCATGTTAATTACTTATTTATGCAAATTAGAGAAGTCAATTGACAAACTTCTAAAAAACGGACTTTTTGTAACAAAGAATTATTCTGTCAAGTCAACAAATCTGTCTGTCATTTTAATAACATGTTAAATTATGTCACTCGATGCAAATTAATAACTTTTCTGCACAAATTAGGATAACAGATGTACATGTGACTTGTAAACTATATCTCTTTTTAGTAGTTCTTTGACAATGTTATAAATACGAGCAGCAAGAAGGGTCGAAAGGCAGTCGGAATGTCACTTTGGTACAGTGTGTTAGTGTGTTATTGTTTGAGGTGGATAAACAATGCAAAGAACATGTAAAGGAAGTTGTGTTGTGTCATAGTCTTTGGTGGACAGTGGAATTAAGATGGCCACCAGAGAAATAAATATTTGAAGTTTACATATTTGTTGGTTTCATTCATTCTTTATCATCAAAAGCACATAAAAAACACGGGACCTCATGGTTTTAACCCTAGACAACCAGATTTAGAGCCAGCATCAACATCGAGACACAGCAGCGATCCAGCAAGCAGCAGTGATTACTACAATGCATTGTAATGGCGCCAACCTAACATCAAGTGCTAACAAGCTCCGTAAATGGGAGTGAAATAGTGCGATTATAGCAATTAGCAATATCTACGACCAGGCGACCATTACAAAGTGCAGTTAGTAATACAACACTTTTTTCCGAAAGCAGGTTCGTTTTATTAAGGATTGCAGTACATAATATTATAATATTATTCCTCACTCTTTTGGCTATGAAACCCTATGTTTCAACATGATTGCTGTTCAATGTGACGGCCTTACGCCACCTTGCTGGGAGGGCCTTGTATGCCTGCATGGTACCACTCTACTGGACGAAGTCGGAGCCAACGTCTTGTTGTACCAATAACGTCCCCATCATCCATGTACTGCTCCCAGCAGGGTGCATCCTTCACTAAGTCAAACATCTGGAAGTCTTCCGTTAGGCGGCGAGGAACACAGCAGACAAACACCTTTGAGGACCGCATCTGGTGGACGAGTATGTCACCACTGCCAACAGAAACGTCCAGTTGAGCAGCGAGGTGTTTGTGATAAGTCGATAACCTCGAATGAGAGCTCCGCACGTTCCAACACTGCAGGAGTCACAGCTGTGTGCGGCCGGGCGACACGCGGGTGGCGGGACACGTTTGGCGAAGTTGTTGCGATGACAGACGCCTTGCTCAACGACTCACTGTGCTTTTGTTCACTATCAGGTCTTGGTAGGCATTCTGCAAGCGCCTGGTCCAAAAGAAATGCAACGATAGCTCTGTGCTTGGAACATACCTCCGTTACAGACGCCATTCTGAAGTCTACGTATAGCGCTGCCACCTATCGGAACTTCGTAGAACTATAGGAGCTGAAGCGGGAATTTTCCACGATGTCCCACAACAAATTCTGCATTTTTTCAGCCGAAATTGGCTTAAAAATGTGTTGTATTACTTATTGGATGCCCTTCATAAAATTTCATTATGTGCTAGCCATCCTGGTGTTGCAGTTTTAATCCCTAACAGTTTATATTCTGTAACCATATGATAATCGTCTCCTTTTCTGGTCAACAACAGTACACCCATTCATCACAGCCACTTATACCAAAAATTTATTTTTGAGACACAACACCACAAGTGTGTGTAGCTAAAATGCACGAAGGAATAAATCAATTCTAGCTACGTGACAAATTCAACGACGAAGTATCGACACCATCAGTATCACGGCTTTCGTGTTTCAGAGTGTTTGTGTACTGCCTTGTGAAGAGAAAATGGTGGTAATTTGCACCAAACACTATTTGTCCGAAGAAATGCAGCAGAGTGCAGTCTCTGGCTGGTGTTGTAATATGGCACAGTGTTCGTCCATCCGTATTTTTTAATCTGATGGTGAAAACGAGTTAAATTGGTCATTACTGATCATAGATTTTTTCTAGGGTGAGTGCTCGAAGAAACAAAAGTGGCCCGCGCAACTAACTGTGAGCTGTTTTTGTAACTTGTAAGAAGCACAACTCATAGACTTTTTAACGGAAGTGACGCGTATGCCCAGAGAGAATGGCATGAGTATCGTTGCTTCTTATCCAGCCGCGCGGTCTGAGGGGGGCCTTGCCACTGTTCGCGCGGTTCCCCCCATCGGAGTTTCGAGTCCTCACTCGGGCATGGGTGTGTGTGTGTTGCCCTTAGCATAAGTTAGTTTAAGTTAGATTAAGGAGTGTGTAAGCCTAGGGACCGATGATCTCAGCACTTTGGTCCCATAGGAACTTATCACAAATTTCCAAAAAATTTCTTATCCAAAATCACAAAGTAGAGCGTCTGTAGTGGTTACCTACATTTACTAGCAGTCATACCTCTGAAATGATGAGCCATAGTTTTAGCTCGAGAGTCACTCCCAAAGCGAAATAACCATGGATATGCTTTCATATATCTGGAATAGTTACAATGGAGCGGTTATTGGTTGCATGTGTTTTTACCTTCTTTGTGCGAGAAACAGGACTCCGCCCGCGCGGGATGATGACTGCTCCGAGACATGGGAATGACGCCTTGGATTGTCGCCCTAGGTAATTTACAGGGTGTTTCAAAAATGACCGGTATATTTGAAACGGCAATAAAAACTAAACGAGCAGCGATAGAAATACACCGTTTGTTGCAATATGCTTGGGACAACAGTACATTTTCAGGCAGACAAACGTTCGAAATTACAGTAGTTACAATTTTCAACAACAGATGGCGCTGCGGTCTGGGAAACTCTATAGTACGATATTTTCCACATATCCACCATGCGTAGCAATAATATGGCGTAGTCTCTGAATGAAATTACCCGAAACCTTTGATAACATGTCTGGCGGAATGGCTTCACATGCAGATGAGATGTACTGCTTCAGCTGTTCAATTGTTTCTGGATTCTGGCGGTACACCTGGTCTTTCAAGTGTCCCCACAGAAAGAAGTCACAGGGGTTCATGTCTGGCGAATAGGGAGGCCAATCCACGCCGCCTCCTGTATGTTTCGGATAACCCAAAGCAATCACACGATCATCGAAATATTCATTCAGGAAATTAAAGACGTCGGCCGTGCGATGTGGCCGGGCACCATCTTGCATATACCACGAGGTGTTCGCAGTGTCGTCTAACTCTTTGGAGCACGGTGGTATACATAGTATACCACCTTTTGAAAATTTTCTTGGCTCTTTGCACAGTGGTTTAACTGCACGACCACCACTCTAATATGCTCACCTAGTTCTCTACTTATCAGACAGATGGCACTCACTGCCTATAAGGAATCAGTTCCCGCCAAGAATTGCATAGATTACAACTGTGAAAGCTGCGTGCTGAGTTGTGCATGGTTTTTGCGTGTGAATAGTGGTTTATAACGAATTTCTTGTTGCGCCTGTGTTTTTTCCATATCTTGGACGTCACAGCTACGGTATGAACCCATGTATACATTCATATGCACAATCTTCCGTTATTTATATACAATTTATTTTGGTGGTATATTATTTGTACCACCGTGCATGTAGCAGTATTCTATTGCATTTCGTTTCCTAGTATAAAATTCGAAATCCTCCGCTACAAAGTTTAGTTTTTAATTGTGTTGTGACTTATTTTAGCTCTTTCTCCATTTTGTTTTGCTTACGTATTCTTTACTTGGATTCAGGCTGTTGTTTGAAAATGAAAATGTCAAGAAGAGGCTTACGAGATGAAGAAATCGAACGATTATTGTGTGAAATTCCATCAGACGAGGATTCCACTGTTGACACCACAGATGACGAATCTGATTATGAAGCAAGCATTGTTGCGGAGGCTATTGTGTCGTCTGAAGGCGAAGTTTCAGAGAGCGAGGAAGAAAGTGAGTCCACTCCGCCAAAACGCGCTGCTGACACAGCGCCAACTTGGGGACAACAATTCAATGCTACCTCAGGAATGCAGTTCGACAGTGAATCAGGACCAAGTGCTTTTATTAGGGACATTGATGATCCAGAACCTATCGATATATTCGAAAAAATATTTCCAAAAGAGCTAGTTGAGCTAATCGTTTTCCAAACAAATTTATATGCGACGCAATCTGGCAAGTCTTTCACTCCAACAACTGACAATGAAATACGAACTTTCCTGGGAATCAACATTTTGATGGGTATAAAGCGTATGCCAGCATACAGAGACTACTGGTCTAGTGCCCCAGAACTTCATGATCGTTATATTGCATCTCTGATGGCAGTAAATCGGTTTGGATGGTTACTGAGGAACATTCATCTGAATGATAACACATTGCATCCAGAAAAAGGACACCCAGGTTATGACAAACTGTACAAGCTGCGACCAGTGATCAAGATACTATCTGAATCTTTTTCCAAGTGTTACCAACCCAGCAAACACCTAGCAATTGATGAGTCAATGATCAAATTCAAAGGCCGCAACAGTATGAAACAATACATGAGAGATAAACCCATAAAGCGTGGTTACAAAGTGTGGATGCTGTGTGACAAGACCTCTTACAACTTGAAATTTGATATTTACACCGGAAAAGTAGGTGACACAGTGCAAACAGGCCTTGGGGAGCATGTAGTGCTGAGTTTGTCCTCTGAACTCGTAAATAAAGGCCATTATCTTTATTTCGACAACTATTTCAATAGCTATAACTTGTTGGCTGGTTTACAGCAGAGAAACATATATGCCTGTGGGACAGTTCAACCAACAAGGAAACATTTACCCAAATTAAAAACAGACAAAGAATTAAGCAGAGGTGAATTTGACTGGAGGGTCAGCAACTGTGGCATCCTCTACTTGAAGTGGAAAGATAAGAGAGCTGTTCATCTCCTTTCAAATTTTCACAGTCCTGAAGTTACTACAGTGACTCGCCGTGAAAGAGATGGTTCACGCATAGAGCTACCTTGTCCTCAAGCAGTGATGGATTACAATGCACACATGAACAATGTCGACAAGTTCGACCAACTGAAAAAATCATATGAAATAAGCCGGAGAAGTAAAAAGTGGTGGCACCGAATATTCTTTCACCTGCTTGATGTCAGTATCGTCAACAGCTATATAATTTGGAAGGAACTAGGCGATAGAGAAAAAATGACTGCCAAAGTCTTCAGGATGAGTATCCTGCAAAGCTTAGTAACCCAGAAAACACCATTGAGGCCATCTAGACTTCATGAGAGTCAAGTCCACGTAAAGAAAAACAAGCCATATGTTTCCTCACGCCAGCGTCTCGACAATTCATCCCACCAGCCAGAGCGTACTACCGCCAGACGTTGTGCGAAATGCAGTACAAAAAAGAAGCAAGTGCGCACTTTCTGGATGTGCGCTGAATGCAAAGTGCCTTTGTGCCTTAGCAAAACAAAAAGGTGCTTTCAAGATTTTCACAAAAAGGAATAAGAAACATATTTTATTTGTAAGGTTTGTAATTTGATTTTGTATTGTAAATGACCAATTGCCAGAAATAAAATTATTTTACATTAATTATACTAATTATTACTGCTTAGAGTAGAATTTAAAGGTGAGTTACAAGCACAAACCAAGATATCTCAAAAACTTTAGGTACGGCCCTAAGTGGCATGGTGGTATATTATATATACCACCATCTAAAACCAAAATCAATACAATAAAAAATTTTAATTCATGTTTTCCTTTATTAGCAACCCCACCAGACATAGAAAATGCATGTTTTATTAAAAAATTAATTAAACATAAAATCTGTGCATCAAAGAGCTAAGGCAGTTTGTACCGCCACAAATTCACGAAGAATGTCCAGATAGCGTGATGCAGTAATCGTTTCGGATCTGAAAAATGGGCCAATGATTCCTTTGGAAGAAATGGCGGCCCAGACCAGTACTTTTTGAGGATGCAAGGACGATGGGACTGCAACATGGGGCTTTTCGGTTCCCCATATGCGCCAGTTCTGTTTATTGACGAAGCCGCCCAGGTAAAAATAAGCTTCGTCAGTAAACCAAATGCTGCCCACATGCATATCGCCGTCATCAATCCTGTGCACTATATCGTTAGCGAATGTCTCTCGTGCAGCAATGGTAGTGGCGCTGAGGGGTTGCCGCGTTTGAATTTTGTACGGATAGAGGTGTAAACTCTGGTGCATGAGACGATACGTGGACGTTGGCGTCATTTGGACCGCAGCTGCAACACGGCGAACGGAAACCCGAGGCCGCTGTCGGATCACCTGCTGCACTAGCTGCGCGTTGCCCTCTGTGGTTGCCGTACGCGGTCGCCCTACCTTTCCAGCACGTTCATCCGTCACGTTCCCAGTCCGTTGAAATTTTTCAAACAGATCCTTTATTGTATCGCTTTTCGGTCCTTTGGTTACATTAAACCTCCGTTGAAAACTTCGTCTTGTTGCAACAACACTGTGTTCTAGGCGGTGGAATTCCAACACCAGAAAAATCCTCTGTTCTAAGGAATAAACCATGTTGTCTACAGCACACTTGCACGTTGTGAACAGCACACGCTTACAGCAGAAAGACGACGTACAGAATGGCGCACCCACAGACTGCGTTGTCTTCTATATCTTTCACATCACTTGCAGCGCCATCTGTTGTTGAAAATTGTAACTACTGTAATTTCGAAAGTTTGTCCGCCTGAAAATGTACTGTTGTCCCAAGCATATTGCAACAAACGGTGTATTTCTATCGCTGCTCGTTTAGTTTTTATTGCCGTTTCAAATATACCGGTCATTTTTGAAACACCCTGTAGATGAGAGCATGGAGAAAAAATTATTCTCTATGGTGACAGTTCCGGTCAACACTGAGTGCATCACAACTGTCAATAGAGGAACAAATCAAGCGGTGAGCAACATCGCTGCACCGTTAAATGAATCCAGTCAATGACCAGCCCCCCTTCTCCTTCCTGCACCAACACTACAAGCTCTGCAAATTGCTCGACGGAGCTACGGCTGCAGCAGCATTGTAGAACCACAAATTAATTAATAGGTCGCGAAGTTCACTGTGTAGTCTTGGTTGATGTTTGGAGGGATTTTGTTTCATTTTACAGCGCGACAGCAACCATTTTGTCATTTTTTAAATAAACTATGTCGGATTTCAGGTTAAAAATGCAAAAAGTCAAGTTTTCTTAGAACTGTTATTGACGTCACTTGTTTTTCCGTAATTTATGACGGTTTCTACGAGGTATATGCAACTGCGGTTTCTTATGAATGTGAAGAAAGTGAGCAGTTTCACAGATAACAGTGCTTTTGTACATCCGGTTCTACAGTACATAGTATGACTATGACCTCTCCCACCTTCGTGTGAACAGTTTAGGTCGGGATGGAAGTAAGAACTTACACTTCAGCATACGTAAAGGTATTTAGAGGTTCTAAGTCATGTTAAATACAAGAAAAATATCAGAACAATCAGACTCTTAATTGTCGACGTCGGTATACTAACTCGGTTATAGATTATCATCATCATCATCATCATCATCATCATTTAAGACTGATTATGCCTTTCAGCGTTCAGTCTGGAGCATAGCTCCCCTTATACAGTTCCTCCATGATCCCCTATTCAGTGCTAACATTGGTGCCTCTTCTGATGTTAAACCTATTACTTCAAAATCATTCTTAACCGAATCCAGGTACCTTCTCCTCGGTCTGCCCCGACTCCTCCTACCCTTTACTGCTGAATCCATGAGTCTCTTGGGTAACCTTGCTTCTCCCATGCGTGTAACATGACCCCACCATCTAAGCCTGTTCGCCCTGACAGCTACATCTATAGAGTTCATTCTCAGTTTTTCTTTGATTTCCTCATTGTGGACACCCTCCTGCCATTGTTCCCATCTACTAGTACCTGCAATCATCGTAGCTACTTTCATATCCGTAACCTCAACCTTGTTGATAAGGTAACCTGAATCCACCCAGCTTTCGCTCCCATACAACAAAGTTGGTCGAAAGATCGAACGGTGCACAGATAACTTAGTCTTGGTACTGACTTCCTTCTTGCAGAAGAGAGTAGATCGTAGCTGAGCGCTCACTGCATTAGCTTTGCTACACCTCGCTTCCAGTTCTTTCACTATGTTGCCATCCTGTGAGAATATGCATCCTAAGTACTTGAAACCGTCCACCTGTTCTAACTTTGTTCCTCCAATTTTGCACTCAATCCGTTTATATTTCTTTCCCACTGACATTACTTTCGTTTTGGAGATGCTAATCTTCATACCATAGTCCTTACATTTCTGATCTAGCTCTGAAATATTACTTTGCAAACTTTCAATCGAATCTGCCATCACAACTAAGTCATCCGCATATGCAAGACTGCTTATTTTGTGTTCACATATCTTAATCTCACCCAGCCAGTCTATTGTTTTCAACATATGATCCATAAATTATATGAACAACAGTGGAGACAGGTTGCAGCCTTGTCTTACCCCTGAAACTACTCTGAACCATGAACTCAATTTACCGTCAACTCTAACTGCTGCCTGACTATCCATGTAAAGACCTTTAATTGCTTGCAAAAGTTTGCCTCCTATTCCATAATCTTGTAGAACAGACAATAACTTCCTCCTAGGAACCCGGTCATATGCCTTTTCTAGATCTATAAAGCATAGATACAATTCCCTGTTCCACTCATAACACTTCTCCATTATTTGCCGTAAGCTAAATATCTGGTCCTGACAACCTCTAACAGGCCTAAACCCACACTGATTTTCATCCAATTGGTCCTCAACTAATACTCGCACTTTCCTTTCAACAATACCTGAGAAGATTTTACCCACAACGCTGATTAAAGAGATACCTCTGTAGTTGTTACAATCTTTTATGTTTCCATGTTTAAAGATTGGTGTGATTACTGCTTTTGTCCAGTCTGATGGAACCTGTCCCGACTCCCAGGGCATTTCAATTATCCTGTGTAGCCATTTAAGACCTGACATTCCACTGTATTTGATGAGTTCCGACTTAATTTCATCCACCCCAGCCGCTTTATTGCACTGCAATCTATTGACCATTTTTTCCACTTCCTCAAATGTGATCCTATTTCCATCATCATTACTATCCCATTCTACCTCGAAATCTGAAACATTACTGATCGTATTTTCACCTACATTGAGCAACTCTTCAAAATATTCCCTCCATCTGCCCAAGGCATCCACAGGATTCACCAGCAGTTTTCCTGACCTGTCCAAAATGCTTGTCATTTCCTTCTTACCTCCCTTTCGAAGACTGCTAATTACACTCCAGAATGGTTTTCCAGCAGCTTGACCCATAGTCTCCAAACTGTTTCCAAAGTCTTCCCACGATTTCTTCTTGGATGCTGCAATTATCTGTTTGGCTTTGTTTCTTTCTTCAACATAACTTTCTCTGTCTACCTGGGTTCTGCTATGTAGCCATTTTTGATACGCCTTCTTTTTCCTTTTACAGGCTGCCTTGACTGTATCATTCCACCTAGCTGTTTGCTTATAGATTAAGGCAAACTTATTCTCCTATTATAGTTTTGCAGTTATAATTTTTATATTACTATAATTACGACTTTTGGCATCAACGTTATAAACATAGTTCAAGATATTGAGGTGCCGTATTCCTTAGAAGGCGTGAACTGAGAGAAAAGGACGGCAAAATAGTTGCGGAAAACCGAGTAAGGAAGGATTCGAGGTAAAATTATCATCTCGAATTTCCCCCTTTGTGAAAACATAAGTACATGAAAGCAATTGCTTTGTTCTGCTACGACTGTTTCGCAGCAGTTATATTGTACTAACGGAAGGTAAACAAGGTAATTTTGAAGCAAATATCCATGCGGTTACACGAGTACAACCCATGCATTTTACGTAACGGATTAGCTCTGTCTCCTGTAGCTCTTTTTAGAGAACTGGCCGGGCAGGTAACACATATTAATAATTCGTCGATACACTAGTTGCCGTTATATCTCTGTTTGCTTGCAGAGCCAGATATTAGACACTAATCAGAACGGAAAATTACTGTTTAGCGTGCCGTTGGCCACGATGTTATAAGGGACGGGACGGAATCTCGAATTGGGGAAGGATGAGAAAGAAAATCGGCCATGGTTCTCCAAAGGCACCATCCTGGAATTTACTTTAATAGTTTTAGTGGAATTAAAGAAAAGCTTAATCTGGATAGCCAGACGGAAATTTGAACCCCTCTGGTCCCGAACGCGATCCCAGTGTGTTGACCATTGCGCTACCTCGCTCGCTCAACATTGTTAAGTCAATCGCAGTCACCACTATCTGCAGACGAACCAAACACTGATCGTAGAGAAGTACCTTAATGTAGGCTACTTACTGCTGCAATGAAGAAGACTTAAATGTAACATTAAGAGATCGCTTGTCAATATGGGAGGAGTGCTACAAAAAGTAAGACACATCATATCCAACGTGATCGTTGGATTAAGGGGTTGATCCTACTGCACATAACCGCCTTCGTGTTACGGACTATTTCCCCATGAAAGCGAAAACTTCATATAAAATAAGATATCTTAGCCGGCCGAAGTGGCCGTGCGGTTAAAGTCGCTGCAGTCTGGAACCGCAAGACCGCTACGGTCGCAGGTTCGAATCCTGCCTCGGGCATGGATGTTTGTGATGTCCTTAGGTTAGTTAGGTTTAACTAGTTCTAAGTTCTAGGGGACTAATGACCTCAGAAGTTGAGTCCCAAAGTGCTCAGAGCCATTTGAACCATAAGATATCTTAACACCAGGTTGTGTCAATGATATAACGAAACTATCAATGGAGAGATCCATTAATAAGAATGTAAATATGATGTATCAGTTACATTTCATGTCTTTTGCAACAGAAAACTGGCAATATACAATAATGTAAAGTGAATTGTAATACTCTCCCACAGCTAGATTAAACATTATGTGCCTTGTTTATACCGTTGCGGATTTTAACGCAATTACCACGCCTTAATTTCGACTTTTTTTCTGCCAAAATAATCAGTTTCTTAAATGAACATGTCTTGCATACCATAAACACGCACTTGTCTCTCAAACTCTCTAATATCTGCTTTGTTAAGCGTAAGACACGATTTTTAAATTTAAAAAGAATTAATTTATTCCTTACTTCTTTCAGTAGTCAGGTTACCACGTAAGAAACAGGTAGTCGATAAACCAGAGAGTAGTCTACGAAATTACTAAATGCTCTCATGATTACGTATTTCGTTATTAGTTCCACGAACCATATTTTCAATGCTGTACATCTGAACAATTGATAACTCGTAAATTTCATTTAGGAAAGGAACAGCAGTTGTAATAGATACGGACACTAACAGAAGTACTGTGCTAACAAAAACTCCTGTCCGTTATCTGTTTGTGATTACTGATTATCACTAGTTGCTTCTCTTTCTTTGAGCGAATGAAATTAATGGCCAGCCGCAGTGATCGTGTCTTTAACGATGACCGCATGTTGAACCTAGAGAGCCTCTATACAGACTCTCTAGTTGAACCGTACTGCTTGCAGCCGACGAATCTGGTGACAATTTTTTATCAGCAGCCATTCAGTAACAACAAACATTATTTTCTTAATGCAACAGGTGGAGTAACAGAGGTGCTGATACGTAAATAATATTACAATCCCCGTTTGTAAACATGAAGACAGCAAATCTCGTTACCAAGGGATTTTCTAAACTGTGCATAACACTGTGGAACAACAACTTGTCTTTGGAGATACCGAAGGAAATTTCTGGAGGACGCTACATCATATTAGTAGCGATGTTAAGTGTTGGGAATGAGACATAATTTCACAGAATGAGGATTCTGTTACACCCAACTACGCACGATGACGTCAATTGAAAGTCCTTATGAGGTGTACATTTTATGATTTACTGGGTGTATTACATTTATCATAGAAACTCATTGGACAGGATTGAGGGCGCTATGTGATCTGAACAGGAACCCATATCCCAAGATGAAGCGTTTCTGTGCTCCCAAAACAAATACATAAAATGAGGTATTTTCTCTCTAGAGTCTGCTGACTGAACGAGTGACAGTACCTGTGGACATCTGTCACGAGAAACCTAAGACGGTAATGATGCGCTATGCTGATTATTGTTGTAGTAGACGGATGCGATGAGAAACATGAGTAGAAGAAAAAGTACTGTCGCTCTTCAATGCAGCACACGCGAAACGCCGAAACATTGTTTTGTGCGTTTGTTCATATAGTATAGAAACTCTTCAACTGCAGATGTTGGCTTCTATGTAATTACAGTGAGGTGATGATTATGCGGCTTGCGGATTATCGGCGCGTAGTTCGGCAATTTGTGAAAAAGTAGAAAAACGAAGTCTGAGGAATTCTGTTTTATTTATAGCCGATATTTTCGTTTAGAATACATATTTCTGTTTGTGATGATATAAACGACGAAAACATCCACGAGTGGTTAAATAGTGATCTCTATGACTCGGGTTTTGAGTAGCTAAGAGACGCGAATATAGTGAGTATAATTCGGTAGAGGAAGAGAGCGACGGCGGGACGATCGAGGAAGACGTAATGGTTCAAATGGCTCTGAGCACTATGGAACTTAACATCTGAGGTCATCAGTGCCCTAGAACTTAGAACTGCTTAAACCTAACTAACCTAAGGACATCACACACATCCATGCCCTAGGCAGGATTCGAACCCGCCACCGTAGCGGTCGCGCGGTTCCAGACTGTAGCGCCTAGAACCGCTCGGCCACACCGGCCGGCAAGACGTAATCACGCTCACCGAGACACTGGAATGAGTAATCGATTGCAAGAATAGGCAGGATACAATTCGTTTGACTATTTGATGCTTTGCCTCTCCGGAAAATGATGACCATCGTCATGCATAACAGAAACATAAAAGAACAGACGACTGTTTTCCGAAAGTGAACTGAAAATAGTGATACGAAATATATTTTATTTTAAGCGTAATTTCTTAAATTTTCAGTTTAGAGCGAGTAATTAGTAAGCAATGAAGTGGCCTTTCATATGTGATATACAGTAAATGGCAGTTACAGGTATAAAAATTGGTTTATTTTGGATCATCCGTGTCTTTCGGCCCTCCGTGATGTTCGACTATCCGTGCAGTCTTGGGTATACACTAATCCATATCATGGGAAGCTTACTAAAATTATCCACCCCTTCCAAGAAGTCTGTAAAGAAACTTAGATGAAATGAGGTCGTAGATGGAAGAGATCAACAAATGAGCAGTAACAAACCGTGCGCGGTTGCCATACTATACGTGTAAAGTAACTCGGTACTTTGCGGGCAGGCTGCTGGTAGCCATGTTACCGGAATTACTATTTACTTTTTCCAATGGGTAACAACTTCGTTGAAACACTGATGCTTTGCCCTGCGAGAATAATGTTTGTTGTACACACGATAGGGATGGCGGTTATCGCTGTAACAACCGATTTTCGGTTATATCGGGTGTTTTTTCAACGCCACTTTAACCTGAGTATTCAAACCGCTTCTGAAATAATCGATTTTCGGTTTTTATTCCTATTATTTCTACTAATATACGAAGAAATCGAAAAAAGATTGAAACAATTTTGGTTCCCTCAGTTTCAAGATACATGGACTCAAAATATTTCATTAAATAGCCAAATAAAAGAAGACAATCCGTTCACCGTTCGCTCGTTTTCTCGAGAAGTGATGAGTACTACTAAAAATCACCAGCTGTTCCCTACTGATTCTAATTTTTTTTAAACTTTGATCAAAATCGTGCTGTAATCGAGGAACATACCACTATTTGGGCATTACGAATATTCAGTGCTAAAGGGTGAATACTGAGGCATTTTTCATGTTAATTCGTCCGTTTTCAAAAGCAACAACCAGATAAAGACGTATTATGTAGACGTAAGAAACAGATCGGCTACTTTCTATTTTTATGGTAAGTTATGAATGAATTGTTAAGTTTTAAGTTTTGTCCCTATATTGTGTCTCAAATTCGTTGCCTCTACCCGTTCTTAATCTTTTCAAGCAAATGAGATAATGTACTTAATTGATATCGCACTCTCTAAAATACTTCCAGACTAGGGATATTGCCATTCTGTAATACAACTAACGTCCGACGACAACAGCGAGAAACTACCATATAGACCAGACCGGGAAAGTCTCGCACGCTGCATGTTCCAATACGCTACGCTACATGGTAAAAAGTACATTATTGTCTCAGCAATGCAGTACCAATTCTTATGCCACGTATTTGTTGGTTGTTTCTGTCGATATTGTTGTTGATATAGCACTGAACCCTTTCCCCTTTTTCTATAATAACGCAGTATTTTAAAGCAATGGAAATATTACGAATCAAAATTACTCGTTTTTTAAAAAAGTTTATTCAAAAAGCAAAAAAAAAATACCATTGGTGCTAAGGCTAATTTTTACCCGGTTATTAGTAAAAAAAATAAAAAACACATATAACCGAGACCAAATAAATACCGAAAATACCGGTTATTCAGAATTAAAATACCGGTATCGTTTTTAACCGGTCAGCTTTACCCATCCTCCCGCGTCCGGCCATCCTGATTTAGGTTTTCCGTGATTTTCCTAAATCGCTTCAGGCAAATGCCGGGATGTTTCGTTTCAAAGGGCACGGCCGACTTCCTTCCCCGTCCTTCCCTAATCCGAAGAGACCGATGACCATGCTGTTTGGTCTCTTCCCTCAAAACAACCCAACCCTTTTACCCATCCCTAATACAAGGATCGCATACGTCTGCTCCCAGCATCTGCGCAGCTAAGTTTATTTCAAGTATACGGTATAAAAAACATTGAGCGTTTGGCGTCATTGGCCGGGAGGCCCCTTGCGGGTCAGGTACGGCCGCCTTGGTGCAGGTGTTACTACATTCAACGCCACAGTGGGCGAACTGCGCGCCGGATGGGGATGAAATAATGATGAAGACTACACAACACCCAGTTCCTGGGCGGAGATAATCTCCTATAGCAGTTATAAAAACGAGGGTAAATTATACGAGAGAAGTATGCCACCTCCTGCAAATAAGCTTATACCCGAAATTAGCTGCGGGTAAATAAATAATTCATTCGATGTAATTGTGATTGGTTGTAGTATTTTTCTCATTGCAATGATTCTAAGTAGACCTCATGATGAATGATTATAAAAATCTATGGTTTTCATTATTTCATACACCATACAGGATGTTTCTGTACTGATTGTTCAAATTTTAAGGGATGATGCAGAAGGATTTCAATGAGACAGAAAACCCTGGTCTGGAAACAACTGAACAAGGGGTGGCCACGACGTTGGGATCACAGATTTACTTCAAACTTTGTACACATTTAGTAGGCTATTAAAACAACATAATGTCCGAGTAGTAAGGTGCACTACCCTGGCAATTCCGAGAAAATCGCAAGAGAAGTTTTTCGAGTCTATTATGTAAGTGATCTATCTGTGCGAAGTTGCTGATTGCTAGAAGTAACTGCCGGAACGGTAGCTCAGCGTGTTCGGTCGGAGGGTTAGCTGCCCTTAGTAATAAAAAAGCAGAGAGAATGGATCAACGATTAACTTGAACGGGTGTTACGTGACATCCACCCCGAACAACTACAATGAACAAAATGAGATTTGAAAAAAGCGGTTAGCGTAAGAGCTACGCAGATGGGTCGTAGACGAGACCGGATCCAGCAAACATTAACTCCATCATCTATATTTTTTTCATCACTGGTCACATTACTTATTTTATATGACATTTGAGAGATAATCTAATTAAGAAAACCCACGTGTCTTTTCTTGAAATTGTTGTGGATTTCATATTATTCGACTATTTACTACTTTTAATTAAGTTGTCAAGGACAAGGGACAGGATTGGAAAGCCCATGTCAAACAGGTAGTCAACTTCATTTTTGTAGTACAAGTGTAAATTCTGTGATATTCAAAAAATTTGCACCTACGCTATTCGTTCTTCCGATATTAGCAACGTCTCGCCGCTACGCAGGTTAACTGCCAAATGGCA
The DNA here is from genome assembly GCF_023864275.1 of Schistocerca cancellata. Taxonomy (NCBI): domain Eukaryota; kingdom Metazoa; phylum Arthropoda; class Insecta; order Orthoptera; family Acrididae; genus Schistocerca; species Schistocerca cancellata. The sequence continues at coordinate 144,276,928 of NC_064629.1, read as the reverse complement.
CCCACCTCTGTGTCTGCAGCTCGAAGCGTTAAGGTGCAAAGTAGTTCCGGGTGCCTTTCCAGACTACATGTTATTTCGCAAATCACGACAGGCACAAATTTTCTTCATTTACTTGTCGATAGTTACAAATATGCTTGTTCCAATAATTAAATTTAATTAAAAACAGTAAGTAATCTAATAACATGAAATTCACTAAAACTTCAAGCAAGTACAAGTGGTTCATTTTAATTATATTACCTCTCAAATGTTATATAAAATAAATAATATGACCAGTTATGAATAAAATAGATTAATAATCAAGTTTGAGCAGGAGTCGAACCGTCGCCTCAAACACGTTCGTCTTACGTAGCTCGAACGCTAATCGTCTAACCACCATTGAACCCTAACGTCCGGCACCTACGCACAGATACATTAGCCAAATAATAGCCGCGTAAAACGTCTCTTGCGATTGTCTCCGAATTGCCAGAATAGTGCACCTCTACTTGCACATTATGTTGTTTTAATGGCCTGCTAAAGATGTACAAAGTTTAAAGTAAATCTATGATACCAACGTCGTGGCCTCCCTTTGTGAGTTGAAAGTGGGGTAGGAAACGTGATAACGTCAATTTCACTTATAATCTGCGGAAGACGATAAAGAGCCAGGTAGGTATATTTTCTTTAATAATTTATATTTACCTCCACAATTTTCGCAAAGTACTACCACTCACTACAGTTGTACAAACTGAAGTTGTCAAGCTCGTATGCAGGAGTGATATCACGCTAACTTCATTGCGTTAGAGGATCTGTGGAATTTCCTATCTCCCCGCTGCTCTCCACAATGTAAATCTTTATGCTAGTTGCACTTGCCTACTCTACAAAGTCAAAACCTAAGTACGTGATAAATTGATCTATTTCATTATTCAAGCACTTATCCGTTGTTTCTCTCAATCCTCTGGAAAAGTTGTGCCACAACGCGTTTTTTGGTAACCTTCGACTCACATTCGACTGTAGAATTTAACAGTCATTGCACACACATATTCATGTTGCTGAGATTGGAAGCTCCTTGATTCACACACACACACATACATACATACACAGTCAAATAAGTCAGCAGACCCACCATAAAACGTTTATACCAAACATACAAAATTAGTGCCACACTAAACAGAAACAAACGATGAATAATTAAGCGGCCACAATAATATTGGGTCTCTCAGTGATTTAGGTGGCACAAGTTTTTTCTCAAATCTCGTTTTTGTGCAAACATCGTGCGAAAATAGGCAAGACTGAAGTAAAAAAGGGTGTAAAATGGGCAAGTGGGCATGTATAATTGCTGCTGAAAAAGAACATACACCAAAAGTGCACAACTGGACGAAAAACCTAAGTGCAGACGAACACCATTTACGAAAAAGTATTTTCTAAAATAAAGGGCTCTGAGCACTATGGGACTTAAATCTGAGGTCAGCAGTCCCCTAGAACTTAGAACTACTTAAACCTACCTAACCTAAGGACATCATACACATCCATGCCCGAGGTAGGATTCGAACCTGCGACCGTAGCGGTCACGCGGTTCCAGACTGAAGCGCCTATAACCGCTCGGCCACTCCGGCCGGCTTTCAAAAATAAGCAAATTCTTTACGACTACTTCACAGATGACGTGCTTTCAAACAATAAAAGGAATAAAAAAACGCCGACCTGCAGAAATCCACTTTCACAAGTACAGTAGTTTCAGGCGAGCAATCGAAACAAAAGAAGTAAATTGCACATGTTACAGGTTTTAAGCCTAAAGTAGAAAAAACAACCATGAACATTGTATGATATTTTACAGAAATAAATTAAGACCGAGAAAAGATGACACATAGGTGTCAAAAAATGTTTGGGTAAATAGAAAAAGAAATACATTGTGTTTTGCAATAGGCGGAGTTTAGAAACGCAGACATAAATCGTTTGTTGGCTAGACCAGCTTCGAAATTCGCGTCATTATCAATTAGCTGTATTGCACCTTATCCGACGGCTGAATCACTATGTGGGAGGATCATTCAACTCGTCAGACCTCCTACTCTCCTCTAGCTACTGAAAATGACATAATTGTCGAATCGCATCTAGCCAAGAAACAAGATATGTGAGTATTGACTGTCAACCTCTGTAGTCTAGTTTAATGTGCTCAGAGCTGCTATACACGAACAATATGGCAGATGTGAACAAGTTCCGACTCTCACATCCTTATCTCAGATTGACACATTATCACTTTCCCGTCGTGTCTGAAAGTTTGCACTACCATCGTGGAAACATGTGGTACACGACCACTTCAAAATTACAACTCACCTGTGGTATAACCTTCTGACGAGTTGTGCGGGACATCCCGGGAGCTTGCAGCTGTATCAGTCGGGATTCCAGGGTCGTCTTTATTTACGACAGACTCGCTCGCGCCCCTGGCAGACGTGAGTGCACCCCGTTCTTGTGATTCGGGATCACAACCCTCACCATCCGAGGTACTTTTGTCAGAAATGTTCTCTTCGACATATTTCAACCACGGATGAGCGTCACTGATGTTACCGAGTTTTCGAACGGTGCTCTTCAGCTCACACACCACCCGACGCTCGACGCAGGACAGGAAATTGGCGTCCAGTGGACAGAGAACTCCTCGGAGGGCGTCGGCGTATTCGCGCCAGTCGACGCCTCCTTCCCTGCCTGCGGCGTCGCCGGCCGACGTCGCAGCCGCTCGGGACGCCTCGGCGGGTGGTGCGTCCTCCGACGGCGAAGCGGAGTGCGACGGATGGGGAGCGGCCGAGACGCCCCCGGCCAGGACAAAGGCGGCGACGAGCAGGACAATGCGTGCTGACGCAGCGCGAACGCCGGGCGCAGCCATCGCGCTCGGAGGCTGGCTCGAGATTCCCGGCTCTTTTTCCGGGGACTGCCGTGACCCTGTTGTGGACGCGATGTGGAACACGCAACCGGTTCACGGGCTGCCGAACAAGTGGGAAACGACGGTCCGTCGCCGTCGCCGACGTCCGGCCGACTTCACTTGCCCGTGGGCGATGACTGCCGCCGTACGTCCGGACTAACTGCCGGAACGGTTACAACGCCCGGACTGTACAGTGGGGAGCGAGCTAAACAGAGGAAACTACGCTATTAATCGCGCCCATAGATCAGGTCCCGTGTGTCGACTGCTGGTCACGAGCTGATACAATGATACTGAAGGGAATTCCTGGAGTCGTTTATCAGATAATGAGGCCGGTTCACGCTTTCAACGGCAAGGTGGTATGGATATTATGATGTAGATTGGGCTCGTTTTGCGAATGAGAGCGGCATTGTAACGGTTAGTACGTTTCGCTCAACCACAGTGGAAAGGCAAGTGGACAGACTGAGATGCCTGTGAGCTGGGACAGCAAAACCGACCGCGTAAAATCGTTATCAGTATTTTAGCTCAAAATTACCGGTATTTTCCGGTATTTGTTTGGTCTCGGCTATAAGAGGTGTTTTTCAAACCGGGTAAAAAAAAACAACATAAATTTCACTTACCCATAATAGGAGCAGTGCTAAAATTTTTGGTTTTTACATGAACCTTTTTTTAAAGAAACGAGTAAATATTTTCGTAAAGTTGCGTTATTATAGAAAGTAGGAAAAGAGCTCAGTGCTGTGTTAATAACGATACCGACAGAAATGGGCAGCAAACACATGGCATAAGAATTGGCAGAGCATTGCTGAGACAATAATGTACCTTTATTTGATATTTCGTCCTTAAGGGGGGTAGGACATCAAACGGGCTGACTTGGAGCAGGAGAGGCACCACAGGACATTTTAATTTCCACTGTCTACACTTTTACAAATAAATTCATAAAACTTTGTCAGCATGACCAGGAAGGATTCGGGATTCACACTCATAGCAGTGGAAGTTCAAAAACATAACAAAATAAATTGCATGTGAAATTTCATCGTTTTGCTATAGGTACATTTTTCATCACAAGTAAGAGAGATTCTTTGATGAATTTTGCACAGCATACAAACCATACTTACAGGTGTATGAAACTCTAGAATTTTCCAAATCTATTAAAAACTGTGGTAAAAATTGAGATAATTAACTACAAAATTTGATTTTTTTCTAAACATAAAGTTTAAAACGTAACAGCTCATTCATTTTTTCATAAATTAAATAGATTCTAGTGCTTCAGACACCTGTAAGTATGGTTTTTATGCTGTGTAAAATTCATCGCACAGTCTCTCTTACTTATGAAGAAAAGTGTACCTATAGCAACAAATTCAGCCAATAGTAAGTGAAAAATGATGTAATTTCACATGTAAAAAATTATTTTGTTTTGCTTTTGAACTTTCGCTGTTACGCGTGTGAATCCTGAATTCTTCCTGGTCATGCTGAAATGTTTTATGAATTTACTTGTAAAAATATAGACAGTGAAAATTAAAATGTCCTGTGGTGCCTCTCCTGCTCCAAGTCAGCCCGTTTGACGACCTACCCCCCTTAAGCCACTATCAAGTACAACACCGAAAAAAAATTTATTCAGGTGCATAGAAAGTGAGAAGGAGCAAAATTTAATATCAGTATGCCACTCCAATGCCAGATTAAATGTAATCGAAATAATAATATAATAATAATATTTAGATTATTTTTTTATCTGACGAGTGGCAGATTGACGTTATATTTGGTTCTCCTCACTTTCTATGCATTTGTACAAAAAGTTTTTTCAGTGTTGCATTTGAGAATGACTTAAGGCCGAAATCACGATAGTAATATAAAGTGAAGAAGTTTGTACAGTCAAATGGCGGAAATATCATTCAAACATTATTACATGACTGTGACCCAAAAATATGAAAAGATTATCAATAATTTACCTGTTACCATGTGGTGTGGGCTGTTAAATGGTACACGTGTTCGCCGGCCGGTGTGACCGAGCGGTTCTAGGAGCTTCAGTCTGGAACCGCGTGACCGCTACGGTCGCAGGTTCGAATCCTGCCTCGGGCATGGATGTGTGTAATGTCCTTAAGTTAGTTAGGTTTAAGTAGTTCTAAGTTCTAGGGGACTGATGACCTCAGCAGTTAAGTCCCATAGTGCTCAGAGCCATTTGAACCATTTTGGTACACGTGTTAAACCCCTGTGCAAGACTTGCCCCATCTGGTCTGTATGGTAGTTTCTCTCTGTCTTCGTCGGACATCAGTTTACTAAAGAATGGAAACATTCCTAGTCTGGAAGATTTTACAAAGTGCGGTATTTATAAAGTACAATGCTCCATTTGCTTCAAAAGATTAAATATGTGAGGAGCCAGAACAAACTTGCGACATCGTATAAGAAGAAGACTTAAAATTTAACAATTTTTTCATAGTTTACAATAAAAACAAAAATAGCTGATATGCTGATTGTGTCTACATAATATGTCTTTACCTGCTTGTATACCTTGAAAACGGACAAATTAACACGAAAAACTAAGTTCTTCACCTTGTAGCACTGACTGTTCGTAGTGCACAAATAGTGGTGCGATCCTCAACTACAATATGATTTTTGAGCAGAGTAAAAAAAAAAAAAAATAGAATCAGTAGAAGAATACTGCAGTTTTCTTTGTAGTATTCAACCACTTATCACTTTCGAAAAAAGAAGCAAATGGGATGTACTAAGTTTTCTTTTCTTTATCTGTTTAATTTGATACTGTATTTTGCTTCTACGTATCTTGAAATTTTTCAGTCTTTGTTTCTTACAGAAGTAATAGGAATGAAAACCCGGAAACTGGTTACTTCAGAAACCGGATATTTTGAGCGGTTTCAACAACAGGTAAAATTGGCAATGAAATAAACCGATATAACTGAAAACCGGTTGTTTCAGGTATAGCCGCCGTCCCTACCTGTTAGGCTCTACAAAGATTATGCGAAACAACTTTCTGCCCTTCTAGCAGCAGTTTATCGCAGTTCGCTGGAGCAACGAAGGTTACTCAACAATTGTGAGAAGCGCGGGTCATACCCGTTTACAACAAGAGAAATCGGAGAGATACGAGTAATTACAGGCGTATACCGCTGACGTCGATCTGTTGTAGAATTATGGAGAATATTTTAGGCTCGCGCATTAAAAGGATGAAAATCTCATCCACAAAAATGAACATGGCTACTGCAAAAGGACATCATGCGAAACCCAGATCACTCTAATAGTCCATGAGATTCAGAGCGCCGTGGACAAAGCGACCATGTTTATGCCGTATTCCTCGATTTCCGGAAGGCATTCGATAAGCTCTTCATTGCCGTTTAGTGAACGAGGTAAGAGCTTAGCGAGTAGGGTACCCGATCTGAGACTGGGTTGAGGGCTTCCTTGCATATGTGAGTCAACATGTTCTTAAAGGAATATAATCACAGATGTAAAGGTAATTTCTGGAGTTCCTTAGGAGATTGTTGTATCGTCATTACTGTTTACAATCTATATTCACGGTCTTAATGGGTAACAGCGGAAGCTCTGTCAGGCCATTTCCGGACGATTCTGTTGTCTACAGGAAATATCCGACAACAGAAATATGTAGCGAAATTCAAGAAGACCTGCAGAGAATCGACGATTCGTGAAGGGTCTCACAGTTGACCCTGAACGTAAATAAATGTGATGGATTGGTATTTAGGCGGAGAGATCCACTGCTGTCAGGTTACACTAATGCAAAAATACTGACTAACTTAAAATATCTGGGAATAACCACTCGGAGCGATCTAAAGTGGAATGACCGCAAAAACAATTACTAGGTATGATAGATGCCACTCTGAGAGTCATTAGGAGAATCTTAAGGAAATGTAATTCATCCACGAAACAAATGGCTCACAAAACACTTGTTCGGTGGATTCTGGACAAATGTTCATTAGTCTGGGATCCTTACCAAGTAGACTTACAATGCAAGAAGAGTCGCGAAATATACAGTTTGTTTCAAAAAGTGTCATATATTCCTACAGGAGGTAGTGTTGATCATAACTAGAACAGTTTGTATGATGATATATCTGGAAACCAAAACCTGTTGAGATATAGGCCAATCTGTCCTCTAATTCCCATCGGACTGTTACGCAGAAGTATACATTATAGGCTGTGCTGCCTGTGGTTACCACCAATCCTGACACTTCGATCAGCCCTTCTTCGCAATGAACCACGCGCTCTTTCAAATACAGCTGGCTCCATTTGGACTGAATCACATGCAATGATCACACACTAACAACAACGGCACATTGTCGATAGGTTTGGAATACGCCAATGCCCGTCAGTGCCCCCATAGTCAGAAATTCATTGGATTCACTTCCGATGAACGGGGAGAATCTGCTACTGGACTTCTCGATCAATCCATAGGCCATAAAACGTTGCGGTGAGGTGCTATTGCATGATCCATAGAAAATGAGGTGATGCCCCGTCATGCATAAACCACAGTCGTGATATTTCTGCAAGGATAACATTGTCGAATGGTGGTGGTAATTCATCACGCTGAAATCAGTGATTCAAGGCACCAATCTGTTCGGTAAATTCTATGGTTCTATTTATTTTTTTATTTTATTTATTTATTTATTATTCCGTGGGACCAAATTAAGGAGAAGTCTCCATGGTCATGGAACGAGTCAATACATGAAATTATAACACGATATTAGAAACAGATAAAATGAAATATAAAAAAAACATATTCAGGTGACAAGTCGTAAGTTTAAATGAAGAAAATCAACAATCTAACACTGGAATTTGCTTAATTTTTTAGCTCTTCCAGGAGCTCCTCGACAGAATAGAAGGAGTGAGCCATGAGGAAACTCTTCAGTTTAGACTTAAAAGAGTTTGGGCTACTGCTAAGATTTTTGAGTTCTTGTGGTAGCTTATTGAAAATGGATGCAGCAGAATACTGCACTCCTTTCTGCACAAGAGTCGAGGAAGTGCATTCTACATGCAGATTTGATTTCTGCCTTGTATTAACTGAGTGAAAGCTGCTAACTCTTGGGAATAGGCTAATATTGCTAACAACAAACGACATTAAAGAAAATATATACTGTGAGGGCAATGTCAGAATTCCCAGATTTTTGAATAGGGGTCGACAAGACGTTCTCGAACTTACACCACATATAGCTCGAACAGCCCGTTTTTAGCCAAAAATACCCTTTTTGAATCAGAAGAATTACCCCAAAAAATAATACCATACGACATAAGCATATGAAAATATACGAAGTAGACTACTTTTCGTGTCGAAGTGTCACTTATTTCAGATACTGTTCTAATGGTAAATAAAGCAGCATTTAGCTTCTGAACAAGATCCTGGATATAGGCTTTCCACAACAGCTTACTATCTATCCGAACGCCTAGGAACATTGTCATTGTCATTGTCATTGACATTGACATTTCTTGCCCATATACTGATACTGAAGCAATCCTGATGGTTGCTTGAGAATTTTCCATCTGCCCACACATTCATACTGTGATAATTTACTATACCAATGCCCAATTAACTCCAATGGAAAGACAGTCAACATCATCCAATACTACACATTGCTCGTCACAAGTAAAATGGCCCATAGCTAAACAGTTATTGATTCCTGGACATATAATTATAAGGATTTTTCTTCTAGTTTTGACCAATATGACCTCCTATAGCACAATGGCCGCGCTTTCCGGAGGACGACGGTTCAAACCCGCGTCCGGCCATCCTAATTAAGATTTTCCGTGATTTCCTTAAATCACTTCAGGCAAATGCCGGAATGGTTCTTTTGAAAGGGCATGGCTGACTTCCTTCCCTATCCTTCCCTAATCTAATGGGACCAAAGACCTCGCTGTTTTGTCCCCTTAGCAAATTAACTTCTGGTTTAGTAACAAATTCTGCAATACATTTTTCACACTATTTTTTAAAAAATTTTCACTGCAAATTTTACATATCTTTTTCAGTGTGTACATACAGTATTTACGTTTTAATCATTTCTTCTTGATAATTTTTTTTTTACGATATGTGGGAAACAGGACTACAGTAGCGGGTGAAGATAAACGCCACACACACACACACACACACACACTCACACAACTACAGGGTGCCCGTAGTTAAAATGCCAGTTTCAAAACACTGGTGATAAAGAACCACTGCTCAGAATGACATCAAATCTGAACAACATATTACTGACGCAGGGGGAAACGGCATGGAAAAAAAATATTTAATGAAAATTTGACCCGCACATGTCGCTGTAAGCGTAGGGATATGCACGCAAACAGACGCCCGGCACACGGCTGTTTCTCAGTTTGCGTCTGAGATGCCCAGCATGACAGTCATTATGAAGGAACGTGCACTGCTAGTAAATTTGTTTTACAAAATTGGCGACTGTGCACCAGTAGCCCTGTATAAATTCTTGACACTGAAGGGCATGAAGAAAGGTCTGTGTTTGCTAAGGGTCTGGAGGAAATGATTACGAAATTCGGAAAAACAGATTCTTTTGAAGTGCAATGTGGCAGAGGGAGTCATGTTGTTGATCCGACGGCTGCCGAAGATGTGGTCACGGCATTGTTGGAGGGGACATTGCCTCAAAGGTAGACAAGCCTGCGAGCATGGTGCGTAAAATCCAACGAATGATCCTGCGTTGCTATCCATACAAAATCACCCACGTGCAGGAGTTGCTTCCTGCTGACCTGCCCACAAGTCTGAAATTTCTTGTTCGCATGGAAGTGAACAATGCATGTTGATGGAACATTCTGTGGACAGATGAAGCCCATTTCCAAGGATAAGTCAATATGGAGAATTGCAGAATATGAGCAACGGAAAATCTGCTCTCACATCAACCGGTATCACTTCATTCTGCAAATGCGACAGTATGTTGTGAGTTGACAGCATCGTTTATCATAGGGCCGTATTTTTTTCGAGGATATGAGTCCAGCAGGTCCTATTAGCTGTACCGTCACTGGTAAACGCTATGCGAGGTTTTACGCATCATTGTCATTCCAACCGCCGGCCGGGGTGGCCGAATGGTTCTAGGCACTACAGTCTGCAACCGCGCGACCGTTACGGTCGCAGGTTCGAATCCTGCCTCGGGCATGGATGTGTGTGCTGTCCTTAGGTTAGTTAGGTTTAAGTAGTTCTAAGTTCTAGGGGACTGATGACCTCAGAAGTTAAGTCCCATAGTGCTCAGAGACATTTGAACCATTTTTTTGTCATTCCAACCCGTCAAAAACATGGATATGTAAGTAGGATCATTTTTATGCAAGATGGCGCTCCTCTCCACATTACACACCCAGTGAAGCGGCTGCCGCAGAGGCATTTTGGAAATGCTAGAATTATCAGCCGTCATTCCTCTATAGCCTGGCAGTCCAGAATCACCTGATCTTAATCCGTGTGTCTTCTGGTTGTGAAACGTGTTGTGTTCAGTGCTCCAGTTACAAACGCAGTTGAACTGAAGGCAGGCATTGGGCAACTCATTCTGAACATGACACATGACCCCCAAGACACACTGATCTGTTGTGAACATTGCGTTTTTCGACTTCAACTTGTGGCAGAAAACGGTCGGCAGCATTTGGAACAAGTGTTTCTCCAATCTCACGACAGCTAGAAACCAATGTCATTTCGATTTTTATCCTGTTTTTGACACCACAACAATTAACAACCGATGTCATTTTGCTTTTTACGCAGTTTTTATCCTCGTTGTTGTTGTTGTCTTCAGTCCTGAGACTGGTTTGATGCAGTTCTCCATGCTACTCTATCCTGTGCAAGCTTCTTCATCTCCCAGTACTTACTGCAACCTACATCCTTCTGAATCTGCTTAGTGTAGTCATCTCTTGGTCTCCCTCTACGATTTTTACCCTCCACGCTGCCCTCCAGTGCTAAATTTGTGATCCCTTGATGCCTCAGAACATGTCCTACCAACCGGTCCCTTCTGTTTGTCAAGTTGTGCCACAAACTCGTCTTCTCCCCAATTCTATTCAATACCTCCTCATCAGTTATGTGATCTACCCATCTAATTTTCAGCATTCTTCTGTAGCACCACATTTCGAAAGCATCTATTCTCTTCTTGTCCAAACTATTTATCGTCCATGTTCCACTTCCATACATGGCTACACTCCATACAAATACTTTCAGAAACGACTTCCTCACACTTAAATCTATACCTGATGTTAACAAATTTCTCTTCTTCGGAAACGCTTTCCTTGCCATTGCCAGTCTACATTTTATATTCTCTCTACTTCGACCATCATCAGTTATTTTGCTCCCCAAATAGCAAAACTCCTTTACTGCTTTAAGTGTCTCATTTCCTAATCTAATTCCCTCAGCATCACCCGACTTTATTCGACTACATTCCATAATCCTCGTTTCGCTTTTGTTGATGTTCATCTTATATCCTCCTTTCAAGACACTGTCCATTCCATTCAACTGCTCTTCCAAGTACTTTGCTGTCTCTGACAGAATTACAATGTCATCGACAAACCTCAATGTTTTTATTTCTTCCCCATGGACTTTAATACCTACTCCGAATTTTTCTTTTGCTTCTTTTACTGCTTGTTCAATATACAGATTGAATAACATCGGGGAGAGGCTACAACCCTGTCTTACTCCCTTCCCAACCGCTGCTTCCCTTTCATGTCCCTCGACTCTTATAACTGCCGTCTGGTTTCTGTACAAATTGTAAATAGCTTTTCGCTCCCTGTATTTTATCCCTGCTACCTTTAGAATTTGAAAGAGAGTATTCCATTCAACATTGTCAAAAGCTTTCTCTATGTCTACAAATGCCAGAAATGTAGGTTTGCCTTTCCCTAATCTAGCTTCTAAGATAAGTCGTAGGGTCGGTATTGCCTCACGTGTTCCAGTATTTCTACAGAATCCAAACTGATCTTCCCCAAGGTCGGCTTCTACTAGTTTTTCCATTCGTCTGTAAAGAATTCAAGTTAGTATTTTGCAGCCGTGGATAACTGATAGTTCAGTAATTTTCATATCTGTCAACACCCGCTTTCTTTGGGATTGGAATTATTATATTCTTCTTGAAGTCTGAGGGTATTTCGCCTGTCTCATACATCTTGCTCACCAGATGGTAGAGTTTTGTCAGGACTGGCTCTCCCAAGGCCGTCAGCAGTTCTAATGGAATGGTGTCTACTCCTGGGGCCTTGTTTCGACTCAGGTCTTTCAGTGCTCTGTCAAACTCTTCACGCAGTATCGTATCTCCCATTTCATCTTCATCTACATCCTCTTCCATTTCCATAATATTGTCCTCAAGTACATCGCACTTGCATAGACCCTCTATATACTCCTTCCACCTTTCTGCTTTCCCTTCTTTGCTTAGAACTGGGTTTCCATCTGAGCTCTTGATATTCATACAAGTGGCTCTCTTTTCTCCAAATGTCTCTTTAATTTTCCTGTAGGCAGTATCTATCTTACCCCTAGTGAGATAAGCCTCTACATCCTTACATTTATCCTCTAGCCATCCCTGCTTAGCCATTTTACACTTCCTGTCGATCTCATTTTTGAGACGTTTGTATTCCTTTTTGCCTGCTTCATTTACTGCGTTTTTATATTTTCTCCTTTCATCAATTAAATTCAATATTTATTCTGTTTCCCAAGGATTTCTACTAGCCCTCGTCTTTTTACCTACTTGATCCTCTGCTGCCTTCACTACTTCATCGCTCAGAGCTAGCCATTCTTCTTCTACTGTATTTCTTTCCCCCATTCCTGTCAATTGTTCCCTTATGCTCTCCCTGAAACTCTGTACAACTTCTGGTTTAGTCAATTTATCCAGGTCCCATCTCCTTAAATTCCCACCTTTTTGCAGTTTCTTCAGTTTTAATCTACAGTTCATAACCAATAGATTGTGGTCAGAGTCCACATCTGCCCCTGGAAATGTCTTACAATTTAAAACCTGGCTCCTAAATCTCTGTCTTAACCATTATATAATCTATCTGATACCTTCTATTGTCTCCAGGATTCTTCCATGTATACAACCTTCTTTTATGATTCTTGAACCAAGTATTAGCTATGATTAAGTTATGCTCTGTGCAAAATTCTACCAGACGGCTTCCTCTTTCATTTCTCTCCCCCAATCCATATTCACCCACTATGTTTCCTTCTCTCCCTTTTCCTACTCTCGAATTTCAGTCACCCATGACTATTAAATTTTCGTCTCCCTTCACTACCTGAATAATTTCTTTTATCTCATCATACATTTCATCAATTTCTTCATCATCTGTGGAGCTAGTTGGCATATAAACTTGTACTACTGTAGTATGCATGGGCTTCGTGTCTATCTTGGCCACAATCTACATCTACATCTATACTCCGCGAGCCACCTTACGGTGTGTGGCGGAGGGTACTTATTATACCACTATCTGATCCCCCCTTCCCTGTTCCATTCACGAATTGTGCGTGGGAAGAACGACTGCTTGTAAGTCTCCGTATTTGCTCTAATTTCTCGGATCTTTTCATTGTGATCATTACGCGAGATATATGTGGGCGGTAGTAATATGTTGCCCATCTCTTCCCGGAATGTGCTCTCTCGTAATTTCGATAATAAACATCTCCGTATTGCGTAACGCCTTTCTTGAAGTGTCCGCCACTGGAGCTTGTTCAGCATCTCCGTAACGCTCTCGCGCTGACTAAATGTCCCCATGACGAATCGCGCTGCTTTTCGCTGGATCATTCATTATGCTGTTGGTAGTAGCTTACCTGCACTCCTATTTTTTTATTCATTGTAACTGGTTTTGGTGCGTGGTCACCCCAGGTAACTGACTAACAGATCAACAGAGAGTGCAAAACTGCCGCAATGTCGGATAACGCAAAGAAAGTAATAAGGCCCTGTGACTCCTGATTGAACTGCGGTGGCAGTGTTGACATTAATTGATTCAGAATTGATCCCTTTTAATTAAAAAGGGGTGCACATTGATGTTATATTCAGCTATTGAACACAGATGCAAATGTTGAACATAAAATTAATTAAGAAAGTGACTTGGGATTTCAACTAATTGATTGAAAACAGATGCAGTCGATTAGCACAGATTTATTTTAACTCACGACCTTCAATCATCACATTACATGACACTCCTAACAGGCAGCGGTAATAAATTGCGTTTGCGTGGAGTAAAGCGCGATAAATCAAAGTAATTCCTATCGACTGACCCAGGCGTAATGCCAAGTGCCAGAAGAATTCTACAATACATGGCCTATGAAACCCTCGTGGAAGCTTTGCCGACGTGATCCAGCAAATTAATCAATGGCCAGAGCGGGCGCAATATCACCGAATACAGCGTGGCGGAGCGGTGTCGTTGTGTGGACGTCGGCCGACCTCGTGGTGCTGCAAGGCTGCGCTCGTCTTCTCACTCCTAGCTATCTTGCTCAGTACATAGCTGAACCAAAACTTCCTATCTCCAAGCTCATTCGTTCCATTTGCTAAGTCCTAAACTGCAGATATGCTCACTCTTTCTCAGGCAAGTTGAGTAAAGAATGCCACGTCCGCACTCTAGGCAAGCTGGGAATGGAAGACCTCTACAGAGGCTTCTCACAGTCTGCTCTTTGCCTCAGTTTCCCCTCTAGCAAAATCACTTACGCCAATTGCAGCACAAGTCGTGTTAATTATGCGTCGCTTCCCAGTGCTGACCAATGCCTACTCTGGGAAGTGAACAAATTCCCACAAAATTTCCCTTCCTCTCAACTTCTGCTATTTCGCTCCTCCCAGGCCCCCCATCAAGGTTAGTGTCTGCGCAAACACCAATTTTTCCGGAATTCTGACTCCCAGGAGAGTACTTCAAATTCCTTGGTCCTACGTTCCCATCGGAGGCCGGCGTATTTCATGCTGTCGCTCTTCACCTGATTTACTTCAGGCTCTGCGGACTGTGAACTCACTGTGAAGTTGCTATAGTCATGAACACGCATATTTTGACCTCTCTTGGCCGCTCCACCGTAGCTTTGCGCGGCTTTCTCGCATGTTTCACAGAAAATGGGATGACGGACATTTATCAACAGGCGTAAAGTTCTCTGTCTGTTTCCCGGTACACCAGCATGGAGTCGGGGTCAACCACCCACTCACTGTCACTCTTAAGGCGGCTGGAGGCCACGCCGCGTTACCGCTGTCTCAGAGCTTGACCCGCCCTAAGCTGCCTATTGTCGCTGCCCTTAGCCACTCCCCCGGCGGCCACGGTCCATTCTGAGTACTTCCCTGAGGTAAACTAGCCTCCAGTAAATCGACACGTTTCCACAAAGTTTTCATGTCATGTGAATTACTTTAAAACCATCACCCGACATTAATTATTCCAATATGTCCATACTATACCCTCTACAAGATGCATTGTGCCTTGTCAGTCATTTTTGTTCAGCCCTACTGTTCGCTCAACGTGAGTTTGGTGATCTTTAATGACTTCATGTAAGGGGCATAGTTCTTGCCATCTTACATCATTATTAAACCTACTCCTGCATTACCCCTATTTGATTTTGTATTTATAATCCTGTATTCACCTGACCAAAAGTCTTGTTCCTCCTGCCACCGAACTTCACTAATTCCCTCTATATCTAACGTCAACCTATCCATTTCCCTTTTTAAATTTTCTAACCTACCTGCCCGATTAAGGGATCTGACATTCCACACTCCAATCCGTAGAATGCCAGTTTTCTTTCTCCTGATAACGACTTCCTTTTGAGTAGTCCCCGCCTGGAGATCTGAATGGGGGACTATTTTACCTCCGGAATATTTTACCCAAGAGGACGCCGTCATCATTTAACCATACAGTAAAGCTGCATGCCCTCGGGAAAAATTACGGCTGCAGTTTCCACTTCCTTTCAGCCGTTCGCAGTACCAGGACAGCAAGGCCGTTTTGGTTAGTGTTGCAAGGCCAGATCAGTCAATCATCCACACTGTTGCCCCTACAACTGCTGAAAAGGCTGCTGCCCCTCTTCAGGAACCACACGTTTGTCTGGCCTCTCAACAGATACCCCTCCGTTGTGGCTGCACCTACGGTACGGCCATCTGTATTGCTGAGGCACGCAAGCCTCCCCACCAACGGCAAGGTCCATGGTTCATGGGGGTTCTCAGGACAATTAAAAACCGATTATTCCCATTCTATGTGCTACGACCTTTCTGTGATGGATTGGATTACTTATCTAACAAGTGTCACAACTGTTGTCTGCTGAACTTGTGCAGTCATGCACATTGCACAGTACGGACTGTGTAATGTGCAACTCAAACAATTGACGTCGTATTGCGATTCATCTGTCATTTGTAGCCGACCCCATTTACACCAAGACGCTTACAGCGCCATGTATTGGTAAAATATTCGTTAAATATTTTTGTTCCATATCGTTTCCCCCTGCGTCAATAGTATGTTGTCCAAATTTGACGTCTTACTGAGCAATGGGTCTCTTTCTAAAGCGTTTTGAAACTCGAAATTTAATTATGGACACACTGTATATAGAAAATGTACATCATGGATACTCACACACACACACACACACACACAGACAGTCATACATGTGCGCACTATATAAACAACCAACCACATACTCAATCACTTAAATTAATAGTGTGATTACGAGAGGGTCCCGATCCCGTCCCTACTGATGAACAATTTGTCGTCATGACTCGAGAGCCCGACTTTTAGCTGCAGTACAGTATGCACCTCCAGCCCTCTCGATGTAAGGACTAATTGACGCACCACATACGAAACAGCGCCAGTGCTCTCGAGCAAACGCCTTTTGTAATCCTCTATCGCGCTAGACTTTGAGGCTGCACAATGCACATCATGAGAACGCTTTTGTGTGGCACCTGCATCTATGTGGTACACATATGTCTTTGACCTCGGTCCCACAAACTCCACAATCTGCCTCGTCTTTCAGTAAGTCGATAACCTTCTTGTTTCACGGTGTTATTCAGCGAGGATTATCAGCTGCGTAGTCAGACATGTTGAATGTATTGGGATTGTACCTATTTACTTCATATGGACCGCAGTTTTCTCCCAGTGGAGAAAACTGTCTGCTTCAGTATCAAGTAACTCTGGATTAGCGAAGTTTGGCTTCACAAACTCTTGGTGAAAGGTGTACTTGTGGAGTTTGGAGAGGTCAAGAATACACATACTGATAGAGATAGGCTTCATGACCTCCACAGCGACTAGCCCTTGATTGAAGATAGTGACCACTGGAAATTTGGCCTAGTGATATAATCTCTTCCGCCCCAACGCCTTCCCCGACGGTGAGCTAAATGAATTTCGCGATATTCCTTAAAGTTTTCCATTGTTTCCCTGAAAACTGAGTTGTTCATTAACTTATAAAAATCTTTTTCGAAATCACACATCTCAATGCCCTCTTTTGGAGTTTGAGTCAATTTACTCCTTCAGCCAGCTTGAATTGCCGATGGAGATGGCACAGGTGATTCTAACAAGTTACGTCCCCAACCTGACACAATTCTGGAGATTTCTGTGGTGCGGAATTTTCTGGGGTGCAGAATGTATCTCTGCTTGCACCACAGCATGGTTTTCAACTTGGGAATGGAATCTTCGCATAGCACTAGCCGCTCTGGACACAGTGGTAAGTGGCAGTGCACTCGATGCAAATACGTGCGATATTTCAGGTCTGCTACCGGGATATATCCCTCACCAGAATCCCCAGTCCCGTCTGGACATCCATTGGAACCATCCAGTCGGCAGAGACTGCTGCATGGCTTTCTCCTAGAGGTTTTTTGCATCCAATGTAACTTAAATCGTCAGATAGCCTGTACTTCTCCTTGATAATTCGTGAGTTATTCGCCTAGGTGAACCTATGCACACCCTGGCAAAGTCCCCTGCGAATCCTGCGTTCACAGAAGAGCAGCACGCCCACATAGGTCAACAGTTCGATATCGATACGCATCTTCCTTAAAACAGCGTCCCACGAAAGCCATGGCATGGTGAAATAGAAGGCTGGATCCAAAAAGTGTATGTGCCCAGGCATAAAGTTCAGAACTTCTACCGAGCGAGGTGGTGCAGTGGTTAGCAATTTGGACTCGCATTCGGAAGGACGGCGATTCAAATCCGCGTCCAGCCATCCTGATTTAGGTTTTCCGTGATTTCCCTAAATCGCTTCAGCCAAATGCTGGGGTTCTTCCTTTGAAAGAGCATGGCCCACTTCCTTCCCCATCCCTCCCTAATCCGATGAGACCAATGACCTCACTGTTTGGTCTCTCCCCCCTCCCCCACCCCCCCAACCAACCAACCAACCAACCAGAGCTTCTCAGATATGTTTCAAAGCAGGTGTTCATTGATATTCATGTATCATCTTACATATTCTCCTAATTCAGGGATGTTGAACTACTGCCAAATATTCACTGCATGCTCATACTCCACATCAATTAAAGCAGAACCCGTTAGTTTACTGCAGAATGCAGTTATGTCAGGCAATGTGGTTTCCTGAAGTCTCTCATCTGAATCCAGGTATTCATAAGAAATACCACCTTCTATGTCACTAGAGGAAACTTTGCATCATTGGCATATGCGGTGCTGGTGATACACTTTGAAACGTCCCCTTAAAACAATTATACAAGACTGTGCTTAAACTGACACACAATATTTTTTAGCGCAACGCAATCTGACTTTCAGAAATCCCTACAAAGGAATGGCCCTGACTAACATTAACCTGTACCTTTCACAAATCACTTACCTCACCAAAAATCTTCGTTACTCGAACTACTGCAATACAGCGAGCACCACTACTGCCAGCTAAATAAAAGATTCAAACTACTGAAGGCAGTAACTACTGATAGGCATAGTTAGCAAATGAAAGATTTTAATAGAGAACAAACAATGTATTTACCTTAATAATCATAATATATATGCTATCCAGTCTTACAAATTTCAAATCTCCGCCATTTCTCTCCCCACATCCACTACTGCTGGCGGCTCACCTCCAACTGCTCAACGCTACGTGCTGTTCACATCCAGCTGCCGCTGCCCAACACTACAATGGCAGACAACAATGCAAACTAGCCACAGACTGCACACAGCACAGCCAGTGATTTTCATACCGAGCGCTACGTAACGTTGCCGATAAGAAAACATAAACAGCCTACCTACATAGCCCCCATGCACCCCACAAAAAATTTTACAAATTGTTTTGGGCAGTGGCCAATAATGATTTGATAAAATTTTTCATAATTACAATAACAAAGATATCAAATGCACACACTTATTGATACAATGTTGGTCAAAAGCTAAAATTTTCTCACAGTCCATAAAGATAGTCCTGATCATTCATCATAATAGTAATTACAGGTTTTTTTTCACAAAGTCTCATTAGTAAAAGAAATTGCACACAGAAGTAGTGGATTTCCATGCAGTCTTGAAGAAGTAGTGTTGTCCTTCCAATGGAAAGACAGTGCTGACTCTTGACATGCAGACAGGTAATGGGCCACAACAGAGCAAACCCACAGCAGAGTCATTCGACGTTTTGAAGATTGGTAGGTAGGTCATCACAGAGTAGACCCACTGTAGTCCTGGTAGAGATTGTGGTATTGGTGGGCCACCAGAGGTGCAGACCCACTGCAGTCCTTGTAGAAATAATGGTATTGGTGAGTCAGCAAAGGTGTAGACCCACTGTAGTCCTTGTAGAAATAATGGTACTGGTGAGTCAGCTAAGGTGTAGACCCACTGTAGTCCTTGTAGAAACAATGGTATTGGTGGGTCATCAAAGGTGTAGACCCACTGTAGTCCTTGTAGAGATGGCCAGCAGCCATCTGCTGCTACTGTGCAGGTGCACAATCACCATCGAAGAGTCTTGCAGAGAATATAGCAAGTCCATAAACCACTCACTTGTGCACTTACGAAGTTTTTGGAATTGTCCTTAGAACCAGCAATGCTGTTATCCAGTCCCTTGCTGAATTAGTAACACACGTGTAAACACTAACAGTCCCAACTTCTCACATATTGTCCATATACTATGACCAACAGAAACGTGTGCAGTGAAATGTAACTTGCAAGTTACTTAATTTGATGAACTAGTGTCAACTACAGTTTTATAACATAAAAATACAATAACAAAGGTACAAAATACATCATTAAAGAACATAACAATACAGATAACATTTATACTACAGGCTTTACAAAAGAATAGAAATAAACAGATACATCAGTGTTACAGGAATTATGACATAAGTACACACATAAAAGATCAGAATAACTTTCGAAACATCAACTTCACACATGAGCCTTAAAGCAAAACAGAATTAATAATGTCTAACACTTTAACAAAGTAAATAACATATTATTAATGCAAATTATATTTGAGGATAACAGTATTCCTCATCATAGTTCATGTAGCTGAGTATTAGAAAAATTCTACAACATAAATCGTATCAGATAAAGATATAAAGACAGGAAGAACATAAATACACAAGGGTACACAAACACATAGTGGGATAACACAAAAGGAAAGGACAGGGTTCGTTTTCAGTGTAACATTTGGTACTGCAGTCCAACCCAAAACTTCATTCCATAGATCTTTCGTCTTATTTCAACCTTTGCTTCCACCAAAAAAATCCTATCCAAGCATGCTTTCTGTATTTTTCTCGTATAACCTCTCAGTGCATTTCTTCAAATTCATCGCAACTCATTCTCTTATATAGTCTACCCCTTCTTAAGCTAACTTAAATCTACTGAGCTCAGATGCTAAACTAAGGGACGAGGCAATGCAGTAGCACAAAACAATTAATGCAAACAGCAATGAAAAAATGCAGATTTGCGAAGCAAGCAGCATTATAGATATTAGCAAAGCAATCGCAATATTACAACTAATATAAGGCAATGTGCAGCAAACAACAAAAATAAATCAGTAGTGAACTGGCTTAGAAGAGTAACACAAATTAAAATTCAGTAACACTATGCCCGGCAAACAGCAGCAGCAAATGAAATAACTTATATCTAAACATGACATAGCTCAAGCAGAAAAAATATTACAGTAAAAATGGCCATGTTTAATACCTATGTCACATCTTAACACTTGAGTGATGCATCACAATTTATTCTACAAAAGAAATTACCAAATACTTGAAAAGAAAATTCTGTATGCAATTCCTGTGAAGGGAAATGTGTTTTTGTGCTCCTTCGTTTTTTTTTAAGTACATCAAAGTTATTCTTTACTGGGTCTGTAGGCATAAAATATTTATATTAGTACATCTATAAAATTTTATTTTAACCAATGCTGCAGGGCAGCTAGAAACTAGATATTAAACAAAATGAGTAAATAAATACATAAAGCATTTCTCTCAACTAAATATTTCTCGTCATTTCATTAGGCATTGCAGTAAATATCATAAATTAAGAGCTCCACAGTGTTATCATGTTTTCAAGTTTGAGGGTGTCGTATTTACGATGCTTTCTACAAAGGAATGTCAATAGCAAGGATAATGGCCTCCCTTTTTTTTTTACCTGTGCCTCTGAAAGGGCACACACTAATGGCTTTTTCTCCAGGTGTCTGACACAGCTGGGTGCCCACGACGCATTACGTGCAGGTGGTCACTTAACTTTCTTATGGAAATATTTACGACAGCAGTTTCCGCTACAGTGACAGTCTCATATAAAAATTTCACAGGTCGAGAATTTGCGTTTCAATTCTGTGGAAACAAAATCCTGTAAATATAACAGTGTCCAAAAATTTTCGCCAGCATAGTGATACATTCACGCATATACACACATTTCATAACTCTTAAAGTACGATTCTCGGTTCCCAACATCCTTTTTTCACAAACCAGGGTCCCTAACCACTACTCATTATTCCTTAACTTATTCGTCGACACTTCTTCAATATTTCCTCATAACAGATAAGTAGCATAATCAAATAAATCATATTGTAAGTACGCTGTTTATATTTTCTTATTGGCAACGTTACGTAGCGCTCTGTATGAAAATCACTGGCTGTGCTGTGTGCAGCCTGTGGCTAGTTTGCATTGTTGTCTGCCATTGTAGTGTTAGGCAGCGGCAGCTGGATGTGAACAGCGCATAGCGTTGCGCAGTTAGAGGTGAGCCGCCAGCAGTGGTGGATGTGTGGAAGGAAATGGCGGAGTTTTGAAATTACATATATTATGACTTTTGATGATATTAAGCTGGCAGTAGTGGCGCTCGCTGTATTGCAGTAGTTCCAGTAACGAAGATTTTTGTGAGGTAAGTGAGTTGTGAAAGGTATAGGTTAATGTTAGTCAGGGCCATTCTTTTTCAGGGATCTTTGATAGTCAGATTGCGTTGCTCTAAAAACATTGTGTGTCAGTTTAAGCACAGTCTTGTATAAATTTTTCTAAGGAGACGTTTCATAAGTACGTTTTGTGGCTGCCAGCGGTGTGAGTCATTGCCTATTGTCTCTTTGTTGGCGCGCATCGTTATTGGGATTTGGAGACCTAACTTCTACAAATTCACGTTGCCCAGAGGGCCCAGCTCTGTTAGAAACCCGCCAGTTCTGATGAAATTCACGTCTGTCGTTTTGTCGGTAGTTTACATAGTTTCTTTCTTGTCTGTCACGTGGTGGAGAATTTCTCCCTGAATTACCAGTGCATGGTGGACCGTTGCGTCTGAAGTTATTCTGTCTCCCGTGATAATAATTCTTCTGGTTGCCAAATTGTCTGTTTCTATGAGTGTCTCTGTCATATTCATTACTACGGAAATGCGATCTCTCTCTGTAACTATTACTCAGCCTGTGGTTGTCATACGGGTGGTGTCTCTTTTGGTCACGATTTACGTTGTAAGAATAGAATTGTCGTGTCCAGTTATTGTTTCTGTCGTCACGGAATTGTGATGGATGTGACCTGTAGTAATTGTTTTCCTGTTTTCGCATGCTGCGACTGTCAGTGTCAATTTCTAGTTCTTGTAACAGTCCCTGAAAAGCTTCAATGTCGTCTTTGAACGTCCTGCTAAAATAATATGCCGTAAATGTTCAGGTAATTTGATTAAGCAAATGCGGATGAGTTCTGAGGGGCTGTATGGGTTTGACAGGTACTGATTCTTGTGCAACATGTCTTCAAAATATTTGACAAGACTGGAAAATTCAGATTGTTCGAAGTGTTTCATCATTATGATGCTATGTTTTACTCGGTCTTGTGTGGCTTGAGACCAATATGCTGAGAGGAAGGCATGGTAAAATTCTCCTTCACTGTGACAATCGTGAATGACCGATCGCATTCTTACAGCTGGTTCATTCTCTAAGTAGCCACACATAAATTCTAATCTGTGCTCCAATGACCAGTTAGGAGGAAAACAATGAGAGAATTGATGGAGCCACGCTTGTGGATGAATGTCGTTGGCAGAATTCTTAAACGTTTTGAATTTACGTGTAGTAATGAACAGCTTATAGTCAAAATCATCGTGTCGGCGAGTAGCATATCGGTCATTGTTACGTCGTGTCGGCGGTTCCATCTCAAAATTCGGTCCACCTTGCCAATTTCTTTCATAACTTCCGAAATGCCCTGTGTTATTATTTTGTGGCTGTTCCGTATTTCTATGTCCCTCTTCCCGTATTGGAGCGCGAGTGTCCTCTGATATACGTAATTCTTGTATTACCTGTGTCAGCTGATCTTGTACTTCCCGGATTTCTCTTTTGTACTGTGTATTGATTTGATTTTGATTTTGTTTGAATTTTCTTACTTGTTCATACTCTTCTGTGTCAGTGAAGGCTACGGGTCTTGTGTCATTCAGATCATCATCTACCTTTGTAGATAAGTTAGTGACCTGATCCGGAAGTTCGGTTACTTTCTCCGATAGTGTACTTATTTCCTCCATGTGTCTTTCTGAACCAATTTTCAGGGTATCTACTGTGTCCTTTAAGTTTTCCTGAGTTTTTGCAAGTTGCGTAACCGAATCGGTAGATGCAACTGAGTCAATTTTAGCTTGCAAGGTCTCATGATTTTCATGAACAATAGTTTGCAGTTCTTTTATGGCTGCTTCGTGATTCTGTAATGCATTTTCATGACGCGAAAAAATAGGTTGGAAATGCTCACAAATTTGTGTTTTTACGTCATTACAGACCTTTTGACATTTCGATTCGATGTTATGTAACTCAGTGGTTAAATCTTCACGTGTTTGTGCAAGTGTGGTGTCTAACTTTTGAAGATTTTGTTCCATTGTGTCTAACTTTTGAAGATTTTGTTCCATTGTGTCTAACTTTTGAAGCTTTTGCTGTGTTTGTCTCTGATTTTGTTCCATTGTGTCTAACTTTTGAAACTTTTGCTGTGTTTGTCCCATTTGTTGTATTAATTGTAATAACAATGCATTGGTGTCTGAAACATGTTCCTCAGTGCTTTTCGGCAGTGAATTTGCATCGGCAACATTCACCTTTTGACAAGCGGAAAATGTGTCTTGACTCATTTGAAAAAACGGTGAGAACCCAAAACCTGAGTCTACAGTATTTGCAATATTGTGTTCTGTCATTCCCGATTCCTGAGGCGAGCTGTTGCCGACCGATCGATCGATAATGCTTCCCTGTTCACTACCTGTTTCACTGTCTACACCATTATTTGACGCCCGCTCCATTTCCCTATGCACAGTTACCAAATTACTACTTTGAACATTTGTAAATTCATTACTCGGCGGCGCTGATAAGCTACGCTCGTCGTTACTATTATTTCTCAGTTTACTTTGGAGCCTAGTGTTACGTTTTTCACACGCCATTATTGTCACAATATTTCACACGATAACACAGAAAAGCACAATTTGAAGAGTAAAATAAGATAACACATTAATATAGAAATGGAAATAATGTCTACTTAAATACTTGGTGCAAATCTACATGCATGTCACAACTGTTTTACTGTACAACAATGAAAGACTGCAACTACAAAGGAGATTCTCTCTATAATTACACGCTAGCAATAAACAAAAGCTACACGAAATACACAAACTACAAGAAAAAATCAGAAGATTCCAGTGAGGTATCCTAGGCTAAGGGTCGACATATGAAACGTCCCCTTAGAAAAATTTATACAAGACTGTGCTTAAACTGACACACAATGTTTTTAGCGCAACGCAATCTGACTATCAAAGATCCCTGCAAAAGAATGGCCCTGACTAACATTAACCTATACCTTTCACAAATCACTTACCTCACAAAAATCTTCGTTACTGGAACTACTGCAATACAGCGAGCGCCACTACTGCCAGCTTAATATCATCAAAAGTCATAATATATGTAATTTAAAAACTCCGCCATTTCCTTTCACACATCCACCACTGCTGGCGGCTCACCTCTAACTGCGTAACGCTACGCGCTGTTCACATCCAGCTGCCGCTGCCTAACACTACAATGGCAGACAACAATGCAAACTAGCCACAGGCTGCACACAGCACAGCCAGTGATTTTTATACAGAGCGCTACGTAACGTTGCCAATAAGAAAATATAAACAGCCTACTTACAATATAGCATCAGCTTATTGATCATAAACATACCGCAACAGCATAATACACATAGTCATCGTAAAAATAACATCATAACACCTCAGTCAAATCTCAAAAACGTCGTAGCTTTCTGAAATAATGTCAAAACCTAAAAAAATTCTCTGCTCATTTCAATAGTGCCATCTACCTCAAACGTACTTTAAAATCATTCTCCCTTACCAAATACATCATTCAAAGCTCTCATAGTATCACAATGGTTCTGAAAAATATGAAGGGTTCACACAGTACAGACAAAATACAATTTCATAAGTGTGAAGTTATCCAGCTGTGTAATCCAGCTGTGTAATTGCGTATACATCTGTCACTGACGTAGTAAAAAAATTTGTCTCTCTCAGTTAAATGATCAGATAGCTGTGTAATTTGTGTGTTAGAGGAATATGGTACCGATGTGTAAAGTTGTATAAGCAAATACCATATTAGCTAGGGCTCCTTGTGCTTGCCAAACACATGGTACACAAAGTAGGCGTGTACCCCCCTGAGGATTAATGTAATTATACCCTCAGGTGTTACAGATTACAGCAATGGAATGAAATGTATTACGGAAAACCTTTGTATCATTGTACTTCAAATATCTTTAAACATGAATGATTTAAGTACAAAATTAATCACTCAAATACGTGTCCTGTAGCGCTAAATGTGCGTCTTGCTGTAAGATGATCTCTGTGGAAGCGTCGTAGTTATTGTCCTCCGAAAGCTAAGTTCTGCAGAAGTCAATGTACTTACCTCATGATAAACAAAAGTGAAATGAAACTTCCTGGCAGATTAAAACTGTGTGCCCGACCGAGACTCGAACTCGGGACCTTTGCCTTTCGCGGGCAAGTGCTCTACCAACTGAGCTACCGAAGCACGACTCACGTCCGGTACTCACAGCTTTACTTCTGCCAGTACCTCGTCTCCTACCTTCCAAACTTTACAGAAGCTCTCCTGCGAAGGTTCGCAGGAGAGCTTCTGTAAAGTTTGGAAGGTAGGAGACGAGGTACTGGCAGAAGTAAAGCTGTGAGTACCGGACGTGAGTCGTGCTTCGGTAGCTCAGTTGGTAGAGCACTTGCCCGCGAAAGGCAAAGGTCCCGAGTTCGAGTCTCGGTCGGGCACACAGTTTTAATCTGCCAGGAAGTTTCATATCAGCGCACACTCCGCTGCGGAGTGAAAATCTCATTCTGAAAAAGTGAAATGCTTTGCGTATAGATATCTTAGTTATTACGCTTATTGTTGTGATGAAGAAAGTACTGTGCTGTAACGTATTGTTGTGCTACGAAAGAGGCTGTCTCATTGTAGCTATACCACAAAAGTTACTACTAAAACATGTTTTACTTTACAGAAGAATTCAGAAAAACTGTGCAGATATAAAACAGATACACCGCAAAAGCAACATTGTAAATTGTCACTCATTAGTAACGTCGTGATATAATCGTGTAGCTGCCACATAAACTAACCACTGTGTCATCTGGTATCTCTCAGAAAGAACTTTAATTCAGAATGTATTTTCAAGTAAACCAAAATGTTGCATTAAAATCTCATTAGCAGTACTGGTAAATGTTCTAAGTATGTGAGCCTTATGGTCGTAATCGTGCAACTAACAAGCAAGAATGCACCCACACAATAACACTGTGTCGTCTGTTCACAATAACAATGCATTCGTAATTTCTGTTTAAATAAGTTCTCTTGGTTCTTGACTGGATATTTAACTTCAAACATTATTGCATGGTAACAGTTTCCAAGTCTGACAATGCGTACTAGAAATGTGAAGTGAAACGTTTTATGGCAAAGACAAAGTTAAAAAGCAGATTATCTTTCAATAAACGGTTTACATGTGAATTGTGGTGTAAACCTTTAATCTTCCTAGTACGCAGAGTTTCAACTTCAACGCAATTATCATGTGGTATACGTCGGATTCTGTAAGGTCCATTGTAAACTAGAAAGAATTTGTGACTCAAGTGTTTCTTCTTATGTGACAATGAATGAGCTTTAATGAGAACTTTCTGACCAATATATAATTTCTTTGCATTTGCTTTACCGCGTAGTTTTCTCCTTTTGTTTGCTGCAGATTTTATATTTTTAAGAGCCAAATCAATTATGTCTTTGTGTCGAAGTTTACGTGTATTCGGGAAAGGTACAAGCTCTCTGATTCTGTTCGGTGGTTCTTCATTCTTTAGTACAAGAGTAGGTGGTAAAGCAGTGGAATCATAAGGCATTTCATTCAGCACGTTTTGAAGTAAGTGTAAATATCTGTCCCAATGCTGATGCTTTCTGTGACAATAAAGTCTGCAAAGCTTATTGATTTCTTTCATAATCCTTTCAGACGGGTTACAATGTGGTGAGTACAATGAAATAAAAACAGGTTTGATTTTATGATTCCGAAGCATGCGTGACCAAACAGCAGATCTGAATTGCGGTCCGTTATCTGAAATGACTTTAGCAACGTGGCCAACTTCACGTAAGAAATTTTTAACAAAGGCGTTGGATACAGACCGCCCAGTGGCTTTTCGTAACGGAGTGAAAGAAACAAATTTTGAAGTAAGTTCAACAGCGACTAGAACGTACGAAAATCCATTCGATGTTCTGACAAGGGGTCCCAAGAGATCAACAGCAGCAAATTCTTTTAATTTAGAAGGAATGATAGGAAACAACGGAGCACGATGTGAGATAGTAGATGGTTTCGCCTTTTGACAAAGTTTACAAATAGACAAGACTCTTCGAATTCTCTTTTCCATATTGTTAAAATAACAAGTCGTTCGAAGAATATGATAACATTTTCGTGGGCCAAAATGTGCATAGCTGAAATGAATGTACCAAATGAGCTTATTAACAAAATCGTCAGGAATGCAAAGTACCCATAGCTTGTCATCAACAGTGCAGCGTTTGAAGAGTATGTTGTTTCTAACCAGGTAATAATGCCGAATCTGAGTGTGTGTCTTTTCATGCCATTTACTTTTGATGTCTTTCCAAATCGGATCTTTATCTTGTTCATGAGCAATGTCCTTTAAAGATGTGGTGATGAAGTTTTCAAAGGCGACTTTCTGAATGTAAAGAATACTGAAATTTTTCTCAATGTTGCCTTCTGTGGTACTTTTCTCAAGCCCAGCCGGTGCGCGTGACAGCGCGTCCGCAACAATGTTCTCCTTGCCGGGAATGTAGACTATTGTGAAGCGGAATTCTTGCAGAAACAATGCCCAACGTTTTAACCTGTCATGATTTAATTTTGAAGACATAAGAAATTGTAATGCACGATGATCACTGTATACTTTTACGTGCTTGCCAGAAAGAAAGAAACGGAATTTGTTAAATGCCCAAACGATAGCTAAAGCTTCTAATTCAGTAACGGAATAATTTTTTTCAGATTTTGTTAGCACTCGGCTAGCAAAAGCAATGGTTTTCTGAATGGTAGTATCATTTTCTATGGCTTCTTGAAATAAATGGGCACCAAGACCGACTTTAGAAGAATCCGTGCTAAGGCAGAAATCTTGTGACAGATCTGGATGAGCTAGTATTGGCGCGTTAAGTAGCGATTCTTTCAAAGAATTGAATTCCAACTGTGCTTGTTCGTCCCAGTTCCAAATAGTATTTTTTCCAGTGAGAGAACAAAGTTTTGGTTTAACAAGAATTTGCATATTCAGAAAACGACGGTAAAAATTTACGAGACCTAGAAAACTGCGGACTTGTCTTTTTGTGGATGGAACTGGAATGGCTCTGATTGCTTCTAACTTTTCAGGATCCGGCTGAATGCCTTCAGAAGAAATAATATGTCCCAAAGCTTGACCTTTGTCCTACCGAATTCAGACTTTTCCAAGTTAACTGTAATTCCAGATTCTGCAAAAATATGTAACACGCTGTTGAGGATGCGATTGTGTTGTTCCCATGAGGCTTCTGCTATCAGAATATCGTCCACATATAAGGTGATGTGACGTTTTAAGAACTCAGGTAATATGGAATTTAGCCCGCGAATGAATGCTGCCGAAGAAATGTTCAAACCAAAAGGAAGTTTCCGAAACTGATAACAAACGCCGAAACAAAGAAAAGCTGTGTATTTTCTACATTCTGGATGAAGTTCGATCAGATAAAAGCTGGATCTGAGATCAATGGAGGCAACACTTTTACACCATTAAAATTTTGAAGAAGTTCTTCCATCGTCTGCGGCCTGTCTGTTTCAGGAATCATGATGGTATTGATTTGTCTCGAATCTAAGACAAGCCTGATCGATCCATTTTTCTTCTCAACAACATGTAATGGATTGTTGTATGAGCTTACTGCAGGCTCAATAATGCCCTCGTCAAGCATAGATTGTATTTCTGTTCTAACACGGTCTCTATAATGTGCTGGAATTACGTATGGTCTAACACAAAATTTAGTATGCTCACGAACACGAAATTGGTATTGGAATCCCTTGATTGTTCCTGTTTTGTGAGTAAAGACTGTGGAATGTGCTTGTAAAATCTCAAAAAGGTCCTGCCTATCAGTGTCATTACAATTCTCAATTGTTTGAATTTTATTCTGAATTAACTCATTAGTTTCAAATATGCCGTCGATATCATCCCTGTCAGTACTTGCAGAGTGATTATTAGCGTCAAGTTCCGTCGAAAATTCCGAACTGTTGTCTAACAGGAGGTAAAGCCGATTAATTTCTCCGTCATGGTTTGAGAGCCAATCTTCAAATTTCAAAGCTACTGACTTACCTTCTTTCTCTAAACGTATTTCAGCATCGTGAAAGCTTAAGATTGCTTTGTATTCATTCAAAAAGTCTACTCCCAGTATAATTTCCGTTGACAGTAATGGAACAATAAGAAAGTTCATAGAGAAGCTGTGGCTTTGACAAAAGAATTCTAAGTTGGTTTGTTGGCGTACATCTACACTTTTTCCAAAGATTGCACCTTGTAATTTAATCTTACGTAACGGAAGTGTGGGGCAATCGTTCGATTTGTTGCATTTACTAAAAGCTGTTTCACTAATTACTGAAATGGGACTGCCAGAGTCAAGTACTGCCGTAAATTCTGGGCGATACCCAATGCGGAATCCTGGCAGGGTCGCCATATGAAACGTCCCCTTAAAACAATTATACAAGACTGTGCTTAAACTGACACACAATATTTTTTAGCGCAACGCAATCTGACTTTCAGAAATCCCTACAAAGGAATGGCCCTGACTAACATTAACCTGTACCTTTCACAAATCACTTACCTCACCAAAAATCTTCGTTACTCGAACTACTGCAATACAGCGAGCACCACTACTGCCAGCTAAATAAAAGATTCAAACTACTGAAGGCAGTAACTACTGATAGGCATAGTTAGCAAATGACAGATTTTAATAGAGAACAAACAATGTATTTACCTTAATAATCATAATATATATGCCATCCAGTCTTACAAATTTCAAATCTCCGCCATTTCTCTCCCCACATCCACCACTGCTGGCGGCTCACCTCCAACTGCGCAACGCTACGCGCTGTTCACATCCAGCTGCCGCTGTCCAACACTACAATGGCAGACAACAATGCAAACTAGCCACAGACTGCACACAGCACAGCCAGTGATTTTCATACCGAGCGCTACGTAACGTTGCCGATAAGAAAACATAAACAGCCTACCTACAACTTATCCTCCTGACACATCATCTCAGCAAGTTTCTGAAGACACACGTGCGTGAAACAGTCTGGAGCCGAGCGACCCTCCGGTCGCAGGTTCGAATCCTGCCTCGGGCATGGATGTGTGTGATGTTCTTAGGTTAGTTAGGTTTAATTAGTACTAAGTTCTATGCGACTGATGACCTCAGAAGTTAAGTCGCATAGTGCTCAGAGCCATTTGAACCATTTGAACAGAAATGAAAACAACAAATAAACGGGTGTGAACTGTGTTACAACATTCAAGAGTCAAAACATCCAAAATGAAATCCAAGAGTCATAACATGCGCTACTTGTGTAGAACAAATAGGTCTGTACGTCTGGAGGTCTCTTTCTAACATCTCGCTGTTGCAACCGAATGTTACACCATGACGCAGACACAGATTTGAAATAGCGAACATACACGTCAATGACCCACGGGCAGTGCATAGTTTTGAAAAAAAAGAAAAAAAAGGGAGGTTTGAACGTGGCTATTTCCCTTTGCAGTCCAACATGGTGTTCATGCTTGATCTGTGTTTAGTTTTTGACAGGTTATCCACTGGGCAATCTTACCACTAAATCTGAGCGGCATGCAATGGGAAGTTTCCTTTGTAAGAAGTAAAGCCTTCGAATTTTTTATGAGAAATCTCTTAAACTTTCTTCTTATTATAGCACTTTTCTCTTTGTCCAGAAATAGGTCGGCAGTTATCCTGACTCTACGTCATGCAGCCAGAGCATTTCGCATACTATGCTAGGGGTGGTGTCACCGCCAGACACCACACTTGCTAGGTGGTAGCCTTTAAATCGGCCGCGGTCCGTTAGTATACGTCGGACCCGCGTATCGCCACTATCAGTGATGGCAGACCGAGCACCGCCACACGGCAGGTCTAGAGAGACTCCCTAGCACTCGCCCCAGTTGTACAGCCGACTTTGCTAGCGATGGTTCACTGTCTACATATGCTCTCATTTGCAGAGACGACAGTTTAGCATTGCCTTCAGCTACGTCATTTGTTACGACCTAGCAAGGCTCCCTATTCAGTTACTATAACTACTATCTTCAAGAATGTATTCTGAACAGATAATATTGTGAATCATGTACCGTCAAGAGCGACGTTCATCATTAATGGAGTAAAGTTAAGTATCAAACTAATTACGTCCGCTTTCTGAATTCTCATTCCTTGTCATGTTCCAGACCTCACGTCAGTATAATTCTTCCCTCCTCACGCCAGGCTGAAAGAGCTAAAACGCGTGCATATCGGCCTCCACTCGTAACACGGTGTTGGCTCTTCTGCTAACACAAAAGTAGCAGCAACAGTAATTGCCACAATGACCCGTTCTATTACATTTCTTTACATGTCGGCGGTCCTTCTTTAGATACAATAGCTCTTTTTCTAATATTCGTATACAATGAGCTGGAACTTGACATCAGATGAGAACACTGAAAGTTTTGTGATTGAACTGTAAAACGCGGTTGTTTCTTTTAAGTAGCAGAGCCCAATGGTGACTCTCAAGTCTACTTTAGAGCTGCTTTGTGACACATAAGGAAGCAGCTTTATGTCGTTTCAGAATCGCACTGCACGGTTGCAGTTCTCAAACGTATCGAAATGATACTTTGTGGGAGAGTGCCTATGCTGTCTGCTTTCAGGCCTCCAGATTTTTACGTCTGCTACATTCAATTTCTGCAGAGCTGAGAAACGATATGGTGGGAACAACTATAGCGTCGACTGTATGTTTCAGATTTAAACATTTTATATGCATCGGATTGAGCGTTGTAATGTAAAATGGACTGGAAATCATTTATTTTGACTTAGTCATTCTCCAATATCCCATTTCAACCAAGTGCTGTAGTCCAACGAGATACCCAGGAGAGCTTTTGCGGGGTTTGTAACAGGAGAAGAGACTTACTCACAGACTAAAGCTTTCAGTCAGATTGTGGGTCATGCTAGGTAGATGGTTGCCTGTGGAGGTCAAAGGTCTTGGATTCAACCTATGTCCTACGAAGTTTACAAATTCATGACCGGTTTATTCAAATCTGACACAAGACAAGTATGCAGATATGTAGCTTCTTTCACCTTAACCTAACCTGATGAGTCGTCTAAGCCTGCATTTGAGCCAATCGCCTCAACTCAGAATTGCCTCCTGAACTGCACTGTCTAGTCACATTAATGCGACCACACATGAGAAACCTGAACAACCACTTCTTGTAGCGTGAACCGCTACGAGAGGTGCAGGAAGAGACTAAGTGAGGTTCTGGAAGGTGCTGTATGGATGTGGAGCCATGCCGACTACAGTGACGTGGACAGCTGCGTTACGTTTCTCAGTTGAGGACTCGTGACACGAACGCCCTATCGAGATGATCCCAAAGATTCTCGACTGAGTTTAAATCCGGGGAGTTTGGTGACCAGGGGAGAAAGCTAAATTCATCCTGGTGCTGTTCGAATCACGCACGTACACTGCGAGCTGTGTGACACGTTGCGTTGTCCTGCCGGTATATGCCATCGTGTCGAGGGAAAACAAATTACAAGTAAGGATGGACGTGGTCCACAAGTATAGAAGTATATTTTTGCTGATCCACTGTGCCTTCCAGAATGACGAGATCACCCAGTGAGTGCCACGAAAACTGTCCTCTGATCATGACTATCCCTTCTCCAGCCTGGACCCTTCCGACAATTGTTGCAGGGTGTTTACTTTCAAACGTTTCACACTGTTCACGCCAACGGCCGTCATGCCGATGGAGCATAAAGCGTGATTCGTCTGAAAAGACCACCTGTCGTCACTCACTGGAGGTCCAGTTGCGTTTCTCGCCGATGAACAGCAGTTATAATGGGTGCACGAACCAGGCGTCTGCTGTGGAGGCCCATACACAGAAAAGTTCGCTGCACAGTTGTTGGGGAGACGCTGTTGGTAGCCCCTTGGTTCATCTGGGAGGTTAGTTGCCAAATAGTTGCAAGTGTGTTCGCCCGTAAACATCTCTGCAGCCGTCGTTCACCCCTATCATCTATGGCCCATAGTACACTACAGTTGCCTCGGTGCTGGTTTTGGATAGCGCCGTTTTTCATGCGCAGTATACTTTAACCATAACAGCACACGATCGATGTAAGAACTAAGCCGTTCTAGAAATGCTTCCACCCTTGACCCAAAAGCCAATGACCATGCCACTTTGAGAATCAGATAAATCGCTCCATTTGTGCATTACGACAACGACTACACAGTTTACTGCGTCCCCCGACACCCTCCACTGCTACTGCTGCCACTTGGCGTCTGTGAGTGGTTATTGCATATTGATGTCGAACATAGGTGATGATCACATTAATGTGACTGGACCATGTGTTTCTTGTACGTATTCCAATCTTCATCCTCCACTTGAATTTTTGTACTGTATGCCCCGCCCCCTCTAGTAGCATGGAATCTGTTCCCTAATGTCTTATCACACGTTCTATCATTTCATCCCTTCTTCTAGTTAGTGTTGTTCAAATGGTTCAAATGGCTCTGAGCACTATGGGACTTAACTTCTAAGGTCATCAGTCCCCTAGAACTTAGAACTACTTAAACCTAACTAACCTAAGGACATCACACACATCCATGCCCGAGGCAGGATTCGAACCTGAACCGTAGCGGTCGCGCGGTTCCAGACTGTAGCGCCTAGAACCGCTCGACCACCCCGGCCGGCGTGTTGTCCACATACTACTTTCCACACTGATTTTGCAGAGAAACTCCACATTTCTAGTCTTAACACTAAATTTTCAGCATCTTTTATATGACTACATCTAAACGCTTTAGGATCTCTTCTTTTCTTGGTTTCCCTCTTTCCATGATTCACTTCCAGACAGTTCTATGGCCCAGACGTTCATTCTCAGAATTTTTTTTTCAATTTAAGGCTTTCGCTAAGTTCAATGCTAGTAGACCCCTTTCGGCTAGGAATGCCCTCTTTATCTGTGCTAGTTTACTTCTTATGTCCTTCTTGCATCGTCCATCATGCGTTATTTAGCTTCCATAATAAAAGAATTCTTCACTTCATCTATTATGTGCTCCCAACATTTAACATTTAAGTCTGCTTCGTATCTTATTTCTGCTGTTCCTCAGTACTTAAAGATTTCTTTGGTTTATTCTCAACCATATTCTGTGCTGAGTATACCATTTTTTCTATTTAAATATCCTGTAATTCTTCCTAAGTTTCCACAAAGAACAGTAATGTCATCAGCGAATTTATCGCATACATCCTTTCACCAACATTTTAATCTCACTTCTGAAACTATATTTTATTTAACGAGTTTCTTTGCATAGCCATCCTCCGCAGCAAGCACAGATATATTCGTTATGCCTATACTAGTGACAGAAGACTGATATTGCATCAAAACAACAAGTGCAAACAAAATGAAAAGTGAGAAGAAAAATGTTCGAAACACAAGAAACATGCTTATGTTTCTTAGATATAGCGGTAGTGCGACCTCCTTGTAACCAGATGAGAGGAAACGCCGATCTCAACTAAAAACAGGAAGAACCATCCCACTGATAATGCCTTAAAGTGAAAAAGGCAAAACGCGTCTGGGAAAATAAAACACAGTGCAGGAAGAGATGGCATTTTTATTTACAAAATAAATACATTTTATTTATTTCATTGCTTCCCCGCTATATTGGTTCAACAGTAGAGGATAAAGACTGCAGGCCAACTTTACACCATTTCTATCCTGACCACTTTTCCTTTGTCTCCCTTTCCTATTATTCCCCCTTGGTTCTTTCCTTATGATGTATAGCAGTTTTTCCGCCGATTTCAGACATTTTACATCACTTTATTTCGCCGATCGCTTCTTGTAGTTGACAAATCCGGAAGTCCGATGATATGTCTTCAACCTTGGGGATTCTACTCACTAAACTGAACAATCGTTTGGATCCGCATTCCACCAATTAATTTAGAAATTCTGAGGGAATGATAACTATCTCTTCTACCTTGTTTTATTGCAAGTCTTTAAATATTCTATCAAATTCTGACCCTACAGCTAAGGCTACACGAGTGGAATGTCACTGCAACGGATGGAGTCAACTGCTGTGACTCTAAAAAATTGTTTTATATAAACGATGCAAACCTACATCCGTCTATGTAGTTAGTTTCTCATTAAAACTTGTACTTTTCACATAAAAAATTAAAAACCTCTGTTTTGGGATTCACATGGTTTCTGCGCTATGCAGTCTTCCTCATTCAATTCTGAGGAAAACATTCGATAAAGAAATTGTTTCTTTCACATGTGATAGTCATATATCGCAGCCTGATAATGGACTGGCTCCATTTTCACAATTGCTCATAGTTTTCAAGCTACTCCGAAAAAAGTAAAATATAGTGCGTCTTTCGAATACTTTACAACGAACAATGTAGTCTCTGGCCAGTTTACTTTTGGTTCATTTTAGATGATATATTCCCGTGTATGAATTGTAGCTAACATACTGAAATTGTTTTCAGCACTGGAAGTGGAGCCATATCACTTCCCAGTCCTGAGTAAGTAAGTGATATGTATCAGCATTTGACCGCAATGGCCCACAACGTGCCACGCTCGAGGCTATGGCCTCTGGATATGCGGAGTTGTGCCTCGTGTTCCTCTTTTACATAGTGTTTATAGTTGCACTCTCACTCTATTTTCACATTATATTACAAGCTTTTTCATTTTATAAATAGAGATAGACTGTCGTAGACCCAGGGGGAGACTTAGATGTATACTATATGCATCACCTTTCTTGTCTACACTAACAATCCTGTTCACGATACATTCATTACCTATTATTGTTAACAATTGTTTTAAAAAAAGTAAATCCGATCTGATAATTTACCTTGACTATATGACAACAGAAACCCAAGGCACAACATTCTAGTAGAATGAGAAATATTATACAATCATGGTTCGCTTCGTAGCTGCGAGGAGTCCAGGCAAGTAGACTGCATTGGCTTTTTCCCTTCTGTTTTTTAAATGGTAGTCGAGATGGATCCTGGACACTGTGCAGTAGTGGCGTCCGTATGTCTGAAAGTTTTGAAAATGAAAGAAAAATACATTTAATGTGCTGGGTGCAGCCAGTAATGAGTATTCTGTTACTACAAGGAGTTTTTTACGAGAAGATAAATCGAAACTTTTCAACTACTTGAGAATATATTTCTAAAGATTTGGTGGATTACTTCACTCGTTTAGAAATGTGTTACAGAAGCAAGAGACGAATATGAGACTAACTGTACCTTCAACGGAAATGTTACCTATAAATCTGAGGTCTTAATAAGACAGAATATGAGCAGTCATATGCATTTCCCTTCACAAGTACTATTTTCGTAATTAGATTATTCTATACTGATTGTTATTTTCGGTTGCTGTACCTGTAAATTTGTCTCAAACATAAAATAAACTAATCTGATACTACTGACTCCCTAACGCTATTCAGAAACCCATTTTAGAGCAGTGCTTACTAAATATGGTTTGTTTAATGTTCCGTTTTTAGCCATGTATCACACTTTACAATAACGTAATTGTAAAAGGGGATCATGTAGCTTAATACATGTGATGCAAAAGAATCAATATCATTTTTGCCGAAAACGAGCGTGGGAACAGTATCCTTTGCCATAACTTGTAAGAAATGTATTATAATGCACGTTAGTTCCATGAATAGGTCCGTTGCCAAATGTTCGAGTTTGTAAAAGGTAACTTTAAAATTTGAGGACATCTATAATGTTTTAGTATGTATGTATATAATTGGATTTTATAATAAAATTTAGCGTCTTTTATTGCCACGGTTCAGTCTGACTACTGTACTTCGTTGACTCCTTATCTCCTTAAATATGTTTTATTTTTTGTAATGAAATGATACTAATGTTCTGTTTGTATCATCATGTGGAATAATTGTATCTGGTCAAGTGGGCTGTACCTGAAATCAAATAAAAAATAACCAGAATGTAACATTTCAACAATAAGATAAAAGAAGGAGTTTCTCAAAGTTTTTGACTGTTGACGAAGCTCTGAAAAAAATATCGCCACGCGTTTGCGGAAGTAATTCTGTTGCAGTTCCGTCTGATTCTGTAACCCAAAGTATTATAATAATGATGAAATGAAAAGAAAAACTTACCAGCAGATTTTCTGTCGCTATTTGAATACTCTGCGGTATCAAGAAGAAATTCACAACAGATGCCATGCCGTATCTTTCTTGCTTCTATTCCCGTATTCATCAGTCCTTATGTCCCAAATACTAGCCCTCTTATGTAAGTCTGCAAGCTTCCGTGGCCGTTGTCACTGAAGTTAAAATCTTCTGGGTTATTAGGCCGCGTCATGTTTCTTCTAAAATGATCGACGTTTCGACCCCTCTGCTGGGATCTTCCTCAGGAAGAGGAAGTTCCCAGCAGAAGGGTCGAAACGTCGATCATTTTAGAAGACGCGGCCTAATAACCCAGAAGATTTTAACTTCACAAGCCCTCTTCTCTGCCGCCATTGTTAAACCGAGCGATGTGGTGCAGCGGTTAACACAATGGATTCGCATGCGGGAGGTTCAAATGGCTCTGAGCACTATGGGACTTAACTTCTGAGGTCATCAGTCGCCTAGAACTTCGAACTACTTAAACCTAACTAACCTAAGGACATCACACACATCCATGCCCGAGGCAGGATTCGAACCTGCGACCGTAGCGGTCGCGCGGTTCCGGAATGTAGCGCCTAGAACCACTCGGCCACCCCGGCCGGCAGCATGCGGGAGGACGACGGTTCAAACCCGCGTCCGGCCATCCAGATTTATGTGTTCCGTGATTTCACTACATCGCTCCAGGCAAATATCGGGATGGTTCCTTTGAAAGGGCACGGCCGATTTCTTTCCCCACCGATGACACAATTCGAGCTTGTGCTCCGTCCCTAATGACCTCGATGACGACGGGACATTAAACCAAATCTTCCTTCCTTCCAATGTTAAAATCTCTGTGTTGTTTTTCTATATATTTCCATGAGACTCGCGGAAGACAATTTCTAGTCACACGCAACGGGAAACGCTCCCAGTACTGACTGCCTATTGTCAGCTGCCCCCCCCCCCCCAATCCTTCGCACACCCATCGCACAGCGCGTGTGAACTGCTCAATTTCTCGTAATCCATGGTACTGCAGCTGCCGCCTCGCGACTTCCGTCTCGCTTTGGGCGGTGCTGCTGGCAGGCGGCGAACTTCCGCAGCCGCAGAAGTTCTTCCCCGTGTGCACTGCTGCGTGTACCCTTGTGCCATACCGGTGCGTCCATTTACCGCGCAGCTGACGTTTAGCACATACTGTACTCCGCTCGTGTGGCCCCAGCCTTATGTGGGATCCCCTATAACCTACAAATCGAAACCCACTTCGTATGTTAGCAGACTATTCCCTCCCTTTCCACACGACCTCAGTTTACTCTTTCACGTATTCTCTCTCCTACATTTACCAACGGAATCCTTTCTGCATTCTTCATGTTGACACATCTGGTTTCACGTTTCCCGAGAATTATTTTAACTTTTCAGTATGCTGAATCTGTTGTCAACTATTTCTTTTCAGTTTTTCTCTTTTTTTACATTTTTCTTACAGTCACTTCACTTTAACTTCTCCTCAATTAAGCCTCAGTCAGTGTCGTGATTTTTTTAATCAAATAATCTGACCTGTGGATTATTTGCATCCCCCGTCTCTTATTGGACTTCCTAGACAAGAATTTGGAGAGAAATATAAAGTAATAAACACCGGCTATTCCCATTGTTATGTAGTATTTATTGACATCACAACAACATTACAAAATCAAAATATAACAATGGACTGTTTATTATCTCGTTAGCGCACCAAGTTCAAATTGTAATGTATCTGTTAATAATTGGAAAAGCTTCAAATCGTATTTTTCATAGTTAAGATCAGTACATTTATGTGCATTAGTGCCCAAAATATAACACAAAACAAAGATGAATAAGGCAAGCTCCAATTTAAGGTAATTTCACAGTCCCTGAACTTGAACAAATTTTCATTCATTCACACACTCAAAGCATACTGAGCGCCTCTGCTGACCACTTTTATCGGTTGTTCCCATAGAAAGTGCTCTGTTTTGTTCCTTCGCTAATTCGTTCACCCTCACCACTATCTGTTACATCGAGTTCAGATTCTGTATCGTGTTCACTGATACGTTCATTATCACTTCCACTGGCAGTTTCAGCACCACTATCTTCAGTATCTTCCACCTTAGGAGTAACCGCTGAGTGACCATAGTCTCAAAATCTAGATGTGAAGTACCCAGTCTGTCGTTGTTAGCCACGCCGAGTGGTATTCCTGTAAGTAATGCAAAATAGAAAAAGTTTAAAATTGCTGAGTTCGTAACGTAAACTGTGTAGTGGGGTTGCGTCATACTCCCAGCAACATATTCTACTTACCAAATCAGATTCACAGCAGCTCACAACAATGATCATTCACTCTAAACGCTCATAACAAACTCAACGAAAGCTACTGCGAAGCAGAAGTGCACTGTACGGAAAATTTCGGCGTTATACGCATTTGAATGTTGGAGGAGGTATCCTCATATCCTACAACACCGATTGAGATTTAAGTCGTCAATTTCGTGTGGATGTGTCTGGGTTTGAACGGAAGAACAAGGAAAGGAACTGCACGCCACCTCAGTTCATGTTTTGGAAGAAACATGGGCAAGCTAAACCATGGTTCCTGGACGCGATTTTGCATCCTTACGAATTGACGTCCACTGTATCCCCAACGAATTATTTCGTTCATTACAACAATCAAGTTAAGTACATGAGTACCGCAGGGCCCTCAAATAACTATCTTATTGGTAGTATTATTTAAAATATCTAATGTTTGTTTCTGATAGATTATCATAAAAGCTTTGTTCATTCCTCATCCAAAAAATCGCAGTCCTCTTAAAAATGATCACAACGAACTCTTGGAACAGCACTGGAATGTTATCAAATTATTATAACTTTGAGGAATGACGTATAAGAAAATTTCACAGGATAGGAGGGCAAACGCATTTTGATTATGAAAAACAAAACACAATCTGTGACTAAACATAACTATATGGTAATGGACAGGAAACGTAATAATCAGCAACGTGAAAAACTCATAGACTGAACCATCATCCACAGCATAATTTTCTGGATTTATCGTTCGATCACTATGTACACAGTGTTACTTCGAATTTCGCTGCTACCAACGGTCAGCTTTGTGAAAGGCTAATGAGTTATCGTGTTAGCCTCTGTTTCCTAACTGACATCGTTCCCATTGACGAAGATTACATTATCGTGTTGATGTATTGTTAGGGTTTGTTGTGTTTAATTCGGTTTGTGTTAGACAACATAACTTTAGGATTTAAAAAGGGCGTCCATAGGATGGTTTGCAATTGGGAAAGGGGGGGGGGGAAGGGAGACTAGACCTGGGGTTATGAAGTACACGAGGGTAAGTCAATTATTATCCGCAATTTAGTTATATTTTTGTTGATTTTGGTAGTACTGTCGTTTTACGTTGATGGCGCATGCTTTGTTTATTTTTTGTTATATCTTTTCAGTTTTCAAGCTGCTAGGTTAGTTTCGTTATCGCTACCGTGCTGTTAATCATGGGTGCTCCGCTCTTTATTTGCACCAAAGAATAGCAACGTTCAGTGATCCGTTTTTTGTGGTCGGAAGGCGTATCAGGGGCCGAAATCCATGGATGACTTTCGGTACAGTACAGGAACAGTGTTTTGCCACATCGGAGTGTCTACGAATGGATTGAAAAATTCTGAAATGTTGGCACAAGTGTTGCACGAGCCGGCCGAGGTGGCCGAGCGGTTCTAGGCGCTTCAGTCTGGAACCGCGCTACCGCTACGGTCGCAGGTTCGAATCGTGCCTCGGGCATGGATGTTTGTGATGTCCTTAGGTTAGTTAGGTTTAAGTAGTTCTACGGGACTGATGACCCCAGATGTTAACTCCCATAGTGGTCAGACCCATTTGAACCATTTTTTGTTACGTACGATGAAGAAGCCGGACGATCGTATACCGCCACAAATGAAGAAACCATTGAGCGTTCACGTGAAATGATTCTCTTGGACAGACGATTAACTATTGACGAAGTGGCATATCGCCTGCAAATTAGTCTCGGTTTTTCATACGAAATCATCCACAACAGACTTGGGTTTCATAAAGGTTGTTCAAGATAGGTCCCAAAACAACTCACACAGTCGCATAAACAAACGCGCTTGGACATCTGCATAAAACATTTGGATCGCTATGATAACGAAGGGGACAACTTCTTAAATAGGATAATTACTAGTGACGAAACATGGTTCAACATGGGACTTAACATCTGAGGACATCAGTCCCCTAGAACTAAGAACTACTTAAACCTAACTAACCTAAGGACATCACACACATCTATGCCCGAGGCAGGATTCGAACCTGCGACCGTAGCAGTCTCGCGGTTCCGGACTGAAGCGCCTAGAACCGCACGGCCATCGCGGCCGGCTGAAGAAACATGGATCCATCATTACGAGCCGGAGAGTATACGGCAGAGTATGGAATGGAAACATCGAAATTCGCCGTGCAAGAAAAAGTTCAAGATCCAACCGTCCGCAGGAAAACTGATGCTTACGGTTTTCTGGGACGCACAAGGTCCAGTATTGGAACATTATGGGGAAAGGGGCACAACAGTAAACAGTGTACGTTACAGTGAGATGCCTGCAATTCGAAGCAAATGCCGAGGACTGCTGTCAAAAGGTGTTGTGATGTTGCACGACAATGCCCGTCCGCATACTGCTGCCCAC
Organism: Schistocerca cancellata; assembly: GCF_023864275.1. Classification (NCBI taxonomy): domain Eukaryota; kingdom Metazoa; phylum Arthropoda; class Insecta; order Orthoptera; family Acrididae; genus Schistocerca; species Schistocerca cancellata. The sequence continues at coordinate 144,234,263 of NC_064629.1, read as the reverse complement.
ACTGTTGAAACGCTCCAGAAACTCAAATTTGAAGTACTGGATCATCCTCCATATAATCCCGATCTTGCCCCTTCTGACTATCACTTGTTTGGTCCACTCAAACAGGCATTAAGGGGCCGTCGATTTGCCTCGGACGAAGCAGTGTAAGAAACGGTTCATTCCTGGCTCGCGGTGCAACCGAGAACCTTCTTTTACGAGGGCATCAGGAAGCTTGCACAACGATGGACCAAGTGCGATGAAACGCAAGGAGACTATGTCGAAAAATGATGTTCTTGTAAGTTTCCTATTTGATTACAATAAAATTTTATAACTACTTTGCGGATAATAATTGACTTGCCCTCTTATTTAATAGTAACGCCCGGTAATGGGCGTCCTTGGGGTTTAACATCCTGAAGACACCCACTTTTAGATTTCCTCCTTAGAGATTAAGCAAGGCGGTACTATCAGGCTGAGAGCAACTTGGTGAGAAAAACACTAAATTATTTTGGTCTATTCGAAGGTCGTATTGTCTTTCTGCTTGGGGCAAATTACAAGTGAAACTGCTAACGCGTGACAGACCAATGTTGGGCTACCCATGAAGTATTGTCTGCTTGCCACTGAAAGGCAGACATCTGATTTCTTGTCCACATTTGGTTGATTATTTATGTTTTTTTGTAAAGATGGCAAGTAGATACGTTACCGAAATCTCTTTCTGTTGAAGAAAATCGTCGTTTCGAGAACGAATGAAAAGACATCTTACAGCTGTTGTCTGGGCCATCAAGTTTGACCAGACTGTAAAAATAAATATATTTACGATGTAGGGCTGACATAACATTCTATTAACTTGACGCTAATTAAATCTTTTCAGTTTTTTACTGTTAATCATACATTAAAACATTTCCCTACTATCTAACTGCTCCTACTTCGTTACTACACTACTGGCCATTAAAATTGCTACACCAAGAAGAAATGCAGATGATAAACGGGTATTCATTGGACAAATATATTATACTAGAACTGACATGTGATTATATTTGCACGCAATTTGGGTGCATAGATCCTGAGAAATCAGTACCCAGAACAACCACCTCTGGCCTTGATACGCCTGGGCATTGAGTGAAACAGAGCTTGGATGGCGTGTACACGTACAGCTGCCCATGCAGCTTCCAACACGATACCACAGTTCATCAAGAGTAGTGACTGGCGTATTGTGACGAGCCAGTTGCTTGGCCACCATTGACCAGACGTTTCCAATTGGTGAGAGATCTGGAGAATGTGCTGGCCAGGGCAGCAGTCGAACATTTTCTGTATCCAGAAAGACCCATACAGGACCTGCAACATGCGGTCGTGCATTATCCTGCTGAAATGTAGGGTTTCGCAGGGATCGAATGAAGGGTAGAGCCACCGCTCGTAACACATCTGAAATGTAACGTCCACTGTTCAAAGTGCCGTCAATGAGAACAAGAGGTGACCGAGACGTGTAACCACTGGCACCCCATACCATTACGCCGGGTGATACGCTAGTATGGCGATGACGAATACATGCTTCCAATGTGCGCTCCCGGCGATGTCGCCAAACACGGATGCGACCATCATGATGCTGTAAACAGAATATGGATTCATCCGAAAAATGATATTTTGCCATTCGTGCACCCAGGTTCGTCGTTGAGTACACCATCGCAGGCGCTCCTGTCTGTGATGCAGCGTCAAGGGTAACCGCAGCCATGGTCTCCGAGCTGATAGTCCATGCTGCTACAAACGTCGTCGAACTGTTCGTGCTGATGGTTGTTGTCTTGCAAACGTCCCCATCTGTTGACTCAGGGATCGAGACGTGGCTGCACGATCCGTTACACCCATTCGGATAAGATGCCTGTTATCTCGACCGCTAGTGATACGAGGCCGTTTGGATGCAGCACGGCGTTCCGTATTGCCCTCCTGAACCCACCGATGCCATATTCTGCTAACAGTCACTGGATCTCGACCAATGCGAGCCGGAGTGTCGCGCTACGATAAACCGTAATCGCGATAGGCTACAATCCGACCTTTATCAAAGTCGGAAACGTGATGGTACGCATTTTTCCTCCTTACACGAGGCATCACAACAACGTTTCACTAGGCAACGCCGGTCAACTGCTGTTTGTGTATGAGAAATCGGTTGGAAACTTTCTTCATGTCAGCACGTTGTAGGTGTCGCCACCGGCGCCAACCTTGTGTGAATGCTCTGAAAAGCTAATCACTTGCATATCACAACATCTTCTTCCTGTCGGTTAAATTTCACGTCTGTAGCACGTCGTCTTCGTGGTGTAGCAATTTTAATGGCCAGTAGTGTACTTCTGTATTGTAATACGTGGGATGGTTGGATATCTGAAACATAACTACATCAGACAGTGGACCAGCTTGGCGGGTGCCGGAGGGGGGGTGGGGGAATCGCCTCGGGTGGCAGGTAGCAGCCGAGCTGGATAATGTCTGCATGGCCATTAGGTCAGTTAATGCATTGTCATCGGGGCTACATAGGTATGTACGCACAATCTGCAAGCAATTGGACAAACTGAAGTGATTCAAAACTGAATTGTAAGTTTTAACCTAAACAATTATACCGTAAACTAGGGTTATTTGGGCCGTCAGTGTTATCTTCAGCCCAAAGAGGAAATTAAGTTTCGGTCTGTTGTCAAAGGCAACAGTTTCTGGCAGGAATGTTACAACTATGATTTTCCGATAGGTATCAGCAGTGTCTTTTAGTTCATATACTGGCCAGCAGAGGCTTCGTTCTGGCTCGTGTGTCACAGTCGTTTACTCCTCAACACTTACACTTACTACTATTGTTTACAGTGACGTTACCCTGTGAAGCCCTTTTCAGGAAAACTCACGGCTCTTGGAACTGATTATGAGTGCCTGTGTTCGTTATATCTGTGATGTTCGACTCTTTGATCACATTTCAGCATCATAATATGCACAGCTTATCCTGGAGGCTTATAGGCATGCGCAGAGATTACCATGGCTTTTGTCTTCTCTACTGACTTACCAATGAACACTGCCCCTCGAATCCCTCCTCGACCTTAACGACATGGCAGAAATACCCGTTCGCATCATTGCAAAATCCGCCCCACTCTATCGTTCAGCTACTTTTTCGAAGTCCCTCTCAGCAGCAGGAAGCTGACTCTAGAATAAGCTCCTGCATTACATTAGAGAACTAAATAACATTTCCAGCTTCAGAAGGCAGTTAATGACGTATATACTAAAGCAAAAATAAGGATTACCACTGTCCCTGTGAGCACCTGTTGCCCTCGACTTTCTTCTTTCCAACCAGGTCTTCCTCTTTTCCCAATATACTTAGCTCGGGCAGTCCCCTTAAATTTCATTCGCTGTATCAGAAAACGTTTATCTTGTGCACCCATAAATTCTTTTTATTTCTGCTACTATCATTATTGTAATTATTGTTATTATTATTGTTACAATTATCACAATGTGGCAGCAGTTGCGGTAGTACTGTGAGCGCAAGTTGTCCATAAAATACATTCAATACAAGTACTCCCAGTATTAACTTTATTAGGGCGTAGTCAGAACTATTTACTCACATTGCCACTTCTGACACTTAAATCATTTTAATACTATTTGTCATATTAAAATTGTTATTTTTTAGGAAACTATGATATAAAAAGGTACTGTATGTGTGAAACGCTGGTCCGATTTAAGAGATCAGGTTAAATAAACAAATAATATAAAAATTTTCGTCTCTACAGGTACAATTTGTATCAAAGGATACAAATTGTCGGTAAGTGATTTCATCCGTTCTCATTTCAACGTTTTTATAAATTTAACAATGTAAACACGTTGATTTGAAAACTTAGCATGCAAAAGTGGGCTAGAGTAGCCGTTGTTTTTGTCATATGATTTGTACTCAAGTGAGCCTGATTCGTATTACTAAGCGTCTAATTCGGTATTACTGTGAGCGCAAGTTCTCCATAAAATACATTCATTTGCAAATGAATGTTGTTTGACTGCTGTTTGTCAAATGTAGTCTATTCACAGTTGCTAGAGTAATTATCAAATACACTGAGGTGGCAAAAGTCATCGAATATCTCCTAACATCATGTCGGACCTACTTCTGCCCGGCGTAGTGCAGCAGCTCGACGTGGCATGGACCCAACAAGTCATTGGAAGTCATCTGCAGAAATACTGAGGCATGCTGCCTTTACAAACGTCCATAGTTGCGAAAATTTTGCCGGTGCAAGCGTTTGTATACAAAGTGACCTCTCGATTATGTACTATAAATGTTCGATGGGATTCATGTCGGGCGATAGAATGGCCAAATCATTCGTTTGAATTGTCCAGAACGTTCTTCAAACAAATCGCGAACAACTGTGGCTCGGTGACATGATACACTGTCATCCACAACAATTTAATCGATGGTTGCGAACATGAAGTCCATGAATGGCTGCAAATGGTCTCCAAATGGCCGAACATAACGATTTCCAGTCAATGATCGGTTCAGTTGGACCAGAGGATCCAGTCCATTCCGTGTAAACACACTCCACACCATTATGTAGCCACCATCAGTTTGCAAAGTGCCTTGTTGACAACTTCTACGCGGAGTCTGCGCTACACTCGAACGCTGCCATCAGCTCTTACCAACTAAAATCGGGACTCATCTGACCAGGTCACGGATTTCCCGTCGTCTAGGGTCCAACCGATATGGTCACGAGCCCAGGAAAGCCACTGCAGGCTATGTCGTGCTGTTAGCAAAGGCACTCCGTCGAACGTTTGCTGCCATAGCTCCTTAACGCCAAATTTCGCCGCAATGTCCTAAAGGCTACCTTTGTTGACGTCCCACATTCTTTTCTGTGGTTATTTCGCACAGTGTTTCTTGTCTGTTAGCACTGACAACTCTACACAAACGCCGCTGCTCTCGGTCGTTAAGTAAAGGCTGTCGGCCACTGCGTTGTCGATTGAGAGAGGTAACAGCTGAAATTTGCTATTCTCGGTGCACTCTCGACATTGTGGATCTCAGAATACTGAATCCCCTAACGATTTCCGAAATGGAATGCCCCATGTGCGTAGCTCCAACTGCCATTCCACGATCGAAGTCTAACAATTTCCCTCGTGTGGCCGTAATCGCGTAGGAAACCTGTTCACGCAAATCACCTGATTACAAATGACTGCGCCTCCAATGCACTGCCCTTTTATACTTTATGTGCGCAATACGACCTCCATCTGTATTGTGCATATCTCTGCCCATGACTTCTGTCACCTCAGTGTGTAAAAATGGTTCAAATGGCTCTGAGCACTATGGGACTTAACTTCTGAGGTAATCAGTCCCCTAGAACTTAGAACTACTTAAACCTAACTAACCTAAGGACATCACACACATCCATGCCCGAGGCAGGATTCGAACCTGAGATTGTAGCGCCTAGAACCGCTCGGTCACCACGGCCGGCTCAGTGTGTAAGACAAGTGTGCTCTACTCGAATGCATGAAGCCTACCAACAAGGTCTGAAAACGGCCAACATCGAAAGTATTTTGCTATATGAATGGACAGACATTGTTGGTGTGGTGTGCGTACTGTAAGACCTTCGGTACACACACCATCAGATTATTTGACTTGTCGCTCTAGCGAAGGGGGGGTGGTGGTTAGTGTTTAACGTCCCGTCGACAACGAGGTCATTAGAGACGGAGCGCAAGCTCGGGTTAGGGAAGGATTGGGAAGGAAATCGGCCGTGCCCTTTCAAAGGAACCATCCCGACATTTGCCTGAAACGATTTAGGGAAATCACGGAAAACCTAAATCAGGATGGCCGGAGACGGGATTGAACCGTCGTCCTCCCGAATGCGAGTCCAGTGTGCTAACCACTGCGCCACCTCGCTCGGTGGACCGCTCTAGCGAAGTAGGCGAGTGTCAGCAATATGTCTCGTGGTCTTATCGTGGCGTGTTTATCTTCTGCCGTTAGGTCAGACGATAGAAATGCCACTTGCGTGCTTAGAGTAGCAGATTGACGGTGACAAACTTTAAACAGAACTTGATTAATTTTCACACACATTTATTAAAATAATAAAAAGCATAGACATTACTTAACTTGATGCTATTTACAATTGATAATCTGAAGTTCCTTTGGTCTTGGTACGTTAATCTTATTCTCACATATCTCTGATACTTGACAAAGTGTCTATACATTTATCTTCATGGCTATGTACAGGAATATGGTAATCTAATTAGGCACAGACTGATACTTGACTATAGACTGGTACAGATTAATGCAGACTGCTGCAGACTGACTAATCGGAGGTCTGTACATTCGTTATAATACCTCGCGCGTTCAGGTATCACTGCGCGAGTGTGATCTGCGAGGAGAAAAGGTTCTACGTTAGCAGCAATCTCATTGGCTGTGTTACATATTAATACGCAGGTCAGCGGAAGCAGAATTTGGTCTGTCTCTAAGGCAGCGCCATCTCGAAGTGCGGAGACAGACGAGCGCTGCACCTGCGCTGTTATGCTTAGCGGGGCGCGCTCTAGTGGGAAAGTTGTGTACACGCTGACTACGCGGAACTATGTATACAACAGTTGGAAAAACAGAATCTCCAAAACTTGTAAAAAACGTTATTTTTACAGTCAGCTTGAAGCAAGCATATCACGCCCGGAGGTACGTATGTTGTGAGTGGGTTGTTGTTCAAGAAAAGAGTCTACCCTCGCATACATAATTCAAAATAATTCATAAAATATTATTTACTTTTTTAAATGTTGTTCATTACAAAAAGTGTCCTGCACAACGTAAAGCTGTGGTGCGCTTTGTGTATCACGAAATAAATGTAGTTACCAAATCATCTAAGTTAACACTGGAAGCTGATGAAGTGAATTAAAATTTGTGCTGCAGGTGGGCCTCGAACCCTTGACGAAAAACTTCGTTCATTAGACCAGGATGATAAGGGGATGTAATTAGCGAGCGAACAAAGTGCACCAACTCTAGGAATTGGTGCTATCGTCCATTCGTGATTTTTTAAGAGTTCCAAAACTTACCTCAAGTTCTTATCTTGCTCATTTTGTCTCTTTAAAAGGTGAAAAAACATGTCTCTATCACTTATCATTGTCTCTCTATCAAAATTATTTTTGTAAAATATTACACCCTTGGGATGTCCCAGAGTAAATTTTTTCCAACAATTTAAAAAGTTTTGCAGGATGATCGTCGACTCTAATCTTAAGCGACGCAGTCAACTGGTTGAGAACTTCAGAATACGATTTTCTGAAAAATTCTTGATAGATTTTGAATTTTATGTATCCTTTATTACCTTGATCGAGACATTTTGAAGTTTTGTGCTGTGCTCTAGACCCCGTAAGAATTTCTTATTAGGTCCTCTAAGTCTCTAGCGTCTAGGCATTCATTTTACATTAAATGATTCAGCCAGTAAGTGCTGTGGTAACAGATTGATTGGCTTCTGCACTATGATTTGAAGAGGATTCGGGGCATACGTTGGAGTACAAGAGGCGATGCAGTAAACATGTCACCAAATGGTTGCAAAGAAATTTTGACAGCGCTAGAGAAGCTAACAAAATAGACGAGAGCTTGGAAACAAGAAAGGATGCAGAATCTTTGTTAGTCATGATGCAGTCATTTTCGTTTCTGTGTCTCATGGGTCTCTGGCAACCGGTGCTACATGAAAATGAATGATGGCCAAAATTATTTACAATCGGAGGGACTTCACCTATATCATTGTGCTCAGAAAATAAGTGCCTTACAGATGGTGCTGGAAGAGAAGTGATTGGAATTCGTAGACAAGGCTTCATGTTATGCTAAAAGCTTTTATGATGGACTTGGCATTTTTGTTGTACCTCCAAGACAAATATGGAAGAGGCACATTTCCGGCGACGGAAGTGGGGGTGCCGGCTTGCCTTTTGAAGAGGATTTAAAACGAAAAATGTTTTCTTCATTAGATAGAGAAAGTTCTGAAATGCGAGAAAGGCTCCAGTAGCTTCAGAGTTTGGCCAAAAAATATGCCTTTCTTCAGGTCTGCAATAATTCTGGGCATTGATGATGAGGTACGCAGCCTCCACCAAGCTTCTCAAGGTATTGACAAAGAGTTTAGGCTTGACTGCGTGCATCTAAGAGCTTTCATAGCTTCAACAGACTGTGAGAAAGAACTTATTGACTTCAGCCCACTGGGTTTATACAAGTTAATTTTAAGTCCAAATCAAAGAAGGGTTACCTAATATAGTTATAACGCTGAGAATATTCCTCAGACCTGTCATAAGTAATGCTAGTTGTGTGAGAATCTTCTCTGAATTGAAACTGATTAAAAATTATTTAAGATCTACAACGTCCACCTTGATATTGACAAATTTAGAAAAATGGCTCTGAGCACTATGGGACTAAACTTCTGAGGTCATCAGACCCCTAGAACTTAGAACTACTTAAACCTAACTAACCTAGGGACATCACACACATCCATGCCCGAGGCAGGATTCGAACCTGGGACCGTAGCGGTCGCGCGGTTCCGGACCGCAGCGCCTAAAACCGCTCGGCCACTCCGGCCGTCAACAAATTTAGATTTTTTGCCATCGAATAAGAGGTACAGACTGACACTGACGAATGTTTTAGAGAGTTTTCGTAGCAAAAAACCGCACAGAATAAAATTTTCAGTTAAGAAAGGCGTTTTATTTGGAACTCATCTGAAATAGTGAGAGAGTATCGCAGATTTTTTCATTTCCAATTCTTCGCATATATTTTACAGTCAGCATAATGTAACCTACTGCTTCCGTGAACTGCGAGGCTTCTTGATGATGCTGTAAATGTTTGGATTGATTACTGAATTTCGGGTTCATTTATGAATACATGGTAGGGTATATGAAGTGAGGTCTTACATCCTCGTGTAACGCGTCCTTTCTATAAGGTAGAACACAAAGGCAATTATAGTTTGCAAGGACATTGAAAAATGTGATTAGAATGTTGCATTCTGTTAAATATATGTTCAAGCTCCCCTCATATTTATCGTTGCTCTGTGAAAACACTTTCTATTTCTGAATATATCAATCATATCGAAGTCAGATAACGTAATATTCATTCTTGGATCAATATTTGATATAAAACGGGAAACATTTTCAGCGCAATTTGACTGATGCCACATCAGTTATGAACTCCGTTTCGCTCAAAAAGGAGTACGTGACTTTCAGACGTTAAAATTTTCGAAATACAGACTGGAATAAGACACATAACACACTTAGTGTTAATGAAAAATGTAATGTATTTTGTATGATAGCCTACAGTTCCCTGTAAAAGCATTTCATTCCGTTTATTATTTTTTTTTCCCCCCATGAACCATGGACCTTGCCGTTGGTGGGGAGGCTTGCGTGCCTCAGCGATACAGATGGCCGTACCGTAGGTGCAACCACAACGGAGGGGTATCTGTTGAGAGGCCAGACAAACATGTGGTTCCTGAAGAGGGGCAGCAGCCTTTTCAGTAGTTGCAGGGGCAACAGTCTGAATGATTGACTGATCTGGCCTTGTAACATTAATCAAAATGGCCTTGCTGTGCTGGTACTGCGAACGGCTGAAAGCAAGGGGAAACTACAGCCGTAATTTTTCCCGAGGACATGCAGCTCTACTGTATGATTAAATGATGATGGCGTCCTCTTGGGTAAAATATTCCGGAGGTAAAATAGTCCCCCATTCGGATCTCCGGGAGGGGACTACTCAAGAGGACGTCGTTATCAGGAGAAAGAAAACTGGCGTTCTACGGATCGGAGCGTGGAATGTCAGATCACTTAATCGGGCAGGTAGGTTAGAAAATTTAAAAAGGGAGATGGATAGGTTAAAGTTAGATATAGTGGGAATTAGTGAAGTTCGGTGGCAGGAGGAACAAGACTTTTGGTCAGGTGATTACAGGGTTATAAATACAAAATCAAATAGGGGTAATGCAGGAGTAGGTTTAATAATGAATAAAAAAATAGGAGTGCGGGTTAGCTACTACAAACAGCATAGTGAACGCATTATTGTGGCCAAGATAGACACAAAGCCCATGCCTACTACAGTAGTACAAGTTTATATGCCAACTAGCTCTGCAGATGATGAAGAAATAGATGAAATGTATGACGAGATAAAAGAAATTATTCAGGTAGTGAAGGGAGACGAAAATTTAATAGTGATGGGTGACTGGAATTCGTCAGTAGGAAAAGGGAGAGAAGGAAACATAGTAGGTGAATATGGATTGGGGGGAAGGAATGAAAGAGGAAGCCGCCTTGCAGAATTTTGCACAGAGCATAACTTAATCATAGCTAACACTTGGTTCAAGAATCATGAAAGGAGGCTGTATACATGGAAGAAGCCTGGAGATACTGACAGGTTTCAGATAGATTATATAATGGTAAGACAGAGATTTAGGAACCAGGTTTTAAATTGTAAGACATTTCCTGGAGCAGATGTAGATTCTGACCACAATCTATTGGTTATGAACTGCAGATTGAAACTGAAGAAACTGCAAAAAGGTGGGAATTTAAGGAGATGGGACCTGGATAAACTGAAAGAACCAGAGGTTGTAGAGAGTTTCAGGGAGAGCATTAGGGAACAATTGACAGGAATGGGGGAAAAAAATACAGTAGAAGAAGAATGGGTAGCTCTGAGGGATGAAGTGGTGAAGGCAGCAGACGATCAAGTAGGTAAAAAGACGCGGGCTAATAGAAATCCTTGGGTAACAGAAGAAATATTGCATTTAATTGATGAAAGGAGAAAATATAAAAATGCAGTAAATGAAGCAGGCAAAAAGGAATACAAACGTCTCAAAAATGAAATCGACAGAAAGTGCAAAATGGCTAAGCAGGGATGGCTAGAGGACAAATGTAAGGATGTAGAGGCTTGTCTCACTAGGGGTAAGATAGATACTGCCTACAGGAAAATTAAAGAGACCTTTGGAGAGAAGAGAACCACTTGTATGAATATCAAGAGCTCAGATGGCAACCCAGTTCTAAGCAAAGAAGGGAAAGCAGAAAGGTGGAAGGAGTATATAGAGGGTTTATACAAGGGCGATGTACTTGAGGACAATATTATGGAAATGGAAGAGGATGTAGATGAAGATGAAATGGGAGATAAGATACTGCGTGAAGAGTTTGACAGAGCACTGAAAGACCTGAGTCGAAACAAGGCCCCGGGAGTAGACAACATTCCATTAGAACTACTGATTGCCTCAGGAGAGCCAGTCATGACAAAACTCTACCATCTGGTGAGCACGATGTATGAGACAGGCGAAATACCCTCAGACTTTCAGAAGAATATAATAATTCCAATCCCAAAGAAAGCAGGTGTTGACAGATGTGAAAATTACCGAACTATCAGTTTAATAAGTCACAGCTGCGAAATACTAACGCGAATTCTTTACAGACGAATGGAAAAACTGGTAGAAGCCGACCTCGGGGAAGATCAGTTTGGATTCCGTAGAAATGTTGGAACACGTGAGGCAATACTGACCTTACGACTTATCTTGGAAGAAAGATTAAGAAAAGGCAAACCTACGTTTCTAGCATTTGTAGACTTAGAGAAAGCTTTTGACAATGTTGACTGGAATACTCTCTTTCAAATTCTGAAGGTGGCAGGGGTAAAATACAGGGAGCGAAAGGCTATTTACAATTTGTACAGAAACCAGATGGCAGTTATAAGAGTCGAGGGGCATGAAAGGGAAGCAGTGGTTGGGAAAGGAGTGAGACAGGGTTGTAGCCTCTCCCCGATGTTATTCAATCTGTATATTGAGCAAGCAGTAAAGGAAACAAAAGAAAAATTCGGAGTAGGTATTAAAATTCATGGAGAAGAAGTAAAAACTTTGAGGTTCGCCGATGACATTGTAATTTTGTCAGAGACAGCAAAGGACTTGGAAGAGCAGTTGAACGGAATGGACAGTGTCTTGAAAGGAGGATATAAGATGAGCATCAACAAAAGCAAAACGAGGATAATGGAATGTAGTCAAATTAAGTCGGGTGATGCTGAGGGAATTAGATTAGGAAATGAGACACTTAAAGTAGTAAAGGAGTTTTGCTATTTAGGGAGTAAAATAACCGATGATGGTCGAAGTAGAGAGGATATAAAATGTAGACTGGCAATGGCAAGGAAAGCGTTTCTCAAGAAGAGAAATTTATTAATATCGAATATAGATTTAGGTGTCAGGAAGTCGTTTCTGAAAGTATTTGTATGGAGTGTAGCCATGTATGGAAGTGAGACATGGACGATAACTAGTTTGGACAAGAAGAGAATAGATGCTTTCGAAATGTGGTGCTACAGAAGAATGCTGAAGATAAGGTGGGTAGATCACGTAACTAATGAGGAGGTATTGAATAGGATTGGGGAGAAGAGAAGTTTGTGGCACAACTTGACTAGAAGAAGGGACCGGTTGGTAGGACATGTTCTGAGGCATCGAGGGATCACAAATTTAGCATTGGAGGGCAGCGTGGAGGGTAAAAATCGTAGAGGGAGACCAAGAGATCAATACACTAAGCAGATTCAGAAGGATGTAGGTTGCAGTAGGTACTGGGAGATGAAGAAGCTTGCACAGGATAGAGTAGCATGGAGAGCTGCATCAAACCAGTCTCAGGACTGAAGACCACAACAACATTATTATTTTTTGCAAGTATTGTTCACATACGGAGATGAAAGTCACCGCTTCTAAACACAGCAGTTCCTTTTTCATAGCAGTACTTAAATACAAAGTGATGTTAGAAATAATGGTTGAAATTGCTTGTCAATTCACACGTGTGTGATAGCGTCAAGGGAAGCGACCGATTGCAAGAAGTATCGCTGGAGTGTGTGCGTGATCACAACATATTGTTTCTATAAAGCAGAGATATTACAAATAATAAAACAACGGCATTAGGTACTCATACAAATAATGTTAACCATTTTGATGTCAGTAGTAAAATTTTATTTGCTGAAATAGATACCTAGGGCATTAGAGGTGAACGAATCCAAAACGTAACGAAATTGTGACGTTCATTTCCTGTTTTCGCAACGCCCGTAGGAACGTCCGCTGCCCTCGCCCTGTGCTCCAAATGACGTGAGAAGTACTCTATTTCGTTATGGACAGTAATCTTAACTATATCAAGATCCCTAAAGGAAACGTTAATTACATTTTTAGGGTTCCGTATCTCAATCGGTGAAAACTGAAACCTTATAGGATCACGTCTATCTGTCTGTCTGTCCCATTTTTCAAAACCTCTTTTGTCAGGTACGGGTAAACGTATCAAGTTGAAATTTATGTCACGTATTAAGCTCTACGGTCCCTTGGGGCTGTAAAAATGTGAAGGTTCTTAGTCAATACAATCAAAAGATACTGCCATTTATATCGCATATTTTGATACTCCCAATTTCACTCGTCAAAACCTACTGTATACTTCCTGTTAGCTTAGAATCATGAAATTTGCCAAGAAGTAAAATTTTACACTACAACCAAAGGAAAAAAATCCGACAGTTGTTGATCTGTAATTATATCACAAGAAAACATATTTTTGTTATTTGTTATTAGTCTGTCCGTCCGTCTGTTAAGACCCCTATTCCTCAGGAACGGATACACGTCTCAGGTTGAAATTCGTGTAACGTACTATAAGGTCTATAGCCCCTTGGTGGCGTAAACAACATTAGCTTACAAGTCAATGCAAGCATCAAAAAATAATCTTAGACTAGGACTTTCTGCATCTCCTTTCATTAGATTTTGCTCTAAAGAATTTAAATAATCTCTCACAGCAGATGAAATTTCATTTACCCTCCGTCGTGAGTCAGTCTCAAGCCATGTGTACGTTAACTACTTCGTGTGCTTCTTTTTTACGAATATTTTAAGATCATACACTTATACAACCAGAGCTGTCTGGAGTAAAATATTTCTCCGACAGCCATTTTGCGTTAAGTCACAGTATTGTTCTTATTTTCATTTAAAACATTGAAAAATCGTTGTGCCCTTATTTTGTGCAACCTATAATCTGATCTTAAAATATTTTTAATTTTAAATCTTGAGCTGGCTTTAATTCTACAAAGAAGTGTGACCAAGCTGAGCAACTACCAACATGACTTTTGATTTTTCAAAGCCTAGGCTGAAAAATTTGTTGTACACCATTTTATAGATTGAAAGAGAACCGCGCAACAACCATTTTTAACACGAGAAGCATTGCACCTGTCAAACATTTCTTTTAAAGATTTAACTCTGGTGGAAGATATGACCACTTAATTTATTTGTAGCGTAGTCAGAAGATCTGCATTTATACTTAAGTGTATCTTTCTTAATGAACTGCGACTGTTCTTCACCTCTTTCCTGAAGCTTTTTGTTTCACCTACATCGATTCTCCTTTGGTAGTATATCCTCTGGCTTATATCTTTTGACAACACGCCTGAATCTCTCTCCAGGCACTCCTGCAAAATAAGTATGAAATAAATATAGCGCGTTCAGACAATCATTTCCATTCCACAAACTTTTTGTTTACTTTATAAATAAAGTCAGACTTACCTGTCAATCTTCTGAATATTGAGGCATGTACAGGGATCTCTCGGCCTTTTTGTTCTCTTATAATATTCCTCCTCTGAGCATCGTTAGGCAAGTTCACTCACGCGTATCATTGTGAGAAATTATCCTGTTCAACTTTTGTGTTATTCATATACAGAATATCTCTACAATGAACAAGATAAATGAAACACAACATTCTGCTTTACGTGTTCTTTCTTTTGTTGTTTCAATATGGTTAGACTCTATATTCATATCTTCATTTAAGGGTGTAATAGTATACTTGTTACTCTACTGATGTGGGCGACTCCTGGTTTGTCTTCCACTTTTCACTTCGTGGTCTGTTTCAGAACATTCCGACTCTTCTAGCATCTTAATAATGACGTTCTAACAATAACTTCCTATTACAGCTACTAATCTCATAGTGAAACAGTGGCTGAACATGAAAGAGACTTACGTGGTGAAATATGCATTGTTGTACAACATTCGCTTAGCAAGCACTTGCCGTGTGATTGCCCAAAAATAAACTCACACAAGTGTAAAGGCTATTAAAGATAAATCAACTTCTATGTTCTAAATTTCAAACATGCAGTATACAAGAATGACTCATTGAATTCTTTGGAGTCTTGAAAAATGGAGATGCCGAGTTTGTGAAAATTTGCTATACAGTATTCAGGCGCCCTTAATAACAGCAAATATTCAGTTCTAGGTATTTTCTGTTAGCCACTGTGTGAGACTCATACTAATCAAGAATATGTTAAAAACTCATTTTGAAGAAATAGCCTTGTTGAGTACTGTTACAACGGTCCTCAGTGCCAGTTAAATATGATCGACATCGCGAAGTCTTTATTAAATATGTCAATGGACTATATATCATATCGTCACATATTGAAAGTTAAAATATGAGACAATTTGGTATGTAATTTATTGACATATTTTACTAGACTTCATGATGTTTTGAATGCTTATCTCGAATTTATATACACTATGTGGTCAGAAATATTCTGACACCCCCAAAAACATACGTTTTTCATATTACGTGCATTGTGCTGCCACCTACTGCCAGGTACCCCATATCAGCGACCTCAGTAGTCATTAGACGTCGTGAGAGAGCAGAATGGGGCGCTCCACGGAACTCACGGACTTCGAGCGTGGTCAGGTGATTGGGTGTCACTTGTGTCATACGTCTGTAAGCAAGACTTCGACACTCCTAAACACCCCTAGGTCTACTGTTTCCGATGTGACAGTGAAGTGGAAACATGAAGGGACGTATACAGCATAAAACCGTATAGGCCGACCTCGTCTGTTGACTGACAGAGACCGCCGATAGTTGAAGAGGGTCGTAATGTGTAATAGGCAGACGTCTAGCCAGGCCATCACACAGAAATTCCAAACTGCATCAGGATCCACTGCAAGTACTATGAGAGTTAGGTGGGAGGTGACAAAGCTAGGATTTCATGGTCAAGTGGCTGCTCACAATCCACACATCACGCCAGTAAATGCCAAACGACGCCTCGCTTGGTGTAAGGAGCGTAAACATTGGGCGATTGAACAGTGTAAAAACGTTGTGTGGAGTGACGAATCGCGGTACACAATGTGGCGCTCCGATGGCAGGGTGTGAGTATGGCGAATACCCGGTAAACGTCGTCTGTCAGCGTGTGTAGTGCCAACAGTAAAATTCGGAGGCGGTGGTGTTATGGTGTGATCGTGTTTTTCATGGAGGGGGCTTGCACCCTTTGTTTTCAGTAGCACAGTCACAGCACAGGCCTACATTGATGTTTTAAGCACCTTCTTGCTTCCCACTGTTGAAGAGCAATTCGGGGATGGCGATCGCATCGTTCAAGACGATCGAGCAACAGTTCATAATGCACGGCCTGTGGCGGAGCGGTTACACGACAATAACATCTCTGTAGTGGACTGGCCTGTACAGAGTCCTGTCCTGAATCCTACAGAACACCTTTAGAATGCTTTGGAACGCCGACTTCGTGCCAGGCCTCACCGACCGACATCGATACCTCTCCTCAGTGCAGCACTCCGTGAAGAATGGGCTGCCATTCCTCAAGACACCTTCCAGCACCTGATTGAACGTATGCCTGCGAGAGTGGAAGCTGTCATCAAAGCTAAGGGGTGGGCCAATACCGTATTGAATTCCGGCATTACCGATGGAGGTCGCCACGAACTTGTAAGTCATTTTCAGCCACGTGTCCGGATACTTTTGATCACATAGTGTATCCTGCAGCTCTTAGCAGGTAAATCACACTTGAAAATGGCAGTCAAGTGCGGAAACCAATAATGAGAACACTGTAATTTTTAAGCACTTTTGGACGTAGTAAATTATTAGGAGCCCGCATTTAGAAGTATTCGCCTTGAGGAAGGATCAAGGTTAGTGGAAGTGCAGCTGGCGAGGTGCCTCTCGCATTCCAAAGCGGCTGGCCGGCGGTCACTCCTCCCTGCGCTGCCGTTACACTCGCCGCAAGAACCACAGCTGCCCGCTCTCTCCGCCATCTATAACAGCTTCCTCCGAGTCTGCTGGCGATGGATCTTCCAGACTGTAAAGAGCAGTAATAACACTGCTGCTATTCTCATACGCCTTTTTTTCTACGAAGAAGAGCTGAAAAGTAATGCCTCCGAATGTTTATTCGAAAACTCTTAACGCTCTTTAAATAAAACAAACGGTTATTAATATTCTACATCTTTACTCTTGAAGTCTCCGTATTTGCAGCCCTCTGCCCCAAGAGGGCTCCGAATTGCAGCATTTAGCATGGCAGTGTGTAACGCAGCTATATCGGTACGTGAGAAACTGCGGCGTTCCTCCACATATGGAACACCCTCTCCTTCTGCGTGACAACGGCAGATCGCACACGAGTGCTGCGACATCTGCAACAACCCGACGCCGTGGGTTCACTCTCGTCGATCGTCCTCCATACAACCCGACTTGGCTCCATCGGATTTTCATCTGTTTCCAAAAAGAACACCTTCGATGACTTCATTTTGATAGTGATGAAGTGATGCAAGCAGAAGTGAGGGTATAGCTCCGTCAACAAAATCAAACGCTCTACAGTAACGGCATCAACAAACTGGTCTCTCGTTCGGAGAAATGTTTTCGTCGCCAGGGTAACTATTTTACAAATAAGTACATAGACACGAACGATAAAGACAGTAGAATGTTAACAACGTCTATTTTATTTTAAAATGTTTAAGAGATTCCACGCACAATATTCAGTGACATTATTTTTCTGCACGCCCTTGTACGCAGTGTCACATCTGTCATTCGTTGTCGATCAGGTACGCGTTATAGCGGCTGATTTGGTTGGAGCTTAATTCCTGGTTTATCCCAGTAAAGGTCGTCTATGCCTAACAAGAAATTTACTGACCGCCTTTTCCAACAAGAAAGAAGGTTTCGAAACGACATCTACGTCTGGGTACATACTGTGGAAGCCGCTGTATACTCCACAGAGGACAATACTCCGTATCAGTATTACCCACTCCCTGTCTTACTACGTTCGCGATCAAGGTTGCCTTTTCTTCCATTTCAGTTTGCTAAACATCTCTGTTTTCACCTTCGTATGAGTTATACTGATCTGCAACTCACAGTGTGCCCCTAAATTACTAGAATACTTCAGAATGAGTCGCACTACCGCCATCTGTGCGGTTTCCGTCACAGGTGAACCGTACTTAGGATTCTTCCAAGAAATCTGTCTTTAATTAGACGTCTGTACTTCTGATATACCATTTCGTACAATTTTATGGTACTATTTCTGGATATTTAAACGATGTAACTGACTCCAAAAGTTTGCCATTTGTCTTGTAACAAGATACTGCCAGATTTGTTCGCATTTTATGGACGTTTATCCTCATTTAAAGAGAACTATAGTTTAGTAGACCAAGTGGAAATACTGTCTACGTCGTCCTGTATTTTCTTACAATAATCTAGCGACGAAACTTTCTTGTGCCAATACTATCATAAGTAAACAATCTGAGTACTCCTGACACTCTGTGACAGATATTTTATGTATTATGAGAACATTAGCGGGCCTACTACGGTTCTTTGGGACACACTCAATGTTATTTCCGTTTCTGTTCAACGTTTTCCGTCCGATAAAACGAACAGTGTTATATAACTTTTCTTTTTCCTTTCTAACAGTCACACATCTGAGAAGATACTCCGCATGATATTATCTTCGTTAGCAGAGTGGTTTCTGGCAATAATATAGTGTAGTAGCGGAAATTTGTTCTTTTACATTAATATTAACGTTTCTTTAATTTAAATTAATAGTGAGTGTTCTAAAAACAGATAAAATTAGTGTCTTGTTCTTGTGCACGACGTCGAAGTCCACAACAAAGGTACAAGATACCGCAGCACCTTTTACAGGGGTCTCAAACCTTTTGGGTCAAACTGCAACAGGCAAAAATGAGTCTACATCCAATTATAATAAGGCAGGGCACAAACAGTCGGAAATGCTATTTATTGTGTTATGGACGTACACAGCTTACACACCATAACAACCACATAGGCCATAGTAATTGTTCAAAATGACGACCGCAAGTTTCAATGCATGCAAAGCAACGGCCCACGAAGTTCAGCACAAGCTGCCTGAGGCAATGGGCAACTGGCACAAGGGCTAGTGGTGTGCATGCAACACAGGTTAATGCGACAGAGCGATGCAAGCGGTCGTCACTTGACTCACTTGCTATGAGCTAAGTTGTGTACAGTATGTCTGTTTGGTGGTCAGGGTTGTACACTTTTGCCATGTATGCATTGAGACTGGCCGTAGTCGCGTTGAACAATTACTATGAGCTACGTTGTTGGTATATGGTGTACGCTGTGTGTGTTCATAACATAACAAATATGCGTATCCGACCGTTAGCTCCATTTCCGACCGTTGGTGCCGTATCTCAATACAATCGGTAGTGGACTCACAATCATCTGTTTCAATTTAATCCAAAAGGTTTGAGACATACTTGATACTCATTGGTAGCTTCACTATCAGCAGCGTGCACACGGCCGTTGAACGTCGTTGATAAGTTGTAAACAGAATTTAATTAATATTAAGGAAATCAGAGTGATATACACTATGTGATCAAAAGTATCGGGACACCCCCAAAAACATACGTTTTTCGTATTATGTACATTTTGCTGCCACCTAAAGCCAAGTACTCTATACCAGCGACGTCAGTAGTCATTAAACATCGTGAGAGAGCAGAATGGGGAGCTCCACAGAACTCACGGACTTCGAACGTGGTCAGGTGATTGGGTGTCACTTGTGTCATACGTCTGTACACGAGACTTCCACACTCCTTAGACATCTCTAGTTCCACTGTTTCCGATGTGATAGTGAAGTGGAAACATGAAGGGACACGTACAGCACAAAAGCGTACAGGCCGACCTCGTCTGTTGACTGACAGAGACCGCCGACAGTTGAAGAGGGTCGTAATGTGTAATTGGCAGACATCTATCCAGACCATCAAATAGGAGTTCCAGACTGCATCATAATCCATTGCAAGTAGTATGATACTTAGGCAGGAGGTGAGAAAACTTGGATTTCATGGTCGAGCAGCTGATTATAAGCCACAGATCACACCGGTAAATGCCAAACGACGCCTCGCTTGGTGTAAGGAGCGTAGACATTAGACCATTGAACAGCGGAAAACGTTGTGTGGAGTGACGAATCACAGTACACAATGTGGCGATCCGATGGCAGGGTGTGAATATGCCGAATGCCCGGTGAACGTCATCTGCAGCGTGTGTTGTGGCAAGAGTAAAATTCGGAGGCGATGGTGTTGTCGTGTTTTTCATGGAAGGGGCTAGCACCCCTTGTTGTTTTGCGTGGCACTATCACAGTACAGACCTACATTGATGTTTTAAGCACATTCTTGCTACCCACTGATGAAGAGAAATTCGGGGATGGTGACTGCATCTTTCAACATGATCGAGCACCTGTTCATAATCCACGGCCTGTGGCTGAGTGGTTACACGACAATAACATCCCTGTAATGGACTGGCCTGCACAGAGTCCTGACCTGAATCCCAATAGAACACCTCTGGGGTGTTTTGTAACGCTGACTCCGTGCCAGGCCTCACCGACCGATTCGATACCTCTCGTCAGTGCAGCACTCTGCGATGAATGGGCTGCCATTCCCCAAGAAATCTTCCAGCACCTGACTGAACGTATGACAGCGAGAGTGGAAGCTGTCAAGAGGGTAAATGCGGGTCAGTACCATATTGATTTGCAGCATTACCGATGGAGGGCGCGACGAACTTCTAAGTCATTTTCAACCAGGTGTCCGCATACTTTTGATTACATAGTGTATTAACGATGAATGCATGCAGTACAAAACTGTATACGTAGAGCGATTGGTACCAAAACAAGAAACCAAATTTCGCGTCTTAACAAGACGAAAGACATTCTACTTCTCTTCATTTCAGTCAGTTACTTTCATTCGTAGTGCTGTGGAAACTAAAAAGAACCTTGCTACATTTACGTCTATATCCTGTGTAGTATTCTGAAAGGTGAGTAAGAGTACTTTTCATTATATCTTCCCATGACACATGTAGCGATACTTGTTGTCGATCAATTTCTTTGGACTTAGAGTTCAGGTCATTGCCGTGGTTCGAGTAGTCTTCGGGTATATTTCAGTGTTGTGTAGCAGAAGAGTTTCTGCTCATTATCTGTTATGAATTGAGTCCTACAATGTCGGTAGTAACGCAATTCACAGCGATATATATGAAAACCTAGCAATCTTTGAACGTATTCGTAGTATTGATAACACTACGGAGTGATTTACCTTGAAGTCACTACAGCCACGCCATCCTGCAGTGAACACGCAAGTTTGGCGCAGTCGACATTCGCAGACTCATTCTCAGGCACTCCTAAACCGGTCGGCCTCTGCATCGCAGCTGAGCTGCGTAAGTGATACGCTTCACTGTTGCTTTCCTTTCCGGTTATGGGAGGACAGCTGCCGGTGGAATCTTGTCAGTTGCCAACCTGAGCGAATCTACGAGGTGCATTCAAGTTCTAAGGCCTCCGATTTTTTTTCTCCGGACTGGAAAGAGATGGAAACATGCGCATTGTTTTAAAATGAGGCCACGTTCATTGTCAATACGTCCCAGAGATGGCAGCACCGTACGACAGATGTAATTTTACCGCCAGCGGCGAGAATGAGAACTGTTTTAAATACTTAAAATTGCGACGTTTTCCTTACTTGAACAGCGTGCAATCATTCGTTTTCTGAATTTGCGTGGTGTCAAACCAATTGAAATTCATCGACAGTTGAAGGAGACATGTGGTGATGGAGTTATGGATGTGTGGAAAGTGCGTTCGTGGGTGCGACAGTTTAATGAAGGCAGAACATCGTGTGACAACAAACCGAAACAACCTCGGGCTCGCGCAAGCCGGTCTGACGACATGATCGAGAAAGTGGAGAGAATTGTTTTGGGGGATCGCCGAATTACTGTCGAACAGATCGCCTCCAGAGTTGGCATTTCTGTGTGTTCTGTGCACACGATCCTGCATGACGACCTGAAAATGCGAAAAGTGTCATCCAGGTGGGTGCCACGAATGCTGATGGACGACCACACGGCTGCCCGTGTAGCATGTTGCCGAGGAATGTTGATGCGCAATGACAGCACGAATGGGACTTTCTTTTCGTCGGTTGTGACAATGGATGAGATGTGGATGCCATTTTTCAATCCAGAAACAAAGCGCCAGTCAGCTCAATGGAAGCACACAGATTCACCGCCACCAAAAAAATTTCGGGTAACCACCCATTGCGTTCCAAAGGGCACTACGGTAACAGGTGCATCCTCCGAAAATGTTTTGAAGAACAAATTCCTTCCTGCACTGCAACAAAAACGTCCGGGAAGGGCTGCGCGTGTGCTGTTTCACCGAGACAACGCAACCGCACGTCGAGCTAACGTCACGCAACAGTTTCTTCGTGATAACAACTTTGAAGTGATTCCCCGTGCTCCATACTCACCTGACCTGGCTCCTAGTGACTTTTGGCTTTTTCCAACAATAAAAGACACTCTCCGTGGCCGCACATTCACCAGCTGTGTTGCTATTGCCTCAGCGATTTTCCAATGCTCAAAACAGACTCCTAAAGAAGCCTTCGCCGCTGCCATGGAATCATGGTGTTAGCGTTGTGAAAAATGTGTACGTCTGCAGGGCGATTACGTCGAGAAGCAACGCCAGTTTCATCGATTTCGGGTGAGTAGTTAATTAGAAAAAAAAATCGGAGGCCTTAGAACTTGAATGCACCTCGTAAAAGTCACGGCGGTTTTCTGTATTTGGAAGACGAGCGGAAGGGAAACGATGCTGCACATTATGGGGATCGCGCATGTTGCCAGCCTTCAACGAAGGACTTACGCATGTAGAGCCTCGCATTTTCACTAATGCTCTAAGACATATTTCTGCTACAAAAGCCAAAGCAATGAAACGGTTCTATTTTAGCGGTGTCTGGCACCTGCACTGATGCGAGCACACTAAGTCCCAACTATAACTTTGGATTGCTAAAAACTACAAAATTAATTTATAAACGGTTTAAGGTTTGCCAATGATAATGTAAATCTGGCAGAGGCGGCAACGAACTTGGAAGATCAATTTAATGGAATCGATAACGACTTGAAAAGACACTAAAATATGAATACAAACAAAAGTAGAACGATGGTAATGGAGTATAGCTGAATCAAATCATGTGATGCTGTGGGAATTAGACTGGGAAGTGAAACACGAAAAGTAATGTGTGCGTTTTGTCATTTGGGCAAAAAAATACTAAGAAAGGAAGAACGGTTGGGTTTAACGTCCCGAGACGGAGCTCAAGCTCGAATTTTGTCAAGGATGGGGAAGGAAATCGGCCGTGCCCTTTCAAAGGAACCATCTTGGCATTTGCCTGGAGTGATTTAGGCAAATCAGGGAAAACTTAAATCTAGATGGCCGGCCGTGGGTTTGAACCGTCGTCTCTCGAATGCGAGTGCAGTGTGCTAACCACTGCGCAAACTCTGTCGGTAGCTAAACACTGACCATGGCAAAAGTAAAGAGGATGTAAATTTCAGACTGGCAAAGGCAATAAAAACTTTACTAAAAAAGAGAAATACAAATAAATAAAATAAATTTACGTTATAGTAAGTCTCATCTCAAAGAATTTGTGAGGAGTGTAGCCTTGTACGAATATGAACGATAAACAGTTCGAACAAGAAGAGAATAGAAGTTTTTGAAAAGTGTGTCACAGAAGAATGCAGAAGATTATATGGGTAGATGGAGTAACCAATGAAGAGGCACTGAATGGAACTGTGAGGAAAAGAAATTAATGGCACAGTTTGACTCAATAAAGGATAGGTTGATAATATATACGTTGACAGAACACGTCCTGAGGGATCAAGGACTAATTAATTTGGTAGTAGAGGGAACTGTTGTTCGGGGGTGTGAAGAGAGGAGGGAATTTTTGAGACGGGGAGAGTAAGCAGGTTCAAACAGCTGTAAATTCCACTACCACAGAGATGAAGAGACTTCAGCGGGGTACACTAATGTAGAGAGTAGCATAAAACCTGCCTTCGGACTGATGACAACGACAACAAACGGTTTAGTACATTACATAAGACGGTTGAAGAACAAAATATACTGATTATGAAATATTGTTAGCGCATATAAATGATTCCAGTGCTGCTATCTTGAAGGAGCGCATCAAATAGTATGTTTCCCTTGTCGCTGAGTGCAATGAACGACATATTTGACTACAACGTTCGACTTGTTTGACTCCGACGTACCGGTCATAATGATATAGACGAAACAGTATAGTTCATTGTGGTCATTCGTAGTCATTTGAAAAAATATTACCATTATACACAACTTCGACCTAAACTAATCCGTTCACGTACACCTAAAAATATGAATATGTCCAAATAAAGGATCCTCAATTTGCTAAAAAAAATATCGGTTAGCCGATAACATCTGCTTAACTCTGCAGTGATACGATCACAGTTGGTTGCAACAAGTAGACTAGAGAGTCAAAAATCCATTACCGTCTGAAACCTTAGCACAGCGTTGCTATAACTGAACAATGCATAATGCATTCATAGGAAGGTAAGCGGTACTGAAAATTACCGCCGATACTGACAGCATAATCCGTTAATGTACACCTAAAAATATGAATAAATCCAAATAAAGGATCCTCAATTTGCTAAAAAAAATTGTAAATGTATCTGGGTATCGGTTAGCCGATAACATCTGCTTAACTCTGTAGCGATACGATCACAGTTGGCTGCAACAAGTAAACTGAAGAGTCGACAATACATTACCGACTGAAACCTTAGCACAGCGTTGCTATAACTGAACAATGCACGCTGCGTTCATAGGAAGGTATGCGGTACTGAAAATTACCGTCGATACTGACAGTATAACTTTGCGACGAAGTCTGATTCCTTACAGAACACAAAGTTAGTATTTTAAACAAACTGTTAAAAACAAAAGTTGTTTAATGCGGTCGTGCGGTTCCCGGGTTCGATTCCCGGCGGGGTCAGGGATTTTCTCTGCCTCGTGATGACTGGGTGTTGTGTGATGTCATTAGGTTAGTTAGGTTTAAGTAGTTCTAAGTTCTAGGGGACTGATGACCATAGATGTTAAGTCCCATAGTGCTCAGAGCCAGCCATTTGTTTAATGCGCTCTAAGGAGTGAAAAGACTTACTAAAATTCTGGGCTTATGTTTGAATGTCCAATAATTGTGCTTTCACTGATCCACAAGAGATGTTACGCACTCGTCTAATAGTGGATTTGTTCTGATTTTATGGTCAAAATAACTGCCGTTCAACTAATCGTGGCTGAAAGCAGATGTAAGTTCAGCGCTATCATTCTGAGACAACCAGATATGTTTGATACGAATGATATCCAGAAAACTTGTGGTCCAAAACAGTAACGGGAATTAACCATCACTCTTCTCAGATACAGTAGCGCCGCTCTTTCCATGTGGCAAAGACGAATGTGCTGCTGGAATACGCTTTTTCCGGTGAAAAAGACGTCAGCCATGAAGAAATATAAATGTTCAGCAATAATATTAACATAGTCTACAGCTTTGATGGTTCTCTCCGTAAAAATCATAGGGCCCATGCAGGCTCAACCGTATGTTGGCTGTTCAAATACACACCACTACCAGTGGTGCGTGTCTAGAGCAGACGTCCTCACGATCGTAGTACACATCAGCAGACGTAACGAATTGTATGTTTACTACATCGATATTGTACGTGGAGATCGGTTTCACACTGAAATATTCAAGCTTCCATCCTCAGTGACAGAGCAGTGTAATTGAGCAAGAGTCTTTCCGTATTTGGCGATGTATAGAACACTTTTGCAGGGCTTAACTGTCAGTGCAATATGGCGATCTGTACAAAATAGTTTTGCAACTGACAGTCTTGTCTGCAGAAAGAAAAAGGCGAACAGTGCTTCCACACTGGCAGCATCAGTACTTTGGCGGGTAAATTGAGTCAGAGCCGATCAGAAAGCTCCATTCATTCGCAAGTCATCCTTTGCACTGGGACATAGGAGCCTCTATATAGCGGTGAGAACGTTTGCATTTTGGAGACGTATGTTAAAAGCAGGACATTACGATTTCCAGGAAAGGTAGCATGGGATGTCTCGTTACCACCATCAGGAAGAATGAATTCGGTGTTATTCTGAGCTATTTCCGTAAACTGCTCCTGTTAGGGCAAGAATTTCCATGCAGATAAGCTGATACATCACGAAAGCTCCTACAAAAGCGAAGATTAACTATTTCCGTGCCACTTTTCTATTTCTGAGAGGTAGACTTGGCTCTTATTTACATAGCCAGGTGACATCAATATAACAATGAGAACCTTTTATCTGTGCCTACAATGGTGAGTCGTTCGGCAATCAGGTCTTCACTGGACTGCAGGTAGAGAAGCATCGCGCCAGCAATGGTAAACACGTCCGCGTGGCCAAGAAGCATCTTGCATATGGGAGTGGCATGAGGGCGCTGCCCGGCGTGCGTACTTTTGGGCTCTGTAAGGAACAGTTCGTTGACAAATTGCGGTTGATGATAGTTCGAGAGCGTTTTTCATGTAATGAGTGTTTGTGCAGTGCATTATTTTCGGCTGTTTAAGTGCTGTGAGCGTGTTTGCATAGCGTTACACGTGCATTATTTTATGGCAATTTACAAGTAGTGGACGGTTGCATTATTTTGTGAACAGGTCTGTAGGCTGTGCAGTGCATTATTTCGGCGGTTTACAATTAGTGAGAGAGTCTGCAGAGCGTTTTACATGCATTATTTCGATAATTTACGAGTTGTTTGCTTGTCTTTACATTAGTGTACTGCATTATTTTCATAATTTACGAGCAATTTGTAGGTCTGTAGGCTGTGTATTGTGACCCCAAGCACTCAAGAGCGAGTGTCTTGTATCATTGTAATAAATAAATGAACAGTCTAATGAGTACACAGAATGGTTTGAGAGTAAATCGGAGAAAGACGAAGGTAATGAGAAGTAGTAGAAATGAGAACACCGAGAAACTTAACATCAGGATTGATGGCCTCGAAGTCAATGAAGTTAAGGAATTCTGCTACCTAGGCAGTAAAATAACCAATGACGGACAGAGCAAGGAGGACATCAAAAGCAGACTCGCTATGGCAAAAAAGGCATTTCTGGCCAAGAGAAGTCTACTAATATCAAATACTTGCCTTAATTTGAGGAAGAAATTTCTGAGGATGTACGTCTGGAGTACAGCATTGTATGGTAGTGAAACATGGACTGTGGGAAAAACGGAACAGAAGAGAATCGAAGCATTTGAGATGTGGTGCTATAGACGAATGTTGAAAATTAGGTGGACTGATAAGGTAAGGAATGAGGAGGTTCTACGCAGAATCGGAGAGGAAATGAATATGTGGAAAACACTGATAAGGAGAAGGGACAGGATGATAGGACATCTGCTAAGACATGAGGGAATGACTTCCATGGTACTAGAGGGAGCTGTAGAGGGCAAAAACTGTAGAGGAAGACAGAGATTGGAATACGTCAAGCAAATAATTGAGGACGTAGGTTGCTAGTGCTACTCTGAAATGAAGAGGTTAGCACAGGAAAGGAATTCGTGGCAGGCCGCATCAAACCAGTCAGTAGACTGATGACAAAAATAAATAAATAAATAACTAAAATAGGTGAAATCCATCTCTAAATAAATTTTCCCAAAATATTAAAGTACACTCCATCATTTTGATTTGCAGCTTCTTGTATTGGTCGTGTTTGCAATTAAAATTGTTGGATGTGAGGTCCGCCAGTTATGCAAAGTGCCGCTTTTCTCAGTACCCAAACATGTTTTGTCACCACTGTGCCATTGTCAGTGGGTTTTCGTTTTTATTTATTCTGCAGTGTGAACAGTTTTGTTAAATGATTATAAAATTATGTGCATTTTTAGTTCAAACAACAGATCGTTTCTTTTGTAAATACCTTTACATTTGGTGTACATGAATTTTCTGGATCACTTTTGTGTTAATTACTACAGGTAGCTTGTCATCTGCAACCAAACGATGTTGATGAGAAAGTTTTTTGCTGGGAGTTAACCTATCTTCTAGAATGTAATTCAGTTTTTCGCGATGTTTTCGCGCCTATATTCGTTTTTACTTATGTTTTCGTGTGGCAAGCACTTCCATTCTCCGCATCATGCTGAGGTGTTGTAATGCACACGTATCTATAACAAGTATTTTCCACAAATAACGTAGTAAAACACTTTTGACTTCACCAGAACACAGAGTGATCGTCGATTCTTATGTGTCCCAGCCCAGTCAGTGTTCATTTGTTCACCAGAGAGTTCGGCGCCAAATTTGAATTTTGTTTTTATTTTATCTTTGTGTGTGTGTGTGTGTGTGTGTGTGTGTGTGTGTGTGTGTGTGCATGTGTGTGTGTGCGTGTGCGTTTTCTGTGCGCTTCTTAGCTGTGTGTTTTGACTTTTGTATGGTATTCCTTTTGTGTGTAAATGGTGCATCTTTGCAGGTTTTAGTGTATCCATTAGTGCAGATAGCCCAATTGATCTATCTTCCCGCCCAAATTTGAACTTTCCACCATGACATCATTGCAATGTTGCCATATCTATCGCCGCCATCTTGGATCCGCTATCTTGACTAAATTTGGCAACAAGACAGAGTGGGGTGACGCCGACCTTGTGCCACTACTGTCGTTAAAATACCTAGGCATAACGTTGTAAAGCGATATGAGATGGGTCGAACATGTTAGAAATGCGGTAGGGAAGATGAATGGTCGTCTTCAGTTTATTGGGAGAATTTTAGGAAAGAGTGGTTCATCTGTAAAGGAGACCACATATAGGATGTTAGTGCGGCGTGTTCTTGAGTACTACTCAAGTGTTTAGGAATCGTACCAGGTAAGATTGAAGGAACACATCGAAGCAGTTCAGGTGCAGACTTCTTGATTTGTTACCGGTAGATTCGAACAACACGTTAAGTGTTACAGAGATGCTGCAGGAACTCAAACGGGAATACGTGGAGCAAAGGGTACGTTATTTTCGAGCAACACTATTGAGAAAATTTAGAGAACTGGCATTTGAAGCTGACTGCCGAACGATTCTACTGACACCAACATATATTGCGCGTAAGGACCACGATAAGACAGAAGAAATCAGGATTCATACGGAAGCATACGGACAGTCGTTTATCCCTCGTTCGATTTGCGAGTGGAACAGCAAAGGAAATGACCAGTAGTGGTACAGCGTACCCTCCACTACGCACCGTCTGCTGGCTTGCGGAGTATCTGTGTTGTTGCAGATGAAGTAAAATACTGACATGTGTGCAGACACTAAATGCCACAGAAATATTTCGAATAAAGGCAGCAGTGACTCACTGGTAAAGCTAACATAAAATAGTGAGACAGTGAAGCACGTTATAGCAGGAATAGTGTAAAGAAAACTCCCATCACGACCATATAGGCTTCGACACTAGATATTAACGTAGAGACAGTGAGCTTCGGTCACATTAACGACCTCTGTGACAATCCATGTCCAGCTTTCCAACACTTCTTTCTCTTGTTTGACTTAAGAGAGATACAAAATTCGGCTTTTAGATCTTATTACTGGCCACCGTATATTGGACCAAAGTATTATTGCTTTACTGAAAATAAATCAAAATTTCCCTGTCCATGCTGAAAATTTTCTTTCTGCTTCCTAAATTATCGCCATTTATTTGGAACCCACACAATAAGTTGATAAAAACTTCCAGTAGTACTCTCAACTTTAGAATCCCTGGACATCCAGTATTCGGAGTCACAGTATGGTTACAACGAACCATATTTTTTATTTCCCGAGCAAAGTATTAAAGAACATATTTTTGTCACTTTAAGCACTTTCAAAAGAAAAGGGGCAATTGATAAACAGGGTAAATATTTAAAGAAGCAAAAAGTAGAAACATGTTATATCTTGGTGTGTAATCAAAAACGAAAATGTGTTGGATCATCCGTAGTTATTTATTTAATGGAAAAATCTGTACGAGGAAGTACATACATGTGGAGCGAACAGTAATCGTCCTAAAAATCTGCATCGGTATAAGATGTAACCCTCTTCTATGGAAATGGGAACCCTGTCAATACTTTCTGATAGTTCCACTTCCGATGTGGAGATACTGATCTTGACCCCACTCTGAGCACCAACTTTTGCTACCGTCTGTCGTAAGGAAGCAAGAAGCGGTTATCTGATGCATAGTGGCTGTCTAGGTGTGCGCACTACATTTAGATCGCGGCAGTCGACGCTCTGAGCTCTTGTTACGTGACCAGAAACTAGTATGGTTGGAACGAGCTATCTCGTCCATCCTAGTTACTTTTTTTGTGATGAATGGGCATCACGTCTTCGCAGCGTCCTTATTTTGATGACCTGGCTGTTCCCCAAGCGTTAAGCACTAGAATCACAAGGCAAGCGAAATATATCAGTCGTAATTCTGAACTCCCAAGCCAAACATGAGTAGTAGAGTCCTGATCTGACTACGCAAATTCACAAAATAGTTATCATGTCCGTCAAGCACGGCAAAATTCGATTTCCATGTCAAAATGTGTCTACTTCAAAAGGTAGGGTCAAAGTCTACATCCACTTAGAAAGTGCACTGAAATCATACAGCAGCAAATCCTGACCACTTACTTCTCGTAGCGTTCTCGCTTCCCACGCCCGGGTTCCCGGGTTCGATTCCCGGCGGGGTCAGGGATTTTCTCTGCCTCGTGATGACTGGGTGTTGTGTGATGTCCTTAGGTTAGTTAGGTTTAAGTAGTTCTAAGTTCTAGGGGACTGATGTCCATAGATGCTAAGTCCCATAGTGCTCAGAGCCATTTCAACTTACTTCTCGAAACTTCGCAAAAAACTTGTAAAAAAAATGTTTAGTCATAATGGCGTTGTAGACTGTTCATTTCATAGGAATTCCTGTATCGGATACGTAAAACAAAAAAAAAAAAAACAAAAAAAAAATAAACAACAGTCCTCACAGAGGTTAACGTAACGAAGTTTGTAACCGCTTGAGATTTACATTATGTGGTATATGTTTACCACCTGGAGTATAACACATTTGTATATCCTAACGTAACGAACTGATATATGTGTCTGAAAAGCTTTTCAGAAACTAAGCGTGACTCGGAAGACAGGAAGTCTAAACAGTCCGTGGAAGAAAAGTAAATTTACTTTCTTAAGGAAACCGAAAATTCTGAACGATAATGCCAACCGCTAACATTATGGAAGTATCTGTTTTGTATTCCTGCACACAACGCCACTGTGGAAAGAGTATTTTCGCTGATGTCGGACCAGTGGACTGATGAAAGAAATCGATTGCTGCTAAGGAGTGTTGAATGAGTCTTACAATGCCAGTATCACTACAAGCTGACTTGCATGGAGTTTTATAAATATGGATTCCGGAAACAGCGATCGTGTGAGACCCAACTCGCTCTATTTGTTCATGAGACCCAGAAAATATTAGATACAGGCTCCCAGGTAGATGCTATTTTTCTTGACTTCCGGAAGGCGTTCGATACAGTTCCGCACTGTCGCCTGATAAACAAAGTAAGAGCCTACGGAATATCAGACCAGCTGTGTGGCTGGATTGAAGAGTTTTTAGCAAACAGAACACAGCATGTTGTTCTCAACGGAGAGACGTCTACAGACGTTAAAGTAACCTCTGGCGTGCCACAGGGGAGTGTTATGGGACCATTGCTTTTCACAATATATATAAATGACCTAGTAGATAGTGTCGGAAGTTCCATGCGGCTTTTCGCGGATGATGCTGTAGTATACAGAGAAGTTGCAGCATTAGAAAATTGTAGCGAAATGCAGGAAGATCTGCAGCGGATAGGCACTTGGTGCAGGGAGTGGCAACTGACCCTTAACATAGACAAATGTAATGTATTGCGAATACATAGAAAGAAGGATTCTTTATTGTATGATTATATGATAGCGGAACAAACACTGGTAGCAGTTACTTCTGTAAAATATCTGGGAGTATGCATGCGGAACGATTTGAAGTGGAATGATCATATAAAATTAATTGTTGGTAAGGCGGGTACCAGGTTGAGATTCATTGGGAGAGTCCTTAGAAAATGTAGTCCATCAACAAAGGACGTGGCTTACAAAACACTCGTTCGACTTATACTTGAGTATTGCTCATCAGTGTGGGATCCGTACCAGATCGGGTTGACGGAGGAGATAGAGAAGATCCAAAGAAGAGCGGCGCGTTTCGTCACAGGGTTATTTGGTAACCGTGATAGCGTTACGGAGATGTTTAACAAACTCCAGTGGCAGACTCTGCAAGAGAGGCGCTCCACATCGCGGTGTAGCTTGCTCGCCAGGTTTCGAGAGGGTGCGTTTCTGGATGAGGTATCGAATATATTGCTTCCCCCTACTTATACCTCCCGAGGAGATCACGAATGTAAAATTAGAGAGATTAGAGCGCGCACAGAGGCTTTCAGACAGTCGTTCTTCCCGCGAACCATACGCGACTGGAACAGGAAAGGGAGGTAATGATAGTGGCACGTAAAGTGCCCTCCGCCACACACCCTTGGGTGGCTTGCGGAGTGTGAATGTAGATGTAGATGTAAACGGGAGAGAAGACTGCAAAAGGTGATATCTTCCGAAAGATTAGGTGTACCAACTGCATCTGCCACAACAAGTTTCATGTAATTGTGTTCTAAACAAAAAGTTATTATAGTTGTTGTGACTTGGCAAGACAACCAAGCCACTCTGACGAAGCCGAAAGGCACGCGTTTAAGCTCATGCAGGCTGGCGTGAGGTCTGGAACAGTTATAGGAGTTGAGTCTAGTAAAAAAAAGTACGGAGCTTCTGGAATACTTAACTTTAATCCATAATTGGTGAACATCGCTCGTGACGGTACATGTGTTACAGCATCAATAGTGACTGGTAATGGCGCCTTGCTAGGTCGTAGCAAATGACGTAGCTGAAGGCTATGCTAACTATCGTCTCGGCAAATGAGAGCGTAATTTGTCAGTGAACCATCGCTAGCAAAGTCGGCTGTACAACTGGAGCGAGTGCTAGGAAGTCTCTCTAGACATGCCGTGTGGCGGCGCTCGGTCTGCAATCACTGATAGTGGCGACACGCGGGTCCGACGTATACTAACGGACCGCGGCCGATTTAAAGGCTACCACCTAGCAAGTGTGGTGTCTGGCGGTGACACCACAATAGTAAATAAATTTTTACTTCTTTCTACACCACCATCTCAGAGTGTTCAGACGAGGTCCCAGCTAGATATGGCAACGCTAAGTGATAGGTGTTCTGTGCAATTGTATGAGTGGCACAAGCAATGAGTGAGGGGAAAAATACTTGTTGGGCCCTTTTGTCTAACGTTATAGAGAAACAGAAATAAGTATAACAGGATGATGCTGTGGATATAATATACCACCAGCAAAGTACTACTTATAATAATCACATGTGGCAACATAATACACACGGCTGACGGCGCTTCGGATCAAGCGGCAGTGTGGTGAAAGAAGCGCATTATACGACTATGGATGATCCATGCTGTAAATATACTACGTATCACGTGGCAGCTTGGCTGTTCTAGCCGTCAACGCCGCACCCTCGACATTACTGCCTTTACGAGTGCCTGGACCTCGCTGAACAAGTTCCTATATAGAAAAAAAAGCACTTCATTTCAATCGGTCGATCGCTCTTTATTATTTCAAGATCTACAGTTTCAGGCACTGTCGACCGTTGTCAGACAGACCTCAAACCGCTAATTTTGAAATAATAAAAAGTAATATATTAGATATAAGGTTCACTCTTTACTGACAAGTATATCCAGTTTCGAAAACAATAACTCCTATGTTTCATGTGACATCTTATAACTGTTTTGTGTCAAAAGTAGAACATCATTCGCGCATCACATAGATATACATCAGATGTGAAGTGGAACGATCCACGTGTCTCCTCAAAGACTAACAGACGTAGAAAGTTTGTGCTTTGGGGTCTTCTACGCAAGTTGACAGATATGGCACGTAAAAAAATTAAAAAAGGAAGTATGTATTTTGCAGACGCTCAGACACACAGGAGGTATTATCAGAACAGCAGTTGTTGTTGTTGTAGTCTTCAGTCCTGAGACTGGTTTGATGCAGCTCTCCATGCTACTCTATCCTGTGCAAGCTTCTTCATCTCCCAGTACCTACTGCAACCTACATCCTTCTGAATCTGCTTAGTGTATTCATCTCTTGGTCTCCCTCTACGATTTGTACCCTCCACGCTGCCCTCCAATACTAAATTGGTGATCCCTTGATGCCTCAGAAAATGTCCTACCAACCGATCCCTCCTTCTGGTCAAGTTGTGCCACAAACTTCTCTTCTCCCCAATCCTATTCAATACTTCCTCATTAGTTATGTGATCTACCCATCTAATCTTCAGCATTCTTCTGTAGCAAGACATAAGTGGAAGCATAACCGGACAAAGACACTACTAGCTAGGGCATAGCCACCCATGCCAAGCTATCATACACCAACAAGCGACAAACGTCGGCAAGCCCCTGCATATCAGCAACGTTGACTGGATATACCAGCTGATATTAAAGCCGACCAACACGCTACAGCAGGGAAACCGACGAGCTCGCCCACTGACTCACACACAAATCGCCAACAACACCCTACACTGTGCATCTGATATATGACCTATCGGACACAAAACGATGATGAACCTAATTATTACAGGTTTGCTGACGCTGACCAAGAGGTCATCACCGGCAATCAGCGGCAGCCGCCTAGCAATAGCACCGCACAACGTCAAAGGTATCGACATGCATGATACCCACTACTAACAAAACCTACCCTTGCATGACCTGTCGCAGGCAGCAAGACATCCGCTACTGCTCTTACTAACCTACCTAACTATCGCAGAGGTTCTTTTTTTCCCTTGGCTCTTGCATTGGAACTTTTTTTCCTCTGCCCTTCAAACCCTTAGTTCGTCTTTCGACCCAATCTATCTCCAGATGAGCGCGTATTAATGGTTAACCTTAACCAGACGTAGGCAAACATCACAGTACCCACATCCTGCGACCGGCCGTTGTGGCCGAGCGGCTCTAGGCGCTGCAGTCTGGAACCGCGCGACCGCTACGGTCGCAGGTTCGAATCCTGCCTCGGGCATGGATGTGTGTGATGTCCTTAGGTTAGTTAGGTTTAACTAGTTCTAGGGGACTGATGACCTCAGATGTTAAGTCCCATAGTGCTCAGAGCCATTTGAACCAACATCCTGCGACACCTCACTTTAATGAGAACTAACCCTTATGCAGAGATGGCAGTAGACCTTTTGAGTTGGCCATCATGCCGGTGTGGGCGTGGAGGGGTTCCACCTCTTGTGAAAAGTTTGCAAAGTCGCCTTTTAGAGATGAAATTAAGAATAATCACCTGTTAGTAAGTATGACTTTGTATAATTATTAGACCTGTTTTACTCTGTATTCAAAAGCATCGTCTATGGTGCTGCATTGTAATACTTACATTATAAATATTTCGTTATCGCGTGTTATTAGAGCAGAAACCTCCATTGACACACTTATCTATGTATTTTTGTTTGTGAGTGCGACGCTAATTTATTAAAAGTCTATCTGAATTTTCATTCAATGAAACAAAGTACATTCCAAATTTCATAAGTTGGCAACATTCCACATCACTGCAACGATAATAGAACAAAAAAACTGGATGAGACCTGTAACCACCCATGTAAAAATAGTGATGAACACTGGAATGTAATAAGAATGCCGATAAAACGTAACAGAAGAAAATTAGGATTAAATGTCCCATCCACGACGTCTTCAATTACGGAGCACAAGCTCGGATTATGCGTCAGCTCGCTCGCTAATAAAGCGTAAGCCACGCGCAGCAGCATAAAAATAGAGATGTACAGGAAGGTCAGAAACAGTGTGAAAAGCTTGTAAGAATGTTTCGGGGTAGAATGTGCTGAGAAATAAGTGTTAAGAAGAAATTTGGATATGTTGCGCCGTTTCCAAGTTAATTAGCACTGAAGTTAGCCAATCAGGCCGTTGCGCGCGCTACTATAAGCGGCCCGCCAGGTACAATTAGTGTCAGATATTTTCATAACGTAGATCATAGCGTCCGACACTGCTCGACCGTTAGCTCGGGTTCGATCCTTACTATCATCCCACATCCAATCTTTGTATCGCTCCCTTATTCGGTTTTAGGAACCCAAGCGAAGAACAGGTTTGGCGACATCGTCTCGTGGGGAGGGGAGGGGGGGGGGGGCAGGGCACTTGAATTTGCACACTCAACGGCCACATTGGCTAACTTCAATGCTAATTAACTTGGAAACGATGCAACGTATTGAATTTTATCGTAACAATTATTTCTCAGCACAACCTACCCTGCACCACCCTTACAAGCTTTCCAGACTGTTTCTGACCACCCTGCATATATGTCTGCATGAACAACTTCTGGAACTCTGGTATACAGTAATGAACGTCATTATAATAAAAGTATCCGATCCAACTCAATGATAACGTTTTGCACCTATAGCGAAACGCATCTGGTGACGCTCAAAGCAAAATTGTTACTTATGAACAGTGGACCTAAACTTCATCAATAAGTAATTTAAATCTCTTGAATTGACGAACTCATTATTAGCATCAAGTTAGGAAAAAAATCAGGACGCAAAATTAAAAAAAAGTCATATTGCTCATATGATCGTGAAGTCTGCATACAAGTCGTTCTTTGTTTGCGGGTTTAATAGCTAAATTAGTAACTAAAAGAATACATGAACTTGTAATTTATATCTTCGATTCAAATTTTACGGCTTTACCAGTGTTAATGATAATTTCTTCTTACGGGCTACTTTCTGTAGGTAATCCTCAGTAACTTTAAATGTTTTCATTTTCAGTGCCGTACAGATAGCGGTGCTGAAGACACAGTTAAGATCCACGTCGTTTTCCACAATCACTTCCAGTGAAAATCGTGACGATTCCGTTAAATAGACCACGGAGATTACCTATCCCATCATTTTCCGTGTAAGCTAAATGGTTAAGCTCTAATTACCTCGACATCGACTCTTCATTCATTCCGATTAAGATTATGCTGAGACTATTGAAAGGTATCATCGACTGTCTAACTTGACTGTTGTCATTCAGGTCTATTCAACATCTTCCAAATTTTCTGGAAACGGTACTGCACTTAAATGTGTCCGTAGCCACTGAGTTGCTACCAAACGAGATGGGACAGTAGTTAAAAACGTTCAGCTGCCGTTTAGAAGCTCGGTTCAAAGTCCTGTTGTGCCACCCAGGTTTCGCTTTTGCCGTGATTTACTTAAATCGCTTGGGACTGTACCTATGAAAATACTTCGGCGGATTTCCTGCCTTTTCCCCGTCCCTCCCGCGCTTGTGACGAATTCTAATGACACCGTCGCCATCGAGACGTCAAACAGTAAACTTTCTTCTTTCCTATCTCATGGAGGTGGTGTGATCTAAAATGACGTGTTACAGAGTGCGAGAATGAAGGTATTTTTATTATTAACGATAAAAGTGTGTGCCGACTGAAGATTCACAAGTTTATAAGCATTTACAGGTTTAAACAAGTTTTAATCCTTGCTACAGCCTTTTACAGTTTTTGTTCTCTTCGCTCACGTTAAAAGATGGTATTTTTTACATCCTCATCCGCATATCAAACATTTTCATACCTCAGTCAGTTGGTGAAATTTGTTGTTGGTACAAAAAAATGTTCAAATGTGTGTGAAATCTTATGGGACTTAACTGCTAAGGTCATCAGTCCCTAAGCTTACACACTACTTAACCTAAACTATCCTAAGGACAAACACACACCCATGCCCGAGGGAGAACTCGAACCTCCGCCAGGACCAGCCGCGCAGTTCATGACTGCAGCGCCTTAGACCGGGTCTGTTGGTACATATTCACCAATGAAAGTGCAGGAGGATCTCCAACGAATTGACGCATGGTGCAGGGAATGGCAATTGAATCTCAATGCAGAAAAGTGTAATGTGCTGCGAATACACAGAAAGAAAGATCCTTTATTATTTAGCTACAATATAGCAGGTCAGCAACTGGAAGCAGTTAATTCCATAAATTATCTGGGAGTACACATTAGGAGTGATTTAAAATGGAATGATCATATAAAGTTGATCGTCGGTAAAGTAGATGCCAGACTGCGATTCATTGGAAGAATCCTAAGGAAATGCAGTCCGAAAACAAAGGAAGTAGGTTACAGTACACTTGTTCGCCCACTGCTTGAATAGTGCTCACCACTGTGGGATCCGTACCAGATAGGGTTGATAGAAGAGATAGAGAAGATCCAACGGAGAGCACCGCGCTTCGTTACAGGATCATTCAGTAGTCGCGAAAGCGTTACGGAGATGATAGATAAACTCCAGTGGAAGACTCTGCAGGATAGACGCTCAATAGCTCGGTACGGGCTTTTGTTGAAGTTTCGAGAACATACCTTCACCGAGGAGTCAAGCAGTATATTGCTCCCTCCTACGTATATCTCACGAAAAGACCATGAGGATAAAATCAGAGAGATTAGAGCCCACACAGAGGCATACCGTCAATATTTCTTTCTACGAACAATACGAGACAGGAATAGAAGGGAGAACCGATAGAGGTACTTAAGGTACCCTCCGCCACACACCGTCTGGTGGCTTGTTGAGTATGGATGTAGATGTAGATGTAGAAATTCGTGTATTGCTAGACTTGTTGGTACATGTCTTCCTACATTCTCCGATCGAGCTCTCATCCAGCTTGTGTGTGTGTGTTCTGGAAACATTCCCCAGGCTGTGGATAAACTATGTCTTCGTAATATCTCTTCCTCCAGGAGTGCTAGTCTTGCAAGTTTCGTAGGAGAGCTTCTGTGAAGTATGGAAGGTAGGAGATGAGGTACTGGCGGAGGTAAGGCTTTGAACCCCGTTGCCTGGGTAGCTAAGTCGGTAGAGCGCTTACTCGCGACAAGCAAAGATCCTGCATTCGAGCCTCGATCCGGCATAAGTTTTAATCTGCCAGGAAGTTTTAACTCTAGATCACTCTCCTTTTTCCAGCCCATTATGTTAATCAACTCCTCACATAGTTCTGTGGAAGGTAGCCAGTGTTGTAATCCAATGTCCCTTATTTAATATGTCTGTATCACGAATTCGAATGGTACTGTTGTCCTCTATAGCTTAGTTTCGGTTTAAACTTCGTTTAATGCTTTGGTTTTAACATAAAGAGAGAAAAGAAACACTAACGCTACTTCAGTAAATCTAGAGGGCACTAAATAAAACTTCTTATGGCCTACTCGTGTCGCTTATAACTTCTGTACTAAACAGTTCGACAATTTATAGCGCTTGGATAATTAACTTACATTGCTGATTGGTGTCAAAGTGTGACAGTGAGGAATGCTATCGTGCACTAGGCTGCTAGGGCTAGTATTGTTAGCCACAGAAGTGGCGGGAAGGTGGGACTCCAAGGACACTTTTGATATCAAATTGATACGCAAATTAATTAAATTGATCAATTAATTACGTTGCTCACCCCAGATGATGTCATGGCTTTTCCCCAGCCGGCACATGTGTCCCCATCGTCTCAACCTCCCCTACCTTCCGTTCCCCTCCCCCTCCTGCACCAATTCTATTGGCACGAATTTCGAATTTTGGCGGGAAGTTAAAAAACTGGTGGGATTTTCAGAAATGGTGGGAATTTCTTTGTCCCATGGCATTGATGACGTCCCACCCCACCCACCACCCGGTAATTGGGGAGAAGTTCAAAATGGCAAGTGCTCTTTCCAGGTCTCGAATCCTGGTCCTTGTGGGCAGAAAGACCAAGTGCATCCATCTACACAGGGAAACATTCCAGCTGCTGGAGAGGAAGGTTAAGTTAGCGCACTTTATTTATTTTGGGTGAGAAACTGAAGCAAAGATCTGCCCTAATTACGTAATTAATCATAAATATCGGCCCTAATTGTACATCTATATGTATAGCGCTAAACTAGGAGTACCTAAAATCGCAATACAGCTCGAAAATTGACGAATTCATACAACTGGTGTTATCCTGCTGGGAAAAAAATTCACAATGCTACTCGAAATTTATAGCAGACGTCCTCAAAATACACTCTACATAGGATGATCCCTTCACTCACAAGCTGGTGGGAAAAAGACTGGATTGGAATGTACTATCTTTATTTTTGGTAGGAAATGTGTTCAACTGACAAGACATTGATGCTGGACAGAGAGGAAATTAATAAGTGTACTACCTGTAAGCACACAACTGAGGACTGTATCTATTCCTGTTTGATGTCGGAGTTCGCGACAGATGCTCCCACTGTATTGTTCGACCCTGGTGCTTAAAATTCAAGTACTCTCTTTATTTCTCAACAACTTCATTTTATTCTACTCCCCCGAGAGGTCACCTTGGTATAGCTGCTGCGTAACTTATACATAGCAAGAAGGGATAGAGCAGCAAACAACCACTGAAGTGTAGGAAGGCAAATATACGCTGCCACAGCTATTGGAAAATGCTTCACTGTTCTAATTACACATAGAAATTGTCGTGAAAAAAACCAGCGTTTGTAAACAATGGGTCATGATGCAACACTGAGGATTGTGAAAAATCGTTGTAATAACACAACTGCCACAAAAACCGACCCCAAAAGATTGGACGAGCAGGCAGTCTGGGCAGTCAGCGCTGTCGATGCCAACAAAAGCTACACCTACACAATAGGCCATGACACCAGCGGGCCACAGATCAAAGTGAGATAGATGACAGCAATCCTGACCATGTGTTATTTGATTAAAAGTGTAGCTGCGGCCGCGACCGATTGCTTCTGCTGGCCCCCCTGTTCTGCGAGGAACAAATCACTGCAACAATTGTATTTAACGACAACGCACCTCTTATAAGCGAGCATCTATTTAAAAAAAAACACAGTCGGGACAACAATGAAAAACAGTCTTCTTTCCACAGAAATAGACGTAGTCTACTTTCTTTTAGTTTTATGAGCAAAATCGATATAGTTTGAAAGCATTCCTCGTGTTCAAATTATAAATTATCGTGCATGAGGGAATTAAATTCTTTTTAGATGATTGAATTATCAATATAGAACGGCATCTACACAGTCATTCTCTTACATTCAACTGCAGGATACAATTTACAACTCTCTCTCTCTCTCTCTCCCACCACGCCTCCTGTTACTTGTGACACCCAACGACGTGACAAAAAAAAAAAAAAAAAAATGCATCACTGCCCCTGATCACAGAAGACAATCTACAAAGGTCGGAGCTCTTTAGTGATACATCTGACAGATGCATTAACTTGTCTCACATTTTCTATACATGTCCACCCTGTGTAAAATCGGAAAAGCTTCCACTATTTTGCTGCGAAAACCACCGACCACTGCAGAATGTCCTTGTTATTTCGAAACATTCGTTGGAGTAAAGAAAAAACGAGAATTTAAACTCTAAAGGAAAAAAATCAGTGTTAAGCGATTTCTTTCAGATTTATGGACAAAATTATATGTTTTGAGAGCATCCCTAGCATTAAAATCAGTGTTTGTAAATAAATTGTCAAGGACGTGAGCATTACAAACATTTCAGACACTTGAAATAACACTAAAAAATACAGTCTTTCATGCCAGTAGCAACAAAAAGCTATAATTCAAGAGGGCATTGCTGTTTTTGTACACTGTGGCAGGCCTGTTTCACCAGTGAAATGTGCTGGCGTTTACGAAGCAGAAAAAAAAACAAATTTTGAGAGTCCTTCTAATAGAACGTCCTAACGGCATCTAGTAGCCAACCCTGTAAGATTCTACCACTACACTGGAAACAAATACTATCTGTGTGCTTTCATCTGATATTTTTGCTCCATAACTCGCTACTAGCGGAGTGTGTGTAAAGTTTCTGTAGCCTGTACTTACAAGGGAACTTCCCCATCGCATCCCCCTCAGATTTAGTTATAAGTTGGCACAGTGGATAGGCCTTGAAAAACTGAACCCAGATCAATCGAGAAAACAGGAAGAAGTTGTATGGAACTATGAAAAAAAATAAGCAAAATATACTAACTGAGTAGTTCATGAGCAATATAGGCAACATCAAGGATAACGTGAGCGTAGGGGCGCCGTGGTCCCGTGGTTAGCGTGAGCAGCTGCGGATCGAGAGGTACTTGGTTCAAGTCTTCCAGCGAGTGGAAAGTTTAATTTCTTTATTTTCGCAAAGTTATGATCTGTCCGTTCGTTCATTGACGTCTCTGTTCACTGTAATAAGTTTAGTGTCTGTGTTTTGCGACCGCACCGCAAAACCGTGCGATTAGTAGACGAAAAGACGTGCCTCTCCAATGGGAACAGAAAAATTTGATAGCAAGGTCATAGGTCAACCGATTCCTCCACAGGAAAACACGTCTGATATATTCCACACGACACTGGTGACGGCATGTGCGTCACATGACAGGAATATGTTGTCGACCCACCTAACTTGCACATTTGGCGAATGAGTAAAAAGATTGTTCTACCTTGCCCGATTTAGGTTTTCTTGTGGATGTGATA
Organism: Schistocerca cancellata; assembly: GCF_023864275.1. Taxonomy (NCBI): domain Eukaryota; kingdom Metazoa; phylum Arthropoda; class Insecta; order Orthoptera; family Acrididae; genus Schistocerca; species Schistocerca cancellata. Next base: position 144,191,848 of record NC_064629.1, on the reverse strand, counting down.
ATCACTCCCAAAAAAGTGATGAAAACATAAGAGTTTGTCACATAAACTGCAACAAATGAATGCAACAGTTTCACAGTCGCACAGTTTTCCCTGTGCTCTGTCAAAACATACGTTTTTAACGTTTTCAAATTTTTCCGTGTGTAGACCGTCAAATGCTGCATATGTCCAAACAAATCTGAACATGTCCTGGAATTTTGGAGAGCGAAGTTGATTATGGGTGAGTACCTGAACTTTGATAATTGACACACGATCACGTAAACAATACTGCTCTGTGTACCTGTGCAGCTTCGCAAAATTGTAGAATCTTTTCACAAAGTATTTCATTTGCCGAAAACCAAACACATCTAACGGTTGCACAGGAGGTGTACAACCTAGAGGAATGGTAACCACGTCTACTCCCACACTAAAATTGTCTGAAAATAAAAAATTAAACTTTTCACCCGAGGGAAGACTTGAACCGCAGCTGCTAACTCTAACCACGGGACTACGGCGCGGCTCAGATCATGCTCTCCTTGATGTTACCTATCTTGCACATGGACTACTCAGTTTGTATTTTTGCTTATTTTTTCATAGTTCCACACAACTTCTTCCTGTTTTCTCGATTGATCTGTGTTCAGTTTTTCAAGGCCTATCCACTCTGCCAATTTATAACCAAATCTGAGGGTGGTGCGATGGGGAGGTTCCCTTGTTAGAAGAAGACCACATCCAGCAGATCATCATTTGCAATAGCATCAGATTCTTGTGTCGTAGTTTTGTAAGGAATTTGGTCATCACACAACAGCCTGTTCCATGTGATCTACTCACATGTCGACCAAAACACTATCATTTCTTGGTTCCACAACGAAATATAATTCAAGTGGTGTTTATTTATAATTAGAGGTTATGAAGAATGAAATAACTCAGGACTTGTGTTAATACATATCTTTAAACACACAAATGTGGCGATAATAACACAAACAATCATGATTCCACGGGAATAGATACAGTCGATTTTTATTAGTTATATGAGGAAAATCGGTGTAGTTTCAGAGCATTCAGTGTGCACAAATTATAAATTGTCATGCGCGATGGCAATAATTCATTTCAGATGGAGAAATACCGATACAGATCAGCATCTATACAGTCATTTATTACGTTTCAGAGCATTCATCATCGTTATTTGGTAACATCCAGAGTAGGTTAAAAAACACTATGGACTATCTACTTCCAAACTTTAACCAGGCATACCACTTCTTGTAATAGAACCACCTGTTGTCACCATATAAGATTTTGCCACGTCTCTCTCTTCTGATGTATCATAAAACAAATACCGTCTGCGTGTTGACTTCAGCCATGTTACATATACACGTATGGATCCACTGGATCAGGTAGCCAATGATTGAATCCATTTGCACAGACCTGTGTAAGGCATTGTCACCTGTACTGGAGGAAGACCATATCCCAGAGACCATCAACCACAAGAGATGGTTCCTGCGTTGTTCGTTCATATGCAGTTTGATACATTGTTTTTATGCTGTAACATATCCAAGCAGTGTATGACTACAGCTTTGTACACAGCCACACATTTTGTTTCTCTATCGTAACTTCAAGATCTATGTCAGGTGCTAAACCGACATCAACACATCTCGTCCATTGGCCCTCAAAGAAAGCTGGACATCACATGGTGTAAACTATGCTGCTCCCATAACACAAAGGATGGTAGAAACAAAACACATAGGTGATGTTTCTTATTGACAAAAATGTGGAAGACATCGCAACATATGGAAACTGGAAGAGTTTGCAGCATTGTGGAGCATTTCCAAACAGCTGTCCAAAGGTGATGATGACCTGTGCATTTAATCTCATCTTCCACAGTGACGGGATAGTAGATGTCTCAGTGTTCCGTTTTGAAGAGTCCAAATATCATTGTTTCCTCATTTTGCAGCCATATACAGGGTTATTACAAATGATTGAAGCGATTTCACAGCTCTACAATAACTTTATTATTTGATATATTTTCACAATGCTTTGCACACACATACAAAAACTCAAAAAGTTTTTTTAGGCTTTCACAAATGTTCGATATGTGCCCCTTTAGTGATTCGGCAGACATCAAGCCGATAATCAAGTTCCTTCCACACTCGGCGCAGCATGTCCCCATCAATGAGTTCGAAAGCATCGTTGATGCGGGCTCGCAGTTCTGGCACGTTTCTTGGTAGAGGAGGTTTAAACACTGAATCTTTCACATAACCCCACAGAAAGAAATCGCATGGGGTTAAGTCGGGAGAGCGTGGAGGCCATGACATGTATTGCTGATCATGATCTCCACCACGACTGATCCATCGGTTTTCCAATCTCCTGTTTAAGAAATGCCGAACATCATGATGGAAGTGCGGTGGAGCACCATCCTCTGGTACATTTAGCTCCCTGCTTGCTTTATTCCTCGACTTCCGCGGGCTACGCGTGAAACTTGCCCGCACGCGTTCAACCGTTTCTTCGCTCACTGCAGGCCGACTCGTTGATTTCCCCTTACAGAGGCATCCAAAAGCTTTAAACTGCGCGTACCATCGCCGAATGGAGTTAGCAGTTGGTGGATCTTTGTTGAACTTCGTCCTGAAGTGTCATTGCACTGTTATGACTGACTGATGTGAGTGCAAAAAAATGGTTCAAATGGCTCTGAGCACTATGGGACTCAACATCTTAGGTCATAAGTCCCTTAAAATTAGAACTACTTAAACCTAACTAACCTAAGGACAGCACACACATCCATGCCCGAGGCAGGATTCGAACCTGCGACCGTAGCAGTCCCGCGGTTCCGGACTGCAGCGCCAGAACCGCTAGACCACCGCGGCCGGCATGTGAGTGCATTTCAAGCACGACATACGCTTCCTCGGCTCCTGTCGCCATTTTGTCTCACTGCGCTCTCGAGCGCTCTGGCGGCAGAAACCTGAAGTGCGGCTTCAGCCGAACAAAACTTTATGAGTTTTTCTACGTATCTGTAGTGTGTCGTGACCATACGTCAATGAATGGAGCTACAGTGAATTTATGAAATCGCTTCGATCATTTGTAATAGCCCTGTACATGATCACTCTTCTAATGTTGAGCATTACCGGAAGGTGCTGTTCACAATACATGCACGGCAGCAGAAATAAAAAGAGGTACTGTTATCTTATTGGTGAAAAATAAACGTGGCAGGTATCACAGCATATGGAAATAGGATTAGTCTACAGTATTGAGGAAAGTCTCCAAACAGCAATTTGAAGCTGTTTTGTCTGTACATTTAATTCCATGTTCCACAGTCACATGCAGCAGATGTCCAGTGCTCTGACAAGGCTCTCTCAATATCAAGTGGTGTCAGTCAATCTTTATCTGGTATTCAATAATGTACCAGTGGACAGATGGATGGAAAAGATACCATTGATATGGGATAATGTACTGTAACAAGTACCACAGTTGATAGTTCAATCAATTTTAGCAATTTTAGCAGTTGTTCTGTAATTTCAACATCAGCCAATGACACAGCAAAATGCTTTCCAGCTTCTGAATCATGGCCAAACCAGCCCTCCACTACTTTGTGAGTACCATTTACTATACTGTGGTTGCAGATAGATGACAGTGCAGTACGTTCATTCGGTCATATACACCTAAGTATACCAGAAAGCGTCCTATATTGGTGCAGTGAGGTTATCTACATATTTCTGGTATATCGATTATAGAGCAGAATTTACGGTTACGACTGGCTATAATCCCTATATGGATGGGAGTCACAGAGTATTCTCACATTCATAGGACAAAGTATGAGATTGAAAGATTTCTCCACATTGTTCTTGACCAATCCTCGCTGCAAGATGGTCGCTGATTTATTCTGCAACTGACCAGAAGTAGGAGGGTACTATACCCACTAAATTCCATGCCTTGTGAAGGAACAGAATGATCTGAATCCATAACAGCTGCTCAGCAAAGACTTTTCCGCACCAATCTTACTCGCAGCACACATCCAAGAGCATAAGATCTCTCCAGATGTGTGTGTGGTGTCACCGCCAGACACCACAATTGCTAGGTGGTAGCCTTTAAATCGGCCGCGGTCCGCTAGTATACGACGGACCCGCGTGTCGCCACTGTCAGTGATTGAAGACCGAGCGCTGCCACACGGCAGGTCTAGAGAGACGTCCTAGCACTCGCCCCAGTTGTACAACCGACTTTGCTAGCGATGGTTCACTGACAAAATACGCTCTCATTTGCCGAGACGATAGTTAGCATAGCCTTCAGCTACATCATTTGCTACGACCTAGCAAGGCGCCGTTACCAGTTTATATTGAGATTGTAATTATGTATCATCAAGAGCGATGTTCTCCAATTATGGATTAAAGTTAAGTATTCCAGAAGCTATGTACTATTTTTGGCTACTATAATTCCTTGTCATTTTCCAGACCTCACGCCAGCCTGCGTGAGCTTAAACGTGTGCCTTTCGGCTACCCGTCACTGTGGATTGGCTTTCTTGTCAGTCCACAACAGTGTGTATGTCGAGGAGGTTGGCACCCCTTATCGGTGTATAATAGACATAACAGTGTTGTGGCGGTATAACAGACAGTTAGGGAGAAACGAGTAGTTTATGCATGATGGAGCTCCAGACGGATGGAGTTTGAAACATTTTACTTAAATCAGCTGTGCTACTTCTGGAGTATTATTCCAGAATCTGAAGTCAGTACCTAGAAGGCATCGGCAAGGGAGAAATGATTGTAGAGCACAAACACATGAACTTCTAACGCTACATGGTTCTGCATCTAAAAACGCTGTATTGTTAACTCTATGTGTATTCCAAAGTATCAGTCGTGTGGAATGCAATGCTCTTAATGCTCCAGTGCAGGGCATACATGTCCAACATCTGACATACGACCATCCTGCAAGTTTTCTACCCCAGTTACTACGACGACAAACTTTAAGATGATGAAACTTCTTCCTTCTAAACCATTCTGGTGTCCTAGGAAGCGAACAAGCAGTTCCTCACTATGAAGGTATCGTCGCTGTATATCTAACACTTTAACTGCTTATAAACCAACTGCAAAAAAGTCGGGAGACTGCTGTTCTGTCTCTCAGGAAATTGACGGATTTTATACATCTTTTTCAGACTGGAACGTACATACCCTCAATCACATTTTCCGCATCAGTCATTATTATTATTATTATTATTAGTAGTAGTAGTAGTAGTGGCTTTGTCGGCTGTGGTCATGCCTCACTAGGAAACAGAACGAGGAAAAACGACATGTATACAGGGTTATTACAAATGATTGAAGCGATTTCACAGCTCTACAATAACTTTATTATTTTCACAATGCTTTGCACACACATACAAAAACTCAAAAAGTTTTTTAGGCATTCACAAATGTTCGATATGTGCCCCTTTAGTGATTCGGCAGACATCAAGCCGATAATTAAGTTCCTCCCACACTCCGCGCAGCATGTCCCCATCAATGATTTCGAAAACATCGTTGATGCGAGCTCGCAGTTCTGGCACGTCTCTTGGTAGAGGAGGTTTAAACACTGAATCTTTCACATAACCCCACCGAAAGAAATCGCATGGGGTTAAGTCGGGAGAGCGTGGAGGCAATGACATGAATTGCTGATCATGATCTCCACCACGACCGATCCATCGGTTTTCCAATCTCCTGTTTAAGAAATGCCGAACATCATGATGGAAGTGCGGTGGAGTACCATCCTGTTGAAAGATGAAGTCGGCGCTGTCGGTCTCCAGTTGTGGCATGAGCCAATTTTCCAGCATGTCCAGATACACGTGTCCTGCAACGTTTTTTTCGCAGAAGAAAATGGGGCCGTAAACTTTAAACCGTGATATTGCACGAAACACGTTAACTTTTGGTGAATTGCGAATTTGCTGCACGAATGCGTGAGGATTCTCTACCGCCCAGATTCGCACATTGTGTCTGTTCACTTCACCATTAAGAAAAAATGTTGCTTCATCACTGAAAACAAGTTTCGCACTGAACGCATCCTCTTCCATGAGCTGTTGCAATCGCGCCGAAAATTCAAAGCGTTTGACTTTGTCATCGGGTGTCAGGACTTGTAGCAATTGTAAACGGTACGGCTTCTGCTTTAGCCTTTTCCGTAAGATTTTCCAAACCGTCGGCTGTGGTACGTTTAGCTCCCTGCTCGCTTTATTCGTCGACTTCCGCGGGCTACGCGTGAAACTTGCCCGCACGCGTTCAACCGTTTCTTCGCTCACTGCAGGCCGACCCGTTGATTTCCCCTTACAGAAGCATCCAGAAGCTTTGAACTGCGCATACCATCGCCAAATGGAGTTAGCAGTTGGTGGATCTTTGTTGAACCTCGTCCTGAAGTGTCGTTGCACTGTTATGACTGACTGATGTGAGTGCATTTCAAGCACGACATACGCTTTCTCGGCTCCTGTCGCCATTTTGTCTCACTGCGCTCTCAAGCGCTCTGGCGGCAGAAACCTAAAGTGCGGCTTCAGCCGAACAAAACTTTATGCGTTTTTCTACGTATCTGTAGTGTGTCGTGACCATATGTCAATGAATGGAGCTACAGTGAATTTATGAAATCGCTTCAATCATTTGTAATAGCCCTGTATTTCCGATAGTTGATACATTGACCTACCACCCACGTTCTGCTGCATGAAAATGCACACAAAGAAACAGTCCCTTCTTACGAAGGTTTAAGCACCATGCTCAGTATCCAGAGGAGATGTAACAGTCTTATTGCTGTTTGCAGTAGCATGACCACGGTCCTGTATTGAGGCAGATATATGTAGCATCAGTCCACTCCCCTGCAGAAAACGTTAGGGAATGGCTTAAGCCTGTTAAACACTGATTCTTCTCCTTAATATTTACGGAGTAATATTGCTTGTGAGAAACCAACTGCAATTCAGTAATATCTATATTCGACAGCACGTGTGAGAACACTATCCTGGATTGCGATACATGCACTACTGGCCATTAAAATTGCTACGCCACGAAGATGACGTGCTACAGACGCGAAATTTAACCGACAGGATAATATGGAAATTATTAGCTTTTCAGAAGATTCACACAAGGTTGGCGCCGGTGGCGACACCTACAACGTACTGACATGAGGAAAGTTTCCAACCGATTTCTCATACACAAACAGCAGTTGACCGGCGTTGCCTGGTGAAACGTTGTTGTGATGCCTCGTGTAAGGAGGAGAAATGCGTACCATCACGTTTCCGACTTTGATAAAGGTGTAGCCTATCGCGATTGCGGTTTATCGTATCGCGACATTGTTGTTCGCGTTGGTCGAGATCCAATGACAGTTAGCAGAATATGGAATCGGTGGGTTCAGGGCGGTCATACGGAACACCGTGCCGGATCCCAATGGCCTCGTATCACTAGCATGGCTGTAACGGATCGTGCAGCCACGTCTCGACCCCTGAGTCAACAGATGGGGACGTCTGCAAAACAACAACCATCAGCACGAACAGACGACGTTTGCAGCAGCAGCATGGACTATCAGCTGGGAGACCACGGCTGCGGTTATCCTTGACGCTGCATCACAGACAGGAGCGCCTGCGATGGTGTACTCAACGGCGAACCTGGGTGCACGAATGGCAAAACGTCAGTTTTTCGCATGAATCCAGGTTCTGTTTACAGCATCCTGATGGTTGCATCCATGTTTGACGACATCGCTGTGAACGCACATTGGAAGCGTGTATTCGTCATCGCCATACTGGTGTATCACCCAGCGAGATGGTATGGGGTGCCACTGGTTACACGTCTCGGTCACCTCTTGTTCGCATTGACGGTACTTTGAACAGTGGACGTTACATTTCACATGTGTTACTATCCGTGGCTCTACCCTTCGTTCGATCCCTGCGAAACCCTACATTTCAGCAGGATAATGCACGGCCGAATGTTGCAGGTCCTTACGGGCCTTTCAGGATACAGAAAATGTTCGACTGCTGCCCTGGCCAGCACATTCTCCAGATCTCTCACCAATTGAAAACGTCTGGTCAATGGTGACCGAGCAACTGGCTCGTCACAATATGCCAGTCACTACTCTTGATGAACTGTGTTATCGTGTAGAAGCTGCAAGGGCAGCTGTACCTGTACACGCCATCCAAGTTCTGTTTGACTCAATGCCCAGGCGTAACAAGGCCGTTATTACGGCCAGAGGTGGTTGTTCTAGGTACTGATTTCTCAGGATCTATGCACCCAAATTGCGTGAGAATGTAATCACATGTCAGTTCTAGTATAATATATTTGTTCAATGAATACCCATTTATCATCTGCATTTCTTCTTGGTGTAGCAATTTTAGTGGCCAATAGTGTACTACAGCGTCATCCGCAAAAAGCCTCAGTGAACTTCCGATGTTATCCACGAGGTCATTTACATATATATTGTGAAGAGCAACGGTCCTACGACACTCCCATGCGGCACACCTGAAATCTCTCTTACACATTCGAGCATTTGAGTGGGCGTCAGTGGAAGCAATCGATAGCGGCAGAGGGAGTGGTGCGACAGCTGTGGCCTGCTGGCGACACAGCATATTGTGTCTGCGTAGCTTTTGTTGGCACCGAGAGCACTGTCCACCGGGTCACCTCTCTTCACTACCTAGCAGAAATTGATCTTAGTCATACTGAAAGAACCATTTATGTATTCTCGCGATGAAAATTAGGAGAACCGTATATTTTCCCCTAAATCGGTATGGCTGGGCGGATATTTGAGCTTCTAAACCGCAAAAACTTCACACGCACACAGTAGTCGATCAAACGTTACTGAAATACTTCATAGCACTTCAAAAATGCTCCAAATGGCTCTGAGCACTATGGGACTTAACATCTTAGGTCATCACTCCCATAGAACTTAGAACTACTGAAACCTAACTAACCTAAGGACACCACACACATCCATGCCCGAGGCAGGATTCGAACCTGCGACCGTAGCAGTCCCGCGGTTCCGGACTGCAGCGCATAGAACCGTACGGCCATCGCGGCCGGCTCATAGCAGTCTGTGATACCTGACATCTGCATCAGTACCGTATTTCACTGACTACAATACGCAATTTTTTCTTTGAAAGGTTGCCTCCAAAACACAGGTGCATCTTATACTCGAAAGTAATATAAAAATGGCCAGTGTTTGCTTTACAATTCCTGCCACTCTTAAAAATGGCCATATATTCGATGTCACGGCAGTGGCGGATACAGAAAAACCTCAAGGAGGGGGCGCTAAAGATATCTTGAGCTACCTTTACTTTTACCGTAATAAAAAATAATCAAGTAACATGCAAAGTTTAAAAAAGTTTTATTTAAACTGATTATACACATATACAAGACAATGCCATCTTGTTGTTGTTGTAGTCTTCAGTCCTGAGACTGGTTTGATGCAGCTCTCCATGCTACTCTATCCTGTGCAAGCTGCTTCATCTCCCAGTACCTACTGCAACCTACATCCTTCTGAATCTGCTTAGTGTATTGATCTCTTGGTCTCCCTCTACGATTTTTACCCTCCACGCTGCCCTCCAATGCTAAATTTGTGATCCCTCGATGCCTCAGAACATGTCCTACCAACCGATCCCTTCTTCTAGTCAAGTTGTGCCACAAACTTCTCTTCTCCCCAATCCTATTCAATACCTCCTCATTAGCTACGTGATCTACCCACCTTATCTTCAGCATTCTTCTGTAGCACCACATTTCGAAAGCTTCTATTCTCTTCTTGTCCAAACTAGTTATCGTCCATGTCTCACTTCCATACATGGCTACACTCCATACAAATACTTTCAGAAACGACTTCCTGACACCTAAATCTATATTCGATGTTAACAAATTTCTCTTCTTGAGAAACGCTTTCCTTGCCATTGCCAGTCTACATTTTATATCCTCTCTACTTCGACCATCATCGGTTATTTTACTCCCTAAATAGCAAAACTCCTTTACTACTTTAAGTGTCTCATTTCCTAATCTAATTCCCTCAGCATCACCCGACTTAATTTGACTACATTCCATTATCCTCGTTTTGCTTTTGTTGATGTTCATCTTATATCCTCCTTTCAAGACACTGTCCATTCCGTTCAACTGCTCTTCCAAGTCCTTTGCTGTCTCTGACAGAATTACAATGTCATCGGCGAACCTCAAAGTTTTTACTTCTTCTCCATGAATTTTAATACCTACTCCGAATTTTTCTTTTGTTTCCTTTACTGCTTGCTCAATATACAGATTGAATAACATCGGGGAGAGGCTACAACCCTGTCTCACTCCCTTCCCAATCACTGCTTCCCTTTCATGCCCCTCGACTCTTATAACTGCCATCTGGTTTCTGTACAAATTGTAAATAGCCTTTCGCTCCCTGTATTTTACCCCTGCCACCTTCAGAATTTGAAAGAGAGTATTCCAGCCAACATTGTCAAAAGCTTTCTCTAAGTCTACAAATGCTAGAAATGTAGGTTTGCCTTTTCTTAATATTTCTTCCAAGATAAGTCGTAAGGTCAGTATTGCCTCACGTGTTCCAACATTTCTACGGAATCCAAACTGATCTTCCCCGAGGTCGGCTTCTACCAGTTTTTCCATTCGTCTGTAAAGAATTCGCGTTAGTATTTTGCAGCTGTGACTTATTAAACTGATAGTTCGGTAACTTTCACATCTGTCAACACCTGCTTTCTTTGGGATTGGAATTATTATATTCTTCTTAAAGTCTGAGGGTATTTCGCCTGACTCATACATCGTGCTCACCAGATGGTAGAGTTTTGTCATGACTGGCTCTCCTGAGGCCATCAGTAGTTCTAATGGAATGTTGTCTACTCCCGGGGCCTTGTTTTGACTCAGGTCTTTCAGTGCTCTGTCAAACTCTTCACGCAGTATCTTATCTCCCATTTCATCTTCATCTACATCCTCTTCCATTTCCATAATATTGTCCTCAAGTACGTCGCCCTTGTATAAACCCTCTATATACTCCTTCCACCTTTCTGCTTTCCCTTCTTTGCTTAGAACTGGGTTGCCATCTGAGCTCTTGATGTTCATACAAGTGGTTCTCTTCTCTCCAAAGGTCTCTTTAATTTTCCTGTAGGCAGTATCTATCTTACCCCTAGTGAGACAAGCCTCTACATCCTTACATTTGTCCTCTAGCCATCCCTGCTTAGCCATTTTGCACTTCCTGTCGATTTCATTTTTGAGACGTTTGTATTCCTTTTTGCCTGCTTCATTTACTGCATTTTTATATTTTCTCCTTTCATCAATTAAATTCAATATTTCTTCTGTTACCCAAGGATTTCTATTAGCCCGCGTCTTTTTACCTACTTGATCGTCTGCTGCCTTCACCACTTCATCCCTCAGAGCTACCCATTCTTCTTCTACTGTATTTCTTTCCCCCATTCCTGTCAATTGTTCCCTAATGCTCTCCCTGAAACTCTCTACAACCTCTGGTTCTTTCAGTTTATCCAGGTCCCATCTCCTTAAATTCCCACCTTTTTGCAGTTTCTTCAGTTTCAATCTGCAGTTCATAACCAATAGATTGTGGTCAGAATCTACATCTGCCCCAGGAAATGTCTTACAATTTAAAACCTGGTTCCTAAATCTCTGTCTTACCATTATATAATCTATCTGAAACCTGTCAGTATCTCCAGGCTTCTTCCATGTATACAGCCTCCTTTCATGATTCTTAAACCAAGTGTTAGCTATGATTAAGTTATGCTCTGTGCAAAATTCTACAAGGCGGCTTCCTCTTTCATTCCTTCCCCCCAATCCATATTCACCTACTATGTTTCCTTCTCTCCCTTTTCCTACTGACGAATTCCAGTCACCCATCACTATTAAATTTTCGTCTCCCTTCACTACCTGAATGATTTCTTTTATCTCGTCATACATTTCATCTATTTCTTCATCATCTGCAGAGCTAGTTGGCATATAAACTTGTACTACTGTAGTAGGCATGGGCTTTGTGTCTATCTTGGCCACAATAATGCGTTCACTATGCTGTTTGTAGTAGCTAACCCGCACTCCTATTTTTTTATTCATTATTAAACCTACTCCTGCATTACCCCTATTTGATTTTGTATTTATAACCCTGTAGTCACCTGACCAGAAGTCTTGTTCCTCCTGCCACCGAACTTCACTAATTCCCACTATATCTAACTTTAACCTATCCATCTCCCTTTTTAAATTTTCTAACCTACCTGCCCGATTAAGTGATCTGACATTCCACGCTCCGATCCGTAGAACGCCAGTTTTCTTTCTCCTGATAACGACGTCCTCTTGAGTAGTCCCCGCCCGGAGATCCGAAGGGGGACTATTTTACCTCCGGAATATTTTACCCAAGAGGACGCCATCATCATTTAATCATACAGTAGAGCTGCATGTCCTCGGGAAAAATTACGGCTGTAGTTTCCCCTTGCTTTCAGCCGTTCGCAGTACCAGCACAGCAAGGCCGTTTTGGTTAATGTTACAAGGCCAGATCAGTCAATCATCCAGACTGTTGCCCCTGCAACTACTGAAAAGGCTGCTGCCCCTCTTCAGGAACCACATGTTTGTCTGGCCTCTCAACAGATACCCCTCCGTTGTGGTTGCACCTACGGTACGGCCATCTGTATCGCTGAGGCACGCAAGCCTCCCCACCAACGGCAAGGTCCATGGTTCATGGCCATCTTATGACATGAAAAAGTTACAATTGTGGTTGTCTCCCTTCAATTATGACTTCTATGAGCCTATTATTCCTGGCAAATTGATTAATTACATCGTCAATAGGACAATCAATGTCAGGGTGAATGTTCAACAGAGCTAATCCATTAAGTCGATCTTCCTTCATTGTCGACCTCAGCCATGTCTTTGTACCTCAGCCATGTCTTTGTACGCCGCAATGTTGAAAAACTTCTTTCTACTGTAGCAATAGATGCAGGTAGACAAGCAGATAGTTTGTACGGCGTGTGTAAAGTATGATAGTCAGATCTAGGACAAACAGACAACACTTGCATAACAGAGTCACGATCATTAAGGGCACTTATGCTCCTTTGCTTGTATTGAAGAATCTTTCCCATTAGTCTCTTTATTCACTAAGAGTGATTCTTCTTCAAAGAATGGTAGTTCAGTTAAGCACTGATTCAATTTATGTGCCAGATCATTACCGTCATGTTTCAGTAGTTGTGAGGGCAAAAGTATGTTGAATTTTAAATGATAAATATTTTCTTCAGTAAAACGTTCTCTCATGTCAGTCGTAACATGGTCCACTGTTGGAATAGAAACAGATCCTCTCCACTATGTCATAGCATCATTATTAGGATCTCTGTTTCCCTGTGTCTTTGTCTGCCTGGAAGACGAGGAAAACTCATCTCGCGACTTTTCTCGAACAAATGCCAGACAGAATAACGTATGGAGATCACTAGAATGGCCGCGACGTTTCTCGTAGGTATGTGTTAGCTATCTATGTGCCTGACAGAAACGTATAAAATACGGTGATGTGGACGCGCGTGCTACGTAGGCAAGTGCAACTTCTCGATAACTCGATTTAGTCGAGTCGACTGTCGAAGGAAGCGAACTTATAGCGTGCGGGCTGACTGGCGGGGGCAGCGAGGGTGGCAATGCAGGCGGCCTATCAAGGGCCACTGTGCCACGAGAAACCTATTTCTATCTGGCAACATTGGATTCAGCCGATAGCAGCAGTGCACCAATGCAATGAACATGAGTTGCGGGTATTCGCAAGCTTCCTAACACTGTCTCGCTCTTGCCCCACCATCACAAACCCAGAGCACTGTCTAGCCTATGATGTTTCATTGTGGTTTACGATGTCAGTGAACTTGAACTAAAAGTTATTTGTGTTATCGGTAACAGGGCAATGTTTTTGTTAGTAGCTAGTTTCGCAATGGAAAAAATAAAAGGTACTCATATGATACGGGATAGTAATTGAAAGTAATAACACATGCAAAAGAATGTGGAAACAGAGCAGGTTAGAGGCATTTCGGCCCTTCACCAACAGAAAAAAAAACCGTTCTTGATTGGCGGGCTAGTCAAGAAAAACTGAAAAAAATGAGGAAGACTAAATGCAAAACAGAGGACTGAGTGAAAAATGGCTAAAAATTGAAGATATCGTATTGAAATGGATTCACGAACACCGTCAAAACGGCATTGGAAAAAGCCGTTCGTGATTGGCGGGCTAGCAAAGAAAAACTGAAAAAAATGAGGAAGACTAAATGCAAAATAGAGGACTGAGTGCAAAATGGCTAAGACCAAAAGATATCGTATTGAAATGGATTCACGGACACCGTCAAAACGGCATTGGAATTAATATAATTGATTCAAATACACACTCGTAAGCTAGCGCTACAAAGGAACTTAACAGACTTTAAGGGTGGAGCTGGTTGGTGCTACATGTTTATGAGGCGTCATGGACTTAGCATATGGACCAAAAGCAAAATATCTCAGGAAGTGCCACAAGAATATGGAGAGAAAATATTATCTTACCATCGATTTTTATTCAACATCGAAAGAAAACCAGTGTGGAACTAGGCCAAATAGCGAATATCGACGAGACTCCTCGGACATTTGATGTGCCGCGTAACAGAACTGTTGCCATGAAAGGTGCTAAAACTGTAACTATAAAACAAGTGAGCATACAAAAATGCACTACATCGTTGTCTTTTTATGTTGTGCTAACAGTACTAAACTTAATCCCATGATCATTTTCAACTGCAAAACAATGCCAAAACCTTCTGAAATACCGCCAGGTGATGTTATTCAAGCACATGACAAGGGTTGGATGGACGAGGTTGGTACGAAATTATGGATTAACAGAGTGTGGGAGAGAAGTAAAGGTGCTTTACTGAAGAGGAGTCCTCTTCTTGTGCTAGATCAGTTTAGTAATCATTTGAAAAATTCTGTGAAAGAGAAACTGAGACAGGGAAATACAGAGCCTACTGTTATTACAAGGAGACTTACTTCACAACTGCAACCTCTTGATGTATCGATAAATAAACCATTTAAAGTGAATATAAGGGAGGATTGGAAAAAACGGATGATGGATGAAACCCAATATGAATTCACGCCGAAGGGAGCTTTAAAACGACCTACAATCAAACAAGTGTCAGTTGATAAAACAATCGTGGTCTAGAGTGAGAGAAACTACAGTGATTATGCTAAAGAACTTGCCCCCTTTCTATCAGCAATTTATCGTAGATCGCTGGAAGAACGTAAAGTACCTAGCGACTGGAAGAAAGCGCAGGTCGTTCCCATTTTCAAGAAGGGTCATAAATCAGATGCGAATAATTATAGGCCTATTTCGCTTACGTCAATCTGTTGTAGAATAATGGAACATGTTTTGTGTTCTCGTATTATGACGTTCTTAGATAATAGAAATCTCCTTCATCATAACCAACATGGATTCCGCAAACAGAGATCATGTGAAACTCAGCTCGCCCTATTTGCCCAAGAAATTCACAGTGCCGTAGACACTGGCGAGCAGATTGATGCCGTATTCCTGGACTTCAGGAAGGCATTTGATACGGTTCCGCACTTACGTTTAGTGAAAAAAATACGAGCTTACGGAATATCGGACCAGGTTTGTGATTGGATTCAGGATTTCCTAGAAGAAAGAACACAACATGTCATTCTTAACGGTTCAAAATCTGCAGATGTAGAGGTAATTTCGGGAGTACCGCAAGGAAGCGTGATAGGACCTTTATTGTTTACAATATACATAAATGACTTAGTTGACAACATCGGTAGCTCCGTGAGGCTATTTGCAGATGACACGGTTGTCTACAAGAAAGTAGCAACATCAGAAGACTCGTACGTACTCCAGGAAGACCTGCAGAGGATTAATGCATGGTGCGACAGCTGGCAGCTTTCCCTAAACGTAGATAAATGTAATATAATGCGCATACATAGGGGCAGAAATCCATTCCAGTACGATTATGCCATAGGTGGTAAATCATTGGAAGCGGTAACGACCGTAAAATACTTAGGAGTTACTATCCGGAGCGATCTGAAGTGGAATGATCACATAAAACAAATAGTGGGAAAAGCAGGCGCCAGGTTGAGATTCATAGGAAGAATTCTAAGAAAATGTGACTCATCGACGAAAGAAGTAGCTTACAAAACGCTTGTTCGTCCGATTCTTGAGTATTGCTCATCAGTATGGGACCCTTACCAGGTTGGATTAATAGAAGAGATAGACATGATCCAGCGAAAAGCAGCGCGATTCGTCATGGGGACATTTAGTCAGCGCGAGAGCGTTACGGAGATGCTGAACAAGCTCCAGTGGCGGACACTTCAAGAAAGGCGTTACGCAATACGGAGAGGTTTATTATCGAAATTACGAGAGAGCACATTCCGGGAAGAGATGGGCAACATATTACTACCGCCCACATATATCTCGCGTAATGATCACAACGAAAAGATCCGAGAAATTAGAGCAAATACGGAGACTTACAAGCAGTCGTTCTTCCCACGCACAATTCGTGAATGGAACAGGGAAGGGGGGATCAGATAGTGGTACAATAAGTACCCTCCGCCACACACCGTAAGGTGGCTCGCGGAGTATAGATGTAGATGTAGATGTAGACTGTTAATTCTTTCAAGAATTGCGGCATAAGTAACGCTCTCGATGGCAGTGAACACCGTCTTATATATGAAGAGGACAATGATGACGATGGAAAGGAAGAGGAAGAAGAAGAAGAAGAAACTTCAGATGACGATTTTTAGGAATTTTAAAGGTCTGTTCGGTTTTATAAACAAAGATTTTTTGGTCCGGCTTTGCAATTCAATAATAAAAATGGTAAAAACGTTATTTAAAAAATGCTTAAAAATAAGGTGCGCCATATAGTCCGTAGCGTCTTATAGTCCATAAAATACGATAATTTGCGTCAGACGATTCAAGAGATGCTTTTGAAGGAATTTTATTGATTTGTATTGCGGTAAGTCAGAATTTTATTCTAAAGGAGTACGTTCATTGTTGAGTTTCTTACTTTATGTTGAAAAGAAAACTTGTACTAAAAAAGAAATTCATGTCGGATGTTCTTCACCTTATGTGATTTGACTCTTCTACCCGTAACTATGTTCCCGTTGCAGAGGTCCAGCGTAGAAGCATTTGTTTCGCATTCACATTTTGCAAGGCGCTTGTCACAATTTCATACAGAAGAGTTGCACCGGGATTGATTCGTTATCTTAAAAAATGTAATTTTTCAGTATCATCAAAAGTAGTACATAATCCAGTTTAAAGCTGAGTTGACTATAAGGGGCGATCAAAAAGAAACGAGCCGGTGGCATAATTACAGAAACCAGTACCTGTATGTTAGAAGTATTGACCCTGGCTGTTGAGACACTTATCCCACTGTGACACAAGGCGGTGAATAGCTGTCTCATAAAATTCCTAGGGCTACGATGTTAACCAGTTCCGCATGTACAGCTGGATGTCGTCGTCCACACGAGTGCAGGAAACGTTATGCTGACGTTCTTCTTTGACCAAGAAGACCCCATTCTGATTCACTTCCTGCAGCACGGGACAACAGTGAATGCCCAGCGTTACTCGCAAAACCTTGACCACCCTTCACCAAGCGATCGAATCAAAACGACCGGGCAACCACACGCGTGGGGTCATTCGTTCCACGACAATGCAAAGCCTCATACGGCCAATAGAGTCGCGGCACTCCTGCAGAAATTCAAATGGGAGGTTCTCGGCCACCCTTCCTACTGTCCAAACCTCTCTCCCTGTGATTAGGCAATTTGTGTTCCTCTTAAAAAGGCTTTGAGGGGCAAACGATTCACCTCAGACGACGACGTCCAGCTGTACGTGCGGAACTGGTTAACATCGCAGCCCCAGGAATCTTATGAGACAGCCATTCACCGCCTTGTGCCACAGTGAGACAAGGGTCTCAACAGCCAGGGTCAATACTTTCAACATACATGTACTGTTTTCTGTAATTATGCCTCCGGCTCGTTTCTTTTTGAACGCCCCTTATATTAATCGACAGCGAATGTCTCAAAAATATGAAGAGGTGTTTCACAAACCGTTGCCAGTCATAAATTTTGTTCACTACTTAAATTATTTAATTATAAACATGTTTCGAGATGACACGCCATCACCAGTCTACAGTGGCAGTAGACAAACATTTAACAAAAGTACAAATAGATACTAAAGCCTTTTGTATAGTCCTGGCGTGCGCTGTAGTCGTCCTGTGAAGGGGCGATTTCTCTTTGTATGTTGTCTTGCTGTTCACATCAAAAATTTTAAACAATCACTTATTTTTTTCTTGTGAATTTGCTGTCTTCTTATTATGTGTTCAGGTATCTCCGTTTCTATGGCTCTTTTGAACTTGTTAGCCATTGTTCACAAACTTCTGAAGATAATTTGAAAAATGATATCACAAGTACTTAACAGTGAAGAAAAACAAGATGGCGGTTCTGCACGGAACTGTTGAGTTGTTTGTGATATCGTGTTTCTAGTGCCAACAAGTTCGAAAAAATCAAAGGAATGGAGGTACCTGAACACATCATAATAAGACAGCCACTTCTCAAGAACAAAGTGAGCGATTATTTAAAACCGTTCATGTGGGTAGCAGACCAACATACAAAGAGGTATTGCAGCTCATTAGGTTATCCTTCCCTCTTCACAAGGCGACCACAGCACATGTAAAGACTATAAAAAAGCTTTAATATTTATTTGTACTTGTTCAAATGTTCAAATGTGTGTGAATTCCTAAGGGGCCAAACTGATAAGATCATCTGTCCCGAGACTTACACACTACTTAAACTAACTTAAACTAACTTAGGCCTGTGCTAAGAACAACACACACCCATGCCCGAGGGAGGACTCGAACCTCCGGCGGGAGAGGTATTTGTACTTGGGTTAAACTTTTTTTTTTTACTGCCACTGTAGCCTGATAATGAGTTGTAAACTCGAAACATGTCACTAATTACACAATTTAAGTAGTCAACAAATTTTTTGACTCGTAACAGTTTTCGGAAAACCTTTTCTAGGTACATAATTAATGTTATTGACTACTTAAGTTGGCGGTACCTCTATGTTTCAAGTGTCACATAGTACCCTTTGATATTGTAGAAAAATTCAACAACAGTTGGTGAGCGTCAGCAGACTTTATATTTAGTGTTTAGACAGGGTGAACATTAATAAAACCGACAAACTGCTGGGGCAGATTCCTGTCTGGAAATGAAGGAAAAAAGGTCCTATGAACATGTCTCCGGAAATGCATCGCTGACGAATGAAAGTTCCTCTGACCATGTACTGTGTGTTCCTTGTGTGTTTCAGGCATGTAGACAGAGGAAATTTCATTCGTCAGCGCCGTCTACCGTGTCAAAAATGCATTTCCGGACACATGTTCATAGGATCTTTTTTCCTCAATTTCTAGTCAGGAATCCGTCCTTTCAGTTTATCTGTTTTATTAATGGCCACCCTGTATATAATGTTACTTATTAGTTACAACTTAGTGGCTTTATTAATACACTGTAAAACGAGAAAGCCACAAATTCATAAAATCTCTTGATTATTTAGGTAATAACCCGTTTCACGCTGCCACGTTCACCTTCAAACTGCTACATTAAATGTAATCTTTCAAAAAAATGTTCAAATGTGTGTGAAATCTTATGGGACTTAACTGCTAAGGTCATCAGTCCCTAAGCTTACATACTACTTAACCTAAATTATCGTAAGGACAAACACACACACCCATGCCCGAGGGAGGACTCGAACCTCCGCCGGGACCAGCCGCACAGTCCATGACTGCAGCGCCTTAGACCGCTTTTTTTTCCTAGTTATTGCTGTAAATGTTAAAAATTACCGCTCGGCTAATCCTGCGCGGCAAATGTAATCTTTCTTCAGATAATTAATGTCACAAGTACAGCACACATACCCATGTTTCAGTCACTGCAATTGGTTCTTAACCATCAAAAGCGCCGCAAATTCCAAAGATATTTCTCATACGAAGCAGTACCAGACGACACGTTGCTTAAGCAGTGTTTGAAATATTAACGTAGCCATTACATCATTATCATAGCTCTACGATACTGGTTTGACCTAATTATGGAAGAAGGTTTCTGAAATAGGACGATTGGCACTTAACTTCAACATGACCCACAATTTATAATTTCATACTGAATAGTTTATGTGACACAACGGACCCTGTGGTCAGTGTTTTTGTCTTCCACACCGGTTTCATTTTCACTGCGAATTTGATATTTAACTATAAAGAAGGTGATAAGTGCTATATTTACGAAAAATTAGATATGGTATTAGAAAGATGATATATGTTTCTGAGCGTTACATACCTAAAGCCTGAAGTTCAGTGTGGTGCCATAACGACTTTCAAAGATAGCTATGAGGTAATTTTTCCTGGCTCGTATGTAAGAAAGATGCGACGTGCCCTTCACTCTTGTGCTAGTTCCGCTATGAGAGAAGTGTGTGCACAGAGATTCTCCGTTGTCCGTTCGATTCTTTAGTGTATTCATAAGCCTGTAAGGTTTTGATACTTACAGAATTAATCATGCAGAAGAAAGGGACGATTTTTTTGTCAGTGGACATTGCTTTCATCATTGTTACTCTGACGGAGAAAATAAAAGCAGTAACGAAGATATTTTTACTGTCCTGTGTTTGCAAAATAATGATAGAGGCTAGAGTTATTCAACCATTTAAAATTGTTCATTGGGATTGGCAATTTGTTTCTGTATTCAAACTAAGGCACTGAAATCATTGCTACAAAACATTCGAACATTTACGGGGCTGCCGACATCGTTTATGGTTCTTCGGATTCAAAACGTGGAACGGTTTAAGAATTACACATTGAGACAGAAACTGGCTGTTAGATGAGATCCCTCAAAAAATAAAAAAATGTGTGAGCGATATCATATCGGTTTGCTCTTCACAGGAGTCATTTTCAAACGAAAAATGTAAGCATATGATGCCTACAACCCCATGACTGCCTCAGTTTTGTGGAACTTCATATTTATATAAATTTCAGTATTTGGCTTGCTCACAGCGCAAATATTTTCTCTTTATCGACAGGCCTTAAATGAGATTGATATGAAAGTTATTCACCTATCTGCAGTGTGCAGTTTTGTTTTGGAAAATAAATTGAAAGTACTGAAATGTATATAATATTCTTAAAAGAAATGCACAGAATACAAAACATTAAGCATAGTCTATCGCGCTGCTATTGGGGAAGGGGGGGGGGCTGGGGGGGGGGGGGGGCTACTGAATCGTAGATTAGTATGTAGGAGAATAGCACATTGGTTTCAGAAAAGGGAGAGGTGCAAGATGTCATTGGACTAAATGGAATGATTGGTGAATGGTATACAGAAAAAGCAAAAGGCATTAGTTTGGGCTTCATAGAGCTAGGAAAGGTCTTCGGCAGAGTGAAATGGCACAAGATGAATGAAATTCGCAAACTGAGGAGGTGAACAGAGGACTAATTAAGGAGTTATGCACAAGACAGCAACCATGAAGCTAAGAAATGGTATGACAGACTGGCTTGAAATCAGAAGAGGCGTCACCGGCCGGGGTGGCCGATCGGTTCTAGGCGCTACAGTCTGGAACCGCGCGACCGCTACGGTCGCAGGTTCGAATCCTGTCTCGGGCATGGATGTGTGTGATGTCCTTAGGTTAGTTAGGTTTAAGTAGTTCTAAGTTCTAGGGGACTGATGACCTCAGAAGTTAAGTCCCATAGTTCTCAGAGCCATTTGAACCATTTTTTCAGAAGAGGTGTCGGACAGGATTGTAATCTTCACCAGTTATGTGTACAGCATATATCGAAGGATTCAGAATGTTGACACTGGAAGCGGAGAAGGAAGGAATAAGCATAGGAGGCGGATTGCATCAGAGTTTCTGATGACGTGGTACTGCTTGTAATAAAACCATACGTCACTATCGACACTTGGAGAAGGATTGCAAGAGTTCGGCATGAAATAAAAAAAAAAACAGAGCAAACTAAAACGATGACACTACGTGACAAATAGGAGATCAAATTGAAAAGATTGCACATTTCAGATATTTGGGAAGCGCGCCAACTGATAACTAGAAGACTGGGAAGGAAATAAGATCAAGCATTACAATGGAAAAGTAAGCTTTCCAGAAAAAGAAACACTTATTTTGCACCAAATTGGGGTTGGAGTAAGGTAATTAGTTAAATAGTTAATGTGAAGTTTTTGTCAGTAGGCTGTGAAAGCTGGACACTGAAGAAGCGAGGAAGAGACAAAATTGAAGCAGTTGAGATGTAGGTTTGGAGAAGAATGGAAAAAATAAAACGGATGGATAAAGTGAACACGAAAGTAGTAGGAAAAGTGAACGAACAAAGAACTCTCCTAAACCCGGTTATGAAAAGGAAAGCAAACTGGGTGGAATATTCACTGCGAGGAAGAGAATCCTAACAGCAGCTATCGAAAGTACAACGGAAGGATAGAAGAAAATAGGAAGGAGAAGAATAAAGGCGCTGAATCAGGTGAAAAGAGGAAGATATCAGACAAAAAACAGTTGGTGTGGAATAGGAACAGATGGAGACAGTAATGGTGTCAGGAATTTGTCAACACTAATTCATTTCCACAGGTTTGGCACTTTGCACCTTTTTACTGTTAATTGTCCAATTAGAAATGCTAACTTCATTTCCTAACGCCTTCTGAAGTATTTGGCTGTACAACTCCGCTGCGTAGGCAAGTACAAATTACCTCTTTGTCTTTATTTGTCACTGTGGATTCGTGATAAGAAGAGATAGGCTACAAGCTAACGTCAGTTTCGATACAGCATCTCTAGTTACAGCTCGAGACTATAATTTTTGTTAAGTTCATTTCCTTATAGGTCGTGGTAAGCAGCGTGCACCTAAGGCTATTGTGCCTCTTTAAAATAGATTATTGTTGATTTCAGTTGAATAGTTGTTTTTATATTGTGAAACAATCATCAGTGAGGAAAGAAGAAATTTCTCTAATGGTTGTCAAATTGGTCTTGTCTGAAACTTCGCTTCAAGAACTTTGCTGGGAAGACAGTTCTGAAGTCATTTCACGTCTACTCTTGCAGCACGAGTTCACAGAGTCTGCGCTACAGCCCGTTTTTTTTTTTTCATCTCCGAACGATCATCGGCAATTGCCGTGTGGAATTCATAATATGGTTTCTGCGAACTGGTGAAACGCGAGAGTACGTGATTAAACGCGAAGAAGCGCTGGGTAGCCCGGACCTGACGAAAACAAGGTCAGTGTGTCGGAGTCGGGCGCGCGCTGGCACCACACCGGGGCTACAGTCACGCCACGCACCGGTTCCTCACCCGTGTCTGGCAATGATACACGCCGCCTGCTCTCCTTCTCTCACACCACTCCCTGCAAGCCTATTCCGTCTCACTTTGCTGAATCACGTTGCTACTGTTCTGAGGCTCCCTGCGCTGGAAACGACTCTAGCGACGTTTTCCACGCGTTCACATACATGGGCACATTATCCGATGTCCATTGTACTTTCCGAACTGCTACAAGTTAAAATTTCGTTATCTAGAACTCGCGTCACAATCAGTGGAAAGAATCGGAAACTGTAATTTTGCGTTTGAGCTTTTTATGGCTCTGAGCACTATGCGACTTAACTTCTGAGCACATCAGTCGCCTAGAACTTAGAACTAACTAAACCTAACTAAC
The DNA here is from genome assembly GCF_023864275.1 of Schistocerca cancellata. Classification (NCBI taxonomy): domain Eukaryota; kingdom Metazoa; phylum Arthropoda; class Insecta; order Orthoptera; family Acrididae; genus Schistocerca; species Schistocerca cancellata. The sequence continues at coordinate 144,168,284 of NC_064629.1, read as the reverse complement.
CTAATGACATCACACACATTCATGCCCGAGGCAGGATTCGAACCTGCGACCGTGGCGGTCGCTCGGCTCCAGACTGTAGCGCCTAGAACCGCCGAGCTTTTTAACTGTTATTGGTAAAATCAAGGAGTTACGACATTACTCTCCTTGTCGAAGAAGGATAAGAACGAAGTCGGAGTGCCTCGTTCCAAAATTTTTGAGAAGGTGATGCATTTTAAAATAGTATCACACCTTAACAAGGATAATATACTCAGCAAATCACAGTTTGTATATCAGAAGTGTTGATCTACCGGGAATCCCATTTACGTGCCCCCCCCCCCCCCTATCCAAGATTTTACAGGCATTAAAGAATAAAATAGCGCCTGTTGGTACTCTCTGCGATCTATCTAAGGTATTTGACTGTGTGAATCACAGTTTTCTCCGTCCGCTCCCGGTAGCTGAATGGTCGGCACGGTAGCTCACCGTGTTTGGTCAGAGTGTTTAGTTAAACTCTGTAATATAAAAGAATCAGTAAACGGATGAACGAACAACCTGAACGAGTGTCGGCGGACGTCCGCCACGCACAAATTCAACGAACAATATATTGTACAAAAATGAGATAAAAAAATGGCCAGCACGACAGAATGTCAATCCTAAAGGCCCGGGTTCGATTCCCGGCTGGGTCGGAGATTTTCTCAGCTCAGGGACTGGGTGTTGGGTTGTCCTAATCATCACCATTTCATCCCCATCGATGCGCAAGTCGCCGAAGTGGTGTCAAATCGAAAGACTTGCACACGGCGAACAGTCTACCCGACTGGAGGCCCTAGTCTCACGGCATTTATGCCACACAGTGTTCTCCTAGATAAATTGAAGTTTTATGGGGTTAATGGTATAACCAATGGATACTATCATATCTAACCAAAGGAATGCGGAAAGCTGTGCATAGTAATTTATCGAGTATAGTCTGGGGACATAATTACGACTGGAGAGAAATCACGTGTGGGGTTCTCCAAAGCTTGGTCCTAGATCCACTATTGTTCCTCATATATGTAGACGATCCTCCTTCTAATATACCCGAAGCAAAATTAGTTTTTTTTTCACAGATGACACCAATATTGCAATAAATCAAAGCATACATGCAGAAACAGAAGAAATGGTAAACAAGGTTCTTAAAAGTATCATTGACAGATTTTCTGAGAACGGTCTCATCCTCAATTTTAAAAGACACAACATTCATTTCTGCACATCTAGGGGTACTACACCAACGACAAGTGTAACACACTGTGAGGAAATAATAAGTTTGGTGCAGACTTCAAAATTCTTAGATGCCCATATTGATGAGAATTTAAATTGGAAAAAGCACATTTTGGAACTCCTAAAACAACTTAGTTCAGCAACGTTTGCACTCGAAATCACTGCAGATCTTGAGGAGAGACAGTAAGCTGACATTTTTGTAAATTTTCATTCAATAATTTCATATGGAATAAGGTTCTAGCGTAACTCATCTCTAAGAAAGAAGGTCTCCATTGCGCAAAAACATGTTGTAAGTATAGTAGCCACGCGGAGTGGCAGCCCAGTTTGAGGCGCCATGTCACGGATCATGCTGCCCCTCTCGCCGGAGCTTCGAGTCCTCCCCCGGGCATGGGTGTGTGTGTTGTTGTAAGCATAATTTAGTTTAAGTTAGTTTAAGTAGTGAGTAAGTCTAGAGACCGATGACCTCAGCAGTTTGGTCGCTTAGAAATTCACACACATTTGAACATTTAAGTATAACATCTGGTGCTCACCCACGATCATGTTGTAGACATCTCTTTAAGGATACAGCGTACTTTTCCGGTTAAATATTATGTAAAAATCAACACATATTTCTTTCAGGCACTGTTTATAATGTATATATTTAACAGATTTTTTTATATCAGATAATGCAGCAAACTTTCTAAGCAAATTAGAAGTATTTTGAATATTTTTGAACCTGCTTAGTTTTATTAAAAGAAATTACAAAGAAATTGATGCAATTTTTTTTCCAAAATGCTTCCTCAAATTGAGGTACCATTTAATCTAATGTTATACATTTGAATTTGAATTTTTACCAGATATGCATGACATGATGGCTGAGGTACTAGACCTATTTAATTCCACCTATTGTGTATATTACAAGGATAAAAAAGTACCACATCTTACATTTTAATTTTTATAATTTTTTCCTAATAAAAATGTTATTTTTCTATAATTTAGTTGATTCTACAATAAGGCTTAGGTCTACTACATAAGTATGGACTATTGCAAGTTACAGAAAAAAATTAGAGCAATGCTTTATAAACTTTAGGAAATATTTGTACCTGAATTCTGAAAAATACAACTTGCAGGAAATTGCGAATGAAGATATGAGTCCAATTAAATTGTACCTCAGAACATTCCTGAAGCATAGTCTTCATACCACAGCATTTCGTCATCTTCAAGCATCCTCTTGGCACTCCTTTTAGCACTTCTCGCTTCTTTGGTGACTTGAATAGCGAATCCTTCAGCTTAAAGCACCCATTTCTGTCACACGAAAGCAATTGACCTTCCATATTAGAGCCACATTTTATGCCTAAATTTCTCAGGACTTCCAACCTTCCTATCACTCCATTATTGAAACATACCACTGCATCTAGTACATCAACTTTTTATGTATTTAATCCTACAAAAACATTATTGGGTAATCTTTCCATTTTGCAATGGTTGAAACTTTCATTTGTATTCTGAGTGCCCTCATGAAGACATTTACTAAGCAAAACAGGATCACTCAGGTCTCTAAAAATTGGTTTTATTTCATTTCTAACAGGCTCAGGAAGAGAATGCTTATGATGGTATATTTGACCACTTTCTTTTGCTTTTTGGTAACCACACCAAGAATGTGCTCCTTTAGGATAAAGTCCATGAACAGGGTGGTCATCTGCAGACAACTTGAAAGTAGGTGGCCCAGGCAGCCTTTCTCATTGCTGTAACATCATTCAGATGTGCAGTTCGTCTAATGACCAATCCATAGTAATTCTGAGGAAGGTCTATTTCAGTTTCTGTCAATCTGCCTCGCCCAGTCAGAGATTTTCATCAGATAGCAACTTTCCTTTCATTTCTCTTCGTAGCTTCCTCAATCTAGCACCCATCGTCTTTTGCACATGTCCACAACACTCCAGTTTTGTTACCAATTTGTCACCATAAACAATGAACTCATTAATTTTATTGAAAGATCTAGAGTTTCCATCGCCTAGGTACTTCGTATATCTAACGTTACAAACAGGCACCGACCTCTGAAATACTTTTAGAGCTCCATCACACTCCATACCTCCACTGCAACCATCATATTTCTTAGAACACTGATGTTCAATATGTCCTTCAGTGTTACCACGGAAGGTATGGCAGTACTTAGATAAGCACCCAACATCAACAACTTTTCCATTCTCCAGAGAAGTAGCATTTACAACACCTTTCAAGGAACGATGTCCTCGGCGTTGCCATGTCCCTGGTTCCACTAAGATTTACAGCTTCTTGTACAGCACGTTTCATAGACGCTTTAGGCACAACCGTCAAGGCACCTAAAAGTATTTTTATGTACTTGCTGAATCTACTGGAAGGAGGAGGAAGGTCCATCAAATCACAAAACGTTTGAACAGTCTTTTTTCCTTTTCCTATCGCACGCATTGCATACACGAACTTCAAATTCACATCCTATGAATTATGCACAATGTTCGAAGTCATTTTCGAGGTAGATTTATTGCAGGATCTACACAAAAAAATTGTTCAAATGGCTCTGAGCACTATGGGACTTAACATCTGAGGTCATTAGTCCCTTAGAATGTATAACTACTTAAACCTAAAAAACCTAAGGAGATCACACATATCCATGCCCGAGGCAGGATTCGAACCTGCGACCGTAGCAGTCGCGCGGTTCAGGACTGAAGCGCATAGAACCGCTTGGTCACTGCGGCCGGCAGGATCTACACAGAACAACTAATTTTGACGCTAAACCCTTCCTGCTACTTTATTGTTCAGTTATTTCCAGACAGCCTACACCATCACGTTGTTTACATTTCGCCACTTCCTTTATCAAAGGAACATGTAACATCAACAACAAAAAGTCAGGTAGAAACTGCGTCATTGTTAGCACAAAAATTTTAATTACCAGGGAGTGTGCCATGTGGGAGTTTCTTCCCTGAAGAACTGATACATATGTTACTTCAAACAGTGTGGCTTGCTTTGTTTGTGAACTGGTTACCACGGAATTTCCTTTTATTGAATTTCTTGATGTTGCCATAGTTCGTATTTGTTGCACACTAAAGGATATGTACTTCCACAAATTTATGTAGCACTTGGGCAGCAAACGTTCAGTAACACGTGAACAAACTGCTTCAGCGAAACAAAGTAAATACTGGCAAAGATAATCATTTACAGACACTCGAAATCTGCACTGTTACCAACATATACTAAGTATCATACATATAATCGCTGGAAACAAAGTTCACAGCTCTTTTCGAAATAATACTGGTTTCTGTAACAGAAATAAAGGGGGCATGGTGGCATACATGACCGTAACTTTAAAATTTGGTGTATATAGGTCATTTTTCATTTGAAACCCTATAGTGTATATATCAATGTAATCAGGAAAGACTATAGAATTTAATAAAGTCATAAAAATTTCGATTTTTCCACAATTTATAAGCACCCTGTATCCTTAAGAAGTTGGGCGTTCTGACTACCGCTTCATTGAATGTGTAATCCCTCATGAAGTCTGTTGCAAATAATCCACCACGATTCAAAAGGAACAACGATGTTCTTAATTATAATACCAGAAGGAAAACTGAGATTCATTATTCCACATTAAGGTTGTCTTTAGTACAAAAAGGAGTACACAATGCTGCAATAAAAAAATTTTATCAGTTACCGAATGGTATAAAATATCTGACAGACAGCAAAGTAAAATATGAAAACAAACTGAGTAATTTTCTCTTTGATGAGTACTATTGTTCCGTAGAAGAATTTCAATTACTGTGATGTGTAAAATGGGTAGGAATTACTAACTCACATCTGTGAGTCTTTTTTTGATCATTTTGCACGATAGATCGATGTGATGTGGAACGAGTCATTTTACATTCAAATCTTACGATCTTACAATTTGAATGTAAAATGACTCGTTCCATATCATTACGATCCATCGTGCAAAATGATCGATGCAACATGTAAGTAACTAACTAATTAAGTAACTAACTGTGGTAAGATTCTAGAGTAGACCGTCCGTCCAAAAAGTTCCGAGACTGATTTTATTCCGATGCCAACCCAGCGACTACGATGACAACTTGACCTAACAACGGTAAACAACAGACGTGTATTCGCCAGTCAGTTGCGAGAAGGGGGCGTTAGTAGTGGACGTGCGGCTGTTGTGGGTCAACGTGGATGTTTCACAAATCTCAGTGGAGCAATGAACTCAGTATCTCTAAATCCGATCCTTAAGACACTTTCCAAAATGTTTGGATGAAGAGAAGAGTGTGTGCAGAGTTTGTTCCACATACATTGACTCCCCAACAAAAAAAAAAAAAGCTAGGCGTGGACGCCTGCCGCGTCGTGATTGAAATGAAAGACGGCGACGGCTCTTTTGTGGAAAAATCATCACGGGTCATGATGCTTGGTGTTGTCAATACGTGCCGACCGCAAAACGACAAAGGGCAGAAATTCACAAGAAGGGTCAAGGTTTTGACAACATAACTGACATTCGAGCTACTGTGGCGCGGAAGTTGAACAATATTCCTCAGGAACCTTTCTGACAGTTTCAAAAGGTTGTATGAACGTTCTTTGCGTTTTACTCAAGTGGGGGAAAACTACGTTAACCACCTGAAGCATTAAAACGACCACCTTAATTTTTTTCTATTATTTATTAATCCATTCTCGAAACTTTTTGAACTGACTAGGTACGACGTATATTATTGCTTCCTGCACTCTATTAAGACGTGCGATGTATGTATTATTTGACAAGGTAAATTGAATTCCCAGCCTGAGTGACAGGATCGTTGCGTTTCTACATCTACATCTACATTTATACTCCGCAAGCCACCCAACGGTGTGTGGCGGAGGGCACTTTACGTGCCACTGTCATTATCTCCCTTTCCTGTTCCACTCGCGTATGGTTCGCGGGAAGAACGACTGTCTGAAAGCCTCTGTGCGCGCTCTAATCTCTCTAATTTTACATTCGTGATCTCCTCGGGAGGTATAAGTAGGGGGAAGCAATATATTCGATACCTCATCCAGAAACGCACCCTCTCGAAACCTGGCGAGCAAGCTACACCGCGATGCAGAGCGCCTCTCTTGCAGAGTCTGCCACTTGAGTTTGTTAAACATCTCCGTAACGCTATCACGGTTACCAAATAACCCTGTGACGAAACGCGCCGCTCTTCTTTGGATCTTCTCTATCTCCTCCGTCAACCCGATCTGGTACGGATCCCACACTGATGAGCAATACTCAAGTATAGGTCGAACGAGTGTTTTGTAAGCCACCTCCTTTGTTGATGGACTACATTTTCTAAGGACTCTCCCAATGAATCTCAACCTGGTACCCGCCTTACCAACAATTAATTTTATATGATCATTCCACTTCAAATCGTTCCGCACGCATACTCCCAGATATTTTACAGAAGTAACTGCTACCAGTGTTTGTTCCGCTATCATATAATCATACAATAAAGGATCCTTCTTTCTATGTATTCGCAATACATTACATTTGTCTATGTTAAGGGTCAGTTGCCACTCCCTGCACCAAGTGCCTATCCGCTGCAGATCTTCCTGCATTTCGCTACAATTTTCTAATGCTGCAACTTCTCTGTATACTACAGCATCATCCGCGAAAAGCCGCATGGAACTTCCGACACTATCTACTAGGTCATTTATATATATTGTGAAAAGCAATGGTCCCATAACACTCCCCTGTGGCACGCCAGAGGTTACTTTAACGTCTGTAGATGTCTCTCCATTGAGAACAACATGCTGTGTTCTGTTTGCTAAAAACTCTTCAATCCAGCCACACAGCTGGTCTGATATTCCGTAGGCTCTTACTTTGTTTATCAGACGACAGTGCGGAACTGTATCGAACGCCTTCCGGAAGTCAAGGAAAATGGCATCTACCTGGGAGCCTGTATCTAATATTTTCTGGGTTTCATGAACAAATAAAGCGAGTTGGGTTTCACACGATCGCTGTTTCCGGAATCCATGTTGATTCCTACATAGTAGATTCTGAGTTTCCAAAAACGACATGATACTCGAGCAAAAGACATGTTCTAAAATTCTACAACAGATCGACGTCAGAGATATAGGTCTATAGTTTTGCGCATCTGCTCGACGACCCTTCTTGAAGACTGGGACTACCTGTGCTCTTTTCCAATCATTTGGAACCTTCTGTTCCTCTAGAGACTTGCGGTACACGGCTGTTAGAAGGGGGGCAAGTTCTTTCGCGTACTCTGTGTAGAATCGAACTGGTATCCCGTCAGGTCCAGTGGACTTTCCTCTGTTGAGTGATTCCAGTTGCTTTTCTATTCCTTGGACACTTATTTCAATGTCAGCCATTTTTTCGTTGGTGCGAGGATTTAGAGAAGGAACTGCAGTGCGGTCTTCCTCTGTGAAACAGCTTTGGAAAAAGGTGTTTAGTATTTCAGCTTTACGCTTGTCATCCTCTGTTTCAATGCCATCATCATCCCAGAGTGTCTGGACATGATGTTTCGAGCCACTTACTGATTTAACGTAAGACCAGAACTTCCTAGGATTTTCTGTCAAGTCGGTACCTAGTATTTTACTTTCGAATTCACTGAACGCTTCACGCATAGCCCTCCTTACGCTAACTTTGACATCGTTTAGCTTCTGTTTGTCTGAGAGGTTTTGGCTGCGTTTAAACTTGGAGTGAAGCTCTCTTTGCTTTCGCAGTAGTTTCCTAACTTTGTTGTTGTACCACGGTGGGTTTTTCCCGTCCCTCACAGTTTTGCTCGGCACGTACCTGTCTAAAACGCATTTAACGGTTGCCTTGAACTTTTTCCATAAACACACAACATTGTCAGTGTCGGAACAGAAATTTTCGTTTTGATCTGTTAGGTAGTCTGAAATCTGCCTTCTATTACTCTTGCTAAACAGATAAACCTTCCTCCCTTTTTTTATATTCCTATTAACTTCCATATTCAGGGATGCTGCAACGGCCTTATGATCACTGATTCCCTGTTCTGCACTTACAGAGTCGAAAAGTTCGTGTCTGTTTGTTATCAGTAGGTCCAAGATGTTATCTCCACGAGTCGGTTCTCTGTTTAATTGCTCGAGGTAATTTTCGGATAGTGCACTCAGTATAATGTCACTCGATGCTCTGTCCCTACCACCCGTCCTAAACATCTGAGTGTCCCAGTCTATATCTGGTAAATTGAAATCTCCACCTAAGACCATAACATGCTGAGAAAATTTATGTGAAATGTATTCCAAATTTTCTCTCAGTTGTTCTGCCACTAATGCTGCTGAGTCGGGGGGTCGGTAAAAGGAGCCAATTATTAACCTTGCTCGGTTGTTGAGTGTAACCTCCACCCATAATAATTCACAGGAACTATCCACTTCTACTTCACTACAGGATAAACTACTACTAACAGCGACGAACACTCCGCCACCGGTTGCATGCAATCTATCCTTTCTAAACACCGTCTGTGCCTTTGTAAAAATTTCGGCAGAATTTATCTCTGGCTTCAGCCAGCTTTCTGTACCTATAACGATTTCAGCTTCGGTGCTTTCTATCAGCGCTTGAAGTTCCGGTACTTTACCAACGCAGCTTCGACAGTTTACAATTACAATACCGATTGCTGCTTGGTCCCCGCATGTCCTGACTTTGCCCCGCACCCGTTGAGGCTGTTGCCCTTTCTGCACTTGCCCGAGGCCATCTAACCTAAAAAACCGCCCAGCCCACGCCACACAACCCCTGCTACCCGTGTAGCCGCTTGTTGCGTGTAGTGGACTCCTGACCTATCCAGCGGAACCCGAAACCCCACCACCCTATGGCGCAAGTCGAGGAATCTGCAGCCCACATGGTCGCAGAACCGTCTCAACCTCTGATTCAGACCCTCCACTCGGCTCTGTACCAAAGGTCCGCAGTCAGTCCTGTCGACGATGCTGCAGATGGTGAGCTCTGCTTTCATCCCGCTAGCGAGACTGGCAGTCTTCACCAAATCAGATAGCCGCCGGAAGCCAGAGAGGATTTCCTCCGATCCATAGCGACACACATCATTGGTGCCGACATGAGCGACCACCTGCAGATGGGTGCACCCTGTACCCTTCATGGCATCCGGAAGGACCCTTTCCACATCTGGAATGACTCCCCCCGGTATGCACACGGAGTGCACTTTGGTTTTCTTCCCCTCCCTTGCTGCCATATCCCTAAGGGGCCCCATTACGCGCCTGACGTTGGAGCTCCCAACTACCAGTAAGCCCACCCTCTGCGACTGCCCGGATCTTGCAGACTGAGGGGCAACCTCTGGAACAGGACAAGCAGCCATGTCAGGCTGAAGATCAGTATCAGCCTGAGACAGAGCCTGAAACCGGTTCGTCAGACAAACTGGAGAGGCCTTCCGTTCAGCCCTCCGGAATGTCTTTCGCCCCCTGCCACACCTTGAGACGACCTCCCACTCTACCACAGGTGAGGGATCAGCCTCAATGCGGGCAGTATCCCGGGCAACCACAGTCGTAGTCCGATCGGGGGATGCGTGGGACGAGCTGGCCGTCCCCGACAAACCCCCATCCGGACCCCCACAGTGATGCCCATTGGCAACAGCCTCAAGCTGTGTGACCGAAGCCAACACTGCCTGAAGCTGGGAGCGAAGGGATGCCAACTCAGCCTGCATCCGAACACAGCAGTTGCAGTCCCTATCCATGCTAAAAACTGTGCAAAGAACGTCTGAACTAATCTACAGAGAGCGCAAACAAAACGACACAAAATTGAAGCGGTTATTAAAATACAAGATTGCCTAGTAAATGCAGTAATGCTGCCACTTGTGCACTGCTGACACACTGCTCGGCGGCGGAAGGAGACTACGCGATTTAACACTATTCGAGTACTAAAACGTGATGCTACAACTCTCAAATACTATAATACGCCCGAAATTTATGAATTAAACAATGCAAGTACCAAAAACACGCAAAGAAATTAAGAATTAAACTATGTAACAAATGAGTGAGCTAGGAGTATACGACTTGCTGCTGCAGCTGCTTATCCAACGGCGGCAGGGAGCACACTGACTGTGACCAACCGACACATAGAAAGAGAGAGGCGGAAGTAGTAAGACCATAGACCCTACGTTCCGTTGTCCTGGTTATGGGAGCGCTAATACGCGCTGAATTGCTAATGGTCCTAGCGGCAATTAAACGTTGGTAGAGATTTTACCGACAGTACTTCTCTCACTCTCAAACTCTGATTGTATTTGATCAGAGTTTATTGCGCGTGAATGTACATCTCGACCTTCCTAAATTCAGGGCTTCATTTTTTCCAATTTAAAATGCCCTTTTCGGTGCTATGTTTCATCATTCACAAGAGTGATTGTCTAACCCTGAAGTCCACTCAAGTGCTACAAGAACTACAAAATTTTCGCAAGTTACTACCTCCTAATATCCTACATAGTGTCGAATATATCGCTCCCTAATAGTCAATGCGATAGCTCTTCTACGGCTTTGAATAGACGATGTCACTCATTTCTCCTTAATTAACAGTAATAGCAGGCTGCTGCGCTCTTCACGAAGACTTCCCTCCTATCACTTTCCTGCTTAGGGAAGACATACCTAAATTGTACCACTTTTGAGATATTATTTATTACTAGCCTATTCCCCACTTCTTCACTCGCTTATGCGCCCAATACATATTGCATAAATCTCTTCCTCCCCCTCTCCATGACTACCTGTTGCTCCCTCCATCTCTCTGCCTGCCTCATCCTCCCACCTCTATCTGTCTCCTCCTCTACACTCTCTCTGTCCCTCCATATCCTCCTCCTCCCTCTCTCTGTCCATCTCCTCTACCTCATCCCTCAAAAGACATCTTCCTCACACCTCCCTCTGACCATGATCTCTTTCCTCCCCTCTCTGTCCATCTACTCCTCCTCCCCCCTCTTTCTGTCCACCTCCTTCCCCCCTCACCTCTATCCATCTACTCCTCCTCCCCTCTCTCTCTGTTCATCTCATCCTGCCCTCTCTCTGTCCACCTCCTCCTTTACCCTTCCCTCTCTTTCCATACCCTTCTCCTCTCTTTGTCCATCTAAACTTCCTCCATCTCTCTGACCATTTCCTCAAACCATCATTCTGTCCATCTCCCCCTCTCCCGATCTCTCTGTTGATCTCCTCCTATCCCCTCTATCCCTGTCCATCTCCTCCTCTCCCTCTATGTCTGTCCATTTCCTCCTTCCTCAGTTTCGCTTTCCATCTCCTCCTGCCCAATTCCCATTCCATGTCCTCCTGCCCCCTCTCCAAACCCATTTCCTCCTCCCCTTTTCCCCTTCTTCCCCTCCTTCCACCTCTCACTATCCATCCCTTCCTCTACCCATCTCAGCCTACCCCCAGCTGTGCCCAACTGCAGACCAATACTACTCCAACATAGTACACCTGTTGTGCAGGGCAGCCTACACTTTGGGGGCTGGAAAATCATGTGTTGCTCTTGACACATGGGCTGCCAGCAAAGCAGGACATTAAGGTAGGCTGATGCTATTCCCACACATCGTGCATGTCATGCAGGGCAGCCTATACAGCTGGTTCAGAAAAAAAAATCTTTGCCCGTATCTTCGCTCTTATTGGAACTAGGATGTTACTAATCTCACAGTGTTGATGCACATGAAGTGTGTGCCATATTTATTTGAAATCGATCCAGGGGTTTAGGAGGAGATCCCAGACGAACACACATACATGCTGCTTTATCACTAAGTTCCAAAATAATTTAAACAACTAAACAATTATTTAAACAATGCCATTCCAGAATGTTGTTACTGGTGTCTGGTTTGAATAATGGAAATTGTGAGAAAATGAACATACTTCACTTCATTTCCTAAAAATATGCAAATGGTACAAATTAGGAAACCAGTTTCATAATTTGCAGTAGTGGGTGCATAGTTTGTACCATCCTTATAAACAATGTCCCTGAGCTTAAAGATATGTATTTATTTCTTATGTTACAATTTGTAGGTACTGCAATATAGCTATTCCCTTACTTTCCACACCCCTCCTCACTTTTCATGATTTCACCTTTTTTATTTCTTGTAATTGACCAATTCTTCCATTTGATCTTCCTCAAACAAACTGCTATATCATTCCTCTGTTTTACGAATGATATGCTTTCTGGCTTCCCCACAGAGTATACAGAACACTTACCTTTTGTTGTATGGGGTACTTGTCATCTCACAGGCTCCTTGGGTAGGCCTTGAAGTTATGTTTCGGGATTTTATTATTTTCCTCGGATTCAGCGATATTTATTGTATGAACACCTTCAGCCCACATTTTGTCTGCAATGGCTTCTTCTGCATTGAAATTATGGAGCAATCCTTTTCGTTCAGTAATACTCAACGCAAGTTTTCTTAGGCCCACCACGCTCAAATCAAATATTATCTCTTCAAATGTAAGAATATGCTCTTCCAATTCGTTTTCAGGTTGGTTGGACAACAGTTAACTGAAACCAAATTTTTTTATGTCCCCTTTGTATTTTCGTTTTTATTTTCAACATGTTAGTTGACTGTTGCACATTTCATAGGAGTGCACATTCATTTAATCCATAACCTCCATTTTGATACACTGTTACAGCTGAACGAAATTCATGTGCGCTCCACTTTCCATAAAACCTTTCTGCTGGTGTACTTTAATAATTCAATTAATAACTTCGGATAAAGAACGCAAGACAAAATTCACATCATTTCTAAACAATATGTTGCACTAATAATGCTGAACGCATTTTTAAAGCTCACTATACGAGAAAGTTTCTCAATCTGTATTACTACAATTCATTTCAGGCAATGTCGCCATTTTCTCTTTGTCAGTTTCCTACAGACGAACCATGACGAATACAGAGTCATGACCGTCAGAAAATTAAAGTTATATCATGTATATTCACCCATAAATAAAACATTGTGTTGCCACTTTAACTCACTTCGCCACGTACACAAAAAGTTAAATGAAAACTAAAATGAAATCAACGCTGCCTTCAGACGTTCTGTTCCTCAACACACAGAACCCATAGTTGACAATATGGTTCCATGAAGCACGTAGTTCACGCTGATCTCACTAAATATCAGATTGTAAAAGAAGTTTTATAGTAGTAGTACATATTGTGAGCCGGTACAATTTAGGCTACTGTCGCCCACATTGCAAAGTGACAGCGCGCAGTACTTTGATTTCGATACAACAGGGAGTTCATTTTTCTTGGTAGATTTACTGTGTCGAGCGCTTGTGCATTTTCATGTTAGGTTTGTGTTACTATGGGTATGCATTAAAGAAAAGAAAACAGATGGTGATACACGTTCTCCTCGCAGAGCCTAGTAGTTTCTACTAGCAGCGAGAAGAATGCCGAGGTTAATGCAACCACCCAAAAGACGCATTTCAATCGGACAGTGTCAAATGTGACGAGCCATCACGCCACGAGACTTTTTGTGAAAACGATTGAGATTTGACTAGGAACAGTGAGACACAGTCTGATAATTAGTGACACTAGACCTTCTTTACCGTCGAATTTTTGGGGCGAAATTCTTCCACAACCACTATTTGAACAAGTTACCTATGGCTGGCGTTACCACTCTAGTTTATATTAGCATTCTCGACTATGGATGTAGGTGCAGAGAATATACTACGTATCACAACTTTATTGCTGTTTATAAGAGCAGTTGTGGAGTAACGGATAAAAGAAATCCTACCTCATGAAAAGGTTGCCAGTTTTAACTCCTACTCATCCCCTCCACATCCTCATCCTGGAGTCTTTTCCTTTTATTTCTACCTGCAGAAAGTATAACCATGCACAGTCACGAAATGAGCAATAACACACAATTTTGTTTCAAATTCATGTGTATTCGATACCCATTCTTAAGAAACTTTGCAGGTCCACTCACGTGTAAAGATATAGAGGGTGAGAAAAACTTCTCCGACAAAGTTTAGGATGTTGTTCAGGGATATTTCCTGAGTAGTTTGCAGTAAGGCACCGCCAGTCTCTAGTGTCTCGTTGCAGAGTAATCGAATTTCGTTTGATTTCGTACGCCTCATTTTTCTTTGAATCTCCATTGCACTGAAAATATTCGCACAACAGTGCAAGTGTCGAGGGTACGTGCTGAGTGTCTTGTTTTGAAGCAAACTTTCTCCATCTCACGGTACATGTTGTTAACAGCAGTAATGCCCACCTTACTCTTCATCCTCAAGACTGGATTCAGTATTGATCGGCGCTGCCTCGGGATTCTTTTTCCAGCAGGGTTATTTGTACATTACAGTGATTCACAGCAGTATAGATAGTGTAACGGTAACACCGACCACCTTTAAACGGCAATCGATGCTAACGTTATACCTCTGCGAGGAATTTTTAAGTAGTTGTGACCGTGAGATAACATAATGGAAACAGAACGATCAAACTGAGATTCGTTTCCGAAACACTCCAGGAAAGTATAACCAACAGACGTTCTCCCAGCACAAAAGCAAGTTGCAACATTACATATTAAAACCGGCCGCTAGCATAATTAGTCATTCTTGTGTCAAGCCAATTGATAAAGCAGAGGGCAGAGCTAAGGCTTACCTAACCTTCCTTGACACACACATTAAACTCTTTCCGCTTCCCACGCCCGGGTTCCCGGGTTCGATTCCCGGCGGGGGGGGGGGGGGGGGGGGGTCAGGGATTTTCTCTGCCTCATGATGACTGGGTGTTGTGTGATGTCCTTAGGTTAGTTAGGTTTAAGTAGTTCTAAGTTCTACGGGACTGATGACCATAGATGTCCCATAGTGATCAGAGCCATTTGAACCATTTTTTTAAAACTCTTTCCTTATATCTGTTCACAGTACAACACAGTAATCTAACCTTGCAGATAAATGTGCTACCAACAAACAAATGGTCAATGAGATAGTAACATATGCCTCTCAATAACACGTACCTTAAATGAACTAGGTGTAACATTTTACAAAACCAATTACCGACACACATGAAACTAGTAGCAATATTGAACAGGAAAAAGCTTGAAATGATTCTGAATTTAAACCGGTGGGTCTGTTAATGATCATAATCTCTAACTTCATCGCTTAGTACAGGGTCTCTATGCCTGTGCATTAACCATCTTGCATTAGAATAGGTAAGACAGTAAATAGTTATTTCTTAAATTCGGTTTGAAACAACTAAACAGAATGCAAATCTAATTACACTTGCTCTGAAGGAGCCTTTGCATTGCTTCATTAACAAACTAGCCTAGTACATGAGGACCCTTAAACTTTCATACTTTGAAGAACCATGCTCATTAACAAAACTACACCAGTATGTATGAGAAATGGTAAGTATTCTTATAATTAATTATTAATTGAATAAAGAACAACAAACTATGACTCTTTAAATAACAAATGTGCTTTCAAGAGGTTCAAGTGGCTCTGAGCACTATGGGACTTAACACCTGAGATCATCAGTCCCCTAGAACTTAGAACTACTTAAACCTACCTAAGGACATCACACACATCCATGCCCAAGGCAGGATTCGAACCTACGGCCATAGCAGTCGCACGGTTCCGGACTGAAGCGCCTCGAACCGCTCGCCCACACCGGCTGGCCAAACGTGCTTTCATAATCAGTCTTTTGACCTACTCAGAAATATAATTGGCTGTGCAAATGACAACACATAAATTCAGGTTCAGCCACTTTCTCATAATAAATTAGGACACACCGAATTAAATTCACTAGGATAGGATTCCTGTCCAGGTTTGTGATTTGGGATAATCACGGGTGTAATATAGAATTTGTAGCAACACCACGATTATTATCATAAAATCAACCAAATTTCAGAAATACCTGGTTCATTTACAGAGTGCCTAATATAAACAATTTAGTGGAAGGCTGGCAGCACTGGTGGCGCAATTTGTAGTGGCTGTTAAGCCGGCGGCGATGCAGTCATAGCAATACAGTGGGCCTCACCCTGTTACATATCTTCTTGGCGTCGGAATTATCTTCATAGGGCCAAAAACCATGCTATGACAATGGTATCACCAAATGCAGCATCCGAGGCCCATAAATACTGCCCTTAAACTCTTCTAGCCTCAAAACACCAGGAATATGAGCCACAATGATTCGCTACTGCTAGCGAGGTGTTAACCACAGCTCTGCTCAGCCCAGACTCCTTCCCCGTCACAAAGGACGAATTGCCACTTGCGCGCCGTCCACACCTTTTCCACTCCGCCAAGCTACTTCCGTAGCTGCGGGGCTTCCCTACATCTTTTACATTCAACCCTACGTTCCCTAACTATGGTCCAAGTCACTTACAGTACATTACAAAACAATCATTCCATTAGTTATTTAAATCCACAAGCATAATTTAAACAACAACGTTCAAAAGTTTCACATAACTGAAACATGTATACGTAGTCAAAGAAGTTCCACGACAGATACAACATTCTATAAAAGCAACACTACAAAATGACGTAGAAATATCGATACAGATACAAAATAGGTCTAAAATAGGTGTTACAATAAGATGGAGATTTGGACAATAAGCACCTTATATATGGGTTCACTGGATGTAATGGAGCAGAGACACAACAAGGCTATGATGAGTTGTTCCCACAGCGACAGCAGACACATCACAGTAGCTTTGTACTCTGCGTTTTGTGTTGTACCACGGTGACTGAGTATTACAGGGGTTTACACTGTCATGGAGGTATGTCTACAGAAACAGATGTGACTGGTGTACCAAATCGGGTGAATCATAATGACGTCATTGGCAACGGCCTTGCCGCAGTGGATACACCGGTTCCCGTCATATCACCGAAGTTAAGCACTGTCGGGTGTGGGATGGGTGACCATCCAGGCCGCTATGCGCTGTTGCCATTTTTCGGGGTGCACTCAGCCTCTTGATGCCAATGGAGGAGCTACTCGACCGAATAGTAGCGGCTCCGGTCAAAGAAAACCATCGTAACGACCGGGAGAGCGGTGTGCTAACCACACGCCCCTCCTATCCGCATCCTCAACTGAGGATGACACGGCAGTCGGATGGTCCCGATGGGCCACTTGTGGCCTTAAGACGGAGTGCTGCTTTTTTTTATAATGACGTCATTCCTCTGCAACGAATCACCGGAGACTACTGGACCTTATATCAAATTACCCAGAAAATATCACTGAACAACTTCCGAAATTTTATAGGTAAAATCAGAGTTCAACGTGTATTTTTTTATTGGAGCTATATTTCTTTCCCTAGGTTTCTCCTTTTTGGGACAGCTCTACGTTCATTATGGACAAGTTTGTAAGTATACTGTTGAAGCAGTAAGCATCGTATCAAAAGAATCGTAGAATCTTCACGTCATCAGTATTTGGCCTCTAGGAGTTACATTTACGTTTCCCCTATATCACCATCCGCTACGCCATACACATGTCTGCGCATAGACATTACAATATATATGACGTGTGTTATTACTAGCGTAACTGTGTGTGTGTAAGAGAGAGAGAGAGAGAGAGGAAGCGCACAAGTGAGAAAAAGACGGGGAAAATGTTTGATGTATATACAGACACAGATACACATGTTTTCAGCAACAATTCGTTTAATACTTATGAGGGTCACTACATCGTTTCCTCTGTCCTTATTCCTATAACTTTTTTTTTAATCGTCATTATATCAGCACGTAGGCCCTAGGGCAAAGAGCAGTGGTTACATTTTTACAAGTTCAAAAGAAAACAAGCTATGAAGTTCTTGAAGAAACCACTTCATAACTGACCTGGCAGTTGAAGAAAGCTGAATCAGGATGATATTTCTAGTACTACAAAGTGAATTTTTGGACGTTATACTTGTTGATGCTATGGTACGCCGATTAATTGTCGTTGTCGCTCTTGAGGGATATAGTTTCCTGTTGCAACCCATCACTGCACATTGCCATCTTCCATTCTTTACCAAAAATTTAAGGTAAAACATTCATCTCCAGAAAGTACCACACAAATGTAAGGAACCATACTTCGTTACATGTACTGCACAGGACCCCGAGTGGGATACTGGTGTGATGGAAGAGGTGACTGTGTCAGGAGCGATTGAGAGTCGTAAATGCAATGAAAAGAATTCTGCTTTTATTGCATTTATACCTTGTACAGTAGGACCCTCCAGGTGAGACGGGGTTATACGGAGTGACAGGTTCATTGTCAACATGGGTGGGTGGCAAAAGTTAAAAATTAATCAATATGAACGCTGATATTTCAGGGATGAACGCGGTTAATATGGAGAGGCGTAATATTTAGGTAGATGAATTTCCACTTTCTTTTTGATCAACATTTGCAAACTATACAGCATTTTTTCCATTCAGTCCGTATCAAAAACCAAAATTTCTTATTTCACATCAGGCTGATCTCTTCTAATGTTCCATGCGCCCACACTCGATCCATCTACCAAAATCTTCATGGTCTCCCGTTAACTGCTTAATAACTTGGTATACAGTATGGAATTCACTTAACCAGTACTGGAAATCATTCCACCGTTTACGGCGCAGCACATTTCCAAAGATTCAGTTTCTTCGCCTAGACCTCTGCCATTAACCACGTTGTGGTTACAGGCGCTTACACACAAATATCATATACAGGGATTGTACAAAAATATGTAAACATCAAAAACATAACACATTCCCACGCCTAATACGGCGCTGGAAAACTGTTGGCATTCAAAACACCTTCTACTCGTCTTGATCGTATTGGACTGGATAAATATAGGTTCTGTGTGATTTTCAAGTGAATCTTATACCACACTCATTGCAAAACAGTGGAAATTTCAGCTAACGATAATGGAGGTGGACATGAAGAGCGATCACGAAATCTTCTCTCCAAGTACACCACAAAGGCCAATAATATTGAGGTACGGTGTCTGTAGTGGTCAGGGGTGATGCTACTGTTCATCTTCGTGCTCACAGAACCAATCCTGGAGCTGCGTGAACAGGGGCTCCGTCGTCTTGGAACACAGCACAGCCAAAGTGGTCTCATAAACCTCGGCGGAAGTGCGACCTTGCCGAGTAACTATGGAGCCCATGGAATACCACGACGTGGCTGCCTAAATCAACACCGAACCCACGCCATGTTTCACCCTTTGGCATGAACTCGTCCAGAAGTTGGAAACAGTGTGGAACAAGACTTTCTTCTGTTGTTCCATAGTGGAGGTTTAATGGCTTCGGCCGGCCGCTGGTCGCCGAGCGGTTCTAGGCGTGGAACCGCGCGACCGCTACGGTCGCATGTTCGAATCCTGCCTCGGGCATGGATGTGTGTGATGTCCTTAGGTTAGTTAGGTTCAAGTAGTTGTAAGTTCTAGGGGACTGATGACCTAAGAAGTTAAGTCCCATAGTGCTCAGAGCCATTTGAATCATTTTAATGGCTTCAGCATGTTTTCTTTTTACGGGCAGTTGCATCACTGGTGAGTGGTTTTGGAATTCCATCTCGCCCTTCAGTTCCCCGCCCCTGGCGATCCTTTCGTGTTGTTTTGGTACTGACAAGGTTCGCGAGTGTGACATTCAGTTCTACAATGACCTCTGCAGCTTTCAAATGGTTCAAATGGCTCTGAGCACTATGGGACTCAACATCTTAGGTCATAAGTCCCCTAGAACTTAGAACTACTTAAACCTAACTAACCTAAGGACATCACACACACCCATGCCCGAGGCAGGATTCGAACCTGCGACCGTAGCAGTCCCGCGGTTCCGGACTGCAGCGCCAGAACCGCACGGCCACCGCGGTCGGCCCTCTGCAGCTGTTGACCTCTTTCCTTTCTGTCGCATTCCTCTCCAATCCGTCTATCACGATCACTCAACGCACTTTCGCCCGCGTTGAGACTTAGCTGATGATGTCTCTCCCATTTCCTTGTACGCGGTATAAATCTTCGATACGGTGCCTCCTGAAACACCACACACTTCACCTCGCTTGGTTACTAAAGCAATCATCATACGAGCAGCAATAATTAGCCCACGTTCGAATTCACATAGCGCCACCTAATGCACTCACTTCTACACAGCCCACTGTTCTGACTAAGGTTGACACTTCCAATGCACTTAGATCACTGCACAGGTTCCGTTCGCGGTCAATTACAACAGCGCAACCTGCAGGCTTGGCTAGTACCTGCATTTATGTTCAAGCATGAATTTCTCGCGGTGTTGCCATATTTTTGTTCAACCACTATATGTTATACAGAATGCTTGTATCAGATCAGGAAAGTACTCGAAATCAGTATTCTGATTCCAAGATCTCCTCTTTTGGCGGAGAAAATAATCTCCACGTGGTGTGAGCTGCTTATTGTCGCAGGCTCTAGTGCGGGCAGCATGATGTGTAAGTAGGCTGTTTAGGTTTTTATGTTGGTAGCGCCACGTAATGCTCTGTATCAAAATCGTTGAGTGCGCTGTGTGCAGTCTGTGGCGGGTTGGACTCATTGTTGGAATATTCATTAGTGTAGTGTTGGGCAGTTGGATGTAAACAGCGCGTAGCGTTGTGCAGTTGGAGGTGAGCCGCCAGCAGTAGTGGATGTGGAGAGAGAGATGCCAGAGTTTTGAGGGGTTACTATAAGCGCCGCGCGGGATTAGCCAAGCGGTCTTAGGCGCTGCAGTCATGGTCTGTGCGGCTGGTCGCGGCGGAGGTTCGACTCCTCCCTCGGGCATGGGTGTGTGTGTTTGTCCTTAGGATAATTTAGTTTAAGTAGTGTTTAAGCTTAGAGACTGATGACCTTAGCAGTTAAGTCCCGTAAGATTTCACACACATTTGAAAATTGGTTACTATAAGCGGACGATCTGGACGTGTGTCCGCCAGAAAAAGGAAATTTGTAAAGATGGATGTCATGAATTGATAGATATATACATGATGACTTTTGAACATTATTAAGGTAAATACATTGTTTGTTCTCTATCAACATTTTTCATTTGCTAATTATGCCTATCAGTAGTTAGTGCCTTTAGTAGTTAGAATCTTTTATTTAGCTGGCAGCATTGGCGCTCGCTGTATTGCAGTAGTTCGAGTAACGAAGACTTTTGTGAGGTAGGTGATTCATGAAAGGTATAGGTTATTGTTAGTCAGGGCCATTCTTTTGTAGGGATTTTTTGGAAGTCAGATTGAGTTGCGCTAAAAATATTGCGTTCAGTTTAGTGGTGATCAGAATAAGTAAAGAGAGAACTGTCTACGTACGTTCAGTTTTACTCAGCTGCCTCTGTATCAAATAACGTAAGAGTTTTTCCAGCATTGTCATTCATAATTTTTCAAAGGGGACGATTCAGATGTTGTGTTTAGCGTCGATGGCTGGAATGCTGCTGATTGCCACTTGAAACGCAGCCACTAACATTTATTTCTTATTTAGTATTTTTCACTTAAAGAAGGTTCTTGAAACATCTTACGTTTCTAATTTTCGTATATTCTGGAATATTCGATGTTTGTATAAATACCAGTGTTCTGAAACTGTCGGTGTTTCTATGAGTAGTTGCGCTCTCCGTCCAGGAGGTCATGTACCAGGTGTAGAAGTATGAAACTGGAATTTCCCTATAGATGTTGCTAGCCGTCAGTGTAGGGTCCTTGAGTCCGCGTCTGCAGCGCCCTCTGCTTCCTGTAACGGCTGACGACGATTGTCAGCACACAGTAACCCAGGTTCCATACATCGGTATGTGCTTCAAACCCTTAAACATGACGAGTTTTGTGCCTACGAACTACGATTTGCGGACAGCACTGGTTTTCTTTCATCATTTGAAGGAAACTGCTGAAGAATCGCATAGAATGCTTGTCGAAGTTTTCGGCAAATATACCCAAACGTCCCCTTAGAAAAATTATACGTGACTGTGCTTTAATTGACACACAATATTTTTAGCGCAACGCAATCTGACTTTCAAAAATCCCTACAAAAGAATGGCCCTGACTAACATTAACCTACACCTTTCACAAATCACTTACCTCACAAAAATCTTCATTAATCGAACTACTGCAATACAGCGAGCGCCACTACTGCCAGCTAAATAAGAGATTCAAACTACGGAAGGCACTAACTACTGATAGGCATAGTTAGCAATTGAAAGATGTTAATAGAGAACAAACAATGTATTTACCTTAACAGTCATAATATATATATTAGTTCATGACATCCAGTATTACAAATTTCAAAACTCCGCCATCTCTCTCCCCACATCCACCACTGCTGGCGGCTCACCTCCAACTGCGCATCGCTACGCGCTGTTCACATCCAGCTGCCCAACACTACAATGGCAGACAACAATGCAAACTAGCCACAGACTGCACACAGCACAGCCAGTGATTTTCATACAGAGCGCTACGTATCGTTGCCAATAAGAAAACATAAACAGCCTACTGACAATACTCTTGGGGAAACACAATGTTTCGAGTGGTTCAGAAAATTCAAAAGTGGTGATTTTGATACGAGAAACGACGAGCGTGGGAAGCCACTGTAAAAGTTCGAACGTAATGAATTGCCAGCCTTGTTGGATGAAGATGATACTCAGACTCAACAAGAACTCGCGGAACAATTGAATGTGACGCAGAAAGCCGTTTCTCTTCGGTTGAAAGCGATGGGAAAGGTGCAAAAAGCGATAAAATGGGTTCCGCATGAACTGGGTGAAATACAGCAGGCAAGTTGAAAAACCACTTGTGAAATGCTGCTCGCCAGATACTAATGAAAGTCATTTCTCCATCTAATAATGAGAGGTGATGAAAAATGGCTATATTTTGAGAATCCTAAGCGTCGTAAATCATGGGTGGATCTACGCGAACCATCGACATCCTCTGTGTGGTGTCACCGCCAGACACTTGCAAGGTGGTAGCCTTTAAATCGGCCGCGGTCCGTTAGTATACGCCGGACCCGCGTGTCGCCACTATCAGTGATTGCAGACCGAGCGCCGCCACACGGCAGGTCTAGAGACACTTCCTAGCACTCGCCCCAGTTGTACAGCCGACTTTCCTAGCGATGGTTCACTGACAAATTACGCTCTCATTTGCCGAGACGATAGTTAGCATAGCCTTCAGCTACGTCATTTGCTACGACCTAGCAAGGTGCCATTATCAGTTACTATTGATGCTGTAAAACATGTACCGTCAAGAGCGATGTTCACCAATTATGGATTAAAGTTAAGTATTCCAGAAGATACGTACGTTTTTTGCTAGTCTCAATTCCTTGTCCTGTTCCAGGCCTCACGCCAGCCTGCGTGAGCTTAAACGCGTGCCTTTCGGCTTCCTTATAGTGGGTTGGCTGTCTTGCCAATCCACAACACTCTGCAAGACCAAATCGGTTTGGAAAGAAGACAATGCTCTGTGTTTGGTAGGCTCAGAAGGGTGTCATCTATTATGAGCTGCTAAAACCTGGTGAAGCCGTTAACACTGATCGCTACCAACAGCATACGATCGACTTAAATCGAGCATTACGTGAGAAACGACCGAAGTATGTAAAAAGGCAACACAAAGTCAAATTGCTCCGTGACCACACACAGCAAAACGGGTCAGGAAACGATCGAGGCGTTCAGTTGGGAAATACTAGGGCACTCGGCTTATTCTCCAGACTACACTCTGTCCGATTATCATCTGTTTGCATCACTGGGACACGTTCTCGCTAAACAACAATTCGCATGAAAATGTACGAAAATGGCTCGCTGACTGGTTCGCTTCAAAAGAAGAACTGTTTCTTTGGCGTGGCATTCATAGTCTGCCGGAGAGGTGGGAGAAATTTATCAATAGCAATGGAGATTATTTTGATAAAATATTGTTTATCACTTTCAAACAAGAGACTGTAATTCCGGTCTCATACTTCTACGCCTGGTATATTAAATTTCGCCCCAGTCGTATAAGAGTGTAGATAGTAGCTCTACTACGAGGATCCAAATCAGGTTTGCTTTAAATAAACAGTCGTGGGCGTTAGTTACCTTTGAGACTGGACGTGGTGAGTTGTTGGTAGTCAAGAATGCCTTTAATGCGACAAAGACGCTGTTGTCCACATCTCATTGAGTTTGAACAAGATCGTGTAAGAGGGCTACAAGAAGCTGGATGTTCCTTCTGCGACTCTGAAGGAACGCTTTATAGGAATGTAGCCACTGTACATGATTGCTGGCAGCGGTGATCAGGAGCACGTACGGTAGCAAGAAGACCGGACTCCGGACGGCCACGTGACACTGGCGAGAGGCGTATGGCTATGGCGGATCGTACTGTACCTGCAGCAGCAATTTGAGCAGCAGTTAACACCACAGTGACACAAAGAACTGCTGCAAATCGGTTACTTCAAGGACAGCTCCGAGCGAGACGCCCTGTAGAGTGCATTCCACTGATCCCAAACCACCACCATTTGAGATTTCAATGACTTCAATGGTATCAAATGAGTGCTCACTGGTAAGGGGAGGGGGGGTATGGGGGCATGGCGGCCGTCTGTTGGGTATTGTGATGAAAGCTTGTTCTGTCTCCGAGTCGGTGATGGCCGTGTGTTGGTTAGAAGGAGGCTAGTTCAGGCCCTGCAGTCAAGCTGTCTTCCTACCAGACACACTGGACTTACATGTGGAGTTATGGTCTTGGATGTAATTTCGTATGGCAGCAGGAGCACTCTCGGGGTTATCCCACGAATCTTGACAGCATATTTGTACGGCCGTATGGTGATTCCACCTGCTGTGTTGCCATTCATGAACAGCATTCCAGAGAGTGTTTTCCAACAGGATAACGCTCGCCCACATACCGCTATTGTAGCCCAACACGCTCAACAGAGTGTCGGCATATCGCCTCGGCCTGCTGGATCACCAGAACCGTCTCCAATCGATCATATATGGAACACTATCGGACGATAAGTCCAGCGTCATCCACAACCAGCATTAACCGTATCTGTATTGAACAGCCAAGTGCAACAGGCATGGTACTCCATCCCACAAACTGACATCCGGCACTTGCACAACACAATGCATACACGTTTGCATGCTTTCACTCAGCATTCTGGCGGATATACCGGTTATTAATGTGCCAGCATTTCACATTTGCAATGACTTATCTCGTGCTTACATTGACCTGTGATCTTGCAATGTTAATCACTTAAATTGCTACCTATACAAATGAATTCCCGAAATTCATCACTCTACGTTAATTAGTTTTTGGTATTGCGATTTTTCCGTCAGTATATTTTGTAATAAATGGAAATTTTCACCTATATAAAGAAACATCCTGACCTTTTAAACGAACAGACCTATCTACAAAGCAAAAATTCCATCGATAGTTTCGTAAGTATACTTTACTGAAAACACATTTCATTGTTCTGCTAACAGAGATAATTCAAAGTACAAGTAGCATTATATACACTCTATGATGTATACCAAAAATAATTTTTGCATGTACAGCAATTGCAAATGACAACTGTAAATATTTCGTAAAAGATTCCTTATGTTGGTTACTTTTATACAATTAAATGACTTCTAAGTCGTGTAATTGCATTATTACACGAACATTACGAAATATTGTCACTGATATACGCTAGCGAACATTGCGTATAAGACAAGTCGAATTACAATGAACTGAAATGTTACAGATACATAAAACTCTACAATAGACAGTGTAAGTAACGTATTATAAGAAATGTGTGTTTCCTGTGTTATAAAGATACCGCTGACAGGCAACGCCCGAAACTATGCCGGTGAAATAAAATACTTTCGTAAAGCACTTAATTAATAAGATGATGTACCTACAATTTCAACAAGCTGCAGAGCACGAAACTTAAAAAGCATACTGTAATCTACGTTAGAGTGAAAGGTTACAATTTGACTTTGAAATGGCGAAGCCAATGACTAGGATGTTATGAAACTATAATTACTATTATGCAAAGTAGTTTTACGCATATCGGATTTCAATGACTCGTTTATATCCAGCAACTGATGACCCATCATGTCAAAGATGACGGGTGGTATCGGTAGGTTCAATGTTTCCTTACCACATTTAACACACCTCTCTGTATCTACACTACTGGCCATTGAAAAATGAAATGAAAATGAAATGTTGTGTGGCTAAGGCCCCCCGTCGGGTAGACCGTTCGCCTGGTGCAGGTCTTTCGATTTGACGCCACTTCGGCGACCTGCGCGTCGATGGGGATGAAATGATGATGATTAGGACAACACAACACCCAGTCCCTGAGCGGAGAAAATCTCCGACCCAGCCGGGAATCGAACCCGGGACCTTTGGATTGACATTCTGTCACGCTGACCACTTTTTTTTTCTTTATTAAAACAACCATATATGTACATAAGCACAAAAACAAAATATTGAAGTGCTGGAACTGATTCAACACGAATTGTATCCTACAATAGACTGAAGAACACATTTCAATATAGTGCCATTTGTAAGCTTACAAAATAGAACATAAATAGTAGCCTCTTCAGTCCAGACAGAGACATAGATCCGTAACGCAAACATATATATATAATTGATTGTCTTAACTGAAATGACAGTTCTGTCATTTGATTCATAACCGTCCAAACTCAAAGTCATTTGGAGCACACAAACGGATAACAAGAGATGCACAGGTACATAAATTAATGAAAACGTCATAATGAAGTTAACTACACCATTGAGAAGTCGGGAGTAGTCCTAGGAACTGGTATAACCCCTTACTCGTTGTGTATTTTGTTCGCTACATAGTCTTGCATGTGATTTGTGCCATTTCCGGCATCGAGAATTACCCTACGCCTTGTTTTTCAAAAATTATGTCCAACATGTTAGCAAACATCTTCCTGAAATTTGGGTAACGTTTCATCTTCCAGCGTGCCGTTCTCATGTAAGCCTCGAAACTAATGAGATTATCTTCACTATTGTAGATGATGATATATGTCACAAACTGTCCTAACATCCACATCACGGTGTTGTTCTTGGTAGCAGGAAAATGTTTCGCGTCCGGCCAGAGCAGGATGTCGGTGCAGTGGCTGGCTGGGCTGCTGCGGGTAATCAGGCCCAGCCTCTGCTGTACCCATTTCCAGTTAATGAGATGACCGCCACAAGTGAAGCGATGGCGTAAGGTGTCGACCAGGCCACAGCGGACGCATTTATCACTGTCACTTAAACCGATTCTATGCAACCTTTCATTAGTGGGTATAACATCGTTTACCACTTTATACCATGTGGACGCCACTTCAGCAGTGTGGACGGTTAAACTTATGTTGTCCCAAACTGCCTTCCAATGAACACTCGGGTATTTAAGTTCAATAGGATTTCGGACTATTGGAGATGTCCATCTTTTTAATAACAGGTGCGTCGTCGGTAAATCCTGCGTGAAATAATGTCCATCAATATAGCTTACTTCAAGAAAAAACTGCTTGACATGTCGTAGTTTGTAATGTATTTTACCTACATCAATGGGTGGATGCGTATCGGTGGGTTGTAAGGTTCGGAAGAGCCAACTGGTTACGCTGGGAGGTTCCTTGTCCAACAAATGGGTGATTCGTTTAATATATAACGCAGTACACTTTCGGTTAATGTCAGGCATGTTTAGTCCGCCGGCCTGTCTGGAAGACGTCAGCGTGGTGTATTTCACTTTGAACAGATGCCCTTGCCAGATAAATCTATTAGAGAGTTTCATCACGTGTTTGGCCTGCATCTTGGGGACTGGAAATAGTTGGGCCATATAGTACGCTTTACTGAATATATAACTGATGAGGAGTCGTATACGTTGGAGAATGTTAACGGACCGCCAATTGTTTTCATAGATGGCACCTTGCATTTTATTGGTGACCTGCTTCCAATTTTTTGCATTCATTTTTAGCGGGCATTTGTCGATAATCATCCCCAGAGTGGTGTGGTTTTCGACACGCTTCGCCCAAGGGATAATAACTGCGTCGAATCCTCGAATGTTGACAAAGGTGCATTTACCGGCGTTGATTTTAGCACCGGAAGCACGACAGTACTCGTCTACCGCGGTCTTGAGGGTTGATACGTCTCCGTCGTTGCGCAGTAACACTCCGACGTCGTCGGCGTAAGCACGAACCACGAAGGACGTCCCGGCGATCGAAAGGCCTGCAAGTTTGTCATGAACAGATCGTAAGAGCGGCTCGAGTGATAAAACAAATAACATCATGGAGAGAGGGCTCCCCTGCGGCACTCCTCTTTGGACCTCGATGGGTTGAGTAAGCTGTCCATTTACACTGATTCTGGTTGTAATGCCCGTGACGAAATGTTGCACTACATTTATAACCCGTTGCTCAAAACCACACCGCTGCAGTAGCTGTAGGAGGTACTCGTGGCGGACGCGATCAAAAGCCTTGCAAAAGTCGATAAACAGCAATGCGAGATTCACGTTAGTGACTGACGCTATGGCTATTAGATCTCTATATTCCGCAAGGGGCGTCATAATAGTGCGACCAGGGATGCATGATTGATGGTTGTGAATCACTTGCTTCATTAACGGAGACAATCTGCTGTTGAGTGCTCTGGCGAAGGTTTTGTAATCAAAATTGAGTAAAGTAATAGGTCGGAAGTTATCTAAGGTTTTTCGGTGTTTGCTTTTTGGTATCAATACAATCCGGCCTTCCTTCATTTCGGCCGGCACGTCACTCCCTCGCATCACTTCATTGAGAACATCTGTAAATGCGTGTCCGATTATGGGCCAGAAGCGCACATAAAATTCCCGTGGCAAACCATCAGGGCCAGGGGATTTATTTGATGGCGAGCCAGAAATCAGTTCAAGGACTTCGTCTGGAGCAAAATCGTGTACGACCGCCAAGTTGTCCGCAGGCGTGACTACGGTGGGCAGAGCACTCACGATATCGCCGCCGTCATCACCATATGTATCGCATTGCGAGTACAGATCCGTGAAGTACCGGTAAACTGCAGTAAGAATATCACTCTGTCGGGTCAAACGGAGTCCATCATCTGTGTCCAGCTCCCCGATAAAAGTTCGCTTGCGATGGGCACGATGTTTTATGAGGTGATACAGCGATGCAAGTTCGTCCTCTTGAAGCGATTTTGCTTTAGATCTGATCTTCAGTCCTTCAAGCTGCGTTCGCTTTATGCCTATAAGCTTCGCCTTTATTTGTTTGATGGTCGTCAGCTGTGTGTTGGTGGGTGTCGTAGTCGCATACAACTCTCGCAGAACTGTTTGATAAAAATCAATCGTGCGTTTGACATCTTGCGCCCGTTGCCAACTGTAGTTCCTTAAAGATAATCGCATTTTCCTTTTGACCACAGCATTCCACCAGGCTATCTTGCTCGGATATCTGCAGCATTGCTTGAGACAATCCGCCCATGTCGTGGAGATGACATCTTGTAGCAAGGCATCGGCGAGAATAGAAACATTTAGGCTCCACGGAATCCTATGCCATTTAGTATGCTGTTTGTCCAGATTTATTGTGACACAGAGGGCGCAGTGGTCGGAGAAGCTAGCCGGAATGACATCGGCGTCCAGAACATGTTGGCAAATGTTCTCAGAGATGTACAAACGGTCTAGACGGCTACATGCGGTGGTGGTCAGGTACGTGTACTTTACCAGGGTAGGAAATTTTAGTTCCCACGCATCCTTCAGCTGCAGGTGACGCACCAGATCATGTAGTTCCCTACAGTAATTAAAGTTTGGCGATTGGTCTTTCCTGTGGATCACACAGTTGAAATCACCACTAATTATCAACTGGGTTGGGTTGCGGCGTAGCAAGTATATGATGTCTTGTTTAAAGAAGTTAGCTCTTTCTGATTTTAAGGTCGTTCCAGATGGAGCATACATATTGACGAGGGTGACATCAAAAATTTGGCAAGCTATGCCTCTACCGGAGTCCAACATTTCGATATTGCTCACTGGGATTCCGTCTCGTGATAGAATGGCCGTACCTGTACCCACGTCCGCCACGGTGTTTACGATTGTTGCAAATCCTGATACATGAAAACTTAAGATAGACACTTCCTGTAACAGGACTATATCAGCTTCGGACTCGTAGATAAACTGCCGTAGCATTGCTAATTTTAAATCTGTCCTAACTCTATTAATGTTCAGGGACAAAAACTTATAAGCTTGACTCATGATCGTCCGAGACTTGTGGGTGATGGGAAGCGTAGGAAGCCCAGTCCATCTCACCGTCGGACTTCGAACCTACATCCGCAGGTTTTGTACCAGTTTTTGCGCTGACTTTACTTTTTGAGTTACTTCGAGCCACGGAGTCCTTTGGTTTAACTTTATTTTGCCGTCGCAAAGGCGTCCGAAGTGTCATTGAAGACGGCGGAGTCGGCGAGTCATGGCTGTAAGCAGTATGTGAAAGTCCTTGCTTCGGAACGGGTGACGGCAAGTCCGAAGACGCGGCGTCAGTAGGCTCACTGTGTTTGTTTGGAGCCGCACTGGCTGTTTGTATACAGCAGTCCGGGTCCTCGTGTTGTGTGGAAGCAGTTTCGAGGTGGCGGCTGTTTATGTTATGCTCTATACCGCGTGCTTCATCCGCCGTGTTTACGGGTTGCATTTGACTGACTGCCGCCACTTGTGTGTTGGCCACCTGCGGCGAGTCGGCAAGCGGCATCGGAACGGATTGCTGTAAACACTCGGCTGCACTCGTATTGACAGTTTCTGCGTCGGGCGGTTGAATGGGAATTTGGCGGGTCGTAACTGAGCCATCCGACACATGCGTGTCCTGTGTGGAGGCCCGTGGCTCCGCGTCATCGGTTGATTTTTTACTGCCTGTTTGCCGGAACCACTACCGTCACTTATAGTACGTCGTCGTTTGTTACCGACAGATAATGCAACACCGGTGGCTAAGGGGTGACTGGCCACGGGTTTTTGAGGCAAGGGTGGGAAGGTGCCGTTGCCGAGATCGTTGTCCTCTGACACAGATGCACTCGGTTGGGAGTCAGTCACAGAAGGCGTCTGATTTTGAGTTAGGACATCAGCCAATGTTAATCTCTGTCGTTGTTGCAGATTGTTTCGAAGTACGACAACTCGCCGTGGGCAATCCTCTCGTAAATGGCCACTCGTGTTACAGATGAAACAAGTACCTACTTGCCCCTCGTAAATGACATGAGCCTTATAACCACAAACCATTATATAGGATGGGATATTGACTTTAACGGCCATGTCAACTGAGCGAATCCCACTATAACATTGGAGTTTGTGACGGCTCGACCATTTTTCGTTTCTAATCTGTCGGATGTCACCGTATTTGGCGAGGACATCTCTAAGAAAACAATTCTCAACCTCAGGTGGCAAATTGAACACTCGCACTTTTTATACTCAAAGTCAGCGTTAGTTATTGAAACTGTACTCACCGACTGATCACGATGTCGGAACTCTGCTTTCCCACCAGTATTCACCAAAATTTTCTCCAGTTGTATCTGGTCCATAAACTTCACAAAGAAACAGTATTCCGCCATGTCATAATATGCTGTGTGGACCTGATCGGATGTGATGCCAATAATATCTACTATCCAGTCATGGATTTCTAGAGAACTCGGTTGCACATTCCTGGAAGATTTCTCAAATGCAAAACACAGGGTATTTTTACGTGGTACACTGGGAGCCATAACTGCACTATATGCGCGGTCGGAACCGCTGTGAGTAAATTAAGAAGCTTGTGTACGACGGTAGTGAAGAAGCACTGAGAATATCACAGGTCACAATCCAAGAATTATTATAAACACGGCTTGCGGCGCTACGACTACGCGGAAGTACCGACACATCCGATCGCTGTCGCGTCCCAAGCGGAACTGCTCTGCCCGTAATAACGGCCTTGATACGCCTGGGCATTGAGTCAAACAGAGCTTGGATGGCGTGTACAGGTACAGCTGCCCATGCAGCTTCGACACGATACCACAGTCCATCGTATTGTGACGAGCCAGTTACTCGACCACCATTGACCAGACGTTTTCAGTTGGTGAGAGATCTGGAGAATGTGCTGGCCAGGGAAGCAGTCGAACATTTTCTGTATCCAGAAAGGCCCGTACGTGACCTGCAACATGCGGTCGTGCATTATCCTGCTGAAATGTAGGGTTTCACAGGGATCGAATGAAGGGTAGAGCCACGGGTCGTAACACATCTGAGATACAACGTCCACTGTTCAAAGTGCCATCAGTGCGAACAAGAGGTGACCGAGACGTGTAACCAATGGCACCCCATACCATCACGCCGGGTGATACGCCGGTATGGCGATGACGAATACACGGTTCCAATGTGCGTTCACCGCGATGTCGCTAAACACGGATGCGACAATCATGATGCTGTAAACAGGACCTGGATTCATCCGAAAAAATTTCGTTCTGCCATTCGTGCACCCAGGTTTGTCGTTGAGTACACTATCGCAGGCGCTCCTCTCTGTGATGCAGCGTCAAGGGTAACCACAGCCATGCTCTCCGAGCTGATAGTCCATGCTGCTGCAAACGTCTCGAACTGTTCGTGCAGGTAGTTGTTGTCTTGCAAACGTCCCCATCTGTTGACTCAGGGATCGAGACGTGGCTGCACGATCCGTTACAGCCATGCGGATAAGATGCCTGTCATCTCGACTGCCAGTGATACTAGGCCGTTGGGATCCAGCATGGTATTCCGTATTACCCTCCTGAACCCACCGATTCCACAGTCATTGGATCTCGACCAACGCGAGCTGCAATGTCGCGACACGATAAACCGCAATCGCGATAGGCTACAATCCGACCTTTACCAAAGTCGGAAACGTGATGGTACGCATTTCTCCTCCTTACACGAGGCATCACAACAACGTTTCAACAGGCAACGCCGGTCAGCTGCTGTTTGTGTATGAGACATCGGTTGGAAACTTTCCTCATGTCAGCATGTTGTAGGTGTCACCACCGGCGTCAACCTTGTGTGAATGCTCTGAAAAGCTAATCACTTGCATATCACAGCATCTTCTTCCTGTCGGTTAAATTTCGCGTCTGTAGCACGTCATCTTCGTGGTGTATTAATTTTAATGGCCAGTAGTGTATATAGAGACCTAGAGTACCGCCAGCTTACGAATTCGCATGTGTCTTTCGTACACACATAAAAAGAAAAAATAACCAGTACACAGAAAAGGTAAATTAATTCATCAAAAACAAATGACACATGTCAACTCATAGGCTAGAAAAATCTAAACCGATGCACATACCTATACACTCACGTGCAGTAAACTCTTGTATATCACAAGAATTATAATTACACTCCTGGAAATGGAAAAAAGAACACATTGACACCGGTGTGTCAGACCCACCATACTTGCTCCGGACACTGCGAGAGGGCTGTACAAGCAATGATCACACGCACGGCACAGCGGACACACCAGGAACCGCGGTGTTGGCCGTCGAATGGCGCTAGCTGCGCAGCATTTGTGCACCGCCGCCGTCAGTGTCAGCCAGTTTGCCGTGGCATACGGAGCTCCATCGCAGTCTTTAACACTGGTAGCATGCCGCGACAGCGTGGACGTGAACCGTATGTGCAGTTGACGGACTTTGAGTGAGGGCGTATAGTGGGCATGCGGGAGGCCGGGTGGACGTACCGCCGAATTGCTCAACACGTGGGGCGTGAGGTCTCCACAGTACATCGATGTTGTCGCCAGTGGTCGGCGGAAGGTGCACGTGCCCGTCGACCTGGGAACGGACCGCAGCGACGCACGGATGCACGCCAAGACCGTAGGATCCTACGCAGTGCCGTAGGGGACCGCACCGCCACTTCCCAGCAAATTAGGGACACTGTTGCTCCTGGGGTATCGGCGAGGACCATTCGCAACCGTCTCCATGAAGCTGGGCTACGGTCCCGCACACCGTTAGGCCGTCTTCCGCTCACGCCCCAACATCGTGCAGCCTGCCTCCAGTGGTGTCGCGACAGGCGTGAATGGAGGGACGAATGGAGACGTGCCGTCTTCAGCGATGAGAGTCGCTTCTGCCTTGGTGCCAATGATGGTCGTATGCGTGTTTGGCGCCGTGCAGGCGAGCGCCACAATCAGGACTGCATACGACCGAGGCACACAGGGCCAACACCCGGCGTCATGGTGTGGGGAGCGATCTCCTACACTGGCCGTACACCACTGGTGATCGTCGAGGGGACACTGAATAGTGCACGGTACATCCAAACCGTCATTGAACCCATCGTCCTACCATTCCTAGACCGGCAAGGGAACTTGCTGTTCCAACAGGACAATGCACGTCCGCATGTATCCCGTGCCACCCAACGTGCTCTAGAAGGTGTAAGTCAACTACCCTGGCCAGCAAGATCTCCGGATCTGTCCCCCATTGAGCATGTTTGGGACTGGATGAAGCGTCGTCTCACGCGGTCTGCACGTCCAGCACGAACGCTGGTCCAACTGAGGCGCCAGGTGGAAATGGCATGGCAAGCCGTTCCACAGGACTACATCCAGCATCTCTACGATCGTCTCCATGGGAGAATAGCAGCCTGCATTGCTGCGAAAGGTGGATATACACTGTACTAGTGCCGACATTGTGCATGCTCTGTTGCCTGTGTCTATGTGCCTGTGGTTCTGTCAGTGTGATCATGTGATGTATCTGGCCCCAGGAATGTGTCAATAAAGTTTCACCTTCCTGGGTCAATGAATTCACGGTGTTCTTATTTCAATTTCCAGGAGTGTATTAATAACAGGCCACAGACCTGTCACAGTCCAGCGACTGACATGAAGGATGAAAGGACGACCAGAAAGCATCACTGAAGATTCTATGATACAAAAAGCGAATCTCGTATAACTATAATAAAGGAATAATTAGGCAGCTTCTTGAAGACTTGCGTCGGCAGCTCGTGGTCGTGCGGTAGCGTTCTCGCTTCCCGCGCGCGTGTTCCCGTGTTCGATTCCCGGCGGGGTCAGGGTTTTTTTCTGCCTCGTGATGACTGGGTGTTGTGTGATGTCCTTAGGTTAGTTAGGTTTAAGTAGTTCTAAGTTCTAGGGGACTAATGATCATAGATGTTAAGTCCCATAGTGCTCAGAGCCATTTGAACCATGAAGACTTACAACTTTCAAAAAATCCGAAAATCTTTTCACCCATTATGCACAGTCTACGTAATACTAACATCGTTTGACTATTTATACACTATTGTTCGATGGCATCACGCACAGCAGTGCATGTGTGAGAATTGTAGAATCGTGCCTCCATCATCAGCCTACTTACATCTTCAAAGTTTTTGCGGTTATTATGTCGTTTAACAGAAATTCGTGTAAGAAACGTAGATTTAAGAAACCGAACACTGGAGACTGCTTACGACATTCCGCTAAAGATATTCACTAAATATAAAATGTAAATGAATTCATTTTAATCTAGGAGCAGATGCTGCTAACTGACTATAAATGGTTCATATGGCTCTGAGCACTATGGGACTTAACATCTGAGGTCATCACTGCTCTAGAACTTAGAACTACTTAAACCTAACTAACCTAAGGACGTCACACAGCCATGCTCGATGCAGGATTCGAACCTGCGACCGTAGCGGTCGGGCGGTTCCAGACTGAAGCGCCTAGAACCGCTCGTCCACACCAGCCGGCAATAAAACAAACAGATTAGCATGCCGAACCCGTTAAGTCACGGGATGTAGGCCAAAAAAACGAAGAAGAAGAATACATTTGACATATTTCCTGTTGGTTTTTTTTTCGATCTGATTGTCCTAGTGATCGCAAAAATAGCAATTTTGTAAAACTTCATTTAATCCTTGTTACTTTCTCAGAAACTGAACTGTCTGAGGAGTATTAAAAACAGTTTAAGAACCCTCAGTGTGTTTTCCATTGCACAGCTGTAGAGCTTCAATATCGCGTATGCCCTCGGCGAGTGTTTATCACAGCTCACGTAAAACACTCCATGTAAATCTACGGTGGTCATTTTGAGGTAGCCTTTCATTCGTTAAAACGTTGTAGTTTTTGCTCATTATTGTGCAATGTAGGTCAGCCTTCACACATCCGCACTTTCTTCCGCATCCTTGAGTGCAGCCGCATGCAATCAATAGCAGTATTTTCTCTGTAGCAGGTGGTCGTTTCATGTGAATCGAGGAGTGGGATGAGTTACCTACAAGTCCAGCTATGGCTGGGGAACAACTTGGACCCCAGAAACTGGGGCTAGAGGGAATCAAAGCCATCCCTCTACTTGATTCACATGAAACGACCACCTGCTCCAGGGAAAATACTGCTCCTGATTGCATGCGGCTGCACTCAAGGAAGCGGAAGAAAGTGCGGATATGTGAAGGCTCACCTACATTGCACAACAATGTGAAAAAACTGTCGTGGACAAAGCCACACCAATGTGTCTCACAGTGATTTCACAGAAAATCTGGATGATGGTTTTATGTACCAAAAGAAATTGCAAAAATTTATTTGATAGATATTGTGGCACTTTCATTGTCTACATGCTGTACATATGATTGTAAATATATTACAACAAAAGTAATTGTTAATTAGTTTTACAGTAATTCTTAATTTTCATGAAAAATGATTTTCATTCCGATAATTTAAGTTGCATAAATCTAAAATAAAAGATTATAACGCAAAATTTTTCCGTATAAGTAGAAGTCTATTTTAAAATAAATTTCACTTTTTTTTACCAACTAATTTAAGTACTCATGAACTAATTACCTCGCTAAAACATGCATTTGACATTCTGTGAGTAGAATTTCATCAGAAACATCTTCTGTCATATAGATAACTTCGATAAATGAACCGTTTTTCGTAAAGTATGGAAAAAGAAAAATAAATTACATTAAAGAGTGGGGGACGGGGAAGCTTTCCCGGTAGGGGAGAGAACTTTTCTGTTGTTTACTTCTTCAGCCCCTAAGAATGTTATCCCAAAGTTTCAGAACTTTGTAAATTTTTCCCCCATTTTTCCTAATTTACCTGTACAAAGAACGCGGTCGTGTTAAAACATTATTTGTGCTTGTTTCAGTTGCAGCAGAGCCTTTGTGCGAAATTTTCAGGCTGAAAGATAAGACTTGTTTTTTGATGCGTTAATACTGTCCTATTTATCCAACTAACTGTCCATAAAATGCGTGTAATCGTCGATTATGCACGAAAGTTTTAATTTCTCTAGGTTTTAAAAATTCCGTTGTTTAAAAACTGGTGTAAAAGGTTTATTGGATTTTTCTAGATGTTTTTCGCTTATGTGAAGATCATACTCAGTTGTCTTTGATTATTAATGCAGCCATTTATACACGCTCGGTGAAAGACGGGATATGCCATGGTATAGATGTTATCCTGTCCTCTTCACTTGAGTGCAAAAAGTACTCCATATCTTTGTTCAGAGCCGTACGCGTGTTATCTTTCACTTTTGACAGAAATGCTCAAGCTGCAGCCTTTCCGGTAAAATAACATTTCCGCAATTTTTTCTACGCAAATATAGCAATTTGTAATTTGTTATTAGGTTTGATAAAAAGGAAGCATTACTGAAATGAACTGTGTTGATGAAACATGTTGCACAAAATAATTTTGAAACTGTATAAACTTTCTAAGAAAAATTTATAACCAACAAAACCTGTATCTTATTGTTTAGAACAGCTACTGGGCACTGGCTTTAGAATATCGTATAGTAAACAGTAGATCCAATTTGCTCCTCAGAAACTGTTAATTGTGCATAAATTTAGAAATAAAAGAAAATGGGCTATAGTAAAGAGTTGAGAAACTATCCCTTTGCAGAAACTGTGTTTTTATTATAATTTTAATTTGTATTTGCTCGTGACCAGCGCAAATAGTGGCTTGAGGGGCAAGTAAATCCCAAATCCCCTCCATCTTACTTGCTTTCTCCCTCCAACGTCGTGTTTCGCGTCGATTCTCAGTAGATGGAAAGCGGAAGCGTTTAGTCAAATAACAGATTTCCTTGAGCACCCCTCTCAGACCTAAGAGCGAAGCAGCAGAGAAGACTCACTTGTCAAGCGCACTGTTGCTACAAATACCACCTTAGCGATAGACGGTCTTTAGGTAGTTCTTGTTTCCTTATGATACTACTTGGACGAAATGATGCTGCGGCAACAGCATGCGTTTACAGTCGCGGGCTGAGTGAAACTTCTTAAACCATCTTTCTTCCTTCTTTTTGAGGCATTTGTTTCTCCTGATCTGTGCATGCTCCCCTTGGGGGGGGGGGGGCATCCCACCACCCCTTAACCTTCGTTAATATTATTTTGTAGGCCTCTAAATGGACTTATACAACAATTTCTATAAAAGAAGCTCTGTTACGTTACACAGTATATCATTGGAGTACAACAGTATACGAGTATACGATCTCGAAAAGAAACTTAGCTGCATCCATTCAAAGCGAATGCTAGTAGTCGGCACCATTTGTTTCTAATGGCTGCCAACTTCAGAGAGCAATGCTGGGGTGTCGCTCGAAGAACGAAGTCCATTGTCAAAGTTGGGACCACGACGGAGCCGCAATTAGGGACAGTCGTTGCCCGACGCAGTAACGAGTGAGAGAAGTCGGCACAGAAACACTCTGACGAAGTTCCGTACGCCGCCGCTGCCGGAAGAACGCAACGCTGCACAATCCACTCGGCAGTTACCGCCTACGTCGAGCGCCGGATTAGCCGAGCGGCCTCAGGCGCTGCAGTCATGGACTGTGTGGCTGGTCCCGGCGGAGGTTCGAGTCCTCCCTCGGGCATGGGTTTGTGTGTTTGTCCTTAGGATAATTTAGGTTAAGTAGTGTGTAAGCTTAGGGACTGACGACCTTAGCAGTTAAATCCCATAAGATTTCACACACATTTGACCATTTTTGCCTACGTCGATAGCATTGTCTTAGCCCATCATATCCGGCTGCGACATAATAGACTATTAGTCAGACAGCATATCGAAGTTTATTCTCAATTGTACCTTGAGATGAGACTGTCATTCTGTATTGTATCAAGTGATAAAAGTCATAGTGCTCAGCGTCAGTAATAAACACAAACCGTCATTTATATGAACTTGGATTGTTTGCAAGTTAAGTATTTTATATTGATCAAATAATAATAAAATGGTCTAATATCTTTTGTGTGTTACAGTATCCGCTCGACCTCCTCAAGATGCAAATCTGGGCTTGCTACAACACTCTACAGTGTTCAACACAGTGTTTAATGAGTATGACGTTCATAAATACGAAGAATCCGAAGTCCATTGCACATAAAATTTAACTCATCATACCACTTCTGCTCGCGAATATGTACACTATGTGATCAAAAGTATCCAGACACCCCCAAAAACATATTTTTTCATACTAGGTGCCTTGTGCTGCCACCTACTACCAGGTACTACATATCTGCGATCTCAGTAGCCATTAGACATCGCGAGAGAGCAGAATGGGCAGCTCCGCGAAACTCACGGACTTAGAACGTGGTCAGGTAATTGGGTGTCACTTGTGTCATACGCGAGATTTACACACTCCTAAACATCCCTAGGTCCATGTTTCCGATGTGGTAGTGAAGTGGAAACGTGAAGGGACATGTACAGAACAAAAGCGTACAGGCCGACCTCATCTGTTGACTGACGGAGACCGCCGGCAGTTGAAGAGGATCGTAATGTGTAATCTATCCAGACCATCACACAGGAATTCCAAACTGCATCAGGACCCACTGCAAGTTCTATGACAGTTAGGCGGGAGGTGAGAAAACTAGGATTTCATGGTCGAGCGGCTGCTCATAAGCCTCGACGTCTCGCTTGGCGTAAGGAGCGTAAACATTGAACGACTGAACAGTGGAAAAATGTTTTGTGGAGTGACGAATCACGGTACACAATGTGGCGATCCGATGGCGGGGTGTGGGTATGGCGAATGACCGATGAACGTCATCTGCCAGCTGTGTAGTGCCAACAGTAAAATTCGGAGGCTGTGGTGTTATGGTGTGGTCGGGTTTTTCATGGAGGGGACCTTTCCCCTTGTTGTTTTGCATGGCACTATCACAGCACAGGTCTACATTGATGTTTTAAGCACCTTCTTGCTTCCTATTGTTGAGGTGCAATTCGGGGATGGCGATTGCATCTTTCAACAAGATCGAGCACCTGTTCGTAATGCACGGCCTGTGGCGGATTGGTTACACAACAACAACATCCCTGTAATGGGCTGCCCTTCACAGAGTCCTGACCCGAATCCTACAGCACACCTTTGGAATGTTTTGGAGCGCCGACTTAGTGCCAGGCCTCACCGATCGACATCGATACCTCTTCTCAGTGCAGCACTCCGTGAAGTGCAGAAAACTTCCAACGCCTGATTTAATGTATGTCGGCGAGAATGGAAGCTGTCATCAAGGCTAATGGTGGGCCAATAGCATATGAATTGCCGATGGAGGGCGCCACGAACTTATAAGTCATTTTCAGCCAGGTGTCCGCATACTTTTGATCACATAGTGTAGGTGCACTAAATGGTGCTATCTGCAAGTTCACGTCAACAGCTGTCAGACGTCAGTTAATACCGGTCAATGTCATTAGCGTTCTGTCAGTTCGAGTGGTCCCAGCAGCCACCTCTCCGAAAGTTTTCTTGGAATCTGTAAATAATATGCACAAAACAAACAACACACACTTTGAAACTGCTTGGCAGATTAAAACTGTGTGCCGCACCGAGACTCCAACTCGGGACTTTGCCTTTCACGGGCAAATATTCAACCATTTGAGCCACCCAAGCATGACTCACAACCCGTCCCCACAGCTTCAATTCTGCCAGTACCTCACCTCGTACCTTTCAAGTTCGAGTCTCGGTCCGGCATACAGCTTTAACCTGCCAGGGAGTTTCATATCAGCGCACACTCCGCTGCAAAGTGAAAATCTCATACTGGGAACTCACACTTCATAAAAACATGATGGATGTAGGCCGAAACCAAGTTCCACAATTTGACTGAGCGACTTGTAGCAGGAACTTGATTACCCGACAGTCAAGCTACACCTCGTTATCAGCTTGACTGTAGTGCCGCGAAAAAGATAACAACAGTAGTCGTCATCCAACAAAAGAGTGATTTTTCCCACCCTTCCTTTCTTGAACGGCACAGCAGCGAGTTCCGAAACGTTGAAGAATTATTCTCAAATGAACAACACCTGCACTCCATAATCGAGTCCCTTATTTCACTCATTCACAGTACTTTACAACAGGTAACCTAATAAATTATTAAGAGATGGTACTGATCATCCATGGTACACAAAAGAGGTCAGAATACTATTGCAGAAACAACGAAAAAAGCATGCTAAATTTAAAAGAACGCAAAATCCCCATGACGAAAAGTTTGACAGAAGCTCGAAATTTAGCGTGAACATCAATTCGAGATGCTTTTAATAGTTTCCAAGACAAACCTCTGTCTCAAAATATGGCAGTAAACCCAAAGAGATTCCGGTTATATGTAAAGTGCACCAGTGGCAAGACGTAATTAACACTTTCACTGTGCAATAACAATGGTGATGTTATTGATGACAGCGCCACTAAAACGGAGTTGCTAAGACATGAGTAACTTTGAAGTAGATATCCTTGGTCTAGCGGAACAACTTAAAACACTTAAGAAAGGCAAGGCTTTCGGTCTAGACTGTATACCGGTCAGGTTCCTTTCAGAGTATGGTGATAAAAATAGCTGCGTACGTAGCAATGATATACAACCGCTCGCTCTCAGAAAGATCCCTACCCAGAGATTGGAAAGTTGTACGAGTGACACACCAATACCCAAGAAAGGAAACAGGGGTAATCCGCAGAATTACAGATCTATATCACTGATGTCGATTTGAAGTAGGATTTTGGAACATATACTGTGCTCGAACATCATGAATCACATCGAAAAAAAAAAAGGTTTACTGACAAATAGCCAACACGGATTCACGAAACATCGTTTTTGTGAAACATAACTAGCTCTTTATTCTCATGAAGTAATGAGTGCTATCGACAGGCGACTTCAAATTGATTCCATATTTGTAGATTTGCAGAAGACTTTTGACACCGTTTCTCACAACCGATTTCTAATTAACATGACTGCCTATTGAGTATCGTCCTAGTTGTGTGATTTCCTTCAGAAACTCATGGAAAGTCATTGAGTAAAACAAAGTAATAACTATCGTTCTTCAAGGAAGTCTTTTCGGCCCTATTTTTTCCTGATCTATATAAATGATTAGGACACAATCTGAACAGTCCTCTTAGATTGTTTGCAGATGATGCTGTCATCTACCTTCATGTACTGTCATGAGATGATAAAAACGAAGTGCAGTATCATTCAGACAAGATATCTGTACGGTCCAAAAAGTGGCGAATCACTCTAAATGATGATGAAAAGTCATCCATACGAGCACTAAAAAGAATCCGCCAAATTTCAGTTACACGATAAATCACACAAATTTAAAGGCTGTAAACTCAACTAACTGCTTAGGTATTACAGTTACGAATAACTTAAGGTGGAACAATCATGTAGATAATGTTGTGGAGAAAGCAAACCAAAGACTACGATTAGTTGACAGAACGCTTAGAAAATATAACAGGTCAACTAAAAAGACTGCTTACGCTAGCTTGTCCGCCCTCTTCTGGAGTACTGCTGCACTGTGTGCGATCCGCACCAGTACAGGATTGACGGAGGACGTCGAAAAACTTCAAAGAAGGGCAGCTCGTTTTGTATAATCGCGAAATAGGGAAGAGAGTGCGGCGGATATGATACACGAATTGAGGTTCCAGTCATTAAAACAAAGCCGTTTTTTGTTGCAGCAGGTCCTTCTGATGAAATTTCAGTCACCGATTTTCTCCTCGGAGTATGAAAATAATTTGTTGGAGCCCACCTACATAGGGAGAAATGATAATCACAATAAAATAAGAGAGGTCAGACCCAGAAAGATTCAAGTGTTCGTTTTTCCCGTGAAACGGTAGAGAAGTAGCTCAAAGATGGGTCGGTGATCCTCTACCAGATACTTAATTGTGAATTTCAGAGTAGCCATGTAGATGTAGAGGTGATATTCTTCGTTCCAAAAACTGAAATTTCTAATGAAACACGCCTTTCTTGCTTTCGTACGGGGGTAGTAATCTATGTTATGGGATATAATCAGTTTTTGTGTCTCCTAAAAAAATACAGTTATTGTGGAATGACATATACCCAAACACAATAACTCGGTTTTATAATAAATGACAAGATGCTCTTCCTCCCCCCCCTTGCCCCTCTGAAAATACGAAAATACTTCTGTGACCTCCAGTGATACTTTCCTATTATAAGGGTCAGT
Source organism: Schistocerca cancellata (assembly GCF_023864275.1). Lineage (NCBI taxonomy): Eukaryota > Metazoa > Arthropoda > Insecta > Orthoptera > Acrididae > Schistocerca > Schistocerca cancellata. The sequence goes on along the minus strand of NC_064629.1, from coordinate 144,125,066 downwards.
CAAACGAAAACGAGACACATGGGGAAAAAGTAAGTAAACTGCTTATTATTTCAAAAGTAATCACCATACCAGTTAACACATTTATCCCACTGTGTGGCAAAACGATCAATGCCTTCATGCAACAATGTTTACAGTTTCCTATGAAACCAGGATTGTACCCTGGCTATTTCCTCTTCTTCCGCAGCAAGTCGACAACCACGATTGTCTTTCTTCAGGGCACCAGACATGTAGAAATCGCAAGGGGAGAGAGCGGAATTCCGTGGAGAAAGTATTTCCATTCCAATCTGGTAGATGCAATTGGCAGTTACTGCATATGGTAAAAGAACATGATATTAATTATTTGTACTCTCATAATTTGCTGTTCGTCTTAACACTACACTGAAATTATGGCTTCCCAAGAATATCCATTTCAAAATCTTCAGTGGAATTGGCAATTTTAATAACAGCCTAACAAAATTTAAGTATAGTTTAAATATGGCATGCAGTATCCACCACAAAAATTGCGCTGAAATATGTATATTATAGTGAAACTCGATTACCATAAGAAAAGGCTTGTAAAGAAAAACGTATCACGGCTTAATTAAGTGAAATGAAACCAGTAAACGAATTTCCTCAGATACATTACGTTCAATTGCTTCTCGTGAAATGCATGTTAGCAAAAAATTTGTTATTCGCAACATCTAGCAGCAGTAACGCTACAATCAGTATCAGCAATGCAATGATGAAGATGCGGGCTGAACTTCCGAAGTGCGTCGTGGAACAATCACCACAAATTCGTGACAGTATAAAGTGTTGTAGTTTTTTTAAAGCAACATCGTTATCAATACTTAATAAGGTGCTACGACAGTAGGGAACAAATCAACATTTGTTGGTGAAGAATGCAACTAAGCGCAAATACTCACGGAGCTCACGAGATCCAGCACGCATAAAATAAAATCAACTACTGATACCTCAGTTCATGAAGGTGTAGTTAAATGTTTCCATATGTAACATTCTAACAAAACCACTTTTGACCGTCGGGGAAGTTTGAGGTTCTGTGAAACAGCTAGGAAATATTAGTCCTAGATCACCACCTTCGTGATGACTGTCATTTCCTCTGGCATAATAATCTGCGCCTGTCACGTCGATAATGACCTGAATTGCTTAGCGGTATTGTCTGTCAAGGGATCACGCGCAAACTAGTCAAATTGTTCAAATGTGTGTCAATCTTATGGGATTTAACTCAAAAATGGTTCAAATGGCTCTGAGCACTATGGGACTTAACATCTATGGTCATCAGTCCCCTAGAACTTCGAACTACTTAAACCTAACTAACCTAAGGACAGCACACAACACCCATCCATCACGAGGCAGAGAAAATCCGTGACCCCGCCGGGAATCGAACCCGGGAACCCGGGCGTGGGAAGCGAGAACGCTACCGCACGACCACGAGATGCGTGCGGGACTTAACTGCTAAGGTCATCAGTCCCTAAGCTTACACACTACTTAACCTAAATTATCCTAAGGACAAACACACACACCCATGCCCGAGGGAGGACTCGAACCTCCACCGGGATCAGCGGCACAGTCCATGACTGCAGCGCAAACTAGTCAGTGAAGTCTTTTGCCCGTGATTCTGCCCAGCATGTCTGGCCTGTCTTTGAACAGCAGATTGAACACGGGGAACTTCCGTGTAAAACAGGCAGCGCTGACAGCTCGCCTGTTTCGCATTACACTGAAGCGTCAAAGAAACTGTTACAGGCATGCTGTTCAGATACAGAGATATGTAAACAGGCGGAATATGGTGCTGCGGTCGGCAACGCCTATATAAGACAACAAATGTCTAGCGCAGTTGTTAGATCGGTTACTGCTGCTACAATGGCAGGTTATCAACACATAAGTGAGTTTAAACGTGGTCTTATAGCCGGCGCGCGAGCGATGGGACACAGCATCTCCAAGGCAGCGACAAAGTGAGGATTTTCCCGTACGACCATTTCACGAGTGTACTGTGAATATCAGGAATCCGGTAAAACATCAGATCTCCGACATCGCTGCTGCCGGAAAAAGATCCTGCAAGAACGGGACCTACGACGACCGAAGAGAATCGTTCAACGTGCCAGAAGTGCTACCATTCCGCAAATTGCTGCAGATTTCAATACTGGACCATCAACAAGTGTCAGCGTGCGAAATACTCATCGAACCATCTTCGATATGGGCTTTCGGAGCCGAATGTCCACCGGTGTACCCTTCATGACTGCACGACACAAAGCTTTACGCTTTAACACCGACATTGGACTGTTGATGACTGGATACATGTTGCCTGGTCAGACGAGTCTCGTTTCAAATTGTATCGAGCAGATAGACGTGTACGGGTATGTCTCCATCTCATGAATCCATGGACCCTGCATGTCAGCAGGGACTGTTCAAGCTGATGGAGGCTCTGTAATGGTGTGGCGCGTGTGCAGTTGGAGTGATATGGGATCCCTGATACGTATAGATACGACTCTGACATGTGACACATACTTAAGCATCCTGTCTGATCACCTGCATCCATTCATGCCCATTGTGCATTCCGACGGACGTGGGCAATTCCAGCAGGACACTGCAACACCCCACACGTCCAGAATTGCTACAGAGTGGCTCCAGGAATACTCTTCTGAGTATAAACACTTCCGCTGGCCACCAAACTCCCCAGACATGAACATAATTGAGCATATCTGGGATGCCTTGCAACGTGCTGCTCAGAAGACATCTCCACCCCCTGGCACTCTTACGGATATATGGACAGCCCTGCAGGATTCATGGTGTCAGTTCCCTCCAGCACTACTTCAGACATTAATCGAGTCCATGCCACGTCGTGTTGCGGCACTTTTGCGTGCTCGCGGGGCCCCACACGATATTAGGCAGGTGTGCTAGATCCTTTGGCTCTTCAGTGTATAATTCGCTGTAATTTTTTCTTCCTATCTACGTAATTCTGTAGCTCTCAATTCGTTCGAGCAATCAATCATTCATGATAGGAAACACAGTCATAGCTCAGTCACTCAAAATGATTCTGAAATTTTACTTGTTAGAATGAAATCAGGCGATGATTATTCTTCTCTGCAGGCTCGTGCTTTGCGGCAGTCTGCTAATCTGTACAAATAAAATGCCTCGTAATTTTGGGAGCGTTGTATAATCAGTCGGGAAACCTCAGATCAAGCGGATATTTGGCTTTGATGAAGTTTAACCTTTCTAAGAAGTAATGGAGCTCTTGGATTATTAAATGCAGGTTCGTATCCAGTCTTTCGGAAGTCCCTTCTGATTAACAACTACGCAATATATCGATAAATATAATTAATTCTCAAATTTCAAATACACACCTCTTATTTGAAGGATCCATCTATATATATTTCCTTTTAATCGCACAGTTCGTATCAGTTATCTTCTGTGATAAATCTCAACAATCAGATTACAGAATGAGATTTTCACTCTGCAGCGGAGTGTGCGCTGATATGAAACTTCCTGGCAGATTAAAACTGTGTGCCCGACCGAGACTCGAACTCGGGACCTTTGCCCGCGAAAGGCAAAGGTCCCGAGTTCGAGTCTCGGTCGGGCACACAGTTTTAATCTGCCAGGAAGTTTCAATCAGATTACAGTTCTTCCAAACCAAGCTCAGGCTAATCGGCACGAAGACAATCTCGGAAGCTTTTTTCTAACAACCACCAGAGAGAGTACTACAAAGAATACTTATGCGCTCATGGCATAGCTATTGTATGAACTACTTTTCGCATGGATTCTGCGAGTATGAAGATAGAAAATTAGTAAACGTCATTCAAGGGTAGAATTGTATCAGAATAATTCATCGAATGTAAAGAGATATTACATCGCCATTGTCAGTCTTGCTGCACCGTCGGATAAGATGGAGCAACACGTTAAACAGTCTAAACTGCTCGATTGCATCATGTTATTCAACGTCTTTCAAAATAATTTCCGTTTGACAAAAATGGACGCTTCCATTGTCAATAGATAGTTGTTGGCACCACAATGAGAATGAGAACCCAGTCACTTTCTTTTCCAGGCTGTATTTTCAAAGACTAACTACGTGCTGCAGTTTTTCTATAAAGGGCAGTCAAATGAAGACGAGACGGACGGAGAAACAGTAAGTGAACTGTTTATTGTTAGAAAAGTAACTGTTGATACATTTAACCCACAGTGAGGCAAGTCCGTCGAAGTCTTCATGGAAAAATGTTTGCGTTTACCTATGGAAACATGTATGTACCCAGGCGCGCTGCCTTTCATGCGAAGTAGATCGACGGCCATGGTTTTCTCTCGTCAGGGCTCTAAAAATATGGAAATCACATGGAGAGAGATCGGAACTGTATGGAGAATGTGCAAGGGCTTCCCAGCGAAACTTACGCAGCGTAGTCGAAACAACCTTGGCAACAAGTGAACCCGCCAGTTACATACACGGCAGTAGCAGTAACTACTTTTAATAATCCTATATTTATTAACATTCGTTTTTGTGTGCATTGTTATGTCAGTTGTAAAGAGAACGTTATGAAGGATGAATTATTTCATTCAAAAGACATATTAAAATCGCTAAATATGTTAGGTAAAGTATACACGTAAATAAAAATAAAGAAATTTTCGTAACTCTTGCTCCATCAAGTCCCCCGCTATATTACTTTCTTTGGGTGGTATCAGTAAATACGTACAATTTCTGTCTTCTGCTAGGAGGTCAGACACTGCACTTCTGTTTCGGAGAACGGCACTTCAAATCATCGCCGAACCATCCTGATTTATGTATTCCGTGATTTCCCTACTTCACATTAGACAAATGCCAGCATGGTTGCTCAGCGAGGTGGTGCACTGGTTAGGACACGAGAGTCGCATTTAGGAGGGCGACAGTTCAAATTCGTGTCCGGCTATCCCGATGTAAGTTTTTTTGATTTCCGTAAATCGCTTCAGGCAAATGAAGAGATGGTTCCTTTAAAAGGGCACGGCCGACTTCCTTTCCAATTCTTCCCCAACCCGATGGGACTGATGACCTCGCTGTTTGGTCCCCTCTCCACAAATCAACCAACCAACTAGCATGGTTCCTTAGAAAACGTGCCATCAGTTTCCTTCCACATCCTTCCTCTGTCCGAGCTTGTGCTCATATCTTCCTTCCTATCTTCCGTTAGGATATACACGGTCTCATCACATTAACGTAACCACCGTCTATATTCGACGCCAATGTGTAATATCCACTCGCAAATGGCAGGTGACAGCACTAACAGTGGAGGGTATATTAAGCGTGACGGTGGTGGAGGTAGAGCGGTGGATGCAGAAAACAGTTCACTCAATGTCGTAATGCGGATATGGAGTTATTTATCTTCATCCAAAAGGGTATGATCATTGACTTTCAGGCCAAGGATGGAAGTATTTTCGAAACGGCTAAGTTTATAAATTTTTCGCATGCCGCCGTGGTTGAAGCATACCGTCCATGGAAAAATGACGTTATCCAAAACTGGTGCCGAGGCAACTGTTGCGCACGACAGACTGTAGACGACAGGGGTGAAGGACGGCTGTGAAGATGTGTAAGGACGAATAGGCATGTAACTGTTGTGCAACTAACAGCCCAGATGAACCAGGGAGCTACCTTTTTTTTTTCTTCCCTGAGGGGACAGAGCGGGCTGTTTTAGGGCTTGCTATTTGCCCTTTTCAGCCATGGGTTTATACATTTTATTTTTAAACAATTTTTACATTTCTCTTGCTACATAGTGCAAGTTTTCTTTTGGTCATTAACAATTACAATAATCTTTTGAAATTTTAACATTTACAATGATATTTTAACAATTGCAATGATATTTTAGCAATTTCTGTGATATTTTAACAATTTTTTTTGTTAATATTACATTATAGTATCGTTTTCTTTCAATTAATTTTACAATGCAATTTGTTCTTTGCCACTAATAGTTTATAATTACAGATATTTTATAATACAGGTAACTACTTATGCTACTATACATATGCATTTTTGTGGTTGACTGTGATAATGTCCTCCATGTCCGGTCTTTTGTTTAAGATGTGATTTCCGTATCTGGCTCTCATTTTGGCTAACCTGGTTTGTAGTGGCTCCATTCTGGTTGCCTCATATACTTCATTGCTGGGTGTTATATACGGTAGCCTTGCGATACTTCGTAGGAGTCTGCATTCTGTGTTGAACAGTCTTTTTGCGGTCGGTGCATGTATGCCTCCCAGGGCTGCTGCTGCATACTCTAGAACTGGACGAATGAAGGTTTTGTACGTATGTATTGCTGTTCGAGTAGGGAGCTACCAATAATATTCCTCAATGACCTTTCAGCGTACTTTGAGCCTCCGTAGCAGGCGCTTGGTTCATTCACCCATGCTGACTGCTGTTCATCGGCAAAGAAGATTGGAATTTGCGCACCAGTGTGGCAACTGGACGTCCACTGAGTAGCTACAGGTGGCCTTTTCAGATGAATCATGTTTTATGCACCATCGGACAGATGGCCGTTAGCGTCTACTGCGTGAAACGCCTGAAAGAAAACACCTAGCGAGCGTTGTGGTCTGAGGAATGTTCTCATGGCATTCTGTTGTGTACATAGTTCGACGTAGTCAGCGCGTACACAACTTTCCCACTAGAGCGCGCCCCGCTAAGCACAACAACGCAGGCACAGCGCTCGTCCGTCTCCGCACTACAAGATGGCGCTGCCTTAGAGACGGACCAAATTCTGCTTAATTCTGCTTAATATGTAACGCAGCCAATGAGATTGCTGCTAACGTAGACACTTTTCTCCTCACGGATCACACTCGCACAGTGATACCTTAACACGCGAGGTATTATAACTAGTGTATAGACTCCGATTAGTCAGTCTGCATTAATCTGCATTTGTCTGCATTAGTCTGCATTAGTCTGCATTTATCTGCACCTATCTGTACCAGTCTACATTAGTCTGTAACAGTCTACAGTCAAGTTTCAGTCCGCACCTAATAAGATTACCATATTCCTGTACATAGCCATGAAGATAAATGAATAGACACTTTGTCAAGTATCAGAGATATGTGAGAATAAGATTAACGTACCAAGACCAAAGGAACTTCAGATTGTCAATTGTAAACAGCATCCAGAATCAAGTTACGTAATGTCTATGCTTTTTATTATTTTAATAAATGTGTGTGAAAATTAATCAAGTTCTGTTTAAAGTTGGTCACCATCAATCTGCTACTCTAAGCGTGCAAGTGGCATTTCTATCGTCTGACCTAACGGCAGAAGATAAACACGCCACGATAAGACCACGAGACATATTGCTGACACTCGCCTTCTTCGTTAGAGCGACAAGTCAAATAATCTGATGGTGATGTACCGAAGGTCTTACAGTACGCACACCACACATTCCTTGGGTGATCTCGTCATTTTGGAAGGCAAAATGGATCAACAAAAGTATGCATTTATCCTTGGGGACGATGTCCACCCGTACAAGTAGTTTGATTTTCCTCGGTGCGATGGCATCTACCAGTAGGACAATGCTAGGTGTGTCGCAGTGTACGCGCATGGTTCGTAGAGCACCAGGATGAGTTTACCGTACACCTCTGGCCGCCAACACCACGTATTTAAACGCAATCGAGAATCTGTGAGACCATCTCCATCGGACTGTTCGCGCCATTCGTCCTCGACCGATAAACCTACCGCAGCTGGCCACAGCACTGGAGTTGACATGGCGCCACAACCCTGTCGGTATAGGGTGACCATACGTCCCGATTAATCGGGATTGTCCCGTTTTTTGAGGCTCAAAAATTTGTCCCGACTTTTTTCAAAAACAACCAATTTGTCCCGATTTTCAAGGATTATTTTCAGACATTTACAAAGTGGATAAAATATTTTCTGAGTGTCGATTTTATAAACTATCAATGGAAACTGACATTCCGTACGTTGGTACCCCCTGATAATGTACAGCTTAAGCACTATAATTGTTGCGTACTGCCGGCCGCGGTGGCCGTGCGGTTCTAGGCGCTCCAGTCCGGAGCCGCGCTGCTGCTACGGTCGCAGGTTCGAATCCTGCCTCGGGCATGGGTGTGTGTGATGTCCTTAGGTTAGTTAGGTTTAAGTAGTTCTAAGTTCTAGGGGACTGATGACCACAGCAGTGCTCAGAGCCATTTGAACCATTTCTTTTGTTGCGTACTCTTATTTTCTTTGCTTTTGCTTGCCATTGTTGTCAGCACTCAGTATCGGCTTCGTGAAGTGCTAGCACGTCGTGGCGATGCCGAAACAAAAATCAAAGTTTTCGGAAGAGCTTCGGAGAAAATTTCCTTGCTTCACTGCTACAGACAATGGCTGTTCTGCAAAATGTAACGTATGTAACTGTGCTGTATCCGTGTCTCATGGTGGTGCTGCAGATCTAAAGCATCATATGGAATCAGAGAAACACAGGAAGAATCTTCGATCGGCAGGTTCCTCGCAAAAAATGACGAGATATTTTGTAACTTCAAATACACAGGAACAGAAAAACGTAGCTGCAGGAGAAGGAACCCCTGTCATTCCATGTTGTTAAACACCACCAAAGCTATCGTTCTAATGATTGCAGTGTTCAACTAAACAAAAAAATTTTTCCTGATTCTAAGATTGCAGAAAATGTTTCGAGTGGAAGAACAAAGTGTGAAGCAATTATCAACAATGTTATAGCTCCGAATTCTCAGAAACAGGTAATAGCTGCTGTATACAATGCAAAATACTTTTCATTATCTATTGATGCTAACAACCACGGGCATCAGAAAATTTTTCTTGTGATAGTTCAGTATCTTTCTGTAAGTGAGGGTGGACTGCAGACGAAATTGCTTGATCTTGATGAATTGCAGAACGAGAAGTCCGGAACAATTTCCAATTATCTTTCTCATGTTATACAGTCATTCAGTATCATCTCAAAGCGTGTTGCATTTGGTGCAGACAATACTAACTGTAATTTTGGGGGGTTAATGAAGAATGAGGGTAATAATGTTTTCACACATCTGAAAGAAAAATTAAAAAACTCCAACATTGTTGGCATAGGTTGGCAAGCACATGTTGTTCCTAACACACTTCAAAGTGCTTGTGATGTTTTACCTGTTGACATTGACTGCATTGTCATGAAGTTGTACGACCATTATCATATTTTTTCCATTCGTGTTGCAGAACTCACTGAATTCTGTGAATTTGTTGGTGTCACTTACAAAAATTTACTTTCCTTTTCCAAAACAAGGTGGTTTTCATTGTTGCCAGCCATAGAAAGGGTCTTGAAAGTGTATGAACCTTTGAAATCTTACTTTTTGTCACAGTCTAACTCAAAATGCCCTGCAATCTTATCGACTTTTTTCAGTGATCCTATAAATGAATGTCATTTACTTTTTGTACATTCATAAATGAGTGTTTTCCAACAGTCCATTCTGAGCACTGAAAAACAGAATAATTCCATATGTGAAGTATTAGCAGTCTTAAATAAAGCTTTGACAAGTCTAAATTCAAGGAAACATGAACATTTTGTACCACTAAGTCTAAAAGAACTGCTGAATGATTGTGATGACCAGTCTGTTAAGAAATTTGACATAGCAGTATCAACGTTTTATGATGCTTCAGTAGACTATTTATCCTCATGGTTACAGGGAATAGCTGAGTTTTCTGTATTCTCATGGATGATGCTCACAGAACCGCCAGAATGGTCAGTAGTTGAAAATACTTTAATGTGGCTAAATGAAAAGGGCATTCTAGTAAATGACAGCCTCTTATTTGATGAAATAGTTCATATACAGTCATTTGTAAAACTACAAGTGGAAACAGACAGTGAACAATGGAATCAGTTGATGGCACACGAAAAATGGTGTAGGTTTTTCAGATCTTGCCAGTGTAATGAGCAGTTCAGAGAATCGCTTAATATAGCACAGTACTTCTTTTCACTCCCTGCCCACAATGCAAATGTTGAAAGAGTTTTCAGCTTACTGTCGTCACAGTGGACAGATGAGAAGAATAGATTTACGGCGAGGAGCGCTAAGTGTACTTTACTGACCTGTGTAAACTTCAGTAAATACAGTTGCACTGACTTCTACTCATACCTATTAGGCAAACCTGAGTTGCTGAATGAAATTTCATCTTCGAAGAAATATGATTGCAGTGTGGAATCCACAAAACCATAAATTTCTTGTGTTCACTAAGAACTTTTTTTGTAGTGATTGTTACTGTTTGTCTTTCTACATTCTGTGTTATAAACGTTACATTTCTTAATAAGTACATTTCTGAAAACTTGAAATGTACTTCTTTCCAGTCTTTCTATTCTTTGTTTGGTTTTGTACACACACACACACACACACACACACACACACACACACACACACAAATATCAGTGAAGGCTATATTTGCATAGGAAGAAGAAATGTTAGCATTAAAAGTTATATTTAACGAGAAATAAAAATTGTCCCACTTTTTGGCCAAGAAAATGTATGAAAATACCACTTTTGTCCGAAGAAAATATGGTCACCCTATGTCGGCAGCTTCCAGAACCTCAATGGCCCTCTTCCTGCACGTCTCGCAGCACTGCACCCTTCAAAAAGTGCTTATTCAGGTTATTGACAGATGGTCACATTAAAGTGACTGGACAGTGTATTACCTGAGGCGAGACATTGTATTCTAAGCTTAGAAAATATATTACAGAAAAGTAACTGATGAGGTTCCAACTGTGGTAACAACAGGTTAATGCACTTCATCCAACGATTTCCGGTCACCTTATTTCATCCTTGGAGCGCAAATCTCGAAGGCTTGCAATATATCCATCTACCGTTGTTACAAAGTCTCCATAGGACTGAAAATTTTTTCCAGACACAAATTTCTTTTGATCTGGGAACAAGACGAAGTGAGGGTGTACAAAAATACTGCAAATAAGGTAGACGTACCAAGAATTTGTACTTCGAATCCCTCAGCTTTCGCTCTGCCAAACCATCTTAGTGAGCAGGTTCATTGTCCTGATGAAAACTGCTTTAAATTTCTTTTAGAATCCACATCCACCTTTGGTACGTTTTCGTGGATTTTGTCCAGCAGACTTCCCGTAGTACTCACCAATTATTGCTATAACATTCGTGCCGGCCGGTGTGGCCGTGCGGATCTAGGCGCTACAGTCTGGAGCCGAGCGACCGCTACGGTCGCAGGTTCGAATCCTGCCTCGGGCATGGATGTGTGTGATGTCCTTAGGTTAGTTAGGTTTAATTAGTTCTAAATTCTAGGGGACTGATGACCTCAGCAGTTAAGTCCCATAGAGCTCAGAGCCATTTGAACCATTTGGTAGCTGTCCACTCGCTTCCATTCACCGCTGCGACTACTACTTCGTTTCTGGCGTGACATGGTGGACTCACGTCTCATCTACAGCACAAAATCGAAAAGAAGCAGTTCAGTTCTTACCAAAATGCTACAAAAGTTACTTAGAAATTCATTTCCGCACTTACTTTTGGTCATCATTTAATAAACGCGACTCATATCTTGCTCAAAGTTTTTCGTACACTATTTAATTAAAAACGTACCGTAGGCAGTCTTCGTATATTCTCAGCTTGTTAAGTAATTCTCAAACCTTCAATCGCCGAAGTGGTGTTCAGTTCTGACGTGCTTAATGAGAATTATCTTCAAGACAAGTAAGGTCAGGTCTTAATTCAGCCGGCCATCTCTTACATGTTCAAAATGAAGCAGCAATAAAGTTTTGAAAAGTCTGTAAGTCTGAACGAATTTCTATAAGCAATAAGCAGTCTACCACTATTTTCAGACAGCACAGAATTTCAGTTAACTGAAGGAAACATACAGAACACAATACTCTAAAATGTCATACAAACAAAAGCATTCCCACAGTTCATATTGACACAAAACTTACGTTGTTCTGCCAACTAAGTAAAAACTAAATTTCTCTTCCTTAAATTAAATTAAAATTACACTACTGACCAAAAAATTTGCGACACCATGAAAGTAGCATTAAGTATACGACATACTTGGGTATGCAGATGATCTGCATTTTAGCAGAAACGCAAAAAGTAGGTAGGAGCAATGCCATTTTCATTTTATATGTAAGGAATAATTACGCAGCGTGTTTCACATTCAGAAATCACATCTGGATGTTGGTTGCTTGCCAAATGATCGTGTTAAGCCTCCAAGAACAAATACTACCACGTATCGGAATTACGAGGGCGTGCTGAAAGTAATACCTTCGAATTTTTTATTCTGTTTCAATATCGGTAAAGGTGTTATATGTTATGAATATTACTCGATCAACGTTTACACTTCTCTGACGCAAGTTGCAACGCTGTGCTGCTAAAGGGCTCCGAATTACAGCGCATAACGTAGCGGTGTGTAACGTTAACTATGTCGGTGCATGAGAAACAGCGAGTTGCAAACGATTTTCTAAAGCCAGAAAACGTGCCTTCAATTGAGCACCCTCCCCTTCCGGTGCCTTGGGTTCACTGTCATCGACCCAATTTGGCCCAATCCGATATTCATCTGTTTCCAGAACTTAAAGTATACCTTCGAGGACTTCACTCTAATAGTGATGAAGCGGTGCAAGCAGAAGTGAGGTTATTGGTCCGTCAAGTCAAACGTTCTACAGTAACTGGTCTCTCGTTGGGAGAAATGAGTTCGTCACTGAAGAGACTATGTTGAGAAATAAATATATAGACATGAAGAATAAAGATGTATAATTTTAAAAGCTTTAAGAGTTTTCACATAAAAAATTCGGAGGCATTACTTTTCAGAACGCCCTCGTAGACAGTGTCTCTATCTTGGCTATTCGAAATTGCCACTTGCATTAAACGGATCCCGTAACTGTCAGGCGAACTGTGTATCGATGTCTAAAGAGGGCTGTATTAAACAACCTGCAAGATCTCAAAGACCCCATATGACATTGCCCGAAAGAACAGATATAGTGATCGTCTGCGGTGCAGGATCACACAGCCATGTACCGACCTTCAGTCAGAATATGGTAAAGACAAATAGCCACATGGGCTGTGTAACGTCGTCTGGAGCCCCATGGACGGTAAATGTTATGTACTGGACCCCCTTGCATTTTGCAGTATGGTGCGGACGTAAACACTAGGCCTTGTTTACTGGTCAATTTGTTACCACAACCATCTTTTCTGCTTTCTCATTCGTTGACTTCGCTAATTCACAACCAAAGTGTCGCCTTCCAACCTAACCCAGACTTCAGGCTGCACTACAGAATTATGGGGCAGGGGGGGAGGGGGGGGGACGGGTGACCAATACACAACGTTAGTCCCGTGGACTGTCAGCATAGCGACCATTGTAGCATCGTCCCTTGACAAGGAAGCACAGGCAGGCGCACCAATGATAATGCACACAACAGTAACAGTGGACGAAGGAAAGTTTCTGTTTACAGCATTATGATGAATTTATCCGTGTATGGGGGATCCCACGAGAATGAATGTTGCCAGATTGCATCCCTCATTGTCATATAGGCCCAGCACCTGATGTAATGAAACCACTGGGCACATAACACGATCACCTGTAATTCACATAGACAGTGATTTGGGAAGCAGGCGATACAATTAGCATAGGAACTCTGGCAACAGTACAGCGTGAGCCCATTCTCTCTTTGAACCACTACTCACACCACTTCAGCTCCATGACTAACGACAGCAGTGAAGTGTCAAATGACTGCCTGGTAACAGTGTAACACCATCTGCAGTGTTCCAAAGCGATCAATGTACTATTTAAAGGGGATGCCTAATATTTTGTCCAGTGAGTTAATCTTCTATTGTATGATCTACAAGTATTAACTCTAGCTTCTTACTGCAATATATCCTCCAATTAAGCAAATTATATTTGCACTGAAGTTAAAGGCGACAAGCAGGGAAGCGTCTATATTTCAGTATGTTTGACACGGCGTGTTGTGTATCCACGAAGTTATGTTACAGGTAAACAACTGCAATCAATGAGGGACGTTTAACTCGCAGTGTGTGGAAGGCGTAGCTCAGGACGGAAGTGGTTCTGTGATGTTGAGAGGGTGTTTTCCGTACCAAAACTTAATCTGAGTGATTTAGGTTACCGTAAACAGAAACTGGGATGCTCATTTCAACGTTCTACGTGACCAATTCTTGCAATTTTTCTATATCTTTATGGTGAGTGTATTGTGGACACTGCAGTCTTCCCAGGTGACAACAGACATTTTGACAGGTCTGCATGCACACGCTCTTGTTTTGATGAACGCTCAGGTATCCTATCGCTCCTCGATTGGCGCTCTGTGTTGCCTGATCTTAATCCCTCAGAAAATGCCTGGAACTAATAACAGCGGCTGGGACGTAGCGATCAATATCCCCGCAATTTGGTAGCTTTACGGGGTGTAACCACCAACGAATGGCTTCAGCCAAATATAGCATCCCTGACGAAACTTATGGACTGTCTTTCTCACTGGATTGAGGCTATTACCGAGTCTGGAGGCGGTGCACATTGTATTATTGTCATGTCTCCTGAGGGTCACCAATTTACTGTCAGGTGTGCATAGCTTCTGTCAACTTTAAATGGAGCAGCTTCCAATATTTAAAAAAAAATTGTAATGTAGTGATGGGTTTTACGAGTGGTTTAAAATATCTGCTTAATAAAATAGGGAGTGAAGAACATAAAACACCTTCTAATATAAACTTAACCGCCTTCATATGATGCTTCTGTGCTTAAGAAACAATAACATAGCGAAAAATATATTCGTAGCACCAACTGAGATGTACGAATATTCTCCGCTTATAGAAAACTTGAGTCCAATATTTGTTGCGGACAATATGGCGACTTGTGAGAAATAATTAACAGAATTAATAGAACAACCTTACTTAAGAATTCGCAGAGGCAGGGTAAAAATTGCTCACAGACAAAAATACATTTCTTTATACTGCGTATTCTCTTCTGTTTTCAGGAATGATCTGACTATTTTGAGAAGTCACAACATCGAGTTTTTCAGACTAATTTCTTCCGAGTCTTACCATACTCAAATTGCCGCATTTATAATACGGTAGCTGATCAAGTGCAACAGCAGCAAGAATATTAATTTCCCATTCCTCTGTCGTCACTTGTTTCTTTTATTACGTTGTCTAGGTGTTACACTATCTCTTTCACAATCTGGCTGAAGAGGTTGATAAATAATTGCCGCGATCGTTGACGTCTTTTGGGATATCTTGCCGCATACTCCGCACAAGAACGAACTCTATTTTTCCTACACTCTCCATACACCATGAGAATGTCAGTTTTTTCTACATTGCTAAATCCCATTGTCCATTCGCGACAAACTGCTTGGACTGTCACACACTAACTGACCATCAAGTCGCAATGCCTTCAAGGAACACACAAGGACACTGTAAGCAAACATAACATCTTACCTAGCAACTATGCAGTATGAATGGCACAAACAAGCGTCGGTGTGGAAACTTTTCAAAATACGATACCTCGTAAACGATTCGCGCTAGAATCCTGCAATAAACACCACTGATGTTCAGATATACCCTACTTTTAGTTTATTGATATCAATAGGCATTATCACCCAAAAAAACTGTATGTTTGTAAAAAAATACACTTTCTAAGTATTACTACAATCTGTTTATTGGCTAACAATACGAGCCTCTGACTACCAATCTATTCTGTGAAAATCGCGCATCAATAACACTTTCCATTTCCGCAATATTTGCGATGCAAGTTTTAGGTATTCACCCTATATATAATATGATCTAAGTATTTACGTAGTGTTATCCTTCATTACTCAGTAGGATGAAGATGGAGGTCTCATATTTAGGCAAACTGGTGTACTTCCACGTTTCACTTATGTCATCATCAACATTCCTTGACGATGAGCTCCATGGAGTCCACATTGTACCCCTACTTACTTCTGTTTCTGGAGATGAGCAAAAAGAAACTTTTTTAAGTCTCGCACGAAAGCTCTTGGTGATCTCGAGGATAGAATCCCTGACGTTATAATTGAAGGTCCTTGTGATTTCCTGGAAAATTACGCAAGTGAAACGTTTGAAGGTGTTATTTTATCTTAATGTTTTTAGCTATAATCGCGTGATCATGTCACATGCAAAAATAAAAGAATCTAGGTCAAACACTTTATTCTTCGAGACAGTATGATCTTTTCTTTCATTTACAAGTGTATCTGCAATGCTAATGTTCATGCTGAATTTAAATTCTAATAGCAATAGTTGTTCAACAGATTCTATGTCAAAAATTAAGTTTTCATACACACGTTTTGTTCCGTACGTTTTTTAAAACTGGTGGTAGCTTCACATACATCGTGAATATATGCAACAAATTAACAAATACCATTTACTGTTCGTTGATGATTTCCTTCCTTCTTTCTTTTTAGGGTCCATATCTCAATCAGTAAATACAGAACCCTCATAGGATCGCTTTGTTTTCCGTCTATCTGTCCGTCTGCTAAGACAATTTTTTTTTCTCAGAAACGGGTCGATGTGTCAAATTGAAATTTATGTCAAATACTAACGACTACGGTCTCTTGACGATGTAAAATACTTGAGCTTCTAAGTCAATGAGATCGAAGGATACGACAATTTATGTCACATAATTTGATACTTGCAAAATCTCTTTACAAAACGTAAAAGAAGACACCGCCCGAATAGGTCTCGAAGGCCCAACGGTACCGAACGCCCACCGTGTCATCCTCAGACCTTAGGCGTTACCAGGTGCGGATACTGAGGGACATGTGGTGAGCACTCTGCTCTCTCGGCCGTTGTCAGTTTTCGTGACCAGTGTCGCTACTTTTCAGTCACGTAGCTCCTCAATTGGCCACACGAGCGCTGAGTACATACCACACGCCAACAGCAGTCGGCAGCACCCATCCGGGTGCTAGCCAAACCCGAAACCCGACAGTGCTTTACTTCGCTAACCTGACGGGAACCGGTGTTACCACTGCTCAACAAAACATATACACTATGTGATCAAAAGTATCAGGACACCTGGTTGAAAATGTTGGTGTTGGCCCACCCTTAACCTTGATAACAGCTTCCACTCTCGCAGGTATACGTTCAATCAGGTGCTGGAAGTTTTCTTGGGGAATGGCAGCCCATTCTTCACGGAGTGCTGCACTGAGGAGAGGTACCGATGTCGGTCGGTGAGGCTTGGCACGAAGTCGGCGCTCTAAAACATTCCAAAGGTGTTCTGTAGTATTCAGGTCAGTACTCTGTGCAGGCCAGTCCATTACAGTGATGTTATTGTCGTGTAACCACTCCGCCACAGGCCGTGCATTATGAGCAGGTGCTCGATCGTGTTGAAAGATGCAATCGCCGTCCCCGAATTGCTCCTCAACAAAGGGAAGCGAGAAGGTGCTTAAAACTTCAATGTAGGCCTGTGCTGTGATAGTGCCACGAAAAACAACAAGGGGTGCAACCCCGTCCATGTAAAACACGATTACACCATAACGCCAACTCCTCCGAGTTTTACTGTTGGCACTACACCCGCTGGCAGATGACGTCCACGGGGCATCCACCATGCCCACATTCTGCCATCGGAACGCCACATTGTGTACCGTGATTCGTCACTTCACACAACGTTTTTCCACTGTTCAAACGTCCAATGTTTACGCCCCTTACACCAAGCGAGGCGTCGTTCGGCATTAACCGGCGTCATGTGTGGCTTATGAGTAGCCGCTTGACCATGAAATCAAAGTTTTCTCACCTCCTGCCTAACTGTCACAGTACTTGCAGTGTATCCTGATGCAGTTTGGAATTCCTATGTGATGATGTGGATAGATGTCTGCCTATTTCGGCGGTCTCTGTTAGTCAACAGACGAGGTCGGCCTGTACGCTTTTGTGCTGTACGTGTTCCTTCACGTTTCCACTTCACTATCACATCGGAAACAGTGGACCTAGGGATGCTTAGGAGTGTGGAAATCTCGAGTAGAGAAGCATGACACAAGTGACACCCAATCACCTGACCTCGCTCGAAGTCCGTGAGTTACGCGGAGCAGGGCCACGGTGGCCGAGCGGTTCTAGGCGCCTCAGTCCCGAACCGCGCGACTACTACGGTCGCAGGTTCGAATCCTGCCTCGGGCATGGATGTGTGTGATATCCTTAGGTTAGTTAGGTTTAAGTAGTTCTAAGTTCTAGGGGACTGATGGCCTCAGATGTTAAGTCCCATAGTGCTCAGAGCCAGTTTTTAGTTATGCGGAGCGCCTCATTCTGCTCTCTCACGATATTTAATTAGATTAGATTAGATTTACTTTCATTCCAATCGATCCGTAGTGAGGAGGTCTTCCAGGATGTAGAACATGTCAGAAAAACAATAATACATGACAAATATTTACTACTCAAACAAATAAGCTAATGTACCATTCCACAGGTCCCAAGTGGAATGATCGTCATTTTTTTAATAAACACTATATGAAAGAATCATTTTACGAACACTAATGCACTAAATTTAAAATAAAAAAGTTTTTTTTATTTTTAAGGTAATAAACATGTAATAGAACTACTATAATACTTATTTACAATGAACACATTACTGCACTGAAATTTTGCAGAGGTTATACACACACACACACACACACAAATCAGTTGGTTCTACTGAGAAATTCATCAATGGAGTAGAAGGAGTTGGCCACAACTAAATCCTTTAGGCTTCTCTTAAACTGAATTTCATTGGTTGTTAAGCTTGTTATGGCTGCTGGCAAGTTATTGAAAATGTGTGTTCCTTAATAATGCACACCTTTTTGTACAAGAGTAAATGACTTTAAGCCATTGTGAAGATTATTCTTATTTCTAGTATTGATTCCATGAACTGAGCTGTTGGTTTGAAAAAGTGATATATTTTTAATGACAAATTTCATTAAGGAATAAATATATTGGGAAGCAGTAGTTAGTATCCCTAGTTCCCTAAACAGGCTTCTGCAGGATGTTCTTGAGTTCACATCACATATAACTCTTAATGCACGTTTTTGTGCCGGGAAAACTTTAGCTTGGCTTGATTAATTACCACAAAAAATAATCCCATATGACATTATGGAATGAACGTAAGCATAGTATGCCAGCTTTTTCATTTTTATATCCCCTATGTCTGACAAAATTCGCATTAGAAATAGAGATTTATTGAGACGCTTCAGAAGTTCTGTCGTGTGCTCCTCCCAGTTGAATTTATTATCAAGCTGTAATCCCAAGAATTTGACACTGTCCACTTCTTCTATCTGCTTGTCATCGTATGTTGGGAATATACTCGTGGGACACCCCTTACAAGTTCTGAACTGCATGTAGTGTGTTTTTTTCTTCAAATTTTAGTGACAAAGAATTGGCTAGGGACCAGTGATTAATGTCCACAAATATTTTATCAGCCGATCTTTCTAAGACTACACTTGATTTGCTATTTATTGCAATGTTTGTATCATCGGCAAACAAAACGAACTTGGCATCTGACTACTGACGTCGCTGATATGGAGCACAATTCACATAATATGGAAAAACGTAAGTTTTGGGGGGGTGTTCAGATAGTGTAGGTGGAATATCTATACCGATAATTAAATTTGTACAGAACTCTCAGAGCGGGAGTCTTATTCGCGCTTGTCCCGCCTTTTGGTGATTTTTGTAGCAAAACGTGGGGTGTAACATATATATTTTATGCAACGATTAATTCCACTGAGAGCTATGAAAACTATGATTCTCCACGAAAGGAACTACTTACAACAAATATTTATACGACACACGTCCGTCGCGCGGATCTTAGGTCTCCGGTCGAGCGTAAAGAGGACGTCATCAGCATTCGTTCCGCGCTCGGCGACAAGCGTCGCGCGCCGGCGCTCTTTCTTTGTGTTGGCCCGCAGTTAACATAACGGTCCCCAAACGTCACTTCCTTCGGCACTGCGCTCCCAATACTTCAGGAATCTGCCTTACAAAATGGCTCTGAGCACTATGGGACTTAACTGCTGCTGTCATCAGTCCCCTAGAACTTAGAACTACTTAAACCTAACTAACCTAATGACATCACACACATCCATGCCCGAGGCAGGATTCGAACCTGCGACCGTAGCGGTCCCGCGGTTCCAGACTGTAGCGCCTAGAACCGCTCGGCCACTCCGGCCTCTGCCTTACAGTTCAATGTGATAGATCCACCCAGGCTATTATCTTCAACATTTTCCAATCACCACATCTACCAGAAAGTGCAGTGCTCTTTGCGTTAAAAAGAACTTGACTCA
Organism: Schistocerca cancellata; assembly: GCF_023864275.1. Taxonomy (NCBI): domain Eukaryota; kingdom Metazoa; phylum Arthropoda; class Insecta; order Orthoptera; family Acrididae; genus Schistocerca; species Schistocerca cancellata. Next base: position 144,104,913 of record NC_064629.1, on the reverse strand, counting down.
TGTGTAATCGTTGTGAACTATACTATCCTATCAAAAGTATTTGGGCAACTATTAATGGGCATTATATGAGTTGTGCCAACCCTCCGCCTTTACGACTGCTTGAACTCTGCTGGGGAAACTGTCAATGAAGTGGTTGGTTGCTTCAGGGGAGGGGACCAAACAGCGAGGTCATCAGTCCCATTGGATTAGGGATGAATGGGGAGGTAAGTCGGCAGTGCCCTTTCAAAGGAACCATCCTGACATTTGCCTGAAGCGATTCACAGAAATCACGAGAAACCTAAACCAGTATGGCCGGACGCAGGTTTGAACTGTTGTCCTCCCGAATGCAAGTCCAACGAAGTGTCTGAAGGTCTATCACGGAACAGCAACCCAGTCTTCCTCGAGAACCAAAGCCAGAGAAGGAAGAGATTTTGCACACTGGGGTCTAGAACCAAGTCGACGTTCTAACTCATTCCAAAGGTGTTCCATTGCGTTCATATTGGGGCTGTGGGCAGGCCAGTCCATTTCTGGAATGTTATTGTCCACAGACCATTGCCTTACATCCCGCTGCTTTATGATAGAGCACATTATCATGCTGATACTAACAGTCATCGTTTCCGAACCTTTCGTCTTATTCGTACTCCTCAGCAAATAGCGTTTTCTTAAGCGCTATAAAGGGATCACAACCTTACCACGAGAAATAGCCCCATACCGTAACAGCACTTCCTCTGTACTTCTCTACTGGCAGTACACACGATGGCAGATAAGTTGCTCCATACGTTGACCAAATTCAAACGCCTCAATTGGATTGTCGCAGAGTGTGGCGTGATTCATCACTACAAATCACTCGTTCCCAGTCATCCGCTGTCCAGTGACGCCACTCTTTATACCACCTCAAGCGTTGCTTAGCATTGATTCCCCGCTCTATGTAACTCCCTAAGCACAATAACTGTGCTAGCTGCACTGCTGGTAGCACTTAGGAAATCACGAGACATTCCTTCCGCTGATTTCACGCGTTTTTTGTAGCCAACCTCTGCAATCCTCAACAGTCCCTGTCCGTCATTGCATAAGGTCTTCGTGGTCTCGATTTAGCTGTTGTTCTACCTTCGCATTTCATGCGAAGTTCTGCACGACCCGGAGAAGTGTCGGAGCATCAAAAAAATGTTCAAATGTGTCTGATATCTTATGGGACTTAATTGCTAAGGTCATCAGTCCCTAAGCTTACACACTACTTAACCTAAATTATCCTAAGGACAAACACACACACCCATGTCCGAGGGTGGACTCGAACCTCCTCCGGGACCAGCCGCACAGTCCATGACTGCAGCGGCTAAGACCGCTCGGCTAATCCCGCGTGGCTGTCGGAACATCGATGCTGTCGATGACCTCCTGAATGTCTGTTTTCAGCTCAGCAATGGTTTTGGGGTTATTGCTGTACACCTTGTCTTTAATATAGCCCCCACAAAAAGGAGTCGCATGTGTTAAGATCCGGAGAATATGGCGGCCAATCGAGGCCCTTGCCAGTGACCTCTTGGTACCCCAGAGCCAGAATGCGGTCCCCAAAGTGCTCCTCCAGGACATCAGTCTCCTGCTTCGATGGGGTCGAGCTCCGTCTTGCATGAACCATATCCTGTCGAAATCAGGGTCACTTTGGATAATGGGGAGGAAATCATCTTCCAAAACCTTCATGTACCGTTCGGTAGTCACCGTGGCATCAAGGAATATCGCACCGATTATTCCGTGACTGGACATTGCACACTACGCAGTCACCCGTTGAAGATCAAGAGACTTCTCGACGGCGAAATGCGGATTCTCAGTCACCTAAATGCGCCAATTTTACTTATTAACGAACCCATCCAAATCAAAGTGGGCTTCGTCGCTAAACCAAGCCTTAAGGCGCATACTAATTCCCATCGTTCCCCGCGCCCAACCGTGCAGTTTGTACATCCTAACGCAAACCGTTCAGAAGTTATGACTTTTTTATTTCTTATAGTTCAATAATTATCACCCTGTACATCGAAACGAATCTTTTTGTTGACACTCTTTCAACCCCTTTCCTTTTCTAGTGTAGTTCTTCCTTATAGAGTGTGTTCCCACGTTTGTGTTGTTGAAGTTACTGAGAGAAAGATGCCAGGAAGCCGACGCCCGCATACAGCCTACTCTTCTCAATTAGCACCAAGTAGTTCGCGGAACCTTACGGACGAACGACCACGCCAATGTCGCATGCCCTCATTCCATAAGACACTGTGAAGGTACTTTCTGAAACCAAAATCTTCTTGAGATAATATTTAAATAAAGAAACAATTTTAGTGACAGGGTGCAACATACACAATAATTATTTAAAAGCACACAGGTGACAGATGCTTCATTAAGAGATATTCGTCTTCTTTCTTCTACCTTTCCTTCGGCGTTCACCTTCTTATTTCATAGCGAATAAGCTGATGGACCCGTCCTTTTGGAAACGACTTTGCTTAGCATTCGATCCCTGTTCCGACGTTCTCTCTAACTGCGAGATGCATCACGACTGCCCTCCTTCTTTGACATTCAGTGTGTTGGATTACACCTCCAATCTGCGGGCTCTGACGACCGTGTAAATTTCCCATTCATGGTTTTCTGCACAATGAACCAGTATGATATGGGTATATGTGCTATCTTATCTGTTGATGAACTCATGTTTCATTCCTTCCTTTGTGATTATATCGACATTGGTACAACCGAATTTGACATTTTGTGTACGTACCTACTCGTTTTTTATGACGAATTTATTTATACGGGCATTCTCATCACGCTCAGACGCATAATTTCGGGTATTGTCAGTATCGCTAAAAATTTGAAATCTGTTTTCTGTTAAATACGTTTTGCTCTTCTGAAAAAAAATACTACAATACATAGTGAAATGTAGAATCAGCCATGTGAATGGTCGTAACATAGCAACAGAAATCTCATCGGGTCAACTCCCCGCCCCTATCCCCATATGCTAAATATCACTGATGAAGAACAAATACAACTCTTCAAAATCACGAGCACTTGTAATAAAATATAATTCTAATAAAAAAATCGAATTTATTTCATTTCTCTCATTTTCTAAACTAGCTGTCTGACTGTTTTATTGAAGCGGACTCAACTACAGTACAGAAAGTTTGGAGAAAAATGGATTATACCTTTTTTGCTGAGTGTTTATCTGAGCTATGCGTGAATAATCAACGAATACCATTTTAAGTGACCTGGAAATTAACTTCAGACATAAGCCTAATAAGTTTCAAAAAGACTGCTTCTCTACAATGCTCAGCAATCGAAGCAGGCTCAGTATTCTGGTGGAAGGCCACATCCCGTTACAACCCGATTAGGTGAGGCCAGATCATTAAATTGACTCTCCAAATAACTGCAAACGTTTAGTAGTAAGATTGATTTCCAGAGTTTCGGAATTTGTTCGGTGCAGTTTCCTAGGAGCACTCATTTCCCCACGTCTGCCACCTCTATACATGTACGCCCCAACCCGCCATACAGAATGTGCCAGACAATACTGACGTGAAAATGCATATACTTTCATTGCAGTGATAGTCGTCGAACTTTCTTCTGTGACAAAATACCGTCAGATCTGAATTGCTGATAACTACGAGACTAATAGTGAAGAAACAACGGTAGATCTCTCAACTGATAGATACGCCTTAACGCGATTATATTTGTTTTGGCTGTGTCTTCATCGCACAACTGTAGGCGTGTACCCGAACTGCGCACACACAAAGTTTTTAGGCGTATCTGAACATTTCCCTCTATTATTGTGCAATTCGTGTATAGTGTTCTAGAAGAAAGATTGTCTGTACCCTTTTGGATTCGCACGAATTTCCTTAATTTTACCTTTGTGTTTGTTTATGTGAGTTATAACTTGGAAGAAGTATTTCCTAATGTTTTAAAATTACGGTCGACGTAGTGTTAGTATGAGGTCATTTCAAGAGTAAGATGAAAGTAGCTCTGCTGTGCAGCGAAAGTAGATCGTTGAGGAGAAATATTATATTTCTGACTTCCATGTCAGGAGAACGTGGTTGAAAAATATGCACTGAAAATGTTAACACGCTGTTGCAAAATAAAATGCAAAGCACAGATACATTTTCCTGTAGCCGAGGAGACCTAAATTGAGAGTTGTCAGGTTGCACTTTGCGCTGGAATAGACTAAAGCATTGTCTGCACCTGAGAGGTACACTAAGCACGTAACCAGAGTAATCTGTAAGCCTACTTCCCAATGCGACCTACAGGGCGTCTGACAAGGAATGATCAGCATTTAGGGATATGACAGGAACGATCATTCGAAACAAAAAAATCTAGTAAGCGTTGACTGTAAAATGCATACCTTAAGAGCTATGAGCATTTCTTAGTACTCGATATTGTGAAACAAAATCTTCTGCTGCACGCTCTTTGCTTTCCATATTTTGGGCTAAGGTGGTATGGACTAAAACAAGAGAATATTGTTCACTAAACATATACTCTAAAATGCATACAATAAGAGCTATTACGGTAGACGGGGGTAAACCCCGCAGTTTTCAATTTTCCTGATATTGTGGTGAATGAGGGGCAAATTTTCCCGTGATTTCAAATTGAAGTCATAGGTTGGGTTGTTACCTGTAATCAGTCCAAATTCAAACTCTGTCCGATTATTAATTACAGAGAAATTTACCATTTAGCTGGAACAAAAACTGTGGGCTTAAACACCAAAAAATGGGGTAAAGCCCTGCAGTGCAGGTCTTTGCTCCATCTGAGATAAATATGGATAAAATGAATGACTCATAGAAAACACTTAAAATAAACCTTTGTAATACAGTTGTCTTGTGGCCATGCTACCCCACACAAATTGACCAGAAATGTCTCGTAAAACTGAAAATAATGCTTAAAAATACTTGTACAAACGTAATATTTTCTTCTCCACGAAATTAAGATTCAATTACTGAGGCCTGGAGGTACCTAGTAAAGAGTGTACTTTGTTAGGTCCACTGATTCTTTCTTCAAGTCCCATGCTCTTTTTGATTTTCTTGAGATACTTCTTCATCAAATAGTAAGTTCATACCTATATCTAAGCTACTGTCATTATTTGGAAAGTCTGACTGTGACTCTGAAGAATAATTAACTAGCTGTTTGAATTATTTTCTTCCTTTTTTTGGAACTGATGTAATGAAATATATCTTACGTCCTTTTCTTTCTACAGCATACCCTTTTCTTTCTTTGACACGTCTTTCCTTCTCAGTAACGAGATTATCTTTTCCAATGGATTCTTCTTCCACTCGTCTTTATTTGGTGCCGACGTTATAAGAACATATTTCAATATTTTGTCAGAAACTTTCCCCGGAATTTTTCTTTTAGACAGTGGAATTATATTTTCAAGTGAGATAATATCACGCAGTGTGTGTCTAATCTCAGTGAAATGTCATCTTTTGAGGGGATTATGATTGACCAATTGTCGTCACTTTGTTCGAGCTGCGGGGATTTACACCAAAACACCTGCGGGTATTAGACCCACTTCGCCATTTTTTGCCAGATGCGCCATTGTTAATTTTAGGGACCAACAGGAACAATTATTTATACGGGAAAGTGAAGTTTAAATGTAGTAGCGTCAATGAGTAATTAGTGGAACCATTTTTTAAGCCCTGCATTGTTCAAATAAAACATCAGAAAAGTTATATGCAAGTAGTACGAAATAGACTTACCTCATATCATCGCGTCTGGAACGATCTGCAACGACAAACTTTCGTGGTACGATAAGTTACAATAAGACAAACCTGCCACATAATGGTCAACTTCTGAATCGCTGGCAGTCAGTGCAAGAACACGGTGCGGGTTTTTACCTTACGCTGGGCTTTGCCCCCACCTACCCTAGCACTTGTTACGTGGGAGATATGTGTTTGACAGTGGTGAAGATGAGCAAGTGCGCATAGCTGTTGAGGTATGCACTTTGGAGCCCATGTTTACTGGACATTTTTTCCTTGTTTTGGTCGATAATACCATCTCTCAAAATACAAAAAGCAGTGAGCTTGCAGTAGAAGAGTTTGTTCCATAGTACATAAGATGAAGAATTGGTCATAGCTATTAAGGTATGCGTTTTAGAGCCCCGGTTCACTAGATATTTTTTGATTATTCGACTAATCGCTCCTATCATATCCCTGAATATTGACCAGTCCTCCTCATACATGATGTACAGTCTGTTGGTTAGAGTTGATGCGTTTGGCCATCCCCCGATACTTGGTTTTTAATTTATGACTACATGTACGATCACTATTGGCATATGTATATCATCTGTAATGACCATATGGCCAATAGTGACGAATAAAATTTTTTGTTCCAATAAAAGACAGCCTCAGCGTAACCATACGTCTTTTTATAGATGTTCGATGGCTTTTGACCCAAACACGAGGAAAACAGTTACAACACGACTACTTTAAAAAGCATAAGAAGCAAACTGTTCAATAGATCAAGTTGATATATGATTACGTACCAACATTATTGCAACAAAATTTTGTTGTTAACAACATCATCCTGGTGGAAGGTCGAGAAATTTTTACCTCGCACTCGTTGAGACGGAGATATAGGCCATTTGAAGAAGGAGCTTTGGGTACTGGCATGACTAAATTTACCAGCTGTTTTGTTAACGAAGGTAGACTTGAACATGGAGATTATACGATATGAACTCTATTTACTGAAACAAAAGTAACTCTAAAACTAAGTTTAGATGCATACTAAGAAGCGATCGAATTACAAATGAGTTAAGATGACGAATGGTAGAGCGCGTTAGTCACTGCAGTTACTTTATCGTTGTCTGTTTCAGACTCAGGTACCTTGCAAACGGATGTTCAGTGGTGAAGTGACCCTATTCATATATAGTTGGAAAATCGACAATATCTTGAATAACTCCTCAACTATGCAAAGTGTACTTTTGGTATAGCATGTAATAAGCGGATACTACATCGTCTGTTAGATGTCAGTGTAGATTACGTCCAACACATTGTGAAAGCGATTGCAGTACATCATAATAATGTTCTAATGAGAGATGGCTTTAAACACGAAGACGCCTTAGAAGAAAATCTCACGACTGTAAATGCTACGCACAGTGATCGAGCCACTTAATCAGCGGAGAATGTTCGGACTAAATTTACGAGCTATTCTGTTAATGAACGTAGAAAAAAATGGTTCAAATGGCTCTGAGCACTATGGGACTTAACATCTGAGGTCATCAGTCCCCTAGAACTTAGAACTACTTAAACCTAACTAACCTAAGGACATCACACACATCCATGCCCGAGGCAGGATTCGAACCTGCGACCGTAGCGGTCACGCGAATGAACGTAGAATTGGACATGCAGTTCATACGATATGAACGAAAGTGTACTTCTTAGCAATGAAGTTTTTCTTACTGATATTCTTTTTCCCCTTAAGACATATCCCTTGCCGGAGATTAAAATCAATTCTTGCCATGCTCCGACTCTATATTCCAAATTGCTGGCCTTTTTCCTACTTCGTTAGTTATTAGCTCGATGTCAATATTTTCGCCTTTGGTGTCACTCATTTTTCGCAACGTGTAACGAAGAAAAATAACAGAAACAAATAGAAAATACGTCTGCTTACGAGTGAAACTCGTGGTCAATTGGACAGCACACGGGCGCTATCTACCTCTAACCGCGTTCGTCTAGGTCTAGAGATTTTTTCCGCGAACGTTGCGTTAACGCGTCAATGCGCGGTAACGCGCGCTCGTATAATAGGCTGAACGTGCGTCACCTAAACTTAGCCTAAGTCGAAATTATCTGACTGGTAAAAGGCCTTAGCTCCCTCAGAAACGAATTCCGAGCTTTCTACCTCTGTAGCAGTATACGATTATGTTCAAACGATTCGAGATACGCCAACACGTGGCCATTACTCTCATCAGTGAACGTTACTTCGTAGCATTCTTTTTGCAATGGCTGTAAGTTAATCGATAGGGCAGTTCGACAATAGTTCAGATCACTCGCTGCTCGAGGATGAAACCAGGATCATCAGTGAAAGAATCAGACTCGGGATAGCACTCAGATGTCGCAATCAAATCTCAATTAGTTTCGCTTGCTGTCACCATTTCAGCTGCTGCTGTACTTCAGCTTACTCTTATTGTTACTAACGGATATCAACTGATGTCGGATATTTAGGACGAGTCATGTTTATGCAGTAGGCCACCTCGAAGCCCTCCGTCCTCTTTGCATACTCGTAACCTCGCTCTCTGCCTCAGCACCCAGAATGGTGTGCGAAGAGCTGTTGTTAGGAACCATAAGGGAGGAGTCATAGAGCTGTTCAACAGGCAACTCGACAGTACATTGATGATCTCGAATTCGGGAGGATTGGGATAATCCTATCTTGACACAGATTTTCCCTGATTACAATAAAATAACTGACACGAAGACCAGTTAGTGAGCTACATGTTCCATAGATGTTTTTTTTATCGAAATGATGTGAACAGATCAGTTAAGCAGTGTATGTATACATAATTAGTTTTAACATTAATGGACATTGTTATTCGAACAACTACACTTAAAAACTACGTGTTTTTTTACAGGCTACTATTTTTAAATAAAAATTCGTCTATGGAATAGAAGGGCGTGTCCAAAAGAATTTATTTTAGTTCAAATTTAAAAATTTCATTGCTACCTTCACATATTTAATGTTATTGGGTAAATGGTCAAAGGTTTTTGTTGATGCATGTTGATATTTTTTCTTAGCCACTGATGGCTTTGATAATGGAAAATTAATGTCATTGTTTCTTCTAGTATTGTAGGTATGGGCATCACTATTCTCAAGTTGTGATGGACTATTAATGCTGACTTTCATTAGCGATTATATGTATATTACAAAGTCTCAGTTAAAATGCCTAACTCCTTGAAGAGGTACCTGCAGGATAACTGCGGATCAGTATCACTTACTCGTTTTATTCTTACTGTTCGCTTTTGTACTACCGATGCCTTCTTTCTACGTAATGAGTTACCGCAGAAAATTATTCCATAAGACGTTGCTGAGCGGAAATATGCGAAATATGTTAGGAGCTTGAGCCGTTTGTTTCCAACAGTAGCAAAAGTAGCTGAACTTAATTCTTTGCCCTGCTCTGTGGTATGCTTCTTCGAGTTCAAGTTTTCATCAATCAGTACACTCGAGAATTCGAGCGTTACACTCTATTTATTGACTGCTATTCATGTGCTATGTCAGTTGTTGGTGCGATGCTATTTGTTATGCAGAACTAAATTTAGTGTGTTTCCTGGACTAATTCGTTACGCGAGGCAGCAGTCCTCATCTTCATCAAATTCAATCTGCTTTAATGGCCTCGCCTCCGAAGGGATAGTGCATCTAAATTACATTTTCAATTGTAGTTGAATGTGATATCCGTGAAAGTCTGAAGCTTTAAGGACAATTCATTTAGCTTACTACTCTGAGACAATAGAAACACACAGTAAAGACACTTACGTATAACTGTGTGAGTGGGAGTCGGTCGTGAGGCGTTTCTAGATAGTTCGCGCATTTGGGATAAACACTATGTCCTGTGGCGCAACCAGTTGATATCATTAGCTCTTCCCTTTCTCTCCCCTCAATATACATAATTCGTATCACAACAGTGAATCCCGTGTGGTGTATGTTGTTTCTGACACGTTCGAAAGAACAAATATCACGCATTCATATCTACATCTACATCTACATAGATACTCCGCAAGCCTCTGTACGGAGCGTGGCAGAGGGTACCACTACTTGTCATTTCCCTTCCGGTCCCACTCGCAAATACAGCGAGGAGAAAACAACTGTCTATATGCCTCAGTACGAGCACTAATTTCTCATGTCTTATCTTCGTGGTCTTCTTGCGCATTGTAAGTTGGCGACAGTAGAATCGTTCGGTAGTCAGCTTCAAATGCCGGTTGAGTAAACTTTCTCAATAGTTTTTCCCGAAAAGAACGTCGCCTCCCCTTCAGAGATTCACATTTGAGTTCCGGAAGCATCTACGTAACACTTGTTGTTCGAACCTACCGGTAACAAATCTAGCAGCCCGCTTCTGAATTACTTCCATCAATCCGACCTGGTACGGATCCCAAATACTCGAGCAGTACTCGACAATAGGTCGTACCAGCATCATATATGCGGCCTCCTTTACAGGTGAACCACTCTTTCCTAAAATTCTCCCAATAAACCGAAGTCGGCCTTTCCTACCACAATTCTCTATGATCGTTCCACGTCCAGATATTTAAGCGGGGAAACCACATTAGGAGGCTGTTTGACACTGGTTTTTTGGGATTTTTTTGGGTGAAAAGAATTAATTAGAATTTGATCGAATTATGACATCATTTCATTCATATTTCGAGCAGCTTTTGTGAATTTTTTTGAATAATTTCAGCCAAAAATATCAAAGTCGCGCTCTGATGTCTGCCGAAGGTTGTGAGTGTAGTTGTCCAATTGCGTGCAGTGTAGCCATTCCGATTTTCATCTGAAATCAAAAAGGTTCTGATTTTACATAAATAACTTATTTTTTTTAGAATATGAACGTCAATTCAGGTGAAAATAACGAAAATTAAAAATTTTGCAGGCGTTGGAACAATTTACTTAGATTTTCACGACTTTTTCCCTCTAATTATGCAAACAAAAATACCCTTAAAATCATGATATTATCTCACAAGTTGGTTCATATAATTCGTAATTTTATAAAAAATTATATTATCAATTTTCATAATGATCGGTTCTATACTTTTTGAGTTAGACTGCACGCAAATGGGAAAAAAGTCATTTCGAGATACATGCGTTTGAAAAATGAATTCACGGAAACTAGATATTCAAGGATGTTAACAATAATGTAAAATGCTTGCCGATTAATCTGCGAGTCCAGCAGCCGGCTGGTGTGGCCGAGCGGTTCTAGGCGCTTCAGCCTGGAACCGCGCGACCGCTACGGTCGCATTTTCGAATCCTGCCACGGGCATGGATGTGTGTGATGTCCTTAGGTTAGTTAGGTTTAAGTAGTTCTAAGTACTAGGGGACTGATGACCTCAGATGTTAAGTCCCATAGTGCTCAGAGCCATTTTTTGCGATTCCAGCACCATATAGTAATCGTTCTTCTTCCTCATAGGCTTCGTTCTGCGCTTGCAGTGGTGCATTCCGAGCTTTCCGACCTTACTTCGATTCCACCGGGCGAGGTGGCGCAGTAGTTAGCACACTGCACTCGCATTCGGGAGGACAAGGTTCAATCCCCCGCCCGGCCATCCTAATTTGGGTTTTCCGTGATTTCCCTTAATCGCGCCAGGCAAATGTCGGGATGGTTCCTTTGAAAGGGCACGGCCGACTTCTTTCCCCATCCTTCCCAAATCCGATGAGACCGATGACCTCGCTGTTTGGTCTCTTCCCCCAAACAGCCCAACCCAACACTTCGATTCCAGTGAACTACGTCGACGCTGCCGGTTCACGCGTTGGTTACCCATTTGTTCGGCCTAATTGAAGCTTTGCCTGCCTACTACAATTCCTGCCTCGTTCATGACGATCTGAAGGGATGAATTTCTTTCACTGAATAAGCTCACTGCTAAACACGATGCCAGTTCAACGACTTTTAGTCCGGAGTGCAAGTGTTTAGGAGCTAATCGCCAAATAGTGGAGTTAAAACTTTCGTTCGCATTTTGTGTGTGGCCACCTAAACATCTCTCCAGTAATTCATCGCTATCTGCGCCGCGCGATATAAGCCGAGCGGTCTGAGGCGCTGCAGTCATGGACTGTGCGGCTGGTCCCGGCGGAGGTTCGAGTCCTCTCTCGGGCATGGGTGTGTGTGTTTGTCCTTAGGATAATTTAGGTTAAGTAGTGTGTAAGCTTAGGGACTGATGACCTTAGCAGTTAAGTCCCATAAATTTCACACACATTTGAACATTTTTTAACCTCGCTATCTGCGCTCGAGCCTGTACCCGATGTGCACGCGGTTCTATGCTCATAAAATCTAAACGAATGCTGATTTCACTTTGAAATTATGACAGCGTATTCTTGGATAGTTAAGCTAACGATTTATGCATTTAAAAAATCCGATTATTTGAACCTCCTGATGTGGTTTCCCCCCTTAAACGACTTGACCGTATCAATCAGGACACCAGTAATACTGCATCCGAATACTACAGGTTTGCTCTTCCTACTCATCCGCATTAACTTACATTGTCCGCAGCTCGTGGTCGTGCGGTAGCGTTCTCGCTTCCCATGCCCGGGTTCGATTCCCGGCGGGGTCAGGGATTTTCTCTGCCTCGTGATGACTGGGTGTTGTGTTCTGTCCTTAGGTTAGTTAGGTTTAAGTAGTTCTAAGTTCTAGGGGACTGATGACCATAGATGTTAAGTCCCATAGTGCTCAGAGCCATTTGAACCATTTAACTTACATTTTTCCAAATTTAGGGCTGCGATATAACTGATTCGCCTCGGTGGGCAATAAATCCACAACCTTCAGTGCGGATGCATGTTTACTGTCAACCTCCGGCGTGAATATAGCATACGGAGGACATGGCCGGGACTGCGCATAGGCGCCGCTGTGCGGGAGTATGAGTCGGCCGGGAGCGTTACGAGATAGTCCGCGCATTTACGATTAACATTGTGTCTGGTGGCACAGTGGTTAACGCAACTGCCCAGTAAGCAGGAGATTATGGGTGCAGGTCGCGCTTCGGCACATATTTTCACTCGTCGCCACTGATTCCGCACAAAGTCCCGATGCAGTTGATATCATTAGTCCCTTCCCTTTCTCCCCCCCCCCCCCCCAAATTTACATAATATGTATCACAGCTGCGGGTCCCGCGTGGTGTATGTTCTTTCGGACATTCGTACAATTATGTGTAATTTCGATGTCACACAAATAGAAGTGTATACGTGCTCCGAGAAAGTCGTCGACCGATAGTGATCAGTACAGTGAACATTGAATCAAGTGAGCACATAAGAGAATGTGTCTAAGCGGCTCGCACACGGATGTTATTGACCGGAGGTCACAGGGTCCCACGAGTTGGCGTGACGTGAGATCCGGGGGCGTGGCCTCTTCGCAGAGCGCTGCTCGCGGAGACAGCTTGCAGATTGCGGCGCCACAGGTGGTGCGGGCAGGAGGTAAGGATCGATCTCCGGCAGCTGTCACAGCTCCACATCGCTGCCGGAGTCTGTTACTACAATACCGAAACACAGACCCCTTGCAGACAAGGCGGCGCTGTGGCAATATTCTCTGTTAGGTTTCAACAACAGTTGTGCTGTCCTGATTTGTGATTTCCTTCGATCATTTCGGTAGCATTACAGAATGATATCTTGCCCTTGGTAGCGTCATACAGGAATTTAATTTCTACATTTTACCTAAAAAAAATTGTGAAGAGATGAAACACGATTGGAATCTTCCTACACTCATCTGTGATCACGTTGGCGCTAGGCGGAAGCCAAAATCAGTGTTGCCCGACAAGTTGTGCTGGTAAATTTTAGTTAAGCCACTGATGAACCTTCCAAGAGGGGTAAAATGTTTCAACAACACTGGATGGGTAGCAGCCGAATCTACATCGAAACTGCCTCGCTGAATATACATACAAAAAATTCATCGCTCCTCTCTGCAACCAGACACTCCACTCACGTAAGCTACTTATAGATCCGTAATATTACTTATGGAGCAAATAACAGAATTATTAAAAAAGAAAGAAAAAGAAAGACAACCGTTAGTGTTGAAACACTGAGGAGCTGTGTGTTACTTCGGATAATCATTGATAGCACAGAAATTTCCTGGCAGACTAAAACTGTGTGCCGGACTGAGACTCGAACTCGGGACCTTTGCCTTTCGCGGGCAAGTAATCTACCATGTGAGGTACCCAAGCACGACTCACGACCCGTTCTCGCAGTTTCAAGTCTGCCAGTACCTCGTCTCCTACCTTCCAAACTCCACAGAAACTCTTCTGCGAACCTTACAGAGCTGTGAGGACGGGTCGTGCGTCGTGCTTTAGTAGCTCACATGGTAGAGCACTTCCCCGCAAAAGGCAAAGGTCCCAAGTTCGAGTCTCAGTCCGGCACACAGTTTTAATCTGCCAGGAAGTTTCATATCAGCGCGCACTCTGCTGCAGAGTGAAAATCACATTCTGGAAACATCCCCCAGGCTGTGGCTGAGCCATGACTCCGCAATATCCTTTCTTCCGGGAGTGCTAGTTCTGCAAGATTCGCAGAAGAGCTTCTGTGGAGTTTGGAAGGTAGGAGACGAGGTACTGGCAGACTTGAAGCTGTGAGGACGGGTCCTGAGTCGTGCTTGGGTTGCTCAGCTGGTGGCGGCACGGTAGCTCAGCGTGTTCGGTCAAAGGGTCAAAGAGCTGAAAGATCAGCAGCGAACTTCAACGGATGTCATGCGACGTCTGCTACGACGTAACACAGAAAAAAAAAAAAAAAAAAAAAAAAACGATGAAGGATTGATAGTACTCTTAAATAATGAAAGCTAATCACTTTATTTTCCACTATGACTATTAATTAGTTCTAATATTTCAGATAAATATTCCTTAACGAACAGCCTGCATGTTAAGAACAAACTGAGCAAGTTTTAGGCTTTGTATATCTCTTAGACTCACGTGTTCAATGTTGTCCTTGCATTTTAAACCCTCAGAAAGTCTGACCTTAGTTATTATGTGGCGAATACAATGTATAACAATGACTTTTGAAAGTGAGCATAAATAAACACAGGTATACCATTTACCTGGACGATCACAAACAACTTTTTTTTTGAGAACCGAAATAAAAAATTAACAATCAAATGTTATTTACCTACAACTGGGAAAATAACCATCTAATGATGGTAACCTTGTTCGTTACGTAGACGAGAAGAAGCAGTACGTCCTTTTAAATAAACACCCTCTCTTGTCTTTATTCAGTGGCCCACTCACTCTCCTGGAGACCTGTTCACAAACGTATCGCGGTGTATCATTCGCGTAAACATGACATTATTAGAAACGTAATACTAATTTGACATTGACTTTGTTGTGTGGGTACCTGGCGTAACGTAACTCGTCTACTTGCTGAAGTTAGAAGTAAACAAATGGAAACATAAGGAAATTGAACACTATAACTCAGTCAACCATCTTTAGTTGAAAGTGTGTGTGAGTACAATGTACACCAACGAAGAGAAGGTAGAAGCATCTGTGGAGAACGTAAGTTAGCACAACAAAAATGGTTCAAATGGCTCTGAGCACTATGGGGCTTAGCTTCTGAGGTCATCAGTTCCCTAGAACTTAGAACTACTTAAACCTAACTAACCGAAGGACATCACAATCCATGCCCGAGGCAGGATTCGAACCTGCGACCGTAGCGGTCGCGCGGTTCCAGCTTGTAGCGCCTAGAACCGCTCGGCCACCCCGGCCGGCTTAGCAGAACAGTAACTGCATAAATTATTTCTTTTTTACAATATAGGTGCACGTAGTACAGTACCGTAGTACTTTTAAACGATATGAAGTGCACAGTAAAGGCAGTTCTTAATTCAAAACCGCATCATCCTTACTTTTCTTTTGTTGCTAGTGTAATACTACTCAGGTAGAATTCTAAAACTACCGTAGGCTACCGTAGATGATCGTAAGTAAGCGCAGATTAGGGTAGTTTCCCTAGTAGCTCTGATCAGTTAAGATCGTAAACGTGTTACCAGTATGTTAGGTGAGTTTCATACCTCCAGGGCGTTAACTCATTTCGATCGCTTTGTATGCGTATGCAATCAGTATCTTAGTAGATTCCCCTAGAAACCGGAAGCGGTGAACCGTCTGGAAACTGAGTGGGATATATAAAGGGCCGCATAGGCTACGGAACATTTTTGTTTTACGTAGGTATCCTCCTGTCTGCTACTTAAAAATTGACAATATTTGTAGCAACACAGAAATTGTCATTCTTTAATTCAGGTTTTATCCGAAAATTGTTGATTTGTAACGAGAAAATCAGGGATGTTGCGGTAAAAATAAGAAAAACAATACAGATTTATCATATAGGGCCAGAAAATGCAATTTACTCCAAAAAAGCAAATTTGAAAAATAATGCAAAACAAAAAACATATCAAACATCACCTCAATACTTCGTCGAGATTATATAAAACATGTTTCTGTTATTGCTGAACAACTTTTGCATTTATCAATTACAACAAGAAAGTCTTGATTTACATCATGATAAAGAATGTTCTATTCAGTAAAAAATAACAACAATAATTATATATATTTTTTGTGTTTCTGCATGTGTTTGTGCAGTAATTGTTTTGGTTGCATAAAAGCGCAGAAGTTACGCTAGCAGCTGATTTTTTTAATTACAAAATGCAATTTATATTTTGTAAGGATATAAAATACACAGTGGATTAACACTGGAAATGCGCAGTTTAACTACATCCAAAACAAACAAACAAAAAACAACGAGAAGTCGTCGGCCTCCAGTTCATTCAGATACTTCAAAAATCCGTGCCTGAAGAGTTATATTTGAAGAAACATACACGTAATAAGAAATTGTATGCTTTGCCTTTATTTACTTTGAAACGTAAGACGGGTCGATGTTTAGGCTGGTTAGTGTACTTACTGAACATACCTAACTAGCAGGCAGCTTCATTCAAATTGTTTGCATTTACTGCATTCCGAAATAGACACATATTCTGACAATTATTACCATTCATATTTCCACTGACTGAATGGACTGAGAACGTCGAAGTGCGTTGTACACAGGGCTAAAACGCATCTGCCTCACGTGTTTTGTTTCTCGCTAGAAACGAAACCACGAACGAAAAAGTGGGCGGAGCGAGGGGTGGTCACCGCCACGGAATTCAAGTATTGATTGTCGCGCCAAGCAAAGTCATGGCAAATCAATGGGCAAGGGGAGAGAGAATCTGAAACACTCTTCAGAACATCGTGACGTGGGGTAATACTACAACAGTGTAAGACATTTCGGAACTTTAACGTACTGAGCCATTTGTGATATGAATGCACATTGTATTTCGAATTGTTCGCAGTGAGTTTCTTTCGAAACTTAACATTTCCGGCAGGCGTGAGTTGTGTCCCTTTGTTCATTGATCGCGACCCCCTGGCGCACTGTATTCTGTCTTTCTTGGTTACCAACGTCGACCCGTTCTCAAACTCATTTCGGGACTTTAACGTACTGAGCCATTTGTGGTGTGAATACGCATTGTATTTCGAATTGTTCGCAGTTAACAAACGTTGGGACATTTGGCGGGTCAATGGATAAACCTTTCAGAAGGCGACAGGACGACCATTAATAACGTGAATTTGTCTACCTTCTAACAAAATTTGAATCGATTCGCACAAGTCTGAAACATAGAAGTAGCGCGCTTAAAAAAAAAACTCACAAAAACGTGTTTTTTGCATTTAAAACTCAAATGAAGCTTGATTTTTGAAAGCGAGTTTTCAGTTTTATCGCAACAATGCATTTTTTATTTATTTCGTTCACTGTAGACCGCGGATTGGATATACGGAAGAACGAATTTTTCGTGCTATATTTAGCATGACTTTAAACCATCGCATGTCAACAATGGATAAAAATTATTGGATAAAAAATTTCGTATTGACTTTATCCATTTATACCTATTCGTGGAAGATTAAAGTACAGAAGAGAAGCGCTTCAAAAATCTCCCAGAAAACGTTAAACCATCGTATCTCGACAACAGATAAAAATTATTGGATGAAAAATTTCTTTTGGGCTCTATTCATTTCTCTACTTTTGTGCAAAGGTTGAACCGATTCGTGCAAGTTTAAAGTATGTAAGTGGTGCGCTTCAAAAACCTCCCAGAAAAACGAGTTTTTTGCACCTAAAATCCAGAGAAATCATTCTTTTTCAAATGGTTAAAATTTATGTAAGACAAAGGTCCAATACGTCGGTGGACCAAATCTCAGTCATGAGTCTCGCTCCGGTACGGAGTTTATTTTTGCACGTGAAATCCGAATGGTGCACATAAAAATGGCACCATTAGCTGAGCATTAATGTAAGCCCAGTCAAATTTTTTGCAAAAGCAGTTAATCTATTCGAACAATTTCCCTGGGCCCACGCCCCTTTTCGTCGTTCAAACCTTGCTTAGTACACTGTAATATAGCTACAGTAAGACAGATGTTCGAGTGGCTATACAAATGATCGCTGGTCTGGGCTAAACCAAAAACTTTTCACCCCATCTTCCCAGCTCAAATAGGAACCAAGCACCAAGACCCCTAAAAATTATGATTCTGTGTTCGGCTTTTTCAGTCATAGGCCTATGTAGGTGGGGTTATTATGCAGGTGTTGCGTGTGCCTGTGATGCGGAGGAACTGACAATAAGGCATACTGCGCAGAACTGAATGTGAATGTGTGTGAAATCTTATGGGACTTAAATGCTAAGGTCATCAGTCCCTAAGCTTACACGCTACATAACCTAAATTATCCTAAGGACAAACACACACACCCATGCCCGAGGGAGGACTCGAACCTCCGCCGGGACCAGCCGCACAGCCCATGACTGCAGCGCCTCAAACCGCTCGGCTAATCCCGCGCGGCTGCGCAGAACTGCCGACTCCATGTTTTTCAAGGAGGTCTGAGACACTTTCTCGAAATGACTCCGAGTGCTGCCATCAGGTTGTCAAATTTAAACATTAACCTGTATATTCGCTGTTTATGAACTCGTATATGTTCTGTTACGACAAACGACAATAATACCTATGAAAGTGTTGGGAACTCAACATATAAATTTAGTGTTTGATTATTTAAAAGCTTACATCATATGGGAAATATGAAGTTTTGAAAAAAGGTACGGGAAAGAAAATCAGTGCGAAAGGGGATAATTCTCGTGACATACCAATGTAAGCAAGAAAGAGCCGAACAATCGCAGTAATAAAATGAAACCCACTTCGTTTGATTAAAAAACTATTTTTGAATTCCCAACAGCATCAAGCTGTAAAATATATGTAATTTTCAGAGCACCAATGATGTTTTACATTTAGAAAATGAAACATGAAAGCTGACTAAAGGGTATATGTAGCGCTTCCATTGACGGTAGCAGTATCAATATAGAATTTTATACGACAACTGTGGGCACTACGGTTATACAGATGATGAATTTGACAAGCAGAAAGCTGAAATGACTGCTCACAGATGGGCGTTCGAAATAGGCAGGTAAGGAATACGTGATTGCTAGATCACGAGAAGTGATACTTGACGATAGCCCCAGAAACGGAACCTACATTGCCACTAGCTATGGGCAGCAGACGTCGTTACCGAAAGCGCTTGTCATTGTTGCCCTTTGTGCTGTAGAGAAATCGCGAGGAGTGAATCGGGTCGCTGGCGACAACTCACTAACACGGCGCGCCCGGCGCGTGCTTGTTCTGGTCCCTGTGTGTGACTGTAGCTACGCACACTCTCTCCGAGGTACAATGACAGCGGTCCAATACGCACGTGCTTTTGCTCTCCGAAATGAGCACTGATGTTCTCTCTTTACACACGATGACTCTCGTTTCGGCGTCCAAGAGAAAATACATCGTCATTGTTTTCTTCGGACGAGTTCTCGTAACCTATTTGCAGTGGGCTTACCAGCTGCTTAGGATTACTGGTATACAACCAAAGACCTTCGCCCAGGTGGACACAGTGTTGCTTGACTTCAAGAAAGTTCCGCACTGTCGCTTCATGAACAAAATAGTCGAGCATTAAATTCAGATGTTGATTTCGGAACACTTTCATTACTATTATTATCGTTTGTCGTAACAGGACATTAGCAAGTTCATAAACAATGAATATACAAGTTCAACATCTACATCTACATTTATACTCCGCAAGCCACCCAACAGTGTGTGGCGGAGGGCACTTTACGTGCCACTGTCATTACCTCCCTTTCCTGTTCCAGTCGCGTATGGTTCGAGGGAAAAACGACAGTCTGAAAGCCTCCGTGCGCGCTCTAATCTCTCTAATTTTACATTCGTGATCTCCTCGGGAGGTATAAGTAGGGGGAAGCAATATATTCGATACCTCATCCAGAAACGCACCCTCTCGAAACCTGGCGAGCAAGCTACACCGCGATGCAGAGCGCCTCTCTTGCAGAGTCTGTCACTTAAGTTTGTTAAACATCTCCGTAACGCTATCGCGCTTACCAAATAACCCTGTGACGAAACGCGCCGCTCTTCTTTGGATTTTCTCTATCTCCTCCGTCAACCCGATCTGGTACGGATCCCACACTGATGAGCAATACTCAAGTATAGGTCGAACGAGTGTTTTGTAAGCCACCTCCTTTGTTGATGGACTACATTTTCTAAGGACTCTCCCAATGAATATCAACCTGGTACCCGCCTTACCAACAATTAATTTTATATGATCGTTCCACTTCAAATCGTTCCGCACGCATACTCCCAGATATTTTACAGATGTAACTGCTACCAGTGTTTGTTCCGCTATCATATAATCATACAATAAAGGATCCTTCTTTCTATGTATTCGCAATACATTACATTTATCTATGTTAAGGGTCAGTTGCCACTCCCTGCACCAAGTGCCTATCCGCTGCAGATCTTTCTGCATTTCGCTACAATTTTCTAATGCTGCAACTTCTCTGTATATTACAGCATCATCCGCGAAAAGCCGCATGGAACTTCCGACACTATCTACTAGGTCATTTATATATATTGTGAAAAGCAATGGTCCCATAACACTCCCCTGTGGCACGCCAGAGGTTACTTTAACGTCTGTAGACGTCTCTCCATTGATAACAACATGCTGTGTTCTGTTTGCTAAAAACTCTTCAATCCAGCCGCACAGCTGGTCTGATATTCCGTAGCCTCTTACTTTGTTTATCAGGCGACAGTGCGGAACTGTATCGAACGCCTTCCGGAAGTCAAGAAAAATACACATCTAGCTGGGAGCCTGTATCTAATATTTTCTGGGTCTCATGAACAAATAAAGCGAGTTGGGTCTCACACGATCGCTGTTTCCGGAATCCATGTTGATTCCTACATAGTAGATTCTGGGTTTCCAAAAACGACATGATACTCGAGCAAAAAACATGTTCTAAAATTCTACAACAGATCGACGTCAGAGATATAGGTCTATAGTTTTGCGCATCTGCTCGACGACCCTTCTTGAAGACTGGGACTACCTGTGCTCTTTTCCAATCATTTGGAACCTTCTGTTCCTCTAGAGACTTGCGGTACACCGCTGTTAGAAGGGGGACAAGTTCTTTCGCGTACTCTGTGTAGAATCGAATTGGTATACCGTCAGGTCCAGTGGACTTTCCTCTGTTGAGTGATTCCAGTTGCTTTTCTATTCCTTGGACACTTATTTCGATGTTCAAATCTGACAAACAGTGGCAACACTTGGTGTCCCTTCATGCAAGTGTTTCAGACTTCCTTGAAAAGCATGAAGACGGCAATACTACACAGTATGTCTCATTATCAGTTCCTCCTCATAAGTCACAGGCAGCACTTCCACTATAACACTACCTATCCTTACAGCGCGGAAGTGCTGTAACAAATATGTCTAAAAAGATTTTATGGCTTCGGCACCAAGCTGTTCCGTTACTGATATTTGATTCACTGGTGAGAGATTTTCGAATTTCAGCTCGTCCTTCAATTCCCCGCTTATGGAGCTCGCTTCACGTTGTTTTGGTGTTGACATTCAATTCTGCAGCGGCTTTTGCTCCTCTTCTCCATTTAGTTTTTCGTGACAATTCTCTTCAATGACAGTCTGTCACGATGAGTCAACACACACCTTCATTCGCGTTGTGCGGAATATTATACCGGCTTTGAATTTGGACTGCTAAGAACACAGTACAACATTCTTACCGGAGAGAAACCTTCAGGTGCAGTAGTAACTTCGAAGTTACCCCAAGGGAATGTTATAGGACCACTACTTTTCATAATTTTTGTAAATGATCTAATGGATAATGTTGTGTCTAAACAAGACAGTCTAGACACAGGGTGAGGTTACCGATAGGCACGCGTACACACACGCCGGCTGGCGTGAGTTCTGGAACAAGATACTTGATGAATGCTATAGAGAAAAATATGCAGCTCCTTGAATACTTAACTTTAATTCATCCTTGTGGTACATCGCTATTGACGATACAAATGAGTCTATCTCCAGATACGGTTAATTACAATCACTGTAAGGCTAATGGCACCTTGCTAGGTCGTAGGCATGGACTTAGCTGAAGGCTATTCTAACTGTCTCTCGGCAAATGAGAGCAAGGCTTCGTCAGTGTAGTCGCTAGCAAAGTCGTCGTACAACTGGGGCGAGTGCTAGTCCGTCTTTCTAGACCTGCCATGTGGTGGCGCTAGGTCTGCAAGTGCTGACAGTGGCGACACGCGGGTCCGACATGTACTAATGGACCGCGGCCGATTTAAGCTACCACCTAGCAAGTGTGGTGTCTGGCGGTGACACCACAGATAACATTGGAACCTCCATGAGGTTGCCTGAGGATGATGCTGTCGTACAAAGAGAAGTCGCAACATAGAAAATTGTAGCGAAATCAGGAAGAAAAAATGGTTCAAATGGCTCTGAGCACTATGGGACTCAAGTGCTAAGGTCATTAGTCCCCTATAACTTAGAACTAGTTAAACCTAACTAACCTAAGGACATCACAAACATCCATGCCCGAGGCAGGATTCGAACCTGCGACCGTAGCGGTCTCGCGGTTCCAGGCTGCAGCGCCTTTAACCGCACGGCCACTTCGACCGGCGAAATCAGGAAGACCTGCAAAGGTTTGACGCTTGGTGCAAGGAATAGCAGGTGACCCTCAATATAACAAACGTAACTTATTTCGCATACATAGACGGGAAGACTCATCATTGTACGATTACAAGACTGCAGAACAATTATGGGAAGAGGTGGACATCTGTTTAAGGAGTTGGGCATTACGACTGCTGCATCAAAGTATATTTATTCCCTCATGAAGTTTGTGTTACATAATCCACTTCAGTTCACAAGAAAAGATGATATGCATAATTACAATATCAGGAGGAAAAACGGCATTCATTACTCCACATTAAGCTTATCTTTAGCGCAAAAAGGGGTGCACAGTGATGCTACCAAAATTTTTGATCACTTACACAGTGAGATAAAATGTCTGACAGACAGCAAAGTAAAATTTGAAAATTAACTGAAAAAGTTTCTCCGTGACAACTCCTTCTATTCCGTAGAAGAATTTCTATTATTTTCATATGTAAAACGTGGCAGGTAGGAATTACTAACTCACATCTGTACACTAAAAATATGATCATGAGCTCAGTCTCCGACTCGCCTTGAAGATGGCTGGGAGGTTTCTAGTCGAAATATCGCAAGAAGAATTGTCGCTGTCCCGAGTGCAAGCCCGAAAGATGATGGAACAGCTTGTAGTCATATTTACAAATTAATTATTAATTTGCGATGTGAATGTAAAACAACTCGTTTCACATCATTATGATATGTCGTGCAAAGCGATCCACGGAACATGAAACTGTCACATCCATTCAATATTTGAGAGTATGCTTAAGGAGCGATCTAAAGTGGAACCCCTCTTTTCCTGATGGTGGGACAGCGTCTTGGGCGCTGTTACCTTGTTACTGCTTGATCAAATTCCACACATGTTATGTCGCTCAAGTCCTCTTCAAAAGCTCTTTTCAATGCCGCAAAGAAAGGTATATAATTAAATTTAAAAACAGTTGCTGTCATTTTGGCAACTACAAATGTTAAAAAAATTTTCAGTACGTTATAAAATGTACCACGTAGTCTGCTGTAACTTAGCGAAAATAGCACCAACACATATTTACTCTGTCGGCTTACGGTTGTGGCGCCCTGTCAAACACCATGTGATCAAAAGTATCCGGACACTTACAAGTTCCTGGCGCCCTAAAACGGTAATGCTAGAATTCAGTACTGTGTTTGCCCACCTTTAGCTTTGATGACTGCTTCCACTCTCACAGGCATAATTCAGTCAGATGCTGGAAGGTTTCTTGGGGAATGGTAGCCCATTCTTCACTGAGTGCTGCACTGAGGAGAGGTATATATGTCAGTCGGTGAGGCCTGGCGCGAAGTCGGCGTTCCAAAACATCCCAAAGGTGTTCTACACGATTCAGGTCAGGACTCTGTGCAGGCCAGTCCATTACAGTGATGTTATTTAAGAGTAACCAATCCGTCACAGGCCGTGCATTATGACCAGGTGCTCGATCGTGTCGAAAGATGCAATCGCCATCCTCGATTGCTCTTCAACAGTAGAAAGCAAGCCGGCCAGGGTGGCCGAGCGGTTCTAGGCGCTGCAGTCTGGAACCGCGCGACCGCTACGGTCGGGGACTGGTGCCCTCAGAAATTAAGTCCCATAGTGCTTAGAGCCATCTGAGCCATTATTGAGTAGAAAGCAAGAAGGTGCTTAAAACATCAATGTAGGCCTGTGTTGTGATAGTTCCACGCAAAACAAGAAGGATTGCAAGCCCCCTCCAAGAAAAACGCGACCACACCATAACACCACCGCCTCCGGATTTTACTGTTAGCACTACACACGCTGACAGATGACGTTCACAGGGTCTTCGCCATACCCACACCCCGCCATCGGATCGCCACATTCTGTACCGTGATTCTTCACTCCACACAACGTTTTTCCACAGTTCAATCGTCCAATGCTTACGCTCCTTACACCAAGCGAGGCGTCGTTTGGCATTTACCGGCGTGATGTGTGGCTTATGAGCAGCCGCTCGACCATGAAATCCAAGTTTTCTGACCTTCCGCCTAGCTGTCATAGTACTTCCAGTGGATCCTTATGCAATTTAGAATTTCTGTATGATGGTCTGTATAGATGTCTGCCTATTAAACATTACGACCCTCTTCAACTGTCGCCGATCTGTCGGCCAACAGGCGAGGTCGGCCTGTACGCTTTTGTTCTGTACGTGTCCCTTCACGTTTCCACTACACTATCACATCGGAAACATTAGATCTAGGGATGTTTAGGAGTGTAGAACTCTCGAGTGCAGACGTATGACACAAGTTACACCCAATCACCTGACCATGTTCGGACTCCGTGAGTTCGGCGGAGCTCCCCATTCTGCTCTCTCACGATGTCTAATGACTACTGAGGTCGTTGAGCAGTAGGTGGCAGCACAATGCACCTAATATGAAAAACGTGTTTTTTTGGAGGTGTCCGGATACTTTTGATCACATAGTGTACCTACCTCATCCTATGTTCTGAAGTATATTGCAGAATGATAGACGTGTTCCACTATTTACTTATATTACAAATTTACCAAATTCTGGTTTACGCTATTGAATTGAAAGTCGACAACATGGTACTGATGAATTAAATATGCTGATATCAATTATCCCCATAATTTACCTGCGCTATTTATTATAAAATTTGATTTCTTTACAAACACTGCTCATATGGGTTTTTCGTTCATTTTTTTCATTGTTTATGTAATTTAATTCCTACTCTTTTGCTATCTCTAGTGTTCTTATTGTAGTAATTGTTGTTGTTTTTGTTAATGAGCGTAATGGGTTGGTAAATGTACTCACACGATGCAGCTAGCATCTCCAGTGTTATAAGATTTTTTAAACTATGCCTGCTTACTATTTTTATTTGTTATTTTTACGGCAGTTTTCTGCAGCTTAAAAAATGTGTCCACATTTCATGCTTCGAATCCCTATAAAGTGAGTCCGTAGTTGAGGGCTGAGTGTACATAAAATAACGTGTTGCTACAAATTCTTGCTTTAGCACCCTGTTTATAAGACACTACACCTGTGCCTGCAGTGACAGAACCATTGCGGTTTTCTCAGTATTCATACTGAAGGTGACATACCGCATCTCCTACTCGTGCAACGAAGGAAGTATGACTAAAATTTATCGTCACGTTAATTATTTACTCATGTAGCTAATGAAGCTATCTAAATCTTTCTATTTGAAACTCTTGTGGCGACTTGGGTGTCTAGCTTCTTAAAAGTAACTGTTTATCACAGGTGAACGGAGTGAGAGAATGTGGAGTGTTATGCTCTGTTTTTTCTGTTATGATGAAAGAGAAGGGAGACGACAAAGTCCCGTGCCATCATTTAGCCTATTTCTCTCCAATAGCATCAAACGGTAGCCGAGTTTAAAATCCCCATTCGACTAACGGATCGCGATCATTAGTATCATATGCCCTCATTACATGAGACGCTGCGAAAAGATTCCTCCATTTTAAGATCAAGTACTAGCTATGAAAGTTTGTCCCACCTCTAGGATCCCAAACCAGAGCACAATAACGACCATAGGTATGGCGACGTGTATTACATTCGACTGAAGACCGAAGTCTTACAAGCGAAACAAAAGCTCTATCGAACAACGATTGGGAAGAAACTGACAGTGGCATTTAATGTTATCTCCTTTGAGAGATTATTCCAGGGCTCCTTCTGAATCTCAGCCAAATGTCTGAACTGCCGCGACACGTCGACCGACTCACCTTCATAAACGACAAAAAAGACGGAAACACCGCAATCATAAAACATTATCATCCCTAATACCGTATAGGAAAACCGTTGGCATTTAAAATAGCTTCCATTCGTCTGGGAATGGATAAATACAGGTCCTGTATGGTTATCAAGGAAATCTTATACCATTCTTCCTCCAAAATTGTGAAAAATTCAGGTAACGATTACGGAGATGGATAGCGATCCAGAGCGGGCCACAAAGGCTTGAGATCTCGTGACTGTGGTGGCAGGGGAGTTATCACAATTCATCCTCGTGCACACAAAACCAGTCCTTGGCGATGTGAGCTGTATGAACAGGGGCTCCTGTAATCTTGGAACACAGCATCACCATTGACGAACAAACAGTGTATCATGAGATGGACCTGATCTACCAAAACAGTCATATAATCCTTGTCAGTAATGCGACCTTGAAGAGTATTGATGGGACCCATGGAATACGACGATCAGAATGCCCAAATCATCACCAAACCCTCGCCATGTTTCATTCTTGAGACGTGAACTTGGCCAGAAGTTGGAAAAAAATATGAAACAAGACTCATCCGGCCAACTGACATTTTCCATTGCTCCACAGTCCAGGTTTTATGGCTTCGGCACTACGCTGTTCCGTTACGGGCATCTGCATCACTGATGAGTGATTTTGGAATTTCATATCGACCCGCAATTCCCTGCTTACCGAGCTTCCTTCACGTTGTTTTGGTGCTGACATTCAGTTTTGCAGTGACTTTTGCGTCTGTCGTCCTCTTATTTTTTTGTGACAATCGGCCGGCCGAGCGGTTCTAGGCGCTTCAGTCTGGATCTGCGCGACCGCTGCGGTCGCAGGCTCAAATCCTGCCTCGGGCATGGATGTGTGTGATGTCCTTAGGTTAATTAGGTTTAAGTAGTTCTAAGTTATAAGGTACTCATGACCTCAGATGTTGAGTCCCATAGTGCACAGAGCCATTTGACCCATTTTTTTTGTGACAATCCTCTTCAATGGCCGTCTGTCACTCTCAGTCAACACATACTTTGGTCCGCGTTGTGACTTAGGGGATGATGTTTTTTCCACTTTCCTTGTGTGCGGTATTAATCTTCGATATGGTACCTCTCGAAACACCAAACACTTCGGCTCCCTTGCTTGCGGAAGCATCCACCATTAGAACACCAACAATTTGCCCATGTTCGAAATCACCTAGCTCCGACGTAATCCGCTCACAACTACACAGAACACTTTCCTGACCATGACTGACAGTTGTAACGTATTGAGAACATTGCACAGCTGCCGTCTGTGATCAAATACAACAGCGCAATCTGCAGATTTGGCTGTAATCAACACTTACGTTCAAGTATCAACTTCTCGCTGTGTTTCCATATTTTTGTCCAACCCCTGTAAGTTGATATACAATGCATGTATCAGACCAGGAAAGTATTTGACATCAGTATTCTGATTCCAAGATCTGTGATTTCTTTCCACAGGTGGCGTGCACTGCTTAGTGTCGCAAGTTCTAGTTATTTAGTATTCATCATTTCCGGGAGGTTCTTGAAGCACCTTCTGTTTGAAATTTTCGTATATTCCGGAATATTCGATGTTGGTTCAATACCATTATTTTGGAATTTTACATGTTTCTATAAATGACTGCACTCTCCGTTCAGGAGATCGTTTCAGTTCTACCTGTACGTTAGCGTTCGTAATAATCGTGCTCTCAGTGCTAAGTGTTATACTTCATAGACGGTTGAAGTTTTGTGGCAGTTGTACGACGATATGAGCCGTGTTCTGCTCTTCTGGAAGATAACAGATCTACACTCAAGAGTTCTAACAGAACATTACCCACGGAAATCGTTTCATTACATACACGATATAATTTTATGTTCTGAGTTGAGACTACAATGACTCAGCGGCTTCGGGAGTATTCCAAGGACATTTTTATTTCTTCTTCAAATCGTTTGGCTACAAACCGTACAGCCATTATCTAGGAGTGTCATTGACTGATTTATGAGGGCAATCCTGTGCCTATTTGTTCCTTGTGAGGCCAACGAGACTAAAATAAGAAGTCATAGATAACATGCAATAAGCATGGTTTGCAAACATAGATAGTAGAGGAAAAACGCAAATCCATAATGATTATATGCCATATGGTTAGTCATTAAAATTTTCAAGTGGTGTGGACCTAGGGTGAAAGTTATATGAGCTTTTAGAGCATCGTAACTTCATTCACGAGAGATGGTAACATCACAGTGGGACGGGACAAGCAGGCTGTCTGCTAATTTTGTATCTGCTTGCTCGATGCAACGATTATTGGTCTTCAGGGCATTCTGTCTAGAGTAAGCCACCCCAAAGCGATTTAATATTGTGAGATGTCCAGCTGCCAAGATCGTTCCTAAACATATGGTAAATCCGGTGCAGATGCCGCACCGGTAGAGACGCAGCGCAAGCTGTAAGTAGAGGTTCCAACCGTGACCAACAGATGCTAGTGTGCATGTTGTAATAACGACTGAGTCCGGGTGTTGTGTAACTTGCTTGGATATAACACAAATTGTAGTCAATATACAGAGATAAGTGCATGTTTTTTTCTGATAAAGTTTTTCCATATGTTCTTCCTGGCAAAGTTTTTCCTTTCGTTCATATAAAAGTGGGTCCAGGATAAGAATGAGCTACGTCCAGTTTTATAACTTTTACAGGACATTAATGTTTCTTTTTAAATATTTTCTTGATCTTACAGTTATGTAACGATATACACTTATTTTACATAATTACAAACTTTGAGTAATATTCTGTAAGTATATAACAATTTTATAACATATTTATTCAAATTTTAGATGCTACGTGTTAAGAAGTTGAGTAAGGGTAACTTTTTCAGTGAAAGAAGACTAGACACTAAATTGAGAATCTTACTTTTTGATATGCCTTGCATTGCCATAAATTCCTTACGACAAACTACAACTTCTTACACGCCATCCCCTGTTTGTCCTTGAACTCTGTACTTCTAGGTTGCATTGTTAAATATTGCTTCACATTCGTCTTTCCAAAGCCTTCTACGCAGTGCTAGAAGCACAGTAACGAGATCACATAGATAAGCAATCAGCAAATCTTTAGATTCCACCAAGTTGAACTCTTTTACAATACTTTGTCGTGTCTCTTCAAGCACGTTGTCAAAGCACTATAGCCTACAATGGCAGTTTTTACCCATCTCATCAGACACTAAATTAATCTTTTTGTTTACCTCAGATAAGCGGCCATGCTTTTTTTTCTTTTCTTCATTAGTTACTGACCTCCTTACATACACAGGCATTACTTAATGGCTCACGTTCCATATACGTGGTTCTAGGCGCTTCAGTCCGGAACCACGTTGCTGTTACGGTCGCACGTTCGAATCTTGCCTCGGGCATGGATGTGTGTGATGTCCTTAGGTTAGTTAGGTTTAGGTAGTTCTAAATCTAGGGGACTGATGACCTCAGATGTTAAGTCCCATAGTGCTTAGAGCCATTTGAACCATTTGAATGCATATACGTATTTTCGCAAAGTTGTAGACTCTTTGGTACACTGCACAAAGACCTGCACATAACAGCTTAATGTACCAACAATGCACATAATTACAACAATGTTTGACAGCAACTGTTTTCATGGCTGCAACCTATATCATTATTTAAAGACTAGAACTTAATGGACTAATAAGCCTTTTATTTCCCTGTTTCATATTGACTGAACTCTTTCTTTCCCCGTACTGCATTTTTACAACCTCATTTACGGTATGACTGAGCTTGTTTCTGCCTACTTGCTACAGTAGGAAATATTGGGTCAGTTCCATACTTTCACATACTGTTGAAAACTCAAAAAGATGAAAAAATGGACTTCGCTCATTCTTTTCCTGGACCCTTCATATTGTGTACTAAGTTGGTTTCAAATGCTTAAATCAGCCATTCTTAGTATAGAAGAAGTCATAAGCGTGACTTTAGTAGAGAGCAAACCTATTTTAGGCCATATTAGCCTTGAAGTACAATAAGAGAGTGCGGCATCTCTACCTGACATAAGGGAGAGTAGTCACACAGCAATCTGGTAGTGATGCCTATTGCTACCCCATTGTATAAGTGATCCGAAAAAATTTTACACTATTCAAAGGATACCGATGTTACCTCAAGATTTTGTAAATAGATACGTTATTTTATTTCTTACACTGTTAACATCACTGTTAATATTTCTTACAGTGTTAACATCACTGTGACTGTATACAGTTCTATTATTTACAGAAATGCACAAATATTTATGACATTCCTTCTCAATCAAAAGGAAGGGCACTCAGTGGATATAGGAAAATTTAAGAGAAGGTGTAAAAGGCTGGAAGCAAAGGAAATACCATTCAGGGAGGCAGAAAGGCACTATGGTATTCATGCATGAACCTTGAAACGAAGAATGGTGCCCAGCAATCTGGAGAAGGTACAATGGGTGCAGCAGGCATAGCTATTTGAACAATCACCAGAATAAAATTAATAATTAGTAATACTTTTAAATTATATTTGAACAAAATAAATATTAATGATATTTAAATAAATACTATCTGCTATAACTAATTTACTTCGAGAAATTTATTTATTTCCTTTTCCTTTATTTTGACCACGAAATGAGAAAAAATTGGTTGCCCACATTAAGGTTCTTGCAGCAGCTGGGCTTGCAGCTGGCAGGTTGACGGTGATATGAGTTGCATACAGAATGGTAAGGGAAATGGGACTGCCAAATAAAGTCGACAATGAATCTGACACTTCAGTTTACGACTGGTTAAATTCTTTCCTACGTTGAGATCCAGAAGTAACTGTATGCCAGTCTGGCGGTATTTTCGTAGCAAGAGGGGCGGGAATGAGTAAGGAAATTGTTGGTAATTATTTAGAAGTACTGGCAGAAGTACTGAAGGGAAACGATTCGTTTGGTAAACCAGAAAGATTTTTTAACACGGATGAGTCCGGAATGGAGGCAAACAACCTATCTGGTTCTGTGATAACGGAGAAAGGTAACAAATCCGTTTATGTACTAACTTCAAAAGAGAAAGGCTAAAATATAACTGTTCTGCCTTATTGTAGTGCGCGCCACGCCAATTTATGCCTCCTGTTTTCTAATATTTAAGTGGGTAAATAAGAAAGTGGAGTTTGCCGAAGGCTTGTCTACAGGTTCCGATGTTTACATGAACCAAAAGTCGTCGTACATTATTTTATTTTATTTATACGTCAAGTTCCATTGGACCAAATTGAGGAGCAAAGCTCCAAGGTCATGGAATGTGTCATTACAACATAAGATAATAACAGATAACAATAAAATGTTTATGAATCCGAAAAAAGTCAAGCCATAAGTTTAAGTAAACACAATCAACAATACAACAAGAACAACAATTTCAAGGAATAGAAGGAGTGACCCATAAGAAAACTCTTCAGCTTCGATTTGAAAGCGCGTGGATTACTGTTAAGATTTTTGAATTCTTGTGGTAACTTATTGAAAATGGATGCAGCAGTATACTGCACACCTTTCTGCATAAGAGCTAAGGAAAGGCCGATGCAGGTTGGATTTCTGCCGAGTATTAACTGAGTAAAAGCTGCTTATTCTTGGAATAAGCTGATATTGTTAACAAGGAACGACAGTGAAGAATGTATTTATATTGAGAGGCCAATGTCAAAATACCCAGACTACTGAAAAGGGGTTAACAAGAGGTTCGTCAACTTACACCACTTATTGTCCGAACCGCCCGTTTCTGAGCCAAAAATATCCTTTTAGAATAGGAAGAGTTATCCCAAAATATAATACCATACGACATAAGCGAATGAAAATAAGCAAAGTAGACTAATTTTCGTGTCGAAAGATCACTTACTTCACATACCATTCGAATAGTAAAAATGGCAGCATTAAGTCATTGTACAAGATTCTGAATGTGGGGTTTCCACGACAATTTACTATCTATCTGAACACCTAGAAATTTGAACTGTTCAGTTTCACTAATCATTTGCCCATTCTGTGAAATTAAAACGTCAGGTTTTGTTGATTTTGTTGAATTATGTGTTAGAAACTGTAAAAACTGAGTTTTACTGTGATTTAGCGTTAGTTTATTTTCTACAAGCCAAGAACTTATGAACTGCACTATTTGAAACCGAACCAATGTTGCACACGACATCCTTTACTAGCAAGCTAGTGTCATCAGCAAACAGAAATATTTTAGAGTTACCTGTAATACTAGACGGCGTATCATTTATATAAATAAGGAAAAGGAGTGGCCCCAACACTAATCCCTGGGGCACTCCCCATTTGACCGTACCCCACTCAGACCCCACATCGCAGCCATTCTCAAAACTGTGAATAACGACCTTTGCTGTCTGCTGCTAAAGTAAGATGTGAACCAATTGCGAGCTGCTCCCTGTATTCTGTAATGGTTCAACTTCTGGAGCAATATTTTGCGATCAACACAATCAAACGTCTTAGTTAAATCAAAAAATATGCCTAGCGTTCGAAACCTTATGTTTAAGCAACCCAGTACCTCACAGAGAAAATAGAATATAGCATTTTCAGTTGTTAAACGACTACTAAAGCTGAACTGTACATTTGATATCAAATCTTATGATATAAAATGATCAATTATCCTTACATACACATCCTTTTCAATAACTTTAGCAAACACTGATGGCATAGCTATAGGTCTAAAATTGTCTACATTATCCCTTTCTCCATTTTTATAAAGCGGTTTTATTACTCAGTACTTTAATCGTTCAGGAAACTTACCATTCCTAAAGGAAAAATTACAAATATGGCTAAATACAGGGCTAACATGTACAGTATAGTTCTTTAATATTTTACTAGGCACTCCATCGTATCCATGAGAGCCCTTAGTCTTCAGTGATTTAATTATTGACTCAATCTCCCCCTTGTCTGTATCACAGAAGAGTATTTCAGACACAAATCTCGCAAAGGCATTTGCCAAGAGTGTTATATGATTCCTTGTAGAAACTAAATTTTTATTTAATTCACCAGCAATGCTCAGAAAATGATTGTTAAATACTGTACATATATTTGATTTAACAGTAATAGAAATATTGTTACTACGAACTGACCTTATATCGTCGACCTTTTGCTGCTGACCAGACACTTCCTTCACAACTGACCATATGGTTTTAATTTTATCCTGTGAATTAGCTGTTCTATTTGCGTACCACATTATCTTTGTCTTCCTAATAACATTTTTAAGCACCTTACAGTACTGTTTGTAATGGGCTACTGCAGCTTGATTGTGACCACTTCCAACATTTTGATGTAATTCCCACTTTGTTCTACAAGATCTCCTTACGCCACTATTCAGCCACCCAGGCTGTCTTTTACTGCTAGTACCCCGTTTAGAACGTTCTAATGGATAGCATCTCTCAAAGAGCATAAGAAATGTGTTAAGGAAAGCATTATATTTGTCATTTGTGTTATGAGGCGCTATACACATCCTGCCACTCTTGTTCCTTAACGAGGTTTAGAAAACTCTCTATTGCTGTTGGATTAACTTTCCTACATAGTTTTTAAATAGTACAGATTTGTTCTACAGGTCGTTCCCGAGGCACAAGCCATCCTGAAAGGCCCTTCTCGTTTTAGATGGACATAATCGTCGCAGCTTTGAGTAAACCCGCGTCTGTAGGAGTAGCGCTTAGTGGATTTGAAGCCACGTTCATCTGTCCCTTTAACCTAAACATTTCTTCTCATTTCACAAATGAATCATCGCCATCATCATCGGCACAACAAACTTCTAGTTCTATGAACCCCTCGCTCACTCTAGCTGATTCTTCCCAAAACTCTCCACAACCTTCCACATCCAGTACGCCACCTGCTAAAATGACACCAACCAAACTTCTTCAGAAAATAAGTCCGATAACAAAACTGCCCAATTCAACGTCAATTAGACGAAAGCTCAACCCAAAGCATATACTGACGGGCGCTACAAATATTGAAGAGAAGCGTGAAAAACAAAGGTAGAACGAAATTAAGGAAAGAAAGCAGAAGGAATAGATGAAAACCATATCATCCGTCTCTGCACGAGGCAGGACGCGACGAGGTAAGAGGACCATTGCAGAAATTAGAAAGGACCCAAAAAATTCAAAAAGCAAGCGCTGCTGTGAATGTTGGGAAAATTATTTCCTAACAACAAAACAAGGTAACTGGACCAATCGTGTGAGTTGCAGCCTGTGGCTCCACGAGACATGCTCTGCATATGTGGACATTTGTGTAGATTGTGGCAGGAAAGGCCTCTGGACATGATGGGATACCAGTTCAATTTTACACAGAGTACGCGAAGGAACTTGCCCCCCTTCTTGCAGCGGTGTACCGTAGGTCTCTAGAAGAGCGTAGCGTTCCAAAGGATTGGAAAAGGGCACAGGTCATCCCCGTTTTCAAGAAGGGACGTCGAACAGATGTACAGAACTATAGACCTATATCTCTAACGTCTATCAGTTGTAGAATTTTGGAACACGTATTGTGTTCGAGTATAATGACTTTTCTGGAGACTAGAAATCTACTCTGTAGGAATCAACATGGGTTTCGAAAAAGACGGTCATGTGAAACCCAGCTCGCGCTATTCGTCCACGAGACTCAGAGGGCCATAGACACGGGTTCACAGGTAGATGCCGTGTTTCTTGACTTCCGCAAGGCGTTCGATACAGTTCCCCACAGTCGTTTAATGAACAAAGTAAGAGCATATGGACTATCAGACCAATTGTGTGATTGGATTGAGGAGTTCCTAGATAACAGGACGCAGCATGTCATTCTCAATGGAGAGAAGTCCTCCGAAGTAAGAGTGATTTCAGGTGTGCCGCAGGGGAGTGTCATAGGACCGTTGCTATTCACAATATACATAAATGACCTGGTGGATGACATCGGAAGTTCACTGAGGCTTTTTGCAGATGATGCTGTGGTGTATCGAGAGGTTGTAACAATGGAAAATTGTACTGAAATGCAGGAAGATCTGCAACGAATTGACGCATGGTGCAGGGAATGGCAACTGAATCTCAATGTAGACAAGTGTAATGTGCTGCGAATACACAGAAAGATAGATCCTTTATCATTTAGCTACAAAATAGCAGGTCAGCAACTGGAAGCAGTTAATACCATAAATTATCTGGGAGTACGCATTAGGAGTGATTTAAAATGGAATGATCATATAATGTTGAGCGTCGGTAAAGCAGATGCCAGACTGAGATTCATTGGAAGAATCCTAAGGAAATGCAATCCGAAAACAAAGGAAGTAGGTTACAGTACGCTTGTTCGCCCACTGCTTGAATACTGCTCAGCAGTGTGGGATCCGTACCAGATAGGGTTGATAGAAGATATAGAGAAGATCCAACGGAGAGCAGCGCGCTTCGTTACAGGATCATTCAGTAATCGCGAAAGCGTTACGGAGATGATAGATAAACTCCATTGGAAGACTCTGCAGGAGAGACGCTCAGTAGCTCGGTACGGGCTTTTGTCAAAGTTTCGAGAACATACCTTCACCGAAGAGTCAAGCAGTATATTGCTCCCCCTACGTACATCTCGCGAAGAGACCATGAGGATAAAATCAGAGAGATTAGAGCCCACACAGAGGCATACCGACAATCCTTCTTTCCACGAACAATACGAGACTGGAATAGAAGGGAGAACCGAAAGAGGTACTCAAGGTACCCTCCGCCACACACCGTCACGTGGCTTGCGGAGTATGGATGTAGATGTAGATGTAGATGTAGATGTAGATGTAGAAAGATGCTAGAGAACAAATCACTAAGAAACAATCTATATATATTTGTACCTAGTACGCTGTAAATCGAAATTAAAATATTACGTAAATTAATGTTGTAAATTATGTATCAGTTCGTGTTAGTACCCAATCATATGCATATAATTGTCTTGCTCTATGATATGATGCTCAGTTATATTGAAGTGAAGAAATCAGCTGAAATTTGATTTTGTTATTAATTATTTTACATGCGACATCTCTTTCGAGAAAAGTTGGGATCTATACCGGATTCCAGGAAGAGACGCCGCTCATGCATCTCTGCTGATTCCTTTAGCCCTTCTTTTCTCAGCCGGCCGGAGTGGCCGTGCGGTTCTAGGCGCTACAGTCCGGAACCGAGCGACCGCTATGGTCGCAGGTTCGAATCCTGCCTCGGGCATGGATGTGTGTGATGTCCCTAGGTTAGTTAGGTTTAATTAGTTCTAAGTTCTAGGCGACTGATGACCTCAGAAGTTAAGTCGCATAGTGCTCATAGCCATTTGAACCATTTGAACCTTCTTTTCTCACTTTTATTTACACTTACCGACGTTTTGCTCATATGTGATCTAATTTTAAACTTACGCTCTTCCAGTTTTCAACAATATTTAAAGCAATTCTACCGCAATATGACAAAAGATATAAAATGTGCATCATCTGTACCGGATTTACCGTAAGTTCACGGGGCTTATTACTGCGTTAGGCTGACAGCCTCCTACACGAATAGCACATCTAAAAGCCGTATTCCATAAGAACAGATTTTCGAAAAATATGAGTAAACCACACTTCAAAATTAAGCATCTCCATATTAAACTATTTTGTGTGTCTTCAACGGTAAAATATCTGTTCATCATGTTGCTTTCTATCCTTTGAGCCCATTTAAGTCACAGTCTTCCTCTGCGCCATTGTTTGTCGGTCTATATTCAAATGTATTTTTAGATATTCCTCCTTGCCTCATTTTCAATAAGTGTCCAAACCGAAAATGTTGTCTGCGTTCTATTCCATCCGTCTTGTGTGCTATTTCCTGTACGCCCTCACTTGTTCTATGTTCCCAATGAGATATCACTGATGCTCGTCTCAGAAAGTCCATTTCTACAGCTTTTCTCTTCTTCTGGTTCTTTTCAGTAATCGTCCAACACTTCGAATCATAGATGGTAATTAGCTCATCAATGGCTTTATATGTATAAAGTTTCGGTTTTAATCCCATTTTTGTGGTCCTCGAAATGGAGTTCAATTTCGATATTGCTCTCGTGCCTGAGCTGAGACTGTTTCTCGCGTTATCTTCAGGCATTCCATCTTTGTTACTTATAACCACTGCGGTCTTCTAATTGATTTCCCATTGTACTGCATTTATTTTTCCGGTTCTGCAAGGCGACTTGTAGATATATTTTGAATAATGACGAGATAAACAACAGCCTTTTTCTACGCTTCCAAGGGCGATTCTAGAAGTCGGTCAAGAGGGGTGGGGGCTAATGGGAGGGGGGGAGGGGGTTTGGGGGAATGGAATATGGCTTAACAAAAGGAGAGTTGGGGTCTTCTGCCGACAAATTGGTAAAATTTGGTGTTGCTTAAAGTGGTTTTTGGTAACTGTTTTGGAGTTCAGGGTAAAAAATGTGTATTAATAAATAATAGACGCCTATTTTAAGTTAAATGACATTTATTGGTTTAGGTAGTAAGCTATTTGCTGCTCTTATTCTTTCGTTAAAATGTGTTTGGAATACATTGCAACCTATACTGATTCATAATTATATTAAAAAAATTATTGAATATGTTGGAGTAATATATTCGTTGATTTCTGAAGTCATTTTATCCAGTGTACTATGACACTCCATGGGGGGGGGGGGCTATAGCCCCCATAGACCCCCCCGCCTTGCCACCGCCAGTGTACGCTTCTTTTTATTTTAAACGAGTTAGAGTTGATAGATTTTACCCTTACTTTTCCGTGCATAATTTTATATATGTTGTTATATATACTTCTTGTCCGCAGTTCGTGGTCTTGTGGTAGCGTTCTCGTTTCCCGCTCGAGGGGTCCCGGGTTCGATTCCCGGCGGGGTCAGGGATGACTGGCTGTTCTTGTATTGTCTTCGTCATCATCATTCATCCCCATTACGGTCGGAGGAAGGCAATGGCAAACCAACTCCGCTAGGACTTTGCCTAGTCGGCTGTGCGGGTCTCCAGCATCGTTCCCTACGCTCCTCGGAGTATGGGACTTCATCATCATCATCATCATATACTTCTTATATGCACTATAAGTCAGAAAAGACGTATCATCAAGGAATTAATCGAATGGGATGAGAATCGGTAAATGTGATATACATGTTACAGACAAACAAATGATTACAGTTTGCCGCGCGGAGTGGCCGCGTGATTAGAGGCGTCATGTCACGGATTGCGCCGCCACTCCCACCGGAGGTTCGAGTCCTCCCTCGGGCATGGGTGTGTGTGTTGTTCTTAGTATAAAATAGCTTAAGTAGTGTGTAAGTCTAGGGACCGATGACCTCAGCAGTTTGGTCCCTTAGGCATTCATACATATTTGAACATTTTTATTTACAGTTTCAGAAAAATGTGATGATTCATTCAAGAGGAAAATCTTCACTATTTGAGCAGGTCTGTAAGACGTTGGTCCATCTCTGGCCCATATGCAAGAAGTTATTCAGCTTGGTATTGATTGGTAAAATTGTTGGATGTCCTCCTGAGGGATATCGTGCTTGATTCTGTCCAACTAGTGCGTTAGATCGTCGAAATCCAGAACTGATTGGAATGTCCCGTCCATAATGTTCCAAACGTTCGCAGTTGGGAAGAGATCTGGCGACCTTGATGGCCAAGGTACGGTTTGGCGAGGACGAAGACAAGCAGGAGAAACTCTCGTCGTGTGCGAGTGGGCATTATCTTGCTGAAATGTAAGCCCAGGATGCCTTGCCACGAAGGACGACGAAACGGGTCGTAGAATATCGTTGACGTTCCACTGTACCCTAAGGGGGCCTCATATAATAACCAAAGAGCTGTTGCTATGAAAGGAAATGGCACCCCACATCACCACTCCTGGTCATTGGGCTGTATGGCGAGCGACAGTCAGGCTGGTATCCCATCGCTGTTCGGGGCGTTTCCAGACACGTCTTTGGTCTGGACTTTCATTGAATGGAGAAGAAAAGTCTTCAGTGATGAGGCCCGCTATGAGCTGGGCTCTAATGACTAGCAAAGACGTGTTTGGAAAATTATAAGTAAAATTATAAAATTTCTTGTGGTACATCATATTTGGGACAAACACCACGCATTGTTGAAGTACAATGGATGTAACATCACACGCACCTTCTTCAGCCGAATAAATTTGCTATCACAGAACTTTATTTCTCGCGGCTGCTCTTTGAATTGTGACAACCAACAAATATTGGCCGCAGCAAGATCATTCTGGTACTTTGTGATTAAACAAACGGTAACAATGGCACTAATAGACAATCTAACCAACTTTGATGAAGATTTAAGCTTGGAAAAGCATGAAATCCACTTGTTGTCATATTTGATGCTGGATAAGAAATTGGCTGTTGTTTCACTCAAGAATATACAAGGGTGGTTTGAAAAGTTCTTGGAACTGAATAGACAAAAAAGTACTTACATCACTGAAACTTTTTTATTTTTCAATGTAGTCTCCTTGTCAATTAATGTACTTGGTCCAACAATGTTCCAGTGCCTTGGCCCCATCTCGAAAATGAGTTTCCTCCAGGCCTGCAAAATAGTTGTCAACTACAGCTATCAATTCTTCGTTTGAAGTGAATCTTCGTCCACCAAGAAAAATTTTCAGTTTTTGGAAGAGATGGAAGTCTAATGGAGCCATGTCACGAGAATAAGGCGGGTGTGGCAACAATTCATACCTTAATTGGAGTAATCTTGCCATGGCGACGGCACATGTGTGTGGGCGCGCGTCAAGAGTCGCGGCAGCCATCTTGGAGATAATTTTTTCATTTCTAATTCTTCAGTTAAAATGTGGTATACCCTTTAAGATGACATCTGGCAAGCGTGAGCAACTTTACGCACTTCCAATCGGCGATCCTCCATGACTATTTTGTGCACTTTTGCAGTGATTTCTGGAGTAGCGGCACATCTTTGCCGACCACTGCGCGGATCATCGTCTAAGCTCTCCCGACCAAATTTAAATTCATTTGTCCACTTTAATATGCAGGAGCAGAGTTCCCAAGTGTATTCTGGAAATCGGCATAAATGTCCTTTGCTTTCATACCTTTCTTTACGAAGTACTTAATCACTGCTCGAATCTCGATTTTTTCCTTCTTCGCAAATCACTACGCGAGAACAACAACAGAATCACATCACCGCTACAGCTCTCTTCCAAGAGCACTGACGTGGCACGTGTTTACAGGCAACAGTCCAATGAATATCACGTGAACAATTCGTTCCGCTAGCGCCGACCTCTCGTGGTGATTTCGAGAACTTTGGAAACCACCCCCGTACATTGTCATTAATTTCAAATCAAAACTACTTCATGCCCTGCATACTGGCATTTAAATTACAGTTTTTTATTAACTGAGCTCATCGCTTTCAGGCTGCTGTGATTGTACCATGAGATCATTGATTCAGTGTATTGGTACTGCTATGTTTTTAAGTTCTTTCAATGAGTAGTCGATAAGAATGTATTATTCCAGAAAGAAAACTATAGATCTGCCCACATGGGAAGATAAGTTAATCACGTGACTAGTTACAGTCTCGTTTTAGTTCCATGCAGTGCGCATTTTCCCTTGCAATGAAAGCGAAGAAATTAATACCGGAAAGTATCTTAGTATGTGTGACACTTTGCTTTTAATTTATATACTATAAGAAAGAGAAGATTATCGGTAGAGTAGATCACGATACGCGCCTGTAAAATGTTAAAAATTCATTGATGTTCAAGTTAAGAATATCTGGACACGATGCCCAGGGAAGAGGGATTCGAATATCCACCAAAATGAACGGAAACAAATTGCTCACAATAATTATTGTAGGGATGATATGGTGAGTGCGCTATCAGGCTGACATTTCTGCGACACGATGAAGAATAGGGGCCTACAAAGAGACACTTCGAAAACTTTATTCGTACTGAAATGGACTTTCTCGTTGGCACGGA
This sequence comes from Schistocerca cancellata, assembly GCF_023864275.1. NCBI lineage: Eukaryota > Metazoa > Arthropoda > Insecta > Orthoptera > Acrididae > Schistocerca > Schistocerca cancellata. The sequence goes on along the minus strand of NC_064629.1, from coordinate 144,063,699 downwards.
AGTTTTAAAAAATTATTTATCGTGTTCGATTTCAAAAAGATTTTAGATTAAATAGTTATAAGTAAACAACAAAACTCGGAAGGACGACGGTTCAATCCCGCGTCCGGCCATCCTGATTTAGGTTTTCCGTGATTTCCCTAAATCACTCCAGGCAAATGCCGGGATGGTTCCTCTGAAAGGGCACGGCCGACTTCCTTCCCCATCCTTCCCTAATCCGATGAGACCGATGACCACACTGTCTGGTCTCCTTCCCCAAACCAACCAACCAACCAACAAACAACAAAACATAGTTATGAAAAGTCCAAACTACACTCCTGGAAATGGAAAAAAGAACACATTGACACCGGTGTGTCAGACCCACCATACTTGCTCCGGACACTGCGAGAGGGCTGTACAAGCAATGATCACACACACGGCACAGCGGACACACCAGGAACCGCGGTGTTGGCCGTCGAATGGCGCTAGCTGCGCAGAATTTGTGCACCGCCGCCGTCAGTGTCAGCCAGTTTGCCGTGGCATACGGAGCTCCATCGCAGTCTTTAACACTGGTAGCATGCCGCGACAGCGTGGATGTGAACCGTATGTGCAGTTGACGGACTTTGAGCGAGGGCGTATAGTGGGCATGCGGGAGGCCGGGTGGACGTACCGCCGAATTGCTCAACACGTGGGGCGTGAGGTCTCCACAGTACATCGATGTTGTCGCCAGTGGTCGGCGGAAGGTGCACGTGCCCGTCGACCTGGGACCGGACCGCAGCGACGCACGGATGCACGCCAAGACCGTAGGATCCTACGCAGTGCCGTAGGGGACCGCACCGCCACTTCCCAGCAAATTAGGGACACTGTTGCTCCTGGGGTATCGGCGAGGACCATTCGCAACCGTCTCCATGAAGCTGGGCTACGGTCCCGCACACCGTTAGGCCGTCTTCCGCTCACGCCCCAACATCGTGCAGCCCGCCTCCAGTGGTGTCGCGACAGGCGTGAATGGAGGGACGAATGGAGACGTGTCGTCTTCAGCGATGAGAGTCGCTTCTGCCTTGGTGCCAATGATGGTCGTATGCGTGTTTGGCGCCGTGCAGGTGAGCGCCACAATCAGGACTGCATACGACCGAGGCACACAGGGCCAACACCCGGCATCATGGTGTGGGGAGCGATCTCCTACACTGGCCGTACACCACTGGTGATCGTCGAGGGGACACTGAATAGTGCACGGTACATCCAAACAGTCATCGAACCCATCGTTCTACCATTCCTAGACCGGCAAGGGAACTTGCTGTTCCAACAGGACAATGCACGTCCGCATGTATCCCGTGCCACCCAACGTGCTCTAGAAGGTGTAAGTCAACTACCCTGGCCAGCAAGATCTCCGGATCTGTCCCCCATTGAGCATGTTTGGGACTGGATGAAGCGTCGTCTCACGCGGTCTGCACGTCCAGCACGAACGCTGGTCCAACTGAGGCGCCAGGTGGAAATGGCATGGCAAGCCGTTCCACAGGACTACATCCAGCATCTCTACGATCGTCTCCATGGGAGAATAGCAGCCTGCATTGCTGCGAAAGGTGGGTATACACTGTACTAGTGCCGACATTGTGCATGCTCTGTTGCCTGTGTCTATGTGCCTGTGGTTCTGTCAGTGTGATCATGTGATGTATCTGACCCCAGGAATGTGTCAATAAAGTTTCCCCTTCCTGGGACAATGAATTCACGGTGTTCTTATTTCAATTTCCAGGAGTGTATATCACATATTTTATGAAAGACTACACACTGAAATTCAAAGGCCAGTGACTAAAGATGTGTATTAGTGTACGTTGCAATATGAATAAATGTAAGAAAAGTCACCGTGTGCGACCAATTTTGCTCAAAAAATTACAGCTAGCGAGATAAGTTACAGATAGCGAGATAAGTTTGACGTGAGAGAGCGCTTCACTTGCAAGGACACCGGTGCATAACATATTATCTCTGTCTCTCTCTTTCTCAGGCCGGCCGGCGTGACCGAGCGGTTAAAGGCGCTACAGTCTGGAACCGCACGATCGCTACGGTCGCAGGTTCGAATCCTGCCTCGGGCATGGATGTTTGTGATGTCCTTAGGTTAGTTAGGTTTAAGTAGTTCTAAGTTCTAGGGGACTTATGACCACAGCAGTTGAGTCCCATAGTGCTCAGAGCCATTTGAACCAATCTCTTTCTCAGGTGTTAGCACGGTAGTGCTTGGACTTGCGTTCTGTTGGACACTACACGGTTTCAATTCACCAGCAGTTGTCGTAATAATTAGAAGTGAAGAAATATTTTCGGCTTGCATTGACCTCGATACTCCGGGGAAACTCAGCTTATTGTATATTGTACAGCATAGATACGTAGCATGATTTGTGAACTGCGAAAAAGTAAAATGCAGTGCAGCTTAACAATAAGGTTCTCAAATTCTTTCGTGTAAACAAAAAGAAAAACAGCATTACTGTGCAGCCGACGTTTTTTTTTACAACACACCCCTGTTAAAGAAGTTGGTCATACCTTGAATTTTGCGTACTGCTAGTCTCGCTTTCTGTTTTCCAGAGGTGTCTCATTGCTACTGCTTCAATCTCACTTCATGCTCACTTACTCCCTATCAGAAATCTGCAGCTAACTTTGTCTCTTTCGATATTAATCCTTGTCTAACTGAATAAAAGAAACTATTTATTTGTTCTCGCTATTTTCTTCAATCTTTTTTCCATCTTCCCATCTGTACTGCTAATAGAACTGAAGCACTGAAATTTACAAAGGTTTTCCTTCAGCTTGTTTAATACCATGGTTTTTTGTGTTTACGACATTTTTCTCAAGCCCTTTCTTCTGCAGCCGGACTTGTTGCCCTTTAATGAACTCAACAGATATCTGATTCACTTTTCTCACGTAATTCCTGCATTTCGCGTACAGGCTCCTGACGTATCTTAAAGCCTGGCTAACTCCAATTTCCTCTATGGACTTCCACAATCTAGCTTGAATACCTGATTCAGGTCTAAAGAGGTAACATGGAATGTCGAAATGTTTTAATTAGCCATCCTAAGCATGAGGGTGTGATATTGGGTACCCCTGTTTGGATGAACGCCACGCAGTTCATCTTATATTTGTCTTCTACCGTATTTCTCAGTCTAACTTCTAAGATCCCTGAGTGGAAAATACCAGTTACCGAGAGTAGCGAAGTACCTCAGTAGTTGTTGCATTCACGAATAACCCCTTTTTTAGTTGTGGGAATGACTACAGTGACTTCCCAATCTCTGAGGATTTTGTCTAGAACGTATCCACCACAAATTTAAACAGCAGCTCTTCTAGTAATGTCAGAATTAAGAATGTTTAAAAACTGCTATCCTCCATGTATCATAAAATTGTATTACACCAGTAGATGGACTTATCCCGGGTGGTCATCACACTTAAGTTACACTGTAGCTCGAGGTTTAAAGCACATACTCAGTTTTTCATTATATTTTTCAGTCACTTCAGATCGTAAATATTGGTTTGTCTTGGGGTAACACATGTCTAAAACGATGCACGATTGAATTTCAACACAAAATCAAACAGGCCATTTAATGATGAATTTTTGCGAGGGTTGGAACTTTAACAGTGGCAACTATTTATTTACAGCTCGTACAAAATAGACACGTGTTTCAAAGTTTTACTGACCTTCAAAGTAGTCACCAGCATTGTGTATAACCCGTTGCCAGCGTTGTGGAAGTCGTAGGATACCCTTACCACTGTCAGTTGTGTTGACAGTTCGAGCGGCGTGGTCTATTGCCCGACGAATTTGTAGCAGTTCTGAAGCAAATGGCGTGAAGTGTTTCCTTCAGTTTAGAAATCGAGTTGAACTTACGAGGGCTTAAGTCAGGGGAGTGTAGTAGGTGGTATAGCACTTACCAGCCCTATTAGTCAAACAAATCAGTAACAGCTACGTGCTTGAGTATTGTCCTGCAAAGTGATGGTCAGGTCCTGCAGAAAGTGTTATCACTTCTGTCTCTATGCTGTTCATTTTTGGAACACAACCTACGACCAGCTTACAGACAAAAATGATGACACTTTCTGCAAGACCTGATCGTCATTTTACAAAAAATGGTTCAAATGGCTCTGAGCACTATGGGACTTAACATCTGTGGTCATCAGACCCCTAGAACTTAGAACTACTTAAACCTAACTAACCTATGGACATCACACACATCCATGCCCGAGGCAGGATTCGAACCTGCGACCGTAGCGGTCGCGCGGTTCCAGAATGAAGAGCCTAGAACCGCTCGGCCACACCGGCCGGCGTCATTTTACAGGACAATGCTCAAGCACGTACAGTGTAAGCTGTTACTGATTTGTTTGACTGATGGGGCTGCTACGTGCTATACCACCTACTGCACTCCCCTGACTTAAGCCTTCGTGAGTTCAGCTCGATTTCTAAACTGAAGGAAACACTTCACGGCATTCGCTTCAGAACTGCTACAAATTCGTCGTGCAATAGACCGCGCCACTCGAACTGTCAACACAACTGGTACTGCTAAGAGTATCCTGCGACTTCCACATCGCTGACCGCAGCTTATACACAATGCTAGTGACTACTTTTAAGATCAGTAAAGCTTTGAAACACGTATCTATTTTGTACGAGCTGTAAATAAATAGTTGCCACGTCTGCACTGCCTGGGCCAATGATTTGTCACCCATAGGACATGTCTGAAATGCGATTGAAAGACTTATACTTTCGTACCCGTCTTCATGAACAACGAATTAACCATTAATACCCATTGCTATGTGACGAAAATCTACACAAAGTTTTATAACTGTAGAACTGCTGCTTCATGGTGTAACACTTGCCATTTCCGTTGGCCTTGCCAAGTTAACACCGGTTCCCACCCGACTACCGAAGTTAAGCAATACATGAAATGTATTCGCATTTACGAATGGTGGACAATCATCAGCTGTATAACGGAATGACGACAATGACAGTCAGTACTGGATCGGGACTCGAATCCGGATTGGCTGCTTATCGCGAGCGGTCGCCTCACAATTAGGCGATCCGACCACGCCACACGGCCGGACCCAAACTTGCATGTGTCGTCAAACACAAATCTACAATGCTGTGATATGCAAATGATTAGCTTTTCAGAGTATTCACACAAGGTTGGCGCCGGTGGTGACACCTACAACGTGCTGACACGAGGAAAGTTTCCAACCGATTTCTCATACACAAACAGCAGTTGACCGGCGTTGCCTGGTGAAACGTTGCTGTGATGCCTCGTGTAAGTAGGAGAAATGCGTACCATCACGTTCCGACTTTGGTAAAGGTCTGATTGTAGCCTATCGCGATTGCGGTTTATCGTGTCGCGGCACTGCAGCTCGCGTTGGTCGAGATCCAATGACTTAGCAGAATATGGAATCGGTGGGCTCAGGAGGGTAATACGGAACGCCGTGCTGGAACCCAACGGCCTCGTATCACTAACAGTCGAGATGACAGGCATCTTATGCGCATGGCTGTAACGGATCGTGCAGCCATGTCTCGATCCCTGAGTCAACAGATGGGGACGTTTGCAAGACAACTACCATCTGCACGAACAGTTCGAAGACGTTTGCAGCAGCATGGACTATCAACTCGGAGACCATGGCTGTGGTTACCTTTGACGCTGCATCACAGACAGGAGCGCCTGCGATGGTGTACTCAACGACGAACCTGGCTGCACGAATGGCAAAACGTCATTTTTTCGGATGAATCCAGGTTCTTTTTACAGCATCATGATGGTCGCATCCGTGTTTGGCGACATCGCGGTGAACGCACATTGGAAGCGTGTATACGTCATCGCCAGACTGGCGTATCACCCGGCGTGATGGTATGGGGTGCCATTGATTACACGTCTCGGTCATCTCTTGTTCGCATTGACGGCACTTTGAACAGTGGTCGTTACATTTCAGATTTGTTACGTCCCATGGCTCTACCCTTCATTCGACCTGCGAAACCGTACATTTCAGCAGGATAATGCACGACCGCATGTTGCAGTTCCTGTAAGTGCCTTTCTGGATACAGAAAATGTTCGACTGCTGCCCTAGCCAGCACATTCTCCAGATCTGTCACCAATTGAAAACGTCTGGTCAATGGTGGCTGAGCAACTGGCTCGTCACAATACGCCAGTCACTACTCTTGATGAACTGTGGTATCGTGTTGAAGCTGCATGGGCAGCTGTCCCTGTACACACCATCCAAGCGCTGTTTGACTCAATGCCCAGGCGTATCAAGGCCGTTATTACAACCAGAGGTGGTTGTTCTGGGTACTGATTTCTCGGGATCTATGCACCCAAATTGCGTGAAAATGTAATCACATGTCAGTTCTAGTATAATATATTTGTCCAATGAATACCCATTTATCATCTGCATTTATTCTTGGTGTAGCAATTTTAATGACCAGTAGTGTAAATACCTAGGTATTACAATTACGAACAACTTCAATTGGAAGGAACACATAGAAAATGTGTGGGGAACTCTAACCAAAGACTGCGTTTTATTGGCAGGACACTTCGGAAATGTAACAGACCTACTAAGGAGACTGCCTACACTACGCTTGTTCGTCCTCTTTTAGATTACTGCTGCGCGGTGTGGGATCCTTGCCAGAGAGGACTGATGGAGTACATCGAAAAAGTTCAAAGAAGGGCAGCACGTTTTGTATTATCGCGAAATATGGGAGTGAGTGTCACGGAAATGATACAGGATTTGGGCTGGGCATCATTAAAAGAAAGGCGTTTTTCGTTACGACTGAATCTTCTCACTTAATTCCAGTCACCAACTTTCTCCTCCGAACGCGAAAATATTTTGTTGACGCCGACCTACATAGGTAGGAACGACCACCACGATAAAATAACGGAAGTCAGAGCTCGCACTGAAAGATATAGGTGTTCATTCTTTCCGCGAGCTATACGAGATTGTAATAATAGAGAATTGTGAAGCTGGTTCGATGAACCCTTTGGCAGGCACTTAAATGTTATTTGCAAAGTATCCATGTAGATGTAGACACGTCCGAAGGGAGTTGCATGGTACTTTGGAACATCACAGGCACTGCCATGTCATATTTATCCTCCGACACCGGGCAAGCGACTTTCAATTAAAATGTCTCCCCATACGGAAATATACATAGTGGATGTACGAGTGCATGTTGTAGACGCATCGTTGACGACATTTGGAACTCTGGGTAGAGACGTGAGTCGTGCGTGGATAGCCAAATGGTAAGGAAGCCGCTCGTGATCAGCAGGAAATCTGGGTTCGAGTCCCGGTCCGCCACAAATTTTCATTGTCGTCATTCCATTCTACACCTGATGGTCCTCCATATTCGCAACTGCGAGTACATTTAACCCTTAACTCACGAGGTGTGATCTCTCAGAGAGCGCAAAATTTTTCGAACTCGCTCTCCAAGGCCAGTTGTGGTGGAATGCTTCTACATTCCCCCTACCCTCCTTAAATTGCCAAGCCTACGATGTTTTGTTGTCAGTTGCGTTATCGCCTTCTGTGTTTATTGTTGACACGTGTTACTGATCCGTGTTGGGAGTCTCCTAGACGGCGCCTCGTGAACTACCTACCTGTTGTATTCAGTACGGTACCGTATAGCTCACAATGTGTTGGCACGAATGTGTCATTTTTAACTTTCCCGAGTTTGATGAAATTGTTAGTCTGACTATGGAGGAAGGTGTCAGTAATACAGACCAAGAAATAAACAAAAAAGGCGATCATTTACATTAGCCAGTGATCACAGTTCTGTTATCGAACAAGAGTATCATTCAGAGGAAGAACTTCAGGAAAGTTATAAAGAGGATCTGTCTGTTTCTTCAATGAAGTACTTAAATTATCTGTTAAAATCGAATGTGTTCTGAGTGATCATAAAAAATTTAGGTCCCAACAATGAATGTCAATTTTACAGACTTTCTTTTTGTAATTATCGGGTGGAATTTCTATGCACAAATTTAAACCCTGGAATTTAGTTTTATTTGGGAATTTATTTGCTACAGAGATTGTATAATATTTCAGAATTTAAAATTCAGTACTCTAACAGTCTATTTTTATGTGTACTATTTAAAAGAACTACACAAAAGCCGGCCGGTGTGGCCGTGCGGTTAAAGGCGCTTCAGTCTGGAACCGCGTCACCGCTACAGTCGCAGGTTCGAATCCTGTCTCGGGCATGGATGTGTGTGATGTCCTTAGGTTAGTTAGGTTTAATTAGTTCTAAGTTCTAGGCGACTGATGACCTCAGAAGTTAAGTCGGATAGTGCTCAGAACCATTTTGAACTACACAAAATTATATGCTTTTGTGTGATAAATAGAAAATGCTGCAGGCTTTGTTTAGTGCAATAAAATAACTAGAAGCATTTAAACAACACTTAAATAACTGTAAAAATTAATGTTATATAGCATAAATTAAAAATTTCAAATGATTTTTACCTTAAATCTCGGTTTAAGCATGGGGGCCCAGATATTCCAACTCGTGGTATACGTTACAGAAAAATCACCTCGCGAGTTATGGGTTAATGTATATATTTTTGGGTCTGGCCGTGAGTCGTGCACGGATAGCCTAAGGGTAAGGCGACCGCTGGCGATAAGTGGGAGATCCTGGTTCGAGTCCCAGCACATATTTTCACTGTCGTCATTCCATTATACTGCTGATGGTTGTCCATATTCGCAATTGCGAATCCATTTCATGTATTTCCTAGCGACTGTAGTCACCTCAGTGCATGTTCCTTCGGACATATATGCACGTTAGAAGGGTCATTGCATCGTGTTTCAGAACAACACAGGTACTGCAATATCGAAATTAAGCAGCGTTGGGCCCAGCTAATATTTGGATGGACGACCGACCGAGGAAAACCGGGTGCTATTGGTTGTAAGGACACGCAAGTTGCTAAAGTGGCGTCCAATTGAGAGACTTGCACCGGGCCGTGGTGCCACACGACATTTCTTTTTTATATCTCGGCCATATCCTTGCCTACCTTGATTGTTCATTTTAACTGGGAAGTGACAAAATACACGCTGAGATAATCAGTTGACTAGAAATGGAAAAGGGAATGGTCAGTGCTAGAAACTCGTTCATTTAACACGTCATCTGGTTTCCAGTCACACGCTTCCGTAATTTCTTTCTCGAGACGAGCATAAAATTTTCTTTCTAAATACATTAACCGAGTCCTTGGTTATTGCCATTAATTCAGAATACAATTGACCTTGGAGAGCGCCAACTTACACCATCGGCAGATATGCTATATACGTCCATCTAATTCTACTAGTTCTCACATAAAAGATCAATTTCAAAAAATGGTTCAAATGGCTCTGAGCACTATGGGACTCAACTGCTGTGGTCATAAGTCCCCTAGAACTTAGAACTACTTAAACTTAACTAACCTAAACACATCACACACATCCATGCCCGAGGCAGGATTCGAACCTGCGACCGTAGCGGTCGCGCGGTTCCAGACTGTAGCGCCCAGAACCGCTCGGCCACTCCGGCCGGCGAAAAGATCAATTTATTAGCTTTTTAATTTTCATATTAAGATAATTTTAGATGTCTTCTTCCCGTGTTGCAGCAGGCCGTTGGTGGCCGAGCGGTTCTAGGCGCTTCAGTCTGGAACTGCGCGACCGCTACGGTCGCAGGTTCGAATCCTGCCTCGGGCATGGATGTGTGTGATGTACTTAGGTTAGTTAGGTTTAAGTAGTTCTAAGTTCTAGGGGACTGACGACCTCAGATGTTAAGTCCCATAGTGCTCAGAGCCATTTGAACCCGTGTTGCATAATTTGGTTACTACTGTAACTAAGGTTTCCATACGTCCGGATTTCACTGGATTTGTCCTAGTTTTGAGGACATCTGGGGTCATGTTGCAGGTTTTTATACGATTGCCTGGGGTAAACTCTGACCTTTTTATATGGAGATATTAGGTTGATTGGAAATAGATTTTAATAAAATCTTGGGTAAATTCTCTGAATTAAGACTGGCTCGTATTTAGTTTTTTTTCATTTTGTATTAAAAAGAAAAACCTTGTCGTCGACAGACTGTATGTTTCCGGTATAATAACCCGATTTGACCGAAATGTCGGAGTTTCGGAAGTCTTTGCCCGGGGCCAGCAGTTTAAATGATAGCAGGCTTAACTGTAACTAGCCGCCTGTGTGTCTAAAATTTAAACGTGTAAGTCAACTCTGAAATTTATGGGTAGTAGTGTCTTGCTTCTGAATAACAAACGCTTTTCCCGAGCATCATCCCATAAATAGAAGACGGAACTACTAGTAAAATATGTACCCATAATTACAGATCGTACGTTGGCTTTCAGCACGCAAATGGAAACGTAATGGAGAAATATCCGGAAAGATAGTAGAAGGACATAAAACAAAGCAGACATTGTTAACAGCCAAGTAAATTAAAAAAGTATATAATGTCCGAAAGTTATAAGTACACACTGCGGCAATATCAACTAAAAGAACGCTGTGTGTTGTGTTGCATTGACCCGTAACTACTTTAAATTCCCCGGGCGGCCTTCTGCGCAGCAAAGCATCTAGAGTCACAGATACTCCGTTCCGTAAGTGATACAAGCAGACTCAAAATTATTTATTTTGTATGCCATTTGATGCTAATATATTTGCATACAGTGTTTAATAAAGATTACTTGGTTATATACACATAAGGACGACTATTATTTGACTGTCCCGTAAGTAACACTGAATTAGTCTTGCATGCGACTTTAGTAGTCAAGCGAAATCGAATAATTGTCAAACACTTAAAAGCGTATGTGTTGTGAGTAGGAAGCGCACTGGATGTCAGTCTGGTGTGAAGTGGTGGTGTACCTCGGAATGAAATTGTAGCAGACTTAATCGAAAGTTTGTCTCTCGTGAGTTGTTGCTGTAAATTAACAGAATGCTGGTGCGTGACAGGATTTTTCGTTTTCTGATATTTCTAAAATTGTGTTGTTTAGTATGTTGCTATAAATCAGACATTATGATCACTGATGAGGGTATTGTTACGCGCGATCAAAATTCAATATTGAAAGTTAATAGAAGCAATGGAATTTCACGAAATGTGGGTAATTTGCTGGAAGAGTGTGAGGACTACTGGGTTTGCTTTACATATAGAATGTTAAATAACATAAGCGATATAATGAAGACAAATAATTTTCATTTGACAGAAAGTATTTCTTTAAATCGTATACCGGTACACAGAAACAAAATGGAGAATGAAATTATGTCTGTTTACGACGAACAGAAAAAGTTAATAGCAAGTGCAGGTAAAGGCTACGGACAGCTGACGGCGGCACTTATAAACAGTACACTAAAACTTTTTAGAACACATTTTTTAACGTGGAACGTACTACCTGGAGTGAGTCTTAGGGTTTACCGAAACCTGGAACATGATGGTGCTTGGGACGCTGCAGTGGAACTTCAAGAAAGCAAACAAGGTAAATTTTATTGCCACACAAAGAGCTTTATTTTTGTGGAAATCAGGACTTGATCGATAGCCTTTTTAGTCCAAAAGGTGTTGACACAAATTCACATATTATTTTGGTTTTCTTCGTGTAGGATTATTTCTATAAACGTTTGCAACTTTTTTTAGTATTCTATGTGCCGTGTGTTGTCAGTGATCACAGTGACCTTTCTCTAATTTCACTGGCAAATGTTTTTCAAAAATGGTTAATAAATTGCAAAGTTTCCATATGGTGGCAGAGAGCTGCCTTATTTTTGTTGATAAACATGATTGGACAAAGTGAGTATATCTTATGGTCGTCTTTGTCCTGTTTATTATTATAGAGGTTTTATTTATATTTACTTATTTATCCATCCATCCTTCATTCTTCCTTCCTTCCTTCCTTCGGTACTGATACTGAATACATCAAGGCATACTTGGATGTATTAAAAAGTATTTCGTAGGAACATTAAAAATAATTTTAAAAAAATTAAAAAAAAAGAAAATAAAACGTAGTTCCCCAGGCATTTGGAAGAGAGATGTAGAGTTTGCACCATGTAACAAATATTACATACATCCCTAAGCATAGTAATACCAGACAGATTTAAGAAAATATATGTACAATTTTGCATAGATACGGTGTCCAGCACACTGTCTTTACATTGACTTTGCAGAAGAATTTCTTGTTTAAGAATTCTGTATAATAGAATCTAAGAACTCATTTACACTGTATTAACAGGCTGAGACCAGATGACATCTTAGTTTTTGTTTGAAAGCAGACACTGTTTTTAAGTTCTTCATACTGCTTGGAAGTTTGTTATAAAATATACATCCATCTATTTTAGGTTTCTTGTCACGCAGCTTAAGTGTGTCTATGTACATGCAGCAGTTTTCTTTACATTGAGTGCTATAATTATGTATATTTGTTAATCATAGCTGTGCAGTTTATTTTTAAGAACATAATAGCAGTGTCAGTATTTGTAATTCGTTGAATTTATTTCTGCAGGACTGCTTTGGTGACAGCTTTGCAATGTATCTAATCACTTTCTTTTGCAGTACTCTCCCTGTGTGTACATTAGCTGCACTGCCCCACACAGGTGTACAATAAGATATGTGCAGATAAATTAGACTACAATACAATTTTAATGAAGTGTCCTGATCAACAGTTGGAGAAATATATTTGTGTTAATTTTTGAGCATAATTTATCTAGAAGTGTTTCTCATGTAAGGAAACTCGCCATCATCAATCCTAGAAACTTCTGGAATACTTGGTCCCCAAGCTTGATATCAAGATCTATTTTGACTTCCTTATTTGCTTGTATTCTAATGAAAGTTGTTTCACTTCCATTTGAAAAAGGCTTCATCCCTCAAAATATTTGTATGCTCTATCCATCTTTAAATATGCCCTCATTAAGAGCCTTTCCAGATTTACTGGTGACTAGTAGAGGTGTGTCATCAGCATATGTGATCACTGTTTCATTTACAGCTTCTGGCATGTCATTTACATATAGAATAAATAGTAGTGGTCCCAATACCAAACCTTGCAGTGTCTCATGTTTTACCTTTTTGAATGCTGAAAACAAATTTACCTGCCTGTGCTCACTTTATATTTTATTTCTACACATGTTTGCCTATTTTTAATAAATGTCTCTATGATACTGTTTGCTCTGCCTCTTATACCATACAGGTTTAATTAATGTATAAGGAATTTGACAGGCCTTGCTAGGTATTTGGAACTTTAGTCAATTATTTTGGGAGACATGCTATCTAATACATCAGAATTTCTTTTAAAGTATTTACTTATACCTATGACTGTTTCATATTGCACTGGCCTGTTATTTCACAAGTCTGTTTACAGTAGAAGGATGTAGCATGTCATCTGAAATGCTTACTTCTCCATATTATGCAGCTAGTCATTCTTGACCTAGCTCTTCAAAACCTTCACCAGAAATAGAAACAAAAGGTCTCATATGTTTGACACATACTGCAACACATTTTACTTTTATACTATTTTTTTTTATTACTGTCGGTATTCCTTAAGAAGCTCTACAGTGTCGGAGTTCTTTCAGCTCAGTTTCTTTAAATGAGTTGTTAATGACTGGAAACACAACAATGTAAAGCAGGCATAGTCCATCAGTTCAGGCAGGCTAGAAAAAAATCTTACCTTCATAGTCTCGAATGTTATTAAATCTAGCATATGTTAAAATGAAGGACTAAGTAAGGAACATGTATTTTTTTTCTCAAAAAAAAAAAAAAAAAAAAAAAAAAAAAAAACATCATCTGCTCAGAGATACAGCCCTCCAAAGATGACACTGTGCATATCATTTTGAAGATGCGAATTTTGGAAAAAATTTTAAAATGCTGTACCTCTAGAACAGTTCTAGATATTTTGGTTGCTTCTTTTATTTGAAAGATAGTTGCTTTATAATTACAAAGAAATCCTCCATTGGACTTACCTGTCATAGTTCTTTTACTATACCATTCTGAACTTTTTTATACTTTATGCAAAAAAAATTTTTTTCAAAAATGCAAATCCATAATTCTCCCCACCACCTGTCGATTGGTATCGCATAGTTCTACATTTCCTGAAAAGGAGAGCTTCCACTTTTAGGTTGAGGAGGTTTCATAAACAATTGAAATTTTTGCCATACATAAAACCTGTTTTACTATCACATAACAGGCTAATAAAGATCAAAACCTACGCATAATTTTAGTTTTGAAAGATGGCTAAGAGATACATTTTTCAAGCATTTTAAATGGTTCCAAAATGTATGTGAAACGTCCAAAGACTTAAAGGTTTCAATTTATAAAACTTCTGTGCACTCTGTTTTGTATTGAAACTAGCCAGTCAATGAACTAAAAATGTGTTCCATTGCTTCAGTGTCTTCCTTTGATATAGAGTGATGTCTTCCTGTTGAACCAATAGGAACTGGAGCACTTTACAATCTTCAAAACATTGTGAAAAGGAGGTGAGCACTGATGGTGTTGTTGCAGTCCTTCAGCTGGAAACCTATATCAATCAGCTGGTCCATGTGGTAGCATAGGGACCGATGACCATAGCAGTCTGGTCCCTTTCATCCCCCAAACCAGCCAACCAACCATGTGGTAGCATAAATTTCACTACAGACTCGATTAACTCGTAACTGGTGTCTCCAATCTCTGCAATCCACCAGTCAGTCGTACACACATGGCACAAACATCCCCCTTCTCACTCAGGTTGTGAATCTGAATGTTATCCTGCTGTATCTGAGGTGTTCACCGAATGAACGAAATTTCTTCTTTCTTGTTCTTTAAAGTGCATGCAATATGAGTTTGCCCATCACTTAGTCCAAAAATGTGTCTTCTGAATTTCTTTCACAGGAGTAGTTTGTTTGGACCATTCTTTTTTCTGCTTGCAGAATTCTTCTATTTTCTCTTTGGACAAAAGAATGAGGGCTGTGGATGTGTGAGATTTCACGACTCTTGTAAAATCCTCAGCATTCTGAATCACAGCTGTATTTTGTCTGGAAAGATTGTTTTGTTAGCATGGTGCTTCAGCAGGCCTCCTACACCAACCCAAGGCCCCTTCTCGTGACCAGTAGCACTGTATACCCAGTCAGTTGGCACAAGTGACTTACTCAATTCCAACAGCTGGTAGCGATTTTTAAAGTGACAGGGACACCACCACAAATAATTATCTTCTCTGCCCCCGTTTGCAGTTGAAGAATTTTGTCTATTGCTAGCAAAGCATGTGCTGAGTCATGTCCTGTGTTGTCACTTATAACTGCAACAATTGTGGTCTTGTTTTGAAAATCTGTCACTCCTGTAAAAATTGAAACCTGGTAATTACTCCAATGATACCCTTGTACTTCTTGTGGGAGAATTACTGACCAGTTCTCAGCAAAATCGCAGAGAAGCACTAAACATAGTTCTTCAGCGTGTACACACCCTTCCACTTCTGCAATGTGTTTTTGCTGCAATTTCTTCAGGTGCTGATGTGTTACTGCTTTCACTGACCATTTACCAAGTTTATCAGTGAAACTCACAGGCAATAATTTTCATAATTAGCGTATTTTCCTCCCATGTCACATATGTAATTTCTGCCAAGTTATCTGGTATCTGTTCCAGGCCAAGTGTCTGTAAAGACAGTCCTCCCTTTCCAGGGTAGTCATCACATTCTTGAAATAAACAAGTCTCTCCTTTACGTCACAGACCACTAATGACTTCACACGCCCGACCAAGGTGTCATATGTCACATGCTCCAGTAAGTTGTTTAAAATTACCACACAACGTTCAAAATTCATGCAGTACACCCATAAACAGACGTACCTAGGTGGGTGTGGAACTACCCACTTAGGTTGTAATGCATAAAATTTTAATCTTCGAATATGTGAAGTTGCTCCTATAAATTGCAAAAGTTTCTTTGATACTGTAAGTCATGTACCTCTTCACTTTCACAACTTTTTGACCTTCAACTGTTACACGTGTAGTGTCTTTTTTGTTGGTACTTTGGCGGGAACAGATCCATTTATCTTCGATATAAAGTGACTGCACTATTTGAACTTGAGCTGCTTCTACAGGATGGCCATAATATTGATCTGATCTTCCAGAGACTCCTTTTACAGACATCTCATTTCTTGATTTGTCTACCATGTACTTTGATACTGATGGAACGTGGTTCAAAATTGTTTTCTTTGAAAATGTCTATGGAATAATAGTTAAAACTTGCACCTTTTCACTGTAGGATGCACAATATTCAACAGCTGAATTAGTATTTGTGAAAAATTCCTTGCAAGAGTGCTTTGGTCAATTTTCTCCTGAAGATGGGATTTATACTTTGAAAAGTGTGGTCAGTTTTGCTGTAGTGTATTCATCCATAGCTTCAGTAATTTCTCTGCGCTTTCTTGAGGCATAGAGCTTATGACTCGATTTCACTGACCACAGTTTCTTAACAGGACTAACACCAACCTCTATAGTTGACACATTCAGGGTATTTAATTCTTCCTCTATTGATGCAAAAGCTGCATCATCTGCACCATGGGAGGCTTCACCTTATTTAGATACTATCATTGTTGTTGATCTGTCAAAACATTTAGAACTCAAAAAGTCATCACTGGAAACATCTACACTTTGAAACAGAGTCTTCAAATTAGAACACTTATTCCCAACCTGAACAAAGCCTGTTTTTTTAATCACTCATTTATGGATATGCAAATAGTCAGCACAATTCATTCTCCTGTGGCCCCAGTCAGAAGACATTTCAAACAGTCCTTTTCACAAAACACATTGCAAATGTGTCAACTGGCAAATTAAAAAAAAAAAAAAAAAAAAAAAAAAAAAAAAAAGCACTGAAAACTACAATACAGAAACCTGCAATGAACAACCATGACAAAGAAACTGACAAGAAACTACAACAAAGTGTAAGAAATATCTGCAACAATGAAAGTGAAAAGAAATAACTGCAATAAATACAATAAAAATAAACATTGCAACAAATAAATTATTAAGAAACTACTTCAATGAAGACATACATTACCCTTGGAAGTTAAAAAAAAATTATTTTTTAAAATAAAACCTGTCCAACTTGTAAATGTAAGCTCTCCTTTACAGAGAGTATAGTACTACACGGTACTAATCATGAGGAAAAATCTAACTTTTCTGGATTGGCATTTTTTGAAAAAAAATTTTCTATAATTTTTAAGAAAAATTCAAAAGGTGACAGTAAATGAACTTTGACAGATATGTCCAAACGGAAGATACCATTGTAATAAAGCATTTATCTTTTAAATAAAAAAAAAAAAACACTAACAAAATATCTTGAACTGTTACAGAGATACAGCATTTTAAAATTTTTCGCAAAATTTGCATCTTCAGAATGTTGTTCGCAGTGTCATCTTTGGAGGCCTGTATCTCAGGGCAAGAAATTTTTTTTGAGAAAACAAAAATTACATGTTTCTTACTTACTACTGAATTTTAACATGTGCTAAATTGAATAACATCTGAGACTATGAAGGTACCTTCCCCCCCCCCCCCCCTCCCCCCCGCCTGAAGTGATATGGATTATCCCACCAATTTATGCAGGATACGTACCCAGTAAACTTAAGTCTTTTGTGTACAACCAACAGAAGTATATCCCATAGTTCACTTTTTAGACCCTCATATTTCTTCATTGTCTGCACATCTACACATCTCTCTGTGATAAGCTCTCAAGGGATTGTCAGTTTTTTGTAAATGTGACAATTTGTGCAATCTTTCTGAACAAATTAGTACATAGGTAGAAAAGTTTAAAAAAAAAGAGACAATAGCAATACCAGGTAACAATTACATCATTCATAAGTTCAACATAGAAAGTTAAAAATAAAAAAATTAGTATCTACTTAATTGTTGAATTTTGTTGTTGTTGTTGTTGCTGTTGTTGTTATTTTCAGTCTGAAGACTGATTTGATGCAGCTTGCCATGCTACTCTACTCTGTGCAAGCATCTTCATACCTGAATAACTACTGCAACATACATCCTTTTGAATCTGCTTACTGTATTCATCTCTTGGTCTCCCTCTGATTTTTACCCCAGATTTCTCTCTTAGTACTAAATTGGTTAGCCCTTGATGTCTCAGAATTTGTACTATCGACTGATCATTTCATATAGGCAGGCTGTGCCCCAAATTCCTTTGCTCCCCAGTTCTATTCAGTATCTCCTCATGGGTTACATGATCTACTCATCCAATCTCCACAATTCTTCTGTAGCACCACATTTCAAAAGTTTCTGTTCTACTCTTGTCTAAACTGTTTATCATCCATGTTTCATTTCCGTATATGGCTACATTCCATTCAAATGATTTCAGAAAAGACTTCCAGACACTGAAATCTATATTCAGTGTTAACAAATTTCTCTTCTTGAGAAATGCTTTTCCTGTTACTGGCAGTCTGCATTTTATATCCTCTCTACTTTGTCCATCATCAATTATTTTGCTGCCCAAATAGCAAAACTCATCTACCACTGTGTATCTCATTTCCTAATCTAATTCCTTCAGCACCCCCTGATTTAATTAGGCTTCATTCCATTATTCTTGTTTTGCTTTTGTTGGAGATAATCTTATATCCTCCTTTCAAGACACTGACCATTCTGTTCAACTGCTCTTCTGAGTCCTTTGCTATCTGTGACAGAATTGCAACATCATTGGCAAAACTGAAAGTTTTTACTACTTCTCCCACGACTTTAATTCCTGCTCCAGATTTTTCTTGGGTTTCATTTACTGCTTGCTCAATATTCAGATTGAATAAAGTCGGGGATAGGCTACAACACTGTGTCACTCCCTTCCTTCTCAACCACTGCTTCCCTTTCATGCCCCTCGACTCTTATAATTGCCATCTAATTTCTGCACAAGTTGTAAATAGCATCTTCCTCCCAGTTATTTACCCATGCTACCATCAGGATTTCAAAGAGAGTATTCCAGTCACCATTGTCAAAATTCTTCTTCTTCTTCTTCTTCTTCTTCTTCTTCTTCTGTAAATGATTCTTAGTATTTTGCAAGTGTGACTTATTAAACTGATAGTTTGGTAATATTCACAAATGTCAGCACCTGCTTTGGAATTAGAATTCTTTTATTCTTTTTGAAGTCCAGTGGTATTTCACGTGTCTCATAAACCTTGCACACCATATGGAAGGTCTTTACTGTGGCGGGTTCTCCCAAGGCTATCAGTGTTTCTGATGGAATGTCTTCAAATCCTTGGGTCTTGTTTTGACGTAGGTCTTTCGATGCCCTGTCAAATTATTCTCAAAGTATCATATCTCCCACCTCATCTTCATGTATGATCTCTTTCATTTCTATAATGTTGCCCTTAAGTAAATCTCCCTTGTATGGACTCCTTCCACCTTCCACTTTTCAGGATTCCCATCAGTGCTTAAGACTGATTTTCCAAGTCTTGATATTCATACCACTGCTTCTCTTTCCTCCAAAGTCCTCTTTAATTTTGCTGTAGGCAGTACCTATCTTTTACAAAGTGAAACGTGCTTCTTATACTTAATTGCCCTCTAGCCATTCTAGCTTAACCATTTTGCACTTAGTGTCAATCTCATTTTCTAGACTTTTGTATTCCCTTTTACGTGCTTCGTTTACTACATTTTTATGTTTTCTTCTTTCACCAATGAATTAAAAATCTGTGTTAGCTAAGTATTTCTACTAGGCCATGTCTTTTTACCAATTTGATCCTCTGCTGCCTTCTCTGGTTCACCTCTCGAAGCTACCTGTTCCTGTTCTACTGTATTTCTTTCCTCTGTTCTTGACAGTCATTGCCTAATGCTCCCTCTCAAACTCTGAACAACCTCTGGTCCTTTAAACTTATCCAGGCCCCATCCTTAATTTCCTACCATTATGCAATTTCTTTAGTTTTAATCTAGAGTTAATAACAAATAAATTGTGTTCTGAATCAACATCTGCCACTGCAAATGTCTTAAAAGTTAAAATCTGTTTATGAAATACCTGTCACACCATTATATAAATCAGTCTGTCTCAAGGTTTCTTCCATGTGTACAACCGTCTTTCATGATTCTTAAACCAACTGTTAGCTATACCAGGTGGCTTCCTCTTTCATTCCTTTCCACCTCATCCGTATTCTCTTCCTTTCCCTATTATTGAATTCCAGTCCCCCTTCATTATTAAATTTTCATCTCCATTAACTGTATGAATAATTCCTTTATCTCATCATACACTTCTTCAGTATCTTCATCTTTGGAGCTAGTTGGCACATAAACTGGGACTTCTGTGGTGGGTGTGGATTCCGTGTCTATCTTGGTTACAGCAGTGCATTCACTGTGCTGTTTATAGTGGCTTACCCGCATTCCTTCTTTGTTCATTGTTAAATCTACTACGCATTACTGGTATTTGATTTTGTATTTATAACTCTATATTTACCTGAACAGAAGTCCTGTTCCTCCTGCCACTGAACTTCACTAATTCCCACTATATCTAACTTTAACCTATCCATTTTCCTTTTTAAATCTTCTTACCTACCTGCCTGTTGAAGGGATCTAAAACTCCACACTCCGATCTGTAGAATGCCAGTTCTGTTTCTCCTGATGATAACATCCTCCTGAGTAGTCACCATCCAGAGATCCAAATGGGGGACTATTCTATCCCTGAAATATTTCACCCGAGGGGATACTGTCAGTATTTAACCATACAGTAGAGCTAGATGCCCTCGGGAAAAATTATGGCAGTAGTTTCCCATTGCTTTCAGCCGTTCGCAGTACCACCAAAGAAAGGCCATTTTGTTTTATGTTAAAAGGCCAATTCAATCAATAAAAAAAAAATGACTGTTGCCCCCCACAACTGCTGAAAAGGCTGCTGCTGTTCTTCAGGAAGCACACATTTGTGTGGCCTTTCAATAGGTACCCATCCGTTGTGGTTGTATCTACAGTACGGCTTACTGTATCATTGAGGCATGCAAGCCTCCCTAACAACAGCAAGGTTGACAATTCAATCTTAAATCATACATATGTTTTATATTAAAGAAGGGTCTTTTCATTGTGTCTTAAGTATCTCATACAAACTGTAAAATGACCTTTCCAAAAGAAATTGCCTTATTGGCTCCCTAAACTTGGACCAGTTATCAAGCATATGTTTATTATCTAGTGGGAGAGCATTCAAAACTCTTGGGCCAATGTACAGCACACCCTTGTCAGATTTTTGCAGTCATTGTGTAAATCGTGCTTTCACCTTGTATTGTATCCATGATAGGTACTACTACTTTTATACAACTCAGAATTTTTACTGACAAAACACGTAAGTGAAAACATGTACTGAGAAGTAGTAGTAAGAATTTTTCATTTCCAGAAAAGGTTTCTACAACTAGATGAACAGTGTACACAACTCATTGTCCTTATAACATGTTTCTGGTTCAAAAATATTTTCTTTCCTTGCAATTGGTTTTAACAAAAGATAATTTCATATGTCATTATAGAATGGAAGTATCCATAGTATGCAGCCTTCACAGTGTTGAAGTTCCCACTCTGAGATAATACGTATGGCAAAAGTTAATGACCTGAGTTTCTTGGGAAGGTTTATTGTATGACGAGACCAGTTTACTGTGCAGTCTGTCGTAACACTCGAGAACTTCATTGTTTCAACTCCTTCTATTGTCTGTGTGGCACACTTAACTGTTATCTCTTCCTGAGTTCTGGCAGTTGCAGTTAGTTAGTTTTATTATAGTTTAACAAAAGTCCATTGACACTAAACCATTTACTAAATCAGTAAGAATAATGTTAATAATTTCTTGAAGATTGTCACACGTGCAACCATCAGTCAAAATGTTTGTGTTGTAAAATCTGGCTATGGCTTTGTATATTGCTGCAGGTCATTTAAAAATACCAAGACCAATAAAGGATGAAGAATAGATCCTTGTGGCACTCCACATTGGAGCTTTTCCATTCTGATGAAACCAGACCATTACAAAGATTCTCTCTGCCATCTAATACTACTTTCTGCTCCCACCTTTGAGAAGGTGACATTTAATTTGGATAGTAGTGTATAGGCCTACTCAAGGAGGAGGGGATATTGTTTAAATCCATGGTGTGGTTAATCAGTGAACCATCATAAATAACAAACAGTACAGCCTTTTACTCTGGTAGTTAAAAAAGAATGATATTTATATTCCTACATAGTGTTGGTTGGATCAGTGACTAACAACACAATCGGAAGAAATTATTTGGTTGTCAGTTTCCCCTCTCCTCCCTATTGGCTACAGGTTTCATTAGCTACTAAGTACAGGCCATCCTCTGGCTTGCAGTCATCGTGCTCCCTTCCGAAACAGGTCTGTCATATAGCCTGTAGGCAAAATAAAGAATTGCAACTATAATCTAAAGCAAATAATTTTTCATAACAATATAGTTAATTAATTTCTGCTTTTTAAGCAAAAAATTATATTACTGTGCTTCATTGTGTGTAATTTGAGGGGAAAAAATTTTCTTTGTAGTTTTAAAGCTTCCTTGTACATCTGAATATGTATTAGAGGCCAAAGTGCATACGTTATGGCAGCCTTAGTTGTAGAGCGAAAGGCTATTTACAATTTGTACAGAAAGCAGATGGCAGTTATAAGAGTTGAGGGACATGAAAGGGAAGCAGTGGTTGGGAAGGGAGTAAGACAGGGTGTAGCCTCTCCCCGATGTTATTCAATCTGTATATTGAGCAAGCAGTAAAGGAAACAAAAGAAAAATTTGGAGTAGGTATTAAAATCCATGGAGAAGAAATAAAAACTTTGAGGTTCGCCGATGACATTGTAATTCTGTCAGAGACAGCAAAGGACTTGGAAGAGCAGTTGAACGGAATGGATGGTGTCTTGAAGGGAGGATATAAGATGAACATCAACAAAAGCAAAACGAGGATAATGGAATGTAGTCTAATTAAGTCGGGTGATGCTGAGGGAATTAGATTAGGAAATGAGACACTTAAAGTAGTAAAGGAGTTTTGCTATTTGGGGAGCAAAATAACTGATGATGGTCGAAGTAGAGAGGATATAAAATGTAGACTGGCAATGGCAAGGAAAGCGTTTCTGAAGAAGAGAAATTTGTTAACATCAAGTATAGATTTAAGTGTCAGGAAGTCATTTCTGAAAGTATTTGTATGGAGTGTAGCCATGTATGGAAGTGAAACATGGACGGTAAATAGTTTGGACAAGAAGAGAATAGAAGCTTTTGAAATATGGTGCTACAGAAGAATGCTGAAGATTAGATGAGTAGATCACATAACTAACGAGGAAGTATTGAGTAGGATTGGGGAGAAGAGAAGTTTGTGGCGCAACTTGACCAGAAGAAGGGATCGGTTGGTAGGACATGTTCTGAGGCATCAAGGGATCACCAATTTAGTATTGGAGGGCAGCGTGGAGGGTAAAAATCGTAGGGGGAGACCAAGAGATGAATACACTAAGCAGATTCAAAAGGATGTAGGTTGCAGTAGGTACTGGGAGATGAAGAAGCTTGCACAGGATAGAGTAGCATGGAGAGCTGCATCAAACCAGTCACAGGACTGAAGACCACAACAACAACAACAGTTGTAAAGGTCAAACCAATCCTGGTAAGAGTTACTGTATGTAGTGCCAGCCCATCCCACCCTCCTCCCATTGCATTTTTCATAGTTCATGTGTGATGTGTGTGTTGATACACACCAAATTAGTTGTTGCAATGTATTATTTCATACAGATTTTCTGAATTTACCTTGCAGTTTTAGTTTTTATAATGAAAAGTGAGTTAAATGTGGTGTTTATGTAGGCACATGGCTATGCCACAGATAACTTTGTTGCAACAATCTTCATTTCAGATTCACATTTGTTGGCTTCACCAACTGACAATCAGATTTTTTCCTTCCAAGATAAGACCTTGGGCTGCATTAGTGATCAGTGTGTCACCACCAGCAACATTTTGGAACAGGGTTTGAATTGCTATCACACTGTAGTCCTGTTTCTTATGTTTGCTCTGGTCATCACCAACTTTCTTTTTGGCTGGTTTATAAATGCTTCAGATGCAGTCTGTCCAGAAACAGGTTGTGTGAAACATAAATGGCCATATACTGTTTTTCACAGAGAGACAAAACAAAATTTTGTGCCATTCCAAATTAGACGGAATACTGTAGGCATAATGCATCATTTGTACTGATAACGTTTTACAGGCACAGTGAAAGAACATATTAGCATTAATATTATTTCAACAATTCTGTAGTCTGTTTGAGTGATGCCCCTCTGCATTATGAAATTTATGTACAGAATCTTGTGTCCATTTGCTACATCACAATCCCCCTGATCTAAAATACTGTGCAATTATAATAGCAAAGAGAAAATAGTAGTAGGAAGGGAAGTGTCTGTGTCTGATTGTAACAGTGCTGTGCAGGTTTGATTTTTATGTTCTTGGAAATTAATACTGAATACAGTGACACCTGAACAAAGCAATAAAAGATTTAGAAATTACACAGTAAAAACATCATAAGTGAGAAAATTAAATTAAAAAGAGTGCATTTTTTTAAATTTTGGGATATAGCAGTTAGGATTTAAATTGATTGAAGTACCAAATGTGACAGAGCAACAATGGAAAACAGATACAGGAACTCATTTGTTGAATGTGGGAATTACATTAGATGTTAATGATCAGTTTTATGTTATTGTTTCCAGGATATTATAACACAGCCTAATACATTGCAGCTATGCGTAAGGACAAAATCGCTAACAAAGGATAAATCAAATTAACTGTAGGGCTCAAAGTTATGCTGTTGCAATAAGTTCTTCATGAGCTTTCACAGTACCATTCATTGCTTACAACATTCTTGAATAGGACACAGCCTCCTGACACATGGTTTCCTTCTCGGGCATAAAGAACCACCTGTTTGTTATGCATCTGGCAAGCTGATTACATTTTGTTACATTTTAATTGAGTGTAGTTTACGTAATGATAAGAGGGTGGAAGCCAGTTTATTAGCGGGACTACACACACTTTTAAGTGATGGCGAGATGAATGTGGCATATGGTCTACAATAATGTGTTTTGTCTGACCTGCTGCCTAAGCCGTTAAGCAGGCGATTTTAGTATGTGTGTCAGGGATAGTTGGCTCATCCAGTTATTAATTATGCCAACGATCTGTTCTTGTCTTGCTTCTCTGTGGCTTTTATGGTCTGGTACCAATATTTTAATACATTAAATGTATTTGCAATTGTGAATATGGACCACCATATGCTGTAGAATGTAATGACGTCAAGAAAAATTTGTGCCAGACCGGGACTTGAACACGGATTTCACACTTATGAGCGGTTTCCTTACCATTTGGCTATCTGTGCATGACTGACGGTCAGACCCAAACTTCCACATGTCATCAACCATGCATCTACAACCTATACTCGTGCATCCATTATGTATATTCCCTTTCAGGTGAGACATTTTACTTGTTACTTGCCCGGTGTTGGTGAATAAATGCGATATTGCAGTGCCTGTGTTATTCTAAATTATGATGCAAAGTTCCTTTGTTCATGTATGCATGTCCAAGGGAATTTTGCATTGTAATTCAGAATAACACAGGCACTGTAATATGTTTTGATAGTCCATCTTGTATCAGTTTTCACTTTTGTACATTTAAGTGTGACTCTGTGCTGATGTGAGGAAGAGTTCAAGATAGCAAATATGATCCTGCTTAGCATTTTATCATGTCTGCATTTTTTTGCATTTTTATTCTATTAATCTTGTGTGGTAATTGTAAAGCTGCTGATAACAAAGATGTTGATTGCCCAACAACAACTGTATCATTTATGACACACAGTTCATGCATCATCCTACAGACAGTGTTGTGTGTGTTACAATTTATAGTGTTAATTTATTAACCTCTCCAGTGATGGATGTTCTCTTTCCACTGTTACTCTTTACCTATGTTAAATATCTGTCATGAGCTGTAGGGCTTGCTTGGCCAGCTGTAAGTTCCTACTTGACATTATACTTCTTTAGAATAGTATTCTGTTGTAGGTTGAAGGCACTTTAATATTCTTCATTGACTCCAGGGGAATACTTCTTAATCTGAGCATAGAATATCTGCAGCTCACGGTCTTGCGGTAGCATTCTCTCTTCCCGAGCACGGGGTCTCGGGTTCGATTCCTGGCGGCGTCGGGGATTTTCACCAGCCCAGAGATGACTGGGTGTTTTTTGATTCGTCTTCATCATTATCATTGATCCCCATTACACTCGGAGGAAAGCAACGGCAAACCACCTCCATTAGGACCTTGCCTAGTATGGTGGTGCGGGTCTCCCACATCATTCCCCTACCTTCTGTCAAGAAGCATGGGACTTTATTTCCATTTCCAGTCAAAGAAGAGATCTCTGGTATCATTCTCCTCCTCCTTCTTCTTCTTCTTCTTCTTCTTCTTTTTGACTTCTGCCACTGCTAATCTTACAGCTGATTGCTAAACTCAAAAGATGGTACATTACCCAGACTGCAGTTGGTCTCATTCCATGCAGTTTCAATCCACTGAGCATGATAAGAATTTCTCCACATGGGCGTTGTATATTTTTCTGTGGCGAAACACAAAACCAGGAGTGTTGTGCATTAGTGTGTCTTATCAGTAAGCATAGTACTTTCATTGCTGACGTCTTATTCTGCTGTTACATCAGTAAATACCACACTTGTGTGCTGATCTCTTATAAATCCATCCGTGAAAAACTCAGCTGGATTTTGGACACCTGATCAGACAGATCTCTATGAGCAGAATCCATATTGCACCTGTTTAAAAATAGTCATTGTCCACTAATGGCAGTCACTATACTGAAAGGTGCATGTTGCCAATCATTGCATTTAAATCAGTCGTAGGCAAAGCAGTTAGTGTACTACTGCACTGTGTATGGTGTCTACAAGTGTACAATTTGACTTTATGATGTTGTGTGTTAAATTGGTTAATCTAGTGGTGCTCAAAACACATAACATGCTTTCAAATGGTTTCCATAAACCATAATGGGGATATAAGCAGTGCACTATCATGTGGCAATTGCTTGGTTGACTGACAAATCTGTTGAAGTTGGTCAATAGCACTTTCTAGTGAAATTTCAACCACTAGTAGACAGTGACTAGTTCATAGGGGCTTATACAATACGAAACTTTTTAGGAGAGCCGAACCAGTACACTTTGAAGGCATGCTTCAGGCCCATTATTTTCAACAGTGTGTACTGTATAGAACTGACACTCGTCAAAAGCTATTTGTGTCTGACAGGGGAATTTAGAGATTTTGGTAAGAATAGGTTCCCAGTTTTAGAGTTGGGTTAGGTGCAGGATTCACTTTTGATTACAGGCTTTAAAATTTTTGGCTACTGTACTTGCAGTTCACTTAAGACCAGTGATTTGTAATTCTTCATTTAAAATGCAGCAGTTGCAAATCCAGTCATGCTAAATGGACTGTAAGACAGTCATTTGCTTCTGCATGTTTCTTCAACTAGTGAGCTGTCTTCTGTGTAGCTCTGCTTGCAGCTGTTAAATTTTATTTCCAGCTGTATCACAATTAGTCACCACTTCTCTCTTGTGGAAGATTAAACAGCGGATGAGAGTTTTTCACCCTTTTTTTTCCTCTGGAAAGTGATGTTGTTACAGACACTCTTAAAAAATGTCATTTGAGTCTTTATCAGTCATTGGAATGAATATAATTTTATAGCATCAAGCTGGATGCCTTCTTTCACTAAATTAGTGAAGCTGATTGTAATTGTCTGAGACAAGATAGAGGTATAAAAATTCTTCTTCTAATTTTGAGCAATGTTTTTTTGTTGTGCTTTGTAAAAGTTGGATCAGTTCATAAAACGAACAATATCTGGCTTTGCAACTACCTCAGTAGCACAAATAATTGGTCAATGATAGGGATATTCAATTGCTCAACAAAATTTGTTCTCAATTTGTATATGTAGCTTATAATTACTGAAAAAGCTGCTGCCCATCTTTAGGAATCGTGCATTATACGTGCATATGGTCTCCACAGGAACATGTTCATTGAAACTGTACCTCAGTAAAACCATCTGTATTGTTGCAGCATGCAAGCCACTCCTCCTGCCCATGATTCATGGGAGGAAAAAATGGATTTATCCACATTTTCATGTACCACTGTTGAAAGAACATCTCCAAACAATTTGTAAGCATCAGTCTAGTGTTCAGTACTGTGTTTGTAACTAAAACTGTTATTCTGTTACTTTCATAACACTCACACTGTGATACTTAACATACACTCCTGGAAATGGAAAAAAGAACACATTGACACCTGTGTGTCAGACCCACCATACTTGCTCCGGACACTGCGAGAGGGCTGTACAACCATTGATCACACGCACGACACAGCAGACACACCAGGAACCGCGGTGTTGGCCGTCGAATGGCGCTAGCTGCGCAGCATTTGTGCACCGCCGCCGTCAATGTCAGCCAGTTTGCTGTGGCATACGGAGCTCCATCGCAGTCTTTAACACTGGTAGCATGCCGCGACAGTGTGGGCGTGAACCGTATGTGCAGTTGACGGACTTTGAGCGAGGGCGTATAGTGGGCATGCGGGAGGCCGGGTGGACGTACCGCCGAATTGCTCAACATGTGGGGCGTGAGGTCTCCACAGTACATCGATGTTGTCGCCAGTGGTCGGCGGAAGGTGCACGTGCCCGTCGACCTGGGACCGGACCACAGCGACGCACGGATGCACGCCAAGACCGTAGGATCCTACGCAGTGCCGTAGGGGACTGCACCGCCACTTCCCAGCAAATTAGGGACACTGTTGCTCCTGGGGTATCGGCGAGGACCATTCGCAACCATCTCCATGAAGCTGGGCTACGGTCCCACACACCGTTAGGCCGTCTTCCGCTCACGCCCCAACATCGTGCAGCCCGCCTCCAGTGGTGTCGCGACAGGCGTGAATGGAGGGACGAATGGAGACGTGTCGTCTTCAGCGATGAGAGTCACTTCTGCCTTGGTGCCAATGATGGTCGTATGCGTGTTTGGCGCCGTGCAGGTGAGCGCCACAATCAGGACTGCATACGACCGAGGCACACAGGGCCAACACCCGGCATCATGGTGTGGGGAGCGATCTCCTACACTGGCCGTACACCACTGGTGATCGTCGAGGGGACACTGAATAGTGCACGGTACATCCAAACCGTCATCGAACCATCGTTCTACCATTCCTAGACCGGCAAGGGAACTTGCTGTTCCAACAGGACAATGCACGTCCGCATGTATCCCGTGCCACCCAACGTGCTCTAGAAGGTGTAAGTCAACTACCCTGGCCAGCAAGATCTCCGGATCTGTCCCCCATTGAGCATGTTTGGGACTGGATGAAGCGTCGTCTCACGCGGTCTGCACGTCCAGCACGAACGCTGGTCCAACTGAGGCGCCAGGTGGAAATGGCATGGCAAGCCGTTCCACAGGACTACATCCAGCATCTCTACGATCGTCTCCATGGGAGAATAGCAGCCTGCATTGCTGCGAAAGGTGGATATACACTATACTAGTGCCGACATTGCGCATGCCCTGTTGCCTGTGTCTATGTGCCTGTGGTTCTGTCAGTGTGATCATGTGATGTATCTGACCCCAGGAATGTGTCAATAAAGTTTCCCCTTCCTGGGACAATGAATTCACGGTGTTCTTATTTCAATTTCCAGGAGTGTATGTTTTTGCTTATATTTATTCCCAACTTGCTGCTTTCTATTATATATTGGGAATCAGTCATGTCTAGTTAAATACTAAATTTAAAGCCATGTCTGACTAGAGTAAAGGGACTGATGACCTTAGCAGCTAAGTCCCATAAGATTTCACACACATTTTGACTAGAGTAACATATACTAGTAACACGCCAACTAGAAGAGAGGGATATGGAAATGGAGTGAAACTTGTAATAATAACAGATATGAAACATAAATAACTTATCATAATATAAAAACAAATGAAGCATTTATTTGTGTATTTAAACAGTACATAGCATTTATACAAGCATAGGTTCTGTGTATTATAATTCTCTTGTGCACAGTTCTTCGATATTTGTGGCAAATGCCACTTCGGATTTAGCAAATTTGATTACTGCTGAAGATTATATGCTAGCTACACTAGTACATGTTTTATGTGCAAAATGTCTAGGGGTGTAATGCACCAATGAAATCTTACAAAAACAGGGAGCATTCTAAAGCACTAGCTGGAAATGGTTTTATAGGAAGTTGTAGTTTCGACTTCCATCAGAAAGAACATACAGTAGTGTCCTTGGGCTGCCTGGGCATTAGGTGGCAACCATCCTACATTCCAGCCATGATGGTGCAGTCAGACCAGAGCACCTAGTGCTTTGTGGTGAGTCATGGATGAGGTAGGCAATAAGTGCTGTAGCATGTGGGATTTGCAGTCATGTAACTGTTCAACCAGATCACATTCCCATAAGGTGTGGCTTTGTAAGAATTAAAAAGATGCTGATGGCCTCATCAGAAAAAGTGGTATGAGAGTGTAAAATCTGCATACTAGTTTTCAAGTTGCACACCATACAGTCAACTTCATTAGACTCTGGGTGAAATGGTGCTGTGGGAAGGTGGATGATCCCTTACTGTCACAAAAGGCATATGAGCAGCACTGCAGGGTGTTATTCCAAACATTTAGTTTGGAAGGCCTGTGTGAGAGAAAACTTGGTAAATAGCTGTAACTGTTGTACCTGATGATGTAGTGTCCATATGGGAAACAATGAGAATATCTCTAAATAATTAGAAGCCACGAGTAATTCGATTAGGGGGTCCAAATAACTGCATTCCCACAGTTCAGTAGGTAGTGGCCAAGTTGGAAAAACTTTTGCCAGTGCCACTTGGTTGGAGGCACAGGAGTATGCTGAAGCAAAGCAGTTGTTGGGAAATTGAGTCACAGGTAGGTCAGTAGACAGGACAGTAAGGCAACTTTTTTCATACTTCTAACTCCACAATGGCTCTGATTTAAGACATAAAATACACGATGATTATAAGTAAACTTTCAAACCATTGTAGAAATAACACCACTGGTCAGAATGACGTCAAATTGCAACGGAATATTATCGGAAAAGGGGGAAAACGTATGGCAGAAGAAAAATAAATAGTTATAAAACGTAGCAATAGATGGCGCTGTAAGCATCATAATTCAGTAGTGGTTAACTACAAATGACAAGTGAGTCATACAACAATGCCTAAGGCGTATGTTTGGCGTTGGCGTTAAACAAGCTATACTACTCAGTATGCATGGGCGTACAGGTGTGACACTGTTAGTTACATAAGCCCATCCATCACTGCAAGGTCATATCACATCGGATAGGAAAAATCTGTTTTTAGTTGTCCTGAGGCCAAAAACCGCATAAAAAGCATCAATCTAAATCAAATTGGATTATTAATTTCCGTGTGACTGGCGCAAAACATATTCAATATGCTGTCGACAATTTCCTGCAACAAGTTGGCGTCACGTTCAGAATGTGTTGCGCAATGCGTGCCGTCATTGCAGCTAAGTTTGCAATTGGAACACTGAACACATCTTTCAGATAGCCCCACAGCCAGAAGTCAGACGGATTAATATCAGGTGATTGGGACGGCCAGGCTGTAGAGAAATGGTAGCTGCTAATTCTAGCATTTCCGAATGGCACTTCAGCACCTGCTTACCTGGATTTGCAGTGTGCGGAGGTGTGCTGTATTGCATTAAAATGATCCCATCCACACACACCCGCTGTTGGAGAGCTGGAGTGACGTGGTTGCGCAAAAGACACTCATAGCGCTTACCAATACCTGTACCTGCCTCTTCGAAAAAATATGGCCCTATGATAAATGATGCTGTAAACCCTCATCACACAGTGACCTTTTCAGGATGAAGTGGTACTGGTTGATTTACGTGTGGATTTTCCGTTGCCTATATTCGACAATTCTGTGTATTGACATACCTTGTCAGATGGAAGTGTGCTTCGTCTGTCCACAATCTTCTACGGCCAGTCACTGTCCACTTCCATGCGAGCAAGAAATTCTAAAGCAAAGGTCTCTCTTGCTGGCAGGTCAACAGGAAGCAACACGTGCACATGCGTAAATATGAATGAATAGCAAAGAAGGATATTTCATAGGATTTTACGCAACATGCTCATGGGTATGTCCAGTGTTCAGGCAATTCTCCGTGCACTACACGTTTGCACACCACCACTCGTCTCCTCCTGCTCTGCTGTGGCCACTGCTTCCACTGACGTCGAATCAACTCGTTTCTCACTCTACAAGGTTGCATACCAAAAGAATCCGTCTTTTTGAACTCCCGAATCATTTTCTCCGGACCCACGCCAGTCATGGGACCAACGCCTTTTTTTCAAACCCTTCAGCACCCGTAAATTCTGCAGAGCGATGTGTGCACAGTAATCATTCTTGTAATACAGCTTTACAAGCAGAGTGCAATCATGCATTGGGATAGTCGTGGCGAACGTCGCAGATGCGAAAGGACGAAAAGCTGTGTACCCGGCATGTTTCCACCAACTTCAGTGGGGCGTGCGCATGACACATGTTTACATTTACGTAGTCTGACACATACAGCGCCATATATTGATCAATTTTCATAGTATATTTTTTTTCTTTTGCCATACGTTTTCCCCATTCTCCGATAATATTTTTTTGCAATTTGACGTAATTCTGATCAGTGGTGTTATTTCTACAGAGTTTTGATAGTTCAACTTTAATTATAATCTCCCTGTGCATTGCCGTATCACTGAAGAGATCACTATTTGATGAGATTTATATCATGGAAAGAAGAATAATTATTCGACTGAAAGACAGGTGGTGACATGGGTAACAAGATCTCTGTACAGTATTTTGGCTCAAGTTGACATACGTTTGAGTCAGAGATTTCTTCGCCAAAATCTATTTTGCAGAGTTGGATCATTGTCAGATTCAGAGGGGACTACATTTGGAAGTATTAAAAAAAAAAGTTGCTATTGGAACAAATATCATCAGTTAAGAAGGATCGGAATACTACTACTTGCAGGTCACAGTCGGGGTGTAAGTGAACATCTGCAACACTGTGGTGAGCAGTAGAGTTGTAGCATATTTGATACTGATGGAATTCTTCAGTTTCTACTGGCATACTTAATCACAAAGCAGTTTATCAGTGAACAGCTGGATATCAGTGTCCAATAGGCACAATATTTTAGGAAGCGACCATGTTACCATTATTAGGTGTGCTGATGAACTGACTGCTTAAGGACTGGCATGGCACTTTCCTCTCTTTCACCCTCTGTGCGACAGCCTCTCTGTCTGCCATCTGTACCCAGCATCTCCTCCCACTGATAAGTTGCTAGGTCCTCAGTTTGTATCCAGATACAGCACCTCTGCTGTTCCTTTGCCTGCCCTAAAATTCAGTTCATTGTGGGATATCTCTTCCGCTTCTTAACCAGGCTGACTGGAAGGTCCCAACAGTTCTGTTATTAGAATGTTGATAGATTCATCAATGATGCAGTCTCAGAAGTTAGATGCGTGTGTCAGAACCTTAGTATGGGTAAAATCCACTTGCATAATTCCGATAGACAATGTTCCATGACTGCTGACGTTTTAGGGTGCTGCAATCTGTTGTGCCATTGGTGTTATTGGCAGAGATCTTAAAACAGTGCACTGTATCTGGCGTGTGTATGTCTAGCTACATTAGCATGGTATGTGTGATAGACCCTGTATTTCTGTAGTCTGATGTTGTCTTAGAAACTATGAAGCAGGCTGTGAATGAGCTGGTCAGTGGAAGACAGTTCATTTGGTCCATCTGGAGAATTCGTGCTGTCTTTCCGGATAACATGCCACAAAAAGAAATTATCACAATGGCCTCATCCGCCTGAGGTTCTTCTTCCACCCCCCCTCCAGGGGGCTGACGGTTCTTTTGTACATTAGTGCGTGGTGCACACAGGGCCCCAAGCTATTGCAGCCAATTCTTCCTTCCCTGGCTGCATTTCCTTTATCCTGCTGTCCCTTCCTGTCCTCGCTCCTTCCCTGTTGTCCCCTCCTTCCACTCTCTCGGTATTATCATTTATGTTGACTTGGCTATCCATCTGGTTTCCTGTATTGGTTGCAATTTTGTTCCTTTTGCCTGTTCTTTCATCCTTCTTTGGTGTTTAGGTCCCTGCTTGAGGTTTGACCTCCACTTCAATATTTCCTGTTTTTAGTGTGAGCCATTTGGGGAAGAACTCCCTCCCTAGCATCTACAGTGTGGATTCCTCTCCCCCTTTCCTTCTCCTCTTCCTTCCCCACTGTAGCCCCCTTCCATGCTGCTAGGTCACCAGCACATGTAGCCAGTCCGTGTGTTAGAGCCGTTATGTACCCATAAGGCTGAGCCTTCTGACAATACAGGGATCACACTACTGATACCTGAGCTGTCCCTCCCCATGTATGCTAAGGAGTGGTTGCGTATCTTCTTGGAGAATCGGAACTCCTAGCAATGGCTGCCGTGCCAGTTGACCCTTGCTGTGGCTGGGAGGCACCCGTGGGGAGAGCCCCTGGCCGGAGTGGGTGGTATCAGGGCAGATGCTTGGCACGTGAAGGATATCAAGCTGCAAAAGTTTGGCCGTTCTCAAATGGCCGTCTCTTCGAATGGTGAAGGATCATTGAATGCTGCTTCGTATGACCCGACAACCTCCCTTTCCCTGGCTACACCGTGGGAGGAGGGCCAGGCTCACCATCTTGGGATGAAAATCTTTCCCCATTACCTCTTCTGTACTAGGACAGATGGGGACACATTCACCACCACAAAGCCATTGTTTTTCGTGGAAAATATCGAGGACATGTTTCGTGAAGTGGAGTCTTTTAGTAAGATGCAGTTGGGCTCCCTTTTGATCAAAGCTTCTTCTTACACCCAGTCCACAGCTCCTCGTACCTGTGATCTTCTTGGAAATGTCCTGGGATCTATTACTCCTCACCAATCTTTGAATATGGTACAGGGAATGATTTTTTTATAGGGACTTCATCCTGCAAACTGATGAGGAACTCCGGGATAATCTGGAGTGGCGTGGCATTCATTTTGTTTGGTGTGTGCAGAAGGGGCGCAAGGACAGCTATACTGATACTGGCGCCTTCATTCTGGCTTTAGAGAGGGGTACCCTCACAGAAAGTCAAGGTTCTGTGCTACAGATGCGACGTGAAGCCATACATCCCTCCAGTTAAGCTGTGCCTTTGGTGCTTGTGTTTTGGGCATATGTCTTCCCGTTGTATGGCGAACCCTCTGTGTGGTGACTGCAGACATCCACTCCATGAAGGAAGCCCCTTTGTTCCACCACTGTGTGCCAATTGGACTGACCGCCACTCCCCTCGTTCGCCAGATTGCCCGGCTTACAAGAGAGAAAAGAAGACTGAAGAATACAAGTCCCTAGATCGCCTGTGTTATGCTGAGGCTCACCAAAAGTATGAGATACTTCATCCAGCGTCACTATCTTCAACTTTTGCCTCTGTTACTTCATTTCGTCCTCCTACCTCTTCCTTATCCCAGCCCCGTCACTCTCCCCATCCCCCCCCCCCCAGAGTAACGCAGCCGTTCATAGGCACTTGCAGATTGTCTTCGGCGACCTGGCAATGAACAAAAGAATGGGGAGTCGTTGGGCGAGGTGCATGTCGTCATCGCAACAGGGTCGCACAAACCAGTCCTATCTCCCGCATGCCGTGCGGCCGCACACAGCTGTGACTCCTGCAATGTTGGAACGAGCGGTCGCTCTCATTAGAGGTGATTGACAAATCACAAACAAACACCTCACTGCACAACTTGGACGTCTGTGCTGGCAGTGCTGACACACTCATCCACCAGTTGGGGTACTCAAAGGTGTGGGCCCGCTGGGTTCCTCGCCGCCTAACAGAAGACTATAAAGAGCAACGGACGACTATCTGTGCAGAACTTCTTGCACATTACAACGCTGACCGTGACAATTTTTTGTCGAATATCGTCACAGGCGATGAAATATTGGTTCATCACGTTCGAACCGGAAACAAAATTGTAATTCGTGGAGTGACGCAACACCACCTCTCCTCCGAAGAAAAAATTCAAAGCCGCATCGGCACCCAGTAAAAAACATGGCGATGGTCTCCTGAGCCTCTGAAGGGGTTACTCTGTTTGATGTTCTCCCTCTTGGTGCAACGATGAACTCGGAATTATATTGTGCTACCCTAGGTAAATTGAAGAAACGACTTCAGCATGTTCCTCGCCACAAAAATGCAAACGAACTTCTCCGTGACAACGCAAGGCCTCACTCAAGTGTGTGCACCCGCGAGGATCTCGCAAAACTTCATTGGCCTCTGCTTTCTCATCCACCCTACAGTCCTGATCTCGCATCTTGTGAGTACCATGTGTTTGGGTTCAATGAGGGATGCACTCTGCGGGAAGCAGTACGTGGATGACTGGGAGGTTATTTATGGAGCAAGACGTCGGCTCCGACATAGACTAATAAGTCCGTCGCACTGAACGGAGATTACGCTGAAGAATTGTGTTTTGCAGCCGGAAGAGTGGGGAATAATATGGTATATTGGGATCCTGAATAAAAGCAACCTGCTTTCAGAAGAAAATCTTTTACATTACATATTGAACGCCCCATGTAGTATTTAATGTCGGTCGGCTGTTCGAGTTTCACAATCGACACCACTTGGTATGTAACAACAAAGTGAAAGATCGCTGCTTTTATTTGATTTAATTTAATTATGTCTAATGTGGGCATACAAAACGAATTACCGCTAAAGTAGGGGACGTCCATTAATTACGCGAGTTTGTTGATTCCCTCTGCCCGCGTGAGTTTTCCCCTTGAATGTTTAATATAAATAATTAAATTTGATCTGACCAAGTTTTTGCTTCACACCATACCTAAAGCCTGTCATCTATGCACTACATTCCCTCCCCCCCCCCCCCTCCCCGTGAATTGGAGGTGAAAATGATAACTCATTGAGGTGCACTATAACGAGTTTGATTAGATTAATTGCTTTGAAAGCTGCCAACTGACCGTTAACACATCGTGGTTTTTGCAAATAATTTTCACAAATAAACAAACACAAAATAAGCTTCGAAACCACCTTCCCCAATTCACTCACTCCATGGACATTAATTCATTCCTCTATTGTAATGATTGGACATATGACTTCATGCATTTTGGTAGTACAGGAGTACAGTCATTAGGCGTATTTACATCCGTCTCGTGCAGCGACTGTACCCTATCGTCCATTGCACACAGCGGCTCCTCAGCCTGACTGGTGACCAGATGTGTTGGTCGAACCCTGACCACAAGTGCTCGCTGGGTTGCATGCAGCGCCAGCCTATGTTTCTGCAGCTTCACACACGAAGCAAAGTACACTGAAGAGCCAAAGAAATTGGCATACTTGCATAATATCATGTAGAGCCCCCGCGAGCACGAAGATGGGCCGCAACACGACGTGGCATGGACTCGACTAATGTTTGGAGTAGTACTGAAGGGAACTGACGCAATAAATCCTGCAGGGCTGCCCATAAATATGGAAGAGTACGAGGGGGTGGAGGTCTCTTCTGAACAGCACATTGCAAGGCATCCCAGATATGCTCAATAATGTTCATCTCTGGGGAGTTTGGTGGCCAGCAGATGTGTTTAAACTCAGAAGAATGTTCCTGGAGCCACTATATAGCAAATCTGGCCGTGTGGGGTGTCACCATCAGAATGCACAATGGACATGAATGGATGCGGGTGATCAGACAAGATGCTTACGTACGTGTCACCTGTCGGAGTCGTATCTAGACGTATCAGAGGTCCCAATTCACTCCAACTGCACACGCCCTACACACGTCCACCAGCTTGAACAGTCCCCTGCTGACATACAGGTTGTCTCCATACATGTACACGTCCATCCGCTCGATACTATTTGAAACGACTCGTCCGACAAGATAACATGTTTCCAGTCCTCAACAGTCTAATGTCGATGCTGACTGGCCCAGGCGAGGCGAAAAGCTTTGTGTCGTGCGGTCATCAAGGGTACACGAGTAGATCTTCGGCCCCGAAACCCCATATCAATGATGTTTCATTGAATGGTTCACACGCTGTCACTTGTTGATGGCCCAGCATTGAAATCTGCAGCAGTTTGTGGAACCGTTGCACTTTTGTCACGTTGAACGATTCTCCTCAGTCATCCCATGGTTCCTCTCTTTCAGGATATTTTTCCGGCCGCAGCGGTGCCAGAGATTTGAAGTTTTACCGGATTCCTAATTTTCACGGTACACTCGTAAAATGGTTTTACGGGGAAAATCCCCACTTCATCGCTACCTCGGAGATGCTATGTCACATCGCTCGTGTGCCGACTATAACACCACGCACGTTCAAAATCACTTAAATCTTGACAACATGCCATTGTAGCAGCAGTAACCGATCTATTAACTGCACCAGGCACTTGTTGTCTTATACAGGGTGTTGCAAAAAGGTACGGTCAAACTTTCAGGAAACATTCCTTACACACAAAGAAAGAAAATATGTTATGTGGGCATGTATCCGGAAACGCTTACTTTCCATGTTAGAGCTCATTTTATTACTTCTCTTCAAATCACATTAATCATGGAATGGAAACACAAAGCAACAGAACGTACCAGCGTGACTTCAAACACTTTGTTACAAGAAATGTTCAAAATGTCCTCCGTTAGCGAGGATACATGCATCCACCCTCGTCGCATGGAATTGCTGATGCAGCCCTGGAGAATGGGGTATTGTATCACAGCCGTCCGCAATACTAGCACGAAGAGTCTCTACATTTGATACCAGGGTTGCGTAGACAAGAGCTTTCAAATGCCCCCATAAATGAAAGTCAAGAGGGTTGAGGTCAGGAGAGCATGGAGGCCATGGAAATTGGTCCACCTCTACCAATCCACCGGTCACCGAATCTGTTGTTGAGAAGCGTACGAACACTTTGAAATGTGCAGGAGCTCCATCGCGCATGAACCACATGTTGTGTCGTACTTGTAAAGGCACATGTTCTAGCAGCACAGGTAGAGTATCCCGTATGAAATCATGATAACGTGCTCCATTGAGTGTAGGTGGACGAAACTAAAATGAGCTCTAACATGGAAATTAAGAGTTTCCGGACACATGTCCACATAACATCTTTTCTGTATTTGTGTGTGTGAGGAATGTTTCCTGAAAGTTTGGCCTTACCTTTTTGTAACACCCTGTATAGGCATTGTCGACCGCAGCGCCGTGTTCTGCATGTTTACGTATCTCTGCATTTGAATACGCATGCCTATACCAGTTCCTTTGGCGCTTCAGTTTATAATACCGGCAACAAATACTTTCTCTGATGTGGCCTTCTTACCAGTGTTCATCGGACAAGTCGGAAACTATAGATAGGCTTTCCTGCGGCTTTACGTATTCGGCAGCAACTTTGTGCCCTTCGATTAATACCAAGCTCAATATTTCGATCAGAATCTCCCGTGCTCTCTGAAAGTTCCAGTTCTAACGTGAGATTCACAGTTTCGCCGCTGTCATTTATATCCGATCCATAAGAGTCGTGAGGAAGAATCTGGCCTGTTAGTTCTCGGCTCAAAGGAGCATTTCTACTATGTTAAAAGCACTTCTCCCCGGGTATTGGTCACTAAGAAAATGGTGTCAAAGCCGTTCTCTCTGAAGTGGTTTAGAGCGTGTGCGATCACTTTATGGTAGCAAGGATTTTCATACGGCCCAGAATAGCATGAAATAATAAGACTAGGTCTTACTTGGCCTTGACTGCCCTTCATAGATGCTTTAAAGGCCTCTCAAGACGAAAACCTATTGAAATCATCAGCGCAACATGTCACCGTGAACAAAGGGTGCTTGGCTCTGCGTGTAGCTATGCACGTCGGCCCACTGTAACAGCATCGGCGTGTCCCATCAGAGTAGGTTTAATTTCACAGCTAGCGACCACTCTTGGAATTAATTTATGAAATGGTTCAAATGGCTCTGAGCACTATGGGACTTAACATCTGTGGTCATCAGTCCCCTAGAACTTTGAACTACTTAAACCTAACTAACCTAAGAACATCACACACATCCATGCCCGAGGCAGGATTCGAACCTGCGACCGTAGCAGCAGCGCGGTTCCAGACTAGCACCTAGAACCGTTCGGCTACTCCAGGCAGCAATTAATTTATGTTGAAAAGCAATTACGAAGTCTTGATGAGGCGGATAAACTTGGTATTCCAAGTGCATAAGCAATGATGCATGTTTGTTTGATGCTGCTAGTCCAGTGGGAAATTTTGAAAATTTGTGGTAAGGTCTTATGGGACGAAACTACTGAGGGCTCGGTCCCTAGGGTTACACATTACTTAATCCAACTTTAACTAACTTACGCTAAGGACCACACACACACACACACACACACACACACACACACACACACACACACACACACACACACACCATCCCTTCCTGTCTGGAAAGACTAGCCGTGGGGATAAGAACCACCTAGGTATCAGATGGGTGGCGGGTCATAAAGAAGTATAGCCCACGACGCGCGAATAGCCAGATTTTATTCATCCAGTATTTAAGAATGAGGCACTTAGTAACAACGAAATTCATACATGATTTCAAACCTTCATGAAACTTTTTCTCGCTGAAAATCCCCACAAAATGATGAAAAGAAAATAGTTCACCGCTCGCTACATTTTTGCTATACTAACACTATTCGCAACACATTTTCGCAGAGTGAATGTACCTACAAAATTATATCATTGTGCGACACACAGTTCAGGAGAAATGACGTCATAAACACTGAGCTGCTTGAAAACGAAACTGCAAGGCGAAGTTTGGGAGAGACTATGTACTGTGTGTACAAAACGTGTGAAATATGTTAAA
Organism: Schistocerca cancellata; assembly: GCF_023864275.1. NCBI lineage: Eukaryota > Metazoa > Arthropoda > Insecta > Orthoptera > Acrididae > Schistocerca > Schistocerca cancellata. The sequence goes on along the minus strand of NC_064629.1, from coordinate 144,023,032 downwards.
TATGTGTAAAATGTATGTGACATGTGCGTATGCGGGCAAAATCGCAGGTAAAAAGCAGCTCCTAAAATCCTTCAATCGATTTCAGCCAAACTTGGTACACATACTTCTTACTACCTGGAAAGAAGTACTATGGAAGTAAGAATCAGCAATCTCCTATTGGGGTGAGGGTGATAAGCTGATGAGAGTAGGACGTAGGAATAGACAGACAGAGATAGAGAGGGATAAGGAGAAGATGGTCAGTGGGAGGGGAGGGGAAAATGGACGGAAAGGGAAGAGGAGGAGATGGACAGAGTGTGGGAGGAAATGGACAAAGAGAGGGGAGAGGAGGATATGGTCTAATAGAAGACTGGAATAAACAGATATCCGCGCAACATCGGGTACTCAGCTAGTGACAATAATAAAAATTGTAAATTGATTCTTACTTGTTTAGTTCATTTTGTTTGCAAATATAGACACATCAAAAAGAGTTTTGCGTCACCCCGGTTCCCAGAACTCCTGAAAATAGACATTGACTGTGGATACTGTATCACAGACACAGTCCCTTTGACTGTTCAGAGATGTCACTAAACCCGCCCGACGATGTAAACAACCACGCATGAGCAGCGCCTATTAGACGGAGGGGGTCCGACAACCGATCAGTTCGTCGTCCACCAGGATGGAGGTACACGGCTCTTGTCCGTAGTTCAACCATGCCTAGACAATCAATACCGCGGTTCGATCTCGTCCGCATTGTTACTTTGTGCCAGGAAGGGCTCTCGACAAGGGAAGTGGCCAGGCGTCTCCGAGTGAACAAAAGCGATGTTCTTTGGACATGGAGATAGAGAGAGACACGAACTGTCGATGACATGCCTCGCTCAGGCCGCCCAAGAGCTACTACTGCAGTGGATGACCGCTACCTACGGATTATGGCTCGGAGGAACCCTGACAGCAACGCCACCATGTTGAATAATGCTTTTCGTGCAGCCACAGGACGTTGTGTTAAGACTCAAACTGTGCGCAGTAGGCTGCATGATGCGCAACTTCACTCCCGACGTCCATAGCGAGATCCATCTTTGCAACCACGACACCTTGCAGCGCGGTACAGATGGACCGAACAACATGCCGAATGGACCGCTCAGAATTGGCAACACGTTCTCTTCACCGATGAGTGTAGCATATGCTGTCAACCAGACAATCATCGGAGACGTGTTTGGAGGCAACCCGGTCAGGCTGAATGCCTTAGACACACTGTCCAGCGAGTGCAGCAAGGTGGAGGTTCCCTACTGTTTTGGGGTGGCAGTATGTGGGGCCGACGTACGCCGCTGGTGGTCATGGAAGGCGCCGTAACATCTGTCCGATACGTGAATGCCATCCTCTGACCGATAGTGCAACCATATCGGCAGCATATTGACGAGGCATTCGTCTTCGTGGACAACAGTTCGTGCTCCCATCGTGCACATTTTGTGAACGACTTCCTTCAGGATAACATCACTCGACTAGAGTGACCAGCATGTTCTCCAGACATGAACCGTATCGAACATGCCTCGGATAGATTGAAAAGGGCTGTTTATGGTCGACGTGACCCACCAACCACTCTGAGGGATCTACGATGAATCACCGTTGAGAAGTGGGGCAATCTGGACCAACAGTGCCTTGATGAACCTGTGGATAGTGTGCTACAACGAATACAGGCATACATCTATGCAACAGGATGTTCTACTGGGTATTAGAGGTACTGGTATGTACAGCAAACTGGACCACCACCTCTGAATGTCTTGCTGTATGGTGGTACAACATACAGTGTGTGGTTTTCATGAGCAATAAAAAGGGCGGAAATGATGTTTATGTTGATCTCTATTCCAATTTTCTGTACAGGTTTCGGAACTCGAGGAACCGAGGTGATGCAAAACTTTTTTTGATGTGTGTATTAAGGGTGGTACTACAGATGGGCCTTTTACATAGAACTTATTGCCAGTTCAGTGCCGCCTGCGTTGTCGACCTGACTTGCTCTGTTCATCAACAGTGATTGTTGTTGCTAATGCTGTGTTGTTCTTATTTAGTTTTTTACTATGGCAGGTTTAAGTGAACAATGTGCAACTGTGAAATTTTGTTTTCTGCTCAGTAAAAATGCTGCTAAACTGATTTAATGTCGAAAACAGCTGACCAAGATGACGCCATGGGAAAAACTCAAGTGTAAGAGTGGTTTGGCCGATTTAAAAATGGTGAAATGTCTTTTGATGGCAAACCTCGTCCTGGTCGTCCATCAACTGCCCGAATCGACATTTCATTCGAGAGCTTGTGCTCACAGACCGTCGACAAGACGATAGATAAACTTTCAGCTATTAGTAGGTTATCTTGTAGCTCGGCTCAGCGAATTTTAACGGAATATTTGGGAATGAAAAGCGTTGCAGCAAAGTTCGTTCCTCGGGTTTTTACTGACAATCAAAAGGAACGTGGAGTTGAAACATGGTGTGCTTTGAGACAACATGAAACTGATCCAAATCTTCTGTCAAATGTCATTACTGGTGATGAGTCATGGTGCCATGGTTACGACCCAGAAACAAAGCAACAGTCTAGCCAATGGAAGACGTCACCGTCAACCTACCCAAAAAAGTTATAAAGTCAGATCAATCATCAAAAAATTCAGATTTGCGTTTTTGATGCCAAGGATGTCGTTCCCCAGATCAGACCGTCAGTCAAACCTTTTATTTGGGATTTTTAAGAAGTTTGCGCAACAGCATTCGTCAGAAAAGACATTTTTTTGCCATCTCCGTTAGACAGGACGGTTTTAGCTAAAAAATGCTATGGTTCTGCCGTCCCACGCACCTTACTCCCTTGGCTTGGCACTGTGCGGCTTTTTCTTATTTCCACGTATGAAAAGGGGCATGAAAGGACACCAATTTGAGATCACCGAAGAAGTCAAGAAAAAACGAGATAGCAGCTGTCAGGCATTTCTAAAGATGACAGCAAGAAAGGATTCGAACAATGGGAGCACCCGTGGGATAAATATATTACTTGTAACGGAGAGTATCTTGAAGGGATAAGGTTGTTTTGTAAAAGATTTTGAAATTTATAGCTTTTAAAAATTATTCCTTTTTTTGTTTCACCTTGTACGTAAGACTCCTAAATTCATAGTATAAACCTTCTGTCGGCTTTGCCATGGTGGGGTAAAAATACGTAAAAATAAAATTTTTTATTTGTTTTAAACATTGATTAAAGCACTTTAATAAACATGTGTTTTATTTAGAAAGTGTATTGAATGTTGTTTTTCACACTTGATTAAAAACATTTTTCTTTTAACATGCCAAATCTTGAGTAGTATTCAGACGGACTGGCTGAGACAACTGAACGAAAAGCTTCCGTGGTAATACTAGTAACCATTTTGACGGATCCCTAAAAAAAAAAAAAAAAAAAAAAAATCACCTATTATTGGTATAAGATATACTTTATTAAGTGTCATTGCACCTTTACTTACTTTGCAGATGAAAGACAACTTTCTCTGTACCTTTCTTTGAACCGTATGATTACGTAGCTTTTCAGTCTCTTGATTTATAGGAATTCTTGTCGGTGAATTCAGCTTGGCTTCCTTCCACAAACGATTAACTTCTTGCTGGCATGGTTGTTTTGACTCATCGGCATACCGCTTAAGATAGGCACTGTAAAAGTTTTGATACAAGACGTGGTGAAGACAATAACATCTGATACTTGTGCTGTGACACATAATGATATCTATATGATATCTATTATTATAATGTAAAGTTGACGTGAGATTTTCCTTGCCGCCCCCCCCCCCCCCCCCCCTGCCCCTCCTCCATTTTAAATTAGATTTTTGTCGGACACCACCATTGCCATTTTCAGCTCATGTAATTAATTGACACACCCTTATATAAAAAACACTTATTTGTTGAAACGACTCATGCTCCTCCTGTTACAAAATATACTGAAGAGCCAAAGAAATGGGTACACCTGCCTACTCATGTAGAGCCCTCGTGAGCATGCGGAAGTGCCAAATCACGACGTGGCATGGACTCGACTAATGTCTGAAGTAGTGCTGGGGGAAACTGACACCATGAATTCTGCAGAGCTGTCCATAAATCCGTTAAAGTACAAGGGAGTGGAGATCTCCTCTGAATAACATGTTGCAAGGCATCCCAAGTATGCTCAATAATATTCATGTGTGGGGAGTTTGGTGAACCGCGGAAGTGTTTAAACTTGGAAGAGTGTTCTTGGAGCCACTCTGTAGCAATTCTGGACGTATGGGGTGTCGCATTGTCCTGCTGGAATTGCCCAAGTCCGTCAGAATGCATTATGGACATGAATGAATTCAGGTGATCAGACAGGATGCTTAGATATGTGTCACCTGTCAGATTCATACCTAGACTTATCAAGGGTCCCATATCACTCCAACTGCACACGCCCCATACAATTACAGAGCCTCCACTAACTTGAACAGGCCCCTGCTGACATGCAAGGTCCATGGATTCATGAGATTGCCTCCATACCTGTACATGTCCATCTGCTCATAAAAATTTGGTATGAGACTTGTCTGACCAGGCAAAAATGCTTCCAGTCATCAGCAGACCAATGTCGGTGTTGAGGGGCTAACTGAGGCATAAAGCTTTGTGTTGTGCAGTTATTGAGGGTACATTAGTGGGCCTTTGGCTCCGAAAGCGCATATTGATGATGTTTTGTTAAATGGTTCACACGCTGACACATTTTAATGGCCCAGCTTTGAAATCTACAGCAGTTAGCGGAAAGGTTGCACTTCTGTTATGTTAAATAATTGTCTTCAGCCATCATTCATCCAGTTGTAGCAGAATCTTTTTCTGGCCACTGTGATGTCAGAGATCTCACGTTTTATAGGATTCCTGACATTCATGGTACACTAGTGAAATGGTTGTATGGGAAAATCCACACTTCATTGCTAACTCAGATTTGCTGTGTCCCATCGCTTGTGTGTCAACTATAACATGTTCAAACTTGCTTAAATCTTGATAACCAGCCTTTGTAGCACCAGTAACTGATCTAACAACTGCACCAGACACTTGTTGTCTTATATAGGCATTGCCGACTGCAGTGCCGTATTCTGCCTGTTTACATATCTCTGTTTTTGAATACGCATGTCTGTACCAGTTTCTTTGGCACTTCAATGTAGATGTACTAGTTAAGAAAACTTCATGGTGTGTGCCCAACAAGTAACAACAGTTTTATCACATTGGATGAATGGTAAAGGAAAGCATACGGTACAAACAAAAAGTGTTCATTTTTCTATAAATAGATTCGTTAAGGCCCTGACTATATGTTAAACTGTTAAAACAATTACAACACTTAAATAATCAGTCTGTAATATTTTATTCTGTATGTTATCACAGTTTGTGAGTACTTCCAAGTACAAAATGTCCTGAACTGAGCTACATTACGTTACCTATCTGCTGACAGTTTCACAGTACCTTTTTTTTCCCCCTTGATCTACTTCCAGTAATGAAGTTTGTAGGTGCATATACACGCCTTTGCTTTGATTAGTGTGATGTTGTATCTTAGTATTGAGTTCAAGGTTGTAGTCTATGCTTAGAAGAATACAAATAAAAACATAAACTTGGAGGCTATGATGTCGGTAGAAACACGTATAATTCAGATCTGCACCAAAAACAGATCTATCACATACTGTTTGTCATGTTCATACCGAGACGGGTCCATTATTGATTTTATATACACAGGAGACAAAGAATTACTTACTTTTGTGATTGAAAGTGAATCTATTCTTGCATGGTGTTTCAAGAGGGAATCTATTCTTTGCATGGCATTTCAAGAAAAACTGCAAAAACGTCTGTGAAGGCTAAACATCATAAATATATTTTATTTTCATGTAGTTGTCTAGTTTTTTCTGTCAAAACTGGACAGGCAGTTACCCAAATTCTTTTTTTATAGAAGATAGATGTATTTTCCACATGTTAGTCACTGTTTTTATTATTTCAAACTGACTGGTTTTGGGCAGTGCCGCCCATGCCTATCTTGAGATCATTTCTGATAGTTGTAGAGTAAAATTAGGTACTCCATAACTATGGCAAATGATCTGAGGATTGCCAACACTGCCTGAAACTGGTCAACTTGAAATAATAAAAACAGCGATCATCAAATATAAAATACGTCCCTTCCCAGTTTCCTTTTCTTTTTCTTCTGCAGGTGTTGATAATTTCCCCTAAGTTGGATGAATGAAAATGCCCCATCCTCAGATTTCAGTGTCATATCAGAAGATTAACATATTTTGCATGGGAATTTAAGTTTAAAATTTATGTCTGTTAATGTTTGTGTGATAAATTCCATTTTTTCCTACATTTTTACATTTACCTTGTATAGTGTCTGTAGTACCTGTGCAGATTCACTGGATGTTCCTGTAGAAAGAACTGACTTCACTGAAAGCCATGTGATGTTCACCAGTTAAATTGTCTTTTATTGTTAAAATCTCTTGAATAACATTGTTTACAGAATTTGGAAAAAAGATGCTAGCTGGAAAATATGTAGTTTACATGTTGAGTTATTGAGTAGACAATGGTATTTCTGTATCTTTTGTGTACTGGAGGGGCAAAAATCAGCATAGCATTAAGCAAAAAGTTAAGTAGTTCATTTCACTTCTTGTATTTTCATAAGTTTTTGTTTCTTGTTGTTGTTGTAGGAAGTCGGACGTTCGGAGCACGGCGTAGGATTATGATGGCTCTACTGCCCATGATGTACAAGATGGGAGTTATGACAACAATGCTTGGTGGCCTCATAATTCTGGCACTTAAGGGCCTCACAATTGGTGTCATTCTACTCCTGCTTGGGTTTGGAAACTTCTTCCATAAATTTAAGAGTCAGGGACCTCCTTGGTATCCTCATCACCCAACCGATATCCATGTTCATGTCCATACAGATGGACATAAACAAGCATATAGTGGCTGGCACTATGGCCCTGTGTCAGCAGATCATTCAGAAGTGTATGGAGAATAACTTTCTTATGTCGAAAAGTGATGCCATGTGAGTGACTTTAAACAAAGTTTGAAAAAAAAAATAGTGTCTTGTGGAGGACTCAGGTTTTTCCTAGGAAAGAAACATATGCATTATCAGTTGACAAATATCAAGTAAGTCACGTGTACTTTTCATAAATGGACACCTTGATACTGATGTATTCATGTACATTTTATCAATCTTATGAGTGTTTGATGTTTGACATTTGTTTGATTATCATGGATTTTGTTTAAAATACATTACATCTGCAATTTGAAAATAATTAAATTTGACTGTGCGTATGTGACTTTCAGCATTTTACCTGTGGGTTTCAAGAGACAGGTTTTGTTGAAAAACATTTATACAGCATTCATTTACTATCCACCTCATATTTGGTTGTCTTTCAGAGGTAAATCTCTGTTTCTGAGGCAGTTGTTCATACTAATAAGGGGAGAAGTGCACTATTTGTTTCAGCCAGGAGCTTAACACTGAAACTGCCAAGAGGAGCATCTGTTGAAGGAACTGAATAACAAAAATAGTATCCAATAAAGAAAAAAACATCTTTAAAAAGTCCTCAGATACATTGTCACTGTAGTTCTCTATGGTATTTCATTTGTATTTTTATATACACATTGCATTAAGAATGTGACAACCAGTAGTTTTATGTGTATGTACATGTAATTCAGATGTTGCTTTGCATGGTGCTGTAACTGGGATTGTTGCATTCATCTTATGTACACAAGAAACTGGTGTTGCTCTTGTACTGTAAACTACTTAATAAGATTGTCACAACTAATTTTATTTAAATGTACTGTTTATTTCTGATAAGTTGTCTGTACTAGTCATACTTGTAAGTATAAAGAGCTTCAGCATAGAATCAGCTTTGTGGTGCTGCAGATGTGATTTTTATATATATCCCTGTTCTCACTTCACATGTAATGAAGCTCTAGGTGTCTTGTTATCATCAAATGATGAAGACTTTGGTACATAATTCTATTATGCATTTTATTACAGTTATGAACTGTGATTCAGATTTACATAATAATGTAAATAAGTTATTTATTTATTTATTTATTTATTTATGCAATTAATTTTCAAGTGCAAACTCTTATACAAAGGAAAAAGACTATCGAGGAACGCCTACATGTTCAAGTTTTTGAACAAGATATATTTTTCCTTTTGTTTATGAAGTTTTAAGAAGTTTCAGGCTTTAATGAATGTGCTGTAAAACAGCATTTCTTTGCAGATTTTAAAGCAGAATTATGCAGAGGAACAATGTAACAATAATACAGGCCAACAAAAATACTTTCATTACTTTTTGTGGGTGTTGGACACTTAATCCCTATCCTTAGTACTTTTATTTATTTATTTATTTATCTTTTTTCCAATCACTTCCTGTTTATCACAATATGATTTCATTATAAACTAGAACATTAGTAAGACATATATAACTGGAATGAGAAGTAACTTAATTTTTAAATATGAACCAAGACTGAAGTCTAAATAAATACAGCCTAAGTGGGGAAATGTTACTTTCACATCTTTATTAGATACAAATTTTGTGTCCATTGGATTATATTTACTTTCTCTCTTCTCCTTAAAGCATCTGATACAGCATTTTCTCTGGTGAATTGTTCATTGTACAGCTCTGTGAAATGAAGTGATCATCAGTAGTCTCTTGCATTACTGGTATTGCTGAGTTTCTAATGCCATCATTCTGTAACTTCGAAATTTTAATGAAAGTGCTCCCTTTGTTGCTCACTGATACCACACAAATTAATAGATGACTGTTCAACAAGAGAATCTTGATGTTTGTCAAACAGCTTAACTTTTTTGTTGGATACGACTGAAAGATAGTGTGAATCTTGTTTGTTGCTTAAGCTCTTAGTAAAAATCTCCTTGAATGATACTCCAACATCTTTTTTTGAATATGTGGTCCAACAAACACACATTCTTCCAATTTAGCTTTGGATAGATGAAGAGGTGCCTTCCAATGTTTGCGTATGGCTTTCACAAACTGTTTCATTAAACGCAAAATTAAGGTATAGAGGTAGAAATAAGATTTTTTGGGTCCATGAGGTTCTCACAGAAAAAAATGAATGAAGAGCCAAAGAGCTTTTCGTAGTAGTTACAGTATATATTAACATGTGTAACGACTACCACTGAAATTTCAACTTCCAGTTATTTCTAATTGAAATGGTATATGAAGTAAATATATCATTAAAATTGATAAAATGCATGTTCTAGTAATGAGTGTTAAGTGTAAAAACCAAATGATGGGTGAGATGCCTTTTTTTGTATTGTACTAGAATTCAGCTCAGTAAAAGCCTTGAGAATAAGCAACTTTTATATACAATTTTTTTTATTTGTAGGCCTGTGTAACCTGTCAAAATTTATTTTATTGCTCACTTTTTTGTTTTTAATTTTGTGCTGCTATTTCACAGTTAAGTTAGTAGACAAATATTTCATTTATACATAATGATCGATTGTGTGTTAAAAATTTCAACGTGATGAAAATGTAAATACTGTATCAATTACAAATTAATTTATCATAAATTTGCTAAACTTCACGTGTTGCTGGACTGCTTGCATTGTACCAACTGTGAAATCTGAATGTATTCTTAACCTAAAAAATTGTGGTCATCGTTTTCATATATGTACCTGTAGTGCAGGTTTCGCTGTCCAACGAAGTAGATGATTGAACAGTAACACTAGTATCCTATATACATGATGCTGAAGAAATTGTTACTGATGAATCATCCATGTCATAACATAGAATAATTGTCTTCCAATTTTTAAAATGTACAGTTGATGTTGTCGTGACTTTTTCACATAGGCTTGAATGCATGCTTTTGTTGTTCAGCTAATGTTAATTGTATTGCAGAAGATCAATGTTGTAGCACAGTGAGGTATCTGACAGCACGCTGGGGGAATGAGTTTTCAGCGAGGAGTAGTTGAAAAATTATATGAAAGAAGCTGTAAAAATAAATGTTCTTGGTGTATATATCAGAGAGTATTTTCTGACTCATGGAGCTGTGTAAAGCAATTTTCATTTAAACTGAGGAATAGAACCATTAACCCATCATATTTTTACCTCAGGGGTATAAGTTTCAGCATATCCACATATGATAGTTATTTGATGGGACCATCCATACTTACATATTTTGCACCTACAGAAGTATTCACATTACAATTTTATATACTTTCTTATTCAATAGATTCAGCCATCTAGTGTGTACATAAGTTGAGACAATTTTTTTTCCTTACAAAATAACCACAGCCGGTGAACATTTTATTACAACTGCAGTTACTTTGTGTTGGCTGCAAGTACATATTCATTACCCTAAATTATGCATTTGGTTGCATTAACAGATATTGTGAGAGGCAAACTGTTCAACTGAAACATGATTGCTGCTCAGATAAAGTACACAAATCGGCCTAAGAAAATTGAAACCTATCCTATGGATAGTATTTCGTAGTAGCTGCTGTGCATTTTTAGTGTTATTGTTGTTCTTCAAATCTGTTAGACACAGAGTTCCATTTGCTCAAAAAAATTTCGTGTCTCCTGAGAGCTTAGGTGATTTGCAATCTACAGTTTATACTAACACTATACGTATACCTGTATAGAAATATATAATTACAATAAGAACAGGAAAGTGGGAAGTTGTCAACACCTATAAGTAGTTAGTAGATGATACTTGATTGCAGCTAGAGCACAACTTAGCAGACAAAAATATACACCATGTCATCTAATATCAAAATAATGACTAATAAAAAAATTCAATTCAGTATCTGATTTTGCAGCTTGATTGTAAGCTCATGTGGAGTGATATGGTGCACTATTTGAGGCACTGGACTAACATTTTGGAGCAGCAGAGTTCAAAACCGGACTAACATTTGCGAGCAGCAGAGTTCAAAACCCTATATTCCCCTCCAGATTTGGTCTTTCTATTTTCTCCCTAAATTGAGTAATTGTGAATACCAGGATAGTTTTTTTGAAAAAGATATGACAGTCTTCCTCTCCCAGTCCGGTACAACCAAAGTTCATGCTCCAACTTTATCTCTTCACCAACAAGGTGTTAAACCACACTCTTCAGTTTTTTGCTCTGAACTCTCCACACTGGCACAGAATCAGCATGAAATTCATGTAAAAAGTACTATGTTGTCAAGTGTGATAAGTGTACTATTGTAATGAATTGGCAAGATCAGTCTTCCAAGTAGAAAATCTCCCTGCAGATTAGCCACAAGTATTTTTACTGGTTCACGACAGAAAGGACTATCTTTAGTAAATTTACCTTTGCAGAAATGCTATGTATTTTCTACCTCGCAAGCATTCAGTTGCTGCTATACTGAAGCTGATCTCTCATATATTGGCCCTTTGAAGAGCAAACTGAACTGTAAATGCTAATTTGATATGTATTTTAATGCTGAATAAGATTGATAAAAGAGAACTTGAATTCGTTACATATTTGAAATAGATCACACAATGTGCAATGTCATAACTAGTCTAATGGCCACCTGGATAATTGCCTAAAGAACTATACTCAGGTTTCTTAGTACCAAAATAATTTATGCTGTTGAAATAGATAATTCAAATTTAAATGTTATGTGATATCGCCTTATGAAGAGAAAGTTACATTTATAACTCTTAAAATGTGTATACACCAGGGTACAAGTACTTGGAAAAAATGTCTTAACTTGTAAAACAGTGAATACTTCCGTGAAGTTACACACATTCAGTTCTGTCAACGATTTTTCTGGGTATTGAATATTATTACAAACTAAACATTGTTTCACATGCCTCACTTCCATTATATGTACCCTGAAAGACATTATGTTTTGAAATGTTAACTTGTTAAGAAAACTAAAACTAATTATCATTACTTTTCTTATCTGCTTAGCTTGTCGGATGTAGATCATTTCTGTTTGTCTCGTATTTCATTTATGTATGTTTGTTTAGCAGTTACTGAACTTGGATCTGCTGCAATTTTGGAATAATTTTACATCAGTCAGTTTGGGAGGGTAAATAATGTAGTGTATGATATCTGTTCGTAAGATGGATAGATGATTTTGCATTCTTGTATTTAAACTGGTGCATATTGAGTATTTTAGGTGAGAAAGTATGTCTGCCACTATTGTCTGAATAGGTGTAAGGAAACAACTGCACAGTCGATGCCCACATTACCTGCTGTGCCAGTTCGTTGAACATTAGTGTGTCAAGTATATTTGGTTGAATTGTAATCGTCTGTCTAAAATAAGTGTGCTCAGCATGACACTGTTCAAGCAAGTCAGTGTATTGTACACTTTCAAGGTAACCAACCTTAGTTTTGCTATTATACTTTTACTTTCATATCTTACTTGTACATAGATGTTGGTTGTATTGGAATTTTACATTCATTTTTCATGCTGATAGGGCCTGGTTATTAAATCTTGCTTTGGAAAAATATTCATTGTGTTATACCTTTCATTTAAATCACTGTTTTAATCTGAAATGAAATTGTCTGGGTTTTTCTAATGTGCCCATTTCTTCTCTTAGGAAATTTTATGTTCACTTGCTGATACATTCTTCTATACAGATAAATGTTCAATGATGAATAAGATGTGGCCTCGTACTAGAGTGTAGAACAATAGAGTGGAGGTGCAGTGGTGGGATCATGTGGTGAGCTGAGGCACTACTGAGGCATCACTCGATTAACAGTTATTTATTTCCAAGAGTGTACAATCACTCAGTCTTCTTCCCAGTGAAGCCTAGCAGCGGCTGTGCTGAGACAGCTTCGCACAGAGGTGCAGCATCTGTTGGAGGCCCCTTGCACTTTCTGGGGTCAGTACTGTAGCGTCAGCACAGGAGGGTGCAGTAGCCAGCACGTCTCGGCAGCCTGGAATGGCTGTGGACATCTGGAGCCTCAGTGCTCTTCTTGAGTGAACCTACAGTTGGGCTCTGCCAAAGAAATGTGCATGCCCCTTTCGTTGAGATGGTGTGTAGGTGAAAGATAAAACAGCAACACGAAAGACAGCCTGAGAGGCGGTCACAGCATATGGCTAGCAAAGTGGCACTTGTACTGCCCCGGAGTGTTGGCATAGGCACCCTGCTCCCAAGCTGAACAGCTCGTAGACAAGCAGATTGGAAGACAGGGCCGGTCCTCATCTTCAGTCAATCACTGTGGTGACTGACAGGGATGCAGCGCATAGAGTTGAAGTTTTGTCCACAGTCGGACGACTGTGGATTCGTAGCGGTGGATTCCGAGCTGACGGTGGCTGTAGACACCAGGCCATCGTGTAACTAGTAGAGTTGACCTTCCATCAGTATCAATGATGCAGACAGAATAGTCTTGTCATAAAAATGAGTGTGAGGAGACTGAGGGTTTTATAGTATTTGATGACAAGATTCCCTCCTGTACTGGTGCCTGAATGTGCTCCAATTTTCCCAGCCTGTCGTTATTCTACACTGGCCTGATGATTAGATTTAGGGCATTCCTTAGTGCAAGTTTGCAGCCTAAAAGGCATTCTTGTGTCAACCCTAGGGTTTCGGTTCTCTTCAAGTACAAGATGTTCACTCAGATCAATATCCCGAATATCAGTACCTGAAGTATAATAAACAGTTTCAGCATTTAGAATTGGAACATAGATTGCATCTATTGAAACTTTTGATTTTATGGTGGAAGTTAGGAGTGATAGGGCTGGATTGAGAGGTGTGCAACAACATTCAGGAAACATTTTTATTAATCACCTAAAATCTTAAGTGATAAATTGAAATAAAAAGGCATGTGATCAAAATCTTCAGAAGGTTCAAATAACTTGGGGTTTGCTGCCGGGTGATGTCGTCGACCAGCACCAATATTTCGACATGAGCACAACCTGCCATTCTCAAGGCACAACTGCGATCTTGAGAATGGCAGGTTGTGCTCCTGTCGAAATATCAGCAGTGGTTGATGATGTCACCCGGCAGCAAACCCATAAGTTATTTGAACATTCAATTCACCAGGAAAAGTTAAGGTCTCTTCAAAAGGTTGTTGTTATTTGGGTACATGTCTTTGTTGCATAGTTACCGTGCTTCCGCGGTAGATGGAGGTCTGTGAACTTTCACAGATTTCCTTCTCAATAAATATAATTCAGGAAGAATATCTTCTACTCTACATTCCATATCTTCAATGTAGAATTCAATTAAGGTGTTGAACTCTTCTTGTTGTTGGCTATTCAAGAATATTTCGCCAATTGAAATCGGGAGTAGTGAAGAAAATCCAGACAGCACTTTCTTATGTTCTGTCAACTTTAACTCTGTTATAAAGCAATCTAAAAAAACTAGAACCAAACTATTTATTGATTATTTAAATGGTAACCCCTAGCTTTAACGCTTTCACTGCAGTGGAAGAGTTACTTCTATATCTCGGTGAATAAAAAAAATTTATAATGTTTGTTAAACAACATCCGTTCCTCTCTGCATGCTGTCACATGCAAAAAAAAATCATTTTGATATCGTGAACTATTTATGAGATATGATGATTGTTTTGACCGCATGATTCCTGGTGTGCATAAATGGAATCAACAGTGTCGTGCACAACTGTCTGCCGGGTATAAAAATAGACTATCATTCCGCTCTCAGTATTAAATAAAATTTTGGTACTTTTCCTACCCAGCAATGTATGATCTAAAATCAACCATATGCAAACCTACACAGTGCATTTTTACCTCCACAAACTCTTCTACATTTTGTGCAGTGCTTTACGTAATATGTTGCAGCACAGTAACTATGACAAATAATGAAAGAAATTCAGTCCATTATCAAGCAAAGATATCAGACTAAGATATGCAAAAATCAAATTTTTCACGGAATAGCTGTCTTAAAATTGGATAATAACTATTTCATAGCAGCCTTAACACTGTCTCTCAATACTGGTAGCAACATTAGGCGAGCAGTATAGCAACAACAAAGCTGCGCTTGTTTCGGAAAGCAGAGTCCATATCTACAGCAGTCAAGGGTTTAATATTAAATGGATGATACAAAAGCTACATTTACTATTGTGCAAGGTTAGCATTATTTAACAACAAATCACTCTACCAAGCCAATGCCCTCATCACGTTGATAACACCGGTTCCTGCCCGATGACGGAAATTAAGCAACATTGGGCCCAGCTAGTATTTGGATGGGTCACAGTTCGGGAAAAACCAGGTGCTGTTGGTTCCGAGAACCCCAAGTTACTGAATTTGTGTTGAATTGAAAGACTTGCACCAGACCACTGTGCCATGCGACATTCACCAAAGTATAAATAAAAAAACCTAAATGTGAAACATAACTTCAGGTGACCTGGGCGAATGACACTATCTGCCTCGCCAAGTACTGCAACTCCCTTCTTGCCATCAGTGTTAAAATACATTGCAAAACTTCCAATGCTCCATTCATCTTTAGCTCTCATATAAACACATACATGTGCAAACATAATTTGTCAGTGACCCTAAGAGACAGCCACTGGGTGTTGTTACGTCACTGGAAATAGGCCAGACTTATTTATTAGGTATATCATTGTTACATACTACAAATGAAACTCTTGAGACACTGTAAAGTCTAAAGTACTAAAAGCTTTTCCAGTTTTTAATAATTACAATGTTGTTTAAGCCATGTTTCTTTTATTTCAAGTTTAAGTGATTGCAGACACAATAGTTCCACTCTGTAAATAATGACAGAAGTTGATAAATATTGTCTGTGCCAAGTTAAGCTACAGCCACAGTGGAGTGTGCAGTGCGGGGTAATTGGGAAGGAGAAGTTTGTCACCATGCTAAGGAGGGACATAAGAGGGGGAATGTTGTCTGTCTACTATAAAATGATGCAACTTTAGGCATGCAGATAATCAGCTATGGTATAAATTACACACTGAAGTAACAAGGTTATGTGAAAGCATGTTACAGTGTTGTTCATACTCAAAGAAGGTCATTATGCTATTTATTTTTCAGTTTACACGAAACAAGAGTTCACCGCACTGCTGTAATGCTACAACTGTTAGATCATGTAAGTTGGCAGCAGTCACAAACCTAAGATAGTTGACATGAAGTGTACCAACAGCAGGTAGAGAACCGAAGCTCAACTTAACATTGACAGTTTCTCCTCACCCCCCCCCCCCCCCCCCCAACCTGTTGTATGGTTTCTTCAGCCTTTTATGACAAAATCAGAGGAGAGTTGTCAACAAGATAATCGGTTCATTGTCTTGCCCCTCCCCAGTATACCTTCCCAAAACAGCCCACAAATTTAACTCTTCCTAAACCATCCCGGACAATGAGAAACTGCAGAAAATCCTCCATTTTATGTGGGCATATCACAGATATTTATCATTGCTCAGCCAGACGTGCAGGTAGGTGTTTTGGCATGTAAATCAGTGTTAGTAGCTAGTATGTTATCAGAATGGCATGGTGCAACCATCCAGAACATTTTCTTAGATAAAAGTGGCTATGAAAAACTAAAACATTCACAAACATTAGTTTTTAGTGGCTTGGTCCCAGATGTAACCGCAACTGGTTACAAGGCAGCAATATTTAGTATCTGGTATCATGTAGGATGTGGTATCATGTATGAGATAGAGATGCACATGATATAAAAATTTCTAAGTTTAATTTATTGCTGTTCATGAGAGAAGGCAAATACATAAGTTGTAATATGCTGCCTGTAATTAACTTTTGATAACAAGTCTATGTAATTGTGCATATATAACAGAATATATTTGTTTCTAAAAATATCTCCTCATTTATAATTATAAATAGATGGAAAAACATGAGGGCGCATTAGCTGTTAATGCATTTAATTTGAATATCAGCCTTAAATGGAACTGGTTTATGAAATTGTTAAGATGAAGCTGTGAGTCCTTTCAAATCAATTGTTTCTTGTTTGTATAATTTTTAGTATCTCTTTGTGTGTTAGTCACTTAATTGTCACTAAAACAAATGGAAAGTGTTTACCAACAGATATCTGCAATAGTTAACTACACATTTATTGTAACATCAGTATTATATGTGACTGGCTATTGAAATTGCTCAAGTAGTCACACTGTATTTTCAATTTTTTCTTCTGTTGTGTAGTTTTACTGCAGCCTCATTACCTATATTGTTTGTATACAATCATAAATATTTGTACAGAAAGATTGTTTTTACAATGCACAAATAAAATATATGGAAAAACTGAAAAACTTATGTCTTGATGTTTTATTGTACTAATTTGAATATGAGAAACTGTTTATCTGGAACATGTGAATGATATTTTTATGAGATTGCAAAACTGGTAACTAATTTCATGAAGCAACACTGAATCATTGGATATTAGCAGTTTATGAAAGCATAGCCAAGAAAAATTAATGTTCCCATTTCTGTCAGTTTTAGTGTCAGGATGTAGTACCATGTCATAGTGTATAAAATTTTCCAAAGTCTAGCAAATATTCAGACATATAGATGTCTATTAGACATGTGTAATAGTTTGAAAGGTTTGTCTCTGTTGCTTGGTATACATGTGTGTGTCCAATTCAATTGCTAATGAGTAGGGACCTGACAATGTAGCATCTATTCTTGGCAAAATTTGCAGGTAATACATTTTAATGATTAGCCATACACATCCAGAGTTTGCCACAGTATGTGCCTGAAGATATAGGCTTAGTGTGTTGGGACTAACTAAAAAAGTGTTTGGAATGTTTGCTTTTCAAACACATCACCTTATTTCCAGAATGTCCTTTACTTGTTTTCTAATTTGGGCTCTGTTTGTGATTCCAAAAAATGATTGTGTATGCTGAGAATCAACAGCATTTACCTGCCGGTGAACAGAATGCTTCTGATTTAAGATATTTCTTGGCATTATTTTTCTCTTCCCACACAAGTAACTGCAAAATAGGCAGAACTTTTTGTGGCCATTCATAGCCATTTGATCCATATTTGACAAAGCTACAGATGGAGCTGATGAGGTACTGAGCATAGAATTAGAACAGAAAGAATTCTGTTTGCACGTTAGAAGACTTTCGGCTTGGTCAAAATACTTAGACAGGTTCTGTTGCTCGGCCCGAATAGTATCCATTCTGGGAGTGCGGCTCCAGTTGCTGCATTTAAACATCTGCAATAGATTTTCTCTCCCAGGTAAACGTACAATTATTTTTAAACATTCTTAGGTTATCAGGTTACAACTTGTAGTTAAAAAGTTTTGGCTAATGTTGATGGAGAATTCTTTCAGTAAAGGAAAGTATCAGTTGTTTACCTCTAATATTAATTAAAGAGTATAAGCCATTGTACTGATTAAATGAGAAACTGAAGCAGATGATTTCCAAATGCAGTGTAGCAAAACTACTTCAGTCCTTAATATGGAAATAATATAACAGCGAAAAATGATTTCTGAAATTCGATTTTTGTGTTCTGGAAGTTGTGTCTCGTGTAAACATAGTGATTGTACCAATTTTTAAACCTTCGTTAGCAGACAAACGTACATGTTTCTTTGTTCTCAGATGAAAGGTCCTGTGGCCGAGCCCTGTGGTGTATTACAGGACGTATAGAGACCATTCAACCACCCACCCACAATATAGATGCTGCACCAGGGCACTGACTGAACCAATTAATCATTTTGTTCATGTAATTCTTAGTTTGCAGACACATTATTGTGCATATTATTAAACTATAATAAAATATTTAATTTGGATAAAATTCTCATGAAAAAGTTTTTATTAGGACATTTCATGTTTTCACATTTCTGAGGAAGAATTGGCATTTACTGCAAATTGCGATGCAAACAAGAACATTTTATGCAGATAACAGTTGTTTTTGTCTTTCACACCACTTCTGATGAAATGGCATGAATGCCACACCTAAAGCAATTAAATACCAAAAGTTTCCAGACATGTAATACCCTATAGTGCCCTAGTCTGAGGGGAAAACAGATCCCATCTGCCCAAATCCTACATGCGCTCAAATCCTTATTGTAAATTAGTGTAACTGTCAATGCACATTGTATGGTTCAAAAGGATGTACAGATCACAAAATAGATGCTAAGCACCTTGAGGGTAATAGGCTGGTTCAGGTGTTTTGAAAACCAGCTCTACTTGCTGCCTCAGTGTTAAGGTTACACCCATAGCATATCAACCATGAGAATTTACCATCAAATTGCAAGTTGTTATGCATAAAATATGTTCTCTCTCTGTCATGAGAATTTCGTATCATTTCTTGCTTACCACTGAATTTTATTTTCATGAAGTATCTGAAAGCAATGAGATTATTTCAGTTGTGTACAAAACAAGACATTAGGATACTTTCTCCTCCATATATCCTTTCTCCAAAACACAACTATAGTCTACATGCTAGTCCACTTTCAGCAACGAAATAACAATTGTGTGGCCTTTCAATAGTCAGATCTCCCTGTCTTTTTGCACTTATGCCTTTCACTGGTATTTAAACCACAACATTCTCTTGTATGTATTTGTCTATTGTTTTCTTGAGTTCCTGAGAGGAAAGTGAAAGGAATGTTAAGAAAGGTTGGAAAATGTTTTGTTCAGCAGTTGCAACTATAAACCAGTCACTGATTCTGTAAACAAAAATGAGAAAACACAACAAATTACATGTAGCAGACCAACACAAGGTGCTTAAAAACATGCAGCTGAGAACTTGTTATACTTCGAGATATCTTTCTTTGTAATGTAAACACACACAGACACTGGAACACTCACACTCAGGACTGCAACAAAACTGACTGACTAGTTGCTCATTCAGAAGGGAGTGACAGGAGAAGAAAAGTGTGGTACAACTAGATGTATACATCCTGAAATTTGCCTTACTATAATAAGACTAATTACTTGTGTAGACAGTAGAAAACATCAGGCTGCGAGGAAGAACCTTGCATTCCAACTCATTTGTGTTATGTTTTAACAACTGTGTGTTAAAGATTGTGAGGAGGCAGGGAGAACTACATCAAATTCACTTGTAGTCATAGCTTTACTCAGAACAAAAGCAAAGCATGATCAAAATGTTTGTAAAGACAGTTGTGAGAGATGTCACTATGATGGGATGTCCATAGTGAAAATACAAATACAAGATATAAATCTATGGAAACAATCTAAGAGCATTACCTTCCTTTATTGAATGTATGATTGATGTGATACACAGGTAAAGCCTCTGGGCTAGACAGAATTCAAAAACTAATGCACAAAATAGCTCCTGTATAGACCGAATTTTATAATGTATGTCTAACTCAGGCCTGAAGGTGAGTACATGTTGTTCGTAGAAAAATAACAGATAATGATCTAGTGGACCCAAAGTCCTATCACCCTATATTTGTATTCAGTGTGATGGGTGAAAGAGAAGATAAATTTAATATGGCAGAATCTCATGTAATGAAATACATGGAATGAACCAGTGGCAGTTAGGATTTTGATTATGTGTGTCGACAGAGGAAGCAATAAACCAAGCAGACGTATTAATCCCCAGTTTCCTAAAATCAAATAAGAAAGCAATACAAAAATTGGACATGGGACAGTAATAAGGATCTAACCTAAGCCAAAGGCTGAACAGTTCCATGCACTATTATCTACAATATGAGAACTGACACTAATTGCATCTGGTAGGTCCCTTGAATTTGCTCACACAACAATTTTTTTCTTAACAGTTATTTCTCAGCACAATCTTCCTGCAACGCACTTACAAGCCTTTCAGACTGTTTCTGACCACCGTTTATAGTAGGAAATATGCCAGATATTTCTAGTACTTTTGACAAGCTATGGTTGTTTCGTATGTTCTTTTTGTTATGGGAGACATAGTGTTTGAGGATTTCTTTGATTGTTTCAAAGACTATTACAATAATTGCATGGTGAGTGTCATTTCGAAAGAAGTTTATTATCAAAGTATTAAGGAAGTTTACATCATTATGAAACCACTGTTGTAAACTACAAAATGAGAATGCTTCCCCTTGGAGCATTATTTCATACCAAAGACTTAACAGTTGTTTGGTGGTAGCAGAGTGGTATAAAAGCACAAAACTTTTTATTGTTACCAAAGCAATCGACTTACATAATGCTAAAAGGACGTTTAGTGTAACCCAGGCATGAGAATACAAAGCTTGTCTGTGCAAAGTTTGTCTTAAGCTAGTTACCTTGGGATTTGTTGGAAGAAAAATTATATTTCACCTACACATTGAACAAATAAACCAGTCAATTATGTTGTTGTTCAATGAACATACTGGTGCTTAAACTAAAAATTTATCATAATAGTTTCCTTGCTTCAGTATTTGCAAAAACGTATGAGCCCACACATCTGACCTTTTCAAATGGGTTGCGATAGAAAAGTAAAATGAGAGATTATTCTCAGAGGTATTCAGATCTCCCCACTGCTGGCACCACTAGTAACACGAAGGGTTTGTCCATTGAACTTGATAATTCATAAGAAGCTGCATATTATTGATTAAGAAAAGGGAAACCTTAACAAAGTTAGATAGATAGTCAACTAACTTTCAGCAAGCAGTAAATTAAGAGTACTATAAAACACACATGGCAGAGATAGTAGGAAACCTCTCATACATGCCACAAGCCTTTTGGAATGTTTATCTGTTATTTAGGGAGATTAAAACTACAATTTTTCCAGCCCATATATATAGGGTGGTTGTTTTCCTTACCAGCCATGGCTGCTACCAAGCATATTCACATGATGCAAGGAAAAGGCATATACACTATAGTGAAATTGGTGCTTCTGGACGAATGCAACATAATGTAATATATTGTTGTTGTTGTGGTCTTCAGTCCTGAGACTGGTTTGATGCAGCTCTCCATGCTACTCTATTAGTGGACAGTATATCTGCAGATGAGATATATAGGAAGAAAGTGATTGACATATTTGAGAGGAATAGTCTGAGAAATACATGAATGACGTATACTTAACAAGTCAGTAGAATAAGTACCTGATGGCATTAAAATTATGCAAAAATAAAACTGCCAATGGGAAGATACATGGGAGCTTCATGGCATTCCCTGAGCTTCACTCACTGAGGAGACAAAAATAATACAACCAATGACTGGGAGTCTGGTGTCACCAGTGATGTAATGGATCTGACTGCTGCTACGATCTGTTACCACAATGTTAATTTCCTGTGATAACATATATGCGCCTGCAGTCAACTTACAATATTATATAGTTATAGCACTTTGTTTAGAAGTAAATTTAAATTATTGGTAGGTTATTAGACTGGATAAAGTAGTATAACGGCTGTAATCACTGGAGTGTTCAACGTGACATAGTATATATAATTGTAACTTTAAGAATAGTCACATGATAGATACACAGAGCTACAGACACATTGTATTTGCATCAATTTGTTATGTAGTAGTGAATTGCATATTGTGCATAGAAATGGTGACTTTTTTAAATATAATAATTCATCTGTAGGATCCAAAATGTATTGTGCTAGTAGCTAATCTGCATATCATCTTACAATGTTCACGAGATATAAAATGTTGTAGATAGTAATTACTAGGTTGATGCCTGTTTCTTGCCTTTTCTACTGTGAACTATATGTATTTATGGAGGAAATGTATTATTATGATGTAGACTACTTTGCAAGTACAAGGAAATATGTACAAATATAAGGTAAAGTCTTTTTTCTGCATACGTACACATTTAAGGGTACAAAAGTATTCAAATGCAGTATTATTAACACTGAGAGCTTAATTAAATTAATTACAGACATTGACAAAAGTAAATCTGTGAGGGCAGATCATGAGTCATGCCTGGGTAGCTCAGTTCAATAGAGCAGTTTCTGGCAAAAGGCAAAGCATCTAGATTTTAATCCCAGTCTGTCCCAAAGATGTAATTAGCTAGAAAGTTTAAAACTACTATGAAGTGCATGTTTAATGAAAACTGGTGTATAATTAACTCATTTTAAGTAATTTAGAATCAGTGAGCCTATTTATTGTCATCTGTAGCACTGAAGATAAATAATACTTGACTGAGAGTTATCCATGTTGACATATTACAGTAACGACTCTCAAAGAGTAAAAGAAATTATGTACTATTTATTTATTGCACTAGTAGCCTAATATGGAAAAAGATAAGCACAGTTATAGGAATTGGCATAAAATATTACATTAAACCCCTCAAACTGAATGTAAGACAAAACATAAACAGTTTCACATAAAATGGGAAATATAACTGACATGTTATGCAAAAAATTAGCAACAGTCAGTTGCTGCATTCAGTTTCAAGCCATTTATCCACTGACTTACAGAATTTAAAACAAAATGAGTGAGTCAAGATGAAGTTCATGATCTTTTTGCTGTGAGTAAGAACTATTCATGTGAACCCTCTGAAATTTAATAATTGCTAATTTCGTATTGTGTAGGTATTTCAGGGACACAACCAATATTTGTATCTGTAGCAAGCCAGTAACTTTAGTGTTAATATTATATGGTATAAGAGGGAACATATTAGATTGTATCCTATCATTCCTGATCAACAGGAGCCAACACACAGAAATCGCGAAGATGACAGAAGAGAAAATAAGATCTGAAGCAAGAATTCTATATTCTCTGTATCTTAGGGATCCACTTTTGTCCCATTGCTTTTAATTTAATACACAAATCACATCCCAAGCATTATTAATTATGGAAATATAGTTACCTATGCAGCTGACACAACTCCACTGTTCAAGGATAAAGACACAGAAAACCAAGAAATAAAAGCCGAGTTAGAAGTAAATAGTGTTATACAAAGAGTTACTGAAACAAATTTGCATAACAGCATTACTAAAACAAAGACACAAAGCAATAATGATATGCAGCTGCTTGTGAGCATTGATTTACATCAGTGGGGAAACCTAGAAATATTACTCAGCTTGTCTAAATTTCAAAGTATAAAACCTTTGCAATGAAGATATCAACTTTTGCATAAATGAGTGTACAGCAGAAAACTCCAGGTACACAAAATTGCTTTGAATAACAATACATGAAAATGTAAACTGGGATAAGCTCATCGAATATATAAGTAAGAAACTCAGCTCAGACCTATATGTGCTGCAGAAACTCAGCTACCCAAAAGACAGAAATATTGTGAAACATGATATTGATTATAGTATATATCTTTGGCATAATTTTGTTGGCAGGCACCTCTAAAACAAATATTAACACAGTATTCAAAAAAAAAAAAAAAAAAAAAAAAAAAAAAAAAAAAAAAAAAAAAAAAAAAAAAAAGCAGTAAGAATGAAAGCCAACCTTAAAAGGAGAGAATCATGTAGGCCAGCATTTAATGCACTTAAGAAACTAACAGTACCCAGTATTATCTACACAAACTCTTATGCTGAACAAAATTCAGTGTGCTGCTGATACTCAAGATGTCAAGGCACAACACAACTATGACACAAGGAAATAGAAACTCTTCCATGAGCCAATACATGATACCATGAAATACAAATTAAAGCTATCATACACAACACCAAAATTCCCAGAAAAATGCCCTTGAGAGAAATAGTAAATAAGATAAATTTTTCAAAAATCTCAAAAAATTTTTGATAGAAAACTGTTACTATAGCATAAGTGATTTAATGTGCACTGCAGTTTAAGACAAATTGCAATGCAGTTACTATATCAAAAAGAGATTTAACTTATATGTACAAGTACATATAGCATAAGAAATGTAAACAAAGTTGTAATTTGATAAATGCTTGTTAGTAAACAATGTATTGTTGTGTGTATTACAATTTTACCTGATCCACCCAATGTATTTTGTCTACAGATCCAGTAAGTAAATAGTCATGTAACTAATAGCATGTAGAATCTCCTATTGGCCAGCCGCTGTGGCCGAGCGGTTCTAGGTGCTTCAGTCCGGAACCGCACTGCTGCTATGGTCACAGGTTCGAATCCTGCCTCGGGCATGGCTGTGTGTGCTGTTCTTAGGTTAGTTCTGTTTAAGTAGTTCTAAGTCTAGGGGACTGATGACCACAGATGTTAAGTCCCATAAAAAAATCTCCTCTTGCTACTTTTAAGTATTTAACCCTAAAGGAAGCCATTCACTAAGTTCTTATACAATGAAAGTGAAAGTTGTTTGCATTCTTTCTGAAGGGTGGTGAATTATTATTTGTTGTATTGTAACACTTACTTTAGGATCAACAAAATTTATACAACACAAATAAACTCCTGTAACAAGAACTTACAATTGTCTGTTAATCCATGACACCAAACAATACTAGTTCTTGGAACTCAGTGTAAGACAAAACAGTGTGTTCCTGACAAAGGCCAAGAACTAATAGAATTCTATGCATAGAATTCTATGCACACATTTACTAATCCTGATTTTAAACAAAGTTCCAGTAACCCTAGTGATTGTGGCAACCATAAGTTCAAAATTTTTAGTGCTGTGTATGCAGATTTGAATCAGTTCCAGTAAATATTCATGGTGGTCAGAGTCTACTGGTAGAGGTGAGTTGGATTATAGCAAATGAGAAAGAGTGCTGACAGGCAGCCTTATATCAGCAGTGCTTCTTTCATAGGCATCCTCACGGGAAGTGGGCAACATCACGCATATCAATCTACCATTTGCGAATCTGGTGGGGTTATTAAATACCTTACCCTGCTGAACCAGCACACAAGGCCAAAACATGCCCATCGGGTCCAGAGGATGCCAACAATGCAGAAGTGGCCAGGAGCTGGACAGTGTCATGATGGAAGGCTCCTGGAAGTCATCCAGGGCTGCCATTGAGGACGGTGCAGGATCCAGAGCATGTCACACAGGCCTAGAGACTTTTGGGAGTGGAGGCATCCCTGCAGGACCCTGATTGACATCTAGGCAACCGTTTTTTGTAACCTGAAAGTGGAGAGCATTATGATGTGGCTACAATGGTGATGATAGTGAGCTCCACGATGAGGGAGGCTGCTGACCATGGTGCTTCAACTGAAGTCGATTGCATTGCCAATAAAGCATCCCACATTTTATAACCACCACCACCTTTTGGCAGCCCTAGTGTTCTGCCATGTACCCCTGGCTCCACCTTGGATTCTGCCCACCATATTCTGCCACACTGGGGCGCCCACATAAAACAGCATGTCTGTGTCTTCCTCATGTTCTGGGGTTGGATACAGGAGATCAAGGATCTCCTCTAGGTTCCAACTATTAATGGGTGTGGACCTGTAAGAAACTAGGAAGGGATTTAGCACTGAATACAATTTAGCCAACCCTAAAGCAGGGCTGGCCATGGCACGCCAAACTTCACGTGTGCAACACGTGCGGGCCACGGGCAGCCAAGGGCCGGCCTGTCACTCAGTTTTGCTTGGTCCTTCTTAGAAATACAAGGAACAGTACAAGATTTCATTTAACATTCCAGTGCAGCATTTTTCATTTGGTCGGCACAGCTCTGAGTTCGGCAGAATTATGCCGTCAGTGCTGTTCAACATCTGCTATTTGTTTGTGGTAAGAGGGATGGTTACAGGTCCAGAGGCTGTTTGCACAAAAAGAGGCAGTCTAGCAATCTATCATCATAATCCTTTAAAACAAATGGGAATGACAGAAGAGAGGGATGAGAATTCTCAGTTCCTATAAGTGACAGGTACTGCATATTTGCTATGAAACGACATTATAATATCATGCAGAAATAATTTTAGATTAAGTTGACAATGAAATAGCAATAAATTACAATGATGAACAGAAGGGATTCACTGTTCTGTACATCAAGAAGCACTTTGTTCTAAACTTACAGGCCTAGAGAATGTGAAGAAATTCATGGCACAAATAGTAAAATTCCTAAAGCCACATGCATTATTCCATTTTCAGTTGCAAACAGTTTTCAATGGAACTGAATGAAGAGTTTTGAGACTTTATATATAACTGCAATTTTTTTTGTTAACTCATGGGGCATGCCTGGAATGATATTTCAATTTAAAGGAAGGAAAAAGGAGTGCAGAAACAAAAATTAGAACATCCAGAATGGATTGCAGATTTCACATTTTAAGTGGACTTGACTGCACACTGCCCACAGTGAGACACTGTAAAGTAACTTCTTCCTGATTTGATAGGGATGCATTTAAAAAGAAAATCGCATTGTAGAAGGGACACGTTCTGACAAAGACAGTATAGTTTCCTACGCTGATTGGCATTAAAGAAAATGTGAGGTTTGTAGAATTCATTGTGGCCTTGAAAGAATTAAAAGAATAGTTTTATAAAGATTTTGAGGACCCCGTCAACTTTACATCTATTTTTTAGCTGTTTTCAAGACAATTTGGCATTGCAGTTGAAAAGTGCCCCTGTGCATGTGCAGACCTACATGATTGACCTGCAAGGTAACTCCAGTTTGAATGACAAATCTTTTTTCATTAAAACTGTCCAGCCCATCTACATTGCTTTCCTGAGGTAGAGTTTCCAAGTCTCCTTAGTGAGGTTGCAAGAGTGCCACAATATTTAAATCAACATATTTGTGTGAAAGACTTTTTTTTTCGATTATGAAAATAAGTCACACTCACATGACAACTTAAGTGCAAAATTCTGTGAAATAGTTAGATCACTTCATATGCCAATAGTTTGTACCACATAAAAATTATTTTATGTTTTCAGTGAGCAAAAAACAATTAAATAATACCGAAAATTTGATCTGTCTGTGACCTGTGTTGTTGAGAAATGTGAAACATAAAACCAAGTAAAAACCAAGTAGTATGCAGTGCAACTGCGCTACCGTTTAAATGCAGCATGTTTGCAGTTTTCCCCTCTTCCTCTTCCTCACATTCAGACAGCATGGTGTGGTGGTGGGGGAAATGTGAAGCAAGGGTGAGAGCTTTGACACTCGGGCCTGATCACGGCCCGTGAGCCAAAATCTTGGTAGCCCCTGCCCTAAAGATTTTAACATTCACACACTGAAAGTGTGTGTAGACTATTATTCCAGCCCATTAGAAGCTGAATGGAAAGTGGGTTTGGTAAAATGTTTAATTCTGTTGTGAGTGCATGTACTTTGAGAATCTGATGCTACGAATTTTGGAACTGTTGTTGGTCACCAGTGTGCGAGGTGCACCCTATATTGTGAAGATCTGCTCCAAGGCTCCCACAATGGCTGCTGCTGTTGTCCGCCAGAGACAGATGACATACAAGAAGTAAGAAAAGGTGTCCATGATAATAAACCACAGAACCTCAAGAAAGGGCGAATGAAGTTGGTGTGAACTTGGTTTCATGACTGTGTCAGATTGACCAGAGAGAGGACCACTGTGGTGGGGGCCAGCTGGTGTGCTCACAAAATGCCACACTGTCAAACCACCCACACAACATCATCATCCATTAAATGTCAATAGATGTAGCAGTGTGCCAGACGCTTTGTTCTAGACACCCTTCAGTGGGATTGATGCAGTTGGTGGAGCACTTGATATGGCATGGATGGTGTTACCACCATCAGGCACGATTCATCATCTTCCATTAGGAGCACCACACCTTGATGAACCTGAAGCTCTTGCCTAAAAAAAGGAAAGAAAGAAAGAAAGAAAAACAGTAAAAGGCCTGCATATGAGAGCTTGGTAGGCAAAATTGATTGGACATTTCTCAGAAATTTAAATGGAATTCACCTAGTGATTGTTCCAGTTCGCTGTCTAAGTGAAAACAAACTGTCTCCCAGAACTCAAATTCAGGATCTGTACCTGCTGGAAAGTAAGAAAGTGCATCTACATTAAAGATTAGAATGATGAGTAGGGGGGGGGGGGGGGGGGAGTCACAAATGGAGTACTGAAAATTTGGCAAACAGAGAATACAGAGCATTGTGCTGCACCCTACAGAAATTTTGTCTAAAATCAAAAAAGTGACAAGAGTAGTTATTGGTCAGAAAAAAATGAAATTTGTGACCACATAAACAAAATGCAAAATTTATGGACATCATAAATGATGGCCAACACCTTCTCTATGAATAATGTTCTCAAACTGCAGTAAGCATTTTTCACAATAATACAACAGGGTTCTCCATACCCTCCTCCAATATATGAGAGAGAGCAGTCCTGATGCTGCATGGGGATGCATCTGTTGCCGACAGAGGGACTGGTAAGTCACAAGCAGAGTGCTGATCAGAGAGCCAGTTTTAACTTCTGAAAAGTCCAATCAAACCCTTCAGACTATTGAAAAGGAGCTCCAGTTTTATGAAGATGATTTAAAGGTACAGCTGAGGAGGCTGCTTTGGGAATAAATTGTGCATAGTAATTCAATTTTCATAGAAAATATGGCAGGTACATTAACCACTCCATAAAACAACCTATTATCTCTTTCTGGTGTGTACAAAACTGAAATTTTCCTTGAGTCTTCATCAAGAAGCAACTGAAAATATATGTCAGTCATATCAATTATCGAAAATATGACACAATTCAAGGCACCCGACTCAAAGTGAGCAATGGTTGTACGTGATCTAATAGTGGTACCTCATGGTGGTTGTATGCCCACAGCTTTGATTGCACCTCACTGAGTGAGGGAGTGCCCATGCTCACAGCTGTGTCCAAAGTTCAAGCAACTCCCTTCACCAAGTGAGCCTTCCTACAATGCTGTGGCCATATTTCCTACTGATGTCAGATCAATTGTTTTCCTCACTCTGCCACACTGTACTATAGAAGAAAACCTGTCTTTTTGAATTTCATAATCATTTTCTCCAGACCCTTAGTAGACTTTGACCAACACCTTTTTTCATATGCTTAAGTGTCCAGAGCTTCTGCAGAGCAACAGGTGTCAGTCACCATTCTTGTAAAAGAGCTTTACTAGCTGTGCACAATCTTGCATTAAGATATTCATGCTGAGCATCTCAGACACAAACTGAGGAACAGTCATGTACCCTGTGTCTTATTTTTCATACACTGCTGCTTACAGTTACATCTTGTGGTAAAGTATGTGTTAATTTTTTCATAATCTTTCCCCCTTCTTCAATAATATTGCATTTAAATTTGATATCATTCTGAGAAGTAGTTCTTTTTTTTACAGTGTTTTGAAAGTGGAACTTTAATTATGATCACCCTGTACTTAGA
This sequence comes from Schistocerca cancellata, assembly GCF_023864275.1. NCBI lineage: Eukaryota > Metazoa > Arthropoda > Insecta > Orthoptera > Acrididae > Schistocerca > Schistocerca cancellata. The sequence continues at coordinate 143,993,120 of NC_064629.1, read as the reverse complement.
CTGGTTAGTGACTAGGCCCAATCCACCAATATAAAAAAGAAAGGCCACCAGAACATTTAGCACTGTTGCATGTAATAAAGTTTTATGAGGTGCCACACATGGTCACTGCCTGAAATGTTATTAATTTGAATCAGATGGGGCTGAGGCCTGGTGTGCTTAGGTATACTTCTGCAGTATGACTTTGATGTAAATGCTTACATCACTTGACCTCAAAATGTGGACATTCCCATTTGGAATGTAAGAAAAAAACAATGTGGGTAACTTAGAAACAAAGTTTATGACTGTGACTGACACCTGGCGTTAGCCCAGAATTGTGGTGGATGCAGCTGTATATCACTGAAAAACAGAACTTTTTTTACGATTGGGAAATCTTTGATGGCAACTTTTCGCTGCACTGTACTGCTATGGCTCTTGGTCACATTTGAAATGACAAATTCTGCTGGAAACACTTGTTGTGTCCCTTGCAACATTTCAGGTGTTCATGAAATTCATAGCATTTCAGCCAGCGAGAGGTCCTTATCCAGGGCCAAGCAAATTATTACATCAGATATTGAACTTTCTAAGTGTGATCTTCCACACTCACACTCAGAGATTCATTGGAAGAATCATAAGGAAATGCAGTCCAAAAACAAAGAAAGTAGGTTACAGTACACTTGTTCGCCCACTGCTTGAATACTGCTCACCAATGTGGGATCCGTACCAGATAGGGTTGATAAAAGAGAGAAGATCCAATGGAGAGCAGCGCACTTCATTACAGGATCATTTGGTAATTGCAAAAGCATTATGGAGATGATAGATAAACTCCAGTAGAAGACTCTGCAAGAGAGACGTTCAGTAGCTCGGTCGGGCTTTTGTTGAAGTTTCGAGAACATACCTTCACTGAGGAGTCAACCAGTATATTGCTCCCTGATACACCCGCTTAGCCCACTGGGCAGAACAGGTAATTAGGATTGTTGAAAGGGCCAAGTAGGTTGGAGGTTGTAATTTATTGTAATTTTGTATTGTAATTTATTGTAATTTTGTATTGTAATTTAATAACGCTTTTACAACCAAAGTGGCACATAGCCGGACCTTTACCAAATGCAACTCTTTTACAGCTGAAGGCCTCCAAGCAAGAATCTTAACAAGATAAAAATCCAATTAAGATAGCAATAAAATAATTAAAAAGAAAAAAACAAAACATCACAGCAAAATTGATAGAACAAACATATGCAAGGTGCAATACCAAAGGTTGAAGGCCACAATTAAGTTTCAAAATTTTAAAATATATTACCATAGACTTTCAAAGGCAGAAGGCCAAAATGTTTAAAAACAAGAAATCTTAAAAATCAACAAGATAAAAATGCAATTAAAAGGCAAAGAAAATAAATAAAAAACATATCATGGCTAAGTGGAAAGCCTCAAGGCGAAACAGATAGAACAACATACGCAAGGTGCAATACCAATGGCTGAAGGCCACAAATAAGTTTCAAAATTTTAAAATATATTACCATAATCTTTTAAAGGCAGAAGGCCACAATGTTTAAGCTTGAAAGATAAATTTAAGAATTAATTTTGCAAAATTTTTAAGAAAAAAGAAAAATAGCCATAAGCCTTAAATTTTAAATAGCTGAAAACAGATAATTAAACACTGGTGGTGCTCAGAAGCATCCAGGGAGGTTGGTCTGCCCTCATTCACTTAGGTGAGACAGGTGGTGAGCCCAACTACACTTGATCCATCAGAACCCAACCAGGTGACAGCCACGGACCAACTGACAAACAACTTGCTTGCCACCAATCAGTACATGAGAATTCAAACACAAAATGGTTACAAACATGATAATCCACAATGGAGTACGTATTAGCTGTCAAAATTACACACCATATTGAACAGCAACAACAGGTGAGGAAAGGATGCTGCTTGGAATTATGTAAGTGGCCAGGCCAGGTAACCAGAACATTAATGGCCACTAGGCCGAAAATTCCACTGGTGCACTCGAATTGTAGTGAACCAAAATAGATAGTTGCACTGCATGGCGGCTAAATTTCAGCTGTAGAAACACTTGGTGTTGCTCACAGGAAAACCTCCCCAACAGCAAACCACCAAAACGAACCACCACAACATGAATAGATGTGGCTTGGGTAGCTGAAACCGCTACTCAACTTTGACATCCTGGATCGGTGAACCATGAAGCTCGTAGCAATTGGACAGCTCCATCTATGCTCCGACACTGGGCAGGGGCAGCCAGTGGACCCAGCTGACTGCACGGCGTGGAGATAACTTCCCTCATCCGCAACAACCGACCAACTGCCTGCTGGTCCATCGTGACTACTGCTCCATCACAACTGCACTGCTTGTGCGTCTCCCACTCACTTCCAGACACACGATGGTGGAAATACGGGCTCAGACCCAACCATGCAGAGGAAACACGCCCACTGGCTAAACGACATCCCTGCACAAGGAAAGGGCCGACCGAAGTTTTACAAGATGGTAATTGAAGGGGCCCAGAAGTGCTCTGAGAACCAGTTACACGTCACCCGATGAGATGACCGACCTCTCAGAGGCAGTACGCTGACAACATATAAAATAACTTGTCAAGGAAATAACGCCAACTACACACACAACCTGACAAACACTTGCACGAAGACTTGAATGATACCCAACAGTAACTAAGCATGCATGAAGACAAATCAACAAGCCAAAATGCATCGTCTGGCAGGACGACTGACTGACGATCCACCAAGACCGTGGCCTGGCTCAGGGGATGCATGGCGGCAATGTTTGGGTGAGCCATGTCAATGCAGAGCTCACTGTTCCTCCATCCCAACTACGCTAGTGCCGCATTGCAACTCCCTGACTGGCAGGTCTGGTTGCGCTCCAGATGCATTCCCACTGACTGGCAGACCACTTGCAACCCAAACTGCAACCAACTCACTTCCAACAGACAATGAGCGGGAAGTAATAGCAGTCGAGCAAAGATACTACAAGAGGGGATATATCAATACACGCTGCTAACATAGCTCATGGTCAGGCAAAGCAGCAACTCGGTGACAGTAGTAATTTAAATTAACTTAGTGAGATGGAAGTTCATTAAAAACAGGGTGTAAAATACATGATGGCGGGAACACAAGCCATGCATGGCTCACTCCCTCCTACGTTTATCTCGTGAAGAGACCATGAGGATAAAATCAGAGAGATTAGAGCCCACACAGAGGCATACCAACAATCTTTCTTTCGTCGAACAATATGAGACTGGAATAGAACGGAGAACCGATAGAGGTACTCAGGGTACCCTCCGCCACACACCGTCAGGTGGCTTGTGGAGTATGGATGTAGATGTAGATGTAGATGAATTTACATGTTTGACTCAACCCCTGCAAATCTGTAATGTGAAGTGCGTAACTTATAGTGTTTAACTTATGGTATTGTAAGAATTCAAGCCTTGCAGCTACCATGTGTATTTTGTTGGAAAAGTGACTGGATAATAAAGAGAATATTTAAGATACTAATAAAACAGATGGGTTGAACATTGGGGATAGGCTTTGAACCAATAATGTAACTGTGTATTTGTAGACAACAGAAAGGCCCTTGGCATCCCGGACATGTGATATCACTTACCTTGAAGTGTCGCATGAGGTATTTTTGATATATGTCCCTATTCCTCTTGAGCCTTGTTAAGTAGTTGAAATGTCAGCATGGCTGACAATGCCAGTGACTGAAGTCACATTGAATTAATGCCTGACCAGTTCCTGGTCCTAATTTAGTTGCTGCTACTGTAGCTTAACAAACTTTGCATCCATGGCAGTGTTTGATGAGCCAAATTTTGACCTTCTCATAGAAATATTGTATATCTCACTTTAGGGCCAACAGTGTTTAGTGAACACAAATAAACTTTTATAATGGCAAATTAAAATTGTCTCTTAGTCACTGAAACCAGACAGTAATAGTTTTGGGAGGAACTTAATATAAGTCAAAATAGCACCTAATTTGAGATAGTTTCTGTAAGAGGCCAAACAATACTAGCACGCTACACATGTATTCAGAATGTCTGACATTAAACAATGTTCCATTAATCCTACCAGTGTTGGAAACCACACATTCATAATTCATGAACCATGAACCTTGCCGTTGGTGGGGAGGCTTGCGTGCCTCAACAATACAGATAGCCGTACCGTAGGTGCAACCACAACGGAGGGGTATATCTGTTGAGAGACCAGACAAGTGTGAGGTTCCTGAAGAGGGGCAGCAGCCTTTTCAGTAGTTGCAGTGGCAACAGTCCGGATCATTGACTGATCTGGCCTTGTAACGCTAACCAAAACGGCCTTGCTGTTGTGGTACTGCAAACAGCTGAAAGCAAGGGGAAACTACAGCTGTAATATTTCCTGAGGGCATGGAGATTTACTGTATGATTAAATGATGATGGTGTCCTCTTGGGTAAAATATTTCGGAGGTAAAATAGTTCCCATTTGGATCTCCGGGTGGGGACTACTCAAGAGGACGTCGTTATCAGGAGAAAGAAAACTGGTGTTCTATGGATCGGAGCGTGGAATGTCAGATCCCTTAATTGGGCAGGTAGGTTAGAAAATTTAAAAAGGGAAATGGATAGGTTAAAGTTAGATATAGTGGGAATTAGTGAAGTTCAGTGGCAGGAGGAACAAGACTTTTGGTCAGGTGAATACAGGGTTATAAATAAAAAATCAAATAGGGGTAATGCAGGAGTAGGTTTAATAAAGAATAAAAAATAGGAGTGCGGGTAAGCTACTACAAACAGCATAGTGAACGCATTATTGTGGCCAAGATAGACACGAAGCCTACGCCTACTACAGTAGTACAAGTTTATATGCCAACTATCTCTGCGGATGATGAAGAAATTGATGAAATGCATGATGAGATAAAAGAAATTATTCAGGTAGTGAAGGGAGACGAAAATTTAATAGTCATGGGTGACTGGAATTCAACAGTAGGAAAAGGAAGAGAAGGAAACGTAGTAGGTGAATATGGTTTAGGGCTAAGAAATGAAAGAGGAATCCGCCTGGTAGAATTTTGCACAGAGCTTAACTTAATCATAGCTAACACTTGGTTCAAGAATCATGAAAGAAGGTTGTATACATGGAAGAACCCTGGAGATACTAAACAGTTTCAGATAGATTATATAATGGTAAGACAGAGATTTAGGAACCAGGTTTTAAATTGTAAGACATTTCCAGGGGCAGATGTGGACTCTGACTAGAATCTATTGGTTATGAACTGTAGATTAAAACTGAAGAAACTGCAAAAAGGTAGGAATTTAAGGAGATGGGACCTGGATAAACTGAAAGAACCAGAGGTTGTACAGAGTTTCAGGGAGAGCATAAGGGAACAATTGACAGGAATGGGGGAAATAAATACAGTAGAAGAAGAATGGGTAGCTTTGAGGGATGAAATAGTGAAGGCAGCAGAGGATCAAGTAGGTAAAAAGACAAGGGCTAGTAGAATCCTTGGATAACAGAAGAGATATTGAATTTAACTGATGAAAGGAGAAAATATAAAAATGCAGTAAATGAAGCAGGCAAAAAGAAATACGAACATCTGAAAAATGAAACTTCCTGGCAGATTAAAACTGTGTGCCAGACCGAGAGTCGAACTCGGGACCTTTGCCTTTCACGGGCAAGTCCTCTACCAACTCAGCTACCCAAGCACAACTCACGCCCCGTCCTCATAGCTTTACTTCTGCCAGTATCTCGTCTCCTACCTCCCAAACTTTACAGAAGCTCTCCTGTGAACCCTGCAGAAATAGCACTCCTGAAAGAAAGGATATTGCAGAGACATGGCTTAGCCACAGCCTGTGGTATGTTTCCAGAATGAGATTTTCACACTGCAGTGGAGCGTGCACTGATATGAAACTTCGTGGCAGATTAAAACTGTGAGGACGGGGCGTGAGTCTTGCTTATGTAGCTCAGTTGGTAGAGCACTTGCCCGCGAAAGGCAAAGGTCCCGAGTTTAAGTCTCGGTCCGGCACACAGTTTTAATCTGCCAGGAAGTTTCATATCAGTGCACACTCCACTGCAGAGTGAAAATCCCATTATGGTCTCAAAAATGAGATCCACAGGAAGTGCAAAATGGCTAAGCAGGGATGGCTAGAGGACAGATGTAAGGATGTAGAGGCTTATCTCACGAGGGGTAAGATAGATACTGCCTACAGGAAAATTAAAGAGACCTTTATTGAAAAGAGAACCACTTGCATGAATATCAAGAGCTCAGATGGAAACCCAGTTCTAAGCAAAGAAGGGATAGCAGAAAGGTGGAAGGAGTATATAGAGGGTCTATACAGGGGTGATGTTCTTGAGGCCAATAGTATGGAAATGGAAGAGGATGTAGATGAAGATGAAATGGGAGATATGATACTGCGTGAAGAGTTTGACAGAGCACTGAAAGACCTAAGTCAAAACAAGGCACCGGGTGTAGACAACATTCCATTAGAACTACTGACAGCCTTGGGAGAGCCAGTCCTAACAAAACTGTACCATGTGGTGAGCAAGATGTATGAGACAGGCGAAATACCCTCAGACTTCAAGAAGAATATAATAATTCCAATCCCAAAGAAAGCAGGTGTTGACAGATGTGAAAATTACCAAACTATTAGTTTAATAAGTCACAGCTGCAAAATACTAACGCGAATTATTTACAGACAAATGGAAAAACTGGTAGAAGCTGACCTCGGGGAAGATCAGTTTGGATTCCATAGAAATGTTGGAACACGTGAGGCAATACTGACCCTACAACTTATCTTAGAAGCTAGATTAAGAAAAGGCAAACCTATGTTTCTAGCATTTGTAGACTTAGAGAAAGCTTTTGACAATGTTGACTGGAATACTCTCTTTCAAATTCTGAAGGTGGCAGGGGTAAAATACAGGGAGCAAAAGACTATTTACAATTTGTACAGAAAGCAGATGGCAGTTATAAGAGTCGAGGGACATGAAAGGGAAGCAGTGGTTGGGAAGGGAGTGAGACAGGGTTGTAGCCTCTCCCCAATGCTATTCAATCTGTATATTGAGCAAACAGTAAAGGAAACAAAAGAAAAGTTTGGAGTAGGCATTAAAATCCATGGAGAAGAAATAAAAACTTTGAGGTTCGCCGATGACATTGTAATTCTGTCAGAGACAGCAAAGTACTTGGAAGAGCAGTTGAATGGAATGGATTGTGTCTTGAAAGGAGGGTATAAGATGAACATCAACAAAAGCAAAACGAGGATAATGGAATGTAGTCGAATTAAGTCGGGTGATGCTGAGGGAATTAGATTAGGAAATGAGACACTTATAGTAGTAAAGGAGTTTTGCTATTTGGGGAGCAAAATAACTGATGATGGTCGAAGTAGGTAGGATATAAAATGTAGAGTGGCAATGGCAAGGAAAGCGTTTCTGAAGAAGAGAAATTTGTTAACATCGAGTATTGATTTAAGAGTCAGGAAGTCATTTCTGAAAGTCTTTGTATGGAGTGTGGCCATGTAAGGAAGTGAAACATGGACAATAAATAGTTTAAACAAGAAGAGAATAGAAGCTTTTGAAATGTGGTGCTACAGAAGAATGCTGGAGATTAGATGGGTAGATCACATAACTAATGAGGAGGTATTGAATAGGATTGGGAAGAAGAGGAGTTTGTGGCACAACTTGACTAGAAGAAGGGATTGGTTGGTAGGGCATATTCTGAGGCATCAAGAGATCACCAATTTAGTATTGGAGGGCAGCATGGAGGGTAAAAATCATAGAGGGAGACCAAGAGATGAATACACTAAGCAGATTCAGAAGGATGTAGGCTGCAGTAGGTACTGGGAGGTGAAGAAGCTTGCACAGGATAGAGTAGCATGGAGAGCTACATCAAACCAGTCTCAGGACTGAAGACCACAACAAAAACAACAGCATCACTATACACAAAGATTTGGATTGGTACAGGTAAAGAGTCACAGTGGTTGGAAGTCCACTTGTAAAGTAAGTTGGATTACAGCAACTGAGGAAGAAACTGCTGCCAAGTGACCTTATGTTTTCCCACTCCAGAAATTTGTGTTACTGGCTATTATTGGCAGTGCTGCTGCTGCTGCAGACGCCCTTGCTGGATGTCGACTATGCATATCAGTGCATCTACATTTTCCATTTCTACATCTGGTGGAACTTTCAAACAAGTATTTGCCACTACAAGTAATTTTTAGTTGACTGGAATATCCATCTCATTGTTGGAAATACTCCAAGTAGAAACCAAGATGTAAATCTGTTTTTGCAGCCTGAGTGAGCATAATTTATGAGATCCAAGTTTTCAAAAAATTAACACCACTTTATATCTTCTTGGTGTGAATTTCCTCCACTACACCATAAGCAGTAACAAAACTCACAACAACTAAATTCTCTCCCTTACTGCCTCTGCAGCTTGGGTATATATATCATTTCAAAAACCAAGTAAACAAACAGTAATTTTTGAAATTGCCAGATACATGACTTATAGTTAAAAAAGTGAATTACAAAAGTTTCTGCTGTAGTAGTTTTGGGTGAAATAAATTGGCAGATTGATACGTAGTGGCTGTAATTGTCAATTTTGTAATTTACTGTGTAGAATAATCTTTCATATCTGATCCAATAATACAAAATATAAAATATTGATTTCCTTCATAATTACAAATTGTCATTTGTGGATAACATTTTCATGAATTTCAGGCATACTGCTTGATACCCTCATTAATCTGTGTTTATCATTTTTTGTTTTTTTGTTTTTGTTTTTAAAGTGAACAGATTTTGGCAAAATATGAAAGTATTATATTTGTTTACAATACATTTTGTAAGCTTGTAATTAAAAAGTCAATTATGTAAGTTTGTATTACTGTAGTGTTACATGGAATAAATTAACAAATTAAAGCATAATATTGATTATCTCCCATTTCATGAGTTTCTGTTGAAAATAGTATTTTGTGTCAAATACAACAATGGAAAAGATATGATGTTGAGTTTCTTCTTAATTACAATTCATATTTTGTAGTTTACATTTCCTTAAGCTCAAAATATAATGATCAGCAAAAACATTATGACCAGTGCCCACAACAACTTAGGATGTCACCTGGTGGTGTTTTGGGCTCACAACACAGTAAAAAAAGTATATAAGTGGAGCAGATATGGACAGGGGATCATCCTAGCAAAGACATAGGCTGCAAATGGGGAAATCCATTGAGAAAAGTGACTTTGACAAACGGCAGATTATTATTATGCACAGCCTGTGAACGAGTATCTCGAAAATGGCAAAGCTGTTCAAATTTTCACATGTTACTGTCATGAGCATCTATATAAAGAGGTAGAAGCACATTAAAACTACCACTAGACAGTAAATAGTTGGATGTCCATGACTCTTCATTGAACATGGGGTTCAGAGGCTTGTCTCCTCTGTAAAGTGGGATAGATGGTGATCTGTGGCATCTATGCCAAAAAGAGCACAATGCTGGTGCATGCACAAGGCATTTTAGAGCACACTGTTGAGTGTACATTGTTGAACATGGAGCTCTGCAGCAGACCACCCCTACGTATTCACACATTGACCCAACAATATCATCAACTACGATTGCAATGGGCACAGTACCATTGGGATTCGACTGTCGATCAATGGAAACATATTGGCTCTTCGGGTGAATCACATTTTTGCTACACCAGGTCGGTGGTCATCTCCACAAATGCCATCATCATGTCGAATGGCAGCACACCGCTGATGTGGGCCGGTGGGATTAGTGTTATGCTATGGGAGATATTCTCCTGCGCTTGTAAAGGACTTCTGGTAGAATCAAAAACACAGTGACAGCTGCGAACCACCTGCATCCCTTCATGCTTGATGTATTCCCCGACAGTGATATAATCTTTCAGCAGTATAATTGTCCATGTCCCAGAGCCAGAACTGTGCTACGGTGGTTTGAGGAGCATTATAATGAACTCATGTTGATGTCTCTGTGATCAAATTCACCTGATGTAAATCCTATGGAACCCATCTGGGTTGCTATTGGGCACCATCACTGCATACACAAATCAGCAGCCTGTTATTTATGCAAATCACATGACACGTGCATAGACATCTAATGCCACATATCTCCTCAAACCTACCAACAAACTGTCGGATCCTTGATATGCAGAATCAGTGATTTATTTCACTCCAAAGACAGACAAAAACAGGCTATTAAGCAGGTGGTCATAATGTTTTGGCTCATCAGTTTTTTATGAAATGTACAGGTTTTATCAAAATATAAAAATTTACTGTTTGTACACAGTTCATTTTGAGAAATTACTTTTGAAATACTACTCTGTTGCTTGATCAGCTAATCAAAGATTTACGGGCATCATTAATATTGCATCCCACCATATAGTTTGTGTGATACGTGTATTTTAAAATATATAGAGATGTGAGATGTTTTATATTGGGTTGTATGCTAATATGTGGTGCTGAAATATTCAGTTGATCTATGCAGTTTGTTCCATTACAATACTCATGTTTTACTGAGTCCATTCAGTTCATTCATTTTTTTATGATGCATTGTGTCTGCACTACAACTTCATATACATAGTGTTATGTGACATATTATATTCAGTTTGATTTCTGAAAAAAAAAGAAAAGAAAAGATTGTCTCTTTGTGACCAAATACAGCTGAGTGTCCGGTGCTCTCAGATATCAGGTTTTAATGCATTTCATCAGAAAAAGCTTTTCTATTAGATGTGGAATTAATGAATCATTCCCATATTGCATGTCTTTATGTCATCACATTTTTCTCTCAATGTTATTTGATAAATAATTCTCGTTGCTCAACATATCTACTATAGCCAAGTTCTTCTTTAGTCTGTGTCACACACCCTAATTTTTAGCTTCTCCTTAATTTCTTTCCCCTTACTGCTGCTTCCATCAGTGAACTACTTGACCCTGGACAACATGGAACATATCATGAAATGCTTCCTCTTCTTGTGATATGATACTATCTTCCAGGAAATGTAGTGACCATTTACAACAACAAAAAGTATGCACAATTTAAAAAGAAAAGGTTCTTGAGGCATAGCTATATGATGAAGAGATTTAACATAAAGAATTTCAATGTGGAAGGTTGTAAAAATATGAAGGCAGGGGGTCTGGATAGAATTTTATCCAGAGAGGAGATAGGTGTGGTCACCCGCCAGGTTAGCCGAGAGCGCTAACACGCTGCTTCCTGGACTCGGGTAGGCGCATCGGTCCTGGATCAAATCTGCCTAATGGATTAACAAGGGCTGGTGTGCCGGCCAGCCTGGATGTGGTTTTTAGGCGGTTTTCCACATCCCCCTAGGTGAATACTGGGCTGGTCCCCATATTCCACGTCAGTTACAGGGCTCGCAGACATCTGAACAATTTTGCACTATTCCATGGATTACACTAGTCGCAGACAGTTGGGGTACACAAATCCCTTCCCGGGGGGTACGGGTTGGTGGCAGGAAGGGTATCCAGCCACCCCTTAAACTAACATTCCCACATCCGATTAATCATGCCGACCCTGCATCTCCACGGGAAACCAGGCACAAGCAAAAGAAAGAAAAGAAAAAGAAAAGGAGATAGGTGTGGTCCTCCTTTAATGGACCCAGTGCCCTGAAGAGTGAGAGTTGGCATACACTTTAGTAATTAAAGTCAATGTAAAATATAAAAAGTGAGACATTATTCTGATGTTCTCAACTATTATTTTTTTAATCAAAAACCTGTTTTAAGCTTTTAGGCCATTACTAGGTACACTGTCCAGTCACATTAATGTAACCACCTTTCAAAAGCCTAACAAGTACATTTTACAGCATGGAGAGCTGCAAGAAGTGCAGGAAGGAAGTCAGTGAGATTCTGGAAGGTACTGACAGAGATGTAGAGCCATTCTGACTCCAATGTCATGGCCAGTTGCACTAGATTTCTCAGTTGATGATCCATGGCATGAACAATTCAGTTGAGGTGGTTCCACAGATTCTCAGTTGGGTTTAAATCTGGGGAGTGTGGTGGCCAAGGAAGTCCAGTGAATGCATCCTGGCGCTCCTCACACCACATGCATAAACTGTGAGCTGTGTGACACATTACATTGTACAGCTGATAGATGCCATCATGCCAAGGAAAAATGAACTGCATGTAGGGGTGGACATGGTCCCCAGGGATAATGCATACTTGTGTTGATCTGTTGAGCCTTTAGAATGATGAGATCACCCAGGGAATGCCACAAAAACATTCCGCAGAGCATAATGCTCTCTTCTCCAGACTGCACTCTTCTGATGATTATTGCATGGTGTTTGTTTTCAGTCTGATGGAGCATAAAATGTGGTTCAGCTGAAAATGCCACCTGTTGCCACTCTGTAGATGTCCAGAAGCAATACTGTTGTGCAAATCCCAGCCTTCATCTCTGATGAACAGAAGTCAGCATGGTTACATTAACCAAGTACCTGCTGTGAATGCCTATATGCAGCAATGTTTGTTGAACAGACATTGAGGAGACATTGCTGGTAGCCACTTGGTTTATCTGGATGGTCAGTTGCTCAACAGTTGCACATCTATTCACTCATACACATTATCACAGCCGTTGTTCACCCCTATCATCTATGGACTGTGGCACCACAGTTGCTTCAGCACCAGTTTTGGGTAGGGCCATTTTGCCATCTACAGTATATTTTAATCACATCAGCACACAAAAAGTTTTAGAACTTAGCTGTTTCAGAAATGCTTCTACCTTATTGGACATGAGATAAATCACTCCATTCCACAATACATCAGTGGCTGCACTGTTTTCCATCCCTCCCCCGTCCCCTGACTCACTTTATGTACCCTCCACTGCTAGTCATACCACCTGCCACCTGTGAGTGATTAATGCACACTGATATCAAATATAGGTGGTGGTCACATTAGTGTGACTCGAATATGTGTAAATAAGTGTCACAACCCCATATAAAAAAAGATGTGTTTTACAGAGATATTATTTATACACATGCAGAGTGTTTTACAAAGGAAATATTATAAGCTTACTGGATAAATAAATAGTCACCCACAGAGAAATCATTACAAGCATAATTTAATACCAAGTAATTTCACCTCTGGACTTTATAACATCATGGATTCAGTCCACAATATTTTACAGGTACATCACATCCAAGTTAAGCCACTCATTGAGAATTTGATTTCACAATTCTAGCAGATTGCAGAGATGCTGATCCGCTGTTCCAATATGTCCCACAGATTTTCTATGGAGTTCAAGTCAGGTGATTTTTGCATGCCAATCGAGATTTAATAGCATGGGGGAGTGTTCAGAAAACCAGTCACATATTCTTCCAGCCTAATGAACTTTGCTTTTGCCATCTTTATGTATCTGTGTAAACAATGGCCTCTTGCAAGGTGACCAATTCAGAATGTTCATTGCATGCAGTTCCCATCACAATTTTCTCTCACTAACAGGTTGATATGGACCTTGATTCACTGCCTGCAACAATTACTGTCAGGTTTGGATGCAATTTTGATTCACAAGCCATGAAACACAGCTCTGGACCCTTTCAGTCAGGCTACTTTTCTGACCACAATTCTGATGTTGCATTTTGTGGCTTGTTTTTACACCCCTGCTTTAGACATGCTGAACAGTCTGCCGCAATACACCAAAAACTCCAGCAACTTCACACACCATTTGGCCATGGGCATGGCCAAACACCATTTCCCCTTTTTTCCACTCTGTAACATCCTTACATTTACCCCTGTTTATGTTCACTTGAAGCATAAATGTTTCACTGAGCACTAATGCCTTATAGTCACATAGAGGCAGTGCATGCACGTTGAGCATGTGACCTGATTGTTGTGCCCTCTGTAAAGGCTTAACAATTCATCTGTGCATGCGCACTGGGATGACAAATTTTTTGTTCAATGAGCTTGTATATCAAAAGAAGAGGACAAGGGGAGAGAGAGAGAGAGAGAGAGAGAGAGAGAGAGAGAGAGAGAGAGAGAGAGAATTTTCTGTTGGCATGTTCCACTTCATAACATTTATTGTGAATATTATTTATGGAACATCTAATTAACTAACTCATATTAGTCACGAGCTACTACTAGTCAGAGACAATTTGGTTTAAAGGAGCTATAGCCCTAAAAATATTACTACAATTGTCACAAATAAGTTGTAGAATGAACAAGGCAAGAAGCCTGATCATTAGACAGTTACCCATTTTACTTGTATTCCAGATGGCTTTTACAGTGACTTATTTCCAGACACTAGCCAAACAAGGCACTCTGTGTGTATTCTTGTTAGTATGATATCACAAATACTGAAATTCTAGCAGTACACTATCTGTACATATTTCTATTTACATTAGTTTCAAGCAGATGACTGCTTCTTCTGTTTCCATTAGCTTCATCATCTTTCTCAGTGGCGTGGGTCTCTACTGCTCCCTTTTTCACTTTCATAGCCAACTACTTCTCCTTTTCTTCCTTCTCACAACGCCTTTCAGTGGTTTGTCTCAGGTTCTTTTCTATCTAATTATGTTCTGTATCCATCAAATACTTGTGGCTTCTCCAATTTTCTTCAATAATATCCAATTCCTATTAATAAGTATGGTAAAATTTCGGCTTTCCGAGCAGGAAGGAGCGCCTGGTCCCCGGCACGAATCCGCTCGGTGGATTTGTGTCGAGGCCCGGTGAACTGGCCAGTCTGTGGATAGTTTTTAGGCAGTTTTCCATCTGCCTCAGTGAATGCAGGCTGGTTCCCCTTATTCCTCCTCAGTTACACTATGTCGACAATTGCTGCGCAAACAAGTTCTCCACGTATGCGTACACCACCATTACTCTACCACGCAAACATAGGGGTTACACTCGTCTGGTGTGAGACGTTCCCTGGGGGATTCACCAGGTGCCAAACTGCACAATAACCCTGGGTTCAGTGTGTGGTGGTGGAGGGGTGAAGTGGACTGCGGCAGTCGTCGTGGGGTTGTGGACCACTGCGGCTGCGACAGGGGCGGAGCCTCTCCGTCATTTCTAGGTCCCCGGTTAGAATACAATACAATACAATGGTAAAATTTAATTTTTTCATTGATTCATACACATGATTCATGGTTGTTATTAGTTGATCTTTAATTGAGGAGTCTTGACTTTTCTGTGTGAGTGCTTAAAAATGTATCATCCAGCAGAGGAAACTGCACTCAACGCTTCTTTGAAAAGTAACGTGTTGCACTTTTTGTAGCTCTCTGATGCTGGTTGGATTAAGTTTATGGGCCATTCACAGGTATTTTTCTTTAAAAACCACTATTTTTATTCAAGAATTCTTGTATGGTATAAAAGGGGCTGTTAAGATGAAAATCTTTACTCTACATTTGAAACTACTACTACTATTTTATTTCCATGAACAGATCGTCAAAGAGTTATAGAGCTGTATCATTCACCCCTTTCTATGCTAAAGTTAGATTAATTAAAGTATAGTGCACATCACTTTTGCTTCTAGTGCTGTAATTCTTAATATCTCTGTTGCTCTCAAACTCACAAAAATTGTTGATAACAAATTTCACAAGTGAATGACTGTACTGTGAGTCTGTCATTAATATACCCAGCTGGTTAAAGAGATGCATAGAAGATGTAAATGTGTCAACTCCATGCATAATTCCAGTTACTTTCATCTGTGCAATGAACACTCTTGTGTAAGTGAGGAGTTCCTATAATCCTGTAAATCATATCTGCATATGTGCTGTGGCAATAGTCCACCAGTGTGCTACACTCACTTCGCCAATGGCATCTGTGTGGGCTGGCCACCAAAGGCCACCCACAACTTGTACACATGTGTGGTATGCACCATACCATCTACCAGAGCTGTCTACAGAAGAACAGCATGGCAGGATCTTGTCCTCAGGTTGTGTTCTACTGCTTATTGCATGATACCATTTCTATATTTGTTGTTTACTTGAATGTGGATAAATAAACTGTTGTTCTTTGTGGCTGTACTATTGTTTGTGTCTAGCATTAGAACAAAATTGGCAAAGAGTGTGTTGTTCACTTCTGTGTGGTCAGTCTGTTTGGTTATTCCATTGGTTTGATGTCCATGGAGGCAGTGCTCAAATCTCTCCTTGAGCAGCAGCAACAGCAGCAGGCTCTTATGATTAATATCACAAATTTGTCAGCCACATTGACTATACACACTTCTGTGCTGTTGGCATATCCGCCACCATTTCCCCCTTATAATGATGCAGCTGGAGACTTGAAGGTTCATGAGAAACAGCTTCAACAACACTTACTCACTTCTAGTGTCACTGCTAAAGTCCACAGCCTCAAGTGCAAATGGGTGGCTGAAGTCCACATCCTCAGTCACAAATGTCAGTTTGTTACGGATGTCCATTGGGATTTCTATGCTGATTCTATGGTCTGTGACACAATCATTCAGTTGGCTCCAGACAAGGAGGTGCATCAATGCATAGTACAGTGCAAGAATCCGTCTTTGGCTGAAGTGTTAATATTATTCAGTCTTTCAAAGTATGCTGGCAATCAGACTAAGGCTTGTTGTGATATTGCTTTGGTGGCTCCTGTTCCTCATCATCAGACATGTGTTAGTTCTTGAGGGGAGGGGGGGAGGGGATGACAACATGACTTCTGTGCCATGCTGGACAGTGACATGCCAAACAACAACCACAGCAGCAGCAGTGCTCAGCAGTCTCATCTTGCCCACACTGTTTCATGCAGCATGATAGGACCATGTAACCTAAGTGCTGGGTGACTTGCAACAACTGTAGGAAAAAGGATGTATAGCATCTCTGTGTCATTACCAACTCCCTCATTCAGTTATCGATTTGGATGTTAATTGTGCACCTCCAGAGACTACAAATAACAACAAACTGTTTATTGAAGTGCAAGACATGACAAAGAGCTCAGACTATGAGTGTGCACAGGTGCAGCTGTGACATTGCTGAACTCACAAACCTATGTGAACTTAGGATCTCCAGCATTGTCTTTGATTACTTGACATTTGGTGAGTTACAACAAACAGCATATTCCAATTTTGGGGCAATTTATGGCTCCCACTGCATATAAATTGTGATTCGTGTGTAAACTTTTCTGATAGTGAATGATGCTGGTGCCAACAATTTGTTGGGTCTGGATGCTTTCAATGGTTTTGGTTATTCCATTGCAGATGTGGTGCACCTCTTTTTCCAACAAGGTTCCTTAGCAGCTTTTAGATTCTCTGTGTTCTGAGTTTTTGTCTCTCTCAAGTGAAATCAGAAATGGACAGGCTGACATAATTGGGGGTCATACATCCTATTACATCAAGTGAGCAGTCTATCCCTTGTGTTTGTTAAAAAATCAAATGGCCAGGTTTGCGGCTGTGGCAACTTTAAAGTTTTCATTAATGCTCAGCCTATCACTGACACCTACCCTCTGATTTGTCAGGACAAGTTGTTGGCCAAACTCGTAGGGGCCAGTTTTCCTCTAAAACTGATTTATCTGAAGCCTGTTTACTGGTTCTGTGGAATGAGGTTTCGAAAAGGCTCCTTGTGATTAATACACCCTTCAGGTTGAACCAGTATCAGTACCTCCCATTCAGGATGGTTTGCACCCCTGTGATTTTTCATCATTTTCTGGAATAATTGATGACATCCATTCTGGCATGCATCAACTATCTTGATGACATCATTGTGATGGATGCATCCACAGGAGTGCATTCATGTAACTAATGCTCCTTGTTCATGGTCTTACATACTGCAGGGTTGAAGTGCAACTTGACCTAGTCCCATTTTTTTCAGGCAACCATAGTTTCATATTCAGAGTTTGTAGATTCTCGAGATGGTGTAAAGCCTTTACATCATTTTGTTGCTGCTGTCACAGCTCTGCTTCACTCTTCCAATGTCAAAGAACTCCAGGTGTTTTAGGGAAAATTGCCTACTGTCACAAATTCATTCCAGGTGTGGCATGTTGGCCCATCCTCTCCACAAATTGCACCACAAGAAAGTTCCTTTTCAGTGGAGGACTGTCCTGCAAGCACATGTTCATGTTTTTGAAATCTAAATTACATTCTGCTCATTGTTTGGCTATCTTCCATCCTGGTCACCACCTGGTCTTAGCTACAAACACCTCTCAGTACGGCTGCAGGGCCATTCTTGCAGATCACTTTGAGGATGTTTCCAATTGTCCTATAACTTATACATCAAAAAAGCTCTACTTTGTTCAGCAGTGCTACTCTCAAGTTGAAAAGGAAGTGTTTGCTATCATCTATGCCTTCAGAAAAGCTCATATGTTTCTGTATATGTCTAAGTTCCACCTCATTACTCGCCATCACTCTTGGGTTTCATTGTATAAGCCTTCTGCTTCGTTGCCCAACAAAGCAGCACATAGGCTACAGTGATGGGCTTTGTTTCTGTCTTGCTACAATTATGGAATACATTTTTGACCTGCAACACAGCATGCCAACACCAAAGCACTGTCCTGACTTCCAATGGTGCTGGATATTACTTTTGATCAGAATGAGCTCATTTGTTTTCACTTAGATGTTAAGATGCAATCTACAGTTGGAAGAGTTTACTATTACGGGCTCCTGAATCACAGGTGCTTTTGCTGCTGATCCGATTTTGCACCTTGTTCAACTTGTTCAGTATGGTTGGTCAGATAGGCCTCCAGGCCACACTTCTGATCCTTTACGTAACTATTTTGCACTCTGTCACTGACTTTTGGTGTTTCATAGTGTTGTTCTCTTAGCTACAGACAGGCTGTCACCCAGGGCTGTGATCTCAGCCACCCTACAGTGGGACGTGCTTCAGCTTCTACATCTTGGTCTTGGAGAGGTCTCTTGTACCAAGTCATTGGCCCATCAGCATGTGTTCTGGCCTGGTATCAATGGTGATATTGTGCATTTTCCCATGACCTGCTCTCACTATACTACACAACAGGTGGCACCACAGGCAATGCTCTCTCTCTGTGGTCCACTCCACAGTGTTCATTGGACTTCGTCCATGCTAATTTTGCAGGCCAGTTGCTCCGTCCTTACTGGTTGCTGGTTGTCAATGCTTTCTTGAAATTTCTGTATCTTATCCACTGTTGTTCCATGTCAGCCACAGGTACAGTTGAGGTACTCTCCAAATTTTTTTCCATTTAAGGTTTGCCTTATACACTTGTGGCGGATTATGGTGCACAATTCATGTCTCAGACTTTTACAATTTCTGTGCCTGTCATGGCATTCTCTACAAGACTGCCCCACCTATTTAATGGCAAGATGGAATGTCTCATCCATACATTGAAGGTTCAAATGAAGAAATATGTCACAGATTCTTCCGCAGATGACACCTTGATGTGCCTCTTGAGTTATTACAGATTTGCGCTGGTGGAGGATTGGAGTCTGGCCAAGAGACTCCATGGCTCCAGCCACATTCCTTCCTGCATCTGCTCATTTTGCCCCATCAATATCTGTTGTCACATTGTCACAGCCTCATCATGTTTCACTCCGGGCTCCGCAGCCTGGGCTCAAGGGTTCAGTCGCCGACCAAAGTGGACTCCGGCCATGGTCTACAGCTGCCATAGCCACCCCCTCTGTGTGGTGTGCACTAGCGAAGGGCTGGTGGCATGCCATCACGATTAACTGAAGCCTCAAGTCATGATGAGGTCCATTGGTCTGCTGTTGCCATTTTTGCCTCCTCCTCAGCACCTGTCAGGCCTTATGGGATGTCCCTGCGGCAGGGGCTGACATTTTTGTGGATGTCACAACCCCTACATCTACATCTACATCCATACTCCGCAAGCCACCTGACGGTGTGTGGCGGAGGGTACCTTGAGTACCTCTATTGGTTCTCCCTTCCATTCCAGTCTTGTATTGTTCGTGGAAAGAACGATTGTTGGTATGCTTCTGTGTGGGCTCTAATCTCTCTGATTTTATCCTCATGGTCTCATCGCGAGGTATGCATAGGAGGGAGCAATATACTGCTTGACTCTTCGGTGAAGGTATGTTCTCGAAACTTTAACAAAAGCCCGTACCGAGCTACTGAGCGTCTCTCCTGCAGAGTCTTCCACTGGAGTTTATCAGTCATCTCCGTAACGCTTTCGCGATTACTAAATGATCCTGTAACGAAGCGTGCTGCTCTCCGTTGGATCTTCTCTATCTCTTCTGTCAGCCCTATCTGGTAGGGATCCCACACTGCCGAGCAGTATTCAAGCAGTGGGCAAACAAGCATACTGTAACCCACTTCCTTTGTTTCCGGATTGCATTTCCTTAGGATTCTTCCAATGAATCTCAGTCTGGCGTCTGCTTTACCAACGATCAACATTATATGATCATTCCATTTTAAATCACTCATAATGCGTACTCCCAGATAATTTATGGAATTAACTGCTTCCAGTTGCTGACCTGCTATTTTGTAACTAAATGATAATGGATCTATCTTTCTATGTATTCGCAGCGCATTACACTTGTCTACATTGAGATTCAATTGCCATTCCCTGCACCATGCATCAATTCGCTGCAGATCCTCCTGCATTTCAGTACAATTTTCCATTGTTACAACCTCTCAACACACCACAGCATCATCTGCAAAAAGCCTCAGTGAACTTCCGATGTCATCCACAAGTTTATTTATGTATATTGTGAATAGCAACAGTCCTATGACACTCCCCTGTGGCACACCTGAAATCACTCTTACTTCGGAAGACTTCTCCCCATTGAGAATGACATGCTGCGTTCTGTTATCTAGGAACTCTTCAATCCAATCACACAATTGGTCTGATAGTCCATATGCTCTTACTTTGTTCATTAAACGACTGTGTGGAACTGTATCGAATGCCTTGCGGAAGTCAAGAAACACGGCATCTACCTGTGAACCCGTGTCTATGGCCCTGTGAGTCTCGTGGACGAATAGCGCGAGATGGGTTTCACACGATCGTCTTTTTCGAAACCCATGCTGATTCCTACAGAGTAGATTTCTAGTCTCCAGAAAAGTCATTATACTCGAACATAATACATGTTCCAAAATTCTACAACTGATTGACGTTAGAGATATAGGTCTATAGTTCTGCACATCTGTTCGACGTCCCTTCTTGAAAACGGGGATGACCTGTGCCCTTTTCCAATCCTTTGGAACCCTACGCTCTTCTAGAGACCTACGGTACGCCGCTGCAAGAAGGGGGGCAAGTTCCTTCGCATACTCTGTGTAAAATCGAACTGGTATCCCATCAGGTCCAGCGGCCTTTCCTCTTTTGAGCGATTTTAATTGTTTCTCTATCCCTCTGTCGTCTATTTCGGTATCTACCATTTTGTCATCTGTGCGACAATCTAGAGAAGGAACTACAGCGCAGTCTTCCTCTGTGAAACAGCTTTGGAAAAAGACATTTAGTATTTCGGCCTTTAGTCTGTCATCCTCTGTTTCAGTACCATTTTGGTCACAGAGTGCCTGGGCATTTTGTTTTGATGCACCTACCGCTTTGACATAAGACCAAAATTTCTTAGGATTTTCTGCCAAGTCAGTACATAGAACTTTACTTTCGAATTCATTGAACGCCTCTCACATAGCCCTCCTCACACTACATTTTGTATCGCGTTATTTTTGTTTGTCTGCAAGGCTTTGGCTATGTTTATGTTTGCTGTGAAGTTCCCTTTGCTTCCGCAGCAGTTTTCTAACTCTGTTGTTGTACCACGGTGGCTCTTTTCCATCTCTTATGATCTTGCTTGGCACATACTCATCTAACGCATATTGTACGATGGTTTTGAACTTTGTCCACTGATCCTCAACACTATCTGTACTTGAGAAAAAACTTTTGTGTTGAGCCGTCAGGTACTCTGTAATCTGCTTTTTGTCACTTTTGCTAAACAGAAAAATCTTTCTACCTTTTTTAATATTTCTATTTACGGCTGAAATCATCAATGCAGTAACCGCTTTATGTTCGCTGATTCCCTGTTCTGCGTTACCTGTTTCAAATAGTTCGGGTCTGTTTGTCACCAGAAGGTCTAATATGTTCAGATTCAGATTCAGATTCAGATTCTTTATTAGTCATTCAGCATTATTACATGCAATAGACTTCGCCAGTTCACTTAACCTATTAATTTTATAAAATAAATTTTTACATATTTAAGTTGATATTGGGCATTTCTAAAAATTCTTCTAATGAATAGAATGGATTAGTTAACAAGAAGTTATGAACATTGTCTTTAAATAATTTGTCAGGCTTGATTGACCCATTTTTAGACAATTTGTTATATATTTTAATTGCCATATACTTATGACTATTGTTAGTTTTAGCTAATCTATTTTGTGGCAACAGCAGAGAAGTACACGTTCTTGTATAGTAGCCATGCCTTTCATTTGTTACACTTAAATTAGGTAGTTCAGCAAGTATGTAGTTAACACTGTCAAAAATATATAAATTAATTACTGTTAAAATTCTATATTTAATGAACAATGGTTTACAATGTGTTCTATTATCTACCTTAGCCATTACTCTGATTGCTTTCTTCTGGATCACCATAATTTCATTTATTTTTCTGCTGTTTCCCCAGAGTATTAACCCATACCTTAAAACAGATTGAAAAAAGGCAAAGTACGCTGTCCTTACATACTCAAATGTCACACAACACATCAGTCTCTTCAACAAATATATAACTCTTGACAACCTAACCACTATGTGATCAACATGAGAGTTCCATGTTAGACTGTTGTCAAGTACAATACCTAAAAACTTTGCCTTTTGTTTTTCTATTTTTGTAGTCTTTGATAGACTGAACCATATATTCTGGGTCTTTTCCTCATTTAATAGCAGACCATTGGCATTAAACCATGATGTTGCATTTTCTTTTGCCAATTTCATATCACTTACAAGGTTATCAAGTACATGGTTTACAGATAGAAAAGTTGTGTCATCTGCATACATATATGTCTTTACATCTATATTTCCTGGTAAGTCATTTATATGTACAAGGAAAAGAAGTGGTCCCAATTTAGATCCCTGTGGCACTCCATGATGAACCTCGAGTATGTTTGACAGATGACATCCTGAACTCACCACCTGGTTCCTTTTATTGAGGTATGATTTGATGAGTTTTAAACTTTTATCACATATTCCATAGTACTCAAGTTTAGAGAGTAGAAGTGAGTGGTCAACACAGTCAAAAGCTTTGCTCAGATCGCATAAGGTTACCTGTGCGTGCGCATGGTCCTCAAATGCCGCTAGAATGTCTCTGACTAAGAGCTCTATGGCATGTATAGCTGACCTTCCTTTTCTGTAACCAAATTGTGATGCACTTAACATATCATTTAGTTCTAGGTACTCATACATCTGCTTATATATTATGCCTTCAAAGACTTTTTCCTAGTACTGGAATTAGTGAAATTGGTCTGTAGTTTGCAGGATCTGATTTGACACCCTTCTTAAAGACCGGAGTTACCTTGGATAGTTTGAGAGGATCAGGGAAAAACCCTTCTATGAGACACAGGTTTATAGAATATGTTAATGGTGCTGCAATGTAATGTATGATTTCTTTCAATAGATTGTTTGACATATTAAAAATATCTGTACTGTATGAATTTTTCATTTCTTTGACTATTTTAAGAACTTCATGTTGGCATACCTCTTTGAAGTGTTTCAATGATGATCTGGCCCTATTATGATTTAGGTTTGCTCTCTTCAGATAATCTATACATGTTACATTGGGTTTACTGATCAGCTTTTTGATATCATCAGCACAGCTTACAAAATATTTATTGAATGTATCTGCTGGTATTGGGACTGTCTTGTCAAAGTTTCTGACTTCACCTTTAACAGTATTAATTACTGACCAGGCTGTTTTGCATTGGTTTTTACTATTTTTTATGAAATTTGTGTTGTATCTTAGTTTCGCCAATTGCAACTCTTTCTTATACAGTTTCTTCGTGATTTTTTCGAGATCCTTAATTTCATTAGAATTGTTTACTTTGGCAAGGCGCTTCAACAGCAGTAGCTTATTTTTTAGATTCTCCAGTTCTTTGGTGTACCAAAATTTACCCTTTCTTGTTTTATGGTATTTCTTTTGAACAAGATGGGCTTTTAAAATACCTGTTAAGTAATTGTGGAATGTTTCATAAACTGTTTGGGCACTGGAATCACAGTTTTGAAATAATTTGTCCCAGTTTGTTATGCTCAGCTGGTGTGTTAGTTTTATGAGATTGTGTTTTGTTAATATTAAGGTATTAGATTTTGTTAACTTTTGTGCAGCCTTGCTCTCATCCCCTTTTATAAAATGTCTTAACTCTACTGTTAACATGGAGTGGTCTGAGAAAACAAATTCCTTTACCTTGGTGGAGTACATATCACGTGCACAGTTGACAAAAGCATTATCCAAGCACGCTTGTAGTCTTGTTGGTTCTGAATTTACATGATGGAAGTTGTGCTGCCTTAGCATATTCAGTAACTTATTTACACTGGGTTTGTTACATGTTAGATCAAAACTTGAATTAAAGTCTCCCCCAATTACAGTTACATATTGTTTCCATTTCGTTATGTAGCAGAGTACACTGTCTAAATTATCTAAAAAAGTTTTACCATCTGAGTCAGGGGAATGGTAGATACATACTATGATAAGTTTCATTATATCACATATGATCCCGGTAGTTTCAAAGTGTTTCTCTACACATGCCCAACTAAGATCTAGTTCTCTACACTCTATTTCATTTGAAACATAGATAACAGTACCACCATTACGGTACTGAGATCTGCAAAAACTATTTCCATATTTATAACCTTCTGGTACATAGTATTGTATTTGTTCTGGTTTAAGCCAATGTTCTGATAGACATATGAAAGAATACTTATTCTGTGGCAATGACTCCTCCAGAATTTCAACTTTATTTTCAAGACCCTGAATGTTTAAAAATAGGATGTTGTTGTGACTTATCTGTGAGTTAGCAGGCTGGTTTTTCACATTTTTATTTTCTTCTTGGCTTGAAACCATAAAAAATTATCACTGAATGACACAGATGTATTTTTCCTTTGGCTCCTCCTTAAGCATTGCTGTGTTGCTGCTCCAGTCGTTGTTGGTTCTGCTGCTGTTGCTGCTTCTGCTGATAATGATGGTGCTGCTTCTGTTTCACTTATTTCTGGTGTTTGTTGTTCCATAACTGCTGTGCCTTTCTGTGAATTATTAACATTTGGAGTGTTCACTTGCATTAATAAAAGTTTACATTTGTCTTGGAGAGGTGTAGCTTCACTGACAGCAGATTTCACATTGGAGTCTACAGGATACACACACTTCCTGTCCATGAGAGGTATGACTTTTCTATCATCACACTGCACATTTGAGATTTTATTTACAAGTTCTAAAATTTTTGTTACTATTACGTTTTTTCCAAGTACATTTAGATGGGAACCATGTGTTGTGTGAAATCTTTTCCCTAAATTGCTGATGTTCACAAATGTTACATTTTCAAACCGCTTGAAAATATTTTGCATCTCTTTATTTGCAGTTTCAATTTCTTTATTTACACAGGACCATTCTATCAAGTCGTAACGGTGTGGCACTGAAAAAACAATAACATTTGTTCCTCTCAGCTCATACAGTTTTCTTTTTAGCGAGATTAAGAGATCGTTTTTTTCGTTCCTAGCTATATCATTTGATCCCGCCAGGAAGATGGAAAAGTCCTTTTTGCTCAATGAGGAAATTTTGTCTTGACTCATTGACGTAGCAGCACTGAATTTTGCTCCTGGTTTTATTGTACAGTTAAAACTAAAATTCTGACTACTTGTACGCCGAAATTCAGCTGCTGTATTTCGTCCTTGGCTGTCGGCATACAGTTCAATTTTACCGGTACTTGCTGTTCCGAGATTACCTGTTTGCTGCCTATCTTTGCAGTAAGCGAAGTCTTGTTTGGCACTATTTATTATGTCTTTTTTGCTAACACATGTCGATATTGTCTCAGTAGAGCAGCTTAGCGGTGGAAGATTTTTCGTGAGCACTTTCGCATATGATCTTTTACTTAACTGCTGCTGAAATATTCCATGTTTTACCTTATTCACAAAGTCGTTTGGTTTCCCACATGGTACGCTCGCACTGTTAACTTCACTTTCACAATCCGAAGTCGAAAGAGCTTGAAAGTAATTTTCGTTCACTATATTTATGTTTCTTTTGCCGTTTTCTGTATCTTGTATTATCTGTTTGCGTCTTTTGTACTTCACTTCCGTCCAATTCTCCGACATATTCGTATTTTCATGGCGCGAGTTTTTCATGTTCCGTTCACTTTTTTCTTCTTTAAGTTTCTTGATATCCATCTTCAAGGAACTGATAATAAATTGTAAACTAGACACCCGTTCGCTGAGCTTTGTACTTTCATCCTTACAACTGTCACAATTTTTCTTTTTCACGGCAAAATTAACACTTTTTCTCGTACACGCACAACGAATTTTTACACTAGCCACGTGTCGGTTCTCTGTTTAACTGTTCAAGGTAGTTTTCAGATAAAGCACTTAAAAAAATTTCCCTGGATTCTTTGTCCCTGCCACCCGTTATGAACGTTTGAGTCTCCCAGTCTATGTCCGGCAAATTAAAATCTCCACCCAGAATTATAACATGGTGGGGAAATCTATCGAAATATTTTCCAAATTATCCTTCAGGTGCTCAGCCACAACAGCTGCTGAGCCAGGGGGCCTATAGAGACATCCAATTACCATGTCTGAGCCTGCTTTAACCGTGACCTTCACCCAAATTATTTCACATTTCGAATCTCCGTCAATTTCCTTCGATACTATTGCACTTCTTATCGCTATAAACACGCCTCCACCTTCACTGTCCAGCCTGTCTCTGCAGTATACATTCCAATCTGAGTTTAGGATTTTATTACTGTTTACGTCTGGTTTCAGCCAACTTTCTGTCCCTAGTACTATATGGGCAGTGTGACCGTTTATTAATGAGAGCAGTTCTGGGACCTTTCTATAGACGCTCCTGCAGTTTACTGTTAGCCTCCTGCCTCTTCTCCATGGTCTGGTGACCTGACGCATGCTGCCGGCTCATCCCATGATGCTTCACTGCCACCAACACTTCCTCCATTGGCTGGACTGATGCTATCAGGTCCCTCACCACCGGCGCCCCAGCAACCCCACCTAAGTGGCTAGCACCTTCACTGTTGACACAGTTCCACCACATCGAGGACCTTGATGTCAAGATGCTACGATTGCCTTTATTGCAGATCCTCCCTTATAATCCTTTGTGGGGACAGCCACCATATGTGCATGCAGCTGCACCACCTCCATCCTTACTCACCAGTTCTGGCCCAGAATCTCCTTCCACAATCACTGCCATTACCTGCAGTGTCCACCACAGAGGCCATAGTTGTATCATCAGTTGCCTCAATGCCCAAATCAGTGGAGTGCCCTCTCTCTTCCCAGTGTGTAAGAGATGCTATAAACATGTATATCATATCTGCAGCACCAGGCTGCCAGCATGCTACACTCAAATACTCTGACAACGACACCTTCATGCCATGCTGTCTAACAAAGTTCTCCTCTATGTAAGGACCATGCTGCAGGTGCCTGTCCTCAGACTGTGTTCTGTTGGTTATTGTACCATTTCTATGTTTGTTGTTTACTTTCCGACTGTGGTGGCCAAGCGGTTGTAGACCCTTCAGTCCAGAACCGCGCGACTGCTACAGTCGCAGGTTCGAATCCTGCCTCTGGCATGGGTGTGTATGATGTCCTCAGGTTAGTTAGGTTTAAGTAGTTCTATGTTCTACGGGACTGATGACCTCAGATGTTAAGTGCCATAGTGCTCAGAGCCATTTTAACCATTTGTTTACTTGGACAGGAATAAATAAACTTTTGTTCTTTGTGACCACACTGTTTGTGTCTACCATTATCACAGGCGTTCCTCCAGAATATTATCCCATAATGAAACTGGGAATTCATTTGTGAACTGAACATTGGCCACACATGAAATTTGTTACAAAGCTGATATGAAAGATACACAGTGTAAGGGTTAGAGGCTTGCATGCAGTGTCTAGTGCATACATGCAAGTGAGATACCACCATCTTGAAGTGCTGTTGAACTACTTGTGCCAGTACAAGAGGACACCGGCTGCATTGTGGCTACGCAGTGCGTCACTGGCTACCTGCACATAGTAAAGCTGATCTAACAAGCATGGCTCAGACCTAAAGTAATTCTCTCTTTCTCAGCTCACGGTGGAGTCTCTCTAAGCCCATAATTATCCAGGGTTAGACATAGTGATGACAGATTGGCATAGTGTTTACAATATTATAAACTCTTTTATGGGAATAAACTGGTGACTGTGACTTACTCAGTGCTTGCGTATTTACGTTCTTCAGAGTCGCATTGCTACATTTCCTTATAACTAGTATGAGAGGTCTTAAGCTGAGGATGGAGCCTCCTTACAGAACTAGTGTCAGGAAAGGGATAAATTTTGGAAACTGTCCTGATGAGGTACAACAGAATGTGAACTTCTGAGTTTCTGACACCTTTCCATGGTGAAGCAGCAGCATGGTCATCATCCAACAACACAAGGACATGCGACACTGGAATCCAGAGAGATCTGCTCAGTTTTGCTATAGTATGAAATGCAGTAATGGATTTGTAACACTCTTTCCTGTGCTTGAGAGACACATTGGTGCACATTAGTCAAAATGGCAGAATTCAGTCAGAGTAACATGGTCGATCTCTAAACTGCTACAAATGAATTGCAAAAACTGACTCAACAGTTACAAACTGACAGAAATGAGCATAGTCTCCTAAATAAATAGTTAAATAATAACTCATGCAGTCTTACCCAATAATGAATTTTTTATTATTGCCATTAGTACCAGTGTTAAATGGTAAACTTGAAGGTGTGAAAGCATTCTTCAGAAACTCAAAGGAGCTGACTTGTTGGGTTCATTGACTGATTCCAGTAGGTTAGCAGTTGCTAAATTAAGAATTCAGGGAGCTGCACAATATTTCATTAGCACGGAGCCCACTTGTGTAAAATCAGAAAATTATAATAAGTTCAAAACCACAGTTGTCCAGAGATTTAAACACAAAAATCCAATCAGATTCTACAGAGAGAAACTTCATAATTTGCAGATGTGGTGGGATGGATCTACTGAGCAGTCTGCCAACAGGATTTGGAACATTAACACTCAAATATACGAGCTGGTAGAGGACAATACAGAGTATCATATTCAGCTCTTCAAAGCTAATCAGGGAACTTGGAAACATTCATCACTGTATTGTATGGGGAGGAAGTAGCAAAGCAGTCAGCTTGGCATGATGAAAGATCTTTTAGGAACCATTAAGGCCATCAAATGTTATGTGAGGAGGAGAGTTTCATGTATTAAACACAGCTGTAGAATGTTACAGATGTAAGAAGCCTCATCACAAGCACTAGGATTTTAACGAGAAATGAGTCTGCTTTAATTGTGGGTTATAGGTTCATGCATCAAGAGGTAGCCACAATAAAAGAAAAGTAATGTCAGTAACAGACAACCTAGCAGATCGGTAATTGAGAATGGGGATACATGTGTCACCACACCATCCACCCCCTGCCCAAGACAGTGATTCCTGTTAGTTCCACCAAGAATCAGATCAAAAATTACTTTGTGATAGATTCTTTACATTGTGGAAGAAAACTCAAGCTACTTGTTGACATAGGATCACAGACCTCAGTAATATGGTGATTCATAGATAAAGTGGATAAGTTCTGCCTGTGTTAAAGATGAACCTGGATTCATCCGAAAAATGATGTTTTGTCATTCGTGCACCCAGGTTCGTCGTTGAGTACACCATTGCAGGCGCTCCTGTCTGTGATGCAGCGTCAAGGGAAACCGCAGTCATGGTCTCCGAGCTGATAGTCCATGCTGCTGCAAACATCGTCGAACTGTTCGTGCAGATGGTTGATGCCTTGCAAACGTCCCCATCTGTTGACTCATGGATCGAAACGTGGCTGCACGATCCGTTACAGCCATGCGCATAAGATGCCTCCCATCTCGACTGCTAGTGATACGAGGCCGTTGGGATCCAGCACGGCGTTCCGTATTACCCTCCTGAATCCACCGATTCCAAATTTTGCTAACAGTCGTTGGATCTCGACCAACACGAGCAGCAATGTCGCGATACGATAAACCGCAATCGCGATAAGCTACAATCCGACCTTTATCAAAGGTGATAGTACGCATTTCTCCTCCTTATACGAGGCATCACAACAACGTTTCACCAGGAAACGCCGGTCAACTGCTGTTTGTGTATGAGAAATCGGTTGGAAACTTTCCTCATGTCAGCACGTTGTAGGTGTCGCCAACCTTGTGTGAATGCTCTGAAAGGCTAATCATTTCCATATGACAGCATCTTCTTCCTGTCGGTTAAATTTCGCGTCTGTAGCACGTCATCTTCGTGGTGTAGCAATTTTAATGTCCAGTAGTCTAAATCGGCTTCTCCGTTACGTTGTCTGTAGTCTTAATTGGCCAACAGAACTGACTTTCTGGATACCTACTGTGGTGTCACCGCCAGACACCACACTTGCTAGGTGGTAGCTTTTAAATCGGCCGCGGTCCGCTAGTATACGACGGACCCGCGTGTCGCTACTGTCAGTAATTGTAGACCGAGCGCCACCACACGGCAGGTCTAGAGAGACGTACTAGCACTCGCCCCAGTTGTACAACCGACGTTGCTAGCCCTGGTTCACTGAGAATTACGCTCTCATTTGCCGAGACGATAGTCAGCATAGCCTTCAGCTACAGTTGCTACGACCTAGCAAGGCGCCGTATTCAATTGCTATAATACTTCTGTATCATCAAGAGCAATGTTCTACAAATGTGGATTAAAGTTAAGTATTCCAGAAGCTACAGCACTTTTCTTTATAGCATTCATTACGTATCCTGTTTCAGACCTCACGCCAGACTGCTTGAGTTTAACGCGTGCATTTCGGCCTTCTCTAGCTATACAACACCTACCTCCCGACAGACTGTAGCGTATTTTATAACGAGTCGCATGTGAAGGAGGAGGCAGAATTGGCCGAGACAGCCGCCGCTTTTCGGCAATCGCGTGCAGGAAACCACTTCCGGCGGTCGGCAGGCCGGTCTCGAGTTTACGGTTACGCGCGGGAACTGGCCGTAGCAGCGCGGTCCGCGAAGAAGTGGGTTAGACTGGGGGAAGCGGAGCGCGAGTGGTCACGCAGCCAGAAGGACGGCATGCGGCCCAGCGGCTGGCTGTGTCTGTGTGCAGGGATCGCCCTGGCGCTCTCCGCCGACGCCTCGCCTGCTGCGTCCGACGACGGCGGGCCGGCACGCGGACTCACCGCCGGTGGAACGGCACTCGCTCGAGGTTAGCCTCTCCTTCTGTACTGGGAGTCTCCTTCCTCTCCAAAGTCTGTCCCGCTGACTAACGGCAATCGGCTACCCCTCACTAGACAATCACTTTTCATGAAACACGTATCACCAGCTTCTGTCATAAACTTAATTAACTTGCTAGTAAATTTCGGTCCATACGTGGAGCTTCTTCTGGCACCTTGTAATTATAAACAAAACAGACCGCAATACCAATAGCAAATTGTAAAAACATTAAAAAGCACTCCGTCTTCAGGCCACGAGTGGCCTACCGGAACCATCCGACCGCCGTGTCATCCTCAGTGGAGGATGCGGATAGGAGGGGCGTGGGGTCAGCACACCGCTCTCCCGGTCGTTATGATGGTATTCTTGACCGAAGCCGCTACTATTCGATCGAGTAGCTCCTCAATTGGCATCACGAGGCTGAGTGCACCCCGAAAAATGGCAACAGCGCATGGCGTCCTGGATGGTCACCCATCCAAGTGCCGACCACGCCCGACAGTGCTTAACTTCGGTGATCTCATGGTAACCAGTGTATCCACTGCGGCAAGTCCCAATATGTCCTTACTCGTCAAAAAAATTGTTATAACTTCTTGCTTTCCAATGCATTACACATAGCTGCCTTGACATGAAGTTAAACATACAAGCATCAGTATTGTTATTACATATAACTAATACGCATTTGCTATCTGCACAGATTTGTACTTTCGTTGGTAAAAGGAGTCAAACGCGCTTCTTGTAAGATCTCTTCAAGTTATTCTGAATACGCTTACATAGCAGACATGTTTCTGCATAGATGAAAAAGTATTCACCTTGACTGTAAGCTGTCGTTTTGTAGATACACCGCATTAACTCATAGCGAGATTAATGACCACCAGAAGTGCGAGAATAGCTGTGCGTATCACACACGTGGTCACCAATGACACATTGATCTCTCACAGTAATGCTAAGCTTATTATCTGATATTTTTCTGTATGCTTTACTCAATTCTGCGGGGGTCCTGTCAATTTTCAGTTACCCTAAGGCACTGAGGTTGTGGTACGTCACCTACCTGTGAAACATGTTAACTATGCAGATCGTATTTTAACTGCTTTGTGTATCATGATACTGAGCCGGAGATGGGAAACGGGCCCGGCATTCGGCTAACTATGAAATTTAGTATGGCCGGTAAATTTCACTATCGTCCGTTGATCCGTTTAAATTCTGTGATTGTGGTGAGATTTGTTATTAATGCGATGAGTCGGTGCGTTCTTCGCAGTGTATGAACTATGGCAGCGATGTTACAGGTTTGAACGATACCGTATATCAAAGACGTATAAAACCTGTTGTTTACATCTACTCGACTGTTTATACAGGTCGTTGCCAAGTATATAAACTCTGGGAGAGCCTGGGGAATATCCGGTCAGGAAATACGTGACATTTCACGAGTTGTTTCGTAATATACATTACAGGATTAATAAGCTTGAGAAATGCTTAAATATTAATGTGGATATACTTTAAGTCTTATCAACATTTAGTCTTATGTTAAATCGGACCGGCCGCGGTGGTCTAGCGGTTCTGGCGGTGCAGTCCGGAACCGCGGGACTGCTACGGTCGCAGGTTCGAATCCTGCCTCGGGCATGGGTGTGTGTGATGTCCTTAGGTTAGTTAGGTTTAAGTAGTTCTAAGTTCTAGGGGACTTATGACCTAAGATGTTGAGTCCCATAGTGCTCAGAGCCATTTGAACCATTTTTTTTTTTTTGTTAAATCGGTAAACGGATCGAAGCCAACTGCGTGTGTAGACAGTTTGTGACCGTAATAGCATTGAAACGGAGGACGATGTAGAAAAGACCGAAATACTAAACGTATTTTCCTAAAACTGTGTTGCAGATGAAGACCGCACTATAGTTCCTCCTTTAAATCGTCGTAATAAATGACCACGGGATAGAAAACCAAGTGAAGTCGCTCAAGAGAGGAAAGGCCACTGGACCTGACGGGATACCAATACGATTCTACACAGAGTATGAGAAAGAACTTGCAACTGCAGTGTGCTGCAGCTCTGTGGAGGTGTGAAACGTTCCTAATGATTGGAAAAGAGCACAGGCCAACAAAGGTCGTCGAACAGACGCGCAAAAATACAGGCCTATATATTTGACACTGGTCTGTTTTAGAATCGTGGAGCGTGTTTCATGCTCATGTATTATGACATTCCTGTCCGCCTGCTTAGCTGAGTGGTAACGTGTTTGCCTACCATGCAGCGGGTCCGGGTTCGATTCCCGACCGGGTTGGAGATTTTCTCCGCTAGTGGCCTGTGTATCGTATCATCATTTCATCACACGAAAGTCGTCCAGTGTTGCATTGCCTGAAATAAGACTCGCACTGAAGCTGTCGAGCTTCCCCAGATGAGGCCTCCTGGCCATCAATGCTACACGATGATTTCATTTCATGACATTTCTGGAGACCGAAAATATCCGCTTTAGAAATCAACATGGGTTCCGCAAACAAAGAGCCTGTGAAACCCAGCTTTCTGCGTTGCCACCTAATGAACAAAGCATGAGCATGCGGAAAATCAGACCAGCTATATGACTGGATTGATGAGTTTCTAACAAACAGAACACAGCGTGTCATTTTCAACGGAGAGCAGTCTTCAGACTTAAAAATAACTTCGGGCATCTCCAAAGCAGTGTTACAGGATAATTATTCTTCACATTATATGTAAATGACACAGTAGATAATGCTAGACGTTCTTTGAGGCTTTTTGTGGATGATGCTGTTGTATACTGAGAAGTCGCGATGTTAGAAAATCGTCATGAAATGCAGGAAAACCTGCAGTGGATCGACGCTAGGTGCATGAAGTGGCAATTGACCCACAACGTAAACAAATGTAACGTACTGCGTATGTTGTTGTTATGGTCTTCAGTCCTGAGACTGGTTTGATGCAGCTCTCCATGTTACTCTATCCTGTGCAAGCTTCTTCATCTCCCAGTACTTATTGCAACCTACATCCTTCTGAATCTGCTTAGTGTATTCATTTCTTGGTCTCCCTCTACGATTTTTGCCCTCCACGCTGCCATCCAATACTAAATTGGTGATCCCTTGATACCTCAGAACATGTCCTACCAACCGATCCCTTCTTCTAGTCAAGTTGTGCCACAAACTCCTCTTCTCCCCAATTCTATTCAATACCTCCTCAGTAGTTATGTGATCTACCCATCTAATCGTCAGCATTCTTCTGTAGCACCACACTTCGAAAGCTTCTATTCTCTTCTTGTCCAAACTATTTATCGTCCATGTTTCACTTCCATACATGGCTACACTCCATACAAATAATTTCAGAAACAACTTCCTGACACGTAAATCTATACTCGATGTCAACAAATTACTCTTCTTCAGAAACGCTTTCCTTGCCATATACGTAGACAGAAAGACCGGTTATTGCATGATTACATGCTCACAGAACAACAACTGGAAACAGAAAACAGAAAATTCCTAGGAGTATCCGTACGGAGCAGTTTGAACAGGAACGACGACATAGAATTAATCGCTGGTAACGCAGACGTCAGACTGAGATTCGTTGGTAGAATCCTCAGAAAATGTAGTCCATCAACAAAAGAGGTAGCTTACAAAATCCTCTTTCTATCGTTACTTGAATATTCCTCAGCTCTCTGGGATGCATACTAGATAGGACTGATAGAGGAAATAGAGAAGACCCAAAAAAGAGCAGCACATTTCGTAACAGGTTCATTTAGTAAGGGCAGAAGTGTCACAGAGATGCCCAGTGAACTCCGGTAGCAGACGCTGCAAGAGAGCCGTTCTGTATCACACTGTGGTTTATTGTTAATTCCGAGAGCGTTCGTTCCTAGAAGTGTCAACCGATATATTGCTTCCTTCTACATATATCCCTCGAAAAGACCATCAAGATAAAAATCAGAGAGATCGTAGCCCATTCAGAAGCTTAACAGCAATCGTTCTACCCGTTAACCGTTTGTGACTAGAACAGGACAAATGGGTAGAGTTAACGTTGCTGGCGCTCGATCAACGGACCCCGGGTTCGATTCCCGGACGGTCGGGGACTTTCTTTGCTCGGTTGCGTGTACTGTCATTATCAACGACGCGCATGTCTCCGAAGAGGCTTCAAATAAAAAAGAGTTGCACCAGGTAGCCGAACTATCCAGAAGGGATGCGATACGTAAATTGGAAATTTGTGGTAAGTTCCTATGGGATCAAACTGCTGAGGTCACCGGTCCCTAGACTTACACACAATTTAATTTAACTTGAGCTACACACACACCCACCCATGCCCGAGGGAGGACTCGAACCTCCGAGGAGGGGGGGGGGGAGGAGGCAGCGCGAACCGTGGCAAGGCCATCATACGCAAATTTCATATTTCAGGGGGAGCTGACACTGACACACAACCCTCCGCCACACACCATAAGGTGGCTTGCGGAGTGTAGAGGTAGAATCATAATCAATAGCGAAAACTGATACGAGTGAAAGCATACGACAATAGAAGCGAGAACGTATCAGTTAACATGAGTCTGCAAAAGAGTTGTTAGAGTGATTAACTGCGAAATTGTGGTTGCTACCCGCCACTGATTTCAGTAGGTAATATCGCCCTCGTTAGTACAAAAAATTTTTAAATGTAAACTTTTCGATTAAATTCGCCGCAAATTGGGCTCGAATATCACCAAGGGTCTACCTTGACAAGAAATACAATACTATTCCTTCACGTTATACAACATACAGTTTATGGCATAAAGAAGGTGTTCGACGTATCGTCCTCGCATTTGAATGTAATACTGCACTAGTCACCATAGTGGCTTACAAATTCTTTCAAACACACCCGGATCATTTCGTAAATATTGAAAAGACCATAAAATTCACTGCCCCGTTTCTTGAACCATATCAGCAGGAGCGCTTTTCACTTAAGTTTCGAGGTGGTTTTAGACAGAAAAATTCTGAGGACTGAGGTCAGTTGATCTAGGGGACCGATGTACAGGCCCTGCTCGATCTTTCCATCTCGGACCATAATGGCGCGTCAGAGGTCCTCTTACATCAGCAGCAAAACGTGGTGATGCCGTGCTACATTTCCCAGCCATGGGCCATGGGCGACATGTGAGTCTAGTTACATGGGGACTTAATCGAAAAATTTACATTTAAAATAAATTTATACTAACTAGAATAATATTTGGTAATGAGGTCTGTGGCGGCTCCCAACCACAGATTCGCAACGGCTCGTTTGCTGATCCTTGTTTACTAGAACGTTCTTGCTTCTATTGTCAGCTTTCTCTATTATCATACATCCTGTCTATTTAGCAGCAAGAATATTTTACGTGGTACTGAATTAATACTGAAAGAATAAGTAGCAATTGTTGTTAACTCCGAATACGTACAGCGACTGTGAAAGATGAATAGTAATATGTTGTTTGCGTGTTTAAAATAGATTTTCCAGCTGATTATGTGGAAGTTAAGAGAAGAATATAATTTAATATTTTTAATTATTCGGAATACAGAATCTCGGCTTTTCATAGCATTCATTGTTGAAATACATACAGTCACCTCGTACAGAAGTTCAGGTTCATCAATGTGGATCACAGCAAAATTTTCGGGCAATCCAGATACGTTATTATAATTTAGAGGACAAAGAACTTAATGTAACAGCAAATTGTGGCAGTGCATGAGTACTGCAAACTATTCAAGTTCAGTAGACAGTGCCCATTGTTTCGTTGAAATTAGGTTGACAGGACTTCAGTAGAGGATGCATGCATGTCAGAAGCATTTTCCAGAATAAAACATATACCTTACTTAAAAAGGAAGTAACACCTAATTCAGTCAGAGGGTAGACAGCTGTGGAGTCTAGCGGTTTGTATTCCGCGGTGTGTTAGTATGTTTAATATAATATGGCATTTAATGTTTCCTGCAGTTTGAGAATGAATTCTTTCTGAAGTCCATTATTAACACAAATTAATTTTTAGTAATAAAGCTGCCACATACTATTCACGACGACGACCGTACGTTTGTGATGGTGGATGGTTCGAATTTTAATCTAGAGTAACGAGACTCTGTTTATGTTAAGCAGGTTGTAGGGAGAGAAGCTGAGTTGCATTAGAAGTTTCGTGCGTCGATAGAGCGCATATGAACGTGGCAGAACTACTAGTAGAGGTTGTTCAGATCTGTTTGCTGAGTGCCTTATTACGGGGAGTTCATGATCCCCAGAGGCTCGTTACCATATGATTTGGTATTGATATACTAGATACTTAATGCTTCTGGGACGAAGTCAGATGGATTGTACAGTAAGAATTAATTACTCATCAAGTCACTAGTATTTTAGGACTATAATATAGTGGATACAGCGCCAAATAATCAAAATTTGCGACACAAACTACACTGTGGTACCAAAATTCATGGGATACCTCCTAAAATTGTGTCGGACGTCCTTTTGCCCGACGTAGTGCAGCAACTCGACGACCCGCTAGGGTAGCCGAGAGCGCTAACGCGCTGCTTCCTGGACTCGGGTAGGCACGCCGACCCCGGATCGAATCCGCCCGGCGGGTTGACGACGAGAGCCAGTGTACCGGCCAGCCCTGATGTGGTTTTTAGGCGGTTTTCCACATCCCCCTAGGTGAATACCGGGCTGGTCCCCACATTCCGCCTCTGTTACACGGGTCACAGACATCTCAACACATTCACACTATTTCATGGATTCCAGTAGACACAGACAGTTTGGGGTACACTAATTCTGTCCTGGGGGGGGGGGGGGGGGGTACGGGGTGGCGGCAGGAAGGGCATCCGGCCACCCCTTAAACTTAACATGCCAAATCCGCTTAACCATGGCCGACCCTGCATAACCGCGGGACAAGGCGCAAGCGATAGATAGATAGTGCAGTAACTCGATGGGCCAAGGACTCGACAAGTCATTGGAAGCCACCTGCAGAACTACTGAGCCACACTGCTTCTATAGCCGTCCATAATTGCGAAAGTGTTGCCGGTGTAGGAGTTTGTGCACAAAATGACTTCGCGATTATGTCCCATAAATGGTCGATGGAATTCATGTCGGGCGATCTGGTTGGTCAGATCACTAGCTCGAATTGTCTAGATTGTTCATCAAACTAAGTACGAACAATTATGGCCCAGTGATTGCCGCATTGCCATCCACAAAAATTCCATCGTTGTCTAGGGACATGAAGTACATGAATGGTTGCAGATGGTCTCTAAGTAGTCGAACATAAACATTTCCAGACAGTGATTGGTTTAGCTGCACTGAAGGACCGAGTCCATTCCATGTGAACACAGCCTACACCACTATGGAGCCACCACCGGCTTGCACAATACTTTGTTGCCTTGTTGATAATTTAGGTCCATGCCTTCGTGAAGTCTGCGCCACACTCGAACCACACCATCCGCTCTTACCAACTGAAATCGGGACATACCCGACCAGGCCACGGTTTTCGAGTCGTCTAGGGTCCAACCGATATCGTAACGAGCTCAGGAGAGGTGCTGCAGGCAATGTCATGCTGTTAGCAAAGGCACTCGCGTCGTTCGTCTGCTGCCACAGACCATTAACGCTAAATTTCGCCGATCTGTCCAAACGGATACATTCGTAGTACGTTCCAAATTGATTTCTGTGCTTATTTCACGCAGTATTGCTTGTCTGTTAGCACTGACAACTCTACGCCACTGCTCTCGGTCGTTAAGTGAAGACTGTGGTCCACTGTGCTGCCCCTATTAAGAGAAAATGTAGGAAATTTGGTATTCGTGGCACAATCTTAACACTGTGGATCTTGGAATATTGAGTTCCCTAACGATTTCCGAGACAGA
Organism: Schistocerca cancellata; assembly: GCF_023864275.1. Classification (NCBI taxonomy): domain Eukaryota; kingdom Metazoa; phylum Arthropoda; class Insecta; order Orthoptera; family Acrididae; genus Schistocerca; species Schistocerca cancellata. The sequence continues at coordinate 143,954,107 of NC_064629.1, read as the reverse complement.
ATGTCCACTGCGTCTACCTCTAATTACCATTCCTCGTTCAAAGTCTGTTAACAACCTTGGAAACCTTTTCACATCAGTCACCTGAGCACTAATGACAGTTCTGCCAGTGCACTGCCCTTTTATATGATGTGAACGTGATACTGTAACATTACGAGTCAAGATAGCTGTAACGGAAATTGAATAGCGGAAAGTTATCATTAAAAACGCACGCCGCGCGATTTAATTGAATGGCGTAAAGTTATCATTAAAAACGCACGCCGCGCGATTTGTGACGATTTGTTTCGTCATAATAGTAGTAACATGCTTTTGAATACAATTAAAATATAACAGCGATACCTGTTTAGTGTTATTGGAAACAATATGTAGTAAATTAATGAGTAAGGTAGCCGATCCTATAAGAAGAGGTGAAATTGGGCATATTAAGGTGTTTTGCTTTATGTCGACTAAGCCCATTGATACGGCGTCTTTTTTTTCGTTTACTCTTAGAAAGAAAACAAATAAGTAATGAAGTGCTAATTGTGCGTTGTGAAAAATATAGGGGCGAATTTTAAATAGCTACAGTGTATAATCAGACTAACAAATGGACATTCAGTTACGCGAAATAGCGGACAGCGAAGTGTGGTCATTAAATTGAGTACACCTACAGGGCGGTCAATTCCGGGATAAGTCTATTCGCATCTCACGAGGGACGCGGTATTGAGACCGGTTTTTTCCTTATTATATCACGGAGAGCGGGCTTCAATTTATAAAAAGGAGAAAAGCTGTATCATTATCATTGACTGTTGGTGTTAAGCAACCAAAACTGTTCATCAAAGGGTTTCGGTGAATGAGTGGTGAATGCGAAATGAAACTGTGAACGAAGTTATGTTAAATAAAGCAGAAGAGACAAGACAGTTTGGTCGTATCTGTTATTATTCCATCAACCGTAACATTTCTTCTCGTTGTACAAAGCCTTTATAGACGATCGTTCTGACAATTTGCTTTGAAGGGATCTCGTTACGAGTTAAGTTTTGGGGACCTGGTCAACAAGGGATAGTTCGTAGATCTTAACTACTGCAGCTATTCTGGAATCAGGTGCTACCGTGACCGTTGTGTGTTGTCAATGGCTTAAGGTCATCATATCTCATGCTCTAAGAGCGACGCGCCTTTCCTCTTGGTATAACGGTGTCTCACGGTAACAACGACGACGCCGACGGCGAATGAAGATACGGTAGAAGTGGCGCCCAACGTGGGGCTCGATCGAGGAGGATTGCTGCATCGAGTCGAGTGTCATCCGGATTCACGAACCCTAGAGTTGGAAAATATTGTAGCAGCCAGTGAGTCTGTCCAATGAAAGAGGTATTCTTCAATAATCGCTAAAAGTGAGCAATACTACCAGGTATGATTAAAATAACTGTATAATTATAAAAAAAAAAAGAAGTTAAGACTTGTGATTTCGGTAGATAAATATATATACATACATAGTGAAAATAAGTGTATGTCTTGGTAGTGAATAATCATGTCAAAACGAACGAAAAGAATACATGATATTGTGCAGTTGAGTAGAGTAATGAGTAGAGAGAGAGAGGAAAGTGAAGAGGATATGGATGATGCATCCCATGAGCTCAATCTGGGACAGGAGACATGTACAGATAATAATACAGTTATTGATTTAGAGCCGTTAGGAGATTCAAATACAATGATAAGTAAGGTAAGCAGCGTGGGAGAACATAAAGATCTTGAGGTTTCGGAAGTAGATCAGCAAGTTGATCCTCAAAATGGAAATATTAATCAAAAAATGTTTGATATGCTGGTATCAATAAATACTCAAATGGGTGTAGTGAATGGAAGACTTGGTTCACTAGAAAAAGATAATAAGCAATTAAAAGAGGCCAATCAAAAGTTAAACGAAAAATTTGAGGGCAAATTTGGTTCATTAGAAGTTAAAATGGATTCTTTGGAAAGCAAACTGAACACCTTTGATTATAAACTGGAAAATACTAAGAAAGAATTAAAGGCGGACTGGGAGACTCAATTAAATGCGAAATTTGGAGAACTAGATGTAGAGTTTTCTAACACCTTAGAAAGGCAATATAATAATTTAATGGGAAAACTTCATGACGTAGAAAAGAAATATGAAGTAGTTTCGAAGAGTTATGATGGCCTGTCCAATCGGATGGTTAAGTGTGAAAGCAGCTGTTTCAATGCTAGCGCACAGATAGAAGAGCTTTCGAAACAAATAGTCGAGTTTGAGTCCGATGCTCGTAAGGGGATTGACAAGTATTTAGTAGATCAAACTAAAAGACTTGACGAAGATCTATCTGAATGGATAGAAATAAAAGAAAATGAAATTGTAGACAAGGTTAAGACTACTATTGGATCCCAGCCAGATGAAAATATCAATGAGCACCTAAGTAGAAATGATGAATTAATTAAGCTCTTCACTAGCGAAATTCAGAAAATAAAAGAGAAAATAGTTGATGAGTTACCTAAATGGCAAAAGGAAACCAATCATAAATTGGCGGAGTTAGAACGAAAGTCATCACAAAATTTGTTGACAGAGGACGAACGTTAGGAGAATAGGTCGAAAAACAACCGAACATGTGAAAATACGAAGTACAATTGTGGTGAAAATTTGCATTGGGAAGTTGATGATTCGGTTGGTAAAGATGATGATTCTTTTGGTCAGCGAGGATATTTGTCTTCTTTAAAGGTGGAGAACAGCATTTTTAAAAGTAGACAATTCCCAACATTCTCCACTGAAAAGAACAACCTGCATCCGAAAATCTTTATCAATAATTTCAAAAGAATATTTCCACGTAGCTGGTCAGAACACGACCGACTTCAATTTATAGTATCCAAAATTACCGGAGAAGCCGCATTATGGGCCGCCGAAGTAAGTGAAAGTTGCCATACTTGCGCTGAGTTTGAACAACTTTTTTTGGCTAAATACTGGTCGTCGAGTAAACAAGAGAAATTAAGAAAAGAGGTTTACCAACCTGAGTATTTTAACAGTAAAAGGAGTACTTTAAGGCAATATTTTGAAAAGTACATAAATAAGACACGTTATTGGAGTGATCCAATTTCTCACAAGGAAGTGATCAGAATTTTGAAGGGAAGGTTGCCCATAAATATACGTGAAAAGTTAATAAATGTTCCTGACCACGATGTAGAACAGTTCTTGTCGGTGATTGACTCTATAGATATGATTATGGAAGACGCAAGACAAATGAGTGGTAATCAAATGTCGACTCACACTCATAGTAATACGAATAATTATAATAATAATAATAATAATTTAACGTATGATAATAATAATACCGAAAACCAGGTCAAACCCGCATCACAGGAACGTGGACAATCTTCATCCTATGGTTGCAATAAAAACAATGATTATAATAAATATAGAAGAGATACTTACTGTGCTAGAGGTAAACCTCGATATGGTGACGCGAATGTGCGTAGTAGTGATAGTAATAAGAGTAATAGGTACCCAAGTGATGATCCCCATTGTATTCAACCTTGGGAAGATAATTCGAAGCATAATGTTCATCGGTAGGAAGGAACAAATGCCTCGAGTCCTCATCCAGCACAAGGAGTTATACCAATGGGCGAAGGAGCCTCCAATGTGCGACGGGGTGAATACCATAACTCGGATCATACTGTACGGATTGTGGAAGTTCATGAACCCCCACCGATGACTCAACGAGATAGATTAAACTAATACCAGTCACCAAATGCCTTCCTAGGATGACTGGAAAGGAGAAGGAAGGCAGGCATCAATTTGAACTGAGAGTATTAAGGTACAATAATGATCAGGATATAAGGAATGAATTAATTGAAGAAAAACCTGAAGTTTCTAATAAATGTGGACAAATTTTACAGGCAATAATTCCAACAAGTATAAATAATGTTGATGTTGAAATATTAATTGATACTGGAGCAACTATTAGTGTCATGACGCTGGACTGTTTAAAACAGATAAGCCGAGGGGTAAAAATACCCACTTTTCCTATCACAGGATGTACCGCGTCTGGCGCGTTCAGCGCAAAAATGCAAAAAGTTGTGAAACAGGTACGTGTCGACGTTACAATACGGGGGGCTCAAATAGAAAGAACATTCCTGGTTGTTCCTAAAATGACAGTACCATGTATCTGGAGTTTGGATTTTTTATGTGAGACCGGTGCAATCATTAATTTAGAGAAAGGTGAATGTATATTTAATTCCAATGGTAATGTTTTGACAGCCAAAAAGAGAAAGGGCCGAGTAATTCCAAATCAGTTGTGTATGAATCTAATGGTAAAATATGTCAGTATTGATGATGAAAATGTGTATGATATATGCCTTATTGAATGTTCTGAAGAAATGATTGATAAAATGTCATTGCAGGAAAAGGTGTTAGAATCAGAATATTTATCTGTTATCCAAAGGGACGAACTGTACTACTTGTTGGAAGCATATCAGTCGATTTTTAGTAAACGTCCGGGTATAATAAAAGACTTTGAATTCCATATAAAGAGGTATGCACATAAACCTTTTTGTCATACTTCCTATCCTATCCCATGGACAAAGAAAGAAGTAGTCAGAAAGGAAATCAATAAAATGTTAGAATGGGGTATTATTGAGCCCTCAGATTCCGAATATTGTAACCCTCTTGTGGCGGTAATTAAACCCAATGGTGACATCAGATTGGTGTTGGATGCCAGAGAGATCAATAAGATCATTATACCTGTACAAACGCGACCGGAGAACCTAGATGAGTTAGTACAAAAGTTTTATGGTGCCCGCTTCTTAACTTCTTTGGATATGCGTAGTTCATATTGGCAAATTAGAATATCGAAAGAATCTAGAAAATATACTGCATTCATTTTTCTGGGCCGAAGTTACCAGTTTACCGTCATGCCATTTGGGTTGAAAATAAGTGGTGGTGTTTTCATATCGGCATTAGATACCGTACTGGGCAGAGACCTTTTGAATGAAGTTACGTTATATGTGGATGATTTGCTAATTGCTTCTGAAACTTGGGAGGAACATTTGGACTTATTAAGAAGAGTTTTTGCGAAATTTTTGGAATACGGAGTTACTGTAAATTTGAGCAAATCCAAGTTTGCTCATAACCAATTGAAATTTCTTGGACATATAATCACTCCTGAAGGGATAAAACCAAATCCTAAAAAGATGGATGCGATTAACAGATGTGCTTATCCAAAAAATAGGACGGAATTAAAGTCATTTATCGGCTTAGTTTCATTTTTTCGACGATTTTTACCCAATCAGTTAGGAAGCCAAGACTGTTTGTTACGGCTGTTAAGAAAAAATGTCATGTGGGAGTGGAATTCCGAATGCACACAAGCTTTTAATAACATCCGCAATGCTTTGACTAATGCTCCACTGTTACATCATCCGAGACTTGATCAAGATTTTTATATTGCTGCGGATGCTTCTGAAACAGGATTGGGTGCCACTCTTTTCCAGATGGACAATCCAGAAGATATCAGTACCATCAAAATAATTGGGTTTGCCAGCAGAACACTCTCCAGCTGTGAACGTGCATATTGTACTACTGAATTGGAAGTACTGGCCGTGGTCTGGTCCCTTAGAAAGTTTCGCTATTTTGTATATGGAAAGAAGATCATTGTATTCTGTGACCACAAAGTTTTATCTTTTATTTTAACAGGAAGGATGTTCCATTCACGTTTAACCCGGTGGGCCTTGCTACTGCAAGAATATGATATTACGCTCAAATACATCAGAGGGAAAGACAACATCATAGCCGATGCTCTTTCAAGACAACCGAAAAGAAAGAATGACAACGAGTGTGAAGAACAGACTATTGACTTTAAAGTCATGAATTTATCAAGGCAATATTGTGAGAGGCAGATTTCACAGCTATGTCGAAGTCTTCCACAACTGCAAGAAGATGATAAGTTGTGGAAAGCCATTAGGCATGCTGTTGAAAGCAAAACGCTAAGTCACTCTCAAGAACAGTATCAATTAAAATCCGGAATATTGTATCGAAAGAAGGATGAAGAAGATGTTTGGAAAGTTTGTGTTCCAAATAAATATTTAGAATCACTAGTATGGTACACTCACTTGAATTGGGGTCATTTTGGTGCCGCTAAATGTACAGCCAAAATAGCACAATACTGCTATCATCCAAATTTGGGACGTATAGCTACAAATATTCTTAAGAAGTGCAAAATATGTCAGAAGGCGAAACCCATAAACTATTGTCGGAAGATAGAATTACATCCTATCATCCCACAACAACCTTTAATGTTGGTGTCATGTGATGTCTGTGGGCCATGTCCCATGACACGTGGACGGTTCAAATATGTATTGGCTTTCTATGATCTCTTTTCAAAATATGTGAAATTATATCCTTTGAAAAATCTCCACGTTCGACCCATGTTACGCAAATTTATCAACAACTATATAACTGAGCTTGGCAAACCTATAATGGTCTTGACAGACAACGCTGCTTATTATACAAGCAAAGTATGGAGAGACACTATGAAAGAAGAAGGAATCCAGCACATTTACATCTCAAGATTTTACCCTTGTGGAAATCCGGTTGAGAGAATCTTCCGAGAGTTGAACCGATTTTTACGAACGTACATACCCAAACAACATTATAAATGGATCGATTGGATTTATGAATTTGAGAAAGTGTATAATGACTAACCACACTTATCGACAGGTTATTCACTTAACCAAATAGTATTTGGTGAAAGTATTGTGCCAGAATGGATGAAGAAATTACCTGCGATAGGACAAAAGATTACCAAGAAAGAAGATATGGTGAAGAAGGTCTACGAAAACCTGAAGCATCAAGCACAATTGAGAAAAACCCGTTTTGATAAAAATGTGAAGAAAGTAGTCACATATGATGTAGGGGAAGAAATTTTATTGAGAAATCACCCAAAAGCATCAACCAGGAAAAGACTGAATAAGAAATGGCAATATTTATATACAGGTTCATACAAAATAATGAAAATACCTCATGAAGGGAGCTACCTCCTGGCAGATTGTGATACTGATGTAATTGAAGGCTTGTTCCCTCACATAGACCTGAAGAAGTATTATCAATAATGAGCAAAATACAGATTCAAGAAACACTGAATGATACCAAGACTACACTCAGTGGACTAAATAAAAGCACCAGTGGATAAATACGTACTTATACTAACTTACAAAGAAAATTAAAGAATGTACCGACGATTTCCATGAGATACCTTCTTGGTATCAGCAACAATGTCGACGCTGAAATACGATTTATCTTCTCACCGAACAGCGAGGATGGATGAGTTAAAAGTGGAATTAAGAGGAACAGAAAAGGACCAAATCCTCTCTGGTTAAACAAGTGGCCTAATAAGGGTTTTGGCCTAGGATGCCAATCGTCGAACCCGGCTGTGATCCCTGCCTTGCACAGTCGGTTGAAGAACTGAGGGCTTCATCCAAGAAAAAAAAATGTGGTGTGAATATGAAGTGATTAGTGCGAAGTGTTTCTAAGACAACCTATAAACAAATGTGAAATTTAGTTAAGGGCATTTCGTCTAGGCCCATTAACTCAACTTAAATATTGTAGAATGTATGTACTGACTTGTTGAGTGAATCTGAGAGTGAGTGTATTCGCCGAAACAAATACCCTCTCTTGTCACTGTTCAAAAAAAAAAAAAAAAAAAAAAAAAAAAAAAAAAAAAAAAAAAAAAAAAAAAAAAGCCTGTTCTGTCTGGAACCCTCTTCAAGACATCACAGTCTGGGGGGCCGTGTAACATTACGAGTCAAGATAGCTGTAACGGAAATTGAATAGCGGAAAGTTATCATTAAAAACGCACGCCGCGCGATTTAATTGAATGGCGTAAAGTTATCATTAAAAACGCACGCCGCGCGATTTGTGACGATTTGTTTGGTCATAATAGTAGTAACATGCTTTTGAATACAATTAAAATATAACAGCGATACCTGTTTAGTGTTATTGGAAACAATATGTAGTAAATTAATGAGTAAGGTAGCCGATCCTATAAGAAGAGGTGAAATTGGGCATATTAAGGTGTTTTGCTTTATGTCGACTAAGCCCATTGATACGGCGTCTTTTTTTTCATTTACTCTTAGAAAGAAAACAAATAAGTAATGAAGTGCTAATTGTGCGTTGTGAAAAATATAGGGGCGAATTTTAAATAGCTACAGTGTATAATCAGACTAACAAATGGACTTTCAGTTACGCGAAATAGCGGACAGCGAAGTGTGGTCATTAAATTGAGTACACCTACAGGGCGGTCAATTCCGGGATAAGTCTATTCGCATCTCACGAGGGACGCGGTATTGAGACCGGTTTTTTCCTTATTATATCACGGAGAGCGGGCTTCAATTTATAAAAAGGAGAAAAGCTGTATCATTATCATTGACTGTTGGTGTTAAGCAACCAAAACTGTTCATCAAAGGGTTTCGGTGAATGAGTGGTGAATGCGAAATGAAACTGTGAACGAAGTTATGTTAAATAAAGCAGAAGAGACAAGACAGTTTGGTCGTATCTGTTATTATTCCATCAACCGTAACATTTCTTCTCGTTGTACAAAGCCTTTATAGACGATCGTTCTGACAATTTGCTTTGAAGGGATCTCGTTACGAGTTAAGTTTTGGGGACCTGGTCAACAAGGGATAGTTCGTAGATCTTAACTACTGCAGCTATTCTGGAATCAGGTGCTACCGTGACCGTTGTGTGTTGTCAATGGCTTAAGGTCATCATATCTCATGCTCTAAGATCGACGCGCCTTTCCTCTTGGTATAACGGTGTCTCACGGTATCAACGACAACGCCGACGGCGAATGAAGATACGGTAGAATACTACCGCCATCTGTATAGCTGCATGTCGCTATCCCATAACTTTTGCCACCTCAATGTATGTAAGTAATGTAACAGTTCTTGAGCAAAATATGTAGGCCTACGTCTTTGTTACAACTCTCCTCAACATACCTTCTGATTCTTCACTCCAGTGTTTCTTTGAATCATTTAACAAGATGCCGTCCATCATAGTTTTGACAGACTACTATGATGCATCATGGAGCGTCGCAGGTAGCCTGGTGTCCTAACTACCAGGCCCATGACATCAATTAGACTCTCGTAAACTGAATCTCGACATGGTCTAATGTAGATGTCCATGCTGGCCACGGAACTGGACTGTGCACAATCCATTGTTGTCCAAACGCTTAATAGGTGACTTACACAAAAGTATCTATACTAAAAAAAGAAAAAAATACTGCATGGACAACTAATAGAACTTTTGCGGTGCTTTCTGCAGGTCCATTATGTGATAAAAAGTATCCGGAAACCCCCAAAACATACGTTTTTCATATTAGGTGTATTATGCTGCCACCTACTGCCAGGTACTCCATATCAGCGACCTCAGTAGTCATTAGACATCGTCAGAGAGCAGAATGGGCAGTTCTGCGGAACTCATGGACTTCGAAGGTGTTCAGGTGATTGGGAGTCATTTGTGTCATTCGTCTGTACGCGAGATTTACACACTCCTAAACATCCCTAGGTCCACTGTTTCCGATGTGATAGTGAAGTGGAAACGTGAAGGGACACGTACAGCACACAAAAGCGTACAGGTCAACGTCGTCTGTTGACTGAAAGAGTCTGCCGACAGTTGAAGAGGGTCGTAATGTGTAATAGGCAGACAGACACCTATCGAGACCATCACACAGGAATTCCAAACTGCATCAGGATCCACTGCAAGTACTATGACAGTTAGGACGGAGGTGATAAAACTTGGATTTCATGGTCGAGCGGCTGCTCATAAGCCATACATCACGCCAGTAAATGCCAAACGACGCCTCGCTTGGTGTAAGGAGTATAAAACATTGGACGATTGAACAGTGGAAAAACGTTGTGTGGAGTGACGAATAGCGGTACAAAAATGTGGAAATGCGATGGCAGGGTGTGGGTATGGCGAATGCCCGGCGAACGTCATCTGCCAGCGTGTGTAGTGCCAACAGTAATATTCGGATGATGATGATGATGGTTGGTTTGTGGGGCGCTCAACTGCGTGGTTATCAGCGCCCGTACAATTACCCAATCTTTGCTCAGTCCAATTTCGCCACTTTCCTGGATGATGATGAAATGAAGAGGACAACACAAACACCCAGTCATCTCGAGGCAGGTGAAAATCCCTACCCCGCCGGGAATCGAACCCGGGACCCCGTGCTCGGGAAGCGAGAACGCTACCGCGAGACCACGAGCGGCGGACTAATATTCGGAGGCGGTGGTGTTATGGTGTGGTCATGGAGGGACTTGCACCCCTTGTTGTTTTGCGTGGCACTATTACAGCACAGGCCTACATTGATGTTTTAAGCACCTTCTTGCTTCTCACTGTTGAAGAGCAATTCAGGGGTGGCGATTGCATTTTCAACGCGATCGAGAACCTGTTCAAAACGCACGGCCTGTGCCGGAGTGGTTACCCGACAATAACAACCCTGAATTGGACTGGCCTGCACAGAGTCCTGCAGTGAATCGTATAGAACACCTTTGGAATGTTTCAAATGGTTCAAATGGCTCTGAGCACTATGGGACTTAACATCTATGGTCATCAGTCCCCTAGAACTTAGAACTACTTAAACCTAACTAACTTAAGGACAGCACACAACACCCAGCCATCACGAGGCAGAGAAAATCCCTGACCCCGCCGGGAATCGAACCCGGGAACCCGGGCGTGGAAAGCGAGAACGCTACCGCACGACCACGAGATGCGGGCGGGAAATGTTTTGGAACGCCGACTTCGTGCCCGGCCTCACCGACTGACTTCGATACCTCTCCTCAGAGCAGCACTCCGTGAAGAATAAGCTACCATTCCGAAGAAAACTTCCAGCGCCTGATTGAACGTATGCCTACGAGAATGGAAGCGCTCATCAAGGCTAAGGGTGGGCCAACACCATACTGAACTCCAGCGTTACCGATGGAGGGCGTCACGAACTTGTAAATCATTTTCAGCCAGGTGTTCAAATGGTTCAAATGGCTCTGAGCACTATGGGACTCAACTGCTGTGGTCATAAGTCCCCTAGAACTTAGAACTACTTAAACCTAACTAACCTAAGGACAGCACACAACACCCAGCCATCACGAGGCAGAGAAAATCCCTGACCCCGCCGGGAATAGAACCTGGGAACCCGGGCGTGGGAAGCGAGAACGCTACCGCACGACCACGAGATGCGGGCATCAGCCAGGTGTCCGGATACTTTTGATCACATAGTGTAAAGAGCAAATGACTTGTCAAAAATGGTTCAAATGGCTCTAAGCACCATGGATTCAAATGGTTCAAATGGCTCTGAGCACTATGGGACTTAACTTCTGAGGTCATCAGTCCCCTAGAACTTAGAACTACTTAAACCTAACTAATCTAAGGACATCACACACATCCATGCCCGAGGCAGGATTTGAACCTGCGACCGTACCAGCAGCGCCGTTCCGGACTGAAGTGCCTAGAACCGCTCGGCCACAGCGACCGGCTGACTTGTCCCTATTTCAAGTAGTAGATATCGTAATATTTTTCTCCTGTATTTAATTATGTTACCTACTAATTGTTTCATTCGGACATTCGTATTTTACCATTGTAATGCCACAATGTATTTCTCTTCTTTACTTTTAATACACCTAGTTGAGAAATTCTTCTTTGGTCTTTGGATCATCTCTGAAGACGCCAAGAATTGCGAAGAGTGTTCCATTAAGAAATTCAGGGTGTGTACACAATGAAACAGCATCTTCAGAACGGGAATAATCACTACGGGTGTACCACAGGAATCAATACAGAATCCGCTCTTGTTCTTGTTATATGTAAATGATCTTCCACTATATATCCAAGAAGCAGAAATGGTTCCCTTTGCTGATAATGCAAGTATTATAACCAAGCCCAATGGAGTAAATTCATCACTTGAAAATGTAAATAAAATGTTCTTCAAATTAACAACTGGTTCTCTGCAAATGGACTATCACTGAATTTAATTAAAACAAAATACATGCAATTCAGTACTGCAGTATCATTAGAAATAATGCATGAGGATAAATCAGTGAATGAAACAGAACATTCTAAATTATTTGGTGTTTATATACACACATAAAAAAGTTTTGCATCACCTCAGTTCCTAAAGTTCCGAAACCTATACAGAAAATTGGAATAGAGATCAACATAAACATCAATTCCGCCCTTGTGGTTGTTCATGTTGTACCACAATACAGCGAGATCTTCAGAGCTGGTGGTCCAGATTGCTGTACACACCGGTAACTCTAATACCCAGTAGCACATCCTCTTGCATTGATGCATGCCTGTACTCGTCGTGGCATACTATCCACAAGTTCATCAAGGCACTGTTGGTCCAGATTGTCCCACTCCTCAACGGCGATTCGTCGTAGATCCCTCAGAGTGGTTGGTGGGTCATGTCGTCCATAAACAGCCCTTTTCAATCTATCCCAGGCATGTTCGATACAGTTCATGTCTGGAGAACATGCTGGCCACTCTAGTCGAGTGATGTCGTTTTCCTGAAGGCAGTCGTTCACAAAATGTGCGCGATGGGAGCACGAACTGTTGGCCATGGAGATGAATGCCTCGTCAATATGCTGCCGATATGGTTGCACTATCGATCGGAGGACGGCATTCACGTATCGGACAGCCGTTACGGCGCCTTTCATGACCACCAGCGGCGTACGACGGCCCCACAGAATGCCACCCCAAAACAGCAGGGAACCTCCACCTTGCTGCACTCGCTGGACAAAGTGTCTAAGGCGTTCAGCCTGACCGGGTTGCCTCCAAACACGTCTCCGATGATTGTCTGGTTGACGGCATATGCGACACTCATCGGTGAAGAGAACGTGATGCCAATCCTCAGCGGTCTATTCGGCATGTTTTTCGGCCCATTTGTACCGCGCTGCATTGTGTCGTGGTTGCAAAGGTTGACCTCGCCATGGACGTCGGGAGTGAAGTCGCGCATCATGCAGCCTACTGCGCACAGTTTGAGTCTTAACACGACGTCCTGTGGATGCACGAAAAGCATTATTCAACATGGTGGCGTTGCTGTCAGGGTTACTCCGAGCCATAATCCGCAGGTAGCGGTCATGCACTGCAGTAGTAGCCCTTCGGCGGCCTGAGCGAGGCATGTCATCGACAGTTCCTGTCTCTCTGTGTCTCCTCCATGTCCGAACAACATTGCTTTGGTTCACTTCGAGACCCCTGGACACTTCCCTTGTTGAGATCCCATCCTGGCACATAGTAACAATGCGGAAGCGATCGAACTGCGGCATGGTTGAACTAGAGACAACACGAACTGTGTACCTCCTTCCTGGTGGAATAACTGGAACTGATGGGCTGTCGGACCCCCTCCATCTAATAGGCGCTGCTCATGTATGGTTGTTTACATTTTTTGGTGGGTTTAGTGACATCTCTGAACTGTCAAAGGGACTGTGTCTGTGATACAATATTCACAGTCAACGTCTATCTTCAGTAGTTCCGGCGTGATGCAAATATTTTTCTGATATGAGTAGATAAGAAACTGCACTGGTTGGTTGGTTGGTTTGGGGAAGGAGACCAGACAGCGTGGTCATCGGTCTCATCGGATTAGGGAAGGATTGGGAAGGAAGTCGGCCGTGCCCTTTCAGAGGAACCATCCCGGCATTTGCCTGGAGCGATTTAGGGAAATCACGGAAAACCTAAATCAGGATGGCCGGACTTGGGATTGAACCGTCGTCCTCCCAAATGCGAGTCCAGTGTCTAACCACTGCGCCACCCCGCTCGGTAGAACCTGAACTGGAAGTCATATATTACAGATCGTAAACGTCTTAGCCCTGCAGTATTTGCGTTATGGATAATGTATTATGCAGATAAAATATAATAATTGACTTACTTTTTACATTTTCATTCAGTAATGTGTTATGGCATCTTGTTCTGGGGTAACTTGTAATTATGGAATAAGTGTATGTTGCACAAAAGCGTAAAATACGGATGATGTATGGTGTCCACTCTAGCATTTGTTTAAACAGTTGGGCATAGTAACAACAGTCTCACATTACGTTTACTCACTTATGAAGTTTGTTATCAACATTTAACTACGGTATTAAAACAACAATAACTCTCATAAATGATTTACCCTATACATCACACAGCCTTAGTGTGGCACAGAAAGAAGTGAGGTATGTAGCCACAGAAATCTTTCAGCACCTACCCTGTGATGTAAAGAATTTAACGGATAATAAAATTAACTTCAAACACAAATTGAAAAAAAAAATCTGTTTGACAACTCCTAGTTCACAGAAAAATTTCTGAACCTGTAGTGGTATCGTTTTTGTGTGTGTGTGTGTGTGTGTGCGTGTGCGTGTGTGTGTGTGAAATGCGTTTAAAAGTTTATACATACAGGGTGACAGTTACTGAACTACATGAAATAAAATCGTCCTAACTTCTGAACAATTTGCGGTAGGACGTTCAAACTGCATGGTTGGCCGCGGGTCATGATGAGAATTGTATGGCTTGGTTTAGTCATGACATTTGATTGGGTTTGTCAATAAGCAAAATTTGCGTATTTGAAGGACTGAGATTCCGCATTTCGCGATCGAGAAGTCTTTTCACCCTCAACGTGTGACTGTGTGGTGTGCAGTGTACAGTCACTGAATAACTGATGCGGTATTCCTTGATGGCATGGTGACTACCGTATGGTACGTGAAGGTTTTGGAAGATGATATCATCCTCATTATCCAAAGTGACCCTGATTTCGACAAGATGTGGCTCATGCAAGACGGAGCTCGACCCCATCGAAGCAGGAGAGTGTTCGATGTCTTGGAGGAGAACTTTGGGGACCACATTCTGACTCGGGGTACCCAGAGGCCACTGTCATGCTCCTCGGTTAGCCGCCATATTCTCCGGATCTGCAACTCCTTTTTGTAGGGCTACATTAAAGGCAAATTGTGCAGCAATAACCCCAAAACCATTGCCGAGCTGAAAACAGCCATTCAGTAGCACCGATGTTCCGACACTTCAGCAGGTCTATTCGTCTGCGCCACATCATCGCGCATGATGGCAGGCATATCGAACATGTCATAACCTAAATCCAAATATCTATAGTGACATATGCGTGTTGAATAACGTGTGTGCACGCGTAGTTTGTAACTAAATTACGTTTTTCTTCTTGTAGTTCAATAATTGTCATATATATATATATATATATATATATATATATATATATATATATATATATATATATATAGGGTGTTACAAAAAGGTACGGCCAAACTTTCAGGAAACATTCCTCACACACAAACAAAGAAAATATGTTATGTGGACATGTGTCCGGAAACGCTTACTTTCCATGTTAGAACTCATTTTATTACTTCTCTTCAAATCACATTAATCATGGAATGGAAACACACAGCAACAGAACGTACCAGCGTGACTTCAAACACTTTGTTACAGGAAATGTTCAAAATGTCCTCCGTTAACGAGGATACATGCATCCACCCTCCGTCGCATGGAATCCCTGATGCGCCGATGCAGCCCTAGAGAATGGCGTATTGTATCACAGCCGTCCACAATACGAGCACGAAGAGTCTATACATTTGGTACCGGGGTTGCGTAGACAAGAGCTTTCAAATGCCCCCATAAATGAAAGTCAAGAGGGCTGAGGTTAGGAGAGCGTGGAGGCCATGGAATTGGTCCGCCTCTACCAATCCATCGGTCACCAATCTGTTGTTGAGAAGCGTACGAACACTCCGACTGAAATGTGCAGGAGCCCCATCGTGCATGAGCCACATGATGTGTCGTACTTGTAAAGGCACATGCTCTAGCAGCACAGGTAGAGTATCCCGTATGAAATCATGATAACGTGCTCCATTGAGCGTAGGTGGAAGAACATGGGACCCAATCGAGACATCACCAACAATGTCTGCCCAAACGTTCACAGAAAATCTGTGTTGATGACGTGATTGCACAATTGCGTGCGGATTCTCGTCAGCTCACACATGTTGATTGTGAAAATTTACAATTTGATCACGTTGGAATGAAGCCTCATCCGTAAAGAGAACATTTGCACTGAAATGAGGATTGACACATTGTTGGATGAACCATTCGCAGAAGTGTACCCGTGGAGGCCAATCAGCTGCTGATAGTGCCTGCACACGCTGTTCATGGTACGGAAACAACTGGTTCTCCCGTAGCTCTCTCCATACAGTGACGTGGTCAACGTTACCTTGTACAGCAGCAACTTCTCTGACGCTGACATTAGGGTTATCATCAACTGCACGAAGAATTGCCTCGTCCATTGCAGGTGTCCTCGTCGTTCTATGTCATCCCCAGTCGCGAGTCGTAGGCTGGAATGTTCCGTGCTCCCTAAGAGGCCGATCAATTGCTTCGAACGTCTTCCTGTCGGGATACCTTCGTTCTGGAAATCTGTCTCGATACAAACGTACCGCGCCACGGCTATTGCCCCGTTCTAATCCATACATCAAATGGGCATCTGCCAACTCCGCATTTGCAAACATTGCACTGACTGCAAAACCACGTTCGTGATGAGCACTAACCTGTTGATGCTACGTACTGATGTGCTTGATGCTAGTACTGTAGAGCAATGAGTCGCATGTCAACACAAGCCCCGAAGTCAACATTACCTTCCTTCAATTGGGCCAACTGGCAGTGTATCGAGGAAGTACAGTACATACTGACGATACTAAAATGAGCTCTAACATAGAAATTAAGCGTTTCCGGACACATGTCCACATAACATCTTTTCTTTATTTGTGTGTGAGTAATGTTTCCTGAAAGTTTGGCCGTACCTTTTTGTAACACCCTGTATATACTGAAGAGCCAAAGAAACTGGTGCACCTGACTAATATCGTGTAGGGCCCCCGAGAGCACGCAGAAGTGCCGCAACACGACGTGGAATGGGCTCGACTAATGTCTGAAGTAGTGCTGGAGGGACCTGACACCATGAATCCAACAGGGTTGTCCATACATCCGTAAGAATACGAGGGGGTGGAGATCTCTTCTAAACAGCACGTTGCAAGGCATCCAAGATATGCTCAATAATGTTCATGTCAAGGGAGATTGGTGGCCAACGATAGTGTTTAGACTCATAAGAGTGTTCCTGGAGGCACTCTGTAGCAATTCTGTACGTGTGGGTTGTCGCACTGTCCCGCTGGAACTGCCCAAGTCTGTCGGAATGCACAATGGACATGAATGGAAGCAGGTAATCAGACAGGATGCTTACATATGTATCACCTGTCAGAGTCGTATCTAGACATGTCAGGGGTCCCATATCACTCCAACTACACATGTCCCACAACATTACAGAGCCTCCACCAGCTTGAACAGTCCCCTGCTGACATGCAAGGTCCATGGATTCATGAGGTTATCTCCATACCGTACACGTCCATCTGCTCGGTACAATTTGAAACGAGACTCGTCTGACCAGGCAACATGTTTCTAATCACCAACAGTCCAATTTAGGTGTTGAGGGACCCAGGCGAGGAGTAAAGGTTTGTGTTGTGCAGTTATCAAGGGTACACCAGTGGTCCTTCGGCTCTGAAAGCCCATATCAATGATGTTTCGTTGAATGCTTCGCACGTTGACACTTGTTGATGGCCCAGCATTGAAAGCTGCAGCAATCTGGGGAAGGGCTGCTGTTCTGTCACGTTGAACGACTCTCTTAAGTCGTCGTTGGTCCTGTTCTTGCAGGATCTTTTTCCGGGCGCAGCGACGTCGAAGATTTGATGCTTTACCGAATTCCTGATATCCACGGTACACTCGTGAAGTGGTCGAACGGGAAAATCCCCTCTTCATCGCTACCTCGGAGGTGCTGTGTCCCATCACTCATGCACCGACTCTAACACTACGTTCAAACTCACTTAAATTTTGAAAACCTGCCACTGTAAGAGCAGTAACCGATCTAACAACTGCGCCAGACACTTGTTGTCTTATATAAGCGTTGCCGACCGCAGCGTCGTGTGTGGTGTGTGTGTGTGTGTGTGTGTGTGTGTGTGTGTGTGTATGTAAGGGGCATGTTCCGAGAATAAGTGTACTTGATCTTTATTTTTTTTTTTTAGCAAAAGCATATTTGAAAATAGAAAATATTTACAGGCTATTTTTTACTATTTTTCCACATAATCGCCATCCCATTCACCGCATGTTATCCTATCCTAATTCAGGACATTTCTGCACCTGCTCGTTGGTTGAAAATTTAAGTCCACTCGTGTGTCTCATCATAAGATGAAAATTTGAAGGCTTCAAGTCAGGGGAATACGGGGGTGGTTCAAAACACCCCAATCAAATGAGACCGAGAGTGCCTTGGTGACGAAGGCTGTGTGAGGACGGGCTATTGAGATGCAGCAGGCTCACTGCTCTTGTCAGCATTCCCCTTCTTTTGTTCTGAATGCTCCTTTAGTGTATTTAGGTTCTCAGAATTTCGTTGTGCATTGATGGTCTCTCCTGAGGCAGAAATTCGAACAAAATCGTGCATTTTGGTCCCAAATCACCGAGGCCATAATTTTTTTGGCCGAAATTCTAGTTCTGAATTTTTTCGCAGATGAGGAATCAGTGTGAAATCACTATGACGACTGTCTTTTTGTCTCAGGCGTGTAATGAGTCATCCACGTTTCATCTCCAGTCACAATAGAGCTCAGAAAGTCCTCACCTTCCAGTTCAAGTCACTCAAGGAACTCGAGGATGCTACTGACGCATTTTTCTTGTGCTGCTGTGTCAGCTTTTTTTTGGACCCATCCTGCGCACAGTTTCCGGCATCCCAGAGTTTCTTTGAGGGTCTCATAAAGAATTAGGCATAGTTGTTGCAACATCGCAGAAATTTCATCCACTGTCAATCGGCTGTCGTCACAAACGGTTTACTCTATTTTAGCGCCAACTCATTAGTCAAACTGGAAGGTCTTCCAGTCCTCAGTTCGTCATGAACATTCGTTCTGCATCATGTAAACTCCATACACCAATTACACACGCTTTCTGTTCGTACCACCTTCGCGAAAAAAATTACAGTAGGAGGTATTCCTCCCCTGAGTAGAAAGCAGGTCACAGCACGTGGCTCGCACTTGGCGGGGTTTCTTACCGACATCTTTTACTCAACTGGACACTGCAACGTGAGTTTACGAATCCGTGTGCGGCGGAGCTGATTTGCTCTCTCACTATCCATTAAACAATTAGTCCACCTAACTGAATAGGTTTCAGGTTGTCTTCCCCTTCACTTTGCGATGGTATACTGGTTTAGCCGACAAAAACAGCGTTGACGAAAATTCTACTAAATACCTACAACGCAAAGGCCACATAACTCCATTCCATGGGCAGTAGCTGGAAGTTAAACTACTCCATATTTAATATCCCGACATGAATTATGCAATTTTACTGATTATCTCTGTTACAAGTTCACATCTGAAAGCAACCAGAAGATATTTAGTCCGACACGACATTTTGAACGTCCTGAACAGTCACTGACCCACGATAACTTGCGAGTTAACACATTCGCCAGGCTGCTTGTAAAGGAGTGCTCGCCATAACGTCTCGTAATCTGCACGAAACACCTCACGCGGAGTTTATGAACAATAGAAAATGTTCACATGCGAATATCTCCTAAAATCAACCACTCACGAAGCTCAGACTTCCACAAATTACTCAGTACTGTAGTCGCGTTTCGCAACGACACGAGGACGAATCAAAATGTGGAGGGTTGGTTACACAACAATAACATCCCTGTAGTGGACTGGCCTGCAGAGAGTCCTGATCTGAATCCTATAGTACACCTTTGGGATGTTTTTGAACGCCTACTTGGTGCCAGGCCTCATCGGCCGACATCGATACATCTCCTCAGTGCAGCACTCCGTTCAAAAATGGTTCAAATGGGTCTGAGCACTATGGGATTTAACATCTAAGGTCATCAGTCCCCTGGACTTAGAACTACTTTAACCTAACAAACCTAAGGGCATCACACACATCCATGCCCGAGGTAGGATTCGAACCTGCGACCGTAGCAGCAGCGCGGTTCCGGACTGAAGCGCCTAGAGCCGATCGGCCACAACGGCCGGCTGCAGCACTCCGTGAAGAAGAGCTTGCACGTCGTCGGACCCAGATAGCATGTCTAAAGAGCTCGTCCACCTAAGGACAGTGTTAAGAAAAAATGGATATTCCACCCAGCAGATTAACATGGGCTGTCAGTGAAAGCCAAAAACCAGGAAGTGGATAAAGAGGAGACCATACAGGCAAAATCCATAGCTTTTTCTTGCATTTGTTGGCAATATTTCGTTCAAGATACTGAGAATCCGGAAATTTCTGGTTAATATGGTTTTCTGCCCACCATCGAAGATCACAGATCTTAGATCAATGGAGGACGATTTGTTACTGCAGAAGCTGGAATTTATACAGATGCCTTGCCAGTGTGGTATGGCTTACATAGGCCAAAGGAATTAAGGATGTTATCTGCCAGTGGGCACTGATTTATCTCAATGGCACAAGTTGAAACTTTGTGCCAGACTGGGATTCGAACCTGGGTCTTCTGCTTACCCGTCAGATGCGCTGACCAATAGAGACACAGTTGTCATCGCAGCCGCGCGGTCTACCCTAGGACGTTTCCCGTCAGATCCAAATTGTCAACTTATACCACACGCTACTGGTGTAGTGTCCCTGCTTATTAACCTCAGTGCTCATGGCTCTCACCGATTCCCATAAGAGTTCCAGCGTGATGTTAAGGCGTAAAGTCAGCGCCGGCCCGCCGGTTGGGAACGACAGAGAAGAGACGGCTGTGAGAAGAAGTCAGCCAATCGCACGCTGACCGACCTCCCTCTAGGACGACACCAGCGGCCCCCATGTGAAGAAGACATAAGCGCCGCGTCCGACTGGTGGCACCCATTTCGATAGCAGCTCCAACGTTAGCCACTTCGTTAGCAGACGCATCGTAGCCTCTATCGTTAGCTGTCTCTATATAGTACAGACTTTTGTTTGTCTATTCTGAAGAAGAATGATTATTTTGCATGTCATCCTTTGCTTGTGACACATATCAAAGTTAAGTAATTGTAATTGTCTTATTGTAATAAAACACATTAATACGAGTTGTTTGACTGTTTGTCTAGCGAACCTAACATGCAGGATTCCTAGACACAACACTTGGTGTGCATCTGCACAGAATGGATCATTGGCCGCCATCGCCGAAATTACACATGCAGTGTCTGTGTAACACTTCTGTCACTAAATGTAACTGGATTTTCTCTTTTGATGCTAGTCAATTGTCAGGATGAGCATTACTGCAAAGGGCATTTGATTCTAAAGCATTATGTCATGGTGAAAGACACTAAATTACTTTTTCTCACTTAACAACATGTGGGCGGGGTGGGTTCTTCCTTGGCTCGAGTATGAGGTAGAATGAAACAGCATTTTTACATAAGATCTGTTCTTTCAGACATATATTGTTACATAGGCCAGACAACACGCTCCATTTAAGAACGTTGCACGCGCCTTTTGCAACCAACAAAATCCGTGGAAATATGTGTGGGATGAATCTAATGAACAATGATAGCGGATACCAGTCGGGTAATGCGTGCAATGCCATTACTTCCACAACTTGCCCCAGCAGAAGGTGACAGAGTACGTCATGGCTACGGCGAACGGCAACCCCGAGCACGTTCAAATGGTTCAAATGGCTCTGAGCACTATGGGACTCAACATCTTAGGTCATAAGTCCCCTAGAACTTAGAACTACTTAAACCTAACTAACCTAAGGACATCACACACACCCATGCCCGAGGCAGGATTCGAACCTGCGACCGTAGCAGTCCCGCGGTTCCGGACTGCAGCGCCAGAACCGCTAGACCACCGCGGCCGGCAACCCCGAGCACGACTAGGTTCCACAATCCCACCAGCAGTGGCGCTGACCACCGGGTAGTGTTGTCAGTCTGATTTTAACACATGCGTAGTATACACATACAGCGTGCTGATAGTTTCCGCCGGCCGCTGTGGCCGAGCGGTTCTAGGCGCTTCAGTCAGGAACCGCGCGCTTGCTGCTGTCGCAGGTTCGAATCCTGCTTCAGGCATGGTTGTGTGTGATGTCCTTAGGTTAGTTATGTTTAAGTAGTTTCTAAGTCTAGGGGACTGATGACCTCAGATGTTAAGTCCCATAGTGCTTAGAGCCATTTGAACCATTTGACAGTTTCCCGGTCGAGGGAAGTCTCCGTCAGTCTTTGAAGGCTCCCCTGAATATCTCTGGCAAATGACCAGGCGAAAGATAGGGGAGTGGACTTATATCATATGACGACCGACTGCGTGATGGACACTTTTTCGAATATTCAGTGCGCCGGAAAATTTTAAAATTGACAATATCTCCATTGCTAAAGAATGGTGTCGTTGAAGTGGCAACTCAAGGAAGCTTAGGACATACTGTCTCGTCAACGATGAGGTTGTTAGAGATGGTGCAAAAGATCGGATATGACAGAGATGGGGAAGGCAATTGGGTATGATCTCTTCAAACGAAGCTTCCGGGCATTTGCTTTAATCCATATAGGAATGCGAAGGTAAACACAAATCTGGGTGACGACACGGTAATTATAACAAATCTCGTTGCAACTGGGAGTTCAGTGTCTGAAGAATAGCGTCTCCTCGCCCTATGGAACGCGATTGTTTTGAACAACAAGATAAGGTATAGCGTTGGGTACACTGATGAAGATGCAGTTGGTTCACTCTCCTTATTTGTGAAGATACAAGGAAGGGAGTGAGGAGGGGAGAAGAATATATGGGAGAATGGCTAAAAACTTTTCAAAATGAAATAACAAGCCAGATGCAGTTAGCACCACGGAACGGAATCCACAATTCAATGGTCATAGCAGCAACAGTTTATACGGTGGCACCCAGCCACGTTACGAGAAGAAGGTCCTGATAAGATAACTGCCACAGTCACTAACAGACTCAGATTCGTAGTGACAGACACAAAACTGAACAAAGTGAAATCTGACGTAATAAGGGGACAACTTGAAGTAAGCCGCCACCGGCCTTGCCGCAGCGGTAACACCGGTTCCCGTCAGATCACATACACTCCTGGAAATTGAAATAAGAACACCGTGAATTCATTGTCCCAGGAAGGGGAAACTTTATTGACACATTCCTGGGGTCAGATACATCACATGATCACACTGACAGAACCACAGGCACATAGACACAGGCAACAGAGCATGCACAATGTCGACACTAGTACAGTGTATATCCACCTTTCGCAGCAATGCAGGCTGCTATTCTCCCATGGAGACGATCGTAGAGATGCTGGATGTAGTCCTGTGGAACGGCTTGCCATGCCATTTCCACCTGGCGCCTCAGTTGGACCAGCGTTCGTGCTGGACGTGCAGACCGCGTGAGACGACGCTTCATCCAGTCCCAAACATGCTCAATGGGGGACAGATCCGGAGATCTTGCTGGCCAGGGTAGTTGACTTACACCTTCTAGAGCACGTTGGGTGGCACGGGATACATGCGGACGTGCATTGTCCTGTTGGAACAGCAAGTTCCCTTGCCGGTCTAGGAATGGTAGAACGATGGGTTCGATGACGGTTTGGATGCACCGTGCACTATTCAGTGTCCCCTCGACGATCACCAGTGGTGTACGGCCAGTGTAGGAGATCGTTCCCCACACCATGATGCCGGGTGTTGGCCCTGTGTGCCTCGGTCGTATGCAGTCCTGATTGTGGCGCTCACCTGCACGGCGCCAAACACGCATACGACCATCATTGGCACCAAGGCAGAAGCGACTCTCATCGCCGAAGACGACACGTCTCCATTCGTCCCTCCATTCACGCCTGTCGCGACACCACTGGAGGCGGGCTGCACGATGTTGGGGCGTGAGCGGAAGACGGCCTAACGGTGTGCGGGACCGTAGCCCAGCTTCATGGAGACGGTTGCGAATGGTCCTCACCGATACCCCAGGCGCAACAGTGTCCCTAATTTGCTGGGAAGTGGCGGTGCGGTCCCCTACGGCACTGCGTAGGATCCTACGGTCTTGGCGTGCATCCGTGCGTCGCTGCGGTCCGGTCCCAGGTCGACGGGCACGTGCACCTTCCGCCGACCACTGGCGACAACATCGATGTACTGTGGAGACCTCACGCCCCACGTGTTGAGCAATTCGGCGGTACGTCCACCCGGCCTCCCGCATGCCCACTATACGCCCACGCTCAATGTCCGTCAACTGCACATACGGTTCACGTCCACGCTGTCGCGGCATGCTACCGGTGGTAAAGACTGCGATGGAGCTCCGTATCCCACGGCAAACTGGCTGACACTGACGGCGGCGGTGCACAAATGCTGCGCAGCTAGCGCCATTCGACGGCCAACACCGCGGTTCCTGGTGTGTCCGCTGTGCCGTGCGTGTGATCATTGCTTGTACAGCCCTCTCGCAGTGTCCGGAGCAAGTATGGTGGGTCTGACACACCGGTGTCAATGTGTTCTTTTTTCCATTTCCAGGAGTGTAGATTCAGTGCTGTCGGGCTTGGCTATCACTGAAATGGGTGACTGTCCGAGTCGGCCAAGCGCTCTTGGCGAGTGGGGTACACTCAGCCCTTGTGAGGCCAATTGATGAACTACTGGACTGAAAAGTAGCGGCTCTGGTCACGAAAACTGACAACGGCCGGGAGAGCGGTGTGCTGCCCGCACACCTATCCGTATTCGTATCCAGTGACGCCTATCCGCTGAGGATGACACGACGGTAGATCGGTACCGTTGGACCTTGCAAAGCCTGTTCGGACGGAGTTTGAAGTAAACGAGACCTCAGAAGTTGGGCTTAAACTGGATGACCACGACGAAAGAACAGATCACGAACAGACGTATACTGTATAACTGAGACTGTTAGAAATACTTTAGGCCGGCAGCTGTGATCGAGCGGTTCTAGGCACTTCAGTCCGGAACCACGCGGCTGCTACGGTCGCAGGTTCGAATCCTGCCTCGGGTATGGATGTGTGTGATGTCCTTAGTTTAGTTAGGTTTAAGTAGTTCTAAGTCTATGGGACTGATGACCTCAGATGTTAAGTCCCATAGTGCTCAGAGCCATTTGAACCACTGAGAAATACTTTCTAAAGCGAGTACGAGAAGGGAACGATGCAGAATATGTCTGATTGAGAGTGTCTCCTGAAGCAGAGGAAGTAATACATGACAGTTAAATGCAGAAAAAGAATATCAGCAGCAGATCCAAATAATAATGAGGGTCTCCAATCAGACATGTATCAAAACTAACTACTTGGTGGAGCTGTACTGCTGCAAAAATGCAACTGAGAAATTGAATAAGTAATTCGTATGTTTGTAATAGGACTGTGCCAATAATCAGTACTTAGTATGATTTGGGCGATTGTCACTTATTGACACATGATTTTAATGAACTTAATTAAATTCACTGAAATGAAATGAAAGGTATACATAAACATGAAATGCAGTAATATGAAATAATGTACACGGATTACGCTCAGGAATAAACATATCATGACAAATGAATATTTGTGTCAGACCGGTATTCTCTCTCACCAAATTCGTTCCCACCCAATGAACCTACTCCCATACACATAGTGTTGTTGTAGTGTTCAGAAATAATAGGTTGGAACGATATGCTGTATTTAATATTTGGGCTGGTAATAGAGCTGTGCTCGGATGATCTAATTTTTTGAAGAAACTGCTTGCGAAAAGCAGATTACATGATTTACAATACTGATGTGGCACTAATTTTCATTTGTCACGTTGTGTTCTTAGGCGAGTTTTAAATGGGTGACTTCAGTACTTCCTAAATTGTTGCAGACTCTCCCTTTCTGCAAATCTCTGGTGTAACAAAGTAGAACTTCGTAGAGCTGTAGAGGTTGTCTTAAGGAATGATTTGATGGCAGTAAGCCGTGCCCAGAAACGTAATACAACGACGCTACCGAACGACGAAATTAGCTGGGCAAATACCTACTGCTAGGACATGTTCTCGGTGCCATCTAATGCCTCGAACGCTATCTGGCCCTTTGCGGGAGGTTAGATGCAACAAAACTGCGTGTCGCCTCTTCAGGGGTAATTGGGAGGATTGTGTCAATCCACACACTACGCAACCATATCCGTACGATCAATTTGGTCTCTAGGGGGCCATTACGAACAACAGTTCAAACTGTCCAACAAATGGAGCTCGCAGAAGGCAGACGAAGGGTTAACTGAAACGAATCAGTGACTTCTACCCGTCTTTACCGATCAGAGCAGCATTTGTCTGACGCCTGATGATCGTAACAGAAGAGTGTGGGGGCGGTCAGGTACCAATGCAAGCCTCAGACATGCAGACCCACAGCTTCAGAAAGAAGGAAGGTGAGTCTGTCATGTGTTGGACCAGTGTCACTTACGGATGTCGGACGCTTCTCGTCGCTATATAGGACAATTCGAGAGCTGTGCTGTATCTGGACAGGGCCCTTTAACCTAATGTGCAGCCTTACAGCAGACATATCGGGAAAGGGTTCATGTTTCAAGAGATAATGTACAAACATTTCGCATCCACCTCATGAACATCGTTTCCCGTGAGATAGGAATCAATGTAATGGAATGGCCTGAGTGTCTGCTGACATGAACCTGCCTGAATGTTTTTCGGACCAGATGAAGCTTTCAGTGAATTGTCTCGGGAACCCTCTTTACGCGCTGGCCGCTGTGGCCTAGCGGTTCTAGGCGCTTCAGTCCGGAACCGCGCTAGTGCTACGGTCGCTGGTTCGAATCCTGCCTTAGACATGGATGTGTGTGATGTCCTTAGGTTAGTTAGATTTAAGTAGCTCTAAGTTCTATGGGACTGATGACCTCAGATGTTAAGTCTCATAGTGCTCAGAGCCATTTGAACCATTTTTGAACCTCTTTACGCAGTGGATGACGTCAGGGCGGCCGCCGTCGTAAAGTGGGGCATCCTTGAGCAGCAACGCCTCGACCATCTCGTGGATGGCATGCCTAGGAGGATATCAGTGTTTTTAAGTCCTGTAACAGAAGCAAGGAAGAGTAGCGTTTAGCTTCCCATCGACAACGACGTCGTCAGAGACGGAGAACAGTCTCGGATTGAAAAAGTAGGAAATCGCCTGTCCCATTCAAAGGAACAACCCGGAATTTACCTTAAGTGATTTTGGGAATTCACGGGAAACCTAAAGCACGAGGTCTGGACGGGCATTTGTTCCGTCGTCCTGAATATGAATCCAGTGTGTTACTAATGCGTCACCTCGCTCAGTGATTTGAATGGATTGGTTGCGAGCTGCGATTCCTTATTTTGATACTTAACGACTACACACTCATTTGTAAATTTCTGCTATCCTCAGGAAATACCTTTTACTTCCTTGGATAACGAATGCGACGAATGAAAACCAATTTGAATTTCCTAAGAGCTTTCAAGTTTCGGAGTTGGAACTCTATCTTATAACTTACTTCAGTACCAAAACATGCAACTTCTGTTCAGTTATTAGTGACGTGTATTCTGCTTCTGCGACGCTGTACGACACCTAGGATCTGGTGGACATTTTTGTTATAATTGTGAGAACTGTTGTTGAAACCCATTCATCCATTCCTATACATGTTTCCCCGGCTCCACAAATCAATCACTGTGAACTTTGTGACGGTTCTTAGAGTAAAAACATGGCTCAATTCATTTCACGTGCACGTCAGATTCAAACAAACTGAAGTTAGCCGTCTCTGGCAACTTCACTGACATGAAAATAGCCTTTAAATCCTAACAGGTATGGCATAAGTTCAAGAATTTGGAAGGAAGGGAGATTGGGTTTAACTTCCTGTCGACATCGAGGTCATTAGAGACGGGGCACAAGCTCGAATTGTGTCAAGGATAGGGAAGGAAATCGGCCGTGCCCTTCCAAAGGAACCATCCAGGTATTTGCCTGGAGCACTTTAGGGAAACCACGGGAAACCTAAATCTGGATAGCCGAACGTATTTCATGAATCTCGTTGAGATGTAGATACGAGGGGCGGTTAGTAAGGAAAGCAAAGCTTTTTTTCCCGGCCGAGTTCGGTTGAAAAAATGCGAAATTTGTCGTGGGACATCCTGAAATGTTCCTGTCTCAGTCCCTATAGTTTCATGAAGTTCTGATAAGTAACGGTACTACACGTAGCCTGCAAAATGGCGTCTGAAGCGGAGGTGCGTTCCAAGCAGAGAGCTGTCATTTATTTTCTTTATGCGTAAAACCAGAGGGTCGTCAATATGCAGAGGCGCTTACAGAACGTTTATGGTGACCAGGTAGTGTAAAAAAGCACGGTGAGTCGTTGGGCGAGACTGTTATCAACGCAACAAGGTCACGCAAACCCATCCGGAAATGACGCGCATTAGAGAGAAGCTCACAAAACTTCATAGGACTGTTCTTACTCATCCACCCTACAGTCCAGATCTCGTACCTTCCAACTTCCATCTATTTGGCCCAATGAAGGATGCAGTCCGTGAGAAACAGTACGTGGATGATGTGAGGTTACTGATGCAGCAACAGATTGGTTCCGATGTAGACAAGTAGAGTGCCACCATGCAGCTACACGGGCTCTCCCAGTAACGTGGGGCAATGCTGCCGCATTGAACGGAGATTATGTTGAAAAGTAGGATTTTGCACCCAAAAGAATAGGGAATAATATTATGTATTGGAATCCTGAATAAAACCACCCAGCTTTCAGGGAAAAAAATGTGTTGCGTTACATATTGAACGCCTCTCTTACAAAATGCGACTACGTACTGCAAAGAAGCTTGTTGAAATACACTAAGAAATCCAGGCATACCTCTAAATTTTGGGGGTCTTCTGTTGGTTTAATCTAGATACTCCAAGACTACTCCACCATCTTGCAAAGCAGTTTTCTCCAAGGAAATGTCTTTTATTATTTGTTTATTTTAGACGACTTTTGCAGCGTGCTGTACACTTTTCATCATCACCTGCGGATACAACTGCCAGTAGCAACCGGGTGGAGAGAGCGAGAAGTGCAATACTTCGCTCTTTCAAAAACTTGCACGATCTTCGTCCCAGCAGTAAGTTCTGGTAGAGGAGGCCGGCTAGCCGGCTATCGCTTATACCAGCATGTCCATGGACTGTTGCAGCGTGCTGATTCATTTATCACCTCGTATGTTTAACGTTCACATTTGGCAGCATTTTAAACAATTCGGGCAACAAATTTAGCTTCCACTAAAGTTATTAATAAACTGAAGATGTTTTCTGTCAATAAATATTACACCGTTGCAAGTCTGTTGACAGAGTTTACCTGCGAACGACAAATACTGCTGACCGGCTATAAATTATATGGACAACACATGGATAACGAACGTTCGTCATCAATAAACTAAAAATAACTGACTCTGTAAAACCGCTGTTTACGAATAACCGGAGAGATGACGGGAAATTTCTTTTCCCGTCTTCCTTTTCTTGTTAGAAAATGGAGTCCATCTGCACACGCACTTGTATAGTGACCAAGATACGAATTGTCACCTCTGATATATACGTTTTTGCTCAGCTCCTGAATTGTGATGTTAACAGTACACATGTGCGTGTCTGGCCACTGGTACGCTCTCAGCTAGGTCATGTATTTTTTGCAGATTTTTTTGAGAAGTTCCTTGAATGTTTGTTATGGTTTCTACAGAGGACCTTTGCTGTGGCTCGTATCTTGAAAGTGTGTTTTTTACTAAAAATATAAGGTCAAGTTGGTGACATTCCCTTATAAGCTATCAAAAATAACAAACAGATATAATCACAACTCTTTATTATTTTTCACAACTTAGTTTTGTCCCATTTGTGTATTATGTGCCTTTGCTATAGAAATAGATGAGTAGATGATTCTCTAGCATAGTCGTTTCCCATTGATTTAGTTGAAATTTAGTGATGGATTCTGTACAGAACTTGGAGAAAAGTTAGTCAGAGGGCCTGTAATAATAATAATTGTTAGACGGTGCTAATCTTACGCGGTACCAACCAACAGACAAGTATAGCGATTCTGGATGATTTACAAGAACTTTAACGAGTTCATGTACGTCGAAACCTATAGAATATTTCAAGAGTTTAATGTTGTAGCATACTTGCCAAAAAAATGTCTAAAAACCAGTATTCAAAAGTCCAGTGCCAGGCGCTCACCTACGGACAACGTCAAACCAGTTTAGTGTTTATGGGGCGTGACGGAGAGATCTGTTCATGGCCAAGACAGTTCACCTACAAATGCCAGGCAGAGACTGAAATGCACAGCGCAGTATTCCTACCGTTATATTCGGTTCACCAGCCACCAGTTAAAGCAAAACAGCGTCGACTTTTCAGTTTATATTGCTGGGCTGCAGGGTACTAAGTGTTTGTACAAGACGTGAAATAATGTTTTCATAACATTTGTTTCAACAGACTAACTGCTGTTAAAATCGCTGTCTGTCTACATTCATATCTGTTAACGTAAAAAATTATTCTTGATGATTTTTAAACATTATGAATTTCTTAAATTTCGTTGGTTTAAGAAGCTACGTTCAGTGATTAAACACTAAAAACTATTAAATGTCTGCTTCAGTCACTTGCTGTTTTAAAATCCAACACGTGTTTCGATGGTTATGCCTTCATCATCAGGTGAATTTCGTTGTGTTTACAACATGAAATGCACTTGATGTGTGTGATGTCAATTTGGCAGAGAGCGATGTAATAAGAAAACTGCGTGTCGTCTTGCACTAGTAAGCAATTATTAGCATCAATACCTCAATTGAGAGGTGTTTATACATTTATGTATGTATGTGGAAACTGTCTTTATTGTATATTGGTATAAAAATATTTGTTGCATGCTGACATTGCGCACTACACGTGTTCATCGTTATAAGTTTGAATACGACAATATTTTTTTCAGTTGTTACAGTGCAACCACGTTTGCTCTCACAATAAAAATTGTGGATTTCGACTAGAGATATTCCAGAGGTTCTAAGACACATTTATATAATAAAATGCTTAGTTTGTTATGTTACTCTCGTCGCTTTGGTCGAGGCTGCATGTCCCCTCAAAACACATGCTTCACGAATACGCACCGGTATTTTAAAGAGCGTCAGTGGTGGCCTAGAACAATAAAAGTCTACATTTCGTTTATCTAGCAGTTTCAGATATACCTATCGCACTGTCGTACTGTAGAGTGAGAAAGGACAGAAAAAGTGCCAAATATCACTAGCTGATCCTTAGTGGCTGCGTTTACCCTAAACATTGCATTATGCTGCATGTCTCCCAATCGTAAAGGATTTTTTTTCCGCCGCAGTTTATCGCGGCACTTTCCTCCTCTCTAAACTTAATGTCTTCTCATTACACGACAGCTGAAACGGGCATGCTGCTTGATACCGGTCCAGTATATAAGATGTCTATCCTAAGAGTCGTCAAGCGCATTTTCCCTGATGGCTCAGCAGGTATCTGCAATTTCGTTTTAGCGCTGTGCAACTGGAATCAGCCCAAAAAAATAGTGCTCATCACGTACTTCATGCGACGCCAAGTTTCGAGGGAACTCGTCGGTTTGTTTCATGTCACAAATAAAATGATCTTTGTTATATCGCAGCCAAGGTAGCCCCTGAGGGCCGGCAACCCATATTACACCACAGAGGACGAGGTTGTCTATGTCCTAGGCGTACCAAAAGCACCATGGTAAACACCGGCTATTTACATACAAGATAATGGAAACAGACATTCCGAGCACTACTTCCTGCAGGGGGAGCTCGAGCCACGGCCTGCAGGAAGTATCACTACGCCAAAACCTGATTGGCTGGAGATGGCTATTTAGGGGCTAGAACCAGCCCCGAAGTTTTCCCTGCCCTGCGCTGACTGCTACCGCCAAGCAAGCAGCGCTATTCTTCGTGTTTTACGAGTACTATCCATGTCAATACATATCGATAAAACGAATATCGGACTAGACTAATTTGGAACCGCTCTATCGAATTGACACCTAAAATTCCACTTTAGAAATCTGTTTGTAATGGGAAACAAACCAATGTAATCCGTCGACGCTGGATGTTGTATGAAAGACATAATGAGCACTATCTGTTTGGGCTGGTTCCAGCAACACGTTGCAAAAACGAAATTGCAAACATCTGCCGAAACACCAGCTAAAATCCGCCTCACACACACACACACACACACACACACACACACACACACACACTGAAGAACCAAAGACACTGGTACAGCTGCCCAATATTGCGTGGCCCCCATGGGCATGCAGAAGTCCGCAACACGACGTGGCGTGGACTCGACTAATGTCTGAAGTAGTACTGGAGGGAATTGACACGATGAACCCTGGCAGGGCTGTCCATAAATCCGTAAGAGTACGAGGGGCGTGGAGATCTCTTCTGAACAGCACGTTGCAAGGCATCCCAGATATGCTCAATAACGTCCAGGTCTAGGGAGTATGGTGGGCAGCAAAAGTGTTTAAACTCAGAAGAGTGTTTCTGGAGCCACTCTGTAGCTATTGTTGACGTGTGTAGTGTCGCATTGTCGTGTTGGAATTGCCCAAGTCCGTCAGAATGCACAATGCACATGAATGGATGCAGGTGATCACACAGGATGCGTACGTACGTGTCACTTGTCAGAGTCGTATTTAGACGTACCAGGGGTCCCATATCACTCCTACTACACACGGCCCACACCATTAGAGAGCCCCCA
This sequence comes from Schistocerca cancellata, assembly GCF_023864275.1. Classification (NCBI taxonomy): domain Eukaryota; kingdom Metazoa; phylum Arthropoda; class Insecta; order Orthoptera; family Acrididae; genus Schistocerca; species Schistocerca cancellata. The sequence goes on along the minus strand of NC_064629.1, from coordinate 143,921,516 downwards.
TCAGCTGAACAGCTCCCGGCTGATATGCAGGGTCCATGGATTCATGAGATTGTCTGCATACCCTTAGACGTCCATCCGTTCGATACAACTTGAAACGAGACTCGTCGGACCTGGCAACACATTTCCAGTCATCAACAGTCCAACGTTGGTGCTGACGGGTCGAGGCGAGACGTAAAGCTTTGTTCTGTGTAGTCATCAAGGGCTCACGAGTGGGCTTTCAGCTCCGAAAGCCCATAATGATGACGATTCGTTTAACGGTTCGCACATTGATACTTTTTGATGACCCAGCATTGAAATCTGCAGCAATCTGCGGGAGTGTTGCAGTTCTATCGCGTTGAACGATTCTCTTCAGGCTTCGTTGGTCCCGTTCTTGCAGGATCTTTTTCCGGCCGCATCGATGTCGGAGATTTGATGTTTTACCGGATTCCTGATATTCACGGTACACTCGTGAAATGGCCGTACGGGAAAATCCCTACTTCACCGCTACCTCGGAGATCCTGTGTCCCATCGCTCGTGCGCTGACTGTAACACCACGTTCAAACTCACTTGAATCTTGATAACCTGCCATTGTGGCATAGTAACCGATCTAACAACTGTGCAAGACGCTTGTTGTCTTATACAGGCGTTGCCGACCGCAGCGCCGCATTCTGCCTGTTAACATATCTCTGTATTTGAATACGTGAATCCGCATGCCTATACCAGTTTGTTTGGTGCTTCAGTATATATCGCTAGTAGTATCTCTATGAGGATGGAAATCAGTTTTGCTTTAAATATACGCTGTAACGGTCGTGAGTGTTAGTTATCTTTGAGATTGGACATGATGAGTTGATGTTAGTCAAGAACGTCTTTAAGGTGACAAGGGCGCCATTATCAACATTCACTGAGTTTCAGCGAGCTCATGTAATAGGGCAACGGGAAGATGGATGTTCATTTTACGATATTGCAGAAAGATCTGACAGCAATGTAGCCACTATACATGATTGCTGGCAGCGGTGGTCACGAGAATGTACGGTCGTAAGGAGATCGGACTCCAGACGGCCACGTGTTCAGCGTATGGCTTTGGCACATAGTACTGCATTTGCAGCAGCAATCTGAGAAGCAGGTTGACACCACAGTGACACAACGAACTGTCACACATCGATTACTTCAAGGTCGACTCCGAGCCAGACTCCCAGTAGCGTGCGATCTATTGATCGCAGACCACCGCCATCTGCGACTTCAGTGGCGTCAAGCGGTAGCTCATTTGAGGGCAGGGTGGATATCTGTTGTGCTTTCTGATGGAAGCTGGTTCTATCTCGGTGCCAGCAACGGCCATATGTTGGTTAGAAGGAGGCTAGTTGAAGACCTGCAACCAACCTGCCTGCATGGTAGAGACAATTGACTCACACTTGGTGTTATGGACTGGTTTACGAGTTCGTATGACAGTAGGAGCACTCTCGTGGTTATCCCACGTATCCCGACTGCGGATCTGTACGCCAGTCTGGTGATTCGATCTATTGTGCTGCTATTCCTGAACAGCATTCCAGGGGTTGTTTTCCAACAGGATAACTCTCGCCCGCATACCGCTGTTGTAACCTGACATGCTCTACAGAGTGTCGACATGTTGCCTTGCCTTGCTCGATCACAAGGTCTGTCTCCAGTCGATCACATATGGTGCATCATCGGATGACAACTCCAGCGTTATCCACAACCAGCATTAACCGTCCCTGTATTCACCGACCAAGTGCAACAGGCAATGACGTCCGTCCCACAAACTGACATCCAGCACCTCTGCAGCACAATGAATGCACGTTTGCATGCTTACATTCACCATTTTGGCAGTTACACCGGTTATTAATATACCAGCATTTCACGTTTGCACCGGCTTATCTCACATTTAGATTAATCTGTGATCTTGAAATGTTAATCACTTACATATGTTACTTAGACAAATGTATTCCCGAAATCCCATTACTCTAAATTTAATAATTCGTTTGGTTTTGTGTTTCTATACCGGATGATCAAAAAGTCAGAATAAATCACGGAATAATGTAGAGAGAGAGGTACAAATTGACACACATGCTTCGAATCATGGGGTTTTACTAGAACAAAAAAAAAAAAAAATACAAAAGTTCAAAAAATGTCCGATAGATGGCGTTTCATCTGATCAGAATAGGAATAATTAGCATAACAAAGTAAGACAAAGCAAAGATGATGTTCTTTACAGGAAATTCTCAATATGTCCACCATCATTCCTCAACAATAGCTGTAGTTGAGGAATAATGTTGTGAACAGCACTGTAAAGCATGTCCGGAGTTATGGTGAGGCATTGGCGTCGGATGTTGTCTTTCAGCATCCCTAGAGATGTTGGTCGATCACGTTACACTTGCGACTTCAAGTAACCGCAAAGCCAATAATCGCACGGACTGAGGTCTGGGGACCTGGGAGGCCAAGCATGACGAAAGTGGCGGCTGAGCACACGATCATCACCAAACGACGCGCGCAAGAGATCTTTCACGCGTCTAACAATATGGGGTGGAGCGCCATCCTGCATAAACATCGTACGTTCCAGCAGGTGTTTATCAGCCAGGCTGGGGATGATGCGATTCTGTAACATATCGGCGTACCTCTCACCCGTCACGGTAGCAGTTACAAAACCAGAATCACGCATTTCCTCGACGAAAAAAGGCCCGATAATGGTAGATGTAGTAAATCCAACCCATACTGTGACTTTCTCGTCGTGCAATGGAGTTTCCACGACAGTTCTAGGATTTTCGGAAGCCCAAATTCTGCAGTTGTTGGCGTTGACAGACCCTCGGAGCGTGAAATGAGCTTCGTCGGTCCACAACACGTTACTCAACCAATCGTCATCTTCCACCATCTTTTGAAACGCCCACACCGCAAATGCCCTCCGTGTCACTAAATCGCCAGGTAACAGTTCATGATGCCGATGGATTTTTTACGGATAGCATCGGAGGGTACGCCTAAGTGCCAACCAAACAGTAGTGGATGGAATTCCGGTGCGATGTGCGACTGCACGAGCGCTGACTTTCCCGTGCATAGACGAACCCGCTACAGTCTCCATTTCTTCCTGAACTGTCTCAGCAGCATTACGCCTTGTGCTCGGTCGGCCACTACGGAGTCTATCGTCTAAACAACCCGTGGCTTCGAACTTCGAAATCATTCTCGCCACACCTGCATTTGTCAACGGACCTTCACCTGTTCGAATCCCCTTCCTATGGCGATAGGATCGTAACGCTGAACTAGCACATTCCCCATTCTGATAATACACCTTCACTAAAAGCGCCTTTTCAGGTAACGTCAACATGCTGTGACTACAGGCGCATCTGATTCTCTCTTTCTCTTTTTTTTTTTTTTTTCTTTATTGTGATTTCATTCCCCTGCCCCATATGGGCAGGGGAGGGCTGTCAGCAGCACAATCCGCCGCTCTTCAGCCGAGTGACACGACAACTAAAACAAGAATAAAATAATACATACATAAGGAGATAAAAAAGGGGAACATAAAACAGAGTAAGGGGAGAAAATGGAGGTAAAAATACACTGACATGTAGACGTTCATTGGGGACAGTTAAAAAAGTCACCAGAAAGTTAAAAAACACAGTTGGCGATTCTTAAAACACAGAGAAGACACTGGATGCGCATGCACAGGTTAAAAGTTGGCCACAGTATTAAAAACACTCCGAAACAGCACACTTAAAACCCACTTGGAGCACACACGACGAAGAATGAAACTACCAGGTGGGACCTGCCAAGGGAAAGATCAGAGAGGATGGAAAAGGAGGGGAGAGCATGGGGCAGCTGGAGAAGCGGCGGGATGAAGAGAGGAGGGGCAACCGTGGGTTCACGAAGAGGCAGGAGACACATGGGGCGGGAGAGGAAAAGGGAAGACAAGGCAGGAGGGAGCGCAGAGACACTGAAAGAAGGCACAAGAGATGGAGGGGGAGTAGGAGGGGAAATCCGCTCAGAGGGGGAGGAGAGGGAGCCCTGAGGAGGAGGCAGGAAGAGGTGGTTAGAGTTGGTAGGAAGGGTAGATGTCAGGGCGAAGCTCATCATCCGGGAGGGGTAGACGGTGGAAGTTGTGTTGGGAAAGGAGATGAAGGGTGTGGAGATGGAGAGAGGGAGGGACACAACGGTAAAGGCGCGGCAACTGGTTGGGAGTGGAGAGGAAGGGAGACACCAGGGGGTGAGGGGGATCAAGGCGGCGGACAATATATAGTGTGCGGATGTGTTCAAGGAAAAGGAGAAGGTGGGGGAAGGGGATGAGGTCATAGAGGATGCATGTGGGGGACGGAAGGTGGATGCGGAAGGCGAGGCGGAGTGCATGGCGTTCGAGGATTTGGAGGGCTTTATAGAACCGGGGAGGGGCGGAAATCCAAGCGATGCTGGCATAACAAAGGATGGGGCGGATCATGGATTTGTAGATGTGAAGGATGGTGGAAGGATGCAGACTCCACGTCCGGCCGGACAGGAGTTTCAGGAGGTGGAGGCGGTTGTGAGCTTTGTTTTGGATGGTAAGGAGATGGGGAGTCCAGGTGAGGTGGCGGTCGAGTGTGAGGCCAAGGTATTTGAGGGTATGAGTGAGGAGGATAGGACGGCCATAAATGGTGAGGTAGAAATCATGGAGGCGGAAGGAGCGGGTGGTGCGGCCTATGATGATCGCCTGGGTCTTGGAGGGATTAACACGGAGGAACCACTGGTTGCACCAAGCGGTGAATTGGTCAAGGTGGGTTTGGAGGGTACGTTGAGACCGCTGAATGGTAGGATAAAGGGCTAGGAAGGCGGTGTCATCAGTGAACTGGAGAAGATGAACAGGAGGGGGAGGTTTGGGCATATCAGCAGTGTACAGGAGATAGAGGAGAGGGGAAAGGACAGAACCTTGGGGCACGCCGGCAGAGGGGTAGAAAGTACTGGAGTTGGAATTGTGGATAGTTACATAGGAGGGACGATGGGAGAGGAAGGAAGCAACGAGACGGACGAAGTTGATGGGGAGAGCATAGGTCTGGAGTTTGAAAAGGAGCCCGGGATGCCAGACACGGTCATAGGCGTTCTGGAGATCAAGGGAAACAAAGATAGCAGAGCGACGGGAGTTAAGTTGGAAGGAAAGAAGATGGGTAAGGTTAAGGAGCTGGTCATCAGCAGAGAAGGAAGGCCGGAAGCCACATTGGGTAAGAGGAAGGAGGCGGTGCCGGTTAAGGTGGCGGTGGATACGGCGAGAGAGGATGGCCTCAAAGACCTTACTGAACACGGAGGTGAGGCAGATGGGACGATAGGAAGAGGTAGCAGAGGGGGGTTTGTTAGGCTTAGGGAACAGCAGGACACGGGAAGTATTCCACAGGTCAGGGTAAAATTCCAGTGGAGAGGAGGACATTGTACAGGGTAGCAAGGACAGACAGGAAGTATGGAGGGGATTCCTTGAGGTGACGGTAGGTGACGCCATCATGACCAGGGGCGGTGTTGAGTTTGGAGTGGAGGACGAGTGTGATGTCTTGCGTGGTGATGGGAGTGTTGATGTCGGAGGGGGGTAACCGATCCAAGTACTGGAAGCTAGGGGCGAGTGGGGGGACAGAGGTGTCAGTGCGGTCAAGGACGGTGGGGAAGAGGGAGTAATCAAAATGGGGATCGTCAGGAATGGAGAAGACCTCGGATAGGTGGGAAGCAAAATGGTTAGCCTTACTGAGGTTGTCAGGAAAGGGTCGATCGTCATGGAGGATGGGGTAATGCGGGGTGGGATTTCTCTCTCTCTCTCATTGCAGCTCCTTTTATACACGATTGTCATGCGCAGTCACAGACGTTTTACTGTCCAGCGCCATCTGTCGGACATTTTGTGAACTTTTTTTGGTTCTAATAAAACCCCATGACATTCCAAGCATGTGTGTCAAAACATTAATTAATAGTTTCAGTACCTCAACCTTCGCTAGTACAATACTTGATACATTTGCTTTACCGTCCAAACTTTCCCTAACTGATATCGAGCTATAGAGTCTCACTATTCCAGTAACGCTACTAACTAATACATCCTGATGTAAATCTCATTTCAGTCACTTCTAATTTTCCGTTTAAAAAGCAACGGGTTTGAAAAACACTGTTCGAATCGTTTGATTCATCTTGCCTCGTAAGAAGTAGTTCGTCCTGGCGTTTTCCGGTCGCCCGCATCTGCCGTCTTTCCTTGCTGCATCCTAAGATTCCGTCATCACCTCATTCCTGTACCCTCTGTGTGGGTTTATCATGTGACTCACAATTCATGACATACTGGTTGCTCCAAAATTGTTACCGTCAGGTGCCTAGAACTGGTGGCATTCGTTCACTTCTCGCCTCCGTCTTGGCACAAAAGAGCTGGGGCATACTTTTGGTTAACTACATCATCACTTCAGAGAGATATTGTTTTTCTTCGTCGTGGCTGAAATATTTCCCAGCACTTGAGTACCGTCTCGTACTCCCAGCTAAGTCAAGATATTTGTGCGTGTTTCTCTGGATTTTTTGGACGTCATAAGGCCGACCAGATTCGGGTCCAAGGTACTGTTTAATTATCATAAAACACAAGGTGAGTCAGGAGGAAAGGTACATACTTTGAGGGTTGATAGTATTGGTGATCCTGAACAAAAATCTTCAAATGAACACACACAATTTTCTTAGCCGTGTCCGACATAAGGCTGTTTGAAAATCACAGGCATCAGTCGCAGGTCTTTCTTCACCAGCTGTCACATGCGAATACATCCACAGCAACATTAGATGTTGTCTGTACTGGCCATTTCAAGGCGCAGTTCACATGTGGTGAGGCGACGAGTCCTGCAAGTGCACATGTTGTTTGCCTCCAATCTCAGTACCAAAGTGGTTACACCAGTGTGCCGGTACTGTGGTGCTGTTACGTGTACAGTCAAAACAGTTGATGATGGGCTTTTTGACCATCTTTTGAGAGGAAATGTACACAGTTAAACAAAATATGATATCACAGTGTTCCATTTACTATCCCTTGCATTTATCCTGGTCCCTGTTGCTTTTATTAGCTTCCTCGGAAACCGTTAAGAGCAGGATATATTTTGACATGACTTATCGTTCAGAATCACTAATACCATCACCCCTCGAAGCATGTAACTTTCTTGCTGAGTGTCTGCCTGCTCAGCTAAGTGATAACGTGTTTGCCTCCCATGTGGTGGGCCCGGGTTCGCTTCACGACCGGGTTGGTGATTTTCTCGGCTCGTGGAGCGGATGTTGTGTTATCCTTATCACCGGTACGCAAGTCGCCCAATGTGGCGTCGACTGCAATAAGACTTGCAACTCGGCGGCCGATCTTCCCCGGATGGAGCCTCCCGGCCATCAGTACCACCCTATCATTTCATTTTTCCTCCTGACTCACCCTGTATACGAAATAGATTAAACATTTTAATGTAATAATAATAATAATAATAATAATAATAACTTGTTTACTTGACTTAATAGTACATTCTTTTAGCGCAACGACGAAGAAATTACAATTCAAAAAGTATACCGTTTGAAATTTGAGAAGTACATGCGTCACTCAGTTAATTTAAACACCATAATAGCAACATACTCTTACAACTATGATAACTTTATAATTTACAGAATATATAACTGAAGTGTGCGTTCACATTTATAATAATTTCTCAAAGCACTGCCATTATACACTACTGGCCATTAAAATTGCTACACCACGAAGATGACGTGCTACAGACGTGAAATTTAACCGACCGGAAGAAGATGCTGTGATATGCAAATGATTAGCTTTTCAGAACATTCACACAAGGTTGGCGCCGGTGGCGACACCTACAACGTGCTGACATGAGGAAAGTTTCCAACCGATTTCTCATATACACAAACAGCAGTTGACCGGCGTTGCCTGGTGAAACGTTGTTGTGATGCCTCGTGTAAGGAGGAGAAATGCGTACCATCACGTTTCCGACTTTGATAAAGATCGGATTGTAGCCTATCGCGATTGCAGTTTATCGTATCGCGACGTTGCTGCTCGCGGTGGTCGAGATCCAATGACTGTTAGCAGAATATGGAATCGGAGGATCAGGCGGGTAATACGGAACGCCGTGCTGGATACCAACGGCCCCGTATCACTAGCAGTCGAGATGACAGGCGTCTTATCCGCATGGCTGTAACGGATCGTGCAGCCACGTCTCGATTCCTGAGTCAACAGATGGGGACGTTTGCAAGACAACAACCATCTGCACGAACAGTTCGACGATGTTTGCAGCAGCGTGGACTATCAGCTCGGAGACCATGGCTGCGGTTACTCTTGACGCTCCATCTCAGACAGGAGCGCCTGCGATGGTGTACTCAACGATGAACCTAGGTGCACGAATGGCAAAACGTCATTTTTTCGGATGAATCCAGGTTCTGTTTACAGCATCATGATGATAGCATCCCTGTTTGGCGACTTCGCGGTGAACGCACATTGGAAGCGTGTATTCGTCATCGCCATACTGGCGTATCACCCGGCGTGATGGTATGGTGTGCCATTGGTTACACATCTCGGTCACCTCTTGTTCGCATTGACGGCACTTTGAACAGTGGACGTTACATTTCAGATGTGTTACGACCCGTGGCTCTACCCTTCATTCGATCCCTGCGAAACCGTACATTTCAGCAGGATAATGCATGACCGCATGTTGCCGGTCCTGTACGGGCCTTTCTGGATACAGAAAACGTTCGACTGCTGCCCTGGCCAGCACATTCTCCAAATCTCTCACCAATTGAAAACGTCTGGTCAATGGTGGCCGAGCAACTGGCTCGTCACAATACGCCAGTCACTACTCTTGATGAACTGTGGTATCGTGTTGAAGCTGCATGGGCAGCTGTACCTGTACACGCCATCCAAGCTCTGTTTGACTCAATGCCCAGGGTTATCAAGGCCGTTATTAGGGCCAGAGGTGGTTGTTCTGGGTACTGATTTCTCAGGATCTATGCACCCAAATTGCGTGAAAATGTAATCACATGTCAGTTATAGGATAATATATTTGACCAATGAATACCCGTTTATCATCTGCATTTCTTCTTGGTGTAGCAATTTTAATGGCCAGTAGTGTATATGCTGGTCTGCAGACTATGACTAGCACACATCGTTTTCGAGAACGCTCGGGAAGTGCGCGTTTTATTTGTTTATTTATTTATTTTAGTTTAGACAAGATAATTTCCTTTCTAACATCCGTCAGTCAACATTCTGCGTTTTGCTGGATGTACCTGTGGATTCACGAACTACGTCGGATGTGTTGTTGGCATTCCGTGACTGGGTGCCTTTATCTGGCTGGAATTACTGGTCAGGCCGCAAGTCCATCCACACGAGCAGGCTCGCCGCAAGCAACTGAAAAATATTTTTATTAAATGTAATTTATAAGGTCGAGAACTCTTTGTCATTTCCGAGACTCCGATATAGTTTCCAAGCTTCTTTATTCTCCGAAAGTAATCTGTGAAATTTTGGAAATTCTTCTTCCTGGTCTTATTCTGTGTCTCCAACAGGTCGGCAATTTTAATTCGGATTTGGCAATGTTGGTGGTTGCGGGTGGCCGGCTGCCCTTAGTGATACCACCTCTTCCCGCCCCTCCCCCCTCCCACCACCTCTCCCCCTCATGGATGGAATTTGTGTACTCCACCTGCCTGAGTCGAGTGTTATATCATGTGCAAGTGTGAGAACGTTTTTCAACAGTTTTAGAATCTTGTAACTGGGACGGGAAGTGGGTATCAGCCCATTATTCACGTAGTTGGATGTGAGAAACCGCCTAAAAGCTACATGCAGGCTGCCCGCCACTCAGGCCTTCGCCATTAATACGCCGGGCGGTTTCGATCCGAGGGTGGCTCACCTCTCCGTGTCCTAGTAGCGGATGCTTCATCGGTCTCGAATATACTGGTGGTTCTGTAATTTTTAAATTGATTTATTTATAAATATAAATGTTACCATTGAAGGTAAAATTCCGAATTCCTGTTTCATCTGTCTGATTATCTAAAGAGCAAATGTCACTGTACCGCTTACAGCATTGGTAGACAGGACGTTAAACTCAGTGGTTTGAGACAAGGAACCAGTGGTCGGAATATTTCAAGCAACGCAAGGTCTTGAATCGGCAATGCGTGTGAGTCAAATATTTGTAAAGGGGATATATTTTACAGCATGTAGCTTCCTGCAGCATCCTCTTTATAGACACTGCCTTAAAAACAATACACGATCGTCAATAAATTGCTCACGTTGGTTATTTAGTTAGTTCTCTATTCATCCATAGATCATTTACAAAATATCAGACATGTCTTTTTAATTAAAAAGGAAACAGTTTTGAAGAAATTAAACAAGTCATGCATACAATAGTATTATCTGAAGTTGTGCTACTAATTTTGATGTATTGAGTACAATATTTTTTGTCATATTTGCAAAAGAGTTTGCAAGTGATCTAAACCAAATTGATTTTACACTGTATCACATCACCTGTCACTGCCCATACTACACATAATTAAACACTTCACTATATTGCTCTCTCTCAATCTCTCTCTCTCTCTCTCTCTCTCTCTCTATCTCTCTCTTTCTGTCTGTCTGTCTCACTCACACACACACACACACAAACACACACAGAGAGAGAGAGAGAGAGAGAGAGAGAGAGACGCGCGGTTTGAGGCGCCATGTCACGGATTGCGCGGTCCCTACCCCCGGAGGTTCGAATCCTCCCTCGGACATGGATGTGTGTGTTGTTCTTAGCGTAATACGTTAGTTTAAGTGTGTGCAAGTCTAGGGACCGATGGGCTCAGCCGTTTGGTCCCTTAGAAATTCACATACGCACACACACACACACACACACACACACACAAACGCGCGCTCTCGCGCACTTTCGGCTGGCATCGATACACTAATGACACTTTCGCCAATCTATTGCATTCAACGTGTTGTGCCCCAGCACTGTCTGAAATATTGTAGTAAGCACCTCACCGCAATTAATGAGATGTTGAATTCAATAAAATGGGGAGGAGTTAGAAGTATCTATTACAGAATAGGATCTTACAATGTGGTTCATTCAACTATGACAGTTCGGTGTAGAATGACAGTTTTTTCTTATTAAATAATATCAGTTTCGTACTATTGCCTACTCTCTGTTACCTAAATAATCCTTGACTTTATAGTATGAATGATTTAATAAGCATGCTTTAATTGACTTTTTAAACATTTGGATTTCAGTTGTCTCTTTAATATCTTCGGGAAATTTATTGTACAATTTTATTCCCTTGTAGAAAATCCTGTTTTGTGTTTTTTGGTTGGTTGGTTTACCACAGTCTACAGTTCTGAGTGGCAGTCGAAATTGGAGCATTACTCGTTATAGGATCTTGTAGAATCGCATTTTATGCATGGTACAGTAGGATTTAGTGTTCGGGAAGCCAGCGGAATGTATAGAGAAAAGTTTCGCAACAGGTACTATCCGAATTGGGAAAAAATTATGGCAAGGTATGTAAGCGTTCAAGGAACTGAGTCTTTCAAGATACACAGAGCTGACTAACGTTCTCGAGAAAGGCTGTTCGCACAGTACCGTTTGAGCAGATGGAGTTGGATCGTCTGGAACAAAATTCTTCATTATAAACACACGTCAGCTTGCAATAATCTGCGGACTGGGGAGCAACAGTTATACTCCTATAGTAAAAAACGACTCGAAGCTATGGGGTCAAATGATTTTGACCCCAGAGTTCAGTTCTGCTAATGGGTTGTTCAGCGCCACACTGCATTACCTAACTTCTTACATTTTGTATTGTTCACTTTGAACAGCTGATATGAGATTAAGTTGTCGTAATAAGATTTAAATTGTTTGCACTACTAAAAATATTTTCATCTGCGCCGATTAGTTTTTTTCTCTCAATTTGTTCAGTTTTGAATCCTCTACAATGCGTACAATTTTGTCCTCGTATTTCACCTTTTATCCTTCAGTAATTTCAGAATGCACCGTTGTCATTCAAGACACACTGCTATGGAGCTATAGAATACGGGCGTTTGGGATACATTAACCTTTCGTTATTTCGCATCATGTTCTCATTAATTTTCTTTCTCAAAACTTTTCAGATCTACGCAACTTTCCTCTTGGTTCCTTAATATATGTAGCACAGAATGTGAAGTGTTGACGTACGTAACTATTTTCGGAACACTATGCATCAACAGCGCAACAAAGTTTATTTTGGATTTGGAAAAAAACGTTTGTGAATGTTGAATTTGGCTTGCTTTTTGACTTTCTCACCATCGCACTAATAACTTTTCCAGACATGAACGATGCCAGAAAAAAGAAACAAGAGATCGGAGACATGTGGCCGATGCTGCTCATACCATTCATCATACAGGCCGTGGTGCTGCCATTTTTCCTCACTTCACTGAAGGTATGCCACACTTATATACTTGGAATTTGAAACAGCTCCTTTAGTATGCACTGTACTTCACAGAATGGTAGTTCCATCGAGTTAAATATGGAGTTTCAAATAGAACAGAGTCATCACCAGTGTTTTTGAAACTGTTGTTTATGAGGAATCGATATTTTACTAAGCTGACAAGTATTTCCATTGTAATACGCTATTGTACGTTTACTATTGAACCTACTTGTGTTGATCAAGTTACATTACACGTTATTCAGTACTAATGATCTGCTGTGTTACACAGTACCAGCTGAAAGGCAAAGCTTCTGAGTGAACTAATTTGTCACTTAATAAAGTAAAAACGAAGCACTGACAATGAGCATTGGTACAAGAATGTATTTATTGTACACATAACAAGAACCACGTATGTCTTTCCTGCAGTACACTGAAGAGCCAAAGAAACTGTTACACGTACCTAATAGCCCGCATCTCGTGGTCGTGCGGTAGCGTTCTCGCTTCCCACGCCCGGGTTCCCGGGTTCGATTCCCGGCGGGGTCAGGGATTTTCTCTGCCTCGTGATGGCTGGGTGTTGTGTGCTGTCCTTAGGTTAGTTAGGTTTAAGTAGTTCTAAGTTCTAGGGGACTTATGACCACAGCTGTTGAGTCCCATAGTGCTCAGAGCCATTTGCCAGCCGTACCTAATATCGTGTTAATTCCCCTGAGAGAATACAGAACTGCCGCAACACGACGTGGCATGGACTCGACTAATGTCTGAAGTGGTGGAAATTGACACCATGAATCCTGCAGGGCTGTCCGTAAGAGTGCGAGGGGGTGGAGATGTCTTCTGAACAGCATGTTGCAAGGCATCCCAAGCATGCTCAATAATGCTTACGTCTGGGGAGTTTGGTGGCCAGCGGAACTGTTTAAACTCAGAAGAGTGTTCCTGGAGTCACTCTGCAGCAGTTCTGGACGTGCTGGATTTGCACAAGTCCGCCGTAATGCACAATGGACATGAATGGATGCAGGTGATCACACAGGATGCTTACGTATGTTTCACCTGTCACAGTGGTATCTAGACGTATCAGGGGTCCCACATCACTCCAACTGCACACGTCCCACATCATTACAGAGCTTCGCCCGCATCTCGTGGTCGTGCGGTAGCGTTCTCGCTTCTCACGCCCGGGTTCCCGGGTTCGATTCCCGGCGGGGTCAGGGATTTTCTCTGCCTCGTGATGGCTGGGTGTTGTGTGCTGTCCTTAGGTTAGTTAGTTCTAAGTTCTAGGGGACTGATGACCATAGATGTTAAGTACCATAGTGCTCAGAGCCATTTGAACCAGCCATTACAGAGCTTCCACCAGCTTGAACAGTACCCTGCTGACCTGCAGGGTTCATGGAATCATGAGGATGCTTCCATACCCGTACACGTCAATCCGCTCGATACAATATGAAACGAGACGTCGACCAGGCAACATGTTTCCAGTCATCAACAGTCCAATTTCGGTGTTGACGGGCCCAGGTGAGGCGTAAAGCCTTGTGTCGTGCAGTCATCAAGGGTACACGAGTGGGACTTCGGCTCCGAAAGCCCATATCGATGACGTTTCGTTGAATGGATCGCACGCTGACACTTGTTGATGGCTCAGCATTGAAATTTGCAGCAATAAGCGGAAGGGTTGCACTTCTGTCATGTTGAAAGATTCTCTTCAGTCGTAGTTGGTCCCGTTCTTCCTGGATGTTTTTGCGGCCACGGCGATGTCGGAGATTTGGTGTTTTACCGGATTCCTGATATTCACGGTACACTCGTGAAATCGTCGAACGCGAAAATCCCCACTTCATCGCTATCTCGGAGATCCTGAGCCCCATCGCTCGCACGCTGGCTATAACACCACGTTCAAACTAATATAAATCTTGATAAACTGCCATTAAAACAGCAATAACCGATCTAACAACTGCGCCAGACACTTGTTGTTTTATGTAGGCGTTACCGACGGCAGCGCCGTATTCTGCCTGTTTACATATCTCCGTATTTGAATACGCACGCCTGTATCAGTTTCTTTGGCGCTTCAGTGTAAACTGTCGAAGTTTATTATCCTCTAAATGAAGTTCTAAAACAATTATTTGCTTACATAACAGATATGACTTGTTTTCCATTCAATAGGGGTATTCGTTTACGTGACGGAGATGATTTGTTTTACATTCGTCTATTTTAAAAGTAGCACATGTAATCTTCATTCACTGTCTTCGTACAGTTAAGATGGGTCCACATTTCATAAACAACGCACCCAATCCTTATTTCTCTTCCATCATCTGAAAACTTTCTTTCGCAAAGCAGTAATTCTACATCATTATTATCACGGCTGAGTGCACCTAGTTCCATTGCTCCCACCGAGGAAAAGTCCTAGGAAGTGTCGGGAATCAAAGCCGTGTCCTTCCACATAGTTCTTCCCCTGAAATTTTTATCTTGTGCTTCGAATGACTAATGGATGGTTTACCTGTGCTCTGTGTGTTTATGAAACAAGGGACCGATGACCCCTGCAGTTTGGTCCCTTTAATCCTCAAACCAACCAACCAACCTTCCACATAGTCAGACACGCTGACCACTGAACTACGGAGGTAGGCCAATTACAACAGAGATTTTCTTAAATATATGTTATGGCTTATAAGAAATAATCTGCTATCATATTGCGTTGAATATACTGGATTTTATGTCATATTATATGGACTACGAAGTATTTCATACTGCCAACATGCCATCTTAGGCTTCATAACATGTCAATAGAATCAACTGTATCCATAGCCAAAAATCGAGGAAAACATAACGATCTACTAGTCATTTACTTAATAAATTGCATATTTTTAATCGTTATGGTACATTTTCAATAATTATTTTATATTTTTTAAAACCTATCTGCAAAAGTTTTGCGCGGGAGCGAAAAGTGTTTTCCGCGCCACAGCTCACACGATGTCTGGAGACGATCTAGACTTGCAACAGAGAAACACGGAAACATTTTGAAATAGTTCGTGCATCTCTCGTTTGGGAGATCACTCGACAGATGAAAAACAAAAAAAAAAAAAAAAAATATGTCGTGTCACTGGGGCCTCCCGTCGGGTAGACCGTTCGCCGGGTGCAAGTCTTTCGATTTGACGCCACTTCGGCGACTTGCTCGTCGATGGGGATGAAATGATGATGATTATGACAACACAACACCCAGTCCCTGAGCGGAGAAAATCTCCGACCCAGCCGGGAATCGAACCCGGGCCCTTAGGATTGACATTCCGTCGCGCTGACCACTCTTTTTTTTTTTTTCATTTTTGTTCGTTGTTGATCGTTGTTGTTGGTCGTTGCGGACGTCACATGACATCCGTTCAAGTTCGTTGTTGATCGTTTCACTCAGTTTTTTTTTATTACAGAGGCCAACCAGCTCTCTGACCGAACACGCTGAGCTACCGTGCCGGCATACCACTCAGCTACCGGGGGCGGACAGATGGAAAATCATGGTATTCCGTATTGCCCGACTATTCCATGATACCCGAAGTTCACCTACATGTGGCACAAATTTCAAGATTCTCGGATGCTGCCGATGTCTTTTTTTCCTGCCTGTCAGTCCAGTAATAAAGCGAAAGAAACTCTAACGAGTTATTGCTGTAGTTAGCGCTCTCTGTGACAAAAGTAAGCTTTCCCACGCTAGCTTTCTTATGTGGAGGAGACGGAGTCAGGCATACCGAGTTCCTTTAGTGACGCTGGAAGATGAACCCCGCAGTGACGAAGAGTCCAGGTCCGTTGCCCGCGGTCTCGGTATGTAATAAAAACAGGTTCTGAAGCCGGCACCTGTTCCGAAAGTCGGCGCGGACTGCTCCAAGGAAACGGGACGGCGGCGAGTCCGACGAGATGTTTGGGCGGGTCAGTGGATGGCTGACCTCCTCTGGCCATCCGGAAGCAGGTCAAGGAGTGCCTTGTCTCGCAGCAGACAGCATCACTCCTCGCTCTTATTAACGACGGAGAATGTATCACGGCCCATTCGAACATATCTCTACGATGTCACACGTCACGCAGGCACCGCTAATATTTCATAGACGGTTCAAGGTATCGAAACAAGGTTTCCGAGAACTTTTAGTGAGCAAAGGACAATTATTTTCCTGTCAGGTCAACAGTAGTATCTTTTGTATATACCGAGATACTGAATCAACTGCGGGCCTTTTACATAAAAACATGTACAGCGTCTCATTTTGACATTCGACCATCCCTTCGAAGCAGAAGTTTTTGTAATACATCTCACATACTTACGAATAAAACAATGACACTTTTTACGATACTACCGCGTTTATTCTCGAAGAATCACTCATAAATAGTAGTTATAAAAGAAAGAAAGATGTGAAACAAACTTAACAAAGAGCGCATGTGTCTAAACCATTTGAGTAATCACCCATCTTTGTTGTTGCTGTGGTCTTCAGTCCTGAGACTGGTTTGATGCAGCTCTCCATGCTACTCTATCATGTGCAAGCTTCTTCATCTCCCAGTACCTACTGCAACCTACATCCTTCTGAATCTGCTTAGTGTATTCGTCTCTTGGTCTCCCTCTACGATTTTTACCCTCCACACTGCCCTCCAATACCAAAATGGTGATCCCTTGATGCCTCAGAACATGTCCTACCAACCGATCCCTTCTTCTAGTCAAGTTGTGCCACAAACTTCTCTTCTCCCCATTCCTATTCAACACTTCCTCATTAGTTATGTGATCTACCCATCTAATCTTCAGCATTCTTCAGCAGCACCACATTTCGAAAGATTCTACTCTCTTCTTGTCCAAACTATTTATCGTCCATGTTTCACTTCCATACATGGCTACACTCCATACAAATACTTTCAGAAACGACTTCCTGACACTTAAATCTATACTCGATGTTAACAAATTTCTCTTCTTCTGAAACGCTTTCCTTACCAATCCCAGTCTACATTTTATATCCTCTCTACTTTGACCATCATCAGTTATTATGCCCCCCAAATAGCAAAACTCCTTTACTACTTTAAGTGTCTCATTTCCTAATCTAATTCCTTCAGCATCACCTGACTGAATTCGACTACATTCCATTATCCTCGTTTTGCTTTTGTTGATGTTCATCTCATATCCTCCTTTCAAAACACTATCCATTCCGTTCAACTGCTCTTCCAAGTCCCTTGCTGTCTCTGACAGAATTACAATGTCATCGGTGAACCTCAAGGTTTTTATTTCTTCTCCATAGACTTTAATACCTACTCAATATACAGATTGAATAACATCGGGAAGAGGCTACAACCCTGTCTCACTCCCTTCCCAACCACTGCTTCCCTTTCATGTCCCTCGACTCTTATAACTGCAATCTGGTTTCTGTACAAATTGTAAATAACTTTTCGCTCGCTGTATTTTACCCCTGCCACCTTCAGAATTTGAAAGAGAGTATTCCAGTCAACATTGTCAAAAGCTTTCTCTAAGTCTACAAATGCTAGAAACGTAGGTTTGCCTTTCCTTAATCTAGCTTCTAAGATAAGTCGTAGGGTCAGTATTGCCTCACATGTTCCGATATTTCTACGAAATCCAAACTGATCTTCCCCGAGGTCGGCTTCTACTAGTTTTTCCATTCGTCTGTAAAGAATTCGCGTTAGTATTTTGCAGCCGTGACTTATTAATCTGATAGTTCGGTAATTTTCACATCTGTCAACACCTGCTTTCTTTGGGATTGGAATTATTATATTCTTCTTGAAGTCTGAGGGTATTTCGCCTGCCTCATACATCTTGCTCACCACATGGTACAGTTTTGTCAGGACTGGCTCTCCCAAGGCTTTCAGTAGTTCTAATGAAATGTTGTCTACTCCCGGGGCTTTGTTTCGACTCAGGTCTTTCTGTGCTCTGTCGAACTCTTCACGCGGTATCATATCTCCCACTTCATCTTCATCTACATCCTCTTCCATTTCCAAAATATTGTCCTCAAGTACATCGCCCTTGTATAGACCCTGTATGTACTCCTTCCACCTTTCTGCTTTCCCTTCTTTGCTTAGAACTGGGTTTCCATCTGAGCTCTTGATATTCATACAAGTGGTGCTCTTTTCTCCAAAGGTCTCTTTAATTTTCCTGTAGACAGTATCTATCTGATCCCTAGTGTGATAAGCCTGTACATCCTTACATTTGTCCTCTAGCCATGCCTGCTTAGCCATTTTGCACTTCCTGTCGATCTCATTTTTGAGACGTTTGTGTTCCTTTTTGCCTGCTTCATTTACTGCATTTTTATATTTTCTCCTTTCATCAATTAAATTCAATATTTCTTCTGTTACCCAAGGATTTCTACTAGCCCTCGTCTTTTTTCCTACTTGATCCTCTGCTGCCTTCACTACTTCATCTCTCAAAGCTACCCATTCTTCTTCACTGTATTTCTTTCCCCCATTCTTGTCAATTGTTCCCTTATGATCTCCCTGAAACTCTCTACAACCTCTAGTTCTTTCAGTTTATCAAGGTCCCATCTCCTTAAATTCCCACCTTTTTGCAGTTTCTTCAGTTTTAATCTACAGTTCATAACCAATAGACTGTTGTCAGAGTCCACATCTGCCCCTGGAAATGTCTCGCAATTTAAAACCTGGTTCCTAAATCTCTGTCTTACCATTATATAATCTATCTGAAATCTGTCAGTATCTCTAGGCTTCTACCATGTATACAGTCTTCTTTTATGATTCTTGAACCAAGTGTTAGCTATGATTAAGTTGTGCTCTGCGCAAAATTCTACCAGGCGGCTTCCTCTTTCGTTTCTTACCCCCAATCCATATTCACCTACTACGTTTCCTTCTCTCCCTTTTCCTACTGACGAATTCCAGTCACCCATGACTATTAAATTTTCGTCTCCGTTCACTATCTGAATAATTTCTTTTATTTCATCATACATTTCTTCAATTTCTTCGTCATCTGCAGAGCTAGTTGGCATATAAACTTGTACTACTGTGGTAGGCGTGGGCTTCGTATCTATCTTGGCCACAATAATGCGTTCATTATGCTGTTTGTAGTACCTTACCCGCATTCCTATTTTCCTATTCATTGTTAAACGTACTCCTGCATTACCCCTATTTGATTTTGTGTTTATAACCCTGTAGTCACCCGACCAGAAGTCTTGCTGCTCCTGCCACCGAACTTCACTAATTCCCACTATATCTAACTTTAACCTATCCATTTCCCTTTTTAAATTTTATAACCTACCTGCCCGATTAAGGGATCTGACATTCCACGCTCCGATCCGTAGAACGCCAGTTTTCTTCCTTCTGATAACGAGATCCTCTTGAGTAGTCCCCGCCTGGAGATCCGAATGGGGGACTATTTTACCTCCGGAATATTTTACCCAAGAGGACGCCATCATCATTTAACCATACAGTAAAGCTGCATGCCCTCGGGAAAAATTACGGCTGTAGTTTCCCCTTGCTTTCAGCCGTTCGCAGTACCAGCACAGCAAGGCCGTTTTGGTTAGTGTTGCAAGGCCAGATCAGTCAATCATCCAGGCTGTTGCCCCTGCAACTACTGAAAAAGCTGCTCCCCCTCTTCAGGAACCACACGTTTGTCTGCCCTCTCAACAGATACCCCTCCGTTGTGGTTGCAGCCGGCCACGGTGATCTCGCGGTTCTAGGCGCGCAGTCCGGAACCGCGCGACTGCTACGGTCGCAGGTTCGAATCCTGCCTCGGGCATGGATGTGTGTGATGTCCTTAGGTTAGTTATGTTTAAGTAGTTCTAAGTTCTAGGGGACTGATGACCACAGATGTTAAGTCCCATAGTGCTCAGAGCCATTTGAACCATTTTTTTGTGGTTGCACCTACGGTATGGCTATCTGTATCGCTGAGGCACTCAAGCCTCCCCACCGACGGCAAGGTCCATGGTTCATGGGGGGTCACCCATCTTACTATGTACAAATAAAAACGCTACCATAGACCTATAGCATCGAATCCTAGTAAATTGCTTGGTGTCCTTGTCTTAATGCTTGTTTCAGACGTTACTGTACGTTTATAGTAATATTTTTCATATTTTCTGATAATGTAGCGAGCCATTGTCCTTTCAGTCACCTTCATTGAAGAAAGTGGACTTTGTCTTATGCTTCTCACCCGAGCTTGCCATAAAATCATAATAGTATCGAAACTCGAATCATGTGAAGGTGTTTTAGTGACTTTAGGTCCGTAATGAAGTAATCACAGGCGCACTGTGTGCATCTTATGTGCTGAGTCACTATCGCCGTTGGAATTAAATGCAATATAGCATACAGTTTTTCATCTCTCTTGAATGAACTCTCTTTGAAAGAATCACATGACTGTCTGGTTTGAAAACGCAGATAGCCAAGCGCAAACAGTATACAGGGTGGTCCATTGATCGTGACCGGGCCAAATATCTCACGAAATAAGCGTTAAGCGAAAAAATTACAAAGAACGAAACTTGTCTAGCTTGAAGGGGGAAACCAGATGGCGCTATGGTTGACCCGCTAGATATCAACTACGCTTTCTTAAGTAGGAACCCCCATTTTTATTACATATTCGTGTAGTACGTAAAGAAATATGAATGTTTTAGTTGGACCACTTTTTTCGTTTTGTGATAGATGGCGCTGTAAGAGTCACAAACATGTGGCTCACAATTTTAGACGAACAGTTGGTAACATGAAGATTTTTTAAATTAAAATACAGAACGTAGGTACGTTTGAACATTTTAGTTTGGTTGTTCCAATGTGATACATGTACCTTTGTGAACTTATAATTTCTGAGAACGCATGCTGTTACAGCGTGATTACCTGTAAATACCACATTAATGCAATCAATGCTCAAAATGATGTCCGTCAACCTCAATACATTTGGCAATATGTGTAACGACATTCCTCTCAACACTGAGTAGTTCGCCTTCCGTAATGTTCGCACATGCATTGACAATGCGCTGGAGCATGTTGTCAGGCGTTGTCGGTGGATCACGATAGCAAATATCCTTCAACTTTCCCCACAGAAAGAAATCCGGGGACGTCACATCCGCTGAACGTACAGGCCGTGGTATGGTGCTTCGACGACCAATCCACCTGTCATGAAATATGCTATTCAATACCGCTTCAATCGCACTCGAGCTATCTGCCCGAAATCCATCATGTTGGAAGTATATCGCCATTCTGTCATGCAGTGAAACATCTTGTAATAACATCGGTAGAACATTACGTAGGAAATCAGCATACATTGCACAATTTAGATCGCCATCGATAAAATGGGGGCCAATTATCCTTCCTCCCACAATGCCGCACCATACACTAACCCGCCAAGGTCGCTGATGATCCACTTGTCGCAGCCGTCGTGGATTTTCCATTGCCCAATAGTGAATATTATGCCGGTTTACGCTACTGCTGTTGGTGAATGACGCTTCGTCGCTAAATAGAAAGCGTGCAAAAAAATCTGTCATCACTCGTAATTTCTCTTGTGCCCAGTGGCAGAACTGTATACGACGTTCAAACTCCTCGCCATGCAATTCCTGGTGCATAGAAATATGGTACGGGTGCAAGAGATGTTGATGTAGCATTCTCAACACCGACGTTTTTGAGATTCCCGATTCTAGCGCAATTTTTCTGCTACTGTTGTTCGGATTAGCCGCGACAGCAGCTAAAACACCTTTTTGGGCATCATCATTTGTTGCAGGTCGTGGGTGACGTTTCACATGTGGCTGAACATTTCCTGTTTCCTTAAATAACGTAACTATCCGGCGAACGGTCTGGACACTTGGATGATGTCGCCCAGGATACCGAGCAGCATACATAGCACACGCCCGTTGGGCATTTTGATCACAATAGCCATACATCAACATGATATCGACCTTTTCCGCAATTGGTAAACGGTCCGTTTAGACACGGGTAATGTATCACGAAGCAAATACCGTCCGCACTGGCGGAATGTCACGTGATACCACGTACTTATACGTTTGTGACTGTTACAGCGCCATCTATCACAAAGCGAAAAAAGTGGTCCAACCATAACATTCGTATTTCTTTACGTACTACACGAATATGTAATAAAAATGGGGGTTCCTATTTAAAAAAAAACGCAGTTGATATCCGTTTGACCTATGGCAGCGCCACCTAGCGGGCCAACCATAGCGCCATCTGGTTTCCCCCTTCAAACTAGACGAGTTTCGGTCTTTGTAGTTTTTTCGTTTGATGCTTATTTCGTGAGATATTTTCCCCGGTCACTATCGATGGACCACCCTGTAGTAGATGTGTATACACAGTACCTCACTACTGCTGGCGACAACTACGTATTTACCAGCGCAGTGCCACGAGCACATTACAAACGGACCTGTGGCAACCTTTCGAAATGGATTGACATGTAGTCATTCATTATTTTTATTTTTCATACTATTTAAACAGGTCTAAATATTCCGTTTTACATCGTACAAAAACATACTAAAATTAATTTAGTTTGAATACAATGTATTAATGTTCCACAAAAATGCACACATCAAAAAAAGTTTTGCATCACCTCGGTTCCGAGAGTTCCGAAACCTGTACGGTTCCGAGAGTTCCGGAACCTGTACAGAAAACTGGAATAGAAATCAACATAAACATCATTTCCGCCCTTTTTATTGCTCATGAAAACCACACATTGCATGTTGTACCGCCATATAGTGACACCTTCAGAGGTGGTGGTCTAGATTTCTGGAAACACCGGTACTTTTAATACCCAGTAGCACGTCCTCTTGCATTAATGCCTGCCTGTATTCGTCATGGCATACTATCCACAAGTTCATCACGGCACTGCTGGTCCAGATTGTCCCACTCCTCAGCGGCGATATGGCGTAGAGCCCTCAGAGTGGTTGGTAGCTCACGTCGTTCATAAACAGCCCTTTTCAATCTATCCCAGGCATGTGCGATAGGGTTCATGTCTGGAGAACACGCTCGCCACTCTAGTCGAGCGATGTCATTATCCTGAAGGAAGTCATTCACAAGATGTGCACGATGTGGCACGAATTGTCGTGCATTAAGACGAATGCCTCGCCAATATGATGCTGAAACGGATGCACTATCGGTCCGAGGATGGCATTCACGTATCGTACAGCCGTTATGGCGCCTTCCTTGACCACCAGCGGCGTACGTCGTCCCCTCACAATGCCACGCCAAAACAGCAGGGAACCCCCATCTTGCTGCACTCGCTGGACAGTATGTCTAAGGGGTTCATCCTGACTGGGTTGCCTCCAAACACGTCTCCGACAATTGTCTGGTTGAAGGCATATGCGACACTCATCGGTGAAGAGAACGTGATGCCAATCCTGAGCGGTCCATCTGAGATGTTGTTGGCCGGCCGGGGTGGCCGTGCGGCTATAGGCGCTTGTCGGGAACCGCGTGGCCGCTACGGCCGCAGGTTCGAATCCTGCCTCGGGCATGGATGTGTGTGATGTCCTTAGGTTAGTTAGGTTTAAGTAGTTCTAAGTTCTAGGGGACTGATGACCACAGATGTTAAGTCCCATAGTGTTCAGAGCCATTTGAACCATTTTTTTGAGACGTTGTTGGGCCCATCCGTACCGTGCTGCATGGTGTCGTGGTTGCGAAGATGGACCTCGCCATGGACGTCGGGAGTAAAGCTGCGCATCATGCAGCCAGTTGTGGACAGTTTGAGTCGTAGCACGACGTCCTGTGGCTTCACGAAAAGCATTATTCAACATGGTGGCGTTGCTGTCAGGGTTCCTCCGAGCCACAACCGCAGGTAGCGGTCATCCAATGTAGTAGTAGCCCTTGGGCGGCTGAGCTAGGCATGTCATCGACAGTTCCTTGCTGTCTGTATCTCCTCCATGCTACCGCTTTGGTTCACTCCGAGAGACCTGGACACTTCCCTTGTTGAGAGCCATTCCTGGCAAAAAGTAACAATGCGGTCGTGATCGAACCGCGGTATTGACGGACTACAGACAACACGAGCCGTGTACCTCCTTCCTGGTGGAATGTCTGGAACTGATCGGCTGTCGGCCCAACTCCGTGTAATTGGCGCTGCTCATGCATGGTTGTTTACATTTTTGGTTACGCTTAGTGACATCTCTGAACAGTGTAAGGGACTGTGTCTGTGATACAATGTCCACAGTCAACGTCTATCTTCAGGAGTCCTGGGAACCTGGGTGATGCAAAATTTTTTTCGATGTGTGTATGTCAAGCATGTTTCTCGGTCGACTTTCCCGCTTCGCTGACGCAAGTTGCGTGTAAGGTGGTGGTGTATAACTCAACAATGCCAGTCCGTGAGAAACGGCGTGCTGTAATTGAGTTTCGAATTCGAAGAGTTAGTCCTTTCCTTTAGCATGACAAAACAAGACCACACATGTGTGCTGCGACATCTGCAACAGTCAGACCCCTCGGGTTCACTGTCATGGACGATTCTTCATACAGCCTCGACTTGGCCCCATTCGGTTTTCATCTGTTTCCAAAACTTAAAGAACACCTTTGAGGACTTCAGTTTGATAATGATGAAGCTGTGCAAGCACAGGCGATGTTGTGACTCCATCAAAAAAGTCAAACATTCCAAAGTGACGGTTTCAACAAACTGGTCACTCGTTGGGAGATATTTGTTTGTCGCCAGTGTAACTATGTTGAGAAATAAATATTTCGACATGATAACGAAGCAGGAAAATCTGAAGCTGGGGAAGCATGGGGAGAGTGGCAGTGGCGGTGGTGGTGGTCGAGGGGGGGGGGGGGTGCTTAGAGTGCTGTAGGGGAAATGGGAAGCGCTGGAAGGGGAGTGCCGTTCTAAAGTGAAGCCTATGCTCACATTTTTTATAAATATTAAATAGGGCCCTTCCACATCCACACTTGCATGGTGGCCATTCAGAAAGATCTTCTGTCGCCACTGCTTTCGTTAGTATCTAAAATGAATTCCGCCGAAAATGCAGCGATTTATTTTTTACCTGGCTTGTCAACCATATGTTATTTTCAGAGAAACGTCATCAGTGGCGAATTTTGAGTAAAACCTACACATTTCTTTGGTTACCATGTCAAAATTTGCCTCTTTTGACAAAACACAGAGGATTTTACACTGTCTCACCTCACTAACACGTGCAGACACAATTGCGTGAGAATTCTGAAGCAGTGGTTTATTGAGTGAGGAACTGAGGAAAAGTAAACTAGATAGCTTATCAAAAAGCACATCCTTGGTACAAAAGAAGTGTAAAAACCCATAACATTTCTCGCTTCACCAGCTATCGATTGCCTTAAAAATTACATTCTTTCACTGAAAAAGTATGTAGATAATGAAGTTTTACATAATAACGGTATGGTAAAATACTCTCCTCTTTGCATGCTATGATTTGCCAAAATCTCATTTCGATATCTGAAACCGTTTATTAAATATGAGGAAACTGGTAGATATTTCACTCTAGCTTTATCACTGGCGCCGCGCGATAGCGAATGAGAGTGCTACATCAGATGAATTTCCTCGACATTGGTGGCAGATAGCTACCTCTGTCCAAGTCTATAGAAATATTCAATATGTTAGCTAAATTTCATATGCAACAACATATTATTTAATATGCATCAAATATAAAATTATAGCGACTTCTATTTTTCATTGCACAATTTTTCCGAATTTCGCGTAGTGTCTTACTTTACGTAAATATCACAATAACTGTGACCATTAACGGAATGATGGGCAAACCGTCATTCCTGACATACAGGGTGATCCATTTGATAGTGACCGGGCCAAATACCTCACAAAATAAGCAGCAAACGAAAAAACTACAAAGAAAGAAACTCGTCTAGTTTGAAGGGGGAACCGGATGCCGCTATGTTTGGCCCGCGAGATGGCGCTGCCATAGGTCAAACGGATATCAACTGCGTCTTTTTAAATAGGAACCTCCATTTTTTATTACATATTCGTGTAGCACATAAAGAAATATGAATGTTTTAGTTGGACCACTTTTCTCGCTTTGTGATAGATGGGACTGTAATGGTCACAAACATATGGCTCACAATTTTAGACGAACAGTTGGTAACAGGTAGGTTTTTTAAATTAAAATACAGAACGTAGGTACGTTTGAACGTTTTATTTCGGTTGTTCCAATGTGTTACATGTACCATTGTGAACGTATCATTTCTGAGAACGTATGCTGTTACATCATGATTACCTGTAAATACCACATTAATGCAATAAATGCTCAAAATGATGTCTGTCAACCTCAATGCATTTGGCAATACATGTAACAACATTCCTCTCAACAGCGAGTAGTTCACCTTCCGTAATGTTCACACATTCTAACGATTACGAATTTTCAATGATTTTAGTCCAAAAATGTCTATTTATTAAATTTCAAACATCACTAACTTATAATTCATTAATAATAGCATTAAAACAAATAAACACTAATGCCCACAAATTGCTTCATTAAAATTTCGATTTCTATCGATATTGTGATATAAACTATTTTTTCCCAGATAGTTAACTAGTTGTTTTGGTATATTTCCTCCTTATGAATCAGAAACTAATTTTACATCTTCATTTCTATAACAACAATCCAATGAGTTACAAAATGATCAAAAGTATCTAAATTTACTATTCCACATTCTAATTTTTTTGGTTCATTAGGAAATTCATTAGTCATAAAATCAGCATGAAAATGTTTAATTTTTCATTGTTTAAATAATTCTTCTATGTAAAAATTAGGTAAGGGATTATTAAAATGTGTGATTATTCCTTTGAAATTTTTTACTCCCTTCCTTTTTTTCCATTTACAAACTGTGTCTTTTTTTTGTTTTTCTGATTCTTTATTGCCTTTTCCTATATAAAACTGCATTTGTGATTACTGCAGCTCCACCAGCAAGTGAACCAATTATTGCCACATAAGGTAATGCAGCTAAAAATAATGGTAAAAATCCACCTTCATGTTTTGTTTCTTTTTTCTTTGTTAAATATTCAACAAAACAATCATTTTCACAACAAGAACAGTTAATGATGTAAGAAAATTTCTACCAGTTTTATTCTCTTTTTTTTGCACATCAGTTAAAATTGGTTAATAATATTTTATTATTCATTATTGAGTTTAAGTTTTTGATTTTGGTCTTAGTTTGGCACTAGGTAACAAAGTATAATCAATTTAAAAGTTATTCATTTATGTAGACTGAAAATTAATAAAGAATCTTTATATATGCCATCCATTTTTGTCAGCATTTAAACTCATTCCTAAATTTCGTTTTCTGCTAACTGCTGTCTCAACAGTTTATTTCCTAATGAGGAGTCATATGCATACAATATTTCTTTTGCAAATAACTGTAATTTTTCATCTCCTTCATGTCTTTTTTTCTAATTCTTTATTACTTTTATAAAAAATAATATGTGCTTCACATTTTTTAATTTATCTGTTTATACTTTTATCATTTCTAGATAATCTTTCTCATAATTTTGTTCCTAAACCACAACAACTGCAACCTGATAAATGTATTTAAATAGTAATTTGTTAATTGATGTATTAACTAAACATTTTCCTTATTTTTGACTTTTCCATAATATGTGTGGTAAATTATTCTTAAATATAATTAAATCAAGGAATTCCTTTTGGGATCATTTAATAAACTGACTAAATTTGTTTGATAATATCTGAGTTATTCCAATTTTATCATTACGATATTTTTTGTTTCCTACTAATACTTCAACATGTGGAACTGTTAATCTTTCAATTAAATCTCTGAGATGATTCATCCAAGTATATTTATTTGGTTTTTCTGAATAATTTTTTATTTAACCTTCACAATCTTATTCAAATGATTACCAAGATTTCTGGAAAACCAGGAAAATATGATCAACAATTGTTTCTATCAAGTTTATATATTAATTTCCTGTACTTGATTTTATATTATTTTTATTACTTTCATTATATACAACATCTGAATCGAATAAAGATCTTGCATTATTTTGAAAATCAACGTATTCAAATTCTGTTCCAACATCAGATATAGTTATTTGTTTTGTAGTTAAAAGTTTCATTAACTCATCTGTTCCTTCAGATTCTTTTTCACCAATTATTAAATTTGTCTCCATTGAATTCTACTGGTAGTTTTACACATATTTAAATTGTCCAGCTGGTCTAAAACCAAAAACATTATCTTCACTATGATTAACATACTCCAACATTCTTTTGCCTATATTTTTATTTTCAACATATTAGTTTTCCAATTTTCTTTCTTTTTCATAATTCTCTAACAGACTATTTATTTCTGATTCACATATTGTTTAATTGTTTGAATATCATTGAATTCTTCTAAATGATGTTGGTTATGAGGAACCATTTGTTTTTTAATTTCTCTGTTTTCTCCAATTGCTTTTAAAATTTTTAATCCTAATTCTTCAATTCCATGGGTAACTTTTATTCCTGTAACTGAAACTGGTTGATCTTCTTTTTCAAATTTTTCATATTCTGTTTTTGTTTTTTTTCATTTTTAAACTTTTATTTTAATTGTTTTATTTTTTATTTTGTTTGGCTTTTTAACAATTTCTAGATCGTATTTTGCAAAAAATTATTTAGAATAACTAATGCAATTTAAAATTTACATTAAATTTATGTATTATTTAAGTGTAACTGTTGGCTACACTTCATGACATTATATTTTTTTATATTCAGCATTTAAGAAATTCTTAATTTATACCTTCATTAATTTGCCTTGTCATATATATTGTTATAAAACCAAAATCATCTTTTCCAATATTTACTACATGTTTCTTTACATTTAACAAACTTTAAATCACCGCCAACAAATGCATGATAAATATAAATTGACTTGTTTCATCTTGTTTGAATATATTTTAATACTTAAAATTATCTCTAACTAATTTTTTGGAAATATGTTAGCCTTAAATAACAACAATCTATTCCTTTAGGTCTTCCCCTAGTGCAATATTCTCTAACAAAATCTTGAATTTCAAGAAAGAAATTATCAAAAACTAAAACTGAATTATCTTGACATTCATCCAATAGAAAAATTTCGTCTTTTATTTACAATAAATTAACAATTATTTCATTAACCTGGTCCTCAATTTTTTATATATTTTTATAAATTTCTTAATATTTTGATTGATCAAAACTTTTTGAATAAACATACAAATGTTTATTTTTTCCCATTAAACCGTCCAGCATTTAAAATATAATCATCAATTATTAATGTGGTTTTTCTACATCCATTTGGTCCTCTAACAGCACATTGAATAGAATTTGGTAAAAGTTTAGCATGTTTATTTTTTAATTTCCTTTCTGGATTTCACATTTTTTGTTCCCAGACTGTCATTTATTTACTTAAGTTTTGCTAATATTAATGATTAGATTATTTCTATTGTGTGATAATTATTCCATTATGAAGATTATATTAACTGTTCCAATAAGAGAAACTCATAAAAATGTTGCACTAGTTGGTTTTTATTCAACTTTTTTTAACTCCAAATATTACTTCAAGAAATAATAAACTTTACAGAAGTGGAAAAACAATAGAATTTTATGGTCAGTGAATTTCGTTTGAAAAGTTTATAAAAATTTATTCATTTGAACAATACTAATGTTCATATTAAAGCAGATAAAAGTTTAAATAGAATTGCTATCGAAAATCATAAAAAATTAATTATGGACAAAGAACTATTCTCTTTGAATTAATTATTGTAAATTTTAATTTGAATGATGGAATGTTTGTTAAGCATAACGATAATTTTCATGGAGAAACTAATATTATTGCTTCATTTAAGCATTCTGAATTTGGTGGTCCAATAATTTATGAACCAAATCACCCTATAAAAATTACGATTTTCAATACTATTTAGAATTTAAAAATAACTAGAACTGATGCAAATGATAATGTAATTGACTTTAATGGTTCTTATGTTACAGTTGTTTTATTAATGAATTAATAAATTTTTCCCCATAATAATTTATGAACCACATCCAAAGTTTTACTCATTTTCCATTAATGAGAAAACAAAAACGAATTTAAAAATTCTAGCAAGGAAACTAAAATTAATATTAATATTGGTAGTGGTTGGATTCATCCAAATTTTACACCACTTTATATCACTTTTGATATTTTCAGAGATGGAAGTGATTTTTTTTGCATGTGAACGTAAATCAAATGTTAAACTAATTGATAATTATATTTTAAAAACATTTGATTTTATTACAATTAAAAAAGGAAATTATATTTTATTTAGAATCTAGCAGCCATTTATTTCTTCTTCAACTCTTATTCAAGTATCTTCTTCCCTTTTGAGTGAATGAAATATGGAAGGACATATTCTTAACAATGGATATATTGAAACTAAACCAAACAAAGATGTTTATCGTTTAGAATTATTTGGTCAAGTTTTTGAAGATTATATAGAAATTATGTCTGAAGGTGATTTAATTGTAATTATTACTTGGAGTTCGAAAAAATATCGTGATGACTAATTTCCTGGACTACGGAAACGATGACTCTACACTTTGAAAGGAAGGTAAAAAATTATGGAAATTCATGTTCCTGAACCAGAACAGTCACTTGAATTAGATCAAGAGAGCCTTAAAAATCCAAAAATTCCAGTTTCTTTCTTTGAACTTCAAACAATTCAATTTCATGAATTACAGGGAAAAAGAAATTTTGAAGTAGGTATTACTAATCATTATAAATCTATAGAATTTTTATGCATTGCTTCATTTTCGTTTTTTTTTCAAGCTAATCGAAAAACTAATTAATTTCTTGATTCTTCTTTATTCGATTATGTTAAATTAAAAATATCTGTGTTAAAGATGGTAGAAATGAAGTTTTTTCTGGAAAACTATTCGGTGTCAAACCACCAAATAATTTCTTAAAGGCTCATGATTCTCACAGAGAATTTACCAGAATAACTCAATTAAATAGTGATGTAAATTTAAGTCCATTCATTTTCATTCAAAATTATCCTTCTTATGCAACTGATATGTCTAGAAGAATGAAAGTTTTAACTATTCAAAAAAACTATAACAAAATTGTGTGCATTCTGAAATGAAAACATTGTAAATTTTACACTTGCCTATATTATTATTTATGGTGGAAGAATTTAACTTGTGACAACTCCCACAAATTGCGAACACAGACGTCAATAGGGTGTGGAGCTTGACCTGAACTTCTTTGTCTAGCATTGTTTTGTAATTGCCTTTCGGCCATTTCTGATACTCTTAGCAGTTATATGTTATACTTCTATCTTCACGTTTGCACAACACTTTTAATATTCTTGCATTGTGTGCTGTTGTGGTCTCCTGTCTGAAGACTGGTCATTTAGCCTATTCTCTGTAAGGCTTTTAAACTGTGCATAACTGTCATGAATCTGCAACCACAGGTACGCTACTAATGAAGCAGGGTAACAAAGGTGAGCAGGAGTGCCATGACTGCATGTGTTAAACTGTCCCTATTGTCAAATATGTACATCATCAAACCAGTGTACCACAATTTGGGCCCTGGACCACACACTCCTATACTGCGTGAAGACATCACTCATGAGGGGGTGTGAACCTCAAGATGGGCTGGCCATTGTAACCAGGTTCGAATCCTGCCTCAGGCATGGATGTGTGTGACGTCCTTAGATTAGTTAGATTTTAGTAGTTCTAAGTCTAGGGGACTGATGACGTCAGATGTTAAGTCCCATAGTGCTCAGAGCCATTTGAACCATCAAGATGGGAGAATAATTTAGGACAAGTGGACTACTTCCGCCATCTTTGATTGTGACATCATAGGGGTGAGGAGAGGAGTAGGGGAAAATATGGCAACACTGCCTGGCATTATCAGATGGGGAAAATTTTGAAATAATGCAGACTGTGCCAGCTTTCCTAATTCCCTACTACTAACTTGTTTGCAAGTTTTGTGTTCAATTGTTCAGCACATTCCAGTGATGACGTGGCACTTGATACATTCAAGTACCTTACTGGGAGGTCGAAAATAAATTGTCTGTCTGCTCAAACGTAATCTAAGATCATGACTGGATTACTGTGATTTCCGAAGGAGTCTCCCAACTCGTGGGTCATAGAATGAGGATTTGAGAGTCACATTTATGGCAGTTATAGAACACAAGAAGGTCTTCCATATGTCTGAGCAGGTGTCGCAATATTGAGCTGGTACAGCAAGATGTGGGTGGAAGCACTTTGTCGAACGTAGAAAGGACGATGGAGTGCATGTGGTTCAAGTATTTGTAGGGAGTGGTTAAGCTTGGGAGGAATGGAGGTCTGTGAAGCATTTGAATAGGTGAGGATGGTACAGATGAGTCTTTCATGTGTGGATAATGGTCTTGAGGTTTACTCACCATTCTTAGTTGGTTAGTAAATCTAGTCACTTTATTCCAATAGGAGCTTTCTTTCTTGTGATTAGTCAGCGAGGATTCCAAATTAGTTTATCTGCAGTCTTAGTTCTAGGTATTTTCGTGTGATGCCTTCTTGTGGTCTGTTAAGTAGCGGTGACGAAGGTGGCAGGCTTAGGTGGACTTTTGTATAACTATTGCCTGTGTTTTTGCAGGGTTGGTGGAGAGGTAGCACTGCTTGCACCAAGTAGAGAAGCTATTCAGGTGGGTTCATTCGGGGCGAATGGAGAGTTGTAAGTTCCATAAGGCGACATCATTAACATATTTGTGTATCTACATGAGGTAGAATGGTTTTGAGACATGAGCTATGCATAAGAAGATAAAAGACTTGTAATGGGGTGGGTCCATGAGATATGCCTATTTATGGTTATGAAATAGTAGTTGTGATATTCTTTGTGACTACATAGGGTGGATGGTTAGGTAGAAAGCCTGGAGTTAGGTGGATATAATTAACTGGAAGTGCATTCCAATGGAGTTTAAATATGTGGCCAATATACTGTCATGTAGCATTTTTAAAGACCTCATCTGTTATTTACATCCCACTGGTAGTGGATGGGCTGGCCACGAATATAATACATAAAAACACATAACTAGGAATGATAATTAAATGCTGATGCTTGAAGAGATGCTGGTGATGTGTGTCATCGTCAATCCAGTGAGAATGATTGTATTGCGGGCTACCAGTAACATTTTATAGAAAAGCATATCGATTTAGATTGTACTGGAGAGGCAGGAATATAAAAACCAGGACGTGGGATCTATATTGGCAAGAGACAAGAAATGGGCCTTAGGTAACAGGAGGCCAGTTGATAAGGTTTGTCAATCTCAGGAATGATTTCATAGTTTGGGAAGGAAATGCGGCTAAAATTTCCGTGGGAAAGACACTGAGTATGCTGAGCTGTGAGCTTGGTGACAGAGGCACGACAGCACTCCACAATTCTGAGAGATGCAGGATACAATAGTAGTAGTAGTAGCAGTAGTATTACTCATCCACAGATGACTGTAGATCACTTTTACAAGGATACTGGGTCTCTCAATTTAACATGAACAAAAATAATTTATATATATAGACATTTACATATTTACAGATCTAATTTGATAAGGATGGGACTAGCAGTTAGTTGTGGCCTTACAGTACGAACATCTTGGCACTTGCATGAAGTAATTTAGGGAAAGCATGGAAAACCTAAACCAAGATGGCTGGATGAAGACTGGAACCTCTATCCTTTCAATACAAGACCTGTTAGCTTAAAGTGGAGCTACATCATTCTGTTTACCCCTAATGTAGAATATTGTTTTGCAAATAATTTATTTAATAATGCAGAATACAGTTCATTCATTTCTAGCCACCAATCACTGCACATACTATACATATATTACTTCATAATGTAACTCTACCATATGATGTCTGGACCACAGCTATGATTATTATTACTATCATAATTATATTTACTTATGTTAAATTTTGTACCATACTCCTACTCTGTGCTCTCTAAGCAATCTTTTATGGTACAGAATGTATTGCAAAATGGGTACTGTTTAACTACCTCTTTAAATAGGTTCCTTTTAGTAATCTCTTTTCGATATGCTTGGGTAATATATTGTAGTTTTATTGCTTGGAAGAAAATACCAGTTTCAGTTTTATGTTTATTTGTTCTTAGTAAAAGTGAACTGAGTTCAGATCTTGTACCATGTGACTGACTGAGCAGTATGTGCATTTTATAATGTTATTTTTATGTGCATAACTGATTGGTATTCACACTGTATAGTTAAAACCCTTAATGTTTTGAACAGATATTTACAATTGACTAGACTACAATTTTTCGTTATTATTCTTATGGTCCTCTTGTGTACTTTTAAAATAATGTTCATGTTTTATGCATTTATTCTCCAGAAAAGAATTCCATAGCTAAAACTGAATGTACATATGAATATGATTTAATTAAAAAACACTGGCTGTTACACGCTGATGATAGTATTCTAAGGGCACAAATATTTTTAAAAATTGCACGTTGGCCCCTTGTAAACTTCCTTGAGGGTTGCTCGATTTGATTTCTCTGTAAGAGTTCTCTCGTTTTGTGAGAAACTGTAATATTGCGTTATCAGCAAAGAACATTTTTTCCCATGTGGAATGTTAGGATTCGAGGGAGAGGGGGGCGAGGGAGGGATGGCGACGCTCAAATGATTTTGTGTATACCCGTTGGTTATGAGTAAAGTATCTTCTGAAATTTTGTATCTCGTATTGATATTTTATTTCCATCGAACTTCACTCATTTATGTTGTTTCGAGTCTACTGTGGAAGTTTCGGTGGAAAGCCCTTACACATCCTCCATGCCACCCACATATCTCCCCATGCAATTTCCATATTTTTGGTGCCCTGAAAAAAGACATTCTTGGCCATCGATTTGTTGTGGACGAAGAGGTGCACGCTTGGGTGCAATCACCGTTCTCTAGGCAACCAAAAACATTTTCCCATGCAGGAACTGGCCGTCTTGTCTCACAGTGAAATAAATATATTAAGTTATGGTGATTTATTTTGAAATAATAAACAGTTTACTTGCATTTTTTCATATGTCTCGTTTTCATTTGACTGACCCTTACACCATATAGTGAACTACTCTTTCATACAGACATGTGACTTGGCGAGGCTCATGAGAGATCGTCTTTCTGTTCACAGATGATGGCTGTAAAGTCGCTGTTTGTTGGGAAGGTTGCACTCTTGTTGCTGCTCTTCAACGTGTTGCGGAATGCGGCGCTGCAGTCGCAAGACAATGTGTACAAGGATAATCTTGCCGAAGCACACTATGGCTACAATGGAGGCCCTGAAATTGGAGCATGGTTCAACAGATGAACGCTTTCTGTTTGCTTCTGAATACCTGAGCCATTGTACTTTGTGTATTTTATAGCTGCACGGATGTAACGTCTTTCATGCATGTGATCATTATTTAAATCTGTGGCAAACAGACCTCCTTCAGTTCACCTTCTTACATATTTTTTCAGTATTGGCAATTCAAAATTTCGTACTCTATTTGGTTTTCCTGTCATTAATACTGCATAACTGATTGAAGTGTTCTCACTTAAATCATTGTTCCTATTGTCAGAGATTCATACTATCGTAAAGGGTCAAATGAAAAAGGTGATATACTAAGACATATTTCCTTTATTTCACCTGTTAGTTTCCAGTGTTTTAAATCAAATGTTCATGTAACCACTATAATGTCACTTGCATTTTGCAGCATATCGTCTCACTACAATATGATTTTATTTAGGTATAAACATTTTCAGCTATATTTCTGGGTTTTATCAGAATCATCTGTTTGTTGTGTCATTATCATAAACAATTTCCATTTTATTTATTTCTGTATCATGTAAGTTAACTGAGTATTGTGTTAAAGCCTGTTCTATTTGTGTACGTACATATAGTGCAAGTGAGGTATTTACATACTTAAATTTGAAAATATTTATTCATAAATATTTGCCTCATTACAGGAATTATTAGGTATTTATAGCAAAAAATTATATTTATTTTGTATATTTATTTCTAGTTTTGTTTAGCCTACGAGTTTAGGGCCTTGATGTCCCCTCTGACATCCGTTGTGCCGTATCGTAAAATATTTACTACCGCTTTGTGTTCCAGCAGTATTTTTTTACTTTAAAATTGTCATCCGCTCTCAATATACGTTCAATTGTAGCAAAATAAACCCAAAAAACATTAAGTATCTGTTGGTGTCTTCAATATCAATTTCTTTGTTGGCAGCTTACACAAATAAAAGAAGCTACAATACGACCAGAAATAGCAGCAATTAATTATTACTGCTAAAATATTTGAAAGTTAAAGAAACTATATAACTGGATGCATAGACTACTTGTACATTATGCTTTTGTGTGCCGTAGACGAACTTGAAACCTTAATTAGTATCTTGCGTGACATCCTGTCACAGCCTTAATCTCCTGTCACTTGCGAAGCATCAAACGTACAGTATTAGGTATACCTATAAATTGTGTTATGGTGATCTGCGCCCAGGCTGGAATTTGCTTTTTGTCATAAAGAGCCTTACTTTTTCCTGATTTCAGTATCCAATTTAGAGCAAACAGCAACTGTTGGGTTTGTAACTGGCGATTCAGAAGCCTTTATAACTGGCATACTAAACGTCCATGGATTTTTCAGGCGATGTAGTTGGACCCACCTTGTTACAAAAATTTCAAAATGGTCTCATTTTAGGTCAAAGCTTCTCGGCTCTTGTTACACAGGAAAAAATTAGTACACCCTGTCAGAGGTTTCCAACTGACTCCCAGTTTATTGTTGCAACAGTGTATATGTACGACATGAAAATTACATTTACAGATCAACAGATCTACCGCGCCTTGTAACACACTAACCATGAAGTACAATAATGCATTCTTGTGAGCGTTATACATACTTCAGGGAACTGTAACTAAACAATTCTGGTATGCAAAAACTGCATTAGAGAGTTAACATTCCACAAATAGGCTTCTGTGACGTGGGCACATGGAATACTAAGGAACGACATCGATCAATCGCTGTTCTGCACTTTTCCAGATGACCACCGTCGGCAACTATAGTGCCAACCTGGGGGGAGGTTCCATTTTGCCAATGTTTTGGAGAGGCACAGTGGCGTTACTCGTAGTGTAGGGAGCCATTGGGTGTAACTTCAGGTTAGGGCTAGCAGTGACTGAGTGTACTGTAATGACGCAGTGGTATGTCACAGACATCCTGCATCCTCATCCATTACCTCCCACGTGACAGTATCGTGATGCCGTTAAGCAACAAGACAATGATTGTACGCATATTGCACATGTGTAAAAATTGGCTCGAACTTCATATCTTTCCGACTGCCAATATCTGAGATATTTAGAAAAAGTTACAACAGTAGTGAGTGAGCTTGCCTCAGGAGAGGATGCAATGGCTTATGACACCCTTCCCAACCGAATCAGTGCATGCATCCAGGCCAGAAGGAGGGTTGAGGGAGGGGGAGGGCAACATCATATTGGTAATTGGGCTCATCGTGCAAAGTTCTATGTAAATTTGACTCGATTTTGTAATCACATACCATCTCAACCTGAGAAGTTTCATTTCATTTCCCACTTCACTATTTCAAAAGTATTCACCCTAACTGTCAGTACATCTATCATACTGTGAAACAAGACAATCAGTGCCCTTGTGGAAAAATGTTTGTAGCTGCCTGCAGAACCATGACTGAACCCAGACATGCACCTCTTCGTCCAAACCAAAGTGACAACCACGAATGTCTTTCTTCAGGCCTCCAAAAACGTGGAAATCGCATGGGCAAAGATCAGGACGATATGGAGTGTGTGTAAGGGCCCACTCACGTGTCGCCAAGGTTGTTTCGAGTATACTGAAGATGTTTCGCTGGCAAGCCCTTACACGTCCTCTGTAGAGTCATGATCTCTACCTACGCGATTACGATTTACTCCTCTTATATGTGTGTTTGTACATGTAGCATCTCCTAAACTATTCGGCCGATTTGGTACACATATCACTTGCTACCTAAGAGAGGAGCACTTTGGGGGTAAGAACCATCAACTGCCCACGGAGGTGGGAATGAAAAGGGGATGTCACTGGAGCATAACCCATCAACATCTGGAGCAATTTCAACCAAATATGTTAGGTATATGACTTCTTACTTGTATAAAAATACTGTGGGAGTAAGATTCCACACGACCGCTAGGGGTGAGGGTTTAGATGAGAGGCGGTGACGTAACAACGTTCTAAAACAACCTCTTGGTGTCTGTTTCCTGTGTTTCGTTGACTTGGAATGCTTTGAAAAGTATGAAATTCAATTTGTCTCTTATTTGTGCTATCCAGTGTGTCAACCAGATCGCTAGAATGAGCGCTGTGATGAGCCAATAATTATGTCAATGTATAACTGAGCCTAAGATCAAACCATGCTATTAAATACCTCAGATAAGTTCAGCATCCTCTCTAGAGTCGCATAGTTCAAAAGAGCAGAGAATAAGACATATATGTGTGCAATATATGGCACATACTCAAGTGTTCAACATTTCCTCCTACACCCCTGTATCGATTTCATCCAAACTAGGCACACATATTACTTACTAACTGGAAATAAATACTTTGGGTATACAAGCCACCAACTTCCCATAGGGGTGAGAATGGAGGCGATAGAAGGGTGGTGGAAAGAGGAGGGAGGGGGAGGAGGCGGTGGAGAGGGAGAGATGCGATGAGGAGATGGACAGAGAGAGGTGGAGGAGGAGATGGGCAGAGAGAGGATGGGAGGATATGGTAAGTAAGAGGGGAACAGGAAATTGACAGAGAGAGGGGGAGAAGCCGATTGACAGAGGGAAGGCGAGCAGGAAATGGACAGACAAAGGGAGAGGAGGTGGACAGTATCAGAGGGATGGGTAGAGAGAGGCGTGGGGGGGGGGGGGGGAGGAGGGATTGGACAGAGAAAGGAGGGAGGAAGAGGCGGAGTAACAGAACGGAATAAATAAATACCCGGGCAACGATGAGTTTCTCAGCTGTCTCTCCTACGAGCTGTCTAGCGCATTTTCTGTGGTATTTCATGAGGTATTCACAATTTAGTTTTAGCATAGTGTAGCTGGAATCAGCCCTATTAAATAATGCTTACCACGTCTTCCATGCGACGCTCAGCGTCGACGGAACTCGTGGGTTTGTTTCCCGTTACAAACAAAATGATTTTTAATGCGGAATTTTACGTGCCCGTTCGGCAGAGCGCTCCTAAATTACTCTAGTCAGATATTTGTTTTATCCGTATATCTCAACAGGGACAGTACAACCCGAGGAATAACCAGCACTCCGGCAGCGAAACCATTGACCTGGCCCGCGCTGACTGCTGCCGCCAAGAATGCAGCGCTACAGAGTCGCTATTAGATAGCTGTTCATTCCCCCAGTTTTACTGTCCCTGTTAATGCATATCGATAAAATAAATATCTGACTAGAGTAATCTGGAAGCGCTTTAACGAACGGGCACGCCGAATACAAATTTGAAAACAATTTTCTTTGTAACAGGAAACAAATCGACGCTTCTGCTGTGTGACGAGCAGTGACTGCTTAGGCTGACTCCAGCTATACAATGCAAAAAGGAAACTGCAAATACCCGCCGAAACACGAGAGAAACTACGCCTGGTGACTCTTAGGACAGACATCCGGTATATATTGACCTAAGATGCCCAAAAGATATTACTTTTTTAATTTATCTGTTGCAGTAATAGCACTGGACGCACGTCTATCATCGACTGGCAGCTCATGCACAACTTTTGTAGCACATACCATAGACGTTTACCAATAACGGTCACATAATTGTCAACTTATATGGCGGTTTTAACTAACAAATTAGGATATTACATATTTTCAATGGCGATGCTCCTGACATCCAAATTAGCTAATTATATGACAAGATTGTTTGCATGGTTATCCTCCGCAGCAAGCATTGAAATACAGGGAGCTCCAAAAAGAATGACCCGATTTTAACTTGTAATAATAGTGAGACAAATGTCACTAGGTAAGAGACACAACGTTAGATGTAATCGGCGTGGTCTAAAGTTTCAGAAAAAATCCGCTAGATGTCGCTACGAGCGCTGACCTGGAGCGTGCAGCCAGTCTGGCGCAATAGCGCGTCCGCGCAACAGAAGGCGTATTGTATTATTGAATTTAATCGTACTCAATCAATGATCGCAACAGAAGGCGTATTGTATTATTGAATTTAATCGTACTCAATCAATGATCGCAGTTCAGCGGGCGTTTCATATTCGATTTCTTCCTGTGGGGATATATTAAACAATGTGTTTACGTTCCTCCCTAACCTCGTCACACTGATGAACTAAAAACCAGAACATCAGCTGTTGTAGCTTCAGTGACAGAAGACACCTTACGCTCAGTTTGGGATGAATTCGGCTATCAGCTAGATGTCATTCGTGCAGCCAATGGAGGACATACTGAACATTTATGATGGATTTTTATGAACTTCCGTCTTTTCTGAGTAATTTAGTATGCAATTTGTTGGTGTTAAGTCCTTCTTCCTAATAAATAAGTGTGTTTAAAGTCGGGTCATTCTTTTTGGGACACCCTGTACTTGTTTTGTAAATAAAACCACCTTTTCCTGCTGCCACGTAATTTATTTATCCCAGACGCGTTTCGCCCTTTTCTCGTTGTAAGGCATCATCAGTGGGATCTATAACGATACAGTTTTGTTAGTTTTGGATTATTAAACAGTTCACGTTTCGATTTCTTATGTAAAAAAGTAATTACTTCTGATTTGCTGATCTTCGTTTCCTGACACCTTGTCTGGAGGTCGCACTGCCACTTTATTACTGACATATAAGCACAACTTTGCGCTCTGACCTTCTTCACACTGTTCACCATGTTCTTTTTCTGTTTGTGGTGTACTATTGTTCTTTTGCCACTCGATATAACTGTTTCGTCGTTCGCTGCTTTTCACAACGTAAATATTGCAACTCCATTACGTTTCCCCTTCTTTGGCATGTTTACCTACTTGTTGCCAACCTAACGAAGTATATGTTTAAGACTAACTTCTGTTCATGATGTTTATACCTTGTGTGTGTATGAGAGAGAGATAGAGTGGGGGAGGTTGTCGGTTTGAATTGTTTAGTGTTGTAGTAGCCGTTAGCGAGTGGTTGAAAGCTTTCGTGACAGCTGATTTGACTTTTTGTTTCAATATTCTTTGGAGGGGTTCGTGGATAAGTGAGTGTAAACATGTTGAGTGGTATTATTATTATATTAGATAGTATTATTATATTAATCCCCTTTGGGAGCGTTATTCTATTATTTTATCTAGTAGTGTAAATAATGAATTGCTTGGCACATGTACTTGATCATTCAGCAGGGTTTTCCTTTCTGTTTGGTTTTCTGTATGTGGTAATTTTTAGGCAGGGTTAGGAAGTGTTTTTATTGTTGATTTGAATTATTTTCATATCATCTTCTCTAGTGGTTCGTTTGTGGTCATGTTGTCTTAGGTGTTTACAAATGTTGAGTGGTTTCTCCAGGTTCCCATGTGTTCGTTGTACCTTACATCAAATGTTCTACCTGTTTGTCCTATGTATCTGCCTTCACAAGTGTTATACTCTAGGTGATATATACCTGCTTTCTGGTGTATGTCTCTATTTTTTGTCACTTTTAAGGTGTATTTTTGTATAGAATTGTCTGTTGTGTATGCCATGTTTATTCCCTGTCGTTTGAAAATTTGGTGATTTCATTGGTGAATTTGTGTTTGTATGTCATTGTGTACCATCGTATGTTTTCTTTCAACATTTTCTGATTATCCTGTGTAGCTGTTATGGGACTGTGTGTTTGTGAATGGCTCTCAGCACTATGGGACTTAACTACTGAGGTCATCAGTCTCCTAGAACTTAGAACTACTTAAACCTAACTAACCTAAGGACATCACACACATCCATGCCCGAGGCAGGATTCGAACCTGCGACCGTAGCGGTCACGCGGTTCCAAACTGATGCACTTAGAACCGCATGGCCACACCGGCCGGCCTGCGTGTTTGTGTTTGGTTCTGTTGTGTTGTCTGCGGTTTGATGCTTTCTGCTTTTATTTTACTTTTAATTTTGTTGTTTAGCTTTGTGACTATGTTATTATTATAACCATTGTTTTGTGCTATCTGCATTATTATGTACAGTTCTTTTTGGTAGCTTTCTTTGGTGAGTGGCACTGTGTTGAGTCTATGGAGCACGTGTCAAAGTGCTGCTTGCCTTTGTGAGTGTGGATAGTTCAAGGACTGGGGAATGATAATGTCCGTTGCTGTGGGTTAACAGTTAATTTCAAACACATGCTTATTGTTATTTAAAACATATGTTTCAAACATATGCTTATTGTTGTTTTTTTCGATTATTGTATCCAGAAAGTTAATTTGGTTGTTCTGTTGTCTTTCAGTTGTGAAACTGATTTGTTCAGTGTGGTTTACAAAAGTATTTGCTAGGGCTCCTGAAACTGGGGACCCCATTGGTAATCCACCTTCTTGTAAATAAAATTAATCATTGAATTGGAAGTAATTTTGCTCTGTTATGAGCTTTATTAATGTGCGTATATCCTTAATCGGTTCATCTGGGAGTTGACTAAGTTTTCAGGTTCTTATCTATGATTACTATTGTTTCTAGTACTGGTATATTGGAATACATGCTTTCTATATCAAATAAGAGGAGTGTTGCTGTGTCTGGGATTTTTATATCTTTTATTTGTTGTACACTCCTGGAAATTGAAATAAGAACACCGTGAATTCATTGTCCCAGGAAGGGGAAACTTTATTGACACATTCCTGGGGTCAGATACATCACATGATCACACTGACAGAACCACAGGCACATAGACACAGGCAACAGAGCATGCACAATGTCGGCACTAGTACAGTGTATATCCACCTTTCGCAGCAATGCAGGCTGCTATTCTCCCATGGAGACGATCATAGAGATGCTGGATGTAGTCCTGTGGAACGGCTTGCCATGCCATTTCCACCTGGCGCCTCAGTTGGACCAGCGTTCGTGCTGGACGTGCAGACCGCGTGAGACGACGCTTCATCCAGTCCCAAACATGCTCAATGGGGGACAGATCCGGAGATCTTGCTGGCCAGGGTAGTTGACTTACACCTTCTAGAGCACGTTGGGTGGCACGGGATACATGCGGACGTGCATTGTCCTGTTGGAACAGCAAGTTCCCTTGCCGGTCTAGGAATGGTAGAACGATGGGTTCGATGACGGTTTGGATGTACCGTGCACTATTCAGTGTCCCCTCGACGATCACCAGTGGTGTAGGGCCAGTGTAGGAGATCGCTCCCCACACCATGATGCCGGGTGTTGGCCCTGTGTGCCTCGGTCGTATGCAGTCCCGATTATGGCGCTCACCTGCACGGCGCCAAACACGCATACGGCCATCATTGGCACCAAGGCAGAAGCGACTCTCATCGCTGAAGACGACACGTCTCCATTCGTCCCTCCATTCACGCCTGTCGCGACACCACTGGAGGCGGGCTGCACGATGTTGGGGCGTGAGCGGAAGACGGCCTAACGGTGTGCGGGACCGTAGCCCAGCTTCATGGAGACGGTTGCGAATGGTCCTCGCCGATACCCCAGGAGCAACAGTGTCCCTAATTTGCTGGGAAGTGGCGGGGCGGTCCCCTACGGCACTGCGTAGGATCCTACGGTCTTGGCGTGCATCCGTGCGTCGCTGCGGTCCGGTCCCAGGTCGACGGGCACGTGCACCTTCCGCCGACCACTGGCGACAACATCGATGTACTGTGGAGACCTCACGCCCCACGTGTTGAGCAATTCGGCCTCCCGCATGCCCACTATACGCCCTCGCTCAAAGTCCGTCAGCTGCACATACGGTTCATGTCCACGCTGTCGCGGCATGCTACCAGTGTTAAAGACTGCGATGGAGCTCCGTATGCCACGGCAAACTGGCTGACACTGACGGCGGCGGTGCACAAATGCTGCGCAGCTAGCGCCATTCGACGGCCAACACCGCGGTTCCTGGTGTGTCCGCTGTGCCGTGCGTGTGATCATTGCTTGTACAGCCCTCTCGCAGTGTCCGGAGCAAGTATGGTGGGTCTGACACACCGGTGTCAATGTGTTCTTTTTTCCATTTCCAGGAGTGTATTAGCTTTGTAGTGTTTTTAATGGTTCTGTCTTCTTGTACTTTGAAATTTTCAGACAGTAATTTTAACATGTATTCTGCAATCTTGTAAGAGGGGGATTTTCAAGAATACAGTATTGCCCACACATGAAGATTCAGTTTGTGGATTTTTTATTGGCTTTGGAGGATAGGTGCAGTCCGATTTACCTGTGTCAACTTTCTTTTCTCTGTGTTATCCAGTATGACGTCAATATTTTTCAGAGTGTTTTTTACTTTTGTGTGGAATCTGTTTCTTGGGTCTGATTTTAATTTTGTAATGTTATTTTGTGAGATGAATTCTTGTGTTTTTTCAATGTATTGTTCTTTGTCTATCAGTACTACTGTGTTCCCCTTGTCTGTTTTGAAATGATAATATTTTCATTTTTAAGTTTTCTCCTAAGTTTCCTGAGTGTTGTAGATTCTGTGTTTTTGTTGTTTTTGTGTTGTGTTTATATATTGCTTATTATATTCTGTATTTCTTTTTTTACTGGTTCTCTAGTTAGTCCAATGTTGACACTGCTGTTTTCATTCCTATCTTCCCTTGTTAAAATACTTTTTCCTTCTGTAATTAGATTTTCTAAGT
Source organism: Schistocerca cancellata (assembly GCF_023864275.1). Lineage (NCBI taxonomy): Eukaryota > Metazoa > Arthropoda > Insecta > Orthoptera > Acrididae > Schistocerca > Schistocerca cancellata. Next base: position 143,876,627 of record NC_064629.1, on the reverse strand, counting down.
AACATTCATCCATTTATGAATTTATATTGTATTTTAATCCTTTCTCCAACAGCTGTCCCTCTTTACTGTTTAACTGTGTGTCAGTAAGGTTCACTAATCTTGGGTAGTATTTGAGTGTGTGTTTTTCTTGGCTGTGTGTAAAGGTATCATGTTGTGACTGCAGTTTTTTGAGTTAGTTGATCTTTCTTCTATGAACTGTTTCCATTCTTTGTACAGCAGTTTTTTTGTGGTTATCGACCTTGTTGACCAGATGGAAAAAAACTGTCATATTATTAATTGTGTGTGAGAGTTGTAAATGTGTCTTATACAACTCATAATTTAGCTCTTGTTTTTTAGAGTATAGGAATTTGATTTCGTATTTTAGCCACATTTTCTGAGCAGCATGCATTGCTTATATGGCGCTGGGTGAAATGTTTTTAATCTTTACATTGATATATTTAGGTAAAAGATCGTTACATTTACATATATTGTTGAATTTAATGTGTTGTGTAGTTTTGTGGATGTTCAGACGAAGACTTCTTAATTTGCGGTATAGACCACATGGAAATGCGTGGCATGGCGTGAATAACAAGTTTGTTTGCGTGGCTCATACACACACAAGATATAAACATCATGACAGTTCGCAGTGCGATGAGCACCAGGAAGTCGTTCCTAACAACTTTTGACACTGATGACACCCTTGGACGTTTCAGCCCTTCTCTAAGGTCACTGTGGGGCTGCATCCCCATTGAACGTGTTCGCACCCCTTTGGAGTGCATGGAAACTGCAATGTTTGCTCTCGTGTATAGGTTGGAACGACAACGGACCATTCAAAACCGTTCGACGAAAACTGAACGTGATCCAGAGCATCGAAGGGTTCTTACGCTTTTTCAATCCTCCTGCAACATGATCAGACCTGAGTGCAACATTAACATGTGCGTGAATAAAACGGCAAAGGGCCCCTCCCCCAGTTCATCGAAACCCTTGGTGCCAGCCACGCAACTTTGTTAGCACATTAAAAATGCAGCTGTCAGAAACTTCGATACCATTTCAGCCTGGCTACTGCTCGAGCGCCTTAAGGTAGGCAAAACTGACCAAAGAGATGTCGAAGGGGTTGCCTTAACCCTCGGGTGCTGGAGAGGCCGCAAGGGGGATTTGGTAGAGAAATTTCTCAATGTATATTTCTAACGTTCTCAACAAATGTGCGTGGGTGGCACCAATGATGTTGCCGAACTGGAGGCTCTTAGAAGGACCGCTTGCCATTGTATTCAGGCAAATGTTAACGTTGTACTCCTGTCTGATCACGCCACAGTAGGGTGGAAAACGGGAGGGTTGGAAAAGCGTAACTACCATTTGATGCTTCAGATCACGACCAAATTTCGTAGAATGGTTTCGAATGGTCTGTAGTGGTTCCAACCTGTACACGAGAGCAAACATTGGGGTTGCCCTGCACTCCAAAGGGGTGCGATCACATTCAGTGGGTATGCAACCCCATATTGTCCTTAGAGAAGGGCTGAAACATCTGAGTGTGTCAGTAGTGCCAAAGGTTCTCAGGAACATCTCCCTGTTGCTCATCGCACTGTGAACTGTCGCTTTCGATCGCGAAATGAGTGGGATCAGTGCCCCAAGAGAAGGATGGTTTCATTGACGCCCTTTATGCCACCCCTGAGGCCTTTTCGTGCTGATTCTGGGCGGTGGTTTGTCTGAAATGTTTTCATCGGCCACACATAAGTAATCCATGTGATTTCGTTGCTGGGTGTCACGGTTTTGACCTCCATTATAGAGACGACTAAATAAGGTATGAAATACGGGCAAGACAGTGTTGACGACCTTCTCATCGTGTGACACGTCCACGTGGTGCTGGGAAGATCTGTGGTGAAATCTGGTGCCAATGTGACATTATTAACGCACCTTACAGCTCACATGAACTTTTGAGCTGCGTCCCGTTTTTCGGATGCATCGACACCTTGCTGTTTGAAGCATCGCCGAGCCCGTGAGTAACGTTGCTGGGCGTCACGCTTTTGTATCATTGCAGAAGAAGGTTGTAGGCACCTTGGAGTCCAATTTCAAATTTATGCATCGCAATGGGAGACAGTTATCGGGTTTCGAAAAAATGATCCTTTAATTCTCTTGCGCAGTGTTTATTAATTTGTCTCAAGCCAAATAATGGAAATCCAGGATGGAATAAAACATTATTGTGAAAAGATAGATTGCTGCTCACCACATAAAGGAGGAAATGAGTCGCAGACAGACACTAAGAAACGACTACTAAACTAAGCTTTCGGACATTAAGCCTTCCTCGGAAATAGAAAGCACACACACATTCACACAAACAGAACTCACACCACACAGGGGCCACTGTCTCTAATTGCTGTGGCCTGATCTCAGCCAGCTCGAATCCTTCTGGTGGAACAGTTTCACTGCCAGTATTTGGATGGCAACGGGGGTTTGGGAGGAGAAGGGGGACGGTGGTAGCATAAAGTTCCTGATCACCAGAATTTGTGTCAATGTCGTGGACTAAATTACAAATCTCTCCACAGTGTCTCTTGAAGTGAGAGCATCTGACACTGTTGATGGTGATGCGTATTAATTGCGTAAAAATGGTAGCAGGTTCAAGGGATGCAGTATTTCCGAAAAAAAATCAGGTAAATTTCACTTGAATTGGCGCCATTTTTACAGATGTGTGCTTCTGTGTTACGTAAAATGGCGTTATGTTCAATAATTCCATGTCAAGAAAATACATAAGCTTAGCTTTAATTACTGTCATGTTCAAAGATATTTGCCTCTCAGTTGCATAAATTGTCGCCATCACTCTCTCCCTCTCCTTCTCTCTCTCTCTCTCTCTCTCTCTCTCTCTCTCTCGCATACGTACACACACACACACACACACACACACACACACGCACGCACGCACGCACACACACACACACACACACACACACACACACACACACACACACACACACGAGAAACACGTTACGGCCGTCAGTGCAGATGTCATCTCTGCAAATGTTATGGGAGACTAGGGTAATTTTTACAACTTTTTACACTTTTATTTTTGTATTTTTCATTTTTATCTTTTTTTTAGGTAAATAGGATATCGTTATATTTCCTATACCTTTACCTACGAACTAGCACAATTATTTTTCAAAGAAGTGAATACAGTTTCTGACAGCAAATGGCAAAGTCTGATCGTGTTATGTTCGAAAAAGTGCCCCATATGCAGGGCACGTTTTCCAGCCTACTGAAAATGAACATGAGCAAATTTTCAAATTTATTTAAAATGGTAAAACACAGGTCACAAATCTTGCTTTTAGCTGAATATGTATTTTTTATTGTTAACTTCGATGGCATAACAATAGTAGGATAGAGGAAGTAGTTGGGTATAGAAAATAAATGCCATTTAATGATTATACAATAACTATCACTTAACGATTTTACAATGACAGTTTTTTTAACAGAAGTCGTCATTGTCTGAATCACAATGAAGGCGAACAAAACATGTAACACCCCTTTTGGTACAGTCTTCATGCACACATTTTGTGCAGCACACCCACTTTTCTCTTACATATTTGCCGTAAAGTTCAAAGCAATAAATGCATAAACAGTCTTCATCTTGTCCATCACTTGAAGGTAAGCGTTTTATAACTTCTTTTAGGATTTGATGTTCTAATACATTTTACATTTGAATACGAATGTCCAAAAAGCTTCCTGTCCCGGATTAGATTTCATTTTTTCTCACCCCTTTTATGTGATTCCTTTTTCTAGATAAATCGTTCCCCATTTTCAGCTGATTTTTAACAGGAGTATCAGTCAGTACAGCTGACTTCCATTTTTTCTTTCTATGATAAGTCGGATTTTATGCCGCCTTCACAAAAGTCCAAATTACTTCTGGTGTAGGCCAAGTCTGTTTGGCTGTAGAAGGAACTCCTTCTCGATAAGCAACATCGAAAGTGTGAGTGGAACTCGACAGACCAGCTTCTTCGAAAGTTCTAGCTTGTGTTGGTGTAGAAGGATCAAACGTTTCCAATATGTTTGAATTGAGACTATGAACAGTCAGTTTTTCTGGCAAGTTTGAAGTCTGTTCAGTATTGTTGGTGCTTTCAAGATTTGATACGGCAGCAGCTGGCCAGTCAGCAAAGTAGAATGGCATAAAATCCGTGTCTGTAAATATTTCAGGAATTAGTAGGAAAATCCACGAAACTTTAAAACCCTCCATAAAACTGACTGGTGCTAACGCCACTGGAGCAGCTCTATCCAAAATAGACGGAATATCGTAAACTGTCGTAGGTCTTTTATTTATACGCACCCAGACATCTGAAGCAATATTAAATTAATTTTTCAGGGGCCCATAGACACTGCGATCTAAGAGTTGCAGGTTATGACTGCAGTGAGGAGGGAATGGCAAAGTAACACCGTTAGCCTTGAAGTAGCCCAGGACTTCTGCTGAGAGATGGGAATCACGATTGTGCAGAGGAAGCAGACTCGGTCGTTTATCTGAGCAACATGCATAGCTCACAAAGTGCTTGGCGAATTTAACAATTCTTTTTTCTATCACCCAACCTGATGGGTTAGCATCACCATCACATCCAGTGATGCCATCACGTACAAAATGTTGGTGAAATTTTACCCTCGAGAAAATCAGAAATGCTAGGATAACGTTTCCTGCAGCATTTACAGCAAATGCTGCCGTCACCACAGTTCCTCTTTCTGCTGAGTTTAATTTATCTGCTACTGTTGTATCTGGCTTTTGGACTGTGGTTATCCCCGTTTCGTCGACATTCCATATGCCGTTAGGCCCAAAGTTTAATCGCTTTATCACAGTTCTGAAATTATTAAAAACATATCAACGTTTGTCCTACTAAAGCTAGTTACCCGAGAGACCAGCCGGTGTGGCCATGCGGTTCTAGGCGCTTCAGACTGGATTCGCGTGACCGCTACGGTCGCAGGTTCGAATCCTGCCTCGGGCATGGATGTGTGTGATGTCCTTAGGTTAGTTAGGTTTAAGTAGTTCTAAGTTCTAGGGGACTGATGACCACAGATGTTAAGTCCCATAGTGCTCAGAGCTATTTGAGCCAGTTAACCGAGGAATACTAGTGGCCTGTGGAGTTCTGATTGAAATTTTAGTGTTTCCTATTAAAAACGAAGTGAACTAGTCAGGCCCTGCGATTTCATTTACTGTCCAATTTTTCGGCACTTTTCTTTTAGATGCAAGAGCATTCGTGTAGGCAAATCGCCTAACTCCTGTGGGAGTAGGCCCAAAATAGAAATTATAAGCCTTCATGGGATGTGGAACCAGCATTTGTTCTTGCTCATTTTAACAGGGAAATTGTAACTTACGAATATATATAGTAGCCTATATGTCTAAGTTATCGTCGCTACGTTAGTAAGTGGATATGTAGCCTACTGCAATGGTTTTGCGTATCCTATTGGCAGCGCGTTTGAAGGAGGTCTTGCAACCAGTGGTACTTCTGACGGTGGCAGGCCTACTTCTACTTTCTGCAAGTCTGGAATAGGCGACTCTGGTTCGATAAACAGAACAGGCGTTTCCGGTAGAAGTTCTTCCAGCAGAGGCGTTTCCAGTTGAGACTCAGCAGGTGGGAGGGAATCAGATCTGACGCTGGCACTGGTTGTTGGGGATTGTTTAAGGGTACAGGATACTTTTCTGGCTCAATATTATGTAAAAATGAACACCTATTTCTTTCAGGCACTGTTTATAAAGTACACTCCTGGAAATGGAAAAAAGAACACATTGACACCGGTGTGTCAGACCCACCATACTTGCTCCGGACACTGCGAGAGGGCTGTACAAGCAATGATCACACGCACGGCACAGCGGACACACCAGGAACCGCGGTGTTGGCCGTCGAATGCCGCTAGCTGCGCAGCATTTGTGCACCGCCGCCGCCAGTGTCAGCCAGTTTGCCGTGGCATACGGAGCTCCATCGCAGTCTTTAACACTGGTAGCATGCCGCGACAGCGTGGATGTGAACCGTATGTGCAGTTGACGGACTTTGAGCGAGGGCGTATAGTGGGCATGCGGGAGGCCGGGTGGACGTACCGCCGAATTGCTCAACACGTGGGGCGTGAGGTCTCCACAGTACATCGATGTTGTCGCCAGTGGTCGGCGGAAGGTGCACGTGCCCGTCGACCTGGGACCGGACCGCAGCGACGCACGGATGCACGCCAAGACCGTAGGATCCTACGCAGTGCCGTAGGGGACCGCACCGCCACTTCCCAGCAAATTAGGGACACTGTTGCTCCTGGGGTATCGGCGAGGACCATTCGCAACCGTCTGCATGAAGCTGGGCTACGGTCCCGCACACCGTTAGGCCGTCTTCCGCTCACGCCCCAACATCGTGCAGCCCGCCTCCAGTGGTGTCGCGACAGGCGTGAATGGAGGGACGAATGGAGACGTGTCGTCTTCAGCGATGAGAGTCGCTTCTTGGTGCCAATGATGGTCGTATGCGTGTTTGGCGCCGTGCAGGTGAGCGCCACAATCAGGACTGCATACGACCGAGGCACACAGGGCCAACACCCGGCATCATGGTGTGGGGAGCGATCTCCTACACTGGCCGTACACCACTGGTGATCGTCGAGGGGACACTGAATAGTGCACGGTACATCCAAACCGTCATCGAACCCATCGTTCTACCATTCCTAGACCGGCAAGGGAACTTGCTGTTCCAACAGGACAATGCACGTCCGCATGTATCCCGTGCCACCCAACGTGCTCTAGAAGGTGTAAGTCAACTACCCTGGCCAGCAAGATCTCCGGATCTGTCCCCCATTGAGCATGTTTGGGACTGGATGAAGCGTCGTCTCACGCGGTCTGCACGTCCAGCACTAACGCTGGTCCAACTGAGGCGCCAGGTGGAAATGGCATGGCAAGCCGTTCCACAGGACTACATCCAGCATCTCTACGATCGTCTCCATGGGAGAATAGCAGCCTGGATTGCTGCGAAAGGTGGATATACACTGTACTAGTGCCGACATTGTGCATGCTCTGTTGCCTGTGTCTATGTGCCTGTGGTTCTGTCAGTGTGATCATGTGATGTATCTGACCCCAGGAATGTGTCAATAAAGTTTCCCCTTCCTGGGACAATGAATTCACGGTGTTCTTATTTCAATTTCCAGGAGTGTATATGTTTTACAAATTTTTTGTTGATATCAGGTAATGCACCACAATTTCTAAACAAATTAGAATTATTTTGAATATTTTTTAACATGCTTAGGTTTATAAAAAAATTACAACGAAATTGATGCAATTTTTTTCCAAAATGCTTCCTCAAATTAAGGTACCATTTAATCCAATGTTAAACATTTGGGAGAGACCAAATTTTTACCACATATGCACAACATGATAGCTGAGATACTAAACCTACTTAATTCCACCTATTATGTACATTATAAGGAAAAAAAATCGCACCCTACATTTTAATTGTTATATTTTTTCCTTATAAAATATTATTTTTTCTATAATTTTGTTGATTCTGCAATAAAGCTTAGGACTACTACATAAGTATTGACTATTTCAAGTTACAGAAAAAAATTAGAGCAATACTGTATAAACTTTAGGAAATATTTGTACCTGAATTCTGAAAAATACAACTTGCGGGAAATTGTGAATGAAGATATGAGTCCAATTAAACTGTGCCTCAGAACATTCCTGAAGCATAGTCTTCATCTTGTAAAATTTCTTCATCTACAAGCTGGTTCTTGGCATTCCTTTTAGCACTTCTTGCTTCTTTGGTAACTTGAAGAGCGTATCTTTCAGCTTCATGCACCCGCTGTCTGTCACACCCAGGCAATTGATCTTCCACATTAGAGCCACAATTTATGCCTAAATTTCTCAGGACTTCCAACCTTTCTATCATTCCATCATTGAAACATACCACTGCATCCAGTACACCAACTTACAATGTATTTAGTCCTACAAAAACATTCTTGGGTAATCTTTCCCACATGCAATGGTTGAAACTTTCATTTGTATTCTGGGTGCCCCCATGAAGACAGTTACTAAGCAAAACAGTGTCATTCACGTCTCTAAAAATTGGTTTTATTTCATTCTTAACAGGCTCAGGAAGAGAATGCTTATGATGGTATATTTGACCACTTTCTTTAGCTTTTTGGTAACCACACCAAGAATCTGCTCCTTTAGGGCAAAGTCCGTGAAGAGGGTGGTCATCTGTGGACAAGTTATGAAAGTAGGTGGCCATACAGCTTTTACCATTGCTGTAACATCATTCAGAGGTGCAGTTCGTCTAATGGCCATAATAACTGTGAAGAAGGTCTGTCAATATGCCTCTGCCAGACAGAGATTTTCCATGAGATAGCAACTTTCCCTTCATTTCTCTTAGTAGCTTCTTCAATCTAGCACCCATCCTCTTCGGCACATGTCAAGTTTTGTTACAAATGTATCACCATAAACTTCGAACTCATTAATTTTATTGAAAGCGTCAGAGTCCCTATCGCCTAGGTACTTCGTATATCTAACATTATAAATGGGCACCGACTTTTGAAATATTTTTAGAGCTCCATCACACTCCATACCTCCATTGTAACCATCATAATTCTTAGAACACTGATGTTCAATATGTCCTTCAGTGTTACCATGGCAGGTGTGGCAGTACTTAGATAAGCACTCAACATCAATAACGTTTCCATTCTCCAGAGAAGTAGCACTTACAACAGCATTCAAGGAACTATGTCCTCGACATTGCCATGTCCCATCAAGTGCAACACCAATGTCCCCGGTTCCACTAATATTTACAATTTATTCTACTGCACGTATCATAGATGCTTTAGACACAACCGTCAAGGCAATTAGAAGTATTTTTTATGTATAGTCGTGGACAAAACGAGCGAGACCCCTCGCCTTTTCGTTATGCTGATCCGCACAGCTTTCAAGTCTGCTACACAGCATAACTGGCAAGGCGACGAAGTGATACCAACATATTATGCACAGACGTGAAATTGAAAAACCATCCGAACTTTATCAGACGGTTTTCAATCATGTATAAGACTATATTAATGCTGATTAGTGTGTTAAACACAACACGTAAATATAAGATATAAATGAAAGAAGAAACGCTAACTGTACTAATAAAAATGAATTTCAGCTCATCGAGATAGCATAAGTGTTTTAGTAAGACAAAGTACCCCAGATCGTTACGAATTAGCAAAATATTATGCGCATTCGGCCGCGATACGGGCTGTGTCAACGTTCAGACCAGTCATACTGGATTACTGTTGCTGACCTACCACGAAAGTGTGCAAATTTAGCAATGCGTGAAAATTCATAACGAAATTCAGTTAAAAATCATTCAGTGCCACACATAAGTCAATTCAGTTATTGACAGAAGCGGAAAAAGTGGGCAGTAACAAGTGTGAAATTATACATGTTTCATATTGACATCCACTGGGCGCCGGTACAGAATGAAGGTAGCAATAAAATGTATTGGGGGCGCGAGAATTTCTTAAAATTGCTTTACTGACAGCCTGCCTATTTGCCTCCAATGAGATTAGAACCGAAAACAAACCAGACCTCCCTTGCAATAGAAATACCTTCACTAAGCTAGCAGACAACCCAGGCAAACAGCCCATTATTGTTACCCAAGACACGAATAAGCCGGCAATTTCGCAATGAAAATGGCAAAATGATTTGCAGTTTCTGTCGCATAGAGCTTTCTGGACTCAAAAACATGAATTTTCTACCTTTATGTCACCGCTTATATGACAATCATTCTGGATGTTTATCGAAATAACAAAATACTGTTATTAGCGAGTAAATTTAGTAGGATAATTCTGCACCACCCCAGGAAGTAAACGGCTGCATAGATGCCAAACGTTTTTAGACTCGCCACAGCCAGAAAACGTTCATTAGCCAAAGTGTTTCTTAAGCTAGCTAGCAATGTGAATGCTCGCACTTCTAAAACGCGGTAGCATTACTACTGGGATCTGAATTACCACGTGTATAGGCAAATGGATTGTATTTGCATTCCTGTAAACGTGATTTGGATCGAAAGCGTAGCTACGATTAAGATGCTGATGTATCGACTGCAACTAGAACATTTCGAATAAAGAGTAGGGCCCTCATCTTCAGTAACTGTCATAGCCATTTTCGTTGTTAGGATTTCGTCACCTAAATCGGTAAAAATGGAACCCTACCAGTCTCTCACCGAGCGAGGTGGCGCAGTGGTTAGCACACTGGACTCGCATTCGGGAGGACAACGGGTGATTTCCCTAAATCGTTTCAGGCAAATGCCGGGATGGTTCCTTTGAAAGGGCACGGCCGATTTCCTTCCCCATCCTTCCCTAACCCGAGCTTGCGCTCCGTCTGTAATGACCTCGTTGTCGACGGGACGTTAAACAACACTAACCTAAACCCTACCAGTCTCACTTCCTTAACCGTCTATCTGTCTACCCAACCCTTAAAATTCGTTTACCTCGAGCACGAGTGACATAATAATCGGAAATGTATCGCACTTCCTGCGGTAAACGGTCCCCTGGCGGTGTAAAAAAGTGAGATTCTGTGTCAACGCAATCTAAAGACACGGCCGTTTATGTAAAGAAAATTTACACGACAGTTCAAATAATGGCTCTAAGAACTATGCGACCAAACTGTTTAGGTCATCAGTCCCCTAGACCTAGAACTACTTAAACCTACCTAACCTAAGGACACCATGCACATCCATGTCCGGGGCAGGATTCCAAGCTGCGACTGAAGCAGCCGCGCGGTTCGTGACTGAAGCGCCTAGAACCGCTTGGCCACCGCACCCGGCGAAACCCTTTTCACCTAATGTATAATGATAATACATACTGTCTAGTGATGATTAACTGTATTCACCAGTAACTCAGATCGTTTGATCACGGAAACATTCAAATTTTGTTCGAAGTCGTCTGCAATATCCACTTATAAACACCCAAGGAACGTCGTACGCGATGTCCAGTTCTGAAAACGCTGGCAGATACTGCAGTACCATAACAAGTACTTAAGAATTTATTGTTGTTGGTCCATGCATGGCACTTTATTTCAGTATCAATTTAACGCACCTAGGTGTTTGTCTAAGGCTGAAAATAATGAACATAAAATAAAAGTTAATTATTGTTATTCGACCCAGCTTTCGTGTTTAATGTATTCCACATTCAACAGAGTACACTCGTCGTACACCACACGTAACTGTTTCTAAGTAGTAAATTGTTACTACGTTACTAAGTTGCGGTGGTCATATAAACTTGCCGTTTTGAAAGAAAGGAAAATATTATAGCGAAATATGGCACTAAGAAGCGGACTATGCAAATAAACAAACAGTTCCGGTTCAGGTCGTTGCAGTAGGTTCACTACACATTCTCGTAAATTAGGAGCAAAGTCCATTAATAGATCGTTATCAGGAAAACCAGCCCTCATGATGCAAACTGCCACCACAAGAACGAAAGTTTCCGAACATGTCGATGAGTAGTCGAGAAAAGTAGACGCATTCTGTCTTCTGAATAGCAACGCACGCCACTTACGAGGGGACCCGCCAAGTGTAATACCCCGATCTTGCTGAAAAAATGGTTCAGATGGGCTCTGAGCACTATGGGACCTAACATCTGAGGTCATCAGTCCCCTAGAACTCAGAACCACTTAAACCTAACTAACCTAAGGACATCACACACATCCACGCCCAAGGCAGGATTCGAACCTGCGACCGTAGCAGTCGCGCGGTTCCGGACTGAAACACCTAGAACCGCTCGGCCACCGCGGCCGGCGATCTTGTTGAAACTCCGCTCAGTGAAAGAGGGGACAAAATAAGCGAACACGTGTCTCGGCTTATCTGCGTACACCCGACCGCTTCTGAGAAAACGACGGTCAAAGCTTCCAATGCGCTGTTGCTATAGTGTAGATACCTTTCAGTGTGTAAAGATTCAATTGAAGCGGTGGCACAGCGGCTACCATCGCGACTTCAGAACATTGCGCTGCGAGTTCGAAACCCGGTTGTTTTTTTTTTTTCCCTCACTCCCGGAATTATCTACGAATGTTTATTCCAATTTATGTTTCAACAGTGTTGCCGTTATTCGTCAATTAATTTACTGTGTAATGAAAGAAGTTAAAAAAATAAACGAATGAGAAAATGATGTGAAATGTTTGCGAATGTCCTTGCAACCTTACAGGTTGTAAGGAGGTTCAAAAATAGTTCAAATTATTTTCACATTCTTTTTTTTTTTAATTCATTAACTGCACAGAACGTTAACTGACGAATAACGACAACATTATTTCAACATAAATCGGAAAAAACATTCGTAGATAATTCTGATAGAGAGGGAGGAAAAAATAATAACTCGGGAATCAAAGTTAAGAAGGAACGACGGTAGCCTCTGAGCCACCGCTTCAATTACATTCCCGGGCGCAAAAGGTATCTTCAATATAGCAACAGCGCGTTGTTAACTTTGACCGTCGTTTTCTCGAAAACGGTCGAGTGTCAGCAGATAAGCCGAAACACATGTTCGCTTATTTTGTCCTCTCCTTCACTGAACAAAGTATTCGGACAATCAGCGTATGGCACCTGGCGAGTTCCCCTCGTTAGTTGAGTCGCTTCTTACTCCCGGCGAGAACTATGTATGCCTCAGAGTAAACTGCGCCACTTGCAAACACGGCGAGCGAGGATAAACACGTTTTGGTGATAAATGGCTCTGAGCACTATGGGACTCAACTGCTGAGGTCATTAGTCCCCTAGAACTTAGAACTAGTTAAACCTAACTAACCTAAGGACATCACAAACATCCATGCCCGCGGCAGGATTCGAACCTGCGACCGTAGCGGTCTTGCGGTTCCAGACTGCAGCGCCTTTAACCGCACGGCCACTTCGGCCGGCGATAAACACGTTTTCCTTCTTATGAGGCAACCTTCTATAGCTAAAATTCACGGAGTGTTCTTCAGGTTGGCTGAGATATTTCAGAAATGTTTCTTACGTTAGGCCTGCCGTATATGCAAAACGTAAGCATTTCGTTTTATGTAATATTTATCAGGATAAGACATGACAAGAGCCGACCAGTCCCTTCTGAGAAAAATTACAGATTCGAAGTTGCTCCACTGTGTAATGATACGGGTACGGGCTTGCGATCTCTCGTTTATGCCATCGACATCAGTGTTACACATACTTGGCCACTGCGTTGTGGCTGCAGTCGTGGAGGAGGCAGTCTGTTTCCTACTAGCGCTGTTTTCGCAGCTGATATTAACCGCGACGAATCATTCAGTCAACGCTAAATGGCCCATCTGGCTGAGGCAGACAAGGGCGCTATAGTAGCACTCCATGCAGAGGGATTTTCAAATGGGTATATAGCAAGAACTATGGGTCTTCACAAATCGACGGTAGCCAGGTGGATTAGACGAAAGAAAGAGGGTGGTAACCTGGATGGAAGGTCTCATGGCCGTCGCCGCAAAACAACAACAGCTCAGGATCGGCAGATACGACGTTTCAGTGAGAACCACCTACTTGTCAACGCACGACCAGTTCAGCAGACTTGGGGTCTCAATGTCACTCGTCGTCTAATGGAAGGTAGACTGAGAGCAAGAAGCGCTGCTGTGAAAGAGACATTGACTGTTTCCCACAGAGAAGCCCGCCTTGCTTTCGCTGCTGAAAATGTCGACAAACCTCTCCAGTTTTGGAAGCGAGAGATTTTCACGGACGAAAAAGTTTTCTCTACGGCATCAACCGGAAAAGTACTTGTTTACCGGCCAAAAGGTGCTAGGTATAATCCAAAATATATTTACAGTTGCCGAAGGAGTGGCAGGGAGTCGGTAACGGTATGGGCATGGATATTGGCCGAAGGGTGTGGGCTCCTGTGGGAAGTGAAAGGAAGACTCGATGCGCGCAATTACATATCAGTTCTGGAGACTGTGATGTTGCCTTCTGTGACAGCAAGATTTGGCGATGATCAGATCATGTTCAACCAAGATCGCTCGCCTATTCATATGGCACATGTGGTTGAGAGGTGGTCGACGACCATAGAAACATTAATGGAATGGCCACCTAAAGGAGCTAACACGAATCTCATTGAGAATATTTGGGCAGAAATGGTCAGAGTAATACGGGAAAAGGGACAGTTACCGTCGACTCGCCGACAGCTTTCTGATGTGATTCATGACGCTTGGAATGAGTTACTTGACTCTCCTAGTTATGTGGCTAGACTTGTGGGCTCAATGCCCAACAGACTTCGAGCCGTTGTGGAAGCCGAAGGAGGCTATACGCGATACTAAGCAGCATCAGCAGAGGTGTTTTTCTTTCAACCCTTAACCAATCAGCTGCAACAGATGTTTCAAGCTTTTTTTTTACAGAATTATATTTTATATAATTTTAAGGAAACGCAGTAAGTGGGATCTGGACAAACAAATTAATTCACAACAAGATATGTAATATTTAATTTGGTAAGAGAAGAAATACTCGCGTTATATATTCATGCAGTCTCTAAAAAATACATGACACACGTGTACATAAAGAAGGGTAAACAGCAATTCAGCACAAATGAAAAATATTGAGGAGAAGCTTTCCGATGAAGGCGTAATTGGAGAGCGAATGTTGGGCTAGAAGAGGAGGTAAGGAGGCCCAAAAAAGAATAGAAAAATCAAATACCCAATAGACTTCGAGTCGTTGTCGCAGCAGAGGGCGGTTGGTATATGCGATTCGGAGCAACAGTAGAAGAATAGTTTTATTTACTGATTTTTGAGCATTTATTTTGTGACGGCTAAACAGTGCTTCTTCATGGGACCCACCATTTGTCCACATGTGGCTAAAATCAGAGGTATAAAACATTTTGAGAGGTGCCGAAGTTCTCTAGAACAGTAACGTGTTTTAGACAAGAAGATGATTTTTAGTTCATTTCATTTTAACCATTCACAGAATGCTTTGAGATTCTAATCTATGATTTCATTTTATTATGTATCATTTCTTCAGTGAAAATGAACGGTAGTAAGTTTCAAGATATACAGAATAACTGGAAGTTTTTAATTTGTGGAATAGCGTATTTAACAGTTAATATTTTCAACAAATCTGTAGTTATAGGACGTATTAAGAAGCAAGTCAAAAATGGCATTGTGGAAAGATCACGATAGTCTCTAAAGGGTGACGACGGTCAAACAGCAAATGCAAAACTATGGATAACAACTATTGTTGATGGTGAGGAGCCATAATCGATATGCCACTATTCTGTAATTGTATTTCTGAAGTTTATCGTCGATCCTAGGACTGAAACCGATACTCTGTTTTCTGTAAAGAATATAACCCTTAAAACTTACATAGCAGCGCAGAATATTAATACACAGTATATAGATCGGGAACCTAATCCCACTGCCTTTAATTTTATTCTTACGGATGACATTGAGACAGTAAATAACAAGAGGAATAACAAAACTCTCAGAATCAATATAGAGAATTCAAGTGTCCAGTGGATTCAAAAATCTGCTATAATAGCGAATAATTGCTTTCACTGACTCCTTCATGCCTACGTTTTCTCAGTCAGACAATGTTTGAAACAAATTGGTTGCCGAAGAGCAAGTTACATAAATTACGATGACAACAAACATTTTTCAAGTAGACTGACCACTGCAGGCATCCAACGCTTTTATTGTGTGTTACATGCGCAGTATGTAAACTGGCAACGCCACCAACACACAATAAGCTATGAAACAACTGTTTCAAAACAGAGCATCCTCGTTGTCCATGTGATGGATAAGACGACTAATTCGCACCATAAATGTCTATGTAAGCAGCAATTTCTGTTGGAACGTGCTTTCTGGACCAAATAACACACATTTCCTACGTGTTCAGTGCGAATCATGTAGCAAATGTAATTTAAAGGACATAAAAATATCGAGTGGGTTTGCTAACATAATTATGAACCACTGAAGAACGTAAATCGATGGTCACATAGTTGTCAAACGTATTCTACGGCGTTGCCATTGTCCATTAGACTAACAGCAGGAAGAAAACGTTCGCTCAGCTGATGCGCTTCGAAGACGCCTCAGTATCGTCTGCCACCCCTTCGTGGGAAACGAAATACCTAAAGTATAAGCCAATGTGTTGTATTCGCATATGTGTGACTATGACTTGGCGCTAAAGTGTGGTTGTGTAGTACGTATGCCCAGATTGCGAATCGAACATCATAAATAAAGACAAGGGGAAATGAATTAGGTGTCTACCCTCTTCCGTAACATCAAATATATTTTAGTTATTCTATCTTAAATGAACTGCGCAGAAAATCATTCACCAGAAGTGAATAACTTTTTAGCAACACCAGATGATATTAACAGCTTGCCGGCGCGGGTTAGCCGTCTGTTCAACGGCGTCATCTCGCGAACCGCGTGGCTGCTTGCGCCGTCAGTTCGAATCCTTCCCCGGGCTTGGATACGTGTTAGGTTAGTTAGGTTTACGTAGTTCTAGGTCTAGGGGACTGATGACCTACGCAGTTTGGTCGCATAGTTCTGAGAGCCATTTTTCGACCTTTCGCGTAAATTTTCTTTGCATAAAAACGGCTCAAATGGCTCTGAGCACTATGGGACTTAACATCTATGATCATCAGTCCCTAGAACATAGAACTACTTAAACCTAACTAACCTAAAGACATTACACACATCCATGCCCGAAGCAGGATTCGAACCTGCGACCGTAGCGGTCACGCGGTTCCAGACTGAAGCGCCCAGAACCGCACGGCCACACCGGCCGGCTTTCTTTGCATAAACGGCCGTATCTTTAGATTGCGTTGACATAGAATCTCACTTTTTTACACCGCCAAGGGACCGTATACCGCAGGAAGTGAGATACATTTCCGCTTATATGTCTACCAGTACCCGAGGTAAACGGATTTTAAGGGTTGGGTAGACACATAGACGGTCAAGAAAGTGAGACTAGTAGGGTCCCATTTTTACCGATTTAGGTGACGAAATCCTACCAACGTAAATAGCTACGACAATTACTGAAGATGAGGGCCGCATAAATCATTACCCCTACTCTTTATTCGAAATGTTCTAGTTGCAGTCGACAGATCAGCATATAAACTGTAGCTACACTTTCGATCCAAATCATGTTTACAGGAATGCAAATAAATTGTTAAGGCTTTCGTGGCCACTTGTTGACAAACTGCCTATTGGCTTCTGTCTCGGGTTCTTCGGCCGACGTTTATCTAATGACTTTTCTGACGTTTCGCCAGCACGAGTGGCTAGCATTGTCAAAGCTTCACCCTCCATTGCCCGTGTGAACTGGAGCCGAACTCGGGGCCGCAGACTATATGTACCTGGCGCGCCAACGTCCGAGGGCTTCTCCGCGGTCATTTCCGGTGCGGCTCTCCTCTTGCTACCTGCGACGGTCGTTCGCTGCAGTACGGGAAGCCAGGATCCGTTTACCTTTAAAATTTTCTATATATAGGTCATTTTTCATTGGAAATCCTATAACGTATATATCAATGTAATCAGGAAGGTCTATAGAATTTGATAAAGTCGTAAAGAAATTTCGATTTTCCACCATTTATAAGTACCTTTATCCTCAAGGAACGAAATTTCGACCAGTAATGTTCAGAGTCCTACCGGGACCACTGAAGTCTACGGATGTTTTTCTGACATTACACCCACCCTGACTGTTACTATAGCGGCATTCATTATTTCGGGAGCGTAGGAGCTTCTGTCGGTTTTTTTTTATAACTGCAGACCATTTTAAATCTGTAACAAAACATTTTAGACTTAACTGTTTCACATATGGTTATTTGGTCAATATTATTGCACAATAAATGCATTTTTGATACAATAAGACAAGCTCGTTTTCCAACGAGACACGTTCTGGAATACGTGCCAAGTATGCTCCTGGAAAACCTGCCCTGTCGCAACATTTGTAACTTTGACTCTACCTTATTTATTTGTAAAACAAACGCATATTTACCTGAAGAAAGAAACGCCTTGTTAATACGTGCAATGTCCAAACAGTAGGTTTAATAGTAGTACGTTTGTTTCAAGTATCAATAAAGACCTGAAAGTTTACTCACCGTGGAAAAAATTAAGAAGCCAGCTCTGCTGACTTCGTCACAGCAGCTACTAAACTAAAATTTTCGTAGATGATATGCGCTTTGTTGTTACTCCAGTAAGTTCGCCCGCTGGTGTCAGCTAGCGGCCCATTACAAAACTAAAGCGAGTTAGAAAACTTGCCCCTACTGAAAATGTGCCCTGTCACTCGAGGAATGGGAAGGAAGGAGAGGTCAAACAAAATGTATTCTAGACACTATCTGAGCAGTTACCATGGATATTAATTTCTTGATCAGAAACATATCGGAACAAACTAAATAATATAAATTTCCGATTTATCGAAAAGTATACATCAAACTAAAATCAGACGAACTCAGGAAAATAAGGACATATTTTCCCGGTGACTACGAGTTCAATTTAGTCAAGCTGCAATTTACATTTTGCGCGCACGAGCGCTCCCCCCCCCCCCCCCCCCCCCCCCGCACGCACGCACACACACCTGTTTACATTTGATTTTTTAATATATTTACAGTATTTACAATAAATCATCATCATTTTTCAGGTGGTAGTGAAAAACTCCTTTCTGATTAAAAAAAATGGATCTGAGCACCATGGGACTTAACTGCTGAAGTCATCAGTCCCCTAGAACTTAGAACTACTTAAACCTAACTAACCTAAGGACATCACACACATCCATGCCCGAGGCAGGATTCGAACCTGCGACCGTAGCGGTCGCGCGGTTCCAGACTGTAGCGCCTAGAACCGCTCGGCCACCCCGGCCGGCTTTCTGATTAATTCGGACATCACGAAAAGATGTCTTCATTATCCTGAGTTAAACTGGTCTCAAGTATGATGCACACTTTTCCGATAAGCACGTCAAGAAATTAAGCACTTCAATAAATTGGAAGTTTACGTTGCAGTGCCTGTCTTGGTGCAATACTGCAGTATCTTTCGTAAATGATACATATTTTTCCATATTAGATGACAGAACAGAAACGCAGCCTAGATTAATGTAACTCCTTCATCACCATCTGTCGTCTTTTGTTCGCATATGTAATAAATGACCATTGTAATTGCTCAGACTATGGAATACGAAGACGACTGTGTTGTGAGGCCTGTAGTTCATGTCACAACTGGCATGTGCTACCCCTCTGTGTGCACCGGTGAGATGGCAACAGTATCTGTGTTTAATATCGCTTTCCTCAAACGACTCCCAAGAAATATGGCAGACTTCTACAAAGTGAAACGCTAATTCTTCTTCGACACTTATTTCCATCTCTTTATTTTACAATAGGTCATTCACACACTCGAAGATTGCATACGGCTTTCCAGTGAACCATTTCATATAATCACTGCCCCGGTACAGTTTAAACTCGGAAGATCTCTCTCCACAGCAACAGTGTGTGTGGTAGGCTGTGCTGAGTGGTATATGCTAATGCACCTGGTCGGAATATGAACTAGAGTCGGTACTATAAGTCGCAGCTATTTTTAACGTGCATACTGTATCAGTATTAATTACGAACGGCAGCTGCAGTTTGCTGTTGAACTTGGTAAATTTTATAAGCTCATTTTCGCTGCTAGGTACGACACTGTTCAAATAGTTCAAATGGCTCTGAGCACTATGGGACTTAACTTCTGAGGTCATCAGTCCCCTAGAACTTAGAACTACTTAAACCTAACTAACCTAAGGACATCACACACATCCATGCCCGAGGCAGGATTCGAACCTGCGACCGTAGCGGTCGCGCGGTTCCAGACTGTAGCGCCTAGAACCGCTCGGCCACCCTGGTACGACACTGTTGGCTGCTTTAAATTGTGCATAGTCAACTAAATGTACATCTAATTTTTCTTTGGAATAATAATAATACAGACAACACTCACATATCTCAATCGACTGTTAAAAAAACTAATTGTGCTTCGTGCTAGCCTTGAATGGTTTTTAATGTAACAGAAATGGTATGCACCTGCATTAGCAATCTCCAACATAAATAGATTTATACGTTTCTTGTAATGGTGCTTGTGTTATGTGGCGGTACAACTCGAAATTCTTTCTCATCTCTTTTATCGTCTACAGTCATCCACTCATAATCAGGATATTGAATGCGATAGATTTATAGAGAAATTTTTGTTCTGCTTTTCGGAAATGTGAACATGTTTCAGCTCGCTAGGAAAAGGTATGTTACCAAAGTTTACTTTGTTTGCACACGGAAAATAGACACACTTTTGCATGGTTATATACAGAATATAAATCTACTAAAATTGACCGCTGAAGCAGCCATTGTCGCATGACTGTCAATTATTACTGTGGTTTCATTTGATACCTGTATGGACGTACATAAAAATCCATATTTTTATTAACACTCAGTTGAACTATCTCTACATCTACTCGTACGTACACACTCCGCAAGCCACCGTATGGTCCGTGGCAGAGATACCTTGTACCTCTAGTACTCATTTCCTTTCCTGTCCCACTCGCAAATAGAATGAAGGAAAAGTGACTGTCTATATGCACCCGTACGAACCCTAATTTTTCTGATGTTATTTTTTTGATATATACCGCAATGTACTTTGGCGTCGTTAGAATCGTTCAGCAGTCACCTTCAGATGCCAGTTCTCCAAATTTTCTCAATAGTGTTTTGCGAAAAGAGCGTCATCTTCCCTCCACAGATTCCCATTTGATTTCCAAAGAATCTGCATAATAGTTGCGTGTTGATCTAACTTACCGGTAACAACTCTAGCAGCTCGCCTCTGAACTGCTTCCACGTTTCCCTTTAACCCACCTCTTGGGGATCCCAAACACTCGACAAGTACTCAAGAATGGGTCGCACTAGTTTCCTATATGCAGACTCCTTTACAAATGACTCACACTTCCCTAAAATACTCCCAATAAACTGAAGTTGACCATTCGCCTTCCCTACTACAATCCTTACACGCTTCTTCCATTTCATATCGCTTTGCAACGTTATGTCTAGACATGTAATCGACCTGGTTGTGTTAAGCAGCACATTTTTAGTACTGTATACGTATAGGCGTATTAAAGGTTTATTTTCCTTCCTACTCATCAGCATTAACTTACATTTTCTTATATATTTATAACTAGCTGTCATTCACCACACCAACTAGAAATTTTGTCTAAGTCATCTTGCATCCTCCTATAGTCAATGAACGACGGCACTTTTCCGTACACCACAGTTTCATCAGCAAACCGCCGTAGAATGCTCGTCACCTTGTTCTTCAGATCATTTACCTATATGGAGAATAATAGCGGTTCTATGACTCTCCTCTGGGGTATTTACGACGATACCCTCGTCTCTGTTGAACACTCGCTGTCGAGAACAACGTACTTAAGAACTCTTCGAGTCACTCACATACCTGGGAACCTATTCCGTATTCTTGTACCTTCGTTAATAGTCTGCAGTGGGGCAGCGTGTCAAACGTTTTTCGGAAATATAGGCATATCGAATCTGCCTGTTGCCCTTCACCCATGGTTCGCTGGATATTACATGAGAAAAGATGAAGGTGTGCTTCCCACAAGCGGTGCTTTCTAAATCCGTGCTCATTTGTGGACAAAAGCTTTTCTGTCCCGAGGAAATTTATTGTATTGAAAGTGAGAATAGGTTCAAGAATTCTGCACCAAACCGATGTTAATGATATTTATCTGTAATTTAGCGAGTCCGTTGTTTCACCTGTCTTATATTCGGAAGTCACCGGTGCTTTTTTCCAGTCACTTGGGACTGGACGAGCAATACGCGAAAATACAGGCTGAGTGAGGGATCAATGCCGCAGAGTATTCTTTGTAAAACCGAAATGGGATTCCATCCGATACTGGCGACTTAAACGTTTTCAACTCTTTCAGTTGTTCCTCTATGCCAAGGACGCCTATTACAATGTCCTGCATACGGGAGTCTGTGCGATGCTCAAATGACGGTATGTTTGTACGGTCGTCCTGCTTGAATGATACCTTAAACGCGAAATTTAAAACTTCAGCTTTCCTTTTGCTATTTACGTAGGACCAGAATTTTTTTGGGTTCTCGGCAAGATGTTTAGGTATGACGGTGATAGTTGTTGTATGCTTCGCCCATCGATCTTTCTACAGACACTCGAATCGCTACTAACTTTTACATATCTTCATTTGCACGTTCTCTTTTGAACCGAGAGTGCAATAGTCTTTGCTTCCTCAGCGTTTTCCGAATTTGTTATTAAGCCGGGGTGTGTCTTTTCCGTCCTTAATTAACTTAATCGGCACATACTTCTCCAGAGTGTGATTTACAGCCCGTTTAAACTATGCCCATAAGGCCTCTAAGTCCATCATACTGGGACTAAATTATGTTCATTCATTGTCCAACTGGGTTTGCTAACAACTGCTCATCTACTCTTTGCACTAAAAACACTCTCCTAGCTTTCTTGACTGATTTATTAACTTTAGTAACCATCGTCGCTATGAAGACATCATGATCGCTAATCCCTGTCTCTATACCGATACCGTCCATAAGATCAGGCCTGTTCATAGGTACAAGGTCTAAAATATGTACATTGCATGCGGGTTGTCTGACTATCTGATCAAGTTACTTTTCGAAAAATATGTTCAAAAGTCACAAGATTGTCTGCCCATCCCCCTTGCTATGAATCCATAGATACCCAGTCTATACTCGATGAGTTAAAGTCGTCTCCAACGAGTATTGTATGATCTGGGTATTTCCGCGCAACTGAGCGTAGAATACCTTTGAATGACTCTAAAACTGTCACAGTGGAATCGGGTGGCCAGTAAAAAATTCAGCAATTAGCCTGATTTCACCTTGACCTGAAATACGCATTCAGACATCATCACAATCATACTCAAATTCGACCTCAATAGAGACAATATTTTTGTCGACTGCAATGAACACTCCCCCTCCTATGGCGTCTAATTTGTCTTTCTGATATATGTTCCATGATTCGCTAAATATTTCACAGCTTTCTACTTCGTGTTTTCAACCAGCTCTCAGTCCCGAGAATAATACGAGCGCGTTAAATTTCCTGGAGGACAGTAAATTCAGGGCTTTTGTTAGGAATACTTCGATAATTTACTGGTAAAATTTTTGCAGTTGAAGTGTCTTTACTCTGAACGCGGTCCAGTTTCGCTATCAGCAAGTGTGCATCAGAGTACCTCAAACTACTGACTAGCCTAGAAAAAAAATCCATGTGTACTTCACAAGTGCTCTGCTACCTGAGTAGTTTTTCCTCTGTGAAGTGCATCTCTGACCTATCGAGGGGAGTTCTACAATCTCCACCTGATAACGCAAGTCTAGAAATCTACAGCGAAGACCATCACAGATTGGACGAAGACTTTGGGTGACACCCTCCAATCGGTTCCAAAAGCAATGGATCTGGATCAACCCCGGAAACAATGCTTCAAATTGCAAGCTGTGCTTGCATCCTGCGCGTGAGGCCAGCAGCCCTCACCATATCCGCCAGCCGATCGTATGAAGCGAGTATTGCCTCAGAACCCAAGCGACAGACGTCATTGGTGCAGAGTGTGAGGCACAACTTGCAGACGACTGCACCCTACTCGCTCGATACTCTCAGTGAAGGCCTCCTCCACGTCTCGGATGAGTCGTGCACATTGGCTTTCTTCCCTGCTCTTAATGCTATTTCCCTGACGGGCTCCGTAACACGCCTAGCGCTGGAGCTCCTGATAACTAACGAACCCCTCCTCCCGTGTGCCTGCTCGGACCCACTCACAGAGTGAATGGGAGAGGCCAGACGGCCAGTCTCCCTGTTAATCCTCCACCTCGAGCCACGCGAAAGCTTTACCACTCCCCCCCCTTCCCCCCCCGTCCCCCCACCGGTCTCTCACCCTGTGGCGAGAGCGGATCCACAGTTTCATGAACACTGGGAGGTGCCTCGGCAGTAGAGCCCCTGGGCGAAACAAGCGACAAATAAGGTGCCCCATCAGACGCGCCAGATTCTTCGCCACAGCTATTTCTCCAGGCAGCAGTCTGAAGGCGTTGACTCGTAGCCAAAGGCGCATTGAACTGATTACGAACTGCAGCCAGCCCCTCCCGCCTCCGCACACAGCTTGCACACATCCCATCCACCCTAGGAAGACTGACTTTAGAAATAAAGTATAAAAGCACAACTCCTGACATGTCACCAACGGAAGCTGACCGCGCCTACTCGTCATCATCGATTTCGTCCAAATTTATGGTATACGCAGGGCTTGGTCAGAGGTGAAAGTGACGGAAGTTGGAGCTTCAGATGGCCAAGCGTTTGGAAAAAAATAGGATTTTTGGCTCGGGTCGGGTGTGGCATGAGTCATTTATGTTAGCTTAGCCACAAAACAACAGTTAGCTCAGCGAAAAGAGTTCAGAACAGTAATCCGAAGGTCGTATGTTCCGAGTCCCTATGAAGATTTTTTTATTTTCGATATTTATTTTACTTGCACTACAAATCAGCAGAAATAACGTTCAATATACCGTATTTATTAAGATTTTCATAAAAGGCATTAAAGAAAGGCCAAGGGAAAATTTATGATGGCAAATAAATTTCCAGAGAGTGATTGTGAGGTACACACGAGAACTTCTTACACACAACTAGATACTTTCATTATTTTATGTGTGCTGGGGTGATACTCATCATAAAAACAGGGGAAGTAGTAATTTTCTCGGCATTTTGCAAACGTTATAAACGCTACATTTTTGCAATTACTTCGTTGTTTTAAAGTTTCTGTAGAAAAACAAAATGTTTTACATTCATAGAAGGTTCTCTCTAATCGAACAATTCGGCAGCAAACAACGCGTAACCCCTAATTGTGCCAAATACTGGCGAGGATAGCTGGCGATGTACAATGGAATGTATTTTGATGCAGTCTTCTTGGGATGCAATTTATTTTTCCCTCTCGATGAGATAGGATCAGTATTGACGCTTCTGATCTAATTATACGCCTGAAGATAAAAGTAGACATAGTAGGGTTCCACTAGCTGGGTGCATTTAAGGGGAACCTATCTTGGACATTTATTTGCAATCAGAAATATTCCTTGTCTTTCCTTCTTTTCATGTCTTTATGAAAATCTTAATAAACACAAAACATTGAGCATAATTTCGATTTATTTGCAGGGAAAGTAAAAGAAAAATCGAAAGTAAAAAAAAAATTCTGCAGAGGGACTCGAACCCACGACACTCGGATCACCGATCTGCACTTTTTGCGCTTTTTTTTTTTAATCTCATTTTGTTCGTTTTCTTTCGTTGTATCTGCTCGGGGCGGACGTCTTAAGACACCCGTTGAAGTTCGTTGTTGATCGATTAACTCAGTTTTTTTTGTTACAGAGGGCACGCAGCCCTCTGATTCGTAACGTTTTTGGTTTGAATTTTGGTATTCCGGTTGCTATGAGTTCATTTATCGATTGTCATTTTTTTTATTTGTAGTTCACTGTTGCTATTTGATTTTACATTTTCTCATCTGCAGATAGCGAGTAGAGCTGTAGATGCTAGAAAATGGTGTGCCAAGCGGAGAAATCGGAACGCTTTCGACATATTCTTCCGTTTGAGTTCAGTAGAGGGGTGACAGGCTGACAGCAGTGGAAGCAGCCAGAAACATTGCGCCGTGTATAGGGATAATGTCACTGGACAAAGCACGGCAAGAAAGTGGTTTTCTCGTTTTATGGAGGATCATTTAAACATTACTGACTCTCCACTTTCAGAAAGATCCTCGGGGTTTTATGAAGATCCTTTAATCGCATTAATCCTCAATGATCCATGTCAATGTACTCGAGAACTGGTGTATGAGATGAACAGTGATCATTCGCTATAGTGCGACATTTGTATGCAGTGAGGAAGGTTCAAAGATCAGGTGTATGGGTATCGCATGCTCTAAGCAAAAATCACAAAAATCAAGGGGTGGCAATATGTGCACCTCTGCTTGGTCGTCATCAACTGGCTCGTGAACTACGCCGACCATTCCCATCCTGTACCGTTACTGGTGACGACAACTGGTGTCTTTAGGCTAACGTAAGGAAAAGAAAGGTATGGTTGCGGTCCGCAGCTCGTGGTCGTGTTGTAGCGTTCTCGCTTCCCACGCCCGGGTTCCCGGGTTCGATTCGCGGCGCGGTCAGGGATTTTTTCTGCCTCGTGATGACTGGGTGTTGTGTGATGTCCTTAGGTTAGTTAGGTTTAAGTAGTTCTAAGTTCTAGGGGACTGATGACCATAGACGTTAAGTCCCATAGTGCTCAGAGCCATTTTTTGAATGGTTGTGACCAAACAAAGCAGCAACTCCTAGTAAAAAGATCTGCGCGCATCCACAAAAGATATGATTTGCATCTGGTGGAACAGCGACGGTGTGACGCCCTACGAATTGCTTCCCTGAGGTGTTTCCATCACTGCTGATATTTATTGTCATCAAATGAGACGTCTTGCAGAGACAGTCCAAGAGCAACGATCAGGAAGACTGCGTTAAGTGATCCTACTCCACGATAACACCGGCCCGCATTCTGCTAGACTGACAAAAAACATTATACAAGAGTTGAGTTGGGAAGTCATTCCACACCCACCTTATTCACCTAATCTTGCGCCCTCAGATTTTCATATTTTCCGCTCTCTATCGAACAAACTTCAAGGAACATCCGTTCCGGATGAAAAAGCGCTCTGAACATGGCTCGACGATTTCTTCACCTCAAAATCGAGTGATTTCTTTCAGTCTCGGAATCGAATAATTACCCCGGCGTTGGCAGACTGTTGTAAATAATGAAGGAGAATATATTATTGCTGGTTGAAGTCTCTGTTATGCTTACGTTGTGTTTATTAAACTTATGGGGAAACGCTACGAACTTATGTACCGCCGTGCAGTCTAAGGCGCCTTGTCACGGCCCACGCGGCTCCCCCCGTCGGAGAATTGAGTCCTCCCTTGGGCATGGGTGTGTGTGTGTTGTCAGCGTATGTTAGTTTAAGTTAGATTAAGTAGTGCGTAAGCTTAGGGACCGATGACCTCAGCAGTTTGGTCTCATAAGACCTCACCACAAACGTACCAACCCCAGTGTACCAACTGGCTCATGCCTCCCTCGGCCCGCGCCAAAAATGATATTTTTTCTGAATTCTTGGCCATCTCGAGCTCACACTCCTGTCACTTTCATTTCTGGCCAAACCCTGCATATACCATAAATTTGGACGAAATCATTGATGACGAGTAGGCGTGGTCCTCTTGTGAGCTATGGTAGCTGGTAGCTGAAAAGAAATGGCAACGGTGCTACAGACTGCACGAATCTATACTTCACAGTTACAAAAATGTGAGATCACACCTCTTAAATAGAAAGACAGGCACGGAATTGAAGAGTTAAACTATGAAGGAAACACGGAAAAAGATAAATACGTAAGCTGCTTCTGAAATGTATCTTCATTGCCCTCTCTTACACATACCTTGGGCGCTGAAAATTTCAAATAAAGGAGCCCTTCACAGGATAAACTCAATACCTAGGACACATTATAAGAGGTGAAATATACCAGTGTGCAGCAAGGCCCAGTCGGTATCTCTCCCTTGAAAAGTTTTAAGTTTCTTTAACTTCTTAAGTCTGTCAATAAAATTAGTCAAGTAACAATTATCACTAATTTTGGGTGGCATTAAACTCTCAGTCTTTGTACTTCTTCTCCTGATCTGGGCAAAAAGAACTTGCAGACTAGCAAAAAATCGATTTTAAGAGGTTGGTTAAACAGACGAACTCTGTTTTCAAAAACGTAAAAATAGTATTCAAGGAATGTCCACTTTTTAAAGCGCCTTCTCATGCCGGAGGCTGGTGGTCCACATAACTGGACGTCACGCTGCAGCATGGAAGGCATCTTCTGACGTGTTGTTCTACCACCTCCGAATGTCCTTCAGCCACGAGAGACGGCAATGCAGATACACTTCAGAAGCATTATTTCTTTTCTCTAGACACTGGTTAAACCATTAAGTGCCATGATCCCCATTTGGGGATTTGTCTTTGAGACGGAAATTTTGCAATTCTAAAATTGCTGGCAGCGAATGCTATCGTTTCCCATTGTTGTCCAGACCTTTGTCGAGAGCTTGCATTGAAGTTTCGTCAGTTGTTGTTAAACGAGTGAGTTGTGCACTTTTATTTCTGTGAAGAAGCTATGTTTTTCAGCGTTACAAGAGTTTCACATTTTCAAAACAGCGTAAGTTATTATGTAAGTAACTTCCAATATCTGCGTACAAGCATGTTCTGTAATGGCTCGGGAAGATGTTTATCGATCATTTATTTCAAAGACCTATTTCATTTCTGCATTACACCTGTCTGACCTTCGATCCCCATTTGGGGCTCATGGCATTTTCCACGTAAAACTTTCGTTTGCTTCTATTTGTTCCTCAAGCACAATGAGTTGCTACGAAACACTTTTTATGAGGAAGATTGAAGAAATTGTAACTGACCCGAACTGCATGGCTTCTTTTGGTGATGATGGTGATGTGAATGAGACCACTGACATTGTCGAGCTGCCTCCACATCGTGTAGATGAGATGTCTGACTGCGAAGATATCGACGCAGATATATTTGAAAATACTGTTGCATCTGATGTGCCACGTTCCCTGGATTTTCGTGCCAATAGAGAAAAGGAAAATGAGGAATATGCAGGCCAACGAAAGAAGAAAGTGAAAGCTATTATCAATTCTAATTGGACAACAGAAGATGTGACTTACTCTAAAACCAATTCTGATACAGCAGCAATTGAACAGAGAAAATCCAGTTTGGTAGCAGCACTAAAAGGAAAATCTGCTGTTGAGTGCTTTAAAGAATTTTTTGATGAACAGTTATTGAACTTGATTGTCAATGAAAGTGTCTGATGTGCTACACAGAACAATAATCACATCTCTGAGTTATCCAATGTATGTATAAAAACGTTCATAGGTACACTACTCTTCACTGGATATCATGCCCTTACAAAGCTATACTGGAATTAAAATAAGGACTTTCATATATGGTGTGTACGACAGTGTATGGGTCGCAACAGATATCTGGAAATAAAGCGCCACCTTCATTTCAATGATAACACACGTCTGAACCGAATCCCACCTGACGAAAGGGATAAACTTATTCTTCCGTTGATGGATTTACTGAATAATAGTTTAATGAAACTTTAAGTTTTTTTCCAACAGCCTGAGTACTGATGAGCAAATGGTACGATATTATGGGCACCATTACCCAAAGCAGTTCATTCGCCGGAAACCAGTAAGATTTGGATTCAAACAGTTGGCCATATGCTGTTCTCAAAGCGGTTTCTGTTACCATATGTCAGTCTATGAAGGAAAATCGGAGGATACAAGTGTTGTTTCAATTCTGGGACTTGGCGGATCAGTTGTGCTGAATATGATTTCGTTTCTGCAGACTCCCGAACTTCACAAAATATATTTTGATTACTTTTGGCTCTGAGCACTATGGGACTTAACTTCTAAGGTCATCAGTCCCCTAGAACTTAGAACTATTTAAACCTAACTAACCTAAGGACATCACACACATCCATGCCCGAGGCAGGATTCGAACCTGCGACCGTAGCGGCCACGCGGTTCCAGACTGTAGCGCCTTTAGCCGCTTGGCCACACCGGCCGGCTTTGATTACTTTTTCGCGAGCTTCCGTTTGATGGAAGAGCTCTCAGAAATGAGAGCAATAAAGGCAACTGAAACTGCCCGTATGAACCGAATGAATAACTGTCCAATAGAATCTGAGGACAGCATGAAGGAGAAACGAAGAGGAACGTATGGCTATAGATTTGACAAGAACACGGAAATAACGGCAGTAATGTGGAGGATAACAATTGTGTAAAGCTCTTGTCAAACCATGAGAGAGTGTATCCAGTAAGCCAAGTAAAGAGATGGAGCAAAGCTAAGGACAAAGAAGTGGACTGGAATGTGTAGAAATATCGTGTGAGAATTCGAGGTTAGAAATTGTACTTCCCATTGTTCCCCCCTGCATTATAT
Source organism: Schistocerca cancellata (assembly GCF_023864275.1). Lineage (NCBI taxonomy): Eukaryota > Metazoa > Arthropoda > Insecta > Orthoptera > Acrididae > Schistocerca > Schistocerca cancellata. The sequence continues at coordinate 143,846,722 of NC_064629.1, read as the reverse complement.
GTAGCTTTGGTCAACGCGCACGTCATCTAATGCCTCTCGAATGAAAATATTCCACTGTTTCAATTCCGGAGGATGGAGGCAAAGGCATATCTTGTTCAATCATCTGTTGCTTCTGATATGAAAAGGGCAGGACGTCCATCTTACCCAAAATCATCCCTTTCACGTGTTCCAATTGAACTCAGGACTTCTGGAAACGAACATTTGATTGAACGCACAATACTGGAGACACAAAGAAAATGTGCAGTTGGCAAGAAAAATGTGAGGAAACAGTGTTCTGTCTGCAGTGTGGGACTCCATATTGATTGTTTTGTAGTCTGTCACAAAAAATAAAGAAAGTGTAAAAAGAGAGTGGCATGTGCCACGATCCCCATTTGGAGATCGATTAAAATAAATCTTTTCGTTCAAGGTTACTGCATTTATTTAAATTTTATATTCCCTTTCCTCATCTCTCTGTCAATCAGGCAACACAGAATTAAAGGAAGATCGAAGAAAAGAATTTGGTACTTAATGGGTGAAGGTTCCAGCTTTCCATTCATAGAGAAAAACAGTGAACACGTAGTAACGAATCTTCGCATTCTCAGTTGCAGACTAAGATGCGATCTTCTATAAAGTTTTTTCATGCTAATAAATTGGTTCCTGGCCTGTTCCATTCTTGATTCAACCTTTCTTTTGCAGTCACATCGTTCATCCATCACAGCTCCAAATTACTTCAAGGGGGATACTTGCTCAATTTTATTTCCTTTTATTGACAAGGTTGTTTGGATTCTTCTCTTAGAGAAGATACAACTTTTGTCTTGGAAGTGTTGACAAATAGGCCAAACTCTTCACTGTAACCGACCAAATTGTCTATCATGTATTCGAGCGTAGATAGATCATTTGTTAAGAGAAAAGTGTCAATTCCATACTAATATTGTTATTGGCCTTCCGTTTATAATAGTCCCGATACTTTCTTCCATCAACAATTTTCTGTATCTGCTCTCATTCTGCTGCAGTTCGTTCGCCAGCACAGATCTAGAACAGTTTGTTTATGTACGTGGAAAGTTAGCTCCATACACAAATAATGGCCTTAGTCTTCAACTAAGTGATAAATACTTTCTAAATTGGCAAAATGTTCTTAAACAGCGCGATGTGAATATCATTCTAACATTCAACAACTCCTTATTTTATGTAACAGAGTAACACTCCATCGTTTGCAGGGACGAAATGGATCAAAAATACTGAGAGTGTGTATTTACTGAGGTTCATACTACTGCAGAACAGTGAGTGCTGTAATCGTACTTTTTTGTTTCAGTTTAATGATAGCAATTTTTTGCTTAGTCTTTGAGAGTAAATATTGCCGTGAAGTGAAAATTTATTTGTGGCTTTAGAGATTTAAAAGTACTCTTGACTCTCATTAAAATCCTGCGTGTTCGTACAGTAGTACAATGTTTGGTTACAAAATTAAGTGCCATACCAATAAAACAAAGCTGTGTTGACAGCACCTGTGACCTATCAGAACTTTGATCATCTCTGAAAAAAAAAAAATCTAAACTGTTGAGACAAAAACATTACCTTACAATGTGCCACCAGTGTATTTTAGATAACGTAAAAACTTTGAAATAGTGCTCATCGAAATGCAACACTTATTATACAGTGACTCCAGCTGCTAGGTATTTCAATGTTACGTGTGATTTAATGTGAGCTTGCACAGCATCTCGCATACTTGTATTACACATGTATACAGAGCCAGGAATATGGCTTAAAAAGATTGTAGAATTGATTTTACTTATCTCAAAATAATTTTCGAACGAAACGTCGTTTCGTCAGATAACTCCCCTGTTAGCGCATGTGATTTTCCGAAAAGATTCCTACGAGATGTCGATTTTCATATCCAGCATCTGTGGGTCCATTTTTTCTTCGTCAACGTCGCTGTAAGCTCTTCAGCTAAAAGCTACCTAACTCCCGTACGAATAATTTCACTTGTCATTATTTTTGACGTCGCGTAAGTAACGTTTTCAATTGAGGTGCGAGACTTTTACAGAACGTTCAGTGGTAAGATTCGTGGGTACACACCACAGAATCTATTGTTCACAAAGCGGGACGGTAAACTCACGCTGACAAATCAAAACTGTACCAATTTCGATACTTCTCTGAGTTACAAAACTGTCCAGAACCACTTTTAAGATTTCCCAGGAGAATACATTTTCAACCAAAAACATTACTGAAATATAAGGCAACCAGAAACTGCTCAATCATGTATACTTTCGTCGGCATCAAGAAGACATAAGTTGATAGACCGATAGTTTCTGTTTGATGTCCTAGGAGGGCACGTACTAAACCCAAAGACAGTAAGCCGTACTAGTCAAACACTCACGGACACAACGTCCAAAGTAAAATTTACGTGGAAAATATCAGAACGATTTGAAATTAAAAGTGGTGGTTGCCAAAGAGCTGGACTGTCACCGCTCATCTTAGTAAAGTCCTTAGGGATTGGGGAAAAGAATTTAAAAAAAACAAAAATTACGGAAACATATTCTACATGGGCGAAGAAGTTTTCACAAGTAATTTAGTGATACTACCGGAGAGTGAAATCACAGTGATACAGTAAAAAAATATGTCTTCAAAGAATTCGATGACAATCTGATCTACAAATCCTTTTTTTTGACAAAAAAATGAGTTGATTGGTACTAAATTCAACATTCAGAAAGTAAACACAAATTACGTAAAACCAAAAGGATCAGAGGCTTCAAGTATGTCAGTGAGGTCATAAAACAAACGAGGCTTAGAAAGGAAGTACTGAGAGTTTGACAACAAGAAGTCAAGAAAACATGCAGGAGAACACATGACATCTTCAGCCAAAAGTGCATATCCACGTATACAAAAATAAGAAATTACAAGACGGTAATCAATCCTGAAGTTCTGTACACGAGCGAAATTTTAATTCTCAACTGAGAAGGCGATATGGAAAACATCCGGAAGAACGAACGAAAACTTATAAGGAAAATTCTTCAGCAGACAAAAAGAAGGACTGACAGAGATTGAAATCCCATAAAGCAACAGAGAAATGGTCAACCTGTCAGCAGACATTGGAAAACCAAGATTTAAAATTTTGAACAGCGTTGTAGCCTGTCATGGGGCTTCATTTGATGCACATTCTTTATCTTGGGGTACCAGTGTAAACGCGCCGCAAAATCTTTTGGACTGTCGACCAGGGGGAGACAATTCTAGTGACACAGCTCGAGCACAGGCTGCAGAAGTTGCGGCATGTGCTGCGCTGTCGTATATAGCTACAGCAACTTCGTCAACAACTGCCATGGGAATGGGCCGTCTCTCTCTCTCTCTCTCTCTCTCTCTCTCTCTCTCTATGCTGCACCACCTATTCACGCATTTCTGTGAATTTCTTTATCATATTCTTTGGCCCATTTATTGACATAGGGCCTGTTCGCTACTGCCCTGTCAGTGATATTCCCGCAATGCAGTGCTGCTGTTCTGATAAAACAACTTTACCACCAGCGCACTGTCTTCCTTCTCAATAGCCATTGCGTTTCGTACAGAAAACTTCAACCTTTTTAACCCTTTACACGAAGTCGCTTCACAGAAGAAATCAAGGCGTGTCGCCAAGCGACAAACATCATACTGACGTCAAAACAGGAATATTTTACAATTTGACAGCTTGCAATGCCATATTTTCACAGGAGGCGGAAAGCGGAACTGTTATTATTTTCAGCACACTACGTAAGCACACTGATTAGTGAACATACCCACTATGTTTCAGCGTCCTGAAGTGTATATAGCCCACATTGCTGCACTCAGAACAACGTAAGTTTCAAATGGTTCAAATGGCTCTAAGCACTATGAGACTTAACATCTGTGTCCGCCGCTCGTGGTCTCGCGGTAGCACGGGGTCCCGGGTTCGATTCCCGGCGGGGTCAGGGATTTTCCCCTGCCTCGAGATGACTGGGTGTTTGTGTTGTCCTCATCATTTCATCATCATCGTGGAAAGTGGCGCAACTGGACTGAGCAAATATTGGGTAATTGTACGGGCGCTGATAACCACGCTGTTGAGCGCCCCACAAACCAAACATCATCATCACCACTTAACATCTGAGGTCATCAGTCCCCTAGACTTAGAACTACTTAAACCTAACTAACCTAAGGACATCACAGATATCCATGCCCGAGGCAGGATTCGAACCTGCGACCGTAGCAGCAGCGCGGTTCCGGACTGAAGCGCCTAGAACCGCTCGGCCACAGCGGCCGGCCAGCGTAAGTTTAATTATAATGACCCAGCACATCGTACTAAAACCAATGAACAGTAGCTCAGTAAACGATATAATACCATTTTTCTTTTATTTGTTTACAAAGCTTATACTACTTGTGAATTATTTACTGCTATGATACATTTAATTTGTTATATGCAATTTTTTATATAAATATAGTTCAATAAAGTAATATTTCTCAATAATACGTCACTTACATGAAACAGACTTAAAAATTATAAAATTAGCTAAACTTATGTGGAAAAAAATGTAGAAATGTGGTTTTATGGTTGAGGAGGTGGGAGTGGGGTGGTGTAGATTTGGTAACTGTGCCAAGGGCGCAAGATCACCTCTTGGCCTCTGGGACTAGCTTCTCTCGAGCAGGATTCATCACTAATTCGTCTAAATTTTCTCTGTTGTTCTCTGGAATCTCGAACTGTCTTAAGATTATTACGTCTTTGACAGTATTCAAGCTAGTCAGATTTCTCTGTCAGCTTCTCTTCGACTAGTCGTCTCCTATCCTGAGTTTCACTCTGTTCAGAGTACAGACCTCGTTTGCACTCATCTCAGGGTCTTCTGCATTTCGTCCATCACTGCTACAGTGACAGCATCAGTGATGATGGTCTGGACAACAAGCCTGAGAGGGTCCCGTGCCTACAGCGTGGCACTTACCTCAACCCCTAAGTGCGGCGACGTCAGCGATTGTGTACGGTGCGGCTGCAGCTTCGGGTTCCGGCTCGATCCCCAGCACTCTCGACGGCCATTGGTGATGTTGTATTGTCCATTTTGAATACAGTTTCACGTTACAGATACTGAAAAATGAAATGTGATACTAGGCACTCGCCACCCGATTTTCGAATATACATGGTGGAGAAAAATTGGGTCACGAAATTTTAACCCTGGATAGCTGGTACCAGTAGGAACCAAAATTAATTATGTTGTACTACGGGAACTTGGCGCCACTCGCCAACCGACAACCATAGCACTGCCCGTCAACCGACGAACGGCAACAGGGCAATCCCACGTCCAATCGGAGTGCGTGGCGCCAAGTTTCCGTAGGTTAAAACTGGTGCGTTATCGACCTACACAACATTAGTAATTTTGGTTCCTACTGGCATCAGCTATCCAGGGTTAAAATTTTGTGACACAATTTTTCTCCATCCTGTGCAGAACAGCCTAACTGCTTACCAAAACCTCTAAATTTCGGGTAAACTTGTGGGTCAAGCTGGTGCACGTCGCTTACTCGCCGCTATCTTGAATTGTATATTGTGCTGAATTGTATTTCTTTCCTAACTCTGGTCCTAAAGTTTACCAGGAGATATGTCAGTGACCCTCTTGATGGCTTCTTGTATGATTTGAATTCTCTTGAAATTTTGCCTCTGGTATCATACACACGTTGAAATTTTATGCCCTCACTAGTTTCCCAAACTTTATGTAACTTCACACAAATTTGTAGAATTTTACTGCAAAGTTTGGAGCCCAACCTATTCAAAAGTAGGCCGTCCTGTGTCAGGCAGTTATCACTAAGGTAATGAATTTTCTTAGTTCAAACCACACTACTGAGAGTTATACGGCAGCAACCGTCATTGAGAAGACGGAAGCTCCTTTGTTATAACAATTTTGGACTCTCAATACAAATTTTACCCCTTACACTTCTCTCCATTAATCAACTGGCGATTTCTTTGTGTCTCAGATGTCCTACCAACGGATCCCTTCTTAGTCAGGTTGTGCCATAAATTTCCTTTCTCGCCAATTACATTAAGTACCTCCTTATTCATCATTTAAGCCACCCGTCTAATCTTCAGCATTGGGGGTAGCACCAGATCTCAAAAGCTTTTATTACATCCTTATTTGAACTGTTTCGTGCCCACAATTCGCTTCCATGCAAGGTTACACTCCAGACAAATAGCTTCAGAAAAGATTTTCTAAGACATTTTAAAATATTATTCGATGTTAACAATTTTTCGTTTTTAAAAAAGGCATATCTTGCTATTACGTCTGTGTTTTATACTGTCAATACTTTGGCTGTCCTCTGTTATGTTGCTGCCTGAATAGCACTACTCATGAGCTACTTTTAGTGCCTCATAATCTGATCTAATTTCTTCAGCATCAGCTGATGTAATTTGACTACATTCCACTGTCCTTGCTTTACTTTACCTAATATTCATCTTCTAATTTGTTTCCCAGACGCTATCCATTTTGTTCAGTTGGTTTTCCCAGTTCTTTGCCTCTGTGACAGAATTACAATGTTATCGGCAAACCTCAATTTTTTTTATTTCTTCTCCCGTAATTTGAATTCTCATTTCAGATTTCTCTGGTTTCCTGTTCTGCTCGTTTCAAGTACAGGTTAATCACAAAAGACTTTACATTTTCGAAAATACAGATGAAACGGTATAGTTTTTTTCCTTCAAACCTTATAAAGTTAATAGAGCATCGCTGGAAACTTTTTTTACAGGTTAGAGGGACTCGATATGTGCTCCTCGAGTCACACGGCAAACTTTGAGATGTTTTACATACTTTATCCAAACTTTGTGCAATACTTCGGCGGTGATAGACCCTATTGCAGCTGTGATTTGCTGCGGTAACAGCTGCAAGGATTGTGGCAGAAGTGGGACAAACACTTTGTCTTCCACAAAACCCCATTAAAAATAACAAGCCATTACCTTGCAGATCTAGTGAGTGTGGTGGCCATCTTCATCACACGTCATCGTCAGAACCTGCTGAGTCATCGTCCAGGCAAATGTGTGATCAGATGTTTCTGTACGGCCAAGTGGGAGTGAGCGGGTGCACCACCTTGTTGCAAGATGAAGTTGTTCGAGTCTTCCTGCTACTGGGCTAGAACCCACAAAAAAGCATGTCGAGATAGCAAATTTTTGTGACTGTTTTCTCAGTGAAAAAGGAGAGGCTGTAAATCTTCTTCGTCGACAATGTGCAGAACACATATAACAAGTCTCTTTCTTGTTCAGTGCAGACAAGCGTGTTTTCTGTTCCCCAAAAACGAACATTGCACCGATTAACTTTGCCACTTGTGTGAAACATTGCTTCGTCATTAAAAATTAATCTCTTTGACGTATCATTGTCATTGGCCATTCTTTCCACCTCAGTGCAGAAGTCAGATCGTGCAGTATATTCTCCTAATGTGACCTCAGGGAGCAACTGCAATCTCTGCTGTTTCATGCACAAGCATTTAAGCACGATTTTGATAACGGTTATTCGTGGACTCTGAGGCTCAGGACATATTCGAGGTATTAATTTCTGTGGGCTTCCCTGGATTACTGCTCGAACACGATCAACATTTTGCTTCAGCACAGGAGGCCGATCAGGAGGTTTGTCTTTCCAAATGCAGCCCTTCTCTTCAAAATGTTTGCACCGGGCATAAATGGAGCCTCTGATGGGTGGATCCTGCTGAAATTTCATGCAAAATGCTCGTTGAACATTTACCGACCAATTTTTGCTAACTGAAGGACACAACAGAAGAGCTGGTGTGTTTCTGCCACTTTCTAAACTAGCCCTCTCTGGTGACAGCAGCCTGCAACAAAAAATACGTTCCCCGTATGTGAAAAAGCTTCCAGAGATATTCTATTAACATGTTAAGGTTCAAAGTCAGTAAATTGTACCGTTTAGCTTTTTGTATGAATTTTTGAAATTTTCAGCAGCCAAGGTATGTGTAAGAGAGGACAATGCAGATACATTCGTTTGTGCTCACGCAGTACAGAGTGAATAACAACGGGGATTGGATACAACCGTATCACACTCCCTTTTCAACCACCACTTTCCTCTCATGTCCTTTGAGTCTTACATTTGAAATCTGGTTTATGTACAAGTTGTAAATTACCTTTCGCTCCCTGTGTTTTATCCCTGCTACTTCCAGAATGTCAATTAGAGTGTAACGGCAGACGAAAAAACAGGACACAAAGGAGCTAAAGATATTAGCAGCCAGTGGGCACTGATTTATGAAAATTTGTGCCGGGGAGCGATTTGAACCCAGGTCTCCTGTTCACTAGGGGGTTGCACTCACTGCTACGCCATCCAGACACAGTGGTCACTAGAACTGCATGTAATACCCAAGCACGCCTCGTGTCAGACGCAAATTCTCAACTTATACCACACACTACTGATGACGTGGCCTTGCTCATGATCCTCATTACTCGCGGCATATCGCCAATTCCCATACGAGTTGCTCGGTGTGCATCTTCACTGAAGGAATCATTAGTCGCCATCGCCTTAATTATATATATGGTATCTGTTCTGTTGGACATGTCTGAAAGAACAGACACCACATACTTTGTATAGAAGACGAAAAAACACCTAAGACTTTTGCGCTAGCACTCTAGTGCTAATAAGCCTACATTTACTTCTGGAGGAGGTCGAGCAGATACTGCACCACACACAAAATATTATGTCACTTCATTGAAGTTTGAACAACATGAAATACTTAACATGAAAGCAGCCTAGGCCCACAAGAATGTCTCTGTGTTTGTTACTAGGACTGAGCACTATAACTTTATGTACTTTAATATACAATTCTGGTTTCTAATACAACTCCTGTTGTTGGATATAAGATGATACTGTTGTCCTAGGTAATTATGAGCGAGTGGGCAGAGCGGCGCTGTGCTCTGACGTAGGTAATCTTTTGACTGTGGTGGTGTATGGAACCTCTTGAGGGCGCACTTACGCTGATGTCTCTCATTCATCATTTTGTCTGCCCACAGAAGGGTAGTGTAAAAGTCTTTTGCCTTCAGTGGAAATGTTGCGGGAAGATCCACGACAACATAGCTGTATTCGAGAATGAACGTCAATACATGGGAGACAGACGACGCCTGAGTGAGGCATGTTGACTGGTCCACCATTTCCGCATATTGCTCATATAGATGGTAGCTGCCTGTGCCCAGACATTAACCAGTCCAAGACCTCCATGGCACAGGGGGAGGCTGAGTGTGTCATAACGCACTATAAATATGTGTTTTGTGGATAGATAGTAACCAAAAGCCACCTGCAGTCCGTGACCTGTCACTGCCGAAAGGGGGAGAACGTGTGCTACATGACTGAGCTTTGACGCCATGTGGAGTTTTATGTATTCCACACGTTGCCGCTGGTTCAATCCCAGAGCGGGGTCTGGCGCACCATCACGTGTATGGTCTGTAATAACTGTTGATAGTTTGCTGTGGCCATCCTGTGCACATACTTCATAAACATGACTAACAAATATCTCAGTTCAGTAATTGGTGGGAGAGGGGTGACAGCGCCTGGCCTGGCCCCAGATCATGCCCAATATTTAATGCCATGGACTTGCTGATGTCCAGAACACTGTCCACAGTCTGACCATATTACTCAGTCCAGTTTAGTATGCTGCAGACTTCATTGGTGAAACAAACCATCAGTAGCAACTCGTCGGCGTATGCCCTATAAAGGAAGGTACCATCCTGTAGTGTGATGCCAGACAGCCTGTGGTTGAGAGCCCCAAGGAGTGGCTCGAGCATGATTGCATAAATGATAAACGTAAGTAGAAAGGGGCCAACCTTATCGTAGAGACCGCTTAATGGGTACTGGGTTCACCGTCTATTCGTTGACGTGTATCTGACAGGTGGCTGCTGACAAAAGGGGTCACAGGGTGTCAATGAGGCTTCGGGGAAATACCATAAGGTCTATTACCTGGAGGAGGAAGTTATGGTGCACTCTATCAGAAATCAGATCAAAATCGATGGAGAAGATCACTATTAAGTCCCTGAAGTCACTGGTGGGCATTTTTACGTTGGCATTTCCCCTTGCAAGTCTGTTCCAGTGTGAGGATAATCGGCAATGTCGTCTTAATGTGGCTTGAAAAATGTCTGTCGAAGATCTTGTAGTTGGCATTCTACTTTGTAAGTGGCTGATAGCTGTTGGCTGATTGCCCTCCTGCTGACTTGTGTACCAGTATGAGAAGTCAATCAACAAAAGTAGGTGGTGCAATGCAGTCCAAAGACATAAGTTCGTGGAACACTGTAACCCAGTGGGCCATAATGAAGGCACAGAAGTTCTGGTACAATTAGACTGATAATCCATGAGGCTCTGGAGACTATGGCCACAACCTTTTCCAAGGCATCTTCCCCAGCTCTTCGGGCAAGGCTTCCTCCGTTAATGTCATCGCTGATGCCGTGTAGATAGTGCACATCACCTGCTGTAATGCTTCCACAGTGGCTTCATCATCTGTAGTTATTTCCTGGTAAAGATGACAGAAATGATCTTCCATGTCTTTCAGTATTGTTGCTTGGGTTGCAAGGGAGTGACTGTTTCGCATCATAATACATGTGATTAACAATTGGCGATGTCAATGCATATCCACCGCAATGTGGTGCATGAGGGGTACCTCTGTGGCCATTCAGTCATGTTATCACAGGTGGACTACGGCATGGACTATGGCGCCTTCAAATCAGCGCTTCATGTGAGCCTTGATTAGGTGTCACTCTCGTTGTCTGTCAGGCGAAGGGGGGTAGAGCATTGTGGATCCTGAGCACTGCATAGTAAAAATCCAGGGTCTGTTGGTGCCGCACAAGCATGCCCTTGCCAAACTGCGTAAGTGTTTTGTGGCTTGCCAATTTGGCACTGAGGAGCCACCATGCCAAAGTCAAGGGGTATCAGGAATAACATTGTTCACAGACAGCCCACATCACGCAACTTGCAAACAGCAGTTGTGGTAGGTGAGTTACATTCATTTTCCAAAAGCTATTGCTATGATACTTATATGTGATCCAATCAGCTCCAGAGCTGTTCCATGTACCTTTTACCGCGTTCGGCAAACGTGAATATTGTGAATCACCATTCTCAGTTCTGGGCAAGGTGTGTTTTCCCTTCAGTCAGCCATAGTGCCAGTAGTGTCAGTGTCGTCGTAACTGCCGTCTGCTTCACATCTGCTATGCAGCGAGCTACGTTAATTTAAGTATTAACTGTATTTTTCTTACTTGTCACTTCTTCCGTGTGTTTTTGCTTTTAGGAAGCTTTAATTTTCGAGTACCAGTAATAGTGTTCCATAGATTTCGTGTTTTTCTTTAATACAGTCACCTGTAGTGCCAGTAGTACTAGCGTTTGTTTTGAATACAGTCCAGAGACAGGTAGTGCTTATTTTCATTGTTTTTTTTTTTTTTAACAAGAAGTGTCTAGTAACCACAGTTTAGTCAGCTATCAGCCGCCCTTAGTGAATTAGCAGTCTAGTTAAAAGTTGATTAACTCTCTACAATAAATTGATTTCTTAGGATGGATAGGATGTGTGACTGCTGTGTACGGACGCAGGAGCAGCTAGCCACTGCTCGCGAACAGCTGAACGGGTTGATGGCCGCGGTCAGCCGTCTTCAGGCTGCTGCCTCGGAGTGTAGCGGCAGTGGGGAGTCTGGTGCATAACATGGTACACCCCAGGTGTTACATGCTTCGCTCACGGTCTCTGCTGTCGAGACAACTTCGCGGGTACCGGGCGCGGTTGGGCCACCCTCTCCCCAAGGGGAGAGGCGGAGTATCAATGTGGAGGCTGGCCGTGTGGCATCGCCCGATCTGCCTGTGAGTGGACATGTGGCCGCTCCTTCAGCAAGATCCGAGCAGGCACACGGGGGGAGGGGTTTATTAGTGATTGGGAACTCCAACGTAAGGCGGGTGATGGAGCCCCTTAGGGAGATAGCGGAAAGGTTGGGGAAGAAGGCCAGTGTTCACTCTGTCTGCTTGCCGGGGGGTCTCATCTGAGATGTGGAGGAGGCCCTGCCGGCGGCGATAGAGAGCACTGGGTGCACCCGACTGCAAATTGTTGCTCATGTCGGCACCAATGACTCCTGCCGTCTGGGTTCAGACGTCATCCTCAGTTCATACAAGCGGTTGGCGGAGTTGGTGAAGGCGGAAAGCCTCGCTATTCGTAGTATCTTTCCTAGAACCGATCGCGGTCCTCTGGTTTGGAGCCGAGTGGAAGGCTTAAACCAGAGGCTCAGACGATTCTGCGGAGATCTGGGGTGCAAATTTCTTGACCTCCGCTATCGGGTGGAGAAATGTAGGGTCCCCCTGAATAGGTCAGGCGTGCACTACACGCAGGAAGCGGCTACAAGGGTAGCGGAGTACGCATGGAGTGCACATGTGGGTTTTTTAGGTTAGAGAATTCCCGCCGTAGACCCGACAAGACGCCTCCTGAGACGCGACAAGGTAGTAGTAGGCAAAAAGCAACAGGGAATAACAATATTAATGTCCTAATAGTAAACTGCAGGAGCATCTATAGAAAGGTACCAGAACTGCTCTCATTAATAAACGGTCACAACGCCCACATAATACAAGGGACATAAAGTTGGCTGAAACCAGATGTAAACAGTAATGAAATTCTAAACTCAGATTGGAATGTATACCGCAGAGACAGGCTGGACAGTGAAGGGGGAGGCGTGTTTATAGCGATAAAAAGTACAATAGTATCGAAGGAAATTGACGGAGATCCGAAATGTGAAATAATTTGGGTGAAGGTCACGGTTAAAGCAGGCTCAAACATGGTAATTGGATGTCTCTATAGGCCCCCTGGCTCAGCAGCTGTTGTGGCTGAGCACCTGAAGGATAATTTGGAAAATATTTCGAATAGATTTCCCCACCATGTTATAATTCTGGGTGGAGATTTTAATTTGCCGGATATAGACTGGGAGACTCAAACGTTCATAACGGGTGGCAGGGACAAAGAATCCAGTGAAATTTTTTTAAGTGCTTTATCTGAAAACTACCTTGAGCAGTTAAACAGAGAACCGACTCGTGGCGATAACATATTAGACCTTCTGGTGACAAACAGACCCGAACTATTTGAAAAAGTTAACGCAGAACAGGGAATCAGCGATCATAAAGCGGTTACGGCATCGATGATTTCAGCCGTAAATAGAAATATTAAAAAAGGTAGGAAGAGTTTTCTGTTTAGCAAAAGTGACAAAAAGCAGATTTCAGCTCAACACAAAAGTTTTAACTCAAGTACAGATAGTGTTGAGGATCAGTGGTCAAAGTTCAAAACCATCGTACAATATGCGTTAGATGAGTACGTGCCAAACAAGATGGTAAGAGATCGAAAAGAGCCACCGTGGTACAACAACCAAGTTAGAAAACTGCTGCGGAAGCAAAGGGAACTTCACAGCAAACATAAACATAGCCAAAGCTTTGCAGAGAAACAAAAATTACGCGAAGCGAAATGTAGTGTGAGGAGGGCTATGCGAGAGGCGTTCAATGAATTCGAAAGTAAAGTTCTATGTACTGACTTGGCAGAAAATCCTAAGAAATTTTGGTCTTATGTCAAAGCGGTAGGTGGATCAAAACAAAATGTCCAGACACTCTGTGACCAAAATGGTACTGAAACAGAGGATGACAGACTAAAGGCCGAAATACTAAATGTCTTTTTCCAAAGCTGTTTCACAGAGGAAGACTGCACTATAGTTCCCTCTCTAGATTGTCGCACAGATGGTAAAATGGTAGATAATGAAATAGACGACAGAGGGATAGAGAAACAATTAAAATCGCTCAAAAGAGGAAAGGCCACTGGACCTGATGGGACACCAGTTCGATTTTACACAGAGTACGCGAAGTAACTTGGCCCCCTTCTTGCAGCGGTGTACCGTAGGTCTCTAGAAGAGCGTAGCGTTCCAAAGGATTGGAAAAGGGCACAGGTCATCCCCGTTTTTAAGAAGGGACGTCGAACAGATGTGCAGAACTATAGACCTATATCTCTAACGTCGATCAGTTGTAGAATTTTGGAACACGTATTATGTTCGAGTATAATGACTTTTCTGGAGACTAGAGATCTACTCTGTAGGAATCAGCATCGGTTTCGAAAAAGACGATCGTGTGAAACCCACATCGCGCTATTCGTCCACGAGACTCAGAGGGCCATAGACACGGGTTCCCAGGTAGATGCCGTGTTTCTTGACTTCCGCAAGGCGTTCGATACAGTTCCCCACAGTCGTTTAATGAACAAAGTAAGAGCATATGGACTATCAGACCAATTGTGTGATTGGATTGAAGAGTTCCTAGATAACAGAACGCTGCATGTCATTCTCAATGGAGAGAAATCTTCCGAAGTAAGAGTGATTTCAGGTGTGCTGCAGGGGAGTGTCGTAGGACCGTTGCTATTCACAATATACATAAATGACCTTGTGGATAACATCGGAAGTTCACTGAGGCTTTTTGCGGATGATGCTGTGGTATATCGAGAGGCTGTAACAATGAAAAATTGTACTGAAATGCAGGAGGATCCGCAACGAATTGACGCATGGTACAGGGAATGGCAACTGAATCTCAATGTAGACAAGTGTAATGTGCTGCGAATATACTGAAAGGAAGATCATTTATCATTTAGCTACAATATAGCAGGTCAGCAACTGGAAGCAGTTAATTCCATAAATAATCTGGTAGTAAGCATTAGGAGTGATTTAAAATGGAATGATCATATAAAGTTGATCGTCGGTAAAGCAGATGCCAGACTGAGATTCATTGGAAGAATCCTAAGGAAATGCAGTCCGAAAACAAAGGAAGTAGGTTACAGTACACTTGTTCGCCCACTGCTTGAATATTGCTCACCAGTGTGGGATCCGTAACAGATAGGGTTGATAGAAGAGATAGAGAAGATCCAACGGAGAGCAGCGCGCTTCGTTACAGGATCATTTAGTAATCGCGAAAGTGTTACGGAGATGATAGATAAACTCCAGTGGAAGACTTTGCAGGAGAGACGCTCAGTAGCTCGATACGGGCTTTTGGTGAAGTTTCGAGAACATACCTTCACCGAGGAGTCAAGCAGTGTATTGCCCCCTCCTACGTATATCTCGCGAAGAGACCATGAGGATAAAATCAGTGAGACTGGAGCCCACACAGAGGCATAGCAACAATCTTTCTTTCCACGAACAATACGAGACTGGAATAGAAGGGAGAACCGATAGAAGTACTCAGGGTACCCTCCACCACACACTGTGAGGTGGCTTGCGGAGTATGGATGTAGATGTAGATACAGGATTTGGTCCTTGGGATGAAGGACACAATTAAAACTGCCCGCGAAGAAACTGTTGTCATACCATCCTAGGAAAAGAGGTGCAATGTCTGCAGAGTAGAAAATGGCCCGGTCATGACATTTGGTGGTGCCCAACAGTGCATAAACATTAACGAATCAGGTGTCAAGTGCCATGACACTAATACTTGAGCAGAGGGGAGGTATGTAATGTTGTTGACTTCGATGCCATCATGCACTAAAATCACCACACCAGTGTCTGCATGACCATTAGGCATCATGTAGGCTGTGAAGCCACGAAAGTCCGGCAGTGAGTTCGTTTGTACTTCTGGCAGGTCATATTGTTTCTCTCAGGAGTTGGATCTGGGCAGTAGAGCTAACTATGTTGATATTCATCATGGCTAAGCTGTAAGCCTGATGGCGTGGTGGTTGGACAGGGTTATCCATGGTGATAGTGGAGAGAAGTGGACATGATGAGTTATGTCACCCCTACCAACCATGGCCCTTCCGGCGTTGTTCAGACCTCAAAGGGCCCAGAATTGACACCCTCGGCCCATTATGTGGGCACGAAAGTCTTTTCATGCTCCATAAGATCATAGTGGTTGATAGCATGGGAGCGAGTCGCTTCACAGCCTGCTCTACAACATTCCTACTGATCACTGTTCACCACAGAGGAACAGCCGACACACGCCCCTCGTGCCATCCATTCTGTAGGGGTGGAGTTGGTATCTATGGTTTCAGCATTGTGGTGGGCACCCTGTGGGATCAGTTCTCCTTCCTCTGATGAGTGGGAGCTGCAATGTTCTGACACCATCCTACAGTGTCGCTTTCGGCAATTTGGTGAACAGTTTCCATGGATGGCCTTATGTGTTGAACGATAGAACTGACTTGAGATGTGATAGTGTGTGTCATCGGAGTCCAATGCACACTTGGCGTACTCTGTGGAGGACTGGATATGTCTTAAATTGGGTCTACTTTAATGTCATGTGTTCTTGTATTGTGCCGCAGGGGTGAAGCACCGCCACGAGTTTGAAGGGTAGTTTAAATACACGTATAGTCTGTAGGCCCTGCCCATCAGGGTCCCTCTACGTAGCAGAAGCGGAATCCTTGTTTCATCTCTCGAAGAATTGTGCCACGTGTAGCGTGATTAATAAGTGTCACATAAGCTGTGCTACTTACGGTCAAAAGGTGGATGCCAACAACGTTAGGAGCAGGGATCTTGGCCTCCTCCTTTAAAAACTGCTCGACTTCGAGTGCTTTTGGTTTAAAAAGTTGTTTAGAAACGCGAATTTCAATGTTGATGGCCTGTATTGAGTCGCCATGGTCTTGTTGCCCTACGGCGTCACATTAGTGTCGGCCGAAGGAAGTAAACAAAGCAATCTTGCTCGCGCTGCAGGCGGAAACAATGCACGTCCACTTTGCTCGGCTGCTAAAGCCACACTAACCACATTGGCTATCCATGCATGCCTCCCCAACCAACCCAAACTTCCTTTGACACAGATGAAGACATCAGACTATGATATGAGGATGAAGATAGCCTGACATGTGGAACTTTGAGTTGGTCCGGGGGGCATGCAGACAGTCAATGTGGTTAAGGCAATTGTTCACGTTAAGCAGGAAATACAGGTTCACGGCCCTCGTCTGGCACAAATTTGGTTAGCATAGCATACGCTGTACAACTGATGCTAAAAGAATTCGCAGTTCAACGAAAATGTTTCAAAAATAAAAATATAAATAAAACTATATGATTGCTATAGTAAACATAACGTCACCTGCTCGAGTTTGTCTACAGAGGGGGCATGCGGTGAGTTGGATGGTAATGTAGGGTTTCGCAGGGATCGAATAAAGGATAGAGACACAGGTCGTAACACATCTGAAATGTGACGTCCACTGTTCAAAGTGCCGTCAATGCGGGCAAGAGGTGACCGAGACGTGTAACCAATGGCATCCCATACCATCACGCCGGATGATACGCCAGTATGGCGATGACGAATACACGCTTCGCCGGCCGCGGTGGTCTAGCGGTTCTAGGCGCTCAGTCCGGAACCGCGCGACTGCTACGGTCGCAGGTTCGAATCCTGCCTCGGGCATGGATGTGTGTGATGTCCTTAGGTTAGTTAGGTTTAAGTAGTTCTAAGATCTAGGGGACTGATGACCACAGATGTTAAGTCCCATAGTGCTCAGAGCCATTTGAACCATTTTTTGAATACACGCTTCCAATGTGCGTTCACCACGATGTCGCCAAACACGGATGCGACCATCATGATGCTATAAACAGAACCTGAATTCATCCGAAAAAATGACGTTTTGCCATTCGTGCACCCAACTTGATGCTAATTAAATCATTTCAGTTTTTTACTGTTAATCATACATTAAAACATTTCCCTACTATCTAACTGCTCCTTCTTCGTTACTACACTACTGGCTATTAAAATTGCTACACCAAGAAGAAATGCAGAAGTAAACGCGTATTCATTGGACAAATATATTATACTAGAACTGACATGTGATTTTATTTGCACGCAATTTGGGTGCATAGATCCTGAGAAATCAGTACCCAGAACAACCACCTCTGGCCGTAATAACGGCCTTGATACGCCTGGGCATTGAGTGAAACAGAGCTTGGATGGCGTGTACACGTACAGCTGCCCATGCAGCTTCAACACGATACCACAGTTCATCAAGAGTAGTGACTGGCTTATTGTGACGAGCCAGTTGCTCGGCCACCATTGACCAGACGTTTTCAATTGGTGAGAGATCTGGAGAATATGCTGCCCAGGGCAGCAGTCGAACATTTTCTGTATCCAGAAAGGCCCATACAGGCCCTGCGGCATGCGGTCGTGCATTATCCTGCTGAAATGTACGGTTTCGCAGGGATCGAATGAAGGGTAGAGCCACGGGTCGTAACACATCTGAAATATAATGTCCACTGTTCAAAGTGCCGTCAATGAGAACAAGAGGTGACCGAGACGTGTAACCACTGGCACCCCATACCATCACTCCGGGTGTACGCCAGTATGGCGATGACGAATACACGCTTCCAATGTGCGTTCATCGCGATGTCGCCAAACACGGATGCGACCATCATGATGCTGTAAACAGAATATGGATTCATCCGAAAAATGACGTTTTGCCATTCGTGCACCCAGGTTCGTCGTTGAGTACACCATCGCAGGCGCTCCTGTCTGTGATGCAGCGTCAAGGGTAACCGCAGACACGGTCTCCGAGCTGATAGTCCATGCTGCTGCAAACGTCGTCGAACTGTTCGTGCAGATGGTTGTTGTCTTGCAAACGTCCCCATCTGTTGACTTAGGGATCGAGACGCGGCTGCACGATCCGTTACAGCCATGCGGATAAGATGCCTGTCATCTCGACTGCTAGTGATACGAGGCCGTTGGTATCCAGCACGGCGTTCCGTATTACCCTCCTGAACCCACTAATTCCATATTCTGCTAACAGTCATTGGATCTCGACCAACGCGAGCAGCAATGTCGCCATACGATAAACAGCAAATCGCGATAGGCTACAATCCGACCTTTATGAAAGTCGGAAACGTGATGGCACACATTCCTCCTCCTTACACGAGGCATCACAACAACGTGTCACCAGGTAACGCCGGTCAACTGCTGTTTGTGTATGAGAAATGGGTTGAAAACTTTCCTCATATCAGCACGTTGTAGGTGTCGCCACCGGCGCCAACCTTGTGTGAATGCTCTGAAAAGCTAATCAAATGGTTCAAATGGCTCTGAGCACTATGGGACTCAACTGCTGTGGTCATAAGTCCCCTAGAACTTAGAACTACTTAAACCTAACTAACCTAAGGACAGCACACAACACCCAGCCATCACGAGGGAGAGAAAATCCCTGACCCCGCCGGGAATCGAACCCGGGAACCCGGGCGTGGGAAGCGAGAACGCTACCGCACGACCACGAGAAAAAGCTAATCATTTGCATATCACAGCATCTTCTTCCTGTCGGTTAAATTTCGCGTCTGTAGCACGTCATCTTCGTGGTGTAGCAATTTTAATGGCCAGTAGTGTAGTAAAAGTATCGCATGAGGCACGACGTCATAATTTACTATTAAATGTATTCCTGACATTTTACAGACAGTATCCACATTACCACCGAATGTAAGTGCAAAATTGTATCATTGTACGACACACAGTTCAGGTAATATGACATGATAAATAATAAGATGAGCGAAAAACTGCGGCATCGTGTGTGATGCTTAAATTTATTACTTCTTTGCTACTAGCTCTATCCGCAAACAGTACCCACGTATGTCACTGTATGTACCTACAAAATTATATCATTGTACGACATATAGTTCAGGAGATATGACGTTACAAGCATTAAGCACACGGCCAGACGCTGCGTGATATGGACATCGGGGCATAGCTATAAATAAATACCTGAGTAACGCCGAAACCCTCCGCCAGTTTAGGATAAAAACTTGTCACACCATCATTGTAACAATATCATCATTTTGTAATACACTTAATCACAACTTCATGTGTAACAAGAAGAGATTCACAGTGAGAAATTTACAAACGTTATCATGGCTGTGAACGTGGTGTTCTGGTTTGTCAGTTCTTTACAATTGTCGAATAAATCATTAATCTGAAGAAAATGTGTAATTGTATTCTGTACATACCTAAGAACCATTCAAAATGACTTTTACCTTTCAAAAGATCAAACTTAAAATAGTCTACATGATAATGGGATGTGTACTCCCAACTATGCATATGGTGTAGCTAACTTTTTACACTTGCAGTACAAAAAGGAACACCAAGCAAAATTAAGACGAAAAATATTTTCATTTAAATATTGCGTGATTTAATATTGATAATTATGGAGGGATATTTCAATGTATGCAACCCTCTTTGGCAGTTCTTAATCCAAGCGTTGGTAATAAATTATGCTCAGCACAAAATTCTACCGGACTGCTTCGTCTCATTCTTTAACTCAGTCCCTGTTCTATTCGTTGTCCAACAGTCACATTCCAGTGTCAAACAACAATTAAATTTTCATACCCCTTAATACCTCATCATACATTCTTTCAACATGTCTGCTACTGCTGTTATGGCCGATTTCCACACACGGTACCGTGTTCAGACTGTGCTCTTGCGATGTCGCATCGCACGTATTTCCATAATGAACATACCGTGTGCGAGCTGTGTTGCTATCGACGGAGCAAATAGATGACGATGTTCTGGCTCTCGGGACTCTTTTAGTTTTGCTTAGAAGAAAGTAAGAGCGGGAAAGAAAGAAGCGTCGTTACTGGGCTAGAGGGAAACAGAAAACTTTGGGAGAAATGGCTATTTGCATTTTCTTTTTCTCGATTCTTTCACATTTTAATTTCTTTTGTATTAACAGTGCTGAATCTCTCTCTCTCTCATTTTCGCAGTATCAAGATCGGAAAGTGACATCAGTGTATCGTGGCATCATTGTATCCGCTCTATCTTCAAAGAATTCCATTTTCTTTTCTTCTCTTACACTTGGTTCGGTTGCCCCGACTCCAATGCCGTTTCCATGCGAGATCGAAGACCATTGGCTTCTATTTATCTGGCCAGCATGCCTTGATGTTGCAGAATTCGCGATCTCCGTTTTCTTCTCCATTTACAAAATGATCTACGGAACTTTGAAAATTGGTGAAAGTATCACGGTTTTGAAGAAAGGAATTTAAAAACTGCTGATCTTTTTCCACTCTCCATTTCTTTATCTTCATTGTAGCCTGGCCAGATGTGGTTTTGCATATAGAACGAGCTCAGTACGACCTCAGTAATATCCACTTGCTTCTGCATTCATCGCTACAGACAAGCAGAATTATAGCTGCATATGAAAAATACTATCATTGTTACTTTCATAATGTATAATAAAAGGTAACATGAACAGGAAAACAAAACCTTTATTTACTGGATTTGTTAAGCTCCTCACCGGTGTCCGTCCATATATTGTCTTTGACAAGACTACTGTCGTAATCTTTATGTAACAAATCGTAGAGTTCCGGATGCTGTTGAACAAGTACTACAAACTCCTCGTCCATGTCTACAAAAAACACCGAGAGCCTAGTGTGAGGTGAGAAAGGACATGTGCATTCGAGAGAGAGAGTCGTAGCAGTTCGGATACCAAACGAACGGCAACAAGTGACGCAGCAGCACCTGACGTACTGTGTTTCCGCTGCACACTTGTCATGGAATTGCTCGCCCGATGGATGCCCTACAGCACGACGGGCGCACAGCGAGGACACAGCAGACTGTGGAAATGAGGTACTTCAGGCCACTGCAGAGTGGATAGGACGAGTTCAATCGTGATCCCAGGCTTCACGACAGAGTCGGAGCACAGTCTGAACACGGCACACTACATGGAAACTGGCTCTAAGGGTTTGAAGAGACTGAACATCTAAGGTCATCAGTCTCCTTTTAACCCAATTTGTTGTGTCTGGAGTTAATCCTCTGTGCCAGTGTCAGAAAGTGTTCTGAATATTTGCATAATGTGTAATTGAGGCTAGATGTGGGTAACAGCCTGGTATTCGCCTAGAGGGGTGCGGGAAATTGCAAAGAACCACGTCCAGGCTGGCTGGCTCGCAAGCACTAATCATTAATCCGCAAGGCGGATTCAATCTGGGTCAGTCTCGCCTCCAAAAGTCCCAGAAGTGGTACATAAACTAGAGTAGCTATCTGGATGGGTAATTTCTTAATCCGTGGAGCTATTTGCCATACAAACGTGTGCTACTGTGGTGGGTATTGGCTTCACATCTATTTCGTTGAAGATAATGCGATGTGTTCACTACGCTGTTCATAGTACCTTATCTACATTCCTATTCACTATTAGACCAACTCCTGCATTACCTGGCCAAAAATATGTTTCTTGCCACTGCACTTCAGTAATTTCAAGGATAACTTCGGCCTACCCATTTCCCTTTCTGAAATTCTCTAACGCAACCACCCAAGCAAGGAATCTAAGAATTCCACTCTCTGACCTGCAGAGTGCAAGTTTTGCATTTCCTGATGATGATCTTGCCTGGAGATCTGAACAGGGACTCCTACCTCCACAATATTTTACGCATGGGGATGCCATCATCAATAAATCATATAGTAGAACTGCACACCCTCAGGAATAATAAAGGCTACAGTTTTCCCTAGCTTTCAGTATACTTCGCTGTCGGAGTTGCACTGACGGTACAGCTGTCTGCCGGCCACACCACCTCAGTAAGGTCTGTGGTTCATGGGGGTAAAGTAACAGAGATATGTTGAAAAGATGCAGGGCATTAAAACACAGGTGTAAAACAAAATATATAATAATTACAATTGCTAATTATAACAAAATATCATAATTGAAAACTCGACAATGGATAGCCTGTGCATCGCCACCATGGTCACAAAGTTTAGAGCAGGCACTATGTTCCACTTGTTAAGTGCATCAGTACAACTGCCAAAGTTGGTCCTGATCTGATTAATAGCTAATCATGTCTTATGTGGCAGTAGTTACATAAGATATGTTGTGAATTTTCAGTTGGGCAGTTTGGGTTCAAATCTGCCTCCACTCATTTATTAATTTGAAATTAATAGTTACTGAGTTTTCAGTGCAACCTATTCCTTACATCATCACTGATGTTTGCATTTAATACTAGTTTTGGGTTTTGAGCTTGGTTGTTCTCTCATATCCAGCAGATGCCTGCATTGTTGGTTTGATATGGCTTAACATGTTGACTGCCATAAGGCCGTCAGCAGCCAAAGCAAAGGTTCACATCTGATACTGGCTGCCCCCTAGTGGCCACAACAGAGCCTCGCTGTGAACCACACATCACTATGCATGTGGCAGTCAATGAGGAGTTTAGGGCTGGTATACATTTGATTTTGCTACAGACTAAATACATTGTGTGGTTCAGTTGAATGTCTACCGTTTTTACACTACGACTCTTCAGCCAAATCACAGAACGATATTGCTCCATAGAGTAAATCAGTCTCAATGTAGAATACCGAAGCATAACAGTATAGCATCCCCATGAGGTGCCTCATAGTTTTTCTCCCTTTGTGGCCATGTTAGTGTTGCCAAAACGACAGATTTCTACATAGTGTACCTTGTAAGTATTTTGGATGTAGGAGATTAGCCTTTAGTGCCCTGCTGACAACGAGAGACAGAGCACAAGTACGTGTTAGGGAAGAATAGGGACAGAAATCAACTGTGGCCTTTCAAAGCAACCATCCTGGCATTTGCCTGAAGCAATTTAGGGCAATCATAGAATACCTAAATCAGGATGGATGGACACGGTTTTGAAGAGTCATCCTCCCGAATGTGAGTCCAGTGTGATAACTACTGCACCACCTCGCTTTATTTTTTGGATGTCAATGATGCAGGAGCCCATTTCCCAAGTTCACACATTACATATATCTTATTCAAGATGTGCGTCTCCAGTTCCAGACGTATTTTGCTAGGATGTTCAAGTCATTTGTTAATGTTTCCTCTGTTTTTTCCATCGATCTGCTACTGGTAGCTATTGCCCATTCTTCAGCATAACCAAATTTTCTGAATCTTCTTGGTGAGCATATCAGCAATGTACCATTCAAATAGGAGTGGCGCTTGTAATGACAAAGGACTTAATCTCACTCACTTTTTTAATTAAGAATCCGATACACATGGTCTGAGTTTCATTGCTTGTTAATAGCAGGCTATTTATACTGGGTATACACGTAGATACACACACACAATAACTTTGAGAACTGCACACATTTGGATGTTTTTGTACTCACAAAAACTTTGTTTTGCTTAATATATACCGGGTGATCAAAAAGTTAGAAAATTTTGAAAACTTAATAAACCACAGAAAAAATGTAGATAGAGAGGTAAAAATTGACACACATGCTTGGAATGACATGGGGTTTTATTAGAGAGAAAAAAAAAATAGTTCACAAAATGTCCGACAGATGGCGCTGAACAGCAAAACGTCAGTGACTGCACATGTCAATCGTGTATAAAAGGAACTGTAATGAGAGAGAGAGAATCAGATGCGCCAGCAGTCACATCATGTTGACGTTACCTGAAAAGGCTCTTTTAGTGAAGCTGTATTATCAGAATCAGAATCTCTTGCGCGCATTGTTTGGTGATGATCGTGTCCTCAGCCACCCCTTTCGTCATGCTTGGCCTCTGAGGTCCCCAGATATGTCCGTGCGATTATTGGCTTTGGGATTACCTGAAGTCGCAAGTGTATCATGATTGACTGACATCTCTAGGGATGCTGAAAGACAACATCCGACGCCAATGCCTCACCATAACTCCGGACATGTTTTACAGTGCTGTTCACAACATTATTCCTCAACTACAGCTATTGTTGTGGAATGATTGTGGACATATTGAGCATTTCCTGTAAAGAACATCATCTTTGCTTTGTCATACTGTATTATGCTAATTATTGCTATTCTGGTCAGATGAAGCGCCATCTGTCTGACATTTTTTGAACTTTTGTATTTTTTTGGTTCTAATAAAACCCCATGTCATTCCAAGTGTGTGTTTCAATATGTACCTCTCTACCTACATTATTCCGTGATTTATTATGTTTTCAAATTTATACTGACTTTTTGATCACCCAGTATACACTTATCTTTCTTTGTAAACACAAAAATTGATTTATTTCAAATGTAAATACTATCTGGTAGCCACTGTATTAGAAGGCATACTTTTTTTTGGAACAAAATTTATTGCATTATATCAAAAATTGCATTTATTTGAAAGAACTTTTCACTGTATTGTGTAATTCCTAACAAATTTACTGTAAAAATTATAAAGCATAGGTTTGTACAATTATTTATTGGTCATTAAGAAACTTAAATGATTGACACCATCAATAAAATGTAAGTAAAGTTAATGTAAAAAATTATTTGTGAGAGTGTCGGCACTGGTGCCACTCAAGTCAAACTAGTGTTTTACAACTGATGTCATGTATATTAAAATTATGTCCATACAAAAATTTAAATCTCAACAAACAGATAATGTAAATGATGCTTTTAAAATTAAACAGAATCTGAAGAAAGAAAAATTATTTGAAATGTAGTTCTACAATGGTGTAACACTACTGCGCACACTGGTTACATTTTTTGGAGGCACCTCCAGATTGGATTCTGTTTTGTATGACAGTTTTGTTAACTTGTTTTAACAGCGATGGAATAATGACAAAATCACAGGAGGAATAAAAGTATAAGAGGACAAATCAAATGACCAGTGACATCATTTAAATATTACACGAGATGAATTTAAATCTGAAAATTCTTTTTGCAGGCAGGAATAATCACTTAGATTACTCTGCCTAGAACATCACTGGCAAATGAAACATAGATGTTAAGGAGAAATAATATTCACTTATGTTGTGGGTTTAAAAATTATAGTTTCTAACTGTTCCTCTTATTTCCATCTCAAGGAGTGACAGAATATACTGCAAAAAGAGACAGGAGTCATGAGCAAGGTTTGTGAAGTAATTTTAAATCAGTAAATAGTGCAATTAAGTAAGAGGGAGGTTAGGGCTAAAACTGTCTTGCTAAAGGCCATTATCGAGTCTTTCCGGCTGCTCAGTGAATTACCCACAACATGAAGAAAAGTGACTGAGCAGATTGTTGATTAATTTCTCAATTGTTTCAAACAATATTTGGAGGTGTTTGTAAGCAGTACTGCTATTCAACAGTGTTTACTGCAACCAGATCAATGGATGCAATATGTTTTTTAGTAGTTACATCTGGTATCTAGCACCTGTATAAGTGACAGGACTTGATTGACACAGCTACACTTTGGCCGTAATTCCACTTTCTCCAATGGTATACTTTTTATGCCCTTCTGGCTGTGTACCCAACTGTCTGAGTAGTGTCATTTATGTGAAAGTGAGCAGAAGTTTTCTAAATGTTTGCAAATTGTGTAACTGAGGTGGGATCAGCCTGGTATTCACCTAGTAGGATGTGGAAAACAGTCTAAAAACCACATATGGGCCAGCCAGCACACCAACCATCTTTAATCCACCGGGTGGATCTGATCCCGGACTGCCACTGCTCCCCATTTCCAGAAATGGCATTTTAGCATACAGGTATCTGGGCTAGTTAGCACCTTATTTGTTACTTGATCTAATCTTCAGCATTCTTATATATCTCCAAACTACAAAAGCTATTCTCTTATCGTCTCAACTGCTTATTGTCCATTTTTCACTTCCATACAAGGCTGCGTATGGAAGCTCAGTTGGTAGAGCACTTGCCCGCGAAAGGCAAAGGGCCCGAGTTCGAGTCTCGGTCCAGCACACTGTTTTAATCTGCCAGGAAGTTTCACTTACATTTATATTAGATGTAAACAAGTTCCTCATTTCAAAAATGCTTTACTTGGTGTTGCTTGTTTTCATCCTCTCTACTTCAGCCATTATCAGTTATTTAGATGCCCAAATAGCAAAACTCATCATTTCTTTATCTCTTTTTCATTAATATGAACACTGCTTGAATTCTCGACAAATTGGCATGTGCTATCATGCCTGATACGAGTTAATGTATGCAATTTCTGATACTGTTCAAGGGGCCACTTATCCTCTGTTTTCAATAGTCTGCAAGTCGAAACTGCGTAGTTATCTTCAGGATTGTAGTTTCAGCTCTGCAGACAATGTAATAATTGTTTCAGCTGCCATAAATAAAAAACTGTCAGTATTAATAATCTTCATTATTTGCACAAGCTTACTCCACATCCTTTTCAAAATCATGCAGGTTGCAATAGAAGTTCTAATCACCATACATAATCAGAATTTACCAAAAGCATGTGTGTTTATCTTCCCTGATTGATGGTGCAAAACATGGTCCAAAGTAAACATGAATTTTACATTTTAACCTCTTAATAGATGTTACTAATAATCATTCAAAATGAAATTAAAAATAAAACAGATTTATGGACCTTTAATGCAATATTTCTAATTCTTTGATATGATCAGTAACTACAAAATTATAATTTAGCTTTCTTGCTTGGAATGCACCAACTCCCAGGAGGCCAACAAGTGGCCACAGCAGTCTCACACTTGACACTGTGGCCTGGCCATGAAACATCCGTCACTATGTACTCAGCAGTCATGTCGACAGATCAATGAACTTTATTTCGACAATAGTAGTGAGAATGAGGACATTTTAAATTTCAATTAGACAATTGACATTTTTACTATGTGTAATTTATCTCAACACAACAAGCTTTCCAATGACCTATAAATTATCAAATGGTAATAACTACTTTTTTTATGAAAATTTTGAAGCTAAGTATTTTGTCATATTAAGTATCAATTGATATTTTTAATAGTCTGCTTGGTTTATCAGTTTTTTTTACATAATATTTGGGCATTCTCGAAGGAAATCCAGTATTAGCCACACTTCAAGATATCTTTACATATGAATGTGTCGCAAACATGGTTATAATTAGTTTGTCCGAAATGTTTTTCTTTTTTAATCTGTGAGAATATAAAACTGACAAAATTATACAAGTATAAATTCTAAGATAGTATTTCAATGTTTATTCATCTACAAGTGTTATTTGTTGATAATACTGCACAGGAAAACTTCTAGTATAGTAGATGACACATTGTAAACAATATTGCACTACCTGATACATGGCCTAATTTAGTACTTTAGTATCCTACACTGTATAAAACTTTATACAAAGCATTGCATCACTTGATTCAATGCCATTCCATTACTCTTTTTCACTTTTGATCCATTCTGTTGAACTGCTCTCAACGTCCTTTGCTGTCTGACAGGCTTATAATGTCATCATTAAGTTCTTATTTCTTCTCCCTTAACTTTTTGTTCCCTTTCCATATTTCTCCTTTGTTTGCTTTACTGCTTGCTCAATGTACAGATTGAAGGAAATAGGCTACAACCCTGTTACTCCCTTCTCAACCACTGCTTCCCTTTTGTGTCTTCACTAACTGCAATCTGGTTGTGTAAAAGTGGTGGATAGCCTTTCACTCCCTGTATTTTATACCTCTCACCTTGATAGTTTCGAAAAGTATTCCAGTCAACAGTTTCAAAACTTTCTCTGAAACTGGAAATGCTATGAACGTCAGTTTGCCTTTCTTCCACCCATATTATAGGATATGGGTTTGAGGTTCCTTGTGTGTTCCTGTTTCTCTCCAGAATTCAAGCTGTTCATCCCCTGAGGTCTGCTTCTACCAGTTTTTTTTTTATCTTCTGGAAATAATTCATATCAATATTTTGCAACCATTATTTATTAAACTAATAGTTTGCTAGTATTCACTCACCAGCACCTGTCTTTTCTGGAATTTAAATTACGTTCTTTCTATGACAGCCTTTCACCTGCCTCATTCCTTGCACACCAGGCAGAATCATTTTGTCTTCAAATTTTAACAGTTCAGCAATTCAGAGGGAGTATTGTGGAAGGGTGCATAGAGGAAGATTCAGCATTAGCTAGGATATATACACGAGTTCTCCAACTTCTCACATTCCTATCTTGTGCCTAAGAGAAGAAAATGGCTTATGACTAAAGATGCACTGTTGCTATCATGATTTGTGTGTCAACAGTGCACTTTGTTCATACAGCTGCCACCTACACTTATGTTCAATATTGGAGGTCTTGCTGCTTCTCTTCTTCTTCTTCTTCTTCACTATGCTATTGTAAGTTCTAAAGGTTGCCGAGTGGATGCTTAAGCAAAATGCTGTCAGGCAAATGTATTTGATTTTTGCTGTTAGGAGACTAGTGAGACACAGCAGTAGACGAAAGTTAAAAAAATGAAAGGAATATACTGTTTGCTTGAGTCTCTGCAGTACTTTTGGTGCTCTGAAGTTTGTTGTTACTACCTGCTGTACAAATAAATAAAAAAGAAATAAGAAAAAGCCTTCTGTGGATGATTAATAATATTAAAGGAGTTGTCAGTCATTGTTCCTAAAAAGACAGTGATACACTTGTCATCTAAATTGAGTCCCCAAATAAACAGATGTCCTGTCATTGGTTATAGGCTGCATAGCTAACGCAACTGGTGTCATTAAATCACTGGAAGTACACTTTACGTATCAGGGATCTTATTGTTATTCTAGCACTAATGAAACTAACACATGCTAAAGCATCAATGGTTTCTTTACTAATCACTGCACTAAAGATTTAACCCTGGTCATTCCTGCATCAGATTTTTCTGCACTGTCAGTTTTCTTCAGCCGGCCAGTCATTGTTGGTTGGAGGACACCAAACAGCAAGGTCATCGATCCCATCGGATTAGAGAAGTAGGTACTGCCAGCAAGAAACCAAATGTATGGTTCCGATACGTGGATGACACGTTTGTGTTGTGGAGACATGGTAGGGAGGAACTAAGCCGGTTCCACGAACATCTGAACAGTATAAACTCAAGAATTCAGTTTACAATGGAGGAGGAGGTAGACGGCAAACTACATTTCCTCAATGTGCTTGTGTTTAGAAACGAAAATGGTAGTTTGGGCCACTCAGTGTACCGCAAACCCACGCACACGGACCGTTATTTGCACCGGGATTCAAACCACCACCCACAACAGAAGCGGGGTGTTATCAAGACGTTAGCGGACAGAGCTAGAAATATTTGTGAACCTGAGTTGCTCGACGCTGAGATGGAACATCTCCACAATGCACTAACGAAGAACGGATATTCGTCCGCCAAAATAAAACCTGCGTTGAGGCAGCTACGCAGAAATCATACTGACGTACAGGCTACTGCAAAATCTAAGGTTTTCCTGCCGTTTGTTAAAAATGTAACGGAAAGAATAGGGAGGATCTTGATGAAGCGGAATATTACCGTAATTTACAAGCCCACCAGGAAGATACAGGAATACCTTAGGCCTGCCAAGGACGCTCGCAAACCATTGGAAAAATCTGGAGTGTATAGGATCCCATGCAGCTGTGGTGATGTTTATGTGGGTACCACCAAAAGAACTGTTTCTAAACGTTTGGAAGAGCACAAGGGAAATTGTAGAAGAGGAGAAACGGAACGATCAGCTGTTGCGGAGCATGCTTTCCAGCCAGGGAACCACAATATTCGTTTCAAGGAGACGCAAGTACTAGCGGCCATGAGCAGATACTATGAAAGGCTCTACAGGGAGGCAATCAAAATCGCTAAACACCCAAATAATTTCAACCGAAAGGAGGAGGGCGTCAAATTAAACGGTATATGGATGCCGGTGTTAAAGAAGATGTGTACCACTCGTCCACTACTGGGTGATGGCAACGGCGATCAACGGCGACGGACAGCGGCCAATTGCACTGATGTTTTCAAAACACGTGACATCACGCCGTGGCGCGGGGGCGCGCGGACACGGAATTTAGCGGCAGTCAGTAGTGAGCCAGTGTGTGTGTTGGACCTTCCATCAAGCTACGGACCCCCTTGAAGATGTCTCCCGCAGTCGGAGACGAAACGTTGGGAATCACCACAGAATTCATCAACCGAGCACGGCATAACAGCCCGGATAATTATAATGGACATGATATTTCCGGCCGTGAAAGTTTACATTTTAGGATTAGAGAAGGACAGGAAGGATGGGAAGGAAGTCTGCCATACCCTCTCAAAGGAACCATCTTGACATTTGCCTGAAGTGATTTAGGGAATTCAGAGAAAATCTAAATCAGAATGGCCTGACTCGGGTTTGAACCATCATCCTGCCAGTCATGACCAGCACCAATGTACAGTTGCTGCTATACATAACAAGATACAGATTTTTTTTCTACTTAAAATTTTTAGATGTTTGTCTAATTTTAATTATTTGATATAATGATATACTCGGATTGTTAAGTGCAACTTTTTTATGAATGTAGTTAATTTTTAATTCATTGATTTTTAAAAATCGTTCCTTTTCATTAAACATACTTACAAAATTATGAAGTTCCCAAATCCACATAGGAAAGGTAGTTCTTCCAGATGCACTGGAACACTTTGGTACAACTCTAGTATCATATCTCTTTAACAGAACCCAGTTTCATCATTCATATTTGTTTCTTAGATAGTGGCCTGATCAAATTAATCTTGTAGACCCAAAGGTCCATTAACATTTGAAAATTCAATACTTCATGGAATAATCTAGGTACAGAGAGAAAAATTCACACATGCTTGAAATGACATGGGGTTCTCTTGAAGGGAAAAAATTCACAAAATAAGTCATAGATGGTGCTTCATTACTGTCAAATAAAAGTTAGAAATATATAACCTAAAAATGAAATTACGCCAGTTATCCTGTCTTAAATATTTGCAGCCAACAGCGTGTATCAGGCCTACAGTCATTAATTAAAATTGAAAGTCCCAAAAAGTAACATTAAAGTAGGTATCTGTTTTAAAATTTTGCAAAAAACAGTAATGCAAAAATAATGATTTTAGTGTAATAACGTGACATTGTCAATTTTTTCAAGATATTGCTAAAGTTGTAATTTTCAAGATAAGAATGTTATAAATCTGAGAAACAACATAGTTATTGAATGCTGAAATTGCATTTTGTCTTCCAGTCACCTCAAGACTGAGGAGGTTCATGTAGGTTAGAATATTAAAATAATAGTTCTTTTCACGTGCAACAAACTTTGATGTGATGACAAAAACAGCACTGAATTTGGCCAAAGCAAAATGATTTTTTTTTTTCTTGTCCCTAATAATGACATATGGTTTTCATAATATTACGGGGTTTACTAGTAGTATTTTTAAAAAAGGATAAGTGATGATTGTGGGGCAAAAGATTAATTAGATGACTCTGATGGTAACTATGCAGTAGCAGATACAGCAAAACAAACACCAAAAATGAAAATAAATTACAGAAGGAAAGCACAGAGAGAGAGAGAGAGAGAGAGAGAGAGAGAGAGAGAGAGAGAGAGAGAACCTTATTGTGGAGAAACTTATAAAACAAGAAGAGGGACAGTGGTTGCAGAAAAATTGTTCAGTAAAATTGCAACAGCAGAAACAAATGTTTTTCTAACATTTCGGAGAAAGCACAAAAATACGCATTCAATCTTTTATGGCAGTAGGGCCTTTCTCTGTTCAAAATACATTGTTATGTGACCTATTAAAATGGGCAACACCATATTGTCATCACTCAACATCAACAAAAATAAACATTTCTACCAGTTTTGTTGAACATGTCGGAACAAGAATTCCCTCTGCAAAACACTGTCTTGTACAGTGATACCTATAAGAGGGATTGAAAGATAGCCATGACAACGAAACTAGTTTTAAGTTAAAGTAACAGCATTGAACTAATCAGAAGTTTGTGAACAGAGGCCATTTTTATCTCTACCATGATTTAATTAGCCTCAATAGAAAACTGCAGCAAGACAACATACTGTCCTAATGATTGGTACAATATTATTACTAGGTCAAGGAAAACTTCCAGTCACATCACTGTAATAACAAACAATTTCTTGTCTGCAAAAGGTTTGTTAAAGTCAGTAACAGAAAGGAAGTCTCACATTGGAAAAATCCTGCATGATGGCTAAAGGGGCAGTGGATTCAGTAACATTCAGTGTCTTATTTGACGAAGCCCATTTAACAGACATAAAATTTTCCAAGTTGGACTTCACACCGGGATCTAAAAGGACACCCACTTACTGTGACTAACATTCCTCAAGGAATGCTGTACACAGGACCACAGGCTGTTACAGAAGCGAAGGACAAGGAAGAGCTTTTGTCCTTCGTCATACCTGTTGCTCAACATTACTTTCACTGTCTTCCTTCTTCTGACTATGCTGAAGATATTTGGCCACTGAATGGAGATGACAATACTGATGATGATTACAAAAGATCATGTAAAATTATGTGATAACGGTGTTGTTGACTGCCCTGTATATTTTTTTAGTCAATAAAACCCTTTACCTGTTTATATCAGGTCTATAATTAGATGAAATTTATTAAAATTGTTTATTATTTGAAAGAACTTATTTTTATAGCCATCTCCTGTACACAAACTTTATTCATCACTGGTTTTGGCACCCATCACTGGAAGTTTAAACAACAACATAAAAACCACAGTATTTACAAAGCTGTACAGCAAATGGATCAAAAATGCATACTTCTCATACAAGACTCATTTGCATACCAAAAACAGTGTCTCACAGTGGTTTGTAGAAACGTACATCATTTAGCATATGTCAAATCACACAGACAGGTTAATCAGGGGAGGCCATTCCAGCAACAATGCTCGCTATTGGCTGGTGGCCCCTGACGTCACAGTGAGGCTGAATAGTGCAGTGCATTAGTATGATTATACAGCAAATGAGCTACGCTACAGGTGCTCTGGTGTTTTATTCATTTATTTCACTTTCAGTTTGGTTCCGTACACAGGTGGACAAATTACAACAAGTGGCATGGCAGATGAATTTCACATTATGACTGAATAAGTGATAATTAAGCTGAAAATAACATTCATATGATGACAAAGCATGTATTAACATAGTGTGTTCCAGATTTCTATTGCTGTTTACCAGATGAAGATGCAATCCATAGCTGCTTCCTCCTCCTGGCACATTTCTTCATGGTTTACAACTTTGCTTACTGATTCAGATGCCTAATCCTTATAAATGTTCTTGTTCTTACATAAAGTGGAATAACTGTCATGAACCTTGGGAAACTTTTGCTTCAATATAAAGCACAGAGACCATATTACCAATATATGGTAAATCGGAAGTTGTTTTAAAGGCCTCTTCCTCTTCTTTGTTCTGTCTGCAGTGCTCTCCCCTGGTCTGCAGCTCTCTCTCCATTACCATATACTGGTAATATTTCAGCGCAAATAAGCAGAATACTAAGAAAATATAAAGTGAAATTAATCTTTCACCCTCCTGCAAAAATTTCGGCACTGTTGGCATCTGTCAAAGACGACCTAGAGCTGCGCAAGGCAGGTGTTTACAGAATTCTGTGTGAATGTGGCAAATCTTACATAGGGCAAATTATGCGTACTGTGCACTATCGCATCTTAGAACATCAGCGGCATACTCGCCTTCTTCAGCCGAACACTGTATTTACACTGGTCATGCCATGAATTACAACGAGACAAAAATTGTCGCCCATGTATCTAACTTTTGGAGTTCTGTTATTAATGAAGCCATGGAAATAGGGCTGTCTGACAATGAGAGTCTTATTAATCATGACGACGGTTTCCAACTGAATTCGGCATGGAATCCAATTGTCGAAAAACTTCGTGTCCTCTGTAGCTGGCGTAGTTCTGTGATGGAACCGCAGGAAGAAAATCGAATTGATATTGATGCGGTGAGTTTTCACCAGGGAGGGCGCGCGGCACAGCAGAATCAGATGCACTCGAGTAGCGCATGCGCAACGCCAAGTGAATCCACCACACATGGGCCGGAGGGGTCTTAAATACCAGAGCTCAGGGAGTTTTCGCCAGTATCACCTGAAGATGGCCAGAAGACTCTGCACCAAAATATTGTGGCAGGAAGTTGCAAACATCCGGCAGTTTGCCCAAAATTTTGTGGAGGCATCCAATAGTTTGTTGGTAGGTTTGTGGAGCTATGTGGCATTAAAGATATACACACAGGTCATGTAATTCCATAGGATTTACATCAGGCAAATTTGGTCACTGAGACATCAACGTGAGTTCACTATAATGCTCCTCAAACCACTGTAGCATGGTTCTGGCTCCGAGACACACACAATTGTACTACTGAAAGAGAACATCACCACTGGGGAAGACATTAAGCATGAAGGGATGCAGGTGCTTTGTAGCTGTCAGTTTCCCCATTTGCAGCCCATATCTTCACTACGGTGTTCTCCCATCAGTATCTGCTCCACTTACATATTTTTGTTACTGCGTCACGGGCCCATAATGCCACCAAGCAACATCCACTCTTGTTGTGGGCAGTGGCCACACCATTTTGGCTTATCAGTGTACGTTGCCCCACGCTACATTCAAGTTACCTGTGAAAATACCATGATAATCTGAGCAGTAGTTTTGGAGGTTAGCACATTCAAACAGACAGACAACAATATTACAGTATTGTTATTTGTATAGGTAATATGGATTTATTTAGTGACATACCAGAGGGTGAAAAATTAAAATTAATTGCAAAAGAAACCACCTCAAGCATTTTATATATTAAACCCTTACTGTGCTTCAATAGCCAACAGAAAGGAGGTTGAGAGAGAATTACAGGAACTTGCAAGTCAGGGCAACACTGATTAAAGTAGTAGCATTTTAGTAATCCATTGGTTGTGCCAATACAGATGGTGGCATACCCTTGGTTTTGAATTCTAGACAATTCAATCTATTTCTGACTCAAGAAATTCTTCATTTAGAAAATATTTATGAATATCATCACAAATTTCAATGTGTGAAACCAGGTCAAGACTGGATTTAACTGCTGGCTTTTACCAAGACCTATAGCTCCCAATTCTAGAAAATACAATACTTTTTATATGGGGTTGGTTGGCTGGTTGCTGGAGTTAAAGGGACCAAACTGTGACGTCATCAGTCCCTTCATCCTACGTGTATCGAACCACAAATAATCTCCCGAAAAAGGAGAAAAAAAGGCAAATCTTTGGAAGCCAAATTGTAAGTGAGATACAGTAGAACAGAGAGAAGATCAAGGGAAGTAGGAGGGAGTAGAGAAAGAGTGTAAGGTGGGCGAGCCACACTGCCTGGAATGCAGTTGGAGGTCCCCAGAGCATGGTATGTTGTGGAAGATGCATGCTCTGCATCCCACCAGCACCACCTAACTGTCCATTACCCCAAGAAAATGGGCATCATATACAAGACTGTAAAATTTAAAGAAAGATAAAACACTAAAAATGATAAACATAAAATAACAAGGAGAATAAAAGGGTGGGAAGGGTAGGGGCTAGGCCAGACCACTGAGCAAGGATCACAATGGGACGCCTAGGTCAGAGCAGGTGAGAGGTGCCTTCCAACCCTTCAGGCAGTCAATGAGGCCAAAGGGCCCCACCTCGAACAGACGTGTAGAAACCACCTTTGCAGGTGAAATGTAAAACCAGGTCAGCCGCTTTGGTATTGTCTGTTAGCACCAGAGATAGTGTATCAAGAAGGTTAAAAAATCACATCCAAGCGGCCATAGTCAGGTAGTCACAACATCGGCAGTAAGATGGGCCCTAATGTCGGAGACTGAGGCTGTTGGTCAGCCACATTTGGTCAATGTGCAACTGACAAAGGAAATTAAGATTCCTAGCAAAAAGTGCGAAGGGAAGACTGCCATGTGGTTGGGATCTCCTTTATTGCTCTCAGTTTGTTAGGGGCAAACCATTCTGAGCTCCAGAAAAACAACAATTGATGGTGTAGGGTCGACCAAATATCCAGTTCTGGGAACCCCATTTCCAAAATTGGCATCCTGGTAGCTAACTTTGCCAAATGGTCAGCATGTTCATGCCCTGATACCCCCAAATATCTAGCACTCCAAACAGATGACTGGCTGTCCAGCTTGAAGGCGGTCAGAAAGAAGATCCTGGATAGTTTTAACTAATGAGTGGTCTATAGCCTGAAGACTACTCAGATGGTTGCTTCAGTTTAGAAGCATCTTGCCAGTACAAGAACCAGCAAGGCTAAGGGCTCCTCTGATGGCCACCAATTCAGTAGTGAAGACACTGCATCCATTCGGCAAGAAGTGTAGTTCACTGCACCTTGCATTAAAAAAAGTTCAGCCATCAACTGCTGAGCAATCTATGTATACCACTTCTGAACCTAGAAATCCATCTTATAGAGTGGCCTTCGGATCACATGAGCTGTGTCTACTTTCCCCTGCAGCTGGGTATCCAGGCACCCACAACTACTGTGGTGCTGGCCAATCCACGCAAAACGTATCCCACAGTACAAAGGAAGTGAAATTTTATGTCATCCAATTTGCCTTTACATAAATGAAACATAGCTACAGCCCTTTCTGTAGTTAGTTTTTCAGTGAAACTTTTAGTTTTCACATAAAAAAATAAAAACCATTGTTTTGGGATTGCATATGTTCTCTGCTGTGCAGTCTCTCTCATTCAATTTGAAGAAACTATTTTGTATTAAAAATATTAATTTTTCCACATATTATAGTCACACATTGAAGTTTGATAATGAACTTTTTACCTTTTCACTTTGGCTGGTAATTATTGTGACACTTCGAAGTAAAGGACAACATCACACATATTTTGATAAGTTTGCATTGAAAAAAGTAGTCACTGGCTAGATTACGTTTGGTGGGTTTTAGGACATAAGTTGCTGGGTATGAAATGTAGCTACCATATTGAAATTGTTTTTAATGGTGCAAGGAGTGTCATGTCTGTTTCCATTCTCAAGAAAATACGTGAGATATAATGGAGATTCTCCGCAACAAGGTTGGCAGCTACATACTAAATGCCCGGCCATTGCTGCCCGCTATGGCCTGCTGTGCAGAGTGTGAAGTTGCCTTGTGTTTCTGTGCTTTGTATGCTGCCATGACAAAACACCATGGCATCAACTGAATCTTTCAGTGATAAATCGAGTCAGATCCGTGGTCAGGATACACATACACACTACTGGAGCTTACACAACCGCTCTCTGATAAGAGGCGACAGAGAGCAGAGATACTGTAGTCTAACAGCAACCGAGGCCCCAGGTCTGGGTCTCTGTTGGGGGAGATGGACCTCACTACTAAGAAAAAGGACATGATAGTTTGGATGCTTAGGGGAGATGCGAATATGTATAGCATAACACCTGATTTATAGTGGAGGGACCCCAGCCTCTGCGAGTAGGGCTACCTAAAAGGCTCCTGTTGCAAGCTGGACCCCACAGTGGTGTAATCAGGTCCAGTAACCACAATGGTGAGGGTGAAGCTGAACAATATGCCAGACTTTCATAATCAAGATGGGACAGGATCAGGGCTTTGTAAAGCTGCTGAAGGGTAGTGCAGTCTTCACCACAGCTTTTGTTACTGAGGCAGCGAAGATGGGGAAGACATGCCCGCCAGACTTCGTACACCATAAAGCGATAAGTCTGCACCACACTGGGTAGTTGGTTGTCAAGGTAAAGTTATGGTTGTGGACGAACGGTCCGACAGTGACAGAAGTACATGATGCAAGTGTCGGCAGCAGAAAACTGAAAGCCATAGGTGCAGGCGCATGACTGGACTGCTTCCTGCAGTCTGTTCAGCACACCTCACTAGAGGAGCCACAGTAAAAGCAAAAATTGTAGACCCCATTCTCTTAGATATGGAGGGTACTGTGGGAAGCACCAAATTAAACACAAAGTGCAGTGCGACAAAAAGTTCTGGACAAAAAACTAAAGTGAGCCTTGAGGCTCCACTCACTTATGGCAGTGAGGATGTGTCACCATTTGATGTAATGTGACTTCTGTAGGTTCATGAAGACACAAATAAGGTGCAGACGTTGGCCAAAAGCTGTCTGGATGGCAGACTCCAGGCAAACTAAATTGGTGGGTTGGTTTGTGGGGTTGAAGGGACCAGACTGCAAAGGTCATCGGTCCCTTTTTTCACAAAATTAAAGCAGCTGTCAGAAGGACAAAAGATTCTTTTAACGAATCTCAAAGCAATATTTTATCTGTAGATTCTAAAAATAACCCCATAAAACTTGGTCGTACGTAAAATCTATGAACGATACAAATAATTCAATATCTTCTCTTGCTGACAGTACAGGTAATGTAACTGATGATGATAAACAGAAGGCTGAAATTCTAAACCTAGCTTTCAAAAACTCGTTTACGGTAGAAAACTGCAGCACCATTCCCCCTTTCAATTATCGAACAAACGAAAGGATGGCTGATACAGTGTTTAGTGTATCTGGGTGTAAAACAATTAAGATCCTTAAGTGCCAGGAAGGCATCTGGCCCAGACGGTATCCCCGTAAGATTATATGTTGACTATGCTACAAATATAGCACCATTCTTATCCATCATCTATCAGAGATCATTGGAACAGTGGAAAGTTCCACTGGGGTGGAAGAGGTCCAGGTCATAGCAATCTATAAAAAGGAAAGAAAATCGGATGCACATAATTACCGGCCAATTTCACTGACAACGATTTGTTGTAGAATCATGGAACATATTTTGTGTTCAGACATAATGACCTTTCTAGACTCTGAGAAGCTCATCTGCAGAAAGCAGCACAGTTTTAGGAAACAGAGGTCATGCGAGACACAGCTGGCCCTCTTTGTGCATGATATACAACAGGCTCTAGATACTGGGTCCCAGATTGATGCCATATTTCTCAACTTTCGAAAGGCATTCGACTCAGTTTCGCACTGTCACTTGCTCCAAAAAGTGTGCGTTTACTGTCTATCTGATGACATATGCAGTTAGATAGAAAGTTTTCTAACAGACAGGGAGCAGTATGTCGTCCTGAACAGGGTGACTTCAACAGAAACAAGTGTAACTTCAGGTGTGCCCCACGGCAGCTTAATAGGTCCGCTGCTTTTTACAATTTACATAAACGATCTGATTGATGGTACTGACAGCGGCATTATGCTGTTTGCCGATGATGCTGTAGTCTACAGGAAAGTAGTATCACACGAAAGTTGTGAACAAATCAATGAGGATTTGCAGAAAATAAATGTGTGGTGTAATGACTGGCAGTTATCTCTGAATATTAGTAAGTGTAACCTACTGCATATAACAAGGCAAAAATCCTCATTAATGTACGAGTACAAAATAAATGCCCAGTCTTTGGAAGTGGTAACATTCATCAAGTATCTGGGTGTGACTATTTGAAATGATCTCAAATTGAATGATCAGATTAAGGCAAACTCTAGATTGCGGTTTATTGGTAGAATCCTGAAGTGCTGCAGTCCTTAAACAAAGGAAATAGCTTACAATACGTTAGTTCGTCCAGTTTTAGAGTATTGTTCGTCTGTATGGGACCCTTCCCAGTTGGGTCTGATTCAAGAGACTGGGAAGGTCCAAAGAAGAGCGGCAAGATTCGTGACTGGTACATTTAGCCATCGCGAGAGCGTTACAAATCTCATAGAAAGTTTGAAGTGGGATACACTTGCAGATAGACGGCACGCTAAACGGAAGGGGCTGTTTACTAAATTCCGAAATCCGATCTTCACCGAGGATGTAGAGCATATAATATTACCACCAACTTTCAAATCGTGCTAGCTTGGTGGCTAGCAGAGTATATGTGTAGATGTAGATGTAGACCATGAAACACCCACAGGGAATAAAAAGCAACGTAGATGACAAGGGATGACACAGAACATGAAAGACACAGACAAATACCAGTAATAAAGGAATTAAAAGCACACAGAGTTTTACAGTGGTTGGCCGACCATGGAAACAAATAAAAGGAAAAGCCAACTACCAAGAGACACACTAAAAACCCTAATCTAAAACTGTAGGCCAAAGGCCAGATGCAACACACAAAAGAGACAAACCCTCAGATTGGCAATAAAAGCCCCCTGCTTGAATAAAACTCAAAACTAAGCCTGCCATGGCAGCGTCATCCATTAAAAGAGCAGGGAGTGTATCAGGCAGCGCAAATGTCTGTCTCAGCGCAGTTAAAAGTGGACAGTCCAACGAGATGTGGACCACTGACAACGCTGATCCACAGCGACAGAGAGGTGGGGTCTCGCAGCGCAATAAATGACCGTGCGTCAGCCAGGTGTGGCCAATGTGTAGCCGGCAGAGAACAACTGAGTCCTTGCGAGAGGCTCGCATGGAGGAGCACCACACTTCTGTAGTCTCCTTGATGACACAAAGCTTGTTGGGTGAAGGCAGGGTGCGTCATTTATCACCTCAGGTACAAGGGCTTTCTGCCGCAATACTGACTGGAGATCACATTGCTAAAGGCCTATCTCCACGGCCAGTTCACTGATAGCCTGTTTGGCTAGCCTGTCAACACGTTCATTACTTGGGATGCCGACATGACCCGGGGTCCACACAAAAACCACGGAGCGCCGCAATGGGCAAGAGTGGATGGACTCCTGGACAACCATCACCAGACGAGAGTGAGGGAAACACTGGTCGACAGCTCGTAAACTGCTCAGGGAGTCACTACAGATGACGAAGGATTCACCTGAGCAGGAGCGGATATACTCTAGGGTGCGAGAGATGGCTACAAGCTCTGAAGTGAAACACTGCAGCTATCCAGCAATGAGCATTGTTCACATTGAACCCCAAGAGTAGAAGCATAACCATCTCTATCAGCAACCACCGAACTTTCAGTGTATACTACAGCAGAGCCGTGAAACGCGGCAAGGATGGAAAGAGAGCGTCGGCGGAGGGCCTCAGGAGGGACTGAGGCTTTCGGGCCTCATGCCAAATCCAGCTGAAGGCATGGGCAGGGCGCAATATAATAGGGGTATATGGATATAGGCCCGGAAAAGAGGTGGGAGAGGGAAAAACTCAAGCCCAGAGAGAAGAGACCAGATGCGAACCGCAATCATACAACCTGAATGGGGCTGCCGTTTCGGAAGATGGACGACCGAGTTTGGGAACAGGAGATGGTAATTTGGATGCCCAGGCAAGCTACAAACATGTGCAGCATAAGCAACCAGTAGTCGGTGGCACCGGATCCGCAAAGGAGCGACACCAGCCTCCTCAAGTAGGTTGTTTACAGGGCTGGTGCAGAAAGCTCCAGTTGGGTGTTGGATCCCACAGTGAAGTATGGGGTCAAGCAACCGCAATGAGGAAGGCAATGCCGAACCATAACCCAGGCTCCCATAATCGAGACGGGACTGAATCAACGCCTCATAAGTCTTAGAAGGGTAGACTGATTGGCACCCCAGCTGGTGTGACACAAGCAACGAAGAGTGTTAAGATGCTGCCAGCATTTTTGTTTAAGCTGCCGAATATGAAGGAGCCAAGTCAACCAGGTATCAAAAAGCAATCCCTAACACCAATGCACTTCCACCACAGCAAGAGGTTCACCATTAAGGTAAAGCTGTGGCTCAGGGTGAACAGTGCGATGCCAGCAGAAATGCATGGC
Source organism: Schistocerca cancellata (assembly GCF_023864275.1). Classification (NCBI taxonomy): domain Eukaryota; kingdom Metazoa; phylum Arthropoda; class Insecta; order Orthoptera; family Acrididae; genus Schistocerca; species Schistocerca cancellata. The sequence goes on along the minus strand of NC_064629.1, from coordinate 143,804,647 downwards.
GCAAGTCTTGGCGGCCGAAAACAGGAAGCCGCACATTATGGCCCAAGACTGCACCTTGCGGATAGCGCCCTGCAGCTGTCATTCAGCAACTGCAATTCCAGTGGAGCTGTAGTACAGGCAAAAGCTGTCAGCATACAAAGTAGCTGATTCGGAATGGCACGCATGGAATGGAGACTCCGACATTCCAACCGCTCTTTCAGGGAGCGGAAGGCCAGCGGGTAATTCATAGAAGCGGAACTCTGAGCGTAATGCGCTGCTAAGAGTTCTGCAATCGTGTCAGATGCAGTACACACTGCTCCATTCAGGGAAAGCCCAGGTATGCTGACGGGGGTCTGATAGCCATAGTGTTGCCTAATCCTGGTCCAAACCTGCGATGGAGAGGTATGGATGCCAATGTTGGAGACATACCTTTCACAGCACTCCTGCTTCCGTCGGCTTATAAGGCATTGGGCTTGGGCACGGAGCTGCTTAAAGGCAATGAGGTGTTCCAGTGATGGGTGCTGCTTATGACATTGGAGGGCCTGCCTGTGATCTCTAATCGCCTCAGCGATCTCTGGTGACCACCAAGGCACAGTCCTCCACTGAGGGGACCTGGAAGAACAAGAAATTGCAGATTCCGCTGCAGAAATGATGCTGCTGGTTATAGCGTGAACCACCACATCAATGGCGTCATGAGAAGGAGGCTGAATAGTGGCAATGGAGGTGAACAAGTCCCAGTCAGCCTTATTCAAGGCCCATCTGGAGAGGCGCCCAAAAGAGCGGCACTGTGGCAGTGACAAAGATCGGAAAGTGGTCACTACTGCACAAGTCGTCATGCACTCTCCATTGGACAGATGGTAGAAGGCCAGAAAGGTCGATGGCTGAGTATGTGACAAGCACTCACTAAAATGTGTGGAGGCACCAGTATTTAAGAGGGAATGGTCGAGCTGTGCCAACACTTGCTCAACGACAGTGCCTTGGCCTGTTGCCACCAATCCACCCCACAAAGGGTTATAGGCATTTAAGTTGTCCAGTAACAGAAAAGGTGGTGGCAGTTGGGTTATCCGCGCGGCCAATACATGCTGTGGGACATCACCATCCAGAGGAAGGTAGGTACTGCAGACAGTAACAGCCTGAGGCATCCACATCCTAACAGTGACAGCCTCTAAAGGTGTTAGAAAGAGGTACACATTCGCTGTAAAGAGAGTTAAGGACGAAGATGCAGATTCCACCAGATATCCTCATACAAGCTGCCTGATTCTTATAACAACCCCGATAGCCACGGAGGACTGGGGTTTGCATCACCGAACACCAAGTTTCCTGGAGAGCAATGCAGAAGAAAGGGTGAAGGCTGGTAAGTTGTCGGAGCTCAGCAAGGTGGTGGAAAAAACCGCTGCAATTCCACTGGAGTATATATGATCGTGAGGCTGGGAAGGCACTGAACATTCAATGAGGTGAATTATGCCTCAGGGTCACCTGCTGCCACCGACGAGTTGATATCCATTGTGTCTGAGGGTCCGGCGAGATCCAGGTCCTCAGCAGACACAAAGCTTATAGGGGTGGATGCCACCCCAAGTTCCTTGCTCTTAGGGGTCTTCTTCTTGGACTTTTCTCGCTGCTCCTTTGGTGTCTCTGGCTGGGAGGGCTTCACTGATTTAGTCTCCTGGACTGAGAAGGATCGTGAAGCCCTACGACCAGCTGCTTTGGGGTACTTCCGCCACTGGTGGGCGTCAACTTTACCACTAGTGGAAACTTGGGAAGGGAGGGGCCCCCCCAGGGACCCCTTCCGAGTGAGAGGAGCTGAAGAAGTTGGGCGCTTCTCCGGCTTAGAACTGGGGACGGACATCCCTTATGGTTGGGGGGGGATTGCTCCCAAAGTAGGTGGTGCAGGAGCAACAGGGAGGGAATTGCCTCCTACCATCAAGAGGGCAGGTGTAGTCTTCCGGCTCTGACAGGTGACTGGGGTAGGTGCAGCAGATGGGGCTATAACAGTTGTAGCAGTGGTGTAAGAGGTGGTCATACGAACAGGATGGAGGCGTTCAAACTTCTGCTTAGCCTCAGTGTAAGACAGTCAGTCCAGGGTCTTATATTCCATGATTTTCCTCCCTTTCTGTAAAATCCTGCAGTCCGGGGAGGAAGGTGAATGATGCTCTCCGCAGTTGACACAGATGGGAGGTGGGGCACAAGAAGTATTGGGATGTGATGGGCATCCGCAATTTCAACATGTGAGGCTGGAAGTACAGCAGTAAGACATATGGTCGAACTTCCAGCACTTAAAGCACCGCGTCTGGGGAGGGATATAGGGCTTGACATTACAGCGGCAGACCATCACCTCGACCTTCTCAGGCAATGTATCACCCTCGAAGGGCAAGTTGAAGGCAACCAGAGCATCCCTCGGACCCCAATGAACGCGCCGGACAAAATGAACACCTCACCGCTCTAAATTGGCATGCAGCTCGTTATCAGACTGCAAAAGAAGGTCCCTGTGGAATATAATATGCTGGACCATATTTAAGGTCTTATGGGGTGTGATGGTAACAGAAACATCACCCAACTTGTCCCAAGCGAGTAATGCCGATGACTGGGCTGAGGATGCTGTTTTTATCAAAACTGACCCAGAGCACATTCTGTACAAGCCCTCCACCTCCCCAAACTTGTCCTCTAAATGCTCCACAAAGAACTGAGGCTTCATCGTCATTAAAGACTCCCCATCAGCTCTTGCACACACTAGGTAGCGGGGCGAAAAAGCTTCGCTGCCATCCTTAGCCTTTCGTTCCTCCCATGGTGTGGCCAGGGAGGGGAAAAATTTGGGGTCATACTTCAGACCACTGAATTGAGCCCTGGAACGCTTAGAGACTGCTGGTGGTTGGCCACCAGCAAGAGATGATGTACCATGCTTCATTGCATGTCATCCACCCTGATGCCATCCACTCTTACCAAGGGCCCTTCCCACGGGCACCACACAGCCTCAGCAAGGGCCACCTGGCAGGATGGCCATTGCTGGGAGTCCCAATGCCACAGGGTGACGCGCATCTACTCCTTGGCATATGTGGGGAGTTAAGGGCACAGGCATCAGCAGAGCAATCGCTGTGTTGTCAGAGGGCTACAACCAACAGGGTACATGGCGGCCCCACCACAACGGACTGGCTACCATGCTCGATATCATGTGGAAAGAAGTCCATGACATCGTCGGTGCAGAAAGCGACACCCAGGAATGTATCCTCGCCAGATAGACGGAGAATGAGTGGGACTACACAACAAGAAAGTGGGTTAAAGATCTGAATGCACGATGGACACAATGCACAATTTACGGCACCCTTCTCCAATTTTGAAATATGGAGGTCAAACCCTACAGGGGACCATCACATAATGACAGAAACATGTGAGACTCCTTTCAGTCGCCTCTTACAACAGGCAAGAATACCTTGGGCCTATTCTTACCCCCAGACCCGCATGGGGACAAACCAAATTATTAGCAGTCGAACAGCCCTGCAAAAACTGTCCTTGGCTGGAGCAAGAAGGCCCCGAGACTCAAGGAGCCAAGACAGCCACTGGCTCACCATGTGTTCGAGCAACTTGGTGAGACTAATTGGGCAATAGCTGTCCATCACTAGGGGGTGCATACCTGGATTCAATGCCGGGCTGATTATGCTCCTCTCTCACCACTGAGAGAAAGCTCACCCTTACTAGAGATATGATTAAAGATGGTAAGGAGATGGCAGTGGCAATCCACTGATAGATGTTTGAGCATTTGGTCTCATCACCATAACCTGCAAAGGAGGAATATGTGGTGCAATTGTTGAAATGTACAATTCCCAGCATTCTTGCTGCCATTGCTTTATTAGGTGGTGGACCACGGTACACAGTCGTTTAAAGACAATGAGATGCTCAAGCGATGAACACTGCTTATGTTGTTGGAAAGCATGCCTACGATACCGAATGGTTTTGGCGATTTCAGAGGTCCACCAGGGTACTACAGTCTGACAAGAGGATCCCAAAGCATAAGACATCACTAAGTCAGCTGCCGATATAATGGCTGCTGCTGCATTCTGGACAGCCTCATCAATGCCTCCATGTAGCAGCAAGCTCAGAATGACAACAGAGATTAAAGCATTGTGGAGAGACCATCTAGGTGGGTACCCAGGGTAGTGACACTGAGGAAGACTGGGAAGTGGTCGCTGCCACATAGATAAGTTTTGATGTCCTTACCATGGTCAGTGATCATGGTCCCACACCATAAGGAGTTATGGGCATCAATGTTGCCCAAGATTAGGAAATACAGGGGGAGCTGAGAAACCAATGCAGACAATGCATTTTAATGCACTCCACCATCGGGAAGGAGATAAACATTACAGAAGGTAAAATCCTGAAATGACATTGCCTGAATAGTCACAGCCTAGAAAGTTGTGTCAAGAGGCCCAAGTTTGTTATATACCCAGTTCAGACGTATGTGCAAACTCCACCTGACACACTGTCATAACCAGTACAATTCTTAAAATATCCCTGGTGACCACAAAGGGCAATGCAGAAAGCAGGCAAGTAGCGTAAGTCATGTCATAGCTCAGCAAGGTGATGGAAAAAAAAACCACTACAATTCCATGGGAGAATTGTTCTGTCATTATACTGTGATGGCATGAAGGGACCAAGGAAGCAGGTTATGTCACAGGGTCACCTGCTGCCACTGGTTGAAAGAGTACGGTATCAAGACATGCAGGTTCTGAGATATGTAATGTGGAGCGAATGGGAGCCTCGGGGGCCACTGGGTTGGTTGGTTTTGGGGTTTGCTGGGGGCTAAACATCGAGGCCATTAGTTCCCTGTTCCAAACAGACATACTTGTGAAAGGCCTATACAGTAAAAGTGTAACCTCTGCACCCAGAGGGAGGGAACACCAAGGGGTACAGAGCTAAAATGAACACTGCCATAACACAAAATAGAGGACACATAAAAGGAGCAGAGCAAACAGTTGACTAGAGTAAAACAGACTACAGTGGTTGATGGATCGGGTAGAAGGTCAACCACTCAACTACAAACAAAGAACCTCCAGCTGGAAAGCATTGATAGAGGTACCAACACAACTTGTTACCATAAAAGACACTATTCTGGTATCCACATCACAATTAAAAGTCGCTGGAGTGGGTGTAGCCCGAGAGATCTTGTGAGAGCACCCACACTAGAGTGAGTGATAAAACCCAGCTGCACGGATAAAACATAAAACTGAGTCAGCTATAGAGACATCACCACCTAGAATTAAAGGAAGTGCAGCTGGTAAATTAAAGGACTGCCGCAAGGGGGCTAAAATGGGGCACTCCATCAGAAAATGGACCACTGTCAGCCCTGCATCACAGCGACACTTGGGCAGGTTCTCATAGCGAAGGAGATAGCTGTGGGTCAACCGCGTATGTCCAATTCGGAGATGGCAGAGAACAACTGAGTCCTCATGTGTGCTCCTCAAGGATGAGTTCCATACGGCCGTGGACGACTTTACCACGCGGAGCTTATTTGGCGTGTTCAAGACAGACCATTCAAAGCTCCAGACATCGCGGACCTTGCGATGTAGAGCTGACCGGAGGTCTCTTTCCGTGAGACCAAGCTCCAGGGGTGGCGAAGTGGTGGCCTGCTTGGCCAACCGATCAACACGTTCATTTCCTGGAATGCCGATGGAGGGCCACCGGGACCCCTGCTGCAGCCACAGAAGCTGAACATGGGGGATCCATAGGCATGGGGGTCACTAGAATTTCCTTTGTCTTTGAATACTTCTTTTCGTCTTTGTTTCCTTTAAGTGGTTTGGATGACTGTGAGGACTTCCTCGAATTAGTTCCAGGTACCGAAGAAAATCATGACGCCTTACGACTAGCAGCCTATGGCTCCTTCAGCCACTGCCTGGTATCCGGTTTCTTTAGTTTTATTTTGATTTAGGGCACAAAAACAACTGGGGTTCAGACACACAAAGTCAAAACTATAGAACACAAAGACAGAGAGGAGTTAAAAAACGACTATATTTCAGTCCCAATTGACAGAAGAGAAGACAGTAAAAAACAGGGATGTGGCGAAAGGGCTACAAAAGACAGTGTACAGAAACGGAGGTTCAAGACTAAAAATTAAATGGTCTTTGCCCTATTGCTTTGGCAGATGAAAAGTAAATCTGTGTTGACAGCCCGTGTGTCATTTGCTAAAATGGCCGATAATTCAGACGGCAAACCCAAGTGGGAATGTAAGTGGTTAGAAAATGGGCATTCTGTCAGGAAGTGGCGGAAAGTTAAAACTTGGGTGCAATGTGTACAAAGTGGTGGGGTAGCCCTACTTTTCAAATGTCGATGGCTAAAAAGGCAGTGCCCAGAACACAACCTAGTTAAAATGACCCCTTCACATCGGGAGGACCAAAAGGAGGTCATCCAAGCCCATGGAAGAGGCTTAATAAGCCAGAGCTTATGCCCGTGAAGGAAGGACCAGTGGCGATGCCAAAGGGACACCACCACCTGACAGATCCCAGAGATCATCGTGGGGAATATAGGAACGAGTGGGCTGAGGTAAGAGGATTGCAGCCTTGGTAGCAGCCTTGTTTCCTGGCAAACCGACATGACCAGGAGCCCACATAAACATCACAGTGGCTCCACGAAGAGCGAGGAAGTGACAGTTTTCCTGGACCCATTGCACTAAGGGATGGGCTGTGTACAGCACACGTAAGACTCTGAAGGGAGCTGATTCAGTCCGAGCAGAGGACACAATCGAAAAGGCTGTTTTGCCTAAGTACTCCGTGGTCTGATACAGGGCAAAGAGCTCGGCTGTAAATACTGAGCAATGTGGCAGAGACCGATATTGAAAGACATGGGCGCCAACGATGAAGGCACACCCGACACCGTGGTCAGTCCAAGAGCCATCAGTGTACACAAAGGTACTATCGCAAAGTTCCATGCGCAGGTCGTGAAACTGAAGGCAATAGAGCGAGGCTGGAGTAGTGTCCTTAGGAAGCGAATGAAGGCCAAGGTTAACACGGGCCACATCACGAAGCCAACGTGGTGAAGGGTTCACACCTACCGGGAAAGTGGCAGGTAGAGTGAAATTAAGCCACTGTAGCATGTGCCGAAAGCGGGCTCCAGAGGGTAACAGAATAGAGGGATGCACCCCATACTGGCGATCAATATATTCATCCAAGAAGGATGTATAGGATGGTAATACCGTAGGATTTGGAAATGTGTATGGAGGAAGTGCTGTCACTCTTCACAAGCTGTTACAGTGCTATAATTGCTTGTGGTCTAGTGGTAAGCTTCATGCAACATAGAAATAAAGTCTCGCGTTCTAGCCCAATCCATTCCCTTTATTTTTAGATTGCATTACATTTGACCGCGTAAGTTAACAGTTTGATGGAACCTTACAGATAATTCGGTTCACTTTCTAACTCACCTGTAAGAACAAAAACTTCCAGAAACACTGCACAAAAACAGCTTGTGGCAGTGTCAACATCAGTTTACAGTTGAGAGTTTCCTTGATCTATAGTGGCCTCTGGCTACTGGCCACACACAACTCACTGCTGGACATCAGACACCTTCCGACAAGCTGACCAACCACTGCGCGACACTGAGTGTATTTATCATCTGCCGTTTTCTCATTTGAAGTTATAGTATTCATCTTGTAGTTACATACTGGAGTTTGTATGGTTAAAATTTACAAACATAAATGATTTAGGATTAACACAAGCTCTAAACTTTTGTACTGAGTGTGGGGAGAGTACGTTTGTGCAAATACATCACAAAGGATTTTCTCGTTTCTTGAAAGATTGTTCTGGCATGAATGGTTTTTCACATTCAAGAAGACACTATACCTAACATATGTGATGAATTTGTGACCATTTAAGAGTCATGTGACATTGGCATTCAATAGGCAAGGCTTGAGTTGTGTGACATTTGTATTCAATAGGCAAGGTCCGTAAGTTAGGAGTGGGAGTACTGCATGCTCCAATTCAAGGCAACAAATATCAAAGGGATGAAGGTTACTACACTTTTGCTTGAACGTCATCAGTTCACTCGTCATGCATTCCTCTTCAATACTGTAACTAGCACTGAGTCATGATGCCTTTATGTTAATCTCTTCAGAATGAGTTAATGGACAAGCCCCACCAAAGACATAATTGATCAAAGGGCTGTGAACATAATATTTTGCATCTGATGGCCTAAACAGGGTACTGCTTGCTATGAACTCCTCCCCACGAGTATGCCTATTGCAGCTGGTATTTGTTGCCAATAACTTTAAATACTTTGTGGTCATAGGTAAGAAAAAGGACTCACAAAACTACTGCACTACTGCTAAACGATAACACACTCCACTGATTTAACAAACAAAACTAGCAAGAAATTTGTTTCGAGAGTCACCCCCATGCATTTATTCTTCTCATGGTATGTTCTCAAATTTTTATCTTCCTTGCTGCTTAACAAAAAGCAATCAAGAAAATTCCTTTCAGGATGAAAATGGACTTCCAAACTGGTTTGATGACATCTTTAACTTGGCTCCTTTAGCTTTCCACAAACATGCAAGCTGAACTATCTAAGCACTGTCAGCCTGTTTTAGATAATGTGAGAGAATATATTGTTGGTGTTTACAGTTATGTTCAACAAAATAATGGAAAACACTATGGAAATCTGCACTGTACTAATGCCAATGAAATACACCACACCACAATAACCTTATGATGAAAGTCTATTTTCATAAAATATAAGGCATCTGTAACTACAACGTGCCTACGTCAGCATGAATTGGTAAGATATTATTCAGTTTGGACTTTGAAACTGTCTACATGTACTTGGTGTCCTGGCTCACTCTGAAGTACCACAAAGATGTAGAATTTCATAAACAAAATAAGTAAGATTCTCTTTCTGATTTTTGATTTGGCTGCCTGTATCTCTTTCACAAAATGGCTAAAAATGTAGCTTTCAGTGAAACTAAAGCCAAAGCAGCCTTCCTGTTACAGGTGACCATGATGCCACAGAGCTAGCAAACCATTATGGTAGTTTCTTCTCCCTTATTGCTCCAGTTGTGGCTAGGACAGCTAAGATGTAATGTTAAAGCCAAGATAGTTGCAATTTTCACTTCCAACGACTTTCCTGCACTCTGAACCACATATTGCTAACCTTACTTCACACCTTGAGAGGTGGCATGAGCCCCCTCTCATATTTCTATCTTACTCTGAGTAATTCGATTTTCCTCTCTAATTGCATGCGGTGAAAAGTCGCTATTCCTTCACACGCGGACTTCCCACGCAGCGTCTCTCGTCACCCGGGTGGTCTGGTGACAGGCGGGTTCTGCTGATCTTGAAAGGGTGTGAGGGAGTCAAGTGGATGCTTTCCAGACGCTGATATTGTCATAAGAGCGGGGCCGACACGCCCAGAGGGGCCTGAAGAGCTGTTGGGCTAGAGATTCCGTTACTTCACAGAAACTTAGTGAAAACACTTTCTGGCGGGCTACCAGCGAGGCGTGGGAATGACTTTTGTTCCCAGGCAGTCTTGGGGGGCAAATTCCCGCGTTTTCTGCAAAATCATAACTGTGATTGACTTGCCCAGGGAATAGCTCCATAACGTAGCAAAATCGGCGCAGAAATTGGCACCAAGTATCTCCATTGGTGGAATAGTATTGCGTCGGCAATAGAGGAGTTTTCTGCCAGTTTTCGAGTTGCTGATTGGAATGTTTAACCACGACCATTGTCGTGGGGGCAGGAATGTTCCGACTTCGGCTTGTACAGGTGCTCTTGAGAGAGTTGGCTCTCGCTTTTCAGTCAGAGTAGGTTACAAGACTGAGCTCTCGGTGCTCTGGACAGCCTGCCTTCCATTGGCTGTCTAACATACTTTCATTTAATTGTAACTGTTTGACGAAGTTGCTGAAGTTTCGACTTCAACGTAACTTTCCGAGTATTGAGCGTTCTGCATACAAGTGGCCTATGTTGTCCGTCTTGAGCAGTTTTGGTTAAAGTTGACTGTAGCGGAGTTACTGTGTGACTTTTCTTGTTAAAATTACTCACTGTATTGTCAGTGATTGTGTAGCGAGCCTTCTCCATCTCCCTCACAGGCGTATTTGTGTTGCTAGGAAGTCTTTAGTCTGGAACAACCAGACCAGGAGAATTTGTTTCAGGCTATAATCACAACATTATCACCACCACGACGGGACATCGAAGCAATCAGCCATCGCCTCCGGTATGCCAGATCGTGTCCTTGCAGTTAAGAAGACAGCTTGGTAATGTACGCCCACAGCACTGGCAAATCAGGGAATTTTGCTAGGTGATAATCAGAACTCAGCAGAGCGTGCCTTTTCTAACTTTGTTCTGTCTTGGGTGTTCATTGTCCGAGTTATCATTAATGTAGCAGAAATTAATGCTGGTTTGGCTGGGTGTTTCTCTTAAGATTTGAGTTGCAAGGAATTGGCTCCACGTACCACTTGGTCATAAATGTCACAATCTAGTTTATGGACAACTTCAACTTCACAGCATTTATTTGAGTATCCAATTTGATGTATTGTAAATGTTTATGTATTTTATTTATTATTTTGAGTTTAGTCATAATAAATCAAATTGTTATTTTGGACAGAACTTCATTCTGTTAATCAGTAGAACAACCCTTTCATTTCTCACTACGTTAATGAAACTTTCCTTTATCTAATTAATTTCTATCCAATTAAATTATTGCAGGAACCAAACTCTTTTCTACTCCACTTGCAGGGTCTATTACAGTCAATTCGCATTTCTTCTTAATCCATGTGCAACAGCAAAAGTCGGAGTTAGAAAAGGGGGGGGGGGGGGGGGGGGCTTAGAGCACCATTTCCATATGAAGATTTGAGAAGAATTTAGTGTTAAATACACTGCACTGCTAGCCCCAGCACCCCTCAACCTTACGTGAATATCACCCAGATTATTCAATGGAAATGGTACAAATATATCGTGTGAATTTAGCACGATAATTCTGTGCTATCCAACAAGTAACTTATCAGTCACATAGTTGTCAAACATATCCTATGTTGTTGCCAAGATTCAGTTATGCTACTAGCAGTAAAAATACCAGCTGAAGTGTTCCTGGAATAGACTTGGAATTGACCACAGCCGGTGTCTCAAAGACTCAGCTGACGAGGGCCAGAATATCCATAGGAAATGCCAATGAGTCTTATTCAAATTTCTGTAACTAGGCTTGGGGAATAGAGCATAGATGTAGTGGCAGACCTAGCTGGTGATTCATTGTCATCGCGTCGAGATCAGGTGTTCCGCCCGTGGTCTGTGTCTTCCCAAACTGATATTTCAGTGCTGTAACTTTAAGTCTTCATGAGGTTTTCCCTGACACAGTATCGAAATATGTGTTGGGAAGATGTAGACACCCTGGCAGATCACTCTACCTCAACGAGACAGAGTATAGTTACTAATAACACTCAGATGCACTGACTGCAAACTAAACATCATAAATTAGTACCTGTAACAATTATTTGTGTTTCTCTGTATTAAGCCTACTGAAAACTAAAAGAGTCATTCACTCGACGCAATTCATATTTTTGCATAATTTCTGGTGGTTATACTGTAAACGTTATGAGTAGGCAAGCAAATCTTTATTATAATTATAGACTCAGGATATGTTTCTTGATATCGCTGTCATTGGCACTATCCCCAACAGATAACCACTCTAATAAAGAGATAGCAATACAGAACCAACTGCAGAATGTGGAAATCTACACAAAGACTTTGTAAGCTGCGAACAACATAAAGTTCCAAATCGGGAAAGGCTACTATGCAGGAAATAGTATGCAATGACACAAAACGTGGACTCAAAAATCCATTGAAAATGAAACCTGTGAATGTATGCACCCCATGTCCGATTCCAGCTTCTTTTAACATGTAAAGAGAAACAGTTATCGGAATTCAGAGCAAGAAATGCAAAATGCTGACATGATGTCTAAATAACCCATCTTCAAGCAAAACAGCCATTCAATCTGTAGACAGTGAAAGACCGACCTGTACCATGAGCACAATATATCTGGTGCTGATGTATTGTCAATGAAAGCAAAATGCGCCTATGCTGAAGAGATTCTCAATGTGTAGTACACTTAAGACAGAACTAACCTGAAACAACAACAGGTTCCCCAAGCTGAGTGTGGTGTGGAGATTCTATGCAGCTTCTGTGCAGTGTTATTAATTCTGCCCCTGATTTTTTCATATGAGCGATACCTCTGGCCTACCACAATATTCATACAATAACTATCGAGTTATAATGGGACAGCGTAGATGGGCAGGTGGTTGTAGAATTTGCCGAGCCTATGTATGTACCACTGATTTATAATGCGAAACAACCACTACGTTGGATTATAGCCCAGACTTAATTTCTACCTGTGCAAGAATTGCTCAACAGTACAGTGGGTGTTCACACCTCTGCACCCCACACACAACACAGGCCCATTATATTCCAATTAATCATAGCAAAATGATCTATGGTTGTACTTTTCTACCAATGACAATTTCTTTCGCAGCAGACTGTCACCACGGTGCGGAGGTGAGAAACAAGTGTTACGGTCAACCACATAATCGTTCAATTCACTCCCTCCTCCCATTCACCACACCCACAGTGGACATCTCAAAACTTATGACAAAATATGGAAAGCAAAGAGTTTACAGTGGAAGACATTCAATGTCAGAGGTACCAGAATGATTTACACTTATAACTTTTGACTCTGTTGTTTCCAGACATGTCCCTTAGTACAAATTCATAAAATTAGTTTTCTCCAACATCCCTGAAAATTTGTACCATCATAGAATTACACTGTAGGTATAAATCTGCATTTATAGTCACAATTTATGAGACATCCGCAGTGGGTGTGGTGGATGGTGGGAGGGAGCGGATGTGAATGGGGTGACATATTGAGCAAAAAGAAATTGTGTTATTGGCAGAAAGCTGCAAGCACAGAGCATTCTGCTGTGATTAACTGGCGTCTAATGGGTCTGTGTTATATGTGGGGTGCAGAGGTGTCGATGGTATTCACCCACTGCTAAACAATTCTTTCACAGGCAGAAATTAAATCTGGGCTACAATCCAGCTTAATGGTGGTTTGGCATTACAAATTTGTAGCATATGGACAGCAGTGTGTCCCAAGACATAAGGAAGATTTTTTCGCACAATAAAATATGCATACCCTTCATTTTTTTATCCATTTGACCTGAATAAGAATCATAATAAATATTATTGTAATTAAATTTTGATAACACATGCTCGACTCTAGGCCAAACATGAGACATGATAATTTGTACCGATTCAGTCCAAAAGGATTTCAGAACTTAATGTTTATTTGGTAAGTAAAACACAAATATGTCCAAATCATGTCTATACACTGTTTAACCCTTTCACGACTATAGGCGTACATGTATGCATGGTAGGTAGAAAGGCCAGATTGCTATGGACGCAGATGTACGTCCAGCAGGCGAAAGTCCATATGGCTAACAGCATTTATATATGCCCGAGCTTGGGAGCAGGTAAACGTACACAATATAACCGCTACTCACTGTTGTCTGGGTTTCTGACAAAAGTGTCATCATCTGGTCTTCTTTGTAATTTAGGAAAGTGCTTTAGTTTTTAACTCCTTTGGGCCCTTTCTGCTTACGAGTCTAACATTTGGCCAGTCCTCTTTTCGCTTCTGGTGAGACAACAGCATTCGCGTGTGTAGCCTTTGCCATGTTGAGATACAATTTATCGGACAAGGAAATCGTGAATATTCTTATGAATAGTAGCAACGAAGATTGTAGTGATGCTTCGGAGCTTTCTTCCAATGAAGAGTTGGATGCATCTGGACGTATTGCTGAATTCTAGACATCATGAACAGAAGATTCTTCCTCTGAAGACAGAAAAGAAGATGAAGTAAGTGAATCTACGTCAGGAAAAAGAAAGTTTAAGTGGATGGGGGCTCATCCAGTGACAAAACGACACTGTTTTGTGAACACATTTAGGGGGTTAAAAGCAGACTCTGAAGAATCAGGAAGTCATTTAGACTTTTTTTGTACTTAATGTCCATGGAATTCGTTTCTGCTATCTGTACACAGATCAATAATAAATATAAATTTATTACTGAAAAAGGATGACAAGTACACAGGAGATTAGCGCGCTGGAAGCATATAGAGCCAGCAGAATTTTATTGCTTCCTAGCTTGTTCTCTGCTTATGCCTAGAAGTCAAACATTAGAGGTGAATGAATACTGGCAGACAGATTCTTTGCTTCAAACACCAATATTTTCTAACACAATGCCCAGGGGCCAGTACAAGTTGATCCTGCATTTATTGCAGTTCAGTGACAATTCCACCGCATCTCAAGATATACTTGTAAAAATATGTCTCATTGTAGCACACAAAAAATAAATTCCTCAAGGCAGTAGTACCCTTTGAAAACCTAGTGATTGATGAAAGTCTGCTACTTTTCAAAGGAAGGCTCCAATTTAAGCAGTACATACCAAACAAAAATAGCCATTTTGGCACTAAAATTTTCGTCCTTTGTGATGTACAAACCAACTATATTTTGGATTATATTGTCTACACTGATGCTGCCACAGAAATAGAATCTAGAAATACTGAATGGGGAAAATCAGACGATGATGATTTGAGTTTGTTATTGCCATACCTCAATGTAGGTCATACCATTTATTCTGACAATTGGTATTTGAGCTCCAAATATTCCTGTGGCTCCATGATATGTACAAACGCCTTCAGAACAGTATGCAAAAACAGGAAACACCTACCACCACTGTCAGAGTTTGTGGAGACAAAGAAAAAAGAACATAAAATGGGCCAAAACAAATTGAAACCTACCTGATTTGTCAGCTATAATAAGTCAATAGGTGCAGTTGATATAACAGATGTGCTGTTATCTTCTTTACAATGCATCCAAAAGACAATGAAGTGGTACAAGAAAGTATTCTTTCATTTGACTGACTTGTATGTGCTTAATGCAAAAACTATTTCTGAAATACAAAAGCAACAGAAGATACCACTAGTGAAATACCACTTCGAAATAATTCGTCAGTTGCTTGATAAATTTCATAGTCCAACGTGTAAAAGTGTGATCCCACGAACAATCAAAGAAGAAAGCCCTTTCTGACTGCAGCATAAAGAGGGACATTATCCAGGGTTCCTCGTAGCAACAGAGAAAAAGGAGATTTCCCAGAGACACTGGGTAGTATGTACTACTCATTCACAATGAAAAATGACACACATAAGATGCAAAAATTGTGATGTGGCTCTCTGCATGGCACCATGTTTCGAAAAATATCACACACTAAAGAAATATTAGGTTGTTTTAGTAACTGTGTACGTTCCAAGTAAAGAAATGTAAAAAATAAAAATAAAAAAGTAAATAAAGTGGTTTTTCACTCAGCCAGCGGCAGTCCAAAGCCTGCATCAAAAATGAGGATGGGAAACCACTAAAATAAACCATATCGAACATGACAAGCTGAAAAAGAAAACAGCGAGCAAGGAGAAGGCAGACTTTTACTATCCGATTTCTTACTGTGGAGAACTAACTTTAGGCTTTAATTACAAATGAAGCTATGGGCCTATCGCAAAATGAGTTATCCAGATATATTCTTTGTTTAACTCCGAGTCCAGACACACGAGACAATTTGGTTTTAAATTTCTGTAATTATTTTTTAATTAAGATAGTAGGAAGAATTGTGAGAGATTTGGGCATTTCCGCTACACACTACTCACTTTAAAACTATATATCTTGAAACACATTCGTTCAATCTTAATGAAATTTTAATATGTTATAGACATACATATCGATGCTGTTACAGGAATTACTGTTAAAAAAGTTCCTATCGTTTTTCTAAACCAACTGTTTTTCGGTCCAAAATGAGCAATGAACATATAACTGAAAGTGTTGGTTAGTTTAGAAGCTCTCTTTCGTGGTTATCAGAAACTATAACCACTGTGACCATACAGGGTCTACTGTTTTTAGGAAGAACATAACTGAACAATGGTTCTGTGCACACCAGAATGCGCAGGAAGTCTGCAGTGGCCGCAGCCTATGGCAAGCACAGGGCTGAGTCCACCGCCCCCATTGCTCATGTGCCGACTATAACACCACATTCAAACTCACTCACATCTTGATAACCTGCCATTGTAGCAGCAGTAACCGATCTAACAAATGCTGCAGACACTTGCTGTCTTATATAGGCATTGCCGATCGCAGCACCATATTCTTCCTGTTGACGTATCTCTGTATTTGAATATGCAACAGATTTCTGGAAACGAAAAAACAAAAAAAATCATGGCTAAAGCACAACGATACACGATTTTTGAAATGATTGGGTTTTCAGACTCAAACTTTGTGAAAACTGACAATTTTGAATAAAGATTATGTCTGAAATGGATATCAGAAGAAACAAAATGCTATTTACACCTATACAATAACCATTACATGATGGATGAAATTTCGAACTGCACTTGATTATAGGGAATCAGATTTTAATTATTTAAATAAAATGTTACTATATGAACTAATTACATAGTTCCTATAAGCAGGTTGTAAACTATACATTGAATTATGAATTTCAGAAAAATATAGAAGAAATAAGAAATTTATATATGCATATTATAAAGTACAATATTACAACTGTATTATCTATTATGCTGTAAGTTCATGAATACGATGAGTCAGATGGGGTGAAAATTACACTTTAGGAATGATATGAGATTCAAATATACCTGAAGTTCAGAAGACTGCCTGGAAATTGTCAAATAACACATCATATTGAGCGACATCTTGGAGTGAAAAGTAGTGGAGCTCCGACATATCAGGGTAGCATTCCTGATCCAAAATTATAATCTAGTTGGTGTACAGAGTGTTTAGTACTGGCATCCTAAACAATGTGTCTAGATCCATCATTAACAAACATAAAGGTCTATCTTCAATCTGAAATGAAAGAAAAGTAACTTTCATTAAAGCAGACAACTGAAATTATACTATAGTTTTTCACTGTGGAACAGTACATATACATAATACATCTGGTTCACAATGCTTTAAATAAAAGCCATACATTGTAGATAGTTACTAAATGTATGAAATTCAGTGACATAAAATGGGCAGTCCAGGATGGTAAAGTGAATGAAATGCAATGAGTTGGAATGATAGCAGTGATGGACACTAAAAAATGCTGAACTTTAAAATGCATGTCTCTGTTAGAAACAACTTAAATATAGGATACCAAGGGTGCCAAGTACACAATCCTAGCATACATCACCATTTAAAGTTTGTTCAGGAATTTCATATTTTAATACATTGTGGAATAACAATGCTGAATATGAATAAAAGGTTTTTACTTTATTGTGAAATAATTTTTTTGTAAATGTGAAAGTTAAATAATACAATGTAAAAATACAGAGGTCCTCCTCACAGGACACTGGAAATGGGTATGTCGGTGTTCACACAGTAGTTATGAAGAACCCTGCTGAAGAGAAACTGAGGCATGGAATGGGAGTTGTCACACTCCAGGATATCAGGTTCAGGGAAGCTGTGAGGTACATGAGCTGAAATTCTTCCTGTGCTACTCATAAAAAGAGAAAACTAATAAAGATACGGAGTTGCTTTCACTCCTCATGGTGGAAGAATATGTACTGGGCATATCAAAGGGAAATTTCACATTGTGACCTTCATGAATGCGTATGTGCCAACAGAAGAATAAGATGAAGATATGGTATGTAGTTTCCATCAGTAACTACATGAAGCATGTCATAAAATGCCCAGACATAACTCCACATTAGACCTTGGTAACTATAATGCCCAACTGGGCAAGGAAGATCATTTAAGAAGTGTGTTTTATTGGAAAATTTTGTACGATCAAACCAGTATAATATGAGGATCACCCAGTTTGCTGCTGCAAACTAGTTAAATGCTGTAAATGACTGTCTCCTGAGAATAATATCTGCAAAGGGACCTGAAAAAGTAATACCTATTGGTACTAAAGAGGTAAGTATCTTGGTACAGAAAAAATGTGCATGCTTTCTGAGGAGCTAATTATAATTCTTACAATTACCTACTAGAAGCAAAAAAATGAGGCAGAAGCTTGCTACGGCTTCCTAAGAACAACAGAAGAGTTCATAAATGTAATATAGTACAGCAGAGAGAGGTCTACTGTTCAAAAGCATAAAAAAAGAAAAAAAGTGCTGCTTCAACAACAGCACATGGGCTAAGTCTACATCAGGGTCTGCGGCAGTCACTGCAGTGACTATCTACTGCTCATAGGTTGGCAACGCATGTTTCGTGTGGCCAATGGAATGATTCTTTGAAATAACCAATGAGATGCGAGAATGGAGGCAATTAATTTCTAGTGCCAAAATTGAAACCATTGTCGTTTGCTGTTTTTCAGTGTATTAGCAAGTTTTGGGAGAAACATTTTGTGATTATGTCAATGAGTATTGTAAAGTGGACTGATTTCAGTGTTTTAGTTCTGCACGGCGATGATGTCCATTGGTGCATGTCTCGTGGATTAATTGCAGAAACACGAAAATGTATCAAATGTGGTGGTCAAATGACTCTTAAGGTTGGTTGGTTATTTGGGGGAAGTGACCAAACAGCGAGGTTATCGGTCTCATAGGATTAGGGAAGAATGGGGAAGGAAGCCGACCGTGCCCTTTCAAAGGAACCATCCCGGCATTTGCCTGGAGCGATTTAGGGAAATAACGGAAAATCTAAATCAGGATGGCTGGACGCGGGATTGAACCGTCGTCCTTCCGAAAGCGAGTCCAGTGTGCTGACTCTCAAGGAGTCAAAGGTTTGTAAGGATGGAATCATCTGAAAGTGCATCAAATGCCACCACTTTGAGTAAGTGGACCAGTGTTGTTCAATTATGTCATGGGAGAAGGTAGGTCGATCGATGTTTATTACTAATAGAGTCACGTATTCGATATATTACCAAACAATGATTTACCTACCTTTCTCCATGATTTAATTAAAAAACACTGATTTGTGCTCATGCGTATCATTGTGTAGGAACAAAGAGCAGATAAATATTTCACTGCTTTTTTGAATATATCATGGGCTGTGACGTTGTTGTTGGTTATAGAGCAGTTTAAATACCAGTTGCTCAAACAAGGAGCAATTAAATTTATAATCCTCATTTACAAACATGCTTCACCCTTTCTCCTAAATGTATTATTTCCAAACACATCATTTGGCTGCTGCTCTCTCATTGGCTGTGTAACACAAACAGCTGACACACTTTTTGCTCCCATGATACCTCACAGCAAGTGCTGACAACATTCCTGTATGACACATGTAAGTACACCACTGACCCTATTGCAGACTTTTACCCATCACATGAAATACAAGGGGAAACAATGAGAAAGAGAAATGGAGAGTGATTAATATAGCCAGGCAGTGAAACAGAAGAACGAAGCAAGACAAATGCTTACAATCCAATACTAGATCAAAAAGCATTATACAATAAAAATAGGATCAAGGGAGCAAAGGTATATTGGTGGGGTAAAAAAAAAAAAAAAAAAAAAAAAAAAAAAACCATAAGGAGAAAAAGATGGAAGAGTACTACCAAAGGAATCAAAGAAAATTTTGTAAGAAAATTACAGAAAGAACTGAAGAATGTGAGTAAAAGTAACTGCATGTAAGTGTGAAGAAGTAAATTTACTGGCATATAAACAATACCTCTTTCACAAATTGAGAGAGAGTAGTTTAAGGGAATTTTTTAGGGCAACGCTACCAGTAGTGAGCAGCCACTCCGTTACACTGCAGATGGAAAGATAGAAGAGCCCACATTATAGCAAATATGGAAGGTAGTGCACAATCTAAAAAATTAGAAAGTACCAAGAACTGTTGATAAACTGGCAGAACTGGTTTCCATAAGTGAATCCACAAACTATTAAGTTTACAGTAATCAGGGAAGGATGATTTGGAAGAGTGGATCTTAGGTGTAATTATACAGTTACGTAAGGAGAGAGACAAGACTTGTTAAGATTATCAAGGGATTACTCTGCTGGGTATAACCTACAAAATTATCACTAGCATTATGAACAAAAAGCTAATTCCTTATGCTGAGATTCTGGGAGAATCAGTGCAAATTTCAGCCTACCAGATCAGATAATTGAGCTATGGCAAATATGTGAAAAGGCATTAGCATATAATATTGAGCTTCATAATGTCTATGTAGACTTATAGCAGGCCTTTGATAGTCTTCACATGGCAGAAATGATAAATTATTTGTTACTACTTGGTACACACTCTAATACATTTCACTCATTCTAACAACATTTCCTGGTTCCAAGGCTTCAGTTTGAGTGGATAGAAAACTAATTAATTGGTTTAGCATTATTGAAGGAACCAGACTTGTGGTTACCCTCTTTACAAAGCTTTTCAATCTGAATAAGTAGCTATTCAAAAGCCTCAAGTATCAGGTTACATACACACGAAGTCAACTCTTACATGAATATGCTCTGATGCAATAAGCAGTAGAATTTCATGACAGAATATGTGAACTGAAATAAGTCATAATTTGAGAACTTGCTATAAATGAAATCAAGGCTAAGGGCACGAATCTCAGCAGTAAGGAAAACAACAATTTCGATAAACTATCAGCAGCAGAGCTTACTTTCCAAGGTGTGCAGAACTTTGGTTACCTGCATTTTCATATTAACAGAAAAAAATATGCTGTAAGACTAACATGGGATGCTCACCCACAAACATCTTGTAGACATCTGTTTAAGAAGTTCAGCATTCTGAATACTGCTTCACAGTATATTATCCATTCATGAAGTCCTTTGTAAATAATCCACTGCAGTTCAAAAGAAACAATGATTTATGTAATTACAATATTACAGTTGCCTCTAGTACAAAAAGGAGTGCATAATCCTGCAACTATAACTTTTGACTACTTCCCCTCTGATATGAAATGTCAGACAAACTGCACAGAAATTTAAAAAAACTGAAACAGTTTCTCCTTCACAACTCTTATCCCACAGAAGAATTTCTGTTGTAAAGTGTAAAAGGTGGTGGGTGGAAATTACTGACTCATCAGTAAATTTAGCAACAACACAAAAAACTTATAAAATGTTCAGCTTGTAGCCATATTTACTAATTAATGTGCAATATGACTGCAAAATAACTTGTTTCACACCATTTTAATTATCGTCAAATGATCTATGGAACATCAAACTAACATGGCATATTCCATGTCAACTGAAATAAAATATTTGAGACTAAGCAAAATAGATGCTTCAACATGTTTAATAAATTATTAGTCTCCAAGTTATCAGACAGACAGCTAAAATTGCAAATATGTATGATTACAATCAGGCCAGTTGTAACTTACAGATATGCAGGATGGACATTAATCCTTCAATTATGTTTTATCCCATGTAACACTGAAATACAAACAGTATGTGTTCTTTGGTAATAGTTATCAATGTAACTACACCCTATGTACTCTATTACATATTAATAAGTTCACCACAAGATGTGTGGTGGTAAATATTCATGACAATGAACCAGGAGCACAAAATTTGAGCTAAATTTTTTGAAACAAATCTGCAGGAAATTAGCAGCATCAACTTCAGACCGTGTATATAAATCCACATTTGCAGCCATTTCAGTATCAATCTGTTTCAAAATTTTCATGAAATGCTTCAAGCACAAGCAAACAGTATATCCCACTTGCTGAATCTGTACTAGATGTTTCATCAACTAGCCTACTTGCCACTGTGTTATACACACACTACCATTAGTTATTGCAGGAGTGTTGGAAAGTGTGGAAATAGTGGCTACATCATCTGCACCAAGTCTCTTTCAAATTCCAAACCTTCTGCGTTACCTTCAGTAACCTCTTCCCAGCAGTTCATTACATGAACACACACAACTTAATCTGCCACAGTTCTATACCACCTATATGAAGTCACTCGTGCACCTCTAAAGAAAGTAAAGATGCGCACAAATGTCAATATGATCCCTCTATCTATAAAAATTCACCATAAATGAAAACGTAATATGCCTATTAGATTCAGATGTGTCAAACTACTCTAGTTACGTTGTGTATTTTCAGTAATCATCCTAGATCTGCACTTTCAGCAGAAATGATTCGTAATATCTCACATGTGAACATTTTCGTGATAACTTGTGAAACAATATTAACCGAAATGTTCATTCTTCATTAGAAGTAGCGTTTCACAGCATATAATTATTAAAACTGTTTTCTAACTAGTAACTGAATTTCCGACAATTTATTTGTTTATACATACGGCGAGGAAGAAATCTAGTTGTACGCTTACAAACGAGTGCCCTACTGATTTTATACTTCAGAATGTGGGAATTGCTGCTGTGAATTGAGCTATGTCATTTATATTAGAAGAATAAATCTACGGATGGCAAACGCTACCTGAATGCAAATCCAACTCTGGGGACAAGTGCCTCAAACGTTATTTTGAATAACTAACTTTTAAGGCACATCCACACCATGCCTTTTTTGTGTTCAACTCTGCACATGTGCATAAATTTCCAGCAGCGTAACTAAGCACGCGCATTTCTAATTCCCTGGATATGAAGGCCGTGCATAAATCACAGTCAATCTTCGCGCTAATCCGTTTAGTTACTAGCGAATAGCGATAGCAAACGACAGGCAGTTACAGCCCATGTTTGTTCGGTTATCTTTACTCACTTGTTCGCGGCTATCTCAAACCTACCAACTTGCAAACATAAAAATGGTAACTAGATAAACTATTGAAAATATAACCAATACAATCCATTATTTCAAATAAATAAAGCAATAAACAGAATTTATGACCAGTGGTACACATATTTCGCAGTGTAAGGGTTAACGAGCGCTGACGAGCAGCAATTATGGGTGTTGGAAATGGTGTTCTGACGACCTGTGTGGCAGACTGGCAGTTTAAGAAGAGAGATGGCTCTGCTAGACTCGCATTCCGGCGGGCGACTGGACCACTGTTTCAACCTGCATCCGGCCATCCTGATTTAGGTTTCCCGTGATTTCCCTAAATCGCTTCAGGCAAATGTCGGGATGGTTTCTTTGGAAGGGCACGGCAGATTTCCTTCCCCATTTTTCACTAATCCGGTTGGACCGATGACCTCGCTGTTAGGTCCCCTCCCCCAAATCAATCAACCAACCAACAGTTCAGAATAACAATTGTTTCATCTAGAACAAACGCTTAATTGGTCACCTCATACAAGGAGCTGGCATTGTAAGATTAATAAAAAGCAGAAGGATAGCCTGGCTTGGATATGCCCTTAATAGAGGACAACTGGAGAAGACAGATAGGAATGCCACGAAAGCGTTGAAAGATCAAACGATGTGGAAGAAAATACAAAATCTCTCAGAGCCTGAAAATGGTGAATAACCGCACTGGAGAGGTGAGAATGGAGGAAACTTACTGAAATGGGTAAAGCTGGGTTCACAGACGCAACAAAAGTATAGCCACAGCTAGTGGCATACAGAAGCTGCAACGAAATTGCATGTGTGAACTCTCATTTCTCAGTGGCGCAGCTTAAGAGACGCAACTCTTGTCATGCCACAAAACTTTCACCTTGGTTGTACTATGTTAGTCCACATTCCTCCCACCACTGCTCCCTGTTGGCTGTAATTAGAAACACATGCACACTGTCTTACCTATCGTGGAGTAATACCCGCTGCACTCCATTTGATTTCAGCGTGTTTTTGCTTTATTACTGAAAGTGAAAATAACGGTCGGCAGATACACTTTCGCAGCTTCTGGAACTCCAAGAACAACAATCTATCTTTAATTTTCTGTAGCAGTGTGTGTGTGAGTGTGTGCACGTGCATACAATATTTGCAAATTCATTCTTTAGAGGCCGGCCGTCGTGGCCGAGCGGTTCTAGGCGCTACAGTCTGGAACCGCGCGACCGTACGGTCGCAGGTTCGAATCCTGCCTTGGGCGTGGATGTGTGTGATGTCCTTAGGTTAGTTAGGTTTAAGTAGTTCTAAGTTCTAGGGGACTGATGACCTCAGCAGTTTAGTCCTATAGTGCTCAGAGCCATTCTTTAGATCTGTCCCACAATCCTGAAAGATTTTTGGATCGATCAGTAAATATACGTAATATACAGGGTGTACATAAAGTCCGGGAACACTTTCAATTATTTATTGCACAAGAACCAAACATTGTACAGATATCATACATATGTCGTTTTGAAGAGAAACCCTGAAAGTTTTTTTTCTTTTTTTTTTCATGTATACTGATTCTGCGTAGTTTGGTAATTTGCTGACAGTCAGCGATAGTCGCAAACATGCCGAGTTCAGGTGCGGAGCAAGCTTTCTGTGTGTTCGACAAAAACAAGTGTGCTACGGCTGTTCAACGGATGTTTTGAACCAAGTACGGTAAGAAGCCACCAACAAGGATGGCCATTTACCACTGGCCAACAAATTCGTCACGACGGGTTGCTTGTTCCCGGCAAAGACAAGCGGACGTCCCAGCGTGAGTGAAGTGAATTTGGAGCGCGTACGAGAGCCATCCATAAGTAGTCCAAAGAAATCGGTGCGTCGTGCATCCCGTGAACTCGAAATGGTTCAAATGGCTCTGAGGACTATGGGACTTAACATCTATGGTCATCAGTCCCCTAGAACTTAGAACTACTTAAACCTAACTAACCTAAGGACAGCACACAACACCCAGACATCACGAGGCAGAGAAAATCCCTGACCCCGCCGGGAATCGAACCCGAGAACCCGGGCGTGGGAAGCGAGAACGCTACCGCACGACCACGAGATGCGGGCGAACTCGTAATGGCTCCGATGACAGTGTGTAAAGTCCTGCGACAGAAGCTGTCTATGAAACCACTGAAATTGGATCTAGTGCAGAAGCTCAATAACGACGACAAAGACAAGCGTTTTGAGTTTTGTTCGCAGTTGCAACAATTGAATGAGGACAGGGATGGCATTGTTGATCGCTTGATTTTTAGCGACGAAGCCACTTTTCAAACTAATGGGAAAGTAAACAGGCATAATTGTCGAATCTGTGGTACAAAGCATCCACACGAATGCATTGAATTTGAGCGTGATTCCCCAAAGTAAATGTTTTTTGTGCCTTGTCACGTCGAAAACTGTACGGGCCATTCTTCTTCGCCGAGAACACTGTCACTGGATATTCCTACTTGGACATGCTGTAGCTGATGCCTCAAATGCAATCGGATTCTCCGTTCATCTTTCAGCAGGATGGGGCTCCACCCCATTTTCATCACGTCACGACGGATTGCTTGTGGCCAGCAAAGAGAAGCGGGCGTCCCAGTGTGAGTGAAGTGAATGTGGAGCGCGTACGAGAGACATCCATAAGGAGTCCAATGAAATCGGTGCGTCGTGCATCCCGTGAACTCGAAATGGCTCCAATGACAGTGTGGGAAGTCCTGCGACAGAAGCTGTCTATGAAACCATTCAAATTGGAGCTAGTGCAGAAGCTCAATGGCGACGACAAAGACAAGCGTTTTGAGTTTTGTTCGCAGTTGTAACAACTGAACGAGGATAGGGATGGCATTGTTGATCGCTTGATTTTTAGCGACGAAGCCACTTTTCACACTAATGGGAAAGTGAACAGGCATAATTGTCGAATCTGTGGTACAAAGCATCCACACGAATGCATTGAATTTGAGCGTGATTCCCCAAAGTAAATGTTTTTTGTGCCTTGTCACGTCGAAAACTGTACGGGCCATTCTTCTTCGCCGAGAGCACTGTCACTGGATATTCCTACTTGGACATGTTGTGGCTGATGCCTCAAATGCAATCGGACTCTCCGTTCATCTTTCAGCAGGATGGGGCTCCACCCCATTTTCATCGTGAAGTTCGTGGGTACCTGAACACGGAGCTGCCGCATCGATGGATCGGCCGTGCTACAGAAGGGGACAGGTGTTCCATGAACATCACGATCTCAGTCCGTGTGACATTTTCTGTGGCGACACATAAAAGATCTGGTGTATGTACCGCCTCTACCACGTGATGTAACAGAGCCCCGGGAGAGAATACGGGAAGCAACTGCCACAATCGACGATGCCATACTGGGACGAGTATGGCAAGAATTCGATTGCCGTGTTGACGTCTGCCGGGTCACTCATGGTTCGCATATCGAATGTTTGTAAAAAAAAAACTTTCAGGGTTTCTCTTCAAAATGCAATATGTATGACATCTGTACAATGTTTAATTCTTGTGCAATAAATAAAAGGTGTACAATTTTGCTTCCGCCGTTTGCCGATAGGTGGCGACAACGGTAAGTAGCGGTCAAAGGAAACAGATGGCAGACATTACGCAGTTAGCTTCGACCTCGGTCAACATAAACTCATTCAAGCATTATTCGATTTGTCTGCATCATAAAGTTGTTCTTGATTGAAAATGTCAGTTTACAAGCCTAATTCTCGTCATTTGCGGGAGGTGTTACTGTTTTGTTTCAATATGAAGAAAACAGTGGCTGAGTCTCATCGAATGCTCTCAAGTACGTATGGTAAGGACGCCATTAGTGAAAGAACGTGTCGTGAGTGGTTTCAACGCTTCAAGAACGGTGATTTTAACGTCGTAGACCGGCGTATTGGTGGAAGAGAGAATGTTTTCGAAGATGCAGAATTGGAGACATTGGTGAGTGAAGACTCGCGTCAAACTCAAGAGGAATTGGCACGATTAGTGGGAGTGAACAGCAAGCCATTTCAAAACTTCTCAGGGCTATGGGCGTGATTCAGAAAGAAGGAACTTGGGTCCCTTGTGAGCTGAAACCAAGAGACGTTGAACGGCGTTTGTGTGTTTGTGAACAGTTGCTTCAGAGGCAAAAACGGAAGGGATTTCTGCATCTCATTGTAACGCCGGAAATGCATAGCCTCCTATTTCCATCTATTGTACTATTTTTTTTTCCTTGCTTTGTTACCTCAAGATATGACATTTCTGTCTCTTTGTATATTGTAATTGTTTTACTGTTTGTATATATATATATATATATTTATACATTTATGTCGATGTATAATTGGTTTGTTTCGTAAATATTATTTGTATTTTTACGCTGGGTCTTGCCTAGGGAAGACTGCTATCGAACGATTACGTCGATAGGTCGTGTGAAGAATCAAAGTGTGTAGGATCTTTGGTAGTGTTAACTCTGCTGCGTGGAGCGCGGGCTGAGCAGAGTGAGTGTGGCGGGAGTAGCGAGTGGAGCAGGTGTGTTGTGTGACGCTCCCGCGAGTTGCCGCGCTTTCGGGGTTTGGCAGCATGTAATTGCGCTCGACTTGCTATGATAGTTTCTGACATGGTGTCGCGGACGGGAAACATTAACTAGCGCACATCAAGAGCCCGTTTCGTCTGGTGACCGTGTCGAGAAGAAGGCGCGCCAACATCCAGCTTCTGCAACAGCGACGGCCGACAATGAGTGACTGTCGCCACCTCCTCGACTGACGGCTTCAAACCTTCAATCAACCGACAAGGAAGACTGGACGCACGTAAAGTTTTAGAACTGTATGGCAGACCTCAGCTTTTCAAACTGTTCCATTTTCGTCACTATAATTACAGCAACTTAGCATGAACGTTTGTTGCTCATTGTCCCAATTGCATTACCAAGCAGAGTCCCTTCCTTTTCCGAAATGAACCCGAGTGTCGTTGAAATTCAAACGCCAGCATTAAAGTAATATAGCTAACTCGTTTTCACTGCTTTAATTTCAAAATTCGGTTAAAGTATTTATAGCTGGCTACACTATTTAGATTACACAAGCACAAATTAAGAGTGCGAGTTTTGTTACCATATTTTAGCTTACCTGTGACTGCAGCTCAGCTTGGTACGTACTAAATTTTACTATTGTTAATTGTTCGGAATCATTTAATTCAAGTTCAAAGTTAAATCTCTTATTTCTAAATTGCGTAGATTCAAGTAGCTTTTGAAATGATTGTTGAGGTAGTCCAAGACTAACCGTATTTTACTGAATTTCGATGTGCTTCAGAAAAAAAGCTCACTATTAACTTCAGTCACTAAATTAACTTTCGATTTTCCGGTTTTATTAATTCTTTTGCTAAATTAAGTCAGGGTGTAGCGAAATTTATTACTTCTGACAAACTTTCAGTTTTCACACTACACGTGTCAACCTTCAGCTGCCACGCTTCTAGTGCTAATTATATGTGTAATAACCTTTCTTTTTCAGTTACTATAGTAATTGTCCTTAGGACTGGCGACCGTGATTTCCCCCAAATCTCAAATACCTAATTACCGCTAGTTAATTGTTAACGTAACGGCTGCACATTTACTTTCTTTATTAACTTTACCCCTTTTCAAAATTAATTTCCACCAGTTTCATTAGCACTTTTCCTTTCATTTAGATGTAACTCTTTCCTCCCTCTTTACCGACAGATTAACTTCGGTGACGATTGCTTTTCCGAAATTCCCATTAGGTACACGCGGTTTCATTTTTCACTGTCATTAAGGTCGGTAAGTGAGGGGGAGGTTACACGTGGCGACCTGGTGACAGGACAATCTTCGGATTTGAGGTTGTTCTGGACACGAATTTTGCATTGTGCAAATCTCGTAACAAAGTACTGGTTACGTACAGGCCGTTACGTCAGCGAGAATAAGTAGTGGAAGTAATCCTAATTATATTTGAGATTTGTCATTTATATTGAAAATTATTAAAATGAGTGAAGGCAACAATTACCAAAATTTGGTAGACTTGGATACGGAACAATCGGTCGAACAGTGGGAAACGCGCACGGCGGTTCCCATTGTTCAGGGGCAGGCGGCTAGCATGAAAGACGCGACCGCCGAAACGCAACAAAGAGCAGAAATGGAATTCCAAACTTCAGAAAATGTTTCGGAATCGGAAGCGAAAATCAAATCTGTACCCCTTGATGACGAGTACGGGGGAACATATATAGAGGAACCAGCTACGGAAGTAAAACCGGTAGTTTCCGGGAATTTAACTGATTTACTGAATGTTTTGATTAATGAAATCAAGAGTCAATCGGCAGAAATTAAAGCTCTGTCTGCCAAGCAAGAAGCTCAGGCTGCCAAGCAAGAAGCTCAGTCTGAAAAAATTGAACGAAAGCTAGACAATCAGAACAAAGCTATTAATGTTGTTAACAACAATGTTGGAGTTGTTAATACAAAATTTGATAAAATCAAAGAAGATATTGTTGTAATTAATACCGAAATCGGTAATCTTAAACAGGAAATGATAGGCGTTCAGGCGGAAATTGCGAGCATAAATACTCGTTTTGATTCCGAAATTAGCAGAATCGAGAAAAGTGTAGGAGAAGCAGTTGCTCCGATCATCGAGAATAAGGTGACGGAACAAATTCAATTAGTGAAAAAAGAGGATCAACAGAAGGTGGAAACTTTAAAGGCTTTAGTGTCCGAAGTAGACACTAAAGTGAGGGAGCAGGCTAATACCTGCGAAGAGAAAAAGAGGGAAGTGGAAACGCTTGCGACAACCACTTGCCAAGTAATTACGAGAGTGTCGGAATTAGAAAAGAAACTTGACGAAAAACAGCTATGTGCCAATCTGTGCACATAGTTCGGAATTGTTGACGAAAGAGGAGCGGTTCGACCCCTTGAAAAAAGGCGGTATACACGCGACGGATTTCATTAAAAATTGTGAAAGAGTTTTACCCAGATCATGGACTAATGAGAGAAAAATTAATGCGGTTATTGACGTGCTGGCTGGTGATGCCAAGCGTTGGGGCTTAAACCTCAACATTACGAACCTGACTTTTGACGAGTTTAAAAATTTGTTTCTGGCTGAATACTGGTCAGAGCAAAAACAGCAAAGTGTCTGGCGCGAATTTGTCGTATCGAGGCCTTTCGATGCGAATTCGCGCGGTTCGATGAGGGAGTTTTGTGAGGGCTGGATCCGCAAGTTGGAATATTTGCGTGATCGCCGCACGGAATCCGAAATAGTCTGGGAACTCTACAAGAAGCTTCCAGATGATACAAAACGCTACGTAGGAAGCAACTACAGGACAATCAATGATTTCCTGGAAAGAGTTGAGGACGAGGACAATTGGCGCAATAATCGCGACAGTGGTAGAGGCCGTGGTAACAACAACGGGTACCACCCCAACCATAACAACGATAACCATGGGAATAATGCATACCGCAGCAATAACAATAATGGTTCGGACCGTAATAACAATCGGTACAATGCAAATAATAACAGGAATGACAGAAACCAGTATCATACTAACGTGATACGGGCTTCACAGAATAGTAATAACGCCAGAGGGTGTGATCAGCCGCCTCAGCAGCATCCGGGGAGCGTATCTGCTGGGACGAGACAGGGAAACCATTAGCCGCGCCGGTGAGGGGCCGAGCGGGCGTGGAGAAATTTTGGCGGCCCAATAACAAGAGAAAACCCAGGTGTCGCCGTTATGAAAATTCCGTATGGAATAATCAACGGCGGGAGAGTGTGCCAGTGTTAAGAGAAAAGAGTGCGCCCACAAGTAGTAGATCAGCTGTATACACGGCAGTAGAAAATACATTCGCTGTCAGTGAGAACAATTTAAGTAGTGTTCCGGAAATCGATCATAAAGTGGCAGCTATAATACCCACAGCGGAACTGGAGATTGAGTTTAATAATGATTCACAAGTGTTGAGAGAAGATCAGATGTCGGATAAAACGTCCGTCATAGAGCGAGGGGATGCAGAGAGGGATGAGGTCTGGTTAAGGTAGTTCGGTCGCTTATACGATGAACTAAGAGATTATAGGGGTCTGTATGGGAGAAGCGTTTATGGGGAGCGCGTGCAGGATTTTCCGCGTCTCGTCCCGCAGGAAGATAGTGTTTGTGAAATGATAGAAAGTTCTGGCCCTAATCAGCAGACTTTACTAGAAATAGTTGATGTTAAGGGGGAGCACGAGCAAGATTCGTCGTGTTTCGTCCCGCAGGAGTTAGATGTTGAAGTAGTAACGGAAAGTTCTGGCCCTAACCGGCAGACCTTACCGAAAGTTTCAGTGGTAGAAGTAACCGACCCATCCGACGCAAACCTCCAGTTTAAACATTGCGAGAGTATTAAGGAGAAAGATTGCGAAAATTTTAGTGATAGCCGGACATGATTGGTAGAAAAGCACATAGATTACAACGTGTATGAGGTTAGAGCTGACATTATACGGTCAGACGATAGCAGTGTGGGTTGCGCAGATCTAGCAGAAGTAATTGCAGAAACTACTGGACACATTCCTCCAGGTAGATTGGCGGATGAGATTAATCTGACCAAAGTGGAATCAACGAAGGTGACGATTAATGAATTGATAGCAAAGCAACACTCACTAGTTGACGAGTTACAGGAAAAGGTTTCGGTATTGGAGGCGAAGCTACAGACTAAGCCTCAGGACAAACGTGTTGAAATTAAAACTGTATGTGAACAGAGGCTGAAAAGGCCGCCAGATAAGCCGGATTTAGGATCAAAGCCGGATGGTTTTTTCTGGAATGACCTGGATATAGACGAGGATTTACTGTGGGAAAATAAAGATACAGTCGAGGACAAGTGTAGACAGATAGTAGTGTCTGTTAATATGCACGACCTACAACTAAACGTGTTGATTGACACCGGTGCAGAATTGAGTGCTGTATCTGGGAAAATATTTGAGTTACTGAAAGACAGACCTGGCATCGTAGTTATGCCAGTAACAGGAGTGAAAATTATCGGTGCTACTGGGAAGGCCAGTAAACCGGTCACAAAACAGATTTTTGTCAACTTCGAGATATGTGGGGCACGATTTGAACAAGAGTTTGTCGTTGTGCCAGACTTAACTACGGAAGTAATTATTGGGTTAGATTGGCTATTAAAGTACCGTGCAGTGATTAACTGCGAAAGCAAAACTTTGACATGTATGTCACTAGATAAAACGATAGTAGTTAGTTTTGACGAGGCAGGAGACGGGGTGCATAGGCAATACCAGCCTATACACATTGTTAACTGGCCGGATGACATTGACGTAGGAATGAATTTGAACTGCCGTAACGTGAGGAATCTCGGCATTGACAAAAGTGTAGAAAGTGAATTGGAAGAGATAATCAAATTCCCTCCACGGATTGACATTAGTATTGGTGTGAAAAAAGATCGTTTGCGAGAAGTAATGAAGCAAAAAGCTGATGCTCGCATAAGTCGTCATGACGCTAAAGCGCGTTTTGCTAAGTTTGCAATCGGTGACTTAGTACTTGTAAAAGCTCATGAGAAATCGAGCGAGATAGACAATGAAATCTCTAAATTTAAGTTTGTTTATAATGGACCATATAAAGTCATTGGTATACCTCACACAAATGCTTATTGCTTAGAGTATCCAAGCTCTGGAAAACGATTAGGTATACGGAATATTGTAGACTTGAAATTGTACCAACCTAGGATCGATTAATACCACACAATGGGTAATTTGTACAGTATGTAAATATAGAGTGTAAGATTTAAGGATGTGCCATGTTACGATGCTTTTGCCTGACCTAGAGGTCATTAAAGAAGTTGTAATTAATAAGTAATTAATTTTGACTAAATGATTTAAGAGTAACTGATTAGTAATCGTCTGAAAAATCCAAGCTGCTAGTTTAAGTTTTCAGCTGAGTCACAGTAGATTAAGGAATGTAAATATGATATTGTAACTTGCTGTAATATTTCATGAATGTGTGTTTTTATTAGTCATTGCCGATGTACTTAGACGCTGTTTTAAGTTTCAGGCTAGTACATGCGTGTGATGATGGACAGTGTTGAGTTATCCACTGTGATAGTGTTTATGGACTCCTTGAGATTACTCGGGAGTGAGTTTTTCCGAAAGAATTCAGTGAAACGGACGTTCTGCAAATGCCGTTACACAGGCGAGTGAGATCAAGCGTGCCGCACAGGCGGGCGCAACAATATTGGCGAGGCGGAGCAGCTGTCGGCTCTTGTGTCGCTGTCGGCTTTTGTGCCGCTGTCGGCATTCTTTGTACTCGCGAGTACGGAATGTGGAGTTGCTTTTCTTCCCGGACAGCTGATGTGAAAGAATTCTGCTGTCAATATTTATGTTTTTTTCGATCTGCTGTATATTATTTTCTTGTTTAGCGTTAATTGGACATGACGAGAAAATTAATTATGAAAAGGTTACATAAAAATGTGTATTCTATGTAATTAATCATTAGTTTGCGTATTTTGATATACCTGTTTTTTTATGACCATGTACTCTGATTAATTTTGCAAATAGTATTCCATTTCTTATAGTGTTACGAATTTTAATGATTTTGGAATAGCTAAACCATTTTCTATGTTTTTTATGAATTTTGATATGTTGTCAACCTGTTTTACTTTGTGCAAGATGACAGAGTGGAATAAGATTAGGAGTATCTCCACTCAATTATTATTGTATAAAAATTGGTTTATGATTAATTAGACGAATGCTAAATTTTTTTGATGTTTTGAGCGTATGCATTTCCGCTGTTTCTTTTTTGGGACATTTTCTGAGTCTGTTTACGTTACACGAACATCCTCAGACAATGTGGGGCACGTGTAACGCCGGAAATGCATAGCCTCCTATTTCCATCTATTGTACTATTTTTTTTCCTTGCTTTGTTACCTCAAGATATGACATTTCTGTCTCTTTGTATATTGTAATTGTTTTACTGTTTGTATATATATATATATATTTATACATTTACGTCGATGTATAATTGGTTTGTTTCGTAAATATTATTTGTATTTTTACGCTGGGTCTTGCCTAGGGAAGACTGCTATCGAACGATTACGTCGATAGGTCATGTGAAGAATCAAAGTGTGTAGGATCTTTGGTAGTGTTAACTCTGCCGCGTGGAGCGTGGGCTGAGCAGAGTGAGTGTGGCGGGAGTAGCGAGTGGAGCAGGTGTGTTGTGTGACGCTCCCGCGAGTTGCCGCGCTTTCGGGGTTTGGCAGCATGTAATTGCGCTCGACTTGCTATGATAGTTTCTGACATGGTGTCGCGGACGGGAAACATTAACTAGCGCACATCAAGAGCCCGTTTCGTCTGGTGACCGTGTCGAGAAGAAGGCGCGCCAACATCCAGCTTCTGCAACAGCGACGGCCGACAATGAGTGACTGTCGCCACCTCCTCGACTGACGGCTTCAAACCTTCAATCAACCGACAAGGAAGACTGGACGCACGTAAAGTTTTAGAACTGTATGGCAGACCTCAGCTTTTCAAACTGTTCCATTTTCGTCACTATAATTACAGCAACTTAGCATGAACGTTTGTTGCTCATTGTCCCAATTGCATTACCAAGCAGAGTCCCTTCCTTTTCCGAAATGAACCCGAGTGTCGTTGAAATTCAAACGCCAGCATTAAAGTAATATAGCTAACTCGTTTTCACTGCTTTAATTTCAAAATTCGGTTAAAGTATTTATAGCTGGCTACACTATTTAGATTACACAAGCACAAATTAAGAGTGCGAGTTTTGTTACCATATTTTAGCTTACCTGTGACTGCAGCTCAGCTTGGTACGTACTAAATTTTACTATTGTTAATTGTTCGGAATCATTTAATTCAAGTTCAAAGTTAAATCTCTTATTTCTAAATTGCGTAGATTCAAGTAGCTTTTGAAATGATTGTTGAGGTAGTCCAAGACTAACCGTATTTTACTGAATTTCGATGTGCTTCAGAAAGAAAGCTCACTATTAACTTCAGTCACTAAATTAACTTTCGATTTTCCGGTTTTATTAATTCTTTTGCTAAATTAAGTCAGGGTGTAGCGAAATTTATTACTTCTGACAAACTTTCAGTTTTCACACTACACGTGTCAACCTTCAGCTGCCACGCTTCTAGTGCTAATTATATGTGTAATAACCTTTCTTTTTCAGTTACTATAGTAATTGTCCTTAGGACTGGCGACCGTGATTTCCCCCAAATCTCAAATACCTAATTACCGCTAGTTAATTGTTAACGTAACAGCTGCACATTTACTTTCTTTATTAACTTTACCCCTTTTCAAAATTAATTTCCACCAGTTTCATTAGCACTTTTCCTTTCATTTAGATGTAACTCTTTCCTCCCTCTTTACCGACAGATTAACTTCGGTGACGATTGCTTTTCCGAAATTCCCATTAGGTACACGCGGTTTCATTTTTCACTGTCATTAAGGTCGGTAAGTGAGGGGGAGGTTACATCATGGGTTCATTACGATAATCCTAAACGCAAAAAATCATGGGGATATCCCGGCCATGCTTCCACGTCGACGGCCAAACCGAATATTCACGGCTCCAAGATAATGCTCTGCATTTGATGGGACCAGCTCGGCATCGTATACTATGAGGTGTTAAAAACAAGTGAAACAATCACTAGTGCTCGTTATCGAACGTAATTAATGCGTTTGAGCAGATCGTTAAAAGACAAACGGCCGCAATACAGCGAGAGGCACGATAAAGTGATTTTGCAGCACGACAACGCTCGGCCCCACGTTGCAAGAGGTCAAAACGTACTTGGAAACGTTAAAACGGGAACGCCTACCCCACCCGCCGTATTCTCCCGACATTGCTCCCTCTGACTATCACCTGTGTAGATCAATGGCGCATGGCCTGGCTGATCAACACTTCGATCTCATGAAGAAGTCACAAAATGGATCGATTCGTGGATCGCTTCAAAAGATGTACAATTTTTTCGACGTAGGATTCGTACACTGCCAGAAAGAGGGGAGAAAGTAGTGGCCAGCGATGGAAAATACTTTGAATGACACATGTGTAGCCAATTTGTTTTATTAAAGTCTCAAATGTTGGGGAAAAAACGGAAGAAGCAAAGTTTTTTAATTGAAAGTGTTCCCGGACTTTATGTACACCCTGTATAACCAAAAAAGCGAGTCGTTTAACTTGTGATTTGTGAAACCAAACACTGCAAAAATTGTGTATTATACAGGGCGGTTGGAAATTCCCGTTACAAACTTCAAGGACATGTAGAGGGTAGTGAGTACAGAACATTTTGAATAGGAACCCACGTTCGGAATCGTATTGTTTCCATTCTAAGACAGTTTCAATTCATATGTGTACCTCGTCAACCTCCGCTTAGGGTAAGAGAAACGTCTCAGAGTTCCCTGTCCTGGTATGCAACAGGGTAGACACGATGACGTGTACTACGTCAAACGATCCCCAGATGTCACTTGTTGTCCGCTTTGCTGTGAGACCGAGTCAATACCTGTGCAGCACCGATAGAGGAAAAATGGTGAGGTACACGTTTGCGGAATATACAGACATGCTCCTTGTGTATGGCGAAGCTGGAGGTAACGGAAGAGCTGCTAGTCGGCTGTATCACGAACGTTTTCCACACCGTCACACTGCATCGCACAAACTGTTTGCTACGAGAAACGGGTACCTTCACCGTGAGGAGGCAGGACTGTGGTGCTCCACGGCGACGCCGCACTCCCGAATTTGAAGAAAGTGTACTGCGTCGCATTGAAGATAGCCCGCCAATGAGTTCGCGAACAATTGCGTGTGCTATGGCTGTTAGTCGCAGTACCGTCTTGGACGTCCTGCATGAGCAACAATTACATCCGTACTACTTTCAAAGGGTACACGCTATGGGTCCATCAGACTTTCCACAACGCGTCGCCTTACTGCACATGGTTCCTGCACCTTTGCATCGACGCGCCCCTGTTTCCACGTCGAGTCCTCTTCACAGATGAATGAAGGTTCACAAGGGATTGTGTTCTGAATGCTCGAAATAGCCATGTCTGAGTGGACGAAAACCCTCATGCCACGCATGTTCAGGGATTTCAAGACAGGTTTGGAATTAACGTGTGGGCAGGTATTCTGGACGGTCATGTGATTGGACCATATCTTCTTCCATCCAAGCTCACGGTGCCATTGAATGTCCGTCAGGAAATGTGGTTTCAGCATGATGGAGCACCACCTCACTTTTCACTTGGTGTCCGGAGACATCTCAACAGATGATATGGTGAAAGACGGACAGGCTGTGGTGGTCCATCCGTGTGGCCGCCACGATCACCGGATTTAACCCCTATGGACTACTTCTTGTGGGGTCTTACGAAGAGCCTAATTTATGAGACTTCTGAAGAGACAGAGGAAGATCTGCTGGCACGAGTTCTGGCCGCTGCACAAGACAATGAAGAGACGCCAGGTGGGATGGAGAGAGGGTACCAGAACATGCTTCGGAGGTACAATGTGTGTAGCAACGTTGGTCGTCGCCACATCGAGCCGCTGTTGTAATGCATCGGTACGTTGCGGCTGGTGCCGTAGATGCTGGGTTCTTGATGTTGTGGACTAATGCAAACCATAAGGTGTCAGTTGTAATGCACATGCGTAAGTAATAACGGAACGAGTCAGTATTCTTTTCAAATGGACTGCAACAATTGTACTGGGTCACGCGTAAGTACATTTCTCACGTGGGTGTGGATGAGATAATCATCTGCATTGAAACTGTCGTAGAACGGAAACGATATCTTTCCGGACATGGGTTCCTATTCAAAATGTTATGTACTTATTACCCTCTACATGTCCTAGAAGTTTGTAACGGGAATTTCCGACCATCCTGCATGTGGGAGATAGCCGCCGAGGGAGATTGGCAGCTGTTAAATTAAAAAAAAAAAATAGTTATTCAAAATACTTAGATCAAAGAATCAATAAGATTCTAAAATCTTGGGAGAGTGGCGTCTCTGCATATGATATTCATACATGCCAGTTCTTGATTAGTTTGCCGCAGCAGAAAGCATTTTCGCCTTCTGCAATATGAGTTTACAAGGCTTACGTGTATATGTAGCACATTCACAATAAAACTAAATATTGTGAGCCCTGTAGCAACAAAGTCAAAATCCATGTTACAAGTTCAACAACAGGCACAGTAACTACAAACAGTGCATCAACAGACATAATAAAATGTAGTACAAACTTCCAGAGCGAATGAGCGACAAAAGAAGACATTATAAGCACTTTTAGTTATTTTCTTTAACGTGAATGTTAGGGATGAAAATAGAGTATACTGTTCGCACGTGCAAGAAAACACACTATAATTTGTGTAAAAATACGAATTACAAGATCCACTCGTTATCGTCAAACTCACGCATAGCACAAGAACAAAGAACTACACACATGAAAATAACAAACACTGACACAGGTAACTGAAGTCTGTGTCATTCCAGTCGACATCACTTGTCACTAAACCAACCCCCCTTTTTGAAGTCCTGTGCCCCAGGGATACCAGGCTACTGGTTGCCAGCAGCTCTACTGGCCCCGATTATCACCAGCGCGAATGTTGGTTGCTGTCTGGTACACTGATGAGATCCGTATCATGAGGTCTAGATGCAACTCGAGATTTGTTATTCATGGTTGCCAAACTCGAAGGTACGATGTCATCTGTATCGAGGTGTACAGGGTGCAGCCACATTCCAGTATATCACGAAGTCGTTGGATAATCTTGATAGTTCTTGGAAAGGCCCGTTATGTGATTGGCAAAGAGTAGGGTGGACAATATCATCACGTCGTCACACATTCGTTGATGTAGCCAGATCACTGTGTACAAATACTGTTTCGTTACAATGATGTCGTGGGGAGTCCACGTTGGTCAGTGACATTCTTTCTTTGAAACGCCGACAGATATCTGACGCTTGCTCATCAGATGGAAGGCCTGCCTGTTTGTTTGTAAGCAGATATGCAGGAAGGCACACTTCTTCACCAAAAACCAACTAAACAAACGAAAAGCCTACATCCTGTTTCACGCCTGAACAAAGGCCTAATAACACCAAAGGTAAAGCCTAAATCCGTTTCGAACCATGCACCATTAATGTTGCCTTGAGAATCTGATGAACTTTTTCAACTAACCTTCTGCTTGATGCGTGGTAACTGGTTGTCCGAATGTGTCAACATCTGAGCGTCCAAAGAGGTTCCTGAAACAAACAAGCCTCGAATTGTCTTCCACAGTCAGTTGTGATGACTTGAGGAACCCTGTAATGAGCAAAAAACTCTCAGACTGCTTCACCTCACATTCCTCTCCACCAGTTCACGTTCTCCTACTGTTTTTGCTTCTTATGTTTTTCATACCACTGAATTCCAGTCCCGCAGCACAATTAAATTTGTATCTCCCACAACTATATGAATAATTTCTTTTATCTCATTTATATATTCTTCCAGTCTCTTCTTCTATTATACTGCATTCACTATGCTGTTCATAGAAGCTTACCTGCATTCCTATTTTGTTATTCATTATTAGGCCTACTCTGGATTAACCTAAATTGATTTTGTATTCATAACTCTGTCCTGACCTTACCAAAAGTCCTCTTCTGTTCGCCACCACACTTTTCCCACTATATCTAATTTTATTCTACAGTCAGTCAGGATAACTTTGTACCACTTATTACTTTTGTTTCAAATGCCTGGTGTGCCTCCTAACTGCATCGTTTTGTGCTAACCTCTGTGATTTCTAGTCAGTATTTCAATTGTCTTTACACCTTCCTGCATGCTCTTAGGCTTGTGACTTTTCTTAAATTGTGTTGGCTGTGAAGAGAGCTTTTGACGATAGCGATTTAAACTGAACAATGCCAGGCCAATAAGAACATCTTCATGATTCATAGAAAACATGCAATACTGAATTAACATTGTTCGTTTCTACTCTTTACTAACACCTGATTTTCTTTTGGCATGATCTAAACTTACCCAGAGCATTAGTTATAGAAAAATACTATTTCTTAAAGACTGATCTAAATTTAACCTGCGTGACAGCGTAACTTGGTACCAGTATTAAAACTGAAATTTTACTCTAGTAGGGCATACTTACTACACTACTGGCCATTCAAATTGCTACACCACGAAGATGACGTGCTACAGACGCGAAATTTAACCGACAGGAAGAAGATGTTGTGATATGAAAATTATTAGCTTTTCAGAGCATTCACACAAGGTTGGCGCCGGTGGCGACACCTATAACGTGCTGACATGAGGAAAGTTTCCAACCGATTTCTCATACACAAACAGCAGTTGACCTGCGTTGCCTGGTGAAACGTTCTTGTGATGCCTCGTGTAAGGAGGAGAAATCCGTACCATCACGTTTCCGACTTGCATAAAGGTCGGATTGTAGCCTATCGCGATTGCAGTTTATCGTATCGTGACGTTGCTGTTCGCGTTGGTCGAGATCCAATGACTGTTAGCAAAATATGGAATCGGTGGGTTCAGGAGGGTAATACGGAACGCCGTGCTGGATCCCAACGGCCTCGTATCACTAGCAGTCGAGATGACAGGCATCTTATCCTCATGGCTGTAACGGGTCGTGCAGCCACGTCTCGATCCCTGAGTCAACAGATGGGGACGTTTGCAAGACAACAACCATCTGCACGAACAGTTCGACGACGTTTGCAGCAGCATGGACTATCAGCTCGGAGACCATGGCTGCGGTTACCCTTGACGCTGCATCACAGACAGGAGCGCCTGCGATGCTGCACTCAACGACGAACCTGGGTGCATGAATGGCAAAACGTCATTTTTTCGGATGAATCTAGGTTCTGTTTACAGCATCAAGATGGTCGCATCCGTGTTTGGCGACATCGCGGTGAACGCACATTGGAAGCGTGTATTCGTCATCGCCATACAGGCGTATCACTCGGCGTGATAGTATGGGGTGCCATTGGTCACACGTCTCGGTCACCTCTTGTTCGCGCTGATGGTGGCCGAGCAACTGACTCGTCACAATACGCCAGTCACTACTCTTGATGAACTGTGGTATCGTGTTGAAGCTGCAAGCTCTGTTTGACTCAATGCCCAGGCGTATCAAGGGCGTTATTATGGCCAGAGGTGGTTGTTCTGGGTACTGATTTATCAGGATCTATGGACTCAAATTGCGTGAAAATGTAATCACATGTCAGTTCTAGTATAATATATTTGTCCAATGAATACCCGTTTATCATCTGCATTTCTTCTTGTTGTAGCAATTTTAATGGCCAGTAGTGTATACATTTTAATTTTATCAAGCGCTCGGTAACTACAGATGTAATACGAGGGCTGGAAATTTAATAGTGGCAACGATTTATTTACAGCTCGTACAAAATAGATAAGTGTTTCAAAGTTTTACTGACCTTCAAAGTAGTCATCAGCATTGTGTATAACCCGTTGCCAGCGATGTGGAAGTCGTAGGATACTCTTAGCAGTGCCAGTTGTGTTGACAGTTCAAGAGGCGCGGTCTATTGGCCGACGAATTTGTAGCTGGTCTGAAGCGAATGCCGTGAAGTGTTTCCTTCAGTTTAGAAATCGAGTTAACTTATGAGGGTGTAATTAAAAAAATGGTTCAAATGGCACTATGGGACTTAACATCTGAGGTCATCAGTCCCTTAGAACTTAGAACTACTTAAACTTAGCTAACCTAAGGACGTCACACGGGCAAAAGGCAAAGGTCCCGAGTTCGAGTCTCGGTCCGGCAGACAGTTTTAATCTGCCAGGAAATTTCATATCAGCGCACACTCCGCTGCAGAGTGAAAATCTCATTCTGGAAACATCCCCTAGGCTGTGGCTAAGCCATGTCTCCGCAATATCTTTTCTTTCAGGAGTGCTAGTTCTGTGAGGTTCGCAGGAGAGCTTCTGTTAAGTTTGGAAGGTAGGAGACGAGTTTCTGGCAGAAGTACAGCTATGAGGTCGGTGCGTGAGTCGTGCTTGGGTAGCTCAGTTGGTAGAGCACTTGCCTGCGAAAGGAAAAGGTGCCGAGTTCGAGTCTCGGTCTGGCACACAGTTTTAATCTGCCAGGAAGTTTCATATCAGAGCACACTCCGCTGTAGAGTGAAAATCTCATTCTAAAAGCAGTTTGATCATTTCAATTATGCTGATGTTAATGAAAGACAACAGAAGATTATGTTACTGACTAAATTACCAGAAAGAATTAAGTTAAACATCAAGAAAAGTTTTTTTTAAGACATTCAAACTTTAACATGAAGAAATAAAATCTGTGCTTTGAATTACATGAGCTTCAATCTTTACAGAAGCATAAATAGC
Source organism: Schistocerca cancellata (assembly GCF_023864275.1). NCBI lineage: Eukaryota > Metazoa > Arthropoda > Insecta > Orthoptera > Acrididae > Schistocerca > Schistocerca cancellata. The sequence goes on along the minus strand of NC_064629.1, from coordinate 143,762,792 downwards.
GCTTTATGATGGATATCAGCAAGTTGGCGGATAATTTTAGATATAAAACAATTTAATAATCATATTAGACAATTTCTGAAATACTTGAGAATGGTGGGAAAGAGATATATAATAAAGTTGACCAGCCTTCCAACTACACTTTCTGCACATTAATTGAATGTTAAGTATCTGAAGTGATAAGACCTATATAATAAGTCTTTCACTGCAAAACTGACTTACACATCACAGTGCAAAAATGAACAGGGCAATGTGCCAGCCATTGAATATTACATTATATCAGATATAATCTTATGGTTTTAACCAATCGATAAGGACATTTCCATAAAAACTGTCTATTTCCAGATTTCTAATATAAGCCAATAATGCACCTTTAATGTTTTGTGTTTTGACATTATTACACACACAATCTCACTGTCGCATAAGTTCTGTACATTAGCTTATAAATTTGAAAAAACTACTCTCTGAAGTAGAAAAAGCACACACCATAAATATACTATAAAATTTTAAATAATATCCTTAGGGTAACTACAGTACATCACTGTCAACACAGTCTTCATTTTTATATTAACCAATGACCATTCTTTCAAATACAATTTTTAACGTATTACCGAACTTTTTCTTGTGATTCGAATACCTTCTAATTTTGTGGAATTCACACAGCATGTGTACCTTGAACTCTATGATGCTATCGGATCCTAATTTGTTAAGGACGTAATTAACAAAATTTCCCAGCAACCAGTACACAGCGTTATTTTTTGCTTCTGGGAAATAGCGTGCTTCAGGCCTGTGTTTCAATGACAGCGATATATACTCAGGGGATGTTCTTGTAATCAGAGCTATTTGCTCCCGGATCCACTTCCAATTATTCATGTGACCACTGCAAGTATATCTATGAATTATTGTGTCACTTAGATGGCATTGTTGACATAAATTTGTTTCACAGAGTCCGATTGCGTGCAGTCTTTCATTGGTGGTAACTATGTTGTTAACTGTCTTGTACCATGACGTTTTTATATTAGACGTGAGCACATTAGAACTAATGTTTTTCCAAATCTCAGTCCACTCAATGTTTGGAAACTGTCGTTCTATTTTGTTCCTTCCTTCGCTTTTCTTTCGTTCCCGCATTATGGCTCCTGATGTTAGGAGGCCCTAAGTGTCGTCACTGCCTGAGTCAGACACTTACATAACTAAACTCGACGTAGAAAATCCTCACATGCTGTAAGCGACTGTTGATATTCTGCACGTCAATCAGGGAAAGCAGGCTTCGAGGTTTAATGATCTCGAAAAGTTGGCTGGTTATGTTTTCTCGCGAGTCCCTTATTAAATTAAATTGCCTTTTGATAAAAAGTGCTGAGGTGTTATCCGTTACATCAGTTAATCCTAGTCCATCATTTTTAGGATCTAAAGTGGCTACTTTAGTAGGTACTCTGAACACTTCACCTATCCACAAAAAGCTGGTGATATTTGGACATTATTCTCCTCGCTATCATTCTCGGTAACGGAAACAGCTGGGCAGTATAATAAGCTTTAGCAAGGATGCATGAGTTGATATACTGTGTTCTTTGAACTTGGTTCATATATCGAGTTAAATTCTCTATAATGGCTCCTTGCACTTTATCTGCTACAACTTTCCAATTTAAAGCCGTCATTTTCATGGGGCATGCTGTCAGGGTGATCCCAAGTGTTTTATGTTGTCGGACTAATTTTGCCCACTCGACGTTGATATTATCAAAACCTCTGAGATTTAACATCTTACTTTTTTTTTCGTTTGCATTGGCTCCAGATACTTTACAGTACGAATCAATCACTGTTGCTAGCTTGGTTACCTCGTCATTATCCCTTATAATTACCCCTATATCGTCAGCATAGGCTCTTATAACTGTTTTATTTACTGATAATGTTAAGCCTTTTAATCTAGCATGAACATGTCGAAGGAAAGGTTTCAGCGAAATGGCGAAGAGCGACATGGACAGAGGACTTCCTTGAGTAACACCTCGTTGTATTTGCATCGGCCTGGATTGTTCACAATTCACTGCTATTTTAGCATTTATTCCAGTTGCTATGTTCTTAATCAACTGTATGACCCTATCGTTGAAACCTATTTTCTTCAATGTCTGTAGAAGATATTCATGATTTACTACATCGAACGCTTTATAAAAATCTAAAAACAATACAGCACACTTTATGTTTGTTACAGAAGTTATTGCAATGATGTCCCTGAATTCTGCTAGATTTTGAACATAGGTTCTGCCTTGCGGGCAGTTCTGATGTTGATTAATAATTTTATCTGAAAGGCATTAAATTCTCTTGTTTATTATTCTGGCTATTAATTTATAATCAGAATTCAGCAGTGAAATTGGACGAAAATTACACTCCTGGAAATGGAAAAAAGAACACATTGACACCGGTGTGTCAGACCCACCATACTTGCTCCGGACACTGCGAGAGGGCTGTACAAGCAATGATCACACGCACGGCACAGCGGACACACCAGGAACCGCGGTGTTGGCCGTCGAATGGCGCTAGCTGCGCAGCATTTGTGCACCGCCGCCGTCAGTGTCAGCCAGTTTGCCGTGGCATACGGAGCTCGATCGCAGTCTTTAACACTGGTAGCATGCCGCGACAGCGTGGACGTGAACCGTATGTGCAGTTGACGGACTTTGAGCGAGGGCGTATAGTGGGCATGCGGGAGGCCGGGTGGACGCACCGCCGAATTGCTCAACACGTGGGGCGTGAGGTCTCCACAGTACATCGATGTTGTCGCCAGTGGTCGGCGGAAGGTGCACGTGCCCGTCGACCTGGGACCGGACCGCAGCGACGCACGGATGCACGCCAAGACCGTAGGATCCTACGCAGTGCCGTAGGGGACCGCACCGCCACTTCCCAGCAAATTAGGGACACTGTTGCTCCTGGGGTATCGGCGAGGACCATTCGCAACCGTCTCCACGAAGCTGGGCTACGGTCCCGCACACCGTTAGGCCGTCTTCCGCTCACGCCCCAACATCGTGCGGCCCGCCTCCAGTGGTGTCGCGACAGGCGTGAATGGAGGGACGAATGGAGACGTGTCGTCTTCAGCGATGAGAGTCGCTTCTGCCTTGGTGCAAATGATGGTCGTATGCGTGTTTGGCGCCGTGCAGGTGAGCGCCACAATCAGGACTGCATACGACCGAGGCACACAGGGCCAACACCCGGCATCATGGTGTGGGGAGCGATCTCCTACACTGGCCGTACACCACTGGTGATCGTCGAGGGGACACTGAATAGTGCACGGTACATCCAAACCGTCATCGAACCCATCGTTCTACCATTCCTAGACCGGCAAGGGAACTTGCTGTTCCAACAGGACAATGCACGTCCGCATGTATCCCGTGCCACCCAACGTGCTCTAGAAGGTGTAAGTCAACTACCCTGGCCAGCAAGATCTCCGGATCTGTCCCCCATTGAGCATGTTTGGGACTGGATGAAGCGTCATCTCACGCGGTCTGCACGTCCAGCACGAACGCTGGTCCAACTGAGGCGCCAGGTGGAAATGGCATGGCAAGCCGTTCCACAGGACTACATCCAGCATCTCTACGATCGTCTCCATGGGAGAATAGCAGCCTGCATTGCTGCGAAAGGTGGATATACACTGTACTAGTGCCGACATTGTGCATGCTCTGTTGCCTGTGTCTATGTGCCTGTGGTTCTGTCAGTGTGATCATGTGATGTATCTGACCCCAGGAATGTGTCAATAAAGTTTCCCCTTCCTGGGACAATGAATTCACGGTGTTCTTATTTCAATTTCCAGGAGTGTATTTAAATCTTTGTTTCCATTATTTTTTGGCACCAGAACAATTTTACGCTCTTTAAACTCAGCCGGAATAATTTTACCCTGAATAACCTCATTTACAATGTCCGTGATTTTCGCACCTACTATTGGCCAGTAACGGATGTAAAACTCTGCTGACAGACCATCCGGTCCTGGGGATTTTTTTGGTGGTGAGGCGCACAGAGTCTCATACACGTCTTCTTCACTGACAACCTCGAGAAAATTTTCGTTGTCATCTTCTGTCAGCTGTGGGACTAGTATGTCAAGGAATTCTTCCAAGGAAGCATCACTACTTTGATGTACAGAATATAGCTCGCAATAATAGCGATACATCTCGTCCATGATACCCGGCTGGGTTCTGAGAATCGCACCGTGTTTTGTTCGAATTTCATCAATAAAAGTCCTTCTCCCGTTTTTCGTATGCTTCACTAAATGATATAGGGAAGTAGTTTCATCTTCTGACACCGAATTTGCCTTCGATTTTATCTTCAACCCTTCCATTTGACTTCTCTTGATTTTAAGTAACTTGGCTTTGACTTTTTTGATGTCTGCTATTCGAAGTGAGGAACCTGCTGAGACTTGATCATATAGACCTCTCAAAACCGAATAGTAATATTCTATAGTGCATTTCATTTCTCTTGCGCTCTGGACATTGTATTGAATAAGAACCTTCCTCAACTTTTGCTTTGCCATTTTAACCCATCGGTCGATATCAGTGTCATATCTACTACGAGCACGCAAACATATTGCCCATGTTTCTTTAATCAGGTGTTCTAAATCATGATTTACTAACAAGGAAGTGTTCAAATTCCACTGATTCTTGAATCGGCTGTCTTGTTAGATTCATGCAAGCCAAGACACTTGAATGGTCTGAAAAGTACGTAGGAATGGTTTCTACTTTTGTCACGGTTTTAAGATTTTTATAAATATATAATCTATCAATCCCGTTACGTGATGTTGCCGTGACATAAGTGAACTCAACAATGGATGTGTATTTGATTTCCCATAGATCCTTGTATTCTAAACCACTAACTAGTTGTTTTAGTTCACTTGAGAAATTGAAATTAGGTAACTGATCTTTCCGATTTAAAACACAATTAAAATCACCTCCAAGTAATAACTGTCTTGGAGTTTTCCTTAACAAGTATATCAGGTCATCTTTGAAGAAACGTGCCCTGTCAGCTCGGTGAGAACTTCCTGAAGGGGCGTACAAGTTGATGATAGTCACATCATAGATATTAAGTCCTATTCCCCTTCCGGATTCCAGTCGTTCCACCTCGCTTACTGTAATCCCTTCCCTCACCAAAACCGCTGTTCCAACACTTGTTTCGGGAGACACATGTATGTAACTGACAAAACCGGGAATTACTAAATCCGAAATTAGAACTTCTTGTAACAGGGCAATATCAGTCGCGGATTCGTACAATAATTCCTTAAGGGGCGATAATTTAAAACCGATCGTAATTTTATTTATGTTTGTAGTGGTGACAGAATAAGACTGCGTCATCGTGCTGTCACTATGTAGTTGTTTTGATGAACTAATTTAGTTTCCTGTGGTTCAGGGTTCCGTTAAGCTGTAACACTTTTCTCGGAAGGCTGAACATGGAATAACACTTCATCAGTTTATTAGTTACTGTCTCCTTTTTTTTCTACTTCTGATTTTTTCTCTTGTACCGAAAGCAGACTGATTTCCTGGTGAAGTTTCTGATTTTTCCTCCAGTGATTTGGTGTAGGACCGTTTCGGACCGAACATTCTTTGGGCTTGGGCCGCCCCTCCCGGATTTTCCCTTCCCTTGGTTATGAGCTACATTCTCATTTGGTTGCGTTGGTATTTTACTTCGCGGCTTATCTGGAGCAGCAGCAGACGCTTTCGCAATTTCGTTTGCCGGCGTCTGCCCTGAGGTGTTGACCGTGATTTCTGTTTGGCCACCAATTCCTCGTTCTTTATTAATTTCACTCACTTCCTGATCGAGGGAACCAAATGAAGACTGCAGTTTTGCAACCTCTCCCTAAATTTGTTTACTAACGGATAGCTGCTGATCTTTGCAATCGACTACTGTACCTGTTGTTTCTTGCAAATTAATGCTGATTACGCCCCCCTCATTTTCTGCTACCGTATGTGTATTATCTTTCTGTTCATCAGTTTCCATTCGCATTTTGCCTTCAGGTTCCTCTGCCTCCTCATCGCACTGTTTTGTCTCCAGAGGTCGTTTTTTCGGTTGTATTTTAGTTTCATGACTAGTGGTAACAGAGTTTCCCTTTGTTGTTAACGGGGGAAATTCACTGTTACCGTGAAGGGAAACATCAGCTTGGCCCGCTGCGTTAACATCCTCAACCAGTTGATCCAGGCTATTCTTTGGTAACAGATAATTTAAGGTAAGCTTCTGACGCTGTATCAAATTACTTTTAAGAACAACAGTTCACCGCGGACATTACTGTCTGAAGTGGCCGGTTTCGTTACATATATGTCATGTAGCTTCCTGACCTGTGTAAACAATTTGTGCCTCATACCCACAAACAGTTATGTGAGACGGAATATTCGTCTAACGTCCATCTCTACACAGCGGATTCCGTTGAAACACTGCAGTTTAAAGCGAGGCAACCATCTTTCATTTGCAATTGATTTCACGTCCCCGTAGTTTGAAAGAGATTCCTTAATCTTATCATTTTCAATTTCAATGGGAAGATTCAAGACACGAACAGTTTTGTAATGAATGTCCGCTCTATAGATGGAAACCTTACTTTTATAACCATTTCTATGCACAAAATCTACTTCATAGCCCCACTTTCGTAACACTGATTAACTTGACAAAAACACAATATTTTTCCTGATCCAGTTGCCAGGTATGGACGGTTTCAGAAATGAAACCAATTACCTGTGTAATCCAGTCATCTATTTCCAGGGACGTCGGCTGAACGGGATGGGATTCTTTGTCAAAAGCAAATACCAGAGTATTCTTCCTGAGGTTTGTAGCCATGCGACGCAATTTCGGTTAAACAACCGAAATTCCAATTAGCAGCAGCAAGACCAGAAAGAGCTATCAGATCACAAGAAATAGGAACGAACACGGAGATTAACGGATGGACGGCACTCGGCGAATCGCAAGTACAGCGACGTAAACACGGAAGTGCAGCGCAGCAGTTAACAGCGACCACTCGCTAGCGCGGCTGAAACGGAACTGCGATGACACTTTCTGCAGGACCTGACCATCATTTTACAGGACAATGCTCAAGCAAGTACAGTGCAAGCTGTTACTGATTTGTTTGACTGACGGGTCTGCTAAGTACCATACCATCTACTGCGTTACCCTGACTTAAGCCCTTGTAAGTTCATCTCGATTTCTAAACTGAAGGAAACACTTCACGGCATTCACTTCAGAACTGCTACAAACTCATCGGGCAATAGACCGCGCTGCTCGAACTGTCAACACAACTGGCACTGCTAAGAGTATCCTACGACTTCCACATCGCTAACAACGGGTTATACACAATGCTGGTGGCTACTTTGAAGGTCAGTAAAACTTTGAAACACAAAATAAATAGTTGCCACCATTAAAGTTCTAACCCTCATGTGTTACAATGTCTGTAGTAATGTGTAAATTATATTATGTCTGGTGTTTGCAAAAAATAGAGAGAAATAGTACAAAGTTACCCCAGTTGACTATATCCATTTTCCTTTGTTAAATTCTCCAACCTATCTACCTCCTTAAGAAATCTAACATTCCTCATTCTGGCCTGTAGTGAACCAGTCTTCTTATTCCTGTCGATACCATCATCGTTAGTAGTCCTTGTCCGGAGATCCAAAGGGGGAGGGGGAGGGGGATATTTTACCTCTGAAGTATTTTACCCAAGAGCATGCCATCATCATTGAACCATGCACTAGAGCTGCACAGCCTCAAGAAAATTTACAGCAGTAACACAGGGGGTCATTTCCATTGCTTTCAGCTGTTGGTAGTACAAACAAAACAAGACTCTCTGACATAATTACCTAAGGGCTTTTCTTTTGTTACGATTTGTGTGTTTTCTTTTGTTACGATTTGTGTGTTTTTTTTGTTACGATTTGTGTGTTTTCTTTTGTTACGATTTGTGTGTTTTCTTTGCAAAGAATGTATAGTTACAAGCGATATTGCATGGACTGACAAAGACTTCAGTAACCTGTGTCAGTGCTTGTTACCTTCTTGTACGTAGTTCTTTGTCCTTGAGCTATGCATGATTTTGGCACTAACCAGCGGATCCTGTAATTTGTTTTCTAGACATATTATAATATGTTATTTTGCAGGTGTGATCAGTGTACTCTCTTACTTTCTTTGCATCCCTAGCATTCACGTTAAAAACTCAAGTGGTGACCCCAATGTGATAAGCAAGATATCATGGGTAACAATACGGGCGACACTATGATCAAATTGGAGCCACAGCGGTCACCTCCACACTCGGTATCACGGAATGTTAACCCAGAGGCAAGCTCTTCTCATGCACCTACAGTTTCTACAGTTCAATGTAGGAACTTTGGAAATGTAAAACTTCCCACCTCTCGGACTAAACGACCGCATCTATGATTCCAACATGTAGATAATTGTTTTGGAACATGGTGTATTGACTTCGCTAGACAGAGTTCATTGTATTGTGGCACACTTGGCTGAGGCTCAAATTGTGCATGAAGAAGATTTGTTAGCTTCGCAAAATTATGAGGTCCTTAAAGCAGGCTTAATTGAAGAATATTCCTTAACGCTAGAGAACAGATTACATAAACTGTTAAGAGAAACACCGACTCGTGACATATCGCCAAAACAAATTTTGGCGGAGTTAAAATCACTAGCAAGTAGCGATTTGTTTCCACAAGCTGCCCTGCGTTTGTAATGGTTTAGACAACTTCCGGAAACAATTAGCACTCTCTAGGTGGCACACGTTGCTTTATCTTTGGCAGCCTTGGTGGACAGAGTGAAGGTAACGGCTGTGTATTTGGAACATTTGGAACATTGTGCAGCAGACCAGCATAGCGGTGGACCCTGAACTGAGCATCAACAGTGAAAGTAGGCAGTGCCGCCCTGACTCAGGCATATCACTAGAGTAGCCATCACGAGATTAGACATGACCTGTCTTGTCACCACCAAGTGAGGTGGCACAGTGGTTGGTACACTGGACTCGCATTCGGCAGGTCAACGGTTCAAACCCGTCTCTGGTCATCCTGATTTAGATTTTCCATGATATCCCTAAAATCGCTTCAGGCAAATGCTGGGATGGTTGTTTTGAAAGGGCACAGCCGACTTCCTTCGCCATCCTTCCCTAATCTGATGGGACCGATGACCTCGCTGTTTGGTCCTGTCCCCGAATCAACCAACCAACCAACCAATCAAGGTCACATCCGCCCTCTGCAGTCCATAGACGCTAAGCGCTGTGATTCGCCCGTCTCATTACTTTGCTGCCTTATGTACACCGTTAAGAGGGCGGAAGTTAGCGCCAACTGAATATTTAGTGTTTCCGCATGATATTGTGTGTTCACGTACGGTTTCAGTCTTCCGTGGAACGGTGCGTTGACATGTGCTTGGTACTGAGTGAAAAACAGGAGCAATGGCCTATGTGAAGTGCTACTCCAGTCGGTGTGTGTGAGGACGAAAATGCATTCGAAAACAATCTGGAATTGTCTTATCTAATGTACTGAAGTGGTTTTTATTTTTTATTTATTTATTTATTTATTTATTTTGCGGTGATCTGGCCCACTGCGAAAAGCCCACGTATAATATAAATTTTGTGCAAGTCCATAAAAAGACAACAAAACCTTGCAGTATTTCCGAATTGACTGTATTTTGTATTAACAGTGCAGTAACACCAGAAGAATCTGTAGACGTGAGCACATATTTTGACTCTCCGACAAGGGGATACAAATGAAAACAGAAATTACGGAATTTGACGATTCCGACGAAAAGTTAGTGAACAGAAATGTACTTCAATAGTACGGCAGAGGAGAGTATCTGACGAGTATAAAAATACAGAACAATCTCCGTGAAAAAATTGATTATTCTTTCCCACAATTCTCCGTACTTTGTCTTCTCTGTTCACTTGGTTTTTTAATCAGAGAGTATAACAATGGACAAAAATTTTTAACGGTTTGCAGAGCCATTACAGCAACAAGAGCAAAGTTTCGTGTAAAATGCACATACTGTGTGCTGAAGACATTGAACTCAGATTTCACAAAACCACATGCAGAAATATACACTCCTGGAAATGGAAAAAAGAACACATTGACACCGGTGTGTCAGACCCACCATACTTGCTCCGGACACTGCGAGAGGGCTGTACAAGCAATGATCACACGCACGGCACAGCGGACACACCAGGAACCGCGGTGTTGGCCGTCGAATGGCGCTAGCTGCGCAGCATTTGTGCACCGCCGCCGTCAGTGTCAGCCAGTTTGCCGTGGCATACGGAGCTCGATCGCAGTCTTTAACACTGGTAGCATGCCGCGACAGCGTGGACGTGAACCGTATGTGCAGTTGACGGACTTTGAGCGAGGGCGTATAGTGGGCATGCGGGAGGCCGGGTGGACGTACCGCCGAATTGCTCAACACGTGGGGCGTGAGGTTCCACAGTACATCGATGTTGTCGCCAGTGGTCGGCGGAAGGTGCACGTGCCCGTCGACCTGGGACCGGACCGCAGCGACGCACGGATGCACGCCAAGACCGTAGGATCCTACGCAGTGCCGTAGGGGACCGCACCGTCACTTCCCAGCAAATTAGGGACACTGTTGCTCCTGGGGTATCGGCGAGGACCATTCGCAACCGTCTCCACGAAGCTGGGCTACGGTCCCGCACACCGTTAGGCCGTCTTCCGCTCACGCCCCAACATCGTGCAGCCCGCCTCCAGTGGTGTCGCGACAGGCGTGAATGGAGGGACGAATGGAGACGTGTCGTCTTCAGCGATGAGAGTCGCTTCTGCCTTGGTGCCAATGATGGTCGTATGCGTGTTTGGCGCCGTGCAGGTGAGCGCCACAATCAGGACTGCATACGACCGAGGCACACAGGGCCAACACCCGGCATCATGGCGTGGGGAGCGATCTCCTACACTGGCCGTACACCACTGGTGATCGTCGAGGGGACACTGAATAGTGCACGGTACATCCAAACCGTCATCGAACCCATCGTTCTACCATTCCTAGACCGGCAAGGGAACTTGCTGTTCCAACAGGACAATGCACATCCACATGTATCCCGTGCCACCCAACGTGCTCTAGAAGGTGTAAGTCAACTGCCCTGGCCAGCAAGATCTCCGGATCTGTCCCCCATTGAGCATGTTTGGGACTGGATGAAGCGTCGTCTCACGCTGTCTGCACGTCCAGTACGAACGCTGGTCCAACTGAGGCGCCAGGTGGAAATGGCATGGCAAGCCGTTCCACAGGACTACATCCAGCATCTCTACGATCGTCTCCATGGGAGAATAGCAGCCTGCATTGCTGCGGAAGGTGGATATACACTGTACTAGTGCCGACATTGTGCATGCTCTGTTGCCTGTGTCTATGTGCCTGTGGTTCTGTCAGTGTGATCATGTGATGTATCTGACCCCAGGAATGTGTCAATAAAGTTTCCCCTTCCTGGGACAATGAATTCACGGTGTTCTTATTTCAATTTCCAGGAGTGTATTTCGCACGACTTCAATGGAAATATTGGCCTGAAAATACCCACAGTTGCTTTTGTATAGCGTGCATCGGCGACTTTGGTAACTGGTGCAGTGACGAAGAGTCCGGTTTGTAGGGAATATTCTCGGTCGTATTAACGCGAGCCGTCACAACTAAAATCCTGGCAGTAGCATACAAGTAACGAATCCTATCCTATCTACTCGTATAAATTTAGAGCAAAGCCTCCTTTCATCACCCCAGAGCTCACTGTCCCCATCCGTCCAGTAGATGATCCATCCACACCAACAACTCCCTCCGCCCTCCTCCTACTGCAGAGGACATTATCCGCTTAGTCACCATAGTCTCACAAAACATCCACCCTTTCCAACGCCCCAACACCCTTTCCCAAATCTCCCTCCCTGCCCATTCCGTATTTCACCTCACCACCTTTGACACATACTCCCACAACCAGGTCTACTTCACCTTCACCCCTCTCACCATCCTGATCGAAATCTCCCCTACCATGGCGCAACAATATCACACTATCCTTTACCATAATATCCGCTCCCTGCCCACCCACAAACACCTCTTCCTGAACATCCTAAATCAACACCGCGTGGATGCCTTCATACTCAATGAAACCTTTCTCCAACCCTATTTCTCCATCCCCTCAGCGCCTTATACCCTCGTCGGCCGCGGTGGCCGAGCGGTGCTAGGCGCTTCAGCCCGGAACCACACGACTGCTACGGTCACAGGCTCGAATCCTGCCTTGGGCATGGATGTGTGTGATGTCCTTGGGTTAGTTAAGGTTAAGTAGTTCTAAGTTCTAGGGGACTGATGACCTCAGGTGTTAAGTCCCATAGTGCTCAGAGCCATTTGAACCATTTTGAACTTTACACCCTCCACCACACCGATAACCCGTACCCCATAGCGCATGGCGGGGTTGCTATTGGCCACCTTAAACACCTCCCTGTTCGGCACCAACCTCTCCTCAACAATCCCGCCAAGCATCTCACCCTCAGCCTCTGCTTCCCCACCCTTACCATCACATGTGCCACTATCTACATTCGCCCTCGCACCCCCATCGCTTACAATTTCCTCGCCCACATTGACCGCACCTTCTCCACCTACGTGATTGCCGCAGACCTAATATCCACAGTCGTGCTCCTGCAGATCTCCAGTGGTGGCATTGGTTTATCATCACCCTCCAGGGAGACCCGGTTCCCTTCCCCCAACACACCTGAACTGAATCCCACACCACTCCCAATGTGATCCTAGCCTCTCCCAACCTCCTTGTGTGCATCCCCTTGGAAGCCCTTGACCTCATTGACAGCGACCATGGTGACATCCTCTGATGGTCGCCATCCCCATCCCGTTACTTGAACTGACGATCCCCTTAAACTTGTCCACAATTACTCCCGCACCAACTGGGATGCCTACCAGGACTCTGTACATACCCAGGTTGAACACCACAACCTTACTCTCCAATCTCACAAAGACCACTACGTTCCTCCACCAGACCTTGGCTGACGCCATAGCCACCCATATCACAACCACAGAATCCACTCTCACCACCTAGCCCTGCCCCACAGGTCGCCCTTCTCCTTCTAGAATCCCACTGGCTCTACCAATCCTTCTTCCGCACTCGTGACTGGGAGACACTTACACATCACCAGCATTTACAACACATCCGCAACATGCTTACTGTGAAGAAATGCCATGCCTGACGACGGACATGCACACAACTCAACGCCACACTCCCAGTAAACTCTTCCAAGTATTGGCGTGCTTTCCACCGCATTACTGTGAACCGTCCTACCCTACAATATGCTCTCCTCCATGATAACCGTCCCTTTCCTGACAATTTCAGTAAGGCCAACTACTTTGCCTCCAACCTATCAAAAGTCTTTCCATTCCATATGATCCCCAATTTGATTATTCCCTCTTCCCCAATGTCATCGAACATACAGATACCTCCACTCCTCCCCTTACTCCTAGCTTCCAGTACTCGGGCCACACACTATCATTGGAACTTAACACTCCCATCACTACACAGGACATCATCCTCACCCTCCTCACCAAACGCAACACTGCTCCTGGCCATGTCCGTGTTAACTACCACCACCTCAAACACTACCCTCGCTCCTTCCTTGCAGACCTTGCCACCCTCTACAACATAGTCCTTGCAACCGGCTTCTACCCTGAACTGTGGAAAACCTCCCATATGCTGATGTTCCCCAAACCTAACAAGCCTCTGTCTGATACCTCTTCATGTCGCCCTATATGTCTCACCTCAGTGTTCAGCAAGCTCTTTGAATCCATCCTTACCCAGCGCATCCATGACCACATCCACCTACACCACCTTCTCCCCAACACCCAATGTGGATTTTGACCTTCCTTCTCTGCTGACAACAAACTCCTATGCCTCACCCATCTCCTCTCCTTCCAGCTTAACTCCCGTCACTCTGCCATTTTTGTATCCCTAGACCTCAAAAAGGCCTACAGCCAGGTATGGCATCCTGGTCTCCTGTTTAAACTTCAGACCTGTGTTCTTCCTGTCAACTATGTCAGTCTCATTGCCTCCTATGTCACTGTCCACAACACCGATTCCTGCACCTTCTACCCCTCTGTAGTCTGCCCCTGGGCTCTGCCCTCTCCCCTCTCCTCTACCTCCTGTACACAGCAGATATGTCCAAACCCCCCCTCCAGTCCACCTCCTGCAGTATGCCAATGACACTGCCTTCCTTGCCATCGCCCCTACCCTTCAATGCTCCCAACGCCTTCTCCAGAATCACCTTGACCTTTTTGTCACATGGTGTAACGAGTGGATCCTAAAATTCTAGCCTTCCAAGACCCAGGCAATCATCGTATGTCGTACCACACCCTCCATCCGGGTCCTTGATTTTTCCCTTACTATCTGCACCTGTCCTGTCCACCTGTCCTCCACTCTCACCTACCTTAGACTTACCATTGACCATCGCCTTAACTGGACCCCTCATCTCTGCTCTATCCAATCTGAAGCCCACAACTGCCTGCACCTCTTTAAACTCCTCTCTGGCTGAACATGGGGGTTGAAGCCCTCTACCATCCTCCACACCTACAAATCCTGATCCACCCCATCCTCTGCTATGCCAGTCCTGCCTGGATCTCCACTCCCCCCCCCCCCCCCCCAAATTCTAAAAGTCCTTTCAGATCCTCGAGCACCATGCACTCTGCCTCACCTTCCGTATATGCCTTCTGTCCCTGATGCGGATCCTCTATGACCTGATTTCTTTCCCCCCCCTCCTTTTCCTCAAACATATCTGCATCCTCTACACCTCCCACAGACTTGATTCCCCCCATCCCCTGGTTGCTCCTCTCCTCTACAACCTGCACCCCCTGCCGTGCCTTCACTGTTATTACCCACCTACCCTCCACCTCTACACCTTCATCTCCTTTCCCAAGGTGGCTTCTGTCAACTCCCCCTCCCCCTCCATTTATCCCCCTCCATTTATCCCTCCTATCAGCTCTGATCCTCACCCCCTCCTCCCCACATCTGTTCTTTCCCCGTGCTCCCTCTCCCCCCCTCCCCCTCCCATCCTGTTTTTCCCTTTTCCCCTGCCTATCCTCTCTTTGCCTCCCTTCTCTCCCCGGAGTTGCCATGCCCCCCCCTTATGCGTCCTCTTCGTCCATCGACTCCTCCCCCCCCTATTTTCCCCTCATCTGTCCAGGTCCGCCCCCCGCCTCCTTTTGCCTTAGGCTGTAGTGTGTCATCTCTGTGTCAAATTTTTAGTGCAGTGTTTAAGTAAGTGTTAAGTGTTGTGTGTCTTTTCCGGGGTGTTGTGAACAGAAACCATACTGTCACTGGGTGTGATTTTTTTGTCTCTTGCGAATAGGAACTGGACTGTCACCGTGTTTTTTAATTGTCTGACTACTATTGTACCTGTCTGCTTCCTGTGTATTTAATTAGCACCGCCAACCCTTTGTTTCATATTTTAACGTCCACAAATTTCCGCCACTTTACACTTTAAAAGTCCCCATTTTTATCGCCTGCTTTTATTATTGATTATCTTCTGATTATGTTTTAAAAATTCTGTAGGCCGAAGAGCGGCGTACTAGGCTGCTGCCAGCCCGCTACCTTTGGGGGGAATCGAAACTCAATAAAGGAGAAAAAAACATATAAGTACTCGCGCACTGTCGCACAAGGAGTCTCCCGTAAATAAAATGCGTTTTTGTGTGACACGATACAGTGATGATGTCTCAGATACTACGAAAATTATTTTAATAGTTTTCTTAAGAACTTTCTCGCGGAAGTTTCTACAGGGTCCAGCAGAACATAAATTCATCAGCGACAACATTTTTAGTTACACAGACGGAAATCAGCTCACTACAGGATAGGTGTGGTTTCCCGGCAGATTGAGGACGGAGCATGGGAGATTACGAACCCCAAAAAACTTCTGGGTTCGAACGTTTATATTTTCACATATACCAGTTTCCAAATTTCTCTGCCAACTTTTAGAGTATGAAGTACGTAGATGGGCCTGCGGTCTTACCACACGCAGAGAACATTCCAGTCAGGCAAAAGTGCCCTCCACAGGCAGACCACAGCTGCTGCTAACAACAAAACCAACTGATTTGTGAGACCCCGGGTATAACCAGCAAACCACAGGAAGTCGAGTATAGTAAAACTGGAAAGGAAGACCCTTCACCGAGAAAAAAATATCAGAAAGACTGACTTCTTGAAGGTAGGTGGAAAGGACTGGAAAAAAAGTATTTCCCTCATTTAAACGCTCACAAAGAAACAGTCAGCTGACTTGTGTTCAGAGTCATAGTGCTGCGTGAAACACTGATAATGATGACCGTACATTACAATCTTATACTTTATAAAGTACCACTTGTCGAAGTTGGGAGAGTTTGTTGTAAGTTCTTAAATCAATAGCATTTCATGTACTTCTCAAACGTACGAATAAATTGTGTTCAAATGATGTATTTTCCTTAGCTTCGAAAACGATGTACGAAGAGCCTATGCAAATTTTTATTGTTAGTAAAGTGTTATCCATCCGTGGCATTAAAATTGTGGATGTTAATTTATATTTGGCGGGGAGACAGAATTGTGACTCCTTCCCAGAACTGAAATCTGGATCCTGATCCGAGTCTTCATATAACATTAAACACTTAGGCTTACTTTTCCACGTTATCAAATACGAAGAGTGACTCCAGTTTCTTAAATGTGCCTATCGATTGAAAAGACTTGGAGATGGCTTCAGCGCGCTTGACCAACGTCGACTCTCGCAGTTTGGGACACCCCATCTGCCCAGCACATTCCTGTCTCCACTTTTGTAGATTCGAGAACTCAACGTTCGTGAAACGACACAAATTAATCCTTTTAAGGGTACACATTGCTTGGTTATTACAAGTAAGCATTTGAGTCCGATGGAAATGCTGAACACATAGTAACATGTAAAATACAATACTTGTGCAGCACCAACGGATTAATATGTGTTTACTATCTGACAAACCGACAATGCCTGGGTATTTATTATGCCAATTTTCAGTTAGAAACGAAAAGAAAAAATGAATTACGTTTGTAGAGTAATATCGCAATAATCTCATTTCCATGTATTCGTGAAAACACCTTTGAAATTATGAAACAGTTGTACAAAGAAATATACATAATGTGCAAATGTATAAGTACAGTATCCAAATTAAGAAAAATAGATTTATGTAGACTGGGCGCATCTGATTTTCTTGCCTGCAACGCGATTTTGTAAACATCTCTTTGGCAACGCCTCTTCATAGTTCTATAGACGGCTATTTTCGCCTATAGCCGTTTGCGCTTCTCAGTTAAAAGTTGTCAGAGGCGCTCCACGTGTCAGGGATTTCCTTAAACGGACTCTACTGTGAGGAAGTCTTAGTAAATAATAAATGTATTAAAACTTCATGTATGCTGCGGCATTTTTTCACGATATCATTGTTTACGACGTCATAGCTCTTGAAAAATGCGGCGTACAAAGCTAAATTTGCCTAGGTACATTCAGCGGCATATGTGGATACTGACAGCGCAATTAAATGCCATTCATGACGGGCAGTTTTTCACGCATCTCGTTGCTTATGACGTCATATCTCCTGACCTATGATAGGTAAGTGTTTCTTACCCCTACAGCGATTGTTGCCTGACATTAAGGGGTATTTGTAACAAGTTTGCTTAAAATCGGTCTACTATGTTAGGAGGTGATGCGGAACATACACACACATACATGTTATATCGATCTCATACTCAAGACTTTCTCCAGTGTCATATGTTAATAAATATTGTGTGCTACAAGGGTTTGTAATATTCCACTCAAATACTGAGATGTCGGGAGATAACAATGCCGGCAATTGCCTGTTGCTGAAGCTGCGCATTACTGCAGGGAATAACGGAGATTGCTTGCAGATACTCCAGTCAGATTTCGGGAAATTCTCAGCAGGATTTTTATTGTTATAAATGTGACGGTAGGAAGAAGTATTTCTCGTTTGTCTCAGTCCCCATTCCGACACACTGACATTCAGGCCTGTTCTTATTTTAATTTCTCGGAGGTCGTAAGTGTGTCGTTTCCTTTGTAATAAGTTCTTATCAGGAATAGCAGAATCTACTTGTCAACTACCAGAGAATTACCAGAGTTTTGCTGAGCTACACGTTCATTGACGATTGCGTATTAGTGAGAATATAGATTATTTAACGCCAATGCCACAAGTGGGTATCATTTTTCTTTTTGGAAATAAATGTTACTGAAGCGCAGAGTTAAAACGGCCGACGAGAAGTTTATTTTATTTTAGTTTACAATATCAGCGCACTTGCACCTAGGATACAAGTATTAAGTCATTTTCAGTGAGTAAGAGAAATGCTCAGTTGAAAATTTTGAAGCCTCATTTAATTAAAGGAAATAAATATTTATCTCATAAAGAGAAACAATTTTTTATGTAGCCCACAGTTGAATCAAACATTAAACCTGAGTAATTAAAGTCACTCAGTGTTAATACTTCTTGCTTAAATGCTCTGCTTCCAGCAGATTTTCGTATCATATGTGAATTTTAAGATCCCAGATAACATGAAAGAAAGAATTCACTGAGCTGTTTTTTGCAGCCCTGTCAACCTCAATAGCTCACTGCAGTCCGTTTTGCTGTTTTCTAACTAAATTCTGTTTATGAAGACCAGTCAAAAAATTGGTTACTTGATTTAATGGGAAGCCACATAATTCTCTTAAAGACTATAACTCTGAAATTTAATTTTTACGTTCTCAAATAATTACATTATTAGCATGTCTCATTCATCACTATTAATAGTAGTTTAGGCTGTTATGGATATTGCACATAGCTATAAACTGAAACAATTCAAACTGTTTTAAAGTTAATATCCATATACTGGCCTTGCACGTGCTTCAGCTCACCTATGAAACAGAAATATTAAATTTACACAGACGAAATCTTACGTACGTTACGACAAGCGTATCTTTGCTAAGACATTCTACATCTATATCTACATACATACTCCGCAATCCACCATACGGTGCGTGGTGGAGGGTACCTCGTACCACAACTAGCTGTTCCACTACCAAACAGAACGAGGGAAAAATGACTGCCTATATGCCTCTGTACGAGCCCTAACCTCTCTTATCTTATCTTTGTGGTCTTTCCGCGAAATATAAGTTGGCGGCAGTAAAATTGTACTGCAGTCAGCCTCAAATGCTGGTTCTCTAAATTTCCTCAGTAGCGGCTCACGAAAAGAACGCCTCCTTTCCTCCAGAGATTCCCACCCGAGTTCCTGAAACATTTCCGTAACACTCGAGTGATGATCAAACCTACCAGTAACAAATCTAGCAGCCCGCCTCTGAATTGCTTCTATGTCCTCCCTCAATCCGACCTGATAGTGACCCCAAACGCTCGAGCAGTATTCAAGAATAAGTCGTATTAGTGTTTTATAAGCGGTCTCCTTTACAGATGAACCACATCTTCCCAAAATTCTACCAATGAACCGAAGACGACTATCCGCCTTCCCCACAACTGCCATTACATGCTTGTCCCACTTCATATCGCTCTGCGATGTTACCCCCAAATATTTAATCGACGTGACTGTGTCAAGCGCTACACTACTAATGGAGTATTCAAACATTACAGGATTCTTTTTTCGATTCATCTGCATTAATTTACATTTATCTATATTTAGAGTTAGCTGCCATTCTTTACACCAGTCACAAATCCTGTCCAAGTCATCTTGTATCCTCCTACAGTCACTCGACGACGACACCTTCCGTACACTACAGCATCATCAGCAAACAGCCGCACATTGCTATCCACCCTATCCAAAAGATCATTTATGTATATAGAAAACAACAGCGGACCTACCACACTTCCCTGGGGCACTCCAGATGATACCCTCACCTCCGATGAACACTCACCATCGAGGACAACGTACTGGGTTCTATTACTTAAGAAGTCTTCGAGCCATTCACATATTTGGCAACCAATCCCATATGCTCGTACTTTAGTTAGGAGTCTGCAGTGGGGCACCGAGTCAAACGCTTTCCGGAAGTCAAGGAATATGGCATCCGTCTGATACCCTTCATGCATGGTTCGCAAAATATCATGTGAAAAGAGGGCGAGTTGCGTTTCGCAGGAGCGATGCTTTCTAAAGCCGTGCTGATGCATGGACAGCAATTCTCTGTCTCAAGGAAATTCATTATATTCCAACTGAGAATATGTTCGAGAGTCCTGCAACAACCGTTGCCCATCAAAAGGTTTTTTTCGTGTTCCCATAGCACAACCGTATTACCTTTGATGTCAGGCACTCACAAAAACAGACATACATTAGACTTGTACTGACACATTGTTTGTGTGTAGATATTACTCCGTCACAATCGTGCGAGGCAGAATTAAAGAGGAGTCTCACATCTTTAACATGTTGAGTGCCACAAGACTGCTCGCAGCCATAATAGAGCCTCAAGCCTGTCGCTGTGTGCCCGACGGCCTGACAGTGAAACATCCATCACTATGCGTCCGACAGTCAACGTGTGAAAGCAAAAGACCTGCAAAGACTGACAGTATCTCTTTTTCAGGTCTCTTATGCTGTATCTTGTTTGACTTAGGACCCTGGTTAACTTCGTGACAGTCCAAAGTATTGATACTGCTGCTTTTGGCAGTGGAAGAAACTGTTGGCCCTCAAAGGTACGTTTTGTGTACCTAACCTTTTGTTTCATGTCACATCTGAGTAGTAGTGCTGCGCTCCAGTGTGTACGTGTTTGCACTCTTTGTACAAATAAAATAAATAGAAGGTGAAACAACTTTTCTGTAAGGCAATCACTATCACCAATCACTCTGTACTGCATATGTGAATATGAATACAAAATGCACACACATGGAGACAAATGCATTGTAAAGTATCTACTGAGAGAAGTTCATTCCCAGGGCAATATTGAGGGTTAACCACATGTTTACATGAGCCACATCTAAATTTTTTGTAGCCTTTTTTCTGAAGACATTAATGACAAAACAGTTTAAATATGGAATTCTTAATAAACAAAGATGATATAGAATTAACAGTGGTGAACTCCTCAGAACAAATGATATAGCTAATAACACGGGTATTGATAAAGTGTCGAACCATCACATTCACATCCAGGAGAATAGTAGAAAAGCGTTACAGCTGCAGACAGCTTGACAAACAGTGTCATATCAGTTAATCTTACAAAAACCCACATTGCAGAATTTGAAACAAAAATTAGTTTCAGGTATAGGATGTAGAACTTGTAATATATTTAAGTTATGGGAGTTTGTTTCAGTGGGTTTTCGTCTATTCATTTCATGTCACAATGGGGTATCTATAAATTCAGTTTGTTATTTCCATATGCAAAATTCTGACAAATAATTATAAACTTTCTTCTGGAGTAAGGGTTACATGAATAATTAATTATGTTTGTCATCCTGACATATCCAAGATCAGTTACGTTGAATTCGTCATTTATCTTTTCTAATTACAATGTAGAATAAGAACTATTATAAGTAAGTATTTTATTCTACAAAATTAATTTTCATAATTTCATATTTATGTAACAAGTAAACCAAAATCTTAAAAGCAACAAGTATTATTTTATATTAAAGAAAATATTTCAGTGTGCAAATTTTGTTATCTTTGACATAGAATCAGAAAGTTTTGTCAGGAGACGTTATTGCAAGAGAATACAGGGTGGGTCACCTAACGTTACCGCTGGATATATTTCGTAAACCACATCAAATACTGACGAACCGATTCCACAGACCGAACGTGAGGAGAGGGGCTAGTGTAATTGTTTAATACAAACCATACAAAAATGCACGGAAGTATGTTTTTTTAACACAAACCTACGTTTTTTAAAATGGAACCACGTTAGTTTTGTTAGCACATCTGAACATATAAACAAATACGTAATCGGTGCCGTTTGTTGCATTGTAAAATGTTAATTACATCCGGAGATATTGTAACCTAAAGTTGCCGCTTGAAACCTCCGACGTACAGTTGCATGTTGTAACAAACACGGGCCACGGTCAGCGAGCAGCATCTGCAGGGACATGTTTACGATGACGACCGTGTTTACGAGTGTGACTGTAGTGCACTGTTGTGGTTTGGTCTAGCTGTCGCAGTGTCCGCATGTACCGCTTGCTGCTATTGTTATTCTGAATTCGTCTCCGCACGCAGACCAACTGTAGTACACCGTGTTACCAGACGTCTGTGATAGTGTAGTGTTGTAGGAACTGTGACCATGGTGTATTCGAACTCTGAAAAGGCGGAGATGATACTCATCTATGGCGAGTGTCGACGAAATTGCAGCTGAAGCCTTCAGGGTGTATGCAGAACGGTACCCGGACAGAGAGCATCCAACGTGCCGCACATTGCAAAATATCTACCGCCAACTGTACGCAACAGGTATGGTCGTAGCACGCAAACGGGTCAGTAACAGGCCCGTAACAGGAGAAGCGGGTGCAGTTGGTGTGTTAGCTGCTGTTGCCATGAACCCACACATGAGTACACGGGACATTGCGAGAGCCGGTGGACTGAGTCAAAGTAGTGTCATGCGCATACTGCATCGTCACCGCTTTCACCCGTTTCATGTGTCGCTACACCAGCAATTACATGGTGATGACTTTAATCATCGAGTGCAATTCTGTCAATGGGCATTAACAGAGAATGCGTTGCAGTTCTACCTGTTTACCGATGAAGCGGGTTTCACAAACCATGGGGCAGTGAATCTACGGAACATGCATTACTGGTCCGTGGACAATCCTCGCTGGCTCAGACAGGTAGAGCGACAGCGGCAGTGGACTGTAAATGTATGGTGCGGAATCATTGGCGACCACCTCATTGGTCCTCACTTCATTGCAGGGACCCAAACAGCTGCAACACACATCGCGTTTCTACAGAATGACCTGCCAACGTTGCTCGAAAATGTCCCACTGGAAACGCGTCGACGTATGTGGTATCAGCATGATGGTGCACCTGCACATTCCGCAATTAACACTAGGTTGACCCTTGACAGGATGTTCGACGGGCGTTTCATAGGACGTGGAGGATGCATAAATTGGCCAGCCCGTTCTCCTGATCTTACACCTCTGGACTTCTTTCTGTGGGGTACGTTAAAGGAGAATGTGTACCGTGATGTGCCTACAAGCCCAGAGGATATGAAACAACGTATTGTGGCAGCCTGCGGCGACATTACACCAGATGTACTGCGGCGTGTACGACATTCATTATGCCAGAGATTGCAATTGTGTGCAGCAAATGATGGCCACCACATTGAACATCTATTGGCCTGATATGTCGGGATACACTCTATTCCACTCCGTAATTGAAAACGGAAACCACGTGTGTACGTGTACCTCACCCCTCCTGGTAATGTACATGTGCGTCAGTGAAAAAGACCAATAAAAAGGTGTTAGCATGTGGACGTAATGTGCTGTTGCAGTCTCTTCTGTGCCTAAGGTCCATCACCGTTCCCTTTGGATCCCTACGTAATTTGGTGCGGAGGAGTGGTACTCAAGCGTCAACCTTAGGTTACAATATCTCCGGATGTAATTAACATTTTACAATGCAACAAACGGCACTGATTACGTATTTGTTTATATGTTCAGATGTGCTAACAAAACTAACGTGGTTCTATTTAAAAAAAACGTAGGTTTGTGTTAAAAAACATACTTCCGTGCATTTTTTTATGGTTTGTATTAACCAATTACACGAGCCCCTCTCCTCACGTTCGGTCTGTGGAATCGATTCGTCAGTATTTGATGTGGTTTACGAAATATATCCAGCGGTAATGTTAGGTGACTCACTGTGATAGTGTAGTGTTGTAGGAACTGTGACCATGGTGTATTCGAACTCTGAAAAGGCAGAGATGATACTCATCTATGGCAAGCTTGGCAAGAAGTTAGTAGTTTCTTGTTGACTAGCTAGGACACTGGAGTTTTTTAGCATGTGCACTGTCTGTAAATTTTTTTGGATGATGCTGCCGCCATTGACTATAAAAATTTTTATTTTATTGTTATATGATAGAGACTTCGGACTTATGTCATTTTTAAATAAAACTGGTATAAAACACAAGTCTTTGTCGAAAAAGCATATATGATTACACTGTATTTCATAACAGTCTGACGTCTTTTGACATATAAATAAGTTTTTATACATGAAAATGGCCTAAGGCCGATATCTGGATCGTATAGCAATATAATAAAAATTATTACAGACAAGTGGCGGCAGCATCATTCAAAACATTTACCATGATTGTGGCTCCAGTCAAAATAAAAATTATCAGCCTATATAACTGTCTATAAGACCCCGAGGTGATGTAAACGGGGTGAAAAGTGAATAAATGCATGAGATGTTGAATGAATGTAACAAATGTTAACTTACTTGTCGTATTTAAAAAATACCTGTTCCACATGAATTTTACAAAGTATAAATGAACCCTAAAAGTTTTTGCATGTAATGGAGTGACTATGTACTACAAGCAGTAGTTAAGTACAAAGATATGTTTGTTTCCTTGGCTCAAAAAACTTTTAGTTGTATTTTAAAGTACTAGAAAATTTTCTTGAGTAAACTGCAATCACAGTTAATCTCTGTATAGCTTTTGTCTTCAGGAATAATGATAGCATGATAAAAGTTGTAAGTTCATCAGGCACATGCTGGATAGGCTTCATGTACGAAGTTCCTGGACATTGTGACGGATCATAAATGTAGGTGGCATACCAGCAAGTGGGTAAATTGATCAAAAATCTCAGTTGTGCTTGATTTGAGCTCAGAAATTTCTCTATTGCGTTGACCTGTGCAAATTAGTATAGTTTCACTGATTGCTATCCTGTGGCATAACCCTCTGGATCAATGCAGTCAAGGTTAAAAAGTAATCTCCACACTCATGCTGTATGAAAATTGCGTGAAATTGGTAATCTAACATCTTTCAGAAGTCTCTTCAGTGACTTATGGATTATTACACTCGCATGCTAACACATTTGTTCTCCAATAATAAGAAGTCAAGATGAACTGTGAAACTCACAAGAGTAAGACTAAAAGTAAATATAACTTCCATACAGACTACATGCTCCTGTGCAGGGTTCAGAATGGCGTTTTAAATACTGATTCAAAATTCATTAGAAGGTTCCTAGCAAACGACAGGCAGGAATTGGAAATCCCCCGAAGATTCACTGCAAGCGACATAAAGATATATGAAAATATTGATGTTGAATGCTGGGATGATTTGAAAAGCACAATGCCGATTTTCGTCCCCAGTCCCAACTTGTGCTCCATCTCCAATGACCTCGTTAGTCAAAGAGATCATTGGGGATGGAGGACAAGTTAGGACGAGGGGAGGAAATCGGCACTGTCCTTTTGAAAGGAACCATCCCAGCATTACACCTTTATACTTTGATTTACGTACATACTCTGCAAGCCACCGTATTGTGGACGGCGAAGGGTACCTTGTACCAATGGTACTCATTTCCTTTCCTGTTCCACTCGCGAAAAGAGCGAGGGAAAAACTATTATCTATATGTCTCCATACGAGTCCTAATTTCTCTTATTTTATCTTCGTGGTCCTTAGGCGAAATATGCGTAGGTAACATTAGACTTCTTCCACAGTCAGCTTCAAATGTCGGTTCTTCAAATTTTTCTCAATAGTGTTTCCCAAAAAGAACTTCGTCCTCCCCCAGGGAATCCCATTTGAGTTCATGTAGCATCTCCGTAATACTCGCGTTTCAATCGAACCTACTGGTAACAAATCTAGCTGCTCGTCTCTGAAATGCACCGATGTTGTTCCTTAATCTGACCTGTTGGGACTCCCAAAGACTCTAGCAGTATTCAAGAATGCGTAATTCTAGAGTTCTATAAGCGGTGTCATTTATAAGTGTGCTACACTTTCTTAAATAAACCGAAGTCCATCATTAGCCTTCCCTACTACCGTTCTTACTTGTTCGTTCCATTTCAAATCACTTTGAACTCTTATCCCATGGAAGCCCTTTACTTACTGGTGGGGATTTGAAAGAGTGATGGCAGGGGGAAAGGGGAGGTGGGTCTCATGGGGATCATGAGTTTCCTCCACCCCACATAAAATCTAACTAAAGGCATTTATGTGTTTACATATATGAGTTACCAGATTTCTCAGATAACTTTCGTACAATAAAGTAACACAAATACTAACTGATGACGTCAATGAATTCTAGAAAATAACAAATCATGATTAATACTGATTACTTTTCAGTTGATTACCACGTAGCTAGCCATCGCCGATTGGTATGTGACCTAACTGGCTGCAGAAATCATTCCAGCCAGTCATTAAAAGGTTCACAATCACAGACTGCCATGTTGACAGTAACAAATCTGATTACACAACTAGAATCTGCAAACCACAGGAAATTGTGTAAGGCAAAACCGAAAGGGAAAGGCCCTCCAGTAATTAACAGGAAGACGAACTTTCCGGGACGCAGACGGAAACGACTGAAACGAACGGAATTACCCACGTTTACACACCCTTGTAATAATAGTCTGTGGACCCATCTTTACATTAGCAGTTCTAAGTGAAATACTGATCATGGTGAATACACATTTCGAGGTATCGAGTAAATCTTGGCTTTGTGAAAATTGTGAGAGTTTTTAGCTATTATTGTTCTTAATCATTTGGATCAGACATTTATGTCCCTATTTTTCGTACAAATACTGTTCAAATGATATACTTATCTGAGTTTCAAATTCTTGCAAGTTATGCTGTAGAGATGTACTAAGCCCTAAGGTTAACAAATTATTATTACTATTATTATTATATTAAAGAGTTTCATATATTTTAGCGCTATTATTATTGTTATTAAAATCTTTAGCATCTGTGGCACATTCAAAACTGGGACAATCACACCTCCAACAGAACCGAACGCTGGTTCAAAATGGTTCAAATGGCTCTGAGCACTATGGGACTCAACTGCTGTGGTCATAAGTCCCCTAGAACTTAGAACTACTTAAGCCTAACTAACCTAAGGACAGCACACAACACCCAGCCATCACGAGGCAGAGAACATCCCTGACCCCGCCGGGAATCGAACCCGGGAACCCGGGCGTGGGAAGCGAGAACGCTACCGAACGACCACGTGATTCGGGCCCGAACGCTGGGTTAACACCCGATTACCTGACACCTATCCAGAGTCTCACGTCATTTTGTTTGAAGTTCTCTGCTCAAACGCTCTGTGAATAAGGCTATCCTCATAGTGGAAAAGACGTTGTGTATGGAAAATAGTAGTTAAATAAACTGGAGAGAGTAAGAAGAAGAGAGAGAATGGAATTGAGTGCCAGTCTCTTGGAGCCTCATGACCACGTTTTTTCAGTAGTTAAAAGGTCTGGAGAAGGAGCTAGTCCGGACAACATTCATCTACATCTACATGGATACTCGGCAAATCACAGTTAAGTGCCTGGCAAAGGGTTCATCGAACCACCTTCACAATAATTCTCTAGTATTCGAATCTCGTACACCAAAAATGGTTCAAATGGCTCTGAGCACTATGGGACTGAACATCTATGGTCATCAGTCCCCTAGAACTTAGAACTACTTAAACCTAACTAACCTAAGGACAGCACACAACACCCAGCCATCACGAGGCAGAGAAAATCCCTGACCCCGCCGGGAATCGAACCCGGGAACCCGGGCGTGGGAAGCGAGAACGCTACCGCACGACCACGAGATGCGGGCTCTCGTACACCTCGCGGAAAAAACGAACACCTATATCTTTCCGTGAGAACTCTGATTTCCCTTATTTTATTATGATGATCGTTTCTCCCTACGTAAGTCGACCTCGACAAAATATTGTCGCATTCATAGGAGAAAATTGGTGATTGAAATTTCGTGAGGAGATTCCGCAGCAACGAAAAATGGCTCTGTTTTAATGATGTGCACCCCAAGTCCTGTATTATTTCAGTGACACTCTCTCTCCTATTTCGCGATAATGCAAAACGTGCTGTCCTTCTTTGACCTTTCTCGATGTACTCCGTCAGTTCTATCTGGTAAGGATGCCACACCGAGCAGCAGTATTCTATATAGTGTAGGCCGTCTCTTTAGTACGTCTGTTACATTTTCCAAGTGTCCTGCCAATAAAACGCAGTCTTTGGTTAGCTTTCCCCACAACATTTTCTGTGTGTTCCTTCCAAATTAAGTTCTTCGTAATTGTAATTCCTAGGTATTTAGTTGAATTTTCGGCGTTTAGATTTGACTGACTTATCGTGTATCCGAAGTTTAACGGATTCCTTTTAGCACTCGTGTCAGTGACCTCATACTTATCGTTATTTAGGGTCAATTGCCAATTTTCTCATCATACAGATATCTTTGCTAAATCATATAGCAATTCGTGTTGATCTTCTGATGACTTTACCGGTCGGTAAATGATAGCATCATCTACAAGGTAAATTCCTTTTCAATGTCGGAAAAGACTAGTACTGCATCAAAAACTAATGCTGCCTTCAGTGCTGCAAACACTGTCTGACATTCTGCTGACCACTGGATTTTCACACCGTTCGTCAACAAATGACTCAATGGGTCTGCAATCTGTGCAAAATTTCTTACAAATTTGTGTTAATAACTGCATGAACCTGGGAATGACTGTAGTTGGTTTGTGGTTTGTGGTACTGTGAAGTTCCAAATTGCCTCTTTTTGGCGAGAATCAGTTAATGCCTTTGCTGCTAATCACATGCCCAATGCAGTTTACCTGTGTGTGCACAAAATGGCATTTGTCTATTCTAAGCATCAGATGTGCTGATTGTAGCCTGCTGAGTCCGTCTTCCAAGTGTTTCACATGCTCTCGCATGTCCTTTAAGAATACAATGATATCGTCCATGTATATTATGAATGTTTTTGGCTTTGAACCACATAACTTCTGGAACATGGCTTGTGCATTTCCCAGCCCGAACAGTATTCTTTTATACTGGTGACTGTGAAAGCGGTCTTCAGTCTGTCTTTCGAGATTACATCTAGCTGGTGATCTACAGTTCTTAGATCCATTTCTGTAAAGTACTGGCACTGTCCTAGAATGTCAAACGTTTCCATAACATGTATGCATCTGTCGCAGTTTTCAAATTCAAGTAGCACTAACATCAACAGACTTCTTTATACAATCTGATGAATTTTTCGGTGTGATGACAACATGTGCATCCCATGGGCTGTCTTTGTACTCTATTATGCCTTCCACTAGCTCCTAGTCTGTAAACGTTTCCATTATGGGTTGGAAAAAAAATATGTGTGAATTCCTAAGGGACCAAACTGCTGAGGTCATCGTTCCCTAGACTTACACATTACTTAAACTAACTTATGCTAATAACAACACATACACCGATGCCCGAGGGAGGACTCGAACCTCGGGTGGGAGTTGCCGCGCAATCCGTGACATGGCGCCTCTAACCGCGCGGCCACTCCGCGCGGCTTACGGGTTGGAGATAAACAAAGTAAGAGCCTACGGAATATCAGACCAGCTGTGTGGCTGGATTGAAGAGTTTTTAGCAAACAGAACACAGCATGTTGTTCTCAATGGAGAGACATCTACAGACGTTAAAGTAACCTCTGGCGTGCCACAGGGGAGTGTTATGGGACCATTGCTTTTCACAATATATATAAATGACCTAGTAGATAGTGTCGGAAGTTCCATGCGGCTTTTCGCGGATGATGCTGTAGTATACAGAGAAGTTGCAGCATTAGAAAATTGTAGCGAAATGCAGGAAGATCTGCAGCGGATAGGCACTTGGTGCAGGGAGTGGCAACTGACCCTTAACATAGACAAATGTAATGTATTGCGAATACATAGAAAGAAGGATCCTTTATTGTATGATTATATGATAGCGGAACAAACACTGGTAGCAGTTACTTCTGTAAAATATCTGGGAGTATGCGTGCGGAACGATTTGAAGTGGAAAGATCATATAAAATTAATTGTTGGTAAGGCGGGTACCAGGTTGAGATTGATTGGTAGAGTCCTTAGAAAATGTAGTCCATCAACAAAGGAGGTGGCTTACAAAACACTCGTTCGACCTATACTTGAGTATTGCTCATCAGTGTGGGATCCGTACCAGATCGGGTTGACGGAGGAGATAGAGAAAATCCAAAGAAGAGCGGCGCGTTTCGTCACAGGGTTATTTGGTAAGCGCGATAGCGTTACGGAGATGTTTAACAAACTCAAGTGGCAGACCCTGCAAGAGAGGCGCTCTGCATCGCGGTGTAGCTTGCTCGCCAGGTTTCGAGAGGGTGCGTTTCTGGATGAGGTATCGAATATATTGCTTCCCCCTACTTATACCTCCCGAGGAGATCACGAATGTAAAATTAGAGAGATTAGAGCGCGCACAGAGGCTTTCAGACAGTCGTTCTTCCCGCGAACCATACGCGACTGGAACAGGAAAGGGAGGTAATGACAGTGGCACGTAAAGTGCCCTCCGCCACACACCGTTGGGTGGCTTGCGGAGTATAAATGTAGATGTAGATGAGATGCTTCGCTATGCAGTATAGCTTTCTGTAAACCAACGCATTATGATGTGTTAAATAAATCCATAAACTGTAGTAGCTAGATTCCATTGCCTGCTCAATCACTTCCTCGCAAGTGACCAACTTTTCATGTAATGCTGCTGCATCGATGGTTTCCTCGCAGCTCTGGTCATCACATAACCTATCTGTATCTTCTTCATCTAATACCTCTAATTTGGCAGTTATAAAGCCCCTCGACAGACCAATCATGTACACGCTGAAGATATCCAAGCTTACAGCAACCATAAATTTACCATTAATATTACTTACTTGTGCTACATTTCTACACACGAAACAATGCATTTTGTCTAATTCTTCATTTTGACTTGGTAAATTGGTATCAATAGAAACTCAAACTACGAGGGCTATTCCGAAAGTAAGGTCCGCTCGGTAACGAAATGGAAACCACTGTGAAAATCAAAAATGTGCTATTTGTAGCAACAGTTAGGTACACCTTTCACCTACTTTTCTACTTAGTCAACGCTCAGATTTAGACACTTGTCGTAGTGTTGTACCAACTTTACAATACCCTCGTTATAGAAGGCAGCAGCCTGTGCTTTCCGCCAATTCTCTACGCTGGTCTGCAGCTCGTTGACTGTGTCGAAATGTTTTCTTAATAGCCAGCGGTTCAGGTGAGCAGAGGTGAAACTCAGGGGGAGCAAATTACGGGCTGTATTAATGGCGATCAAATGCTTCCCAATCGAAAACTGTGCAGGAGCATCTTCATTGTCCCTACAGAGTGCGGCCGAGAACTGTCATCCAGAAGGAAATGCATGACAGTTGTGTCATGTGGGCTGCATGACATCAGGCGAAATCTCTCACCAGACCCTCATACTTGGCGGGAGAAACTATTTTACATGCATCTTTGTGTGGTCATTGTGCTCTCAGAAGTGAAAAGTGCGAAATGACGCGATCGATGGGAATACCAGAGACACTGCCAAACACAACTGTGCAAAGCTTCATTGGGTGTTCAGTGTGGTTTCCATTTCGCGCCTGATCGGACCTTACTTTCCAAATAGGACTTGTAACTTCGCCAAAGTTGCTGATATTGTATCATGGCACTCAATCTTTAGCATACATGTTCGCAGTTTAGTTGCCAACATCTTCATGAGGGGTGTGCCTTGCGACATTGCCTCACTTGTTGGTATATCCCTCAATGGAAAAAGAAATCCCACTGAGTTCTGCTGTATACTGCGAAAGATCTGTTTTGGTATGATGCTTTTCGAGAAGATCTAGCCCAAGAATTGTTGAATACCCTCCACCCATGTATTGTAACAATTACATATGCTCATGAAAATCTTTAGCTCCGATACTAAAACTGAGCGACATCGAATCCAATGACTACTACATTATTATCACTCACTCCACGGAGTTTGTATCGTCGGGGTCCTAGTCTCCTCCTACCTACGAGGTTCAGAGTGATGACCGACACAAGTGCACCTGAGTCCACCAGATATTTGTGATCCTTGTCTATCACAAAGCCCTGACAAGCAGAATTCCATTTGTGCATCTATTTGTGGACAGTTTCGTACTATTGGGAATGTGTTCCAACGGTTGAAGCATTCCTGTTTGCGTTTAACGGCTGATTCTGCTGGCTTTGTTTTCCCTACCTTTGCTTTCCACAGTCCTGTGCTCGGCCAACTTGGGCACACATACTGCATTCAGGTTGCTGACACTGCTTCTGTACTGACCTTTATGCCCACATCTATAACACTTTTCTTCTGCAGAATACAACATTGTGGTCTGTACATACTCTTATAGCAATTTTTATCTCTTCTACTAACTGTGTCATGACCCTAAGAGCCAGAACCAAATTACCAGCATTTTTCTTTCTTATCCTACGTCACATCTCGGCAGGGGTAACACCTACAGAAACATCCAAAGCCCTATTCTCTGCTTCCCGCAAAAAGACTATCCGCATCTGCGTTTTGGATCAGTTGATATGTCTTTGCATTGATGCCCTGGATCCTATTTGAAAAGTTTTCACTGAATCCTTATGCTTCTGCGTTCAGGTACACAATTTTTGCCAGAGAAACCTTGTGATATTTTATTTCTGATAACATTGACGTAAACCGTCAGCTAACTACTGGAATGTTTCTGCCTTACTGATAACCGCGTGGTACAACGCATATGTTTTTGGTTCGTCTGTCAGTCGTAAATTGGCCACATGGAGAGTAATCTCGTCTGATCAGTCACGCACTACTGAGGTTGCCTTGACTTTGGCAATTAACACAGTTGCGTCCTCTGCTGATCTGCCACAACAGGTTGTTATTAAGGTAGCTACTGATGAAATGAGGAAGGTACACAAACTACTGGCTTGGCTTCCTCACTTTCCGATTGCAATTGTTGAACCACATTTTGTAAGACTTCTACCTGCGTACGTAGCTGATCTTTTCCCTGCTGTTCCTGGGAATTCAACCCTGGCAACACCTGTACCTGCACTGTCAAAACAGCAACAGTCTTACCTGCAGCAGCAGAATGTGTGTCTACCATTTTGCATAGTCTACCACTGCTGTATACAACAGCAACAAGTAAAAATAGAAAAAGTGCGCTCCTAACACATAAAAAATAATTATACACTAATATTTTTTGCGTATCATTGACCAACTGAACTCAGAACAACCATGTACCAAATGTCCAAATCGTCTAAAAGTACCACATATGAACAGCACAGCTTTCATATATGGGAATTCATGACCTGATAGGTTACAACACTTACGCCGAACTAGTGTTAAACGACTTTCCCTGATATTCCCTCGAAACAATGACAAATCCACTGGATCTTGTGGTTTAAGGGTGCAACTGATGTCCCTGAGACTTAACATGGTCCAACAGATACACATGTCCGCTAAAAAGGCCATCGATGAATAAAAATTCATTCACCACACCACAATGTGCAGGTATTGCTAGACGACGATTGATGCTCCAGATGTAGCCCTGTTGCCATCGAAGTGCTGAGTTGACAGCCAAATCTGACAGCAATATTACAATCCAGAGAGCTGGGGTCACTTTGTGAGTAGGAGACCAGATACGGAGTGTGGTGAGTAGTTCAGTTTACGACTGGAGGCGTCAGTGACACAGTGGTATCTGCTATAACATTTATTTTTCCTGCTGAGTTTACAAACTTACGAAGTCAGCGGCCGGTTGTAAGCACATGCAGCGAATAAGTGCTAATGCCTTGTGAGTGACACGGGACATCACCCTGCTGGCAGTGAGCCATGGCTGCGTGCTGTACTGGCTATAGTGTGGGGACGAGAAGCTGCCTTCCGCCCGTATGTTCTGCGGTATAGTGCGGGTCCTACCTGTAGACAGTCCATCATGTGCTCAGGTGAGGACAGTCGACTGCCATCCAGGATGTTGTTGTCGTGAGATCTAGGCCCTCGCCATCTACTATAGATCGACGAAGACTGTAGCAGATATTCACAAGTCGGCCAGAGGGCTGCGTGAACGCCCCATTCCTCATCGGTATCGAGATGAGCATATCTCCGCGATGACCCTTAGTAAAGGAGGGCAGGTCGCACACCAGTCTTCTCCTCATTCTCACTGTCCGAATAAAGAGCAAAGACAGATCACAATTGCAGTATGCATCAAGCTGCCTGTGTGTCGCTGTTGACGTCAGCAAGCAGGTAGCACCAAGAACCTCATCAATTTCTATGGTTCTAGCAACACAGACAGTATGGCAGCACGACTGAATGCGTCTCTGAGCTCCGAAAGACTCGTTATTTAAAAGGCTAAGCCTGCGTCTATAACGTGGTGGCTCTGGATGTATGATCGCATTTACCCGAATTTATTTGGTCTCGTTAGCGTTACTTGCCTCACTGTGGTAATTCAGTAATTATTCTGGGTCGCCGAGATCTGCCCTTTCTGCCTACTTTTGGCTTTGCACTTGCGCTCTAGCACTGAAGTTAGGAAGTGTTAATTCACTCTGTCTTGTTATGAAGCACTGCGGCGTTTGTGTTTCTGCTTTCCTAGTTCGGAGGTTGTGTGGTAATGCTCGCTTCATGCCCTGATGTCCGTTATATCGGCAGCATGCCTTGTTGACATTCCAATTAGCACACTGGGCCAGATTTAAGCTTCTCCGTTCTGAACTCGCCAGTTAGAACTTCAAAATGTTTAAGCATGTACAATAACATTATTCTGCGGCGCAGCAGTCGTGCTAACTGGACATATTCTCGCTTGTTATAAAGCAATATATATCACAACTTTTCCTCAAAACAACAAAACTATGTATGTTATGTAGAAAATCATTGCCGGCCGCTGTGGCCGAGTGGTTCTAGGCGCTTCAGTCTGGAACAGCGCTGCTGCTACGGTCGCAGGTTCGAATCCTGCCTCGGGCATGGATGTGTGTGACGTCCTTAGGTTAGTTAGGTTTAAGTAGTTCTAAGTCTAGGGGACTGATGACCTCAGATATTAAGTCCCATCGTGCTTAGAGCCATTTGAACCATTTGAGAAAATCATCTGTGCGTTAGAGAGATTTGTAGTATTTTTACAGCTGAATTACTGAATTATCGCTGTCACTAGTTTAGGCGTCCAGAGTGGCCGAGCGGTTCTAGGCACTACAGTCTGGAACCGAGCGACCGCTACGGTCGCAGGTTCGAATCCTGCCTCGGGCATGGATGTGTGTGACGTCCTTAGGTTAGTTAGGTTTAAGTAGTTCTAGGTCTAGGGGACTGATGACCTCAGATATTAAGTCCCATCGTGCTTAGAGCCATTTGAACCATTTGAGAAAATCATCTGTGCGTTAGAGAGATTTGTAGTATTTTCACAGCTGAATTACTGTATTATCCCTGTCACTAGTTTAGGCGTCCAGAGTGGCCGAGCGGTTCTAGGCACTACAGTCTGGAACCGAGCGACCGCTACGGTCGCAGGTTCGAATCCTGCCTCGGACATGGATGTGTGTGATGTCCTTAGGTTAGTTAGGTTTAAGTAGTTCTAAGTTATCGGGGACTGATGACCTCAGAAGTTAAGTCCCATAGTGCTCAGAGCCATTTGAGCCAACTTATTTAGAAATGCGATGGCGCGTCTTGGATACAGAATGCTGTAATGCCGGAGTGCTAGAGTGCATTTTCACTCCATCGTCCACCATGTAACCAAGATATTTTGCTGTCTGAGTATCAAAACTTTTCTGATCTGAAAACGACATTCATGAACAACGTTCTGCGGCGGCCGATGGAGTACACCACTGGGTAAAACTGTTGTCTCATCAGGCGTCTATGAAACGCAGATTGCCCGCCTTGTCTGCTGATGACAATGATTATGCATGATCATTAATTTGAGGCAGAAGGTTGTGAAGTACAGTACTTTCACAGAATTCTTAAGAAATGTTGGGGTACCATTCTTCTCTTTCACTTGACGCAGTGTGTATCTGCGTTGCGGGGTTTTGTGAGGATTCTACAGCCTGTATCTTGGCCAAGCGAGGTGTATGTATGAATGTGTGTGTGCGTGTGTGTGCGCACCTAGAGGAAGAACGTTGTGTTTTCGAACCAAGTGTTACCGGTGTGCCACTGTGCAACAGCTACAAGGCTACACACCCACCAGAACAAGACGCGAGCCGGTTGGGGTGACCATGCGCTTCTAGGCGCTACAGTCTGGAACCGCGCGACCACTACGGTCGCAGGTTCGAATCCTGCCTCGGGCATGGATGTGTGTGATGTCCTTAGGTTAGTTAGGTTTAAGTAGTTCTAAGTTCAAGGGGGCTGATGACCTCAGAAGTTAAGTCGCATAGTGCTCAGAGCCATGTGAACAAGACGCGAAATGAAAAGAATGTAACAGTTAAATTTTCACTGATTTATTTTCTTTATTGTTTGCATCAATACCAAGACACTTGTATTTAATCTCTGCAAAGGACAATAATACCGACTGCTCCATTTCCAAAATGTTAAAATGAGTGTGAATTCCTCAGGGACTAAACTGCTGAGATCATCGGACTCTAGACTTACACACTACTTACAGGAACTTACGCTAAGAACAACATACACACCTATGCCCGAGGGAAGACTCGAACCTCCGGCGGGAGAGGCTGCACAATCCGATACATGGTGCCTCTAACCGCGTAGCCACTTGGCGCGGCGCTCCATTTTCCTTTTGCGTCGGCAAGAAGGCCCTTATAGAGAAAGTGGCCAATCATAATATCGTTCCTGATTGTCTGAGAGTCCTAGATGCCATGTTTTTAACTGTCTAGAGTATATTCTGGCTAATGTAAAGCATTCAGTCCTGTTGTAGATTGCTTGAACACACTGAACTCAAATTCCGCGGTTAGTATTTGCGTACGGAAATACGGTTCGTTTCTCAGCACTGTAGCGTTTTCTGCGATTGCATTTCACATTATGTAACATCGATAAACATTTGATCAGTAAGTCGGATGTGTGGTGACATTTTAAGAAACCAAAGTCCGTGTCATTTTCTGGAAGATAAATTTTAAATGAAGATCGTTTACTGTGGATAATTAGTATAGCTTACCTGATGGTAACTGGCAGTCTAATGCCATGCCAGATTCTTCCACTACTGGCTGCAAAAGTAGAATCGTTTCTATATGAAGCATATATTTCGCCTTGGGGTATTGGCATTGTTTATTTATTTAAACTGGAAAGTTTAAGGCTATCACGCTGTCCCTTGTCCGCAGCTCGTGGCGTAGTGGCCAGAGTTGCTGCCTCTGGATCACGGGGTCCCAGGTTCGATTCCCGCCCGTGTTGGGACTTTTCTCTGCCCGGGGACTGCGTGTTTGTGTTTTCCTCATCATTTCATCATCATCAACATTTATGATAGTGGCTAGATTGGACTGTGTAACAAATTGGACTGAGTAAAATATTGGGCGCTGATGACCGCACAGTTGAGCGCCCTACAAACCAAACATCATCATCAAACGCCGTCTCTTATATCTAGGCAATCATTCTACAGATTTTGCATTAATTTCATTGCGATAAACGTGTTATAAATTATATCCTATGTACAACATTATGCAACATTTTAAATTACTGTAGTGTTAAAAATAAAGAAAACACAGTTACATTCGTTCATAAGAAGTACAAGAACAATGACAAACAGCAGGAAGGCAGGTTTAAACTATTAGTGCCAGCAGTAACCGACATGATGAAAGGGGTGAAAGAGCGGGAGAATAGGAATGTGAAACATCTAACGAAGACAGGGGAAAGTAATGAGAAATGAAAAGAGAACGAAGTGTAACTATGAGAAGATGAGAACACTTGCTTTACTGTTTGAAAGAGGGAAAACTGGCCATGTAAGTTAAGTTTTGAGGAAAAGTTATGAGAACGACAGAAGGAACTGCTAGAGATCCTTCTTAAAAGCGAGAGGCATTTAACTGCGCGTAGAGTGAAGGAGAGCTTTTGCCGAAGTCGGACGGCAGCAACAGAAAAGAAATTTGCGAACGCTTTTGTTCTACAGATGACTAGGATACTAGATAACTGAGATCTTGTACATCGATTACGATGAGATGACAGGTAGTTAGTCACTGCTGGAGTGTATGTGCATTGAGGAGCCTATAAAGTAGACATAGAGTATGGTGGTCACGTAACTTGTCTTGAAGCAACCAGCCTAAATGGGCGTATGAAGCACTGACACGATCGAGCAGACGGATGTTGCAGTTGTAACACAATCATGGTTATTTCTGACTGTCCAGTGTTGTCACTACTCATGCTGTGGATTTCATCGTAATAGTGGTTCAAAAATGGTTCAAATGGCTCTGAGCACTATGGGACTCAACATCTTAGGTCATAAGTCCCCTAGAACTTAGAACTACTTAAACCTAACTAACCTAAGGACATCACACACACCCATGCCCGAAGCAGGATTCGAACCTGCGACCGTAGCAGTCCCGCGGTTCCGGACTGCCGCGCCAGAACCGCTAGACCACCGCGGCCGGCTCGTAATAGTGGAGGTTCGGTCGTCTACTCTCCGTGTTGGATTACATTGTAATAGTGGAGGTTCGGTCGAACGAGTGATTCCACAAGTTTACATTTCACATCCAGTGGAGATAAGTCCCGGAGCTTTTTAAGGGCATAGAGGCATGCGAAAGTGGCGACAGCACTTCCTGTCCAGTTGAGATGCTCATCCGAAACTACAGCTAAATTTTCGACTTTTTTTTATATAAGGTATTGAAATACCACCGAGAAGAATAGAAGGCAACTGTTCGCGGAATCCAAGAATTGTTAATATCTAATGGGATATTAAAATTACTTGAGGTTTTCTCATATTTAGTTTTAATTCCAGATTTGGCGCTTGTCTTTCTACTAAAGACAAATTTCATTCACCTGGACGATAACAGTATTGATGTAGTCAGATCTGGCACTTAGTTCAAGTTGGAGGTCGTCGACATAGACATTATTTTTGTAGGAGAACAGAACCGACGACAAATCATTGACATACAAAGAAATCAATAGTGGGCTCAGGACTTAGCTCTCTGGCACTCCTGAGGGAACTTATTTCCTAGACGACTTTTCGTTGCTATCTGTTTTTCAAGTAGTTTTCAAGCCACTTCAGATTGCTATCGGAGAATATTAGCTGTCCTACTTTTCTGAGCAGTGTGTCAAAGTTGAGTGTACCAAATGTTTTGCAGAAGTTCAAATGGTTCAAATGGCTCTGAGCACTATGGGACTCAACATCTTAGGTCATAAGTCCCCTAGAACTTAGAACCACTTAAACCTAACTAACCTAAGGACATCACACACACCCATGCCCGAGGCAGGATTCGAACCTGCGACCGTAGCAGTCCCGCGGTTCCGGACTGCAGCGCCAGAACCGCACGGCCACCGCGGCCGGCGTTTTGCAGAAGTGTGGTAGTGCAACTGGAAAATCTCTGGAGATAACACATTTGTGGAAGGTTGCATTAAGCAAATCTTTCACTGGGGAAGCAACATGAGGTGCTGCCCCATCTTCTATGAAAATAGCGATTTTCACATAGTTGCGCTCTTGAAAAGCAGGGATCACCTGCTGTACAAGGAGGCCTCTATAATGCGCTGACTTGACGGCACCTGCAGGATCTGTGCATGTATTCCTTTCAAAGATGAACAGGCCGAGAATAAAAGTGCTTGTGAATCCACGCCACGCATTCATATACGGCGTGTGCAATGGCTCTTCGTGCACAACACGCGGCTTAAGAGTATGCCAAATTCGGCAGTTCTGTTGTTATTCAGTGCACCCTGTAGTGTAAAATGTACGCCACTCTATAGAATACTGCCCAGCCAGATGTAGTCATCTGCGATCCACGCCAGAAACCGGAGAGCAACTTCAGAACATTGCTGGGTATCATAACGTTTTAGTTGCTGCACAGTTCGGATCTTGTAGGGGTACCAGTGTAAAATACACCACAAAACTTTCCGTACTCTTGACAATGGGGTGGACTATTCTCGTGACACAGCGTGCGCACTAGCATTACCTGGGGCAGTTACAGCAAAAGCATCTTCGTAAATAAATTCCACTGGGATAGCACGCCTTTCTATTCCAGATGTCACTCCAAGCTCCCCCATGCCTTCGAATTTTATTATCATCTTCTGTAAACCATGTAACGACATCAGGCCTCTCGTCCAACCCTTCAGCTGGCGATACTCCCTTAACGCCGCACTATAATTTC
This sequence comes from Schistocerca cancellata, assembly GCF_023864275.1. Classification (NCBI taxonomy): domain Eukaryota; kingdom Metazoa; phylum Arthropoda; class Insecta; order Orthoptera; family Acrididae; genus Schistocerca; species Schistocerca cancellata. Next base: position 143,722,772 of record NC_064629.1, on the reverse strand, counting down.
TGCTGTTCACATAAAATAGTTTCATTAACAATAACAATGTATCTCTTCTCGGTAGCCGGCTGTGCACACACTACGGCAAGAAAAAGGAATAAAAGAGTGAGATAGAGTTAATACTTTCATCCTTCTTTACCTCCTCTGCATTATTGCAGATGACGTGTCACCGAGCACATTTGTACTGTGCATGCAGTACACGTGAGGTGCCTAGTTGTTTCCACTGCCCTGTGTGGAATACATAAGTTCTTGTACACTTCACTAACCTTCTGTCTTGATGATGATGACGTCCCCAGCGCAGAAAACAGCACGCAGGTCGTGGATTCTTTCTCTTGAGGCTGAAATTAACTTCGCAAGGAACTGCTGCTATGAATAAACTATAACTCATTTGGGATGCCACTCGCGTTTTTATTGATATAGACACGAGAAACTATTCTTGATCACAACGTATTGAATATGTCTTTCCACAGTCATTATATCTGGCTAAAATAACATGAAATACATCCTGCCACAGACAACATGTCTGTCTACTGGAACCGTAAGAACTGGAGGATAAAATTACATAAATCAAATACTACTATTACAGACAACATGTCTGTACCTAGCTACGGTCCGAACTGTAGTAAATAAAATTGCATGAAACAAAAACTGCTATAACAGACAACATGTCTGTCTACTGGAACGGTCAGAACTGGAGAGCCGGACTGCCCGAGACACTTCGCGCAAGCCAGCCCAGCAAGGCGTGACCCGAACGCCACCGAAGTGCATCGGCAGTAATATCTTCAGTCTTTTGTTTTAGTAATACTTTGATTTTAATAATTTTGAAATGACTGATTGATAGCTGGCTGTTGAGAGATGTTTATTTAAAAAAATGAAGTAATTTGGATGACAGGTTTAATTAATAACAGCAACTAAAGTTTAACGTTTTGGCGCCCTACCGCCGAACACAGCAGCCAATCACAGAGCAGCAGCATCATGCAGGCGGTCTTTCTCACGGGAATGGTACCGAATGTAACATCTGTCACCGGTACCTCATCCTACATTGCGTCATCTCTATGCTTCTTGCATCTCCACTGCACTGGGAATAGCTTCCTGGAGCCTAATATGATGGCTGAATAAGCCAGAAATATTACAACACATTAGGGCTTGTCAAATGCCAGTGAGGATGGCATACAATCGCCAAACTCTGTACAGCGCCAGATTTGCACCTCGTGGCCAGAATAGAATCTAATCCTTTCCAGCGTAAATCGGTTCCAGCATATCTACCAAGTTTCGCTGCCATAGGATAATTACAGCCCACAAAAAAAAAAAAAAAAAATGGCTCAAATGGCTCTGAGCACTATGGGACTCAACATCTTAGGTCATAAGTCCCCTAGAACTTACAACTACTTAAACCTAACTAACCTAAGGACATCACACACACCCATGCCCGAGGCAGGATTCGAACCTGCGACCGTAGCAGTCCCGCGGTTCCGGACTGCAGCGCCAGAACCGCTAGACCACCGCGGCCGGCTACAGCCCACACTGGACCTCTGTGACTAGCTGAATTTTAATTACAACCATCCGTTAGTTGGCCGCAGATGTCCGGTGTACCAATGTCAGCAACTGCCAGCACGTGCTAGCGGCATCGAGCACAGGCCTCGTCAAGGCCACTGGCGGTGTGCGACAGGTGTACCCTCAGGCAGTTTGGCCGCCTCTTGGTCGCAGCACACAACACTGGAGAGGACGGCGTCTAAACCGTAGCACAAAGCGTGTCCAAATTCGAAAGCATATGCTGGGACTGGGTGATGATCAACAACAATGAGGGCCCATGGGGCCCATGAACATCAATAATGTAGCTGAGCAGTCCCTAGCTCAGGCTCAAACATCCGACCCACCAGGCAGGTGGTCGCCAGCAGTAGGAAATCACCCAATAGGTGACCCAGCTGTAAGAAGATGCCAATTTGTCTACATAAGAATTACAACTCAGGTGAATACCTGCAGCTATTGGAGTCTGTGGAATGTGGCTGGCTGCTTCATCTAGTACTGCAGTGGTCTTTGTCTCGAAGTTAACGGCTGGTGTACATTGTGGCATTTGACATCACGTTCAAACCTGATTGCTCCCACAGCCATTCATATGAGAGCCGCTAACCTAAGTACTCATCTTGCATCTCTCGTAATATTCTTGTAGCCTCTGTACCTCAATCCTTACTTCCCATGTGTTGTAAGTTAGCATCAGCGTCCGATGGGGACTAGTTTGTGCGATGTCCTCCCGCCTGAGGGCTAGGACTCTTCCTTTAAGTTGCTGATTCTGTGAAGCATCCACTACTTATTCCTGAAGAGGTGCAGTATCCCCAGAATTATCCCACACATCGTGGTCGTCCTCATGCTAACGTCATCTGGAGGAAAGGAGTCCATATTGCTCTCCCTCCCACTTCTGGAAGACTGGACGTATATGGTTCATTGGTACATAATCCACCATGTTACCATAGCATGATCCTGTTTTACTTATGCTCTATACTACTTACCAACCCCGTTACAAGAAAAACATAACAGTAAATGCAAAATAAATTTCCCTCTTGAAACAAATTATAAAAACTCCAGTAAAATAAGGCTATGACATAACCACCACATATTTCACCGTGAAGCTGTTTTACATATCTCGTAAGTTTTGATACTTATTGACGTGACCTGGCAGTGGCACCTAAGGTACATCCTGCATGCTAGTTTCTGTTCCTCTGTCCCTTTCTTTCCCTTTTTACACATCTCTTTCGTTGCAGGTAACACCACTGGCACTTTTGGTAACCTGCCCACAGTACCCCTAAAAGATTTAACTTGTCATATGTGGGCAATGGTGGCTGAAGTCGGTAATCGGAATTTCACATTCACAGGTGATATGATCTCTATGTGTTGGTATGGCTCTTGATGAAGCATAAGAAATTTCTTCATTTTGCCCTTTGGCGTACAGGGCCTTACTGACGTTACCCACTGGTCAATCCTGTACTTGAGTAAAAGAGCAGCATGTCGTCCCATTTTTTATTGTCGCTCAGACACTTTAGTATTTGTCTTCTTCACCTGTTTCCACAAGTCTCACAACGTTTTTGCAAAATTTTGCAACGATTTCCCATTTTTTTCCAATTTAGGGTGTAATAATTACGAAAGGTGTTAGCAACTTCCTACCAGGTACCACCTCGTACAGCGAGAGACCAAAGTTGTCATGGACTTTTGAACTGTGTGAAGCTACGACATAGGGTGGATAAATGTTCTGGTCGTTGTGGTGACTAATTACATAATAGCCTAACATTTCACTGATGTATGGGAGATGCACTCAGTTCTACCGTTTGCTTGAGGGAGGAAGGGACTGGGTCTTACCTCGTGGATGCACTGTGAATGGCACAGTTACTTAAGTAGTTTGGACGGAAAGTTGGTATTGTGATCCATAATTATTGTGTCAGGGATGTCAAACATCATTCACCATTGCTCATTCTACTATACTCTCTTGTTGATTTGGAATGGCAGTGATCACAATGTAACACAGAAAATGGTGTAACATGAAGTAGGTAGCCGCTAGTGTCTCATTAAAGGAACCTAAAGCGTCCATCCCCTATTTCAAATGGCTCCAGTAGTCTTTTATGTGGTATTTATTGGTCAACATCCGCTCTTCACGTTGTCCAACAATATCTTTCAGCTATTCTATCCGTTGTTCTTCAGCCATCATGTCATGATAACCTATGGTAATAAGTTCCTTCCAATGCGTCTTCCTTTAGTGTTGCAGGTACCATGACCTGTGGCCCAGACTTTATTGTCCTACATTGTAAACCATCAAGCATAGCAAAACGCGACTGTGTCTTGAATAGGTGGTAGGCCTGCACCTTCTGCCACTCTGTAAGGCTTTGGCCAAGTCTTGTAAGACACCAGTCTTCCTGCTTAAACCATCTGCACTGCCGTGCTTCCTGGCAGATTTGTGCTCTACCCTAAAGTCAAATTCGCTTAATTTTAATACCCATTGAGTCAATGTGCTCAAAGGATCTTTCAGCCCTAACTGCCACTTTAATTCCACATGATCAATTACAACTCTGAACTTTTTACCATATAGGTAACACTGAAAGTATATGACACAATATATCAAACTGTATCTCTCCTGTTCTATGATTGAATAATTTTATTTGATCTCATTTAATTGGCTCAATGCATAATCTACTGGGTGCTCTTTTCCATTTACTTTTTAACTCATAAGGCATCCTACCGCCTTGTTGCTTGTGTCACAGGACAGGATAAAGTCCTTTTCATAATGCTGAAATACTAATACAGGATTCGTTATTATTTCCTCGTATAATTTCTCAAATGTGGCTTGACAGTAAGCTGTCTACTGGAATTTCACATCCTTTTTTAATAACTGCATTAATGGTCAAGCAGTGCAGCAAATCCTTAGACAAATTTTCTGTAATAATTATATAATCCTAAAAATGACCATAGCTATTTCATAGTTTATCGCAGCAAGGAATCACAGACAGCACATATCAATCTTGGGTCAGTCTTTACACCATCTTATGCATGGCCTCGATAGTTTCTTCTGCCAATGTAAAGTAACACTTGACAATACTTAGCATTTAGTGTGCCACACCAACCTTTTAAACACTTCCTCCATCTGCTGTGTGAGCTCCTCCAAGTATTAGGAAAAAAAAACGATAATGTTGTCCAAATATACCATATACTGATATCATGTAAAACGTCTCAACACTAGTGCATTCTCAACTAGCCGATGTTGGTAATAGCCTCGATGGTGAACTCAATCTTCATCCGGCCCTCTGGCGCTTATTCCAACTGGTGGTGTCTACTCCATCGTGGAAAAGTATCTGCAGTGATCCAGGTTGTCCAAAGTTTCCCTTATATTCGGCATAGAACATGCATCCATCACCACTCTAACGTTTAGAAAGCGATAATCACATTAGAACCTTTATTTTTTCATCCTGTCTGATGCGTTTTTCGGCACTATGACAATAGATGCTTCCATGGGCTATCACTCTCTTCAGTAATGCCATCATTTAACTGTTGACTGATGAACTTCTCCTATATTAGTTGCAGGTACTGAGGTATTCTGCATGGTTTCTTATAATCAAGAGCATTATCCCCAGTCAGGATCCTGTGTTGTGTCACAGGTGTCATCCGTAATGGTTCACTATTACTGAACAAATTCGCAAACAGTATCAATAGCGTTTCTAGAGTCACCATATCATTTTCCTTCAAATGTTGTACGTTTTAGCTTAATGCAAATACTCTGACATTTTGCTTATGGCAAAGGTCCCCAACTGACCTTCCCAAATTGTCCTCATCTAGGATAACCAAATTGCCCCCCCCCCCCAATGAAGTATGGACCTTGCCGTTGGTGGGGAGACTTAAATGCCTCAGCGATACAGATAGCCGTACCGTAGGTGCAACCACAATGGAGGGGTATCTATTGAGAGGGCAGACAAACGTGTGGTTCCTGAAGAGGGGCATCAGCCTTTTCAGTAGTTGCAGGGGCAACAGTCTGGATGATTGACTGATCTGGCCTTGTAACACTAACCAAAACGGCCTCGCTGTGCTGGTACTACGAACAACTGAAAGCAAGGGGAAACTACAGCCGTAATTTTTCCCGAGGGCATGCAGCTTTACTGTATGGTTAAATGATGATGGCGTCTTCTTGGGTAAAATATTCCGGAGGTAAAATAGTCCCCCATTCGGATCTCTGGGCGGGGACTACTCAGGACGACGTCGTTATCATGAGAAGCAAAACTGGCGTTCTGCGGATCGGAGCGTGGAATGTCAGGTAGGAAAAGGACGAAACGTAGTAGGTGAATATGGAATGGGAGTAAGGAATGAAAGAGGAAGCCGCCAGGTAGAATTTTCCACAGAGCATAACTTAATCATAGCTAACACTTGATTCAAGAATCATGAAAGAAGGTTGTATACATGGAAGAAGCTTGGAGATACTGGAAGGTCTCATATTATATAATGGTAAGACAGAGATTCAGGAACCACGTTTTAAATTGTAAGACATTTCCAGGGGCAAATGTGGATTCTGACCACAATCTATTGGTTATGAACTGTAGATTAAAACTGAAGAAACTGAAAAAAGGTCTGAATTTGAGGAGATGTGACCTGGATAAACTGAAGGAACCATAGGTTGTAGAGAGTTTCAGGGAGAGCATTAGGGAACGATTGGCAAGAATGGGGGAAAGAAATGCATTAGAAGAAGAATGGTTAGCTTTGAGAGATGAAATAGTGAAGGTAGCAGAGGATCAAGTAGGTAAAAAGACGAGGGCTAGTGGAAATTCTTGGGTAACAGAAGAGATATTGAATTTAATTAATGAGAGGAGAAAATACAAAAATGCAGTAAATGAAGCAGGCAAAAAGGAATACAAACGTCTCAAAAATGAGATCGACAGGAGGTGCAAAATGGCTAAGCAGGGATGGCTAGAGGACAAATGTAAGGATGTAGTGGCGCATATCACTAGGAGTAAGATAGATACCGCCTACAGGAAAATTAAAGAGACCTTTGGAGGAAAGAGAACCACTTGCATGAATATCGACTGAGATAGAAAACCAGTTGTAAGCAAAGAAGGGAAAGCAGAAAGCTGGAAGGAGTATATAGAAGGTCTATACAAGGGCGATGTGCTTGAGGACAATATTATGGAAATGGAAGAGAATGTAGGTGAAGATGAAATAGGAGATATGATACTGCGTGAAGAGTTTGACAGAGCACTGAAAGACCTAAGTCGAAACAAGGCCCCGGGAGTAGACTACATACCATTAGAACTACTGACAGCCTTGGGAGAGCCAGGCCTAACAAAACTCTACCATATAGTGAGCAAGATGTATAATACAGGCGAAATACCCTCAGACTTCAAGAAGAATATAATAATTCCAATCCCAAAGAAAGCAGGTGTTGACAGATGTGAAAATTACCGAACTATCAGTTTAATAAGCCACGGCTTCAAAATACTAACACGAATTCTTTACAGATGAATGGAAAAACCGGTAGAAGCCGACCTCGGGGAGGATCGGTTTGGATTCCGGAGAAATGTTGGAACACGTGAAGCAATACTGACCCTACGACTTATTTTAGAAGATAGATTAAGGAAAGGCAAACCTACGTTTCTAGCATTTGTAGACTTCAGAAAAGCTTTTGACAATGTTGACTGGAATACTTTCTTTCAAATTCTTATGGTGGCAGGGTAAAATACAGGGAGCGAAAGGCTATTTACAATTTGAACAGAAATCAGATGGCAGTTATAAGAGTCAAGGGACATGAAAGGGAAGCAGTGGTTGGAAAGGGAGTGAGACAGGTCTGTAGCCTATCCCTGGTGTTATTCAATTTATATATCTACATCTACATCTACAGCTACATTTATATTTATACTCCGCATTCCACCCAACGGCGTGTGGCGGATGGCACTTAACGTGCCACTGTCATTACCTCCCTTTCCTTTTCCAGTCGCGTATGGTTCGCGGGAAGAGCGACTGCCGGAAAGCCTTCGTGCGCGCTCTGATCTCTCTAATTTCACATTCGTGATCTCCTCGGGAGGTATAAGTAGGGGAAAGCAATATATTCCATACCTCATCCAGAAACGCACCCTATCGGAACCTGGACAGCAAGCTACACCGCGATGAAGAGCGCCTCTCTTGCAGAGCCTGCCACTTGAGTTTGCTAAATATCTCCGTAACGCTATCACGGTTACCAAATAACCATGTGACGAAAGGCGCCGCTCTTCTTTGGATCTTCTCTATCTCCTCCGTCAACCCGATCTGATACAGATGCCACACTGATGAGCAATACTCAAGTATAGGTCGAACGAGTGTTTTGTAAGCCACCTCCTTTGTTGATGGACTACATTTTCTAAGGACTCTCCCTATGAATCTCAATCTGGTACCCGCCTTACCAACAATTAATTTTATATGATCATTCCACTTCAAATCGTTCCGCACGCATACTCCCAGATATTTTACAGAAGTAACTGCTACCTTTGTTTGTTCCGCTATTATATGATCATACAATAAAGGATCCTTGTTTCTATGTATTCTCAATACATTACATTTGTCTATGTTAAGGGTCAGTTGCCACTCCCTGCACCAAGTGCCTATCCACTGCAGATCTTCCTGCATTTCGCTACAATTTTTTAATGCTGCAACTTCTCTGTATACTACAGCATCATCCGCGAAGAGCCGCATGGAACTTCCGACATTATCTACTAGGTCATTTATATATATTGTGAAAAGCAATGGTCCCATAACACTCCCCTGTGGCACGCCAGAGGTTACGTTAACGTCTGTAGACGTCTCTCCAGGAATTAAAATCCATGGATAAAAATAAAAACTTTGAGATTTACATTGTAATTCTGTCAGAGACAGCAAAGGACCTGGAAGAGCAGCTGAACCGATTGGACAGTGTCTTGAAAGGAGGATATAAGATGAACATCAACATAAGCAAAATGAGGATAATGGAATGTAGTTGAGTAAATCTGGTGATGCTGAGGGTATTAGATTACGAAATGAGACGCTTAAAGTAGTAAATGAGTTTTGCTATTTGGGGAGCTAAATAACTGATGATGGTCGAAGTAGAGAGGATATAAACTGTAGACTGGCAATGGCAAGGAAAGCGTTTCTGAAGAAGAGAAATTTGTTAACATCGAGTATAGATTTAAGTGACAGGAAGACGAATCTGAAAGTATTCGTATGGAGTGTAGCCATGTATGGAAGTGAAACATGGACGATAAACAGTTTGGACAAGAAGAGAATAGAAGCTTTCAAAATGTGGTGCTACAGAAGAATGCTGAAGATTAGATGGGTAGATCACATAACTAATGAGGAGGTATTGAATAGGATTGGGGAGAAGAGGAGTTTGTGGCACAACTTGACTAGAAGAAGAGATCGGTTGGTAGGACACGTTATGAGGCATCAAGGGATCACAAGTTTAGTATTGGAGAGCAGCGTGGAGCGTAAAAATCGTAGAGGGAGACCAAGAGATGAATTCACTAAGCAGATTCAGAAGGATATAGGTTGCAGTACGTACTGGGAGATGGAGAAGCTTGCACAGGATAGAGTAGCATGGAGACCTGCATCAAACCAGTCTCAGGACGGAAGACCACAACAACAACAGTGGCTACTAACTGCGACTGTGAATATCTCAGTACGAAAAACTCTGAAACTAAACAAATGAATCGTTTCTCAATCATTCTCGCGATTTTAGTAACAATATATAATGTGGCTAATGTTTCATTAATTCGGCCATTCGTCGGACACACACTGATTTGCGGCAAACTGTTTCATTTACTCCCACGTGTATAGGAACTGCGTTTCCTTTAATCCTTAATTAAATAATATATTGGAAATACATCTTTCTGTGTCACTTACCAAACTTGTGCCTTGTTATTGTCGGTAGATGTCTGCATTTCCCCTTGCGACGCTTCTTAATATTGAATTCTGCATCCGTCTAGTAAAAAACTACGCGGCCGCAGGACGACTGGCTAGTCTGTCCATACAAGCTCTCTAGCACTCACTGGCTACTAGCTCTCTCTCTCTCTCTCTCTCTCTCTCTCTCTCTCTCGCCATATCACAGCACTGCACAGTGCTGCCCCCATCGCCAGCAACTCGCTACGCTTAGACAAGTTATAGAGGTGTGGGTTCGCCGTGTTGGATGATTATGGAAAGAACAGAAAGAAGAGAGCGAACCATGTGGTCCGTCCATACCACTCCTCACGAATAGCACCATGGGGCCACCGTGCTTAAGATCCTAATATGACAGACGGTTCAAAATCAATAGCATCATACACCCTCATTCCTTAAGATACTGCGGAAAATTTGGACTTAACCACAACACTATCAGACACACTGGGCGCGTGACCTCGTCTTCCTGTCTCAGAATCGTTTTACTTTTCTTAATAGTTGTGGAGAACATTTCCGAAGAAAATAAATCCTCAGTAACAATTACTGCACACCGGTGCCTTTTCGTGTTGCTGGTCCTAATAAATAAGCGGCGCAAAGATTGGTAACCTTCTTTAAATAAACAGAAATTTAAGATTATGCACTTCACAAAACGAAAAACGTACTATACTATGACGACGATATCAATGTGTCACAATTAGAATCAGTCAACTCAAACAAATACTTGGGTTAACACTATGTAGGGATGCAAAATTAAATGATCTAATAGGTTCGGTGTTAGGTAAGGTGTCTTGAATAAAAACCGTTGTCCGCTCTTGTAAATAATTTATTTAACGACCAGTTTCATACCCTAGAACACACATCATCAGGTTACATCTGTTAAATTAGAAAAAGCGTTCGCCAAAGTTGTGGTCAAATTATAGCTATACTCAATAGTGAGAAATACAGAAAATTATGTACTTGCAAATTAAATCGTGACATTAAACCTGCAAGATGTACGGGACCGAATATTCATTGTCTATGAATAAATGCCGCAATTAGCGAATCATCAGGTAAGCAGAAAGCATGCGTCCACGGTTCCTGAAGCGTGGATAATTTCTTTTTTTAAATACGAGAACTGTCAAGAAATATTCGCCCAACCTAATGCCATATACGAACAATACTGGACTTGAACATCCAATCAAAAATTAAAAATTAAGAACGCCTACCATGAATCTGGAACGGACGACAGTAGCCGAATGTAATCAGTTAACCGCTAGATCTAGGGTCATAATCCATCAAGAGCGCCATAAAGACTGCATACCGCGATGCATGGAGAGGCAGGCGGGAGAGTGCCCAGCTATGTCGTCCGTCCGGATTCAGGGTAGGTGCTTTAATTTTTGATTTCTGTTCGGGTGTTCTACACTATTATTGGTGTAATATCGCATTAGGTTGGGCAGATATTTCTTGACTGCTCTTATAGTTTTTAAAATAAATTTTAGCTACGCTTCAGGAAACATGGACCCATGCTTTCTGCTTGCCTGACGATTCGCTATCTAAGGCATTCAGCCATAGACAATAAATAATCCACACTGTCCATGTTGCAAATTTAATGTCATCATTTAACATGTAAGTGTCCGCCCCGATAGCTGAGTGGTCAGCTTGACGGACTACCGTCCTACGGGCCCGGGTTCGATTCCCGGCTGGCTCGGAGATTTTCTCCGGTCAGGGACTGGGTGTTGTGTTGTCTTCATCATCATTTCATCCCCATCCGGCGCGCAGGTCGCCCAATGTGGCGTCGAATGTAATAAGACCTGCACCAAGGCGGCCGGACCTGCCCCGCAAGGGGCCTCCCTGCCAATGAGGCCAAACGTTCATTTCCACATGTAAGTAATTTGCTGCATTTCTCACTACTGGTTGTAACTATAATTTGACCACAATTGTAGGAACTGCTTTTCCTCTTTTCCTCACTTAACAGATCTAACCTGAAGGTAGGTGTGGCTTCTATGCTGCGAAACCGGCCGTTAAATAAATTAAACTCCGAGAAACCACGGAGGAATTAGAAATTATCCGCACGGGACGGAAATCGGTGGGGTGTTATGTACATGTATAGACAAACAAATTGTACAGTTTCAGGAGAGTTGCATGATTTATTCAATTGAAAGAGCTTCACACACTGACCATGTTAATAAGACGTTGGTCCACATCTGACCCTTATGCAAGTAGATATTCGGCTTGAATTCATTGAGAGACCTGAGTGTTATAGTGCCACCTTCTGTTCAAATGGCGTTATAGATCGTCAAAATCCCGAGCTGGTTGGAGGGTCCTGTCAATAATGCTTCAAAAGTTCTCAATTGGGGAGAGATCCGAAGGTGTTGTTGGCCGGGATAGGGTTCGGCAAGCACGAATACAAGCAGTAGAAACTCTCGCCCTGTTGTTGTTGTGGTCTTCAGTCCTGAGACTGGTTTGATGCAGCTCTCCATGCTACTCTATCCTGTGCAAGCTTCTTCATCTCCCAGTACCTACTGCAACCTACATCCTTCTGAATCTGCTTAGTGTAGTCATCTCTTGGTCTCCCTCGACGATTTTTACCCTCCACGCTGCCCTCCAATACTAAACTGGTGATCCCTTGATGCCTCAGAATATTTCCTACCAACCGACCCCTTCTTCTAGTCAAGTTGTGCCACAAATTTCTCTTCTCTCCAATTCTATTCAATACCTCCTCATTAGTTATGTGATCTACCGATCTATCATTTCGATAGCTTCTATTCTCTTCTTGTCTTAACTATGTATTGTCCACGTTTCACTTTCATACATCGCTACACTCCACACAAATGCTTTCAGAAACGACTTCCTTACACTTAAATTTATACTGGATGTAAACAAATTTCTCTTCTTCAGAAACGCTTTCCTTGCCACTGCCAGTCTACATTTTATATCCTCTCTACTTCGACCATCATGAGTTGTTTTGCTCCTCAAATAGCAAAACTAATTTACTACTTTAAGTGTCTCATTTCTAATCTAATTCCCGCAGTATCATCCGATTTAATTCGACTACATTCCATTATCCTCGTTTTGCTTTTGTTGATGTTGATCTTATATCCTCCTTTCAAGACACTGTCCATTCCGTTCAGCTGCTCTTCCAGGTCCTTTGCTGTCTCTGACAGAATTACAATGTCATCGGCGAACCTCAAAGTTTTTATTTCTTCTCCATGCAATTTAGTTCCTACTCCAAATTTTTCTTTTGTTTCCTTTACTGCTTGCTCAATATACAGATTGAATAACAGAGGGGATAGGCTACAACCCTGTCTCACTCCCTTCCCAACCACGGCTTCCCTTTCATGCCCCTCGACTCTTATATCTGCCATCTGGTTTCTGTACAAATTGTAAATAGCCTTTCGCTCCCTGTATTTTACCCCTGCCACCTTCAGTATTTGAAAAAGGGTATTCCAACCAACATTGTCAAAAGCTTTCTCTCTAAGTCTACAAATGCTAGAAACATAGGTTTGCCTTTCCTTAATCTATTCTCTAAGATAAGTCGTAGGGTCAGTATTGCCTCACGTATTCCAATACTTCTACGGAATCCAAACTGATCTTCCGCGAGGTCGGCTTCTACCAGTTTTTCCATTCGTCTGTAAAGAATACGTGTTATTACTTTGTCTCGCCCTGTAAGGACGGGCATTATCTTACTGAAATGTAAGCGCAGAATGGCTTGCCATGAAGGCCAACAAAACAAGGCGTAGAATATCGTCGACGTACCGTTGTGCTATAAGGACGCCGCAGATGACAACCAAAGATGTCATACTATGAAATGAAATGCCACCCCAGACCATCGTTCCTAGTTGTCGGGACGTATGGCAGGCGAAGGTCAAGTTGGTATCCCACCGTTGTCCCGGGCATATCGAGACATGTCTTCGTGATCATCGGGACTCAATTCGAAGCGGGACTCATTACCGTAGACAGTTCTACTCCAGTCAATGAGATTCCAGGCCGAATGTACCGGACACCGCTGAAAATGGGCTTGTTGGTGTACATAGTGGCTCCATGAGCTCAGCCCTCTTTCTGTGAGCAGGTTGTTAATGGTCCGTGTGCTGACTGAAGGGCCAATTGTACGCCAGATCGATGATAATGACGAATCCGTGGCTCTAAGTGCCTCTATGAATGTTGCTTGGTCGTCACGTTCTGTTGCTTCTCTAGGGCGACCGTACCCTTCTTGAACGCTGTGTTCAGCCATGGTTCACCCATTCTTGACAACATCGTTGAATAGTTACATCGCTCCTATTGAAATGTCGAGCGATTCCTCAATTACTCCAATCGGCTCCTTTGAGCACAACACGTCCTCTTTCAAACAACGCTGACAGCTATGTGTATTGTTCACACGCCCATCTGTAAGGCATAGTTACTATCCAACCCTAAATGAAATTCACAAAGACTTTATGCCCTGTTATCGGCATGGTGGTAGTATTGGTGGTTGTAAGTTCATATGGGACTAAACTGCTGAGGTCATCGGTCCCTAGGCTTACACACTACCTAATCTAACTTAAGCTAACTTACGCTCATGCCCGAGGGAGGACTCGAACCTCTGAGGGAGGAGCTGCGCGAACTGCGGCATGGCGCCCGAGACCGCGCGGCTACCCCCCCCGGCTTATCGACATGTTCTCTGTTTACTATCCTTGCCTGTTGTGTAATAAATTGCCCGTCTCCTTAGCTAAGTGGTAACGTGCTTGCCTCCCATGCAGCGGGCCCAGGTTCGATTCCCAGCCGACTTGGAGATTTTCGCCGTTCGTGTATTGAGTGTTGTGTTGTCCTCCTCATCATTTAATCCTCATCACCGGCACACCGGCACGCAAGTCGCCCACTGTGGCGTCGACTGAAGTAAGACTTGCTCTCGGCGGCCGAACGTTCCCAGATGGGGCCTCCCGGCCAACAATACCACACACTCATTTTATTTTACGCAGTTTCATATTCATTCGTCGGCCGCCAAAGTTTAGAATTTTACATTTTCCTTCGATACCTGTGTGAATGTCAGTTTTGACCGATTTGAATAACTCCTTCGTGGTGCATCGCTTTTTTTAAATGTATTTACAAGAGCAACCAAGCTGTTATTATTCAGAATGTCTGCTTATGGCTGCCTTTGTCCCTCAGAGAAGATAGTGCGCAGGTAGACTAGCTGGCAGACTTCGGCTTATCGGCAAGACATTGGGAAAATGCAGTCAGCCTACAAAGGAGACTGCTTGCGAATCACTTGCGCGTCCCATATTAAAATATTGCTCAAGTGTGTGGGACCCACACCAGATGAGACTAGTAGAGGATAACGAACGTACGCAATGAGGGCGGTGTGAATGATGTCTTCGGCTCACTGGAGAGCTTTATGGAAATACTGAGAATCGGGATTGGCAGACTACTGAAGTTAGAATCCAATTATCCCGCGGAAGCCTACTTGTAAAATTTCTAGGACCAGTACTAAGTAAAGAATTTAGAAGTATAATTCGGCTCATAATGTGTGGCTACGGTCGGGATGGCGTAAATTATTTACAGCATGCACATAGACTTTTCAGCAGTACCGCTCTCTTTGAAAGCTACTGTTGCCCGCATCTCGTAGTCGTGCGGTAGCGTTCTCGCTTCCCACGCTCGGGTTCCCGGGTTCGATTCCCGGCGGGGTCAGGGATTTTCTCTGCCTCGTGATGGCTGGGTGTTGTGTGCTGTCCTTAGGTTAGTTAGGTTTAAGTAGTTCTAAGTTCTAGGGGACTGATGACCATAGATGTTAAGTTCCATAGTGCTCAGAGCCATTTGAACCATTTTTTGAAAACTATTGTTCGGCAGTTTTGGTACAGTGTATAAATGACGTAGTAAATGGTAGGATTACCGGCGCCTTTGTTAGCATTGGTAGGGAAAGAAACATTAATGAATGTGTGATACAGAAAGTGGGAGGCGATGACTTCTCTTTATTTTTGTTTGCTTTGCACATAATTAGAACCGCACATCGTTCAGAGTTAGCCCACTCGGTATTGTATATCCTTGCAAAATAAAAATTGCATTTCGTAAGTAATTAAAAATTAGTTACTCGAGTAAGTTCTGCGCTTTTGTGTAGCCAAAGCAATTACTTTTCATTCAAGTACAGCTTACATGCACAAACATAAAAAACCTATGTAACTGTTGGTTTTTGTACTCAATACAACGTTTTTCATCATTGTTAATAAATAACAGAAACACGTTTTATATAGATTCGACGAAGTACTGAAGCGATGTTGGATATGTTTTGCGTGTTTTTAATTTTACCCTTCTTGAGGAACTTTTTTCTGGCGCTTTATAATAAATCTGTATCGTTGTTTTTTCTTATTTTCACTACAACATCCCTCTGTATCATGTTACAAATCAACAAGTTTCGAATAAAACATTGACAATTTCAGTTTGGCTATAAATACTATATAAGTAACAAACAGGAGGATAACTATGTAGAACAAAAATGTTCTGTAGGCTAACCGGCTCTTTATATATCCTCACTCAGTTTCTAGACGGTTCACAGCTTCCGGTTTCAAGGAGGATGTGGCAAATACGCTAACAAAGGGATAGAAATGAGGTAAAGCCCGATAGGTATGCAACGCACCTGACGTAGAGGTGACGCGGTTACGATCTTAACTAACGAAGGCTACTAGGAACACTATCATAGTCTACGTTTACTTATGGTAGTCTACGGTAGCCTATGGTAGTTTTACAACTATAATTTTAAGTAATTCTTGCAGCTCCTCGTGTGCAACAAGAACTTATCTTGTGGTGCCTTGTAGAGTAATCTTTGCTGTTCATTTCACAGTGGATTGCAAAGTCCTGATATTGCTTGAAACGTCGGTAGTATTTGAAGCGACATGGAAATATGAAATGAGTCAAGTTGCTTGGACGGTTTGCGGATGAGGGCGGGTGCTTGGATATGCGTTCCGAGCGACGTGCAACTGGAGCGCGCTAGCTGCTTAAGGCATGGTATGTGGGCTGGCAAGCGCTGCCCACAGACACTTCCTGGCGCGCTCTCAGCTTTCTACTCACCGTCGCAAAGTCTCTACAACGGTTCAGCATTTGATTAAAATACAGTAGGCTCACGTCTCAAGCACTGCCTTCGATCTGAATGTATGCTAAACGGTGTCAATGTCGTGTTGGACCTGCTCGCCAGGGCACCAGAACGCCTTAGTTATTCAACGGATACGTTGCTCGTATCCATCGAGGCAATAACTACAGAACAGTTATCTGGTGGTATTTTATTTGATTCGACCCTAAGTTTATCAAAGCTTTAAGTAGCGTGTGTGAGGGGAGTACAGATCTGTAGGTTCAACGTTCGATTTCCAGTCAGGGCTACAATTTTTTCTGAACTTTAACATGACTTTCCCATCTAGAAACACTTTGTGAAAAATGCCAAACTCATTGTGGGATGTATTCTACTTTAAGATGTAGGTCACTCTATAGCTGGCTGGGTGGAACGGTAGTCCGATAGCACAAGCGCTCATATGATACTTTACATGGGGAGGGGGGGGGGGAGGGGAGGAACCTGAAGTTAGGGTACGAAGCATTTTTAATGTTTGGAAAGACGGCTATTATGTAGCCATAAAAAATTCCGGTTCAGACTCTATTAAGAACTTTGTCCTCTTACTAAAATAGTAGGCCATAGTACTCATAATGTATAAAAAGAAGACATGTTGTTGTTGTTGTGGTCTTCAGTCCTGAGACTGGTTTGATGCAGCTCTCCATGCCACTCTATCCTGTGCAAGCGTCTTCATCACCCAGTACCTACTGCAACCTACATCCTTCTGAATCTGCTTAGTGTATTCATCTCTTGGTCTCCCTCTACGATTTTTACCCTCCACGCTGCCCTCCAATACTAAATTGGTGATCCCTTGATGCCTCACAATATGTCCTACCAACCGATCCCTTCTTCTAGTCAAGTTGTGCCACAAACTTCACTTCTCCCCAATCCTATTCAGTACCTCCTCATTAGTTATGTGATCTACCCATCTAATCTTCAGCATTCTTCTGTAGCACCACATTTCGAATGCTTCTATTCTCTTCTTATCCAAACTATTTATCGTCCATGTTTCACTTCCATACATGGCTACACTCCATACAAATACTTTCAGAAACGACTTCCTGACACTTAAATCTATACTCGAACTTAAAAATTTCTCTTCTTCAGAAACGCTTTCCTTGCCATTGCCAGTCTACAATTTATACCCTCTCTACTTCGACCATCATCAGTTATTTTGCTCCCCAAATAGCAGAACTCCTTTACTACTTCAAGTGTCTCATTTCCTAATCTAATTCCCTCAGCATCTCCCGACTTAATTCGACTACATTCCATTATTGAAAGGAAAACACCTGATTACTCTATGTTTTGTCTTTTCCCTGAGAGCTGGCGGGGGGAGGGGGAGGGGCTGCGGCCCCCTTTTGCCACCTGGCTTGGGTGCCCTCGGCACCACGTCTTGTGAGGGACTGTTGTATTCAAACTAATCTTCGATTTCAGGACTACTATATTTTGAGGGTCAAGTTTCATCAGTGTCTGAGGTCTACATGCATACACCTACATACATACTCCGCAATTCACCATACGGTGCGTGGCGGAGGGTACCTTGTACCACAACTAGCATCTTCTCTCCCTGTTCCACTCTCAAACAGAACGAGGGAAAAATGACTGCCTATATGCCTCTGTACGAGACCTAATCTCTCTTATCTTGTGGTCTTTCCGCGAAATATAAGTTGGCGGCAGTAAAATTGTACTGCCGTCAGCCTCAAATGCTGGTTCTCTAAATTTCCTCAGTAGCGATTCACGAAAAGAACGCCTCCTTTCCTCTAGAGACTCCCACCCGAGTTCCTGAAGCATTTCCGTAACACTCGCGTGATGATCAAACCTACCAGTAACAAATCTAGCAGCCCGCCTCTGAATTGCTTCTATGTCCTCCCTCAATCCGACCTGATAGGGATCCCAAACGCTCGAGCAGTATTCAAGAATAGGTCGTATTAGTGTTTTATAAGCTGTCTCCTTTACAGATGAACCACATCTTCCCAAAATTCTACCAATGAACCGAAGACGACTATCCGCCTTCCCCACAACTGCCATTACATGCTTGTTCCACTTCATATCGCTCTGCGATGTTACGTCCAAATATTTAATCGACGTGACTGTGTCAAGCGCTACACTACTAATGGAGTATTCAAACATTACGGGATTCTTTTTCCTATTCATCTGCATTAATTTACATTTATCTATATTTAGAGTTAGCTAACATTCTTTACACCAATCACAAATCCTGTCCAAGTCATCTTGTATCCTTCTACAGTCACTCAACGACGACATCTTCCCGTACACCACAGCATCATCAGCAAACAGCCGCACATTGCTATCCACCCTATCCAAAAGATCATTTATGTAGATAGAAAACAACAGCGGACCTACCACACTTCCCTGGGGCACTCCACATGATACCCTCACCTCCGATGAAACACGCGTCGATTTCAATCTTGTGGTGGAAGCATGTTTCATCACTGGTATTTAGCCAGCAACCGAAAGAGATATGGTGGTGTACTGTTACTAATCAGTGTCCTGATTTCAATCCCAGACTTTAGTGAGATGTTTCATGCACCATACGATACTGCAATGTACGAGAGGTAGTCGTACAGTTTTAGCTGTTAAAAAATCAAGCTGTCAACACGAAAGTTTGTGATGATGTTAGTCCTTCTTTACGTATTCACCCTGCAATGCGACACATTGTCTCTATCCATGGATGACCTGGTGGACGCTTCGGTTGTAGAACTCTGCACTGGCTGTTCAGTAATTGTTTACCTCGAAAATACCCTTGTCAGGTGAATACCGTGACTGAGGTGCAATTTGATAGGCCAAAGAAGCAACATGTATGACTGCGTCTTGTGGAGGACGAGGCAGTACGCTGTCGTGGAGCATATGATGGTTGGGTGGATCCTCATCTTTTCACTGTTTGCTTCGCTCTTTTGTCTTGGTATGACACTGATACACGCAGTACTTTCCATGATGTTTAGATGGCTAAAGTAGTCATCTGGACTGGCCTAACACGGATGCAGCGTTTCTGTTGCTGTCTCGGTTCGGCGGGCTATTTGAATGGAAATGAGCAGTCGCGGAACCTATCGGTCGGCAACCAATTTCATGTTTAAATTGTTGTGCAATATACTGAAAAGTGATCCATGGCTCATCTTCACTTTTTCCATTTTCACATCGATTGTCACACACCGGTCGTCAGATACCTGGGTTACAACTCCTCTAGCGATCATTTAGTCTTGTTCGACCATACTAGAAGCGTCTCCTCCATCTAATCACTGCGTCATATGATGATGATTTGTTGCCGTATTTCAGTCCGGAACCGCGCGACTGCTGCGGTCGCAGGTTCGAATTCTGCCTCGGGCATGGATGTGTGTGATGTCCTTAGGTTAGTTAGGTTTAAGTAGTTCTAAGTTCTAGGGGACTGATGACCTCAGATGTTAAGTCCCATAGTGCTCAGAGCCATTTGAACCATTTTTTTGTTGCCGTGTACTTTCACGAATAAAACATGGATTACTGCATCGTTGTTTTCCTTCACATCTTCTTATTAAAGCGCCTTTTCATGACGGAGGTTGGCGGTCCACCTATGGAAGACATCTTTTGACGTGCGGTCGTACCATCTCCGAATTTGTTTCATCCACAAGCTTTTTCGTCTTCCATCAACTTCCTTCCTTGTATTTTCTCTTTAATGAAGATAACTTTCACCTCTTATAACGTGTCCTAAATACTGAGTTTTCCTTTGTTTTATGGTGAACGACAGTTTTTTTTTCACCCGATGAAGCACTTCTTCGTTTTAAATTTTCAGCACCCAAGGTACGCGTAAGAGACGGCGATAGACACATTTCAGAAGTTTCAGTTCTTTTCTCTAGATATTGGTCAAGGGTCCAACACAACACGCATCCATTATAAAGGAATTATACTAGGGCGCGTTGTGCTAGGCTGCAAAACACTTAGGTACTGCTGGTGCAGTCTTGCAGATATATCATAACAAAACTCACACATGACACACTTTCTGCAACTGGCAATCCTCTTCCGCTGCTTATTTTTGACTTCTCAGTACCAACCATACAATGAATTTCGTCTACAATTACATCCATACTCTGCAAATCATTGTGGAGTGCATGGCAGCGGGTACTTCAAATTGTACCACGTATTAGGATTTCTTCTCATTCCATTAGTGGGAAAAATGACAAGTTAAATGCCTCTGTGTAAAGTGCAGTTAGTCTAATCTTGCCTACGAGGGTTCTATGAGAGCAGTACGTAGGGGTCTGCAGTGTGTTCCTAGATTCGTCTCTTCGTACTGGAGCTTCGGAAGAAGGCTTATGCGGGATAGGTAACGTCTGTCTTTAAGATCTACTACGTCACGGCTTTCAACATTTCTGTGACGCTCTTTCGTGCTGCCCTTATTTGTATACGTTCAGTATCTCCCCGTAAATCCGATTTGGTACGGATCCCAAACACTTGAGCAGTGTTCCATGATGGAAAGGTTATCACCTGGTTTAACTACCACTGAGCCTATGTGATGTTTCTGTCTCGTATTCCCAGAAAACGTTATTTGTATGAGTCGACTGATTCAAACTGTTACTCACTGAGATAGTTAGTTACATGTTTCATGGATCATTTTTCACGACAGAGCGTAATGATGTGGAACGAGTCATTTTACTTTCACATCGCAAATTAATTTATACATACGGATACATTCTGAACATTTCTAAGCTTTTTTTTCTCAAAAAGAAAAAAAGTGAGAAAGAATATTTTAGTTGCAGGGTACCACATTTTTCTGTTCTATGAAATATATAATTTTACATTTCTAAACATTTAAACAAGAAGCCATTCTTTGCACTACTCTGAAATCCCATTAAGATCTTTTTGGAAATTTGTGCAGCTTTTTTAAAATGGAATTTATTACAAAAAGTCTAAGGTTACCATGAATACTGTCAGTAGGTCATTAATACACAACATAAACAGCAAAGGGTTCCAATGCACTTCCTTAGGACACTCCCAATGTTACCTCTACATCTTTCGATAACT
The DNA here is from genome assembly GCF_023864275.1 of Schistocerca cancellata. Taxonomy (NCBI): domain Eukaryota; kingdom Metazoa; phylum Arthropoda; class Insecta; order Orthoptera; family Acrididae; genus Schistocerca; species Schistocerca cancellata. The sequence goes on along the minus strand of NC_064629.1, from coordinate 143,701,321 downwards.
CTCTACCCAAGAGAACATACTGCGTCCTCCCTGCAAATAAATCATCAGCCAAGGCACAGATTTCGTTTGATACCCCATATAATGGCACTTTCGACGGACTACAATGTCTTACACTCCTCAAAGTCATCAGAAGTTGTCAGTATCTTCACAGCATTATTTGAGATACCACCATTAAGAGACCATCGTCGCGATTGAGGTAAAGGATCACGTATTTCTTCAGAATTACGTCTGACAAAATATTGAAGCATTGTAGCTGAGAATTCATGAAGTAACTAATATTGCTGCCAAACGTTGTTCTGAATAAAACTGTATGTAGTTGTAAAGGTTTATATGCTGTAACTTTCATTTAATTTGCTCTGTTGTTACGTTTTAGATGCGCTTGAAAGTGATGCAATCTCTAAAGTATTAATGGTTGATAAAGTACAGTTTTGAAATACAGTCGCCGGCCGATGTGGCCGAGCGGTTCTAGGCGCTACAGTGTGGAACCGTGCGACCGCTACGGTCGCAGGTTCGAATCCTGCTCGGACATAGATGTGTGTGATGTCCTTACGTTAGTTAGGTTTAAGTAGTTCTTAGTTCTAGCAGACTGATGACCTCAGAAGTTTAGACTCATAGTGCTCAGAACCATTTGAACCAATTTGAAATGCAGTCTGGTGGAACGATGTCTTTCTTCATATGTAGAATGCCTAGTTAGATGAAAATAGGGCCCTGTGGCCCTAATCTTGCCGGGATGAATCAATCAGTAAAAAAAGAAAGAATTAATATCGCGAAAATATTCAGAAGGAATGACTTTCTCAAATCATTACTTTTACTGCCTTGTATTGCACAAGCTTCTAGCCACAGCTTTCAACCACTACTCATCCTTGATTCCATTTTGTCCCTCAGTTTATAACAATTCGCTAGTACTGGAAAGAAAACAATTGTGTCCTCTGTTAAGAACTATCGTGGTATTCAGTTAAGGAAACCGCATAAAATGAATCCAGTATTTAAACCTGGTTGATACCCAATGAAATCCCATAATATCACTTCCTTCGTACTGCTTCCACGAGCACACGCCTTCAGCACGTCGCAGTCGTTACTCTTGGGACAATTTCAGTTTGTAAAGCTGGAGTGCAGTGCTGTGAACATGTTGAGTCAGCACCCCATTGTCGACATCATGATCCCAGTATTCAGGATTCAGAGGGAATTGCTGTAGTAGGAAACAAGAAACAAGCTTCTTTGTAAGACAAAGCATTGAGCAATGCTATCGTAATCCCAAATGGCATTCATTTAAACAAGGTCAAATTAAAAAGTAAATATGAAGTCCTTGAGAATATATTTGTCATTCTGACCAATTAAAAAATACAGTTCTTTATCTCACTCACAACAATTTTGAATCTGTCGTCGAGGCCCTCAGATCAGAGTATTATCACTGGCCTTACATTATGTAAGTAGAGATAAAATCCAGTGCAAAGATTCCATATGATAGCATCTGGGCTAGTGGACAATAGTCCGTCACATATCGGACCTATGATGAAAGCTCTGAAGTATCCTTAAACGCCCAGATGACAGATATACTGGAAGACATGTATCCACCATCTACACTGAGGAGGTATAACATAGCCGGCGTGTTCCACGTGTCATCTTCCGATTCCAACTGGGACGCATTGTATGCCATATTAAATTGCTGCCGTTGCACATTAAAGTGTTGCCATTAATGAAGTCGAAATTGTTCAGTGAGCGAAAAGAACTATTAGGTGGAAGTGCCTGTGTTCACTGGCAGCCATGCGATTGCAAGATTATGTCTAGCTTCGGTGACGTGCACTAAATCTCAGCTGACATGTGGTTTCACGTCCATATGTCTGTTCGTTTAGGCCTACAACAGACTAATGTTTCCTAAGTTCGATGAGGATTTTTTTCCCTCTCAGACCGATGCTCCTTTAACGTAGCATCATGAATGCCTACGTCTTTCTTGCGTCCATTTCACTGGCTAGACAAAATTTTTTCTGATCAAAGGTCTCTTCTTATATCTGTTGTAGCTCTCGATGTTGAGATGTTCTAAATCTTTCAGAACACATTTTGTCCAATAGTGTTCGTCGCTTTCTTTGTGGAGACCACACTGAACAATCTGGAGGCCAGTCTTAGGTCTCCATCCGGACTACACTATCATAAAACTTTGGCCTCCTGTATCTTGTAATTTTTGGCAGGCACTCAAGTTGACTGCACAGTTGTTTGTTGTGTCTAGTTATGTAGATGTCTCCTTCCTCAACAGAACGCTTAATTTTTCTCACGATTCCTCAGTTTTTCAGTTGCAGTTTTAGAGTTGTCTCTTTCGTCCCATATTTAGGATTTGTGAAGCGTACAATGTGGAAAGCCTCAGTACAGCATTTTTGCTTGCAGATTCATGTCTGCAGCCCTGGTACACGTGAAATCCGCATGCCGTAATGCCAAATCACATTGCTAGAGGAGCCAAAACAAAGTGGTGCAGCCCACTGATAAAATGGAATATCGTGAGGTAACTCGTTCTCTACATTTGAAGGGAACAACGCTACGACAGTGAATGCTGAGCTGGAGGCAGTGTACAGCAAATACGGCGCAGATGCTTCCAGAGTAGTGTTACAAACCTAGATGACGAAGAACGAAGTGTAAGACCATATCTCTGTGCAGAACCTGGAATCACTACAGTAGTGGAACACTAGTTCCCAAAGACCGGTATATCATAGTCGAGACGACAGTGGAAAAATTGAAAATCTGTCAGGGATCAGTTATCAACATATTGTACGGCATTTTGATCGTGAATAAGTTCGCCGCCCTCTGGGTTCCACGACTTCTCGCACTCTTTCAAATAGCCTATTAAGCGGAGGCAGCAGAGTAAATATTGCAGTTGTCTGAGGTCAATCTAAATGACTTCTTTTGCTGCCTGAGCACCATGAACGAGTGCTGGGTGTATCACTATGACCCCGAACAAAGGGGCAAAGCAAGCAGAGGAAACATGTGGATTCACCACGGCCGAAAAACACTAAGATCGAAGCATCATTGGGCAAGATTGTGCTGAATGCCCCTTGGGACTGCCACGGTGCGGTGCTGACGGAGGCTCTTCGTAAGTAGCAAACCGTCACAGGAAGGAACATTCTACAGAAATCTCCTAAAAAAAACGAGGATGCGGGAGGCTGTTAAGACGAAGCGTTGCGGGAAGCTGTACAAGAGGGTGTCTTAGCTTCATCACAATGCTCCAGCTCATTTTTCACAAAACACTATCACATTACACATGGTGTCTGTTCTTCCGGACATGTCTGAAAGTCTCACGGTTAAGGCGCTCAGTCCGGAACGGTCGCAGGTTCGAATCCTGCCTCGGGCATGGCTGTGTGTGATATCCTTAGGTTAGTTAGGTTTAAGTAGTTCTAAGTTCTAGGGGACTGATGACCACAGATGTTAAGTCCCATAGTGCTCAGAGCCATTTGAACCATTTGAACATGTCTGAAAGAACAGACACTATACATTGATTAGCCAGGACATTATGACCACTGACCTACTATCAATATAAACCCGCCCAGGCGATAGCAGCGTCACCTGGCGAAGAATGACTACTAGTCAGACACACGCACGGTGCACGTACTATCAGTGATCGTGTTGTCCGTGTGTAGAATGGGGATGACGGACGATCTACTTGGGTTTGACCAAGGGGAGATCGTGATAGCTCAAAGGCTCGGCACGAGCATTTCGGAAACTGCACGACTTGTCGGGTGTTCGAGGAGTGTTGTGGCGAGTGTCTTCAACATGTGGTGAAACCAAGATCAAACCACCTCCAGTCGTCTTGGAGTTGGATGGCCACACATCGGTATATACTCGTATGTTGGACGTCGTGGACTGGGCAGATTGGTAAAACAATATAAGCAGCAAACTGCTGCGGAACGAACATCAGACTTTAATGCTGCTAGAGTACGAGTCTGTATGAACACACGATAAGTCTCTGTGACCGACGACCCATACATGTGCCAATGTTAACACCACGACATCGGCATCTATGACTGAGTCCGCAACTCGTCGTGCGGTAGCATTCTCGCTTCCCACGCCCGGGTTCCCTGGTTCGATTCCCGGCGGGGTCAGGGATTTTCTCTGCCTCGTGATGACTGGGTGTTGTGGGATGTCCTTAGGTTAGTTAGGTTTACGTAGTTCTAAGTTCTAGGGGACTGATGACCATAGATGTTAAGTCCCATAGTACTCAGAGCCATTTGAACCATTTTTGAACTACACTACTGGCCATTAAAATTGCTACACCACGCAGATGACTTGCTACAGACGCGAAATTTAACCGACAGGAAGAAGATGCTGTGATATGCAAATGATTAGCTTTTCAGAGCATTCACACAAGGTTGGCGACGGTGGCGACACCTAGAACGTGCTGACATGAGGAAAGTTTCCAACCGATTTCTCATACACAAACAGCAGTTGACCGACGTTGCCTGGTGAAAAGTTGTTGTGATGCCTCGTGTAAGGAGGAGAAATGCGTACCATCACGTTTCCGACTTTGATAAAGGTCGGATTGTAGCCTACCGCGATTGCGGTTTATCGTATCGCGACATTGCTGCTCGCGTTGGTCGAGATCCAATGACTGTTAGCAGAATATGGAATCGGTGGGTTCAGGAGAGTAATATGGAACGCCGTGCTGGATCCCAACGGCCTCGTATCACTAGCAATCGAGATGACAGGCATCTTATCCGCATGACTGTAACGGATCGTGCAGCCACGTCTCATCCCTGAGTCAACATATGGGGACGTTTGCAAGACAACAACCATCTGCACGAACAGTTCGACGACGTTTGCAGCAGCATGGACTATCGGTTCGGAGACCATGGCTGCGGTTACCTTTGACGCTGGATCACAGACAGGAGCGCCTGCGATGGTGTACTCAACGACGAACCTGGGTGCAGGAATGACAAAATGTCATTTTTTCGGATGAGTCCAGGTTCTGTTTACAGCTTCATGATGGTCGCATCCGCATTTGGTGACATCGCGGTGAAAGCACATAGGAAGCGTGTATTCGTCATCGACATACTGGCGTATACCCGGCGTGATGGTTTGAGGTGCCATTGGTTACACGTCTCGATCACCTCTTGTTCGCATTGACGGCACTTTGAACAGTGGACGTTACATTTAAGACGTGTTACGACCCGTGGCTCTACCTTTCATTCGATCCCTGCGAAACCCTAAATTTCAGCAGGATAATGCACGACCGCATGTTGCACGTCCTGTATGGGCCTTTCTGGATACAGAAAAGGTTCGACTGCTGCCCTGGCCGGCACATTCTACAGATCTCTCACCAATTGAAAACGTCTGGTCAATGGTGGCCGAGCAACTGACTCGTCCCAATACGCCAGTCACTACTCTTGATGAACTGTGGTATCGTGTTGAAGCTGCATGGGCAGCTGTACCTGTACACGCCAACCAAGCTCTGTTTCACTCAATGCCCAGGCGTATCAAGGCCGTTATTACGGCCAGAGGTGATTGTTCTGGGTACTCATTTCTCAGGATCTATGCATCGATATTGCGCGAAAATGTAATCACATGTCAGTTCTAGTATAATATATTTGTCCAATGAATACCCGTTTATCATCTGCATTTCTTCTTGGTGTTGCAATTTTAATGGCCAGTAGTGTATGACTGAAACGGGCACGTGACCATCGGCACTGGACGTTGGCGCAGTGACAGACGTGGCATGGTCTGATGAATACCGATATCTTCTTCATCATGCCGATGGGATAGCAAGAATCCAGCGTCTCCCATGGGAACTGTACTGCGGAACGGAGACAAGCTGGCGGCGGCTCCATGATGCTCTGGGCGTCCGTGGGTCCAGTGGAGTTCGAGCACCATGCGGCCAAGGAGTGTCGTATACACCCATTCATGACGATCGTTGTATCCCGATGGCAGTAGCATTTTTCAGCAAGATAATGCGCCATGTCACGAGGCCAGGAGTGTGATGGAGAAGTTCGGGGAACACAGCGGGGGTTTCCAGTTGGTGTGCTGGCCCTCCAACCCGCTAGATCTCAACCCGATCGAATACATGTGGAATGTTATTGAATATGGCGTCAGAGCTCATCGACCTCCTACCCGGAATTTACAGGAATTAGGTGACACGAAAAGTGAAACGTGGCATGGATTCTGTGGTTATTTGAACAGCCATATCGTGGTATTCCATGGCCCAATGGTTACTCTGCCAAGAACTATGTGACCATTTTGGCTGATCAAGTACCTCCCATGGTACAGTGTTTGTTTCCCAGTGGTGATGATGTGTTCCAAAACTATAGGAGTCCTGTTCACACATCTCGCATTGTCCAGAAGTAGGATGAATTGTCGCATTTCCCCTGGCTACCACAGTCACCAGATCTCTGTACTATTGAGCTTTTGTGGTCTACTTTGGAGAGAAGGGAGCGTGATTGCTATCCCCCTCCCTCATCATTACTTGAACTTGCCACTATTTTGCAAGAAGAACTGTGTTAGAGTCCCTCGAAAACCATACAGTACCTGTATTTATCCATTTCGAGACGACTGGAAGCTATTTTGAGTACCACTGGTTTTCGTACCCCATATTAGGCAGATAATGTATTGTGCTTTTAGTGTTCCCATATTTTTGTCCATCCTATATACATGGACAGTCACGTCGTTGTAATCATTTCGAAATCTCACAGATACATTACTTATACGAAAAATTCCACCTTTCAAATTTAGCATATGTAATGTATTCGAACTTTCAAGAACATCCTTATATCAAGAAGAAGTTAAAATAGATGAAACTGAATTGGAAGAACTTTAATATATTGGTACGGTATGAATAACATTACTTATGATAAACGTAAACAACAAACCACATAGCAAGTTGACGCAGTGGCTAAGGCAATGGACCGGCAATCGGATGAGTTTCAAATTTGCATTTGGACACACTGATTTAAGTTTCTATGGTTTATTCAAATCACTTAAGACAAATTCCGATATGTTTCCTTTCATCGGCCGCGGTGGCTGTGTGGTTCTAGGCGCTGCAGTCCGGAACCGCGGGACTGCTACGGTCGCAGGTTCGAATCCTGCCTCGGGCATGGATGTGTGTGATGTCCTTAGGTTAGTTAGGTTCAAGTAGTTCTAAGTTCTACGGGAGTGATGACCTCAGAAGTTAAGTCCCATAGTGCTCAGAGCCATTTGAACCTTGTTCATTACGAGCTTGAGTTCCGTTTCTAATAACTTATAAATCCTTTATTCAAAATATAGGAAATAATAACGTGTGAATATCGCTAACTGCAAACAGAAGAGGTCAACCTGTGATTTGAAATTTCTGGAAGGGAACGTTCAAAAAAGACTTAGCCAGCAAGTTGCTTCCTCCCACGGCCGCTTCGCGAAATGATAACGAATGTAAAAACTGAGAAACTGAAACTGATATTGACGCCCGTTCTTCAAACACACCATTATCAATTGGTATATGAAAGTGGGAGAAATCAAAGTGGTTCCAGAACTAACTTTTGCTATACAACGAAACGTGTCTGAAGGATTGCAGATGTAATTGTAGAAATCTATGATATCGTAACTGCAGTGCTCTCATCTTTGTAACGCATAGTGAGATACATTAAAAACATAACCATCAAACTGCTGCTAATAGTACAAATAGAAAACGCACGCGGTATTAATTGCCTCAAAACAAGATTTTTAGAAGCGGTGGTTTACCAGCAACTTTCAATACATTCTAGATTTAACATCTACACACATCAGCGTTGATCATAAGTTTTCATTACCACTTCGAAAAAACCAAGCTGACAAGATAAACTTTGGTGATGATATTAAATCTTCTCCCCATATTCTCCCTTCAATCCGACAAATTTTCTCCCACCATCGATGATTGACGAGGATCTTGGTTGTGGAAGTCTGCATTTTGGCTGTTCATGGGACGTCCCACCTCTAAAATACCTTCGTAGTCATCCTGGAAATGCTTGCTTGGCAATAGAGTCAGAATTACAAGGAGGAGGAACAAATCACCAGGTGCCATGTCTGGAGATTAAGGGGGGGAGTGAGGCCGGCCGTTGTGACCGAGCGGTTCTAGGCGCTTCAGTCCGGAACCGAACTACTGCTACGTTCACAGGTTCGAATCCTGCCTCGGGCATGGCTGTGTGTGATGTCCTGAGATTAGTTAGGTTTACGTAGTACTAAGTCTAGGGGACTGATGACCTCAGATGTTAAGTCCCATAGTGCTTAGAGCCATTTGAACCATTTCTGGAGTGAGGTAAAATTCAGCAGACCATTAAAGCAGAACATGCGACTATGACCTGTGCAGTATAAGAATGGAGTGTTGTGCAGCAAAAACACCACATTCGGAAATTCCTGTTTCAATTTTTTAAGACTTGTAGTGGAGAACGAGTACATAATAATTTGAATAGGAACCCATGTTGAGACTTACAGTTTCCGTGCTACCGCCGCTTGAAAACATGTTTGCTAGATAGGTACGCAACAGGGTAGTCACGGCGGAGGGTGCTTACGTTTTTGCTGTCTTCGATCACCTCTTGCGTTTCTTAGTTTCCCACAGAGACATGATTTGCCACTTCGTTCTTCATCATTCAAACTTGTTAGGGCACAGTGAAAGCGTCTGCGACAACTAACTACTGTGTCAAGTGCTGGTCAGTTGTTGCCTCACACCTCCATCGATTCAGCATGGCTTGTTGTAGTGTTGATCCCCATAAAACGCAGGAAACGAATTACCGCAATACTCCACTTCATCAAAGCTGTACGCTGTTTCGTTTTGACACCTCTAGCGGCGTGCAGACATACCACATCGAGGAAATTTCAGTGTGTAGAAGGACTACAGAGATGCTCTATCATGCTCAAAACTGTCCGAACGACCTGAATTATGTTCCCGTTGATTTGTATGCAACCCAAATAAGACAATTGTCTTGCAAGTTTTCTAATCTCTTCTCGGTACACTCGTTCGACGACACAAATATGTTACTACAAGATAGCAGTAGAGAACACTGCTGTTTATGACTTAATACAGATGCAAATTAATACCACGATAATGGAAATACCAAGAAATACGTCGTTAGATATGTCAAGTCTTTAACGCTTTTAAGCTCTAATCTATACATAAACTGCGTTTTTAAAATAAAATAAAAAGCCTCAGTACAGCATTTTTGCTTGCAGATTCATGTCTGCAGTCCTGGTACACGTGAAATCCGCATGCCGTAATGCCAAAGCACATTGCTAGAGGAGCCAAAACAAAGTGGTGCAGCCCACTGATAAAATGGAATATCGTGAGGTAACTCGTTCTCTACATTTGAAGGGAACAACGCTACAACAGTGAATGCTGAGCTGGAGGCAGTGTACAGCAAATACGGCGCAGATGCTTCCAGCGTTGTGATACAAACCTAGATGACGAAGAACGAAGTGTAAGACCATATCTCAGTGCAGAACCTGGAATCGCTACAGTAGTGGAACACTAGTTCCCAAAGACCGGTATATCACAGTCGAGACGACAGTGGAAAAATTGAAAATCTGTCATGGATCAGTTATCAACATATTGTACGGCATTTTGATCGTGAATAAGTTTGCCTCTCTCTGGGTTCCACGACTTCTCGCACTCTTTCAAATAACCTATTAAGCGGAGGCAGCAGAGTAAATATTGCAGTTGTCTGAGGTCAATCTAAATGACTTCTTTTGCTGCCTGAGCACCATGAACGAGTGCTAGGTGTATCACTATGACCCCGAACAAAGGGGAAAAGCAAGCAGAGGAAACATGTGTATTCACCACGGCCGAAAAACACTAAGATCGAAGCATCATTGGGCAAGATTGTGCTGAATGCGCCTTGGGACTGCCACGGTGCGGTGCTGACGGAGTCACTTCGTAAGGAGCAAACCGTCACAGGAAGGAACATTCTACAGAAATCTACGTCGGATCGGCTGGTTTCATTTTACGTCTATCCTACCCCTCTGACCTGGTCCGAGCTTTCAGTCACGTGTCATTGAATATTAGAGCAACATGGTTGAGCGCACGTTTGCAGAATACACCTACATGATCTTTCTGTGTGGCGAAGTTCACGGTAACGGAAGAGCTGCTCCTCACCTTTATCAAGATCATTCTCCACAACGTCAGACTACAACGCAAACCCTTCTCGCCACAATTACGCAACGGCTTCGGGAAAGGGTACCTACACCGTCAGCAGGCGTGACTATGGTATTCCACCGAGATGCCGAACACCCGACTTGGAACAGGCTGTACTGCACGTTGAAGAGAACCCGTCAACGAGTACACGAACAATTTCTTTGACTATTAATGAGTGGAATTGTAAGGCAAGTGATGTACTGGGTCACGCCTAATCAACTAATTGTAGGAGTGGACGCATTAACATGTTTTCAAATGGTTGTAGCACGGAAACGGTACATTTTCGAACATGGGTTCCAATTCAGAATTATTTACTCACTCCCCTCTAAAAGTCCTAGAAGTTTGTAACGGGAATTTCCTAACACCCTGTATAAACCTGAAACGAAGTAACGTAAAGTTTGTGTTGGACAGGGATTCGAACCCAGCACTGAAGCGCATTATTAACTAAGCATAGTCAAATGTTAGCTATTAAATTTTTTCACCATTAATGAAATAACATATCGAAATAACGAGTCCAAAAATTGTTGCTTTACCTCATCAATCCTTGTCGGTTTCTAACCATGAATAGACAGTAAATATTGTTTAATTTCTGCAGTAATGAGATATGTGTATGTCTGAACTGGAAATAACGTGACGTAAATTTTTGTACTGATTGGATTCAAATCGTTCAAATGGCTCTGAGCACTATGAGACTTAACTTCTGAGGTCCCCTAGAACTTAGAACTACTTAAACCTAACTAACCTAAGGACATCACACACGTCCATGCCCGAATCAGGATTCGAACCTGCGACAGCAGCGGTCGCGCGGTTCGAAACTGAAACCCCTAGAACCGCTCGGCCACACCGGCCGGCTACTGACTGGGAATCAAAACCCTACACACTACGAGACTTTGTCTATTGAACTCCTCTTCTCCAGTGACTAGGAAAGACATGCTTCACCTGAAATGATGTGATGAAAAGTTCTGCGCCTGACTGGTGGTCGTAACCGGCATTATTAGTTATTGTGGACAACGTAAGGAAAGACCCTAAAAATCATGAGTCTGTTTTCCTGTAGTTTAGTGTGCGCAAGCTACAACTTGAAGTGTCGTAATGGAAGGTTTTGTGCCGGATCAGGATTCGAACGCAGACTCGCGGTTTTTGTTGAGACCTCGAGTAGTTTGGAATCATGGAAAATCAACGAGACTATGCAACTATATCGTCCGAAGATGTCGAATTCCACGGAAAATAGAGATCTGGGTTTCAATTCATGTCTAGCAGCAGTTCAAATACGACTTTTCCATTAACAAAACACCGAGCGAGTTTCAATTCCTGTCTAGCAGCAGTTCAAATACGACTTTTCCATTAACAAAACACCGAGCGAGGTGGCGCAGTGGTTAGCACACTGGACTCGCATGCGGAAGGACGACAGTTCAATCCTGCGTCCGGCCATCCTGTTTTAGGTTTTCCGTGATTTCCCTAAATCGCTCCAGGCAAATGCCGAGATGGTTCCCTTGAAAGGGCACGGCCGACTTCCTTCCCCGTCCTTCCCTAATCCGATGAGACCGATGCCCTCGCTGTTTGGTCTCTGCCCCCAAAAACAACAACAGAAACAACAACATTAACAAAACAAAGTTTCTGGTCTAAGACTGCTTACAGGCGACAGAGTTTCTACTTGTCGCGACTTCTCCCCATGTGATGACCCTGCCTATATCCCGGTGATCAAAAGGCAGTATAAATTTGAAAACTTAATAAATCACGGAATAATGTAGATAGAGAGGTAAAAATTGACACACATACTTGGAATGACATAGGGTTTTATTAGAACCGAGAAAAACTCCATATTGCTAGACGCGTGAAAGATCTCTTGCGCGCGTCGTTTGGTGATGATCGTGTGCTCAGCCGCCACTTTCGTCATGCTTGGCCTCCCAGGTCCCCAGACCTCAGTCCTTGCGATTATTGGCTTTGGGTTACCCGAAGTCGCAAGTGTATCGTGATCGACCGACTTCTCTAGGGATGCTGAAAAACAACATCCGACGCCAATGCCTCACCATAACTCCGGACATGCTTTACAGTGCTGTTCACAAGACTATTCCTCGACTACAGTTATTGTTGAGGAATGATGGTGGACATATTGAGCATTTCCTGTGAAGAACATCATCTTTGCTTTGTCTTACTTTGTTATACTAATTATTGCTGTTCTATCAGATGAAGCGCCATCTGCCGGACATTTTTTACAAGCATGTGTGTCAATTTGTACCTCTCTATCTACATTATTCCGTGATTTATTCGGTTTTCGTATTTATACTGACTTTTTGATCACCCGGTATAATACTCGCATTCAGTCTGTAGCGAAAGCACATCATGTTTAACGTGGATTTAGAACCACAGTGCAACTCTACATTGTTCAACTGCCAATACCAGAGGTGAAGAAGGTCTGTTCGCCATTGTTATAAATGGTTGCTCGAAGTGTGAACTGAACCCAGACCTTAAGCGTACAAAGATGGAATAATTCCCTCAGACCACCGGACTGCACATATGGCTGATTCATAATTTTTACGTAACGAAGAATGCTTCACACTGGTTGATAACTCTGACTCCCTGGAGGTGAATTACAGCCTGTTCTAAACATTCATTTTCTGGTTCGTCAGCATTGCCAATCACCAGTTGTTTCGGCTACCCAGTACGTACTTTCGAGTTCATTTTGTAATGACTGAAATAATATTACCCAGATTACTGTTAAATGTATTTATCAAACATAATTTTTTATTTGAGGTACTATAATTGTTCTTGTGATGACTCATTGAATGTGGCATGCTCGAAATGTTATCAGGAATGCTGATTAAGCATTAGGAGATCGAGTATGATACGTAAAAATGTCACATTTGTTATATTTTGTTCTGTTTGGGTTCAACAGAGTGCTTCAGACAGTCGAGGCAGCTGTATACATTTGTACTGTGTTTGGCTTAAGTGCATCAAAGATATGTCAGATAGTAGTTTTCTTGTTTCAAGTCGAATCGTTTATTTGCCATATTCAACAAGACTAAAGGGCTTTGATGAATGAAGTTTTAACGGTTTACCGCTATGGTATATCCGATTACTGGCAAATGTGATGACCTGTAAATATGAAACCCTCGTGAGGCACTTGAATACGGCAGACAGTGTTAGGGAAAAAAGAAAGGAGGGATGATTAGGGTTAAACATCCCATCGACCAGTCCGTTGGAGGTGAAGCAGAGTTACGGTTGTGAAGCATGGGGAACGAAATCGACTTTGCCCTTTCAAAGGAAAGAGCCCAGCATTTGCCTTAATCGATTTTTTCCTATAATGGCATCATTGCGTCACGTAGCATGATCTCATGCTGCACTGAATGAATTACGTTTGATGACGGAATGTTTAGAGTATGTCATCAGCCTCGTATACTCTGCCTTGAAACATTTATTAAGCTTTCCCAGTAGTCTCCAAGAAGAAATGAAATTACAGTTAGCGTTGTCCACTAAGTCAGATTCAGCCACAATACTCCAGTCAAACTGTATTTTTACCAGACAAGTTGTTGGGTAGTTTTGATTTCTTCCATTCTGTTCTTGATGTGCTGAATCCGAATCTGAAGTTTATGAACAAAAATTTGTGACGTAACAGTGAAAAAATGTGAAAAACGGTAAAAAACCACGTTTTTGGTGATTTTTTGCTTATAATATGGAAACTATCAAATTTTCGTAAATAACCTGTGTACTCGAAAAAAGTATAGAAAATTTCTTACAAATTTTGCTATTAATTTTTTTTTTTTTTTTTTTTACCACGAACCATTGAGGCTCAAGCGCTAGTTGAAAACAGGGGTATTCGGCTGCCTCCGCCAAAACCCACTTTCTCACTCGAAACTCGAATGAAATTTTAATAAAAATTCCTTCCAGTTCTTTGCACATACCTTATATATATCGTTTACCTTATGTAAAACTGCAGGTCATTTTTTTAAAAGGTACGCGATTTTCAAGTTATTTAGTTAAGTCCGATATTGTACGAGTTCAGTTACAAGTTGTTTCAGTTGCAACGAAAACGCTTAAAAATTACTTAGTATTATTATATGATATGTGATTATATATTACGTTATTATATGAGCAAAAACTGTATGTCGCAATGTCGTTTAGTGGGTCCTGGCTGAGGTTGCTTGGAAATGGCGTCTCCTGGCACAGGTTCTGTTGTCCTATCGCCAACGTCGGGGATTGTTTATATGGAAAATGAAAAAGGTCATGAGAAAACAACAACTTCTGATCGTATCTTAAGTAAAGATGAATGATTACAACAAAGATTGTGAGTTTAGACAAACTTTCGTATAATCTAAGCGTATTTCTTCACCCTGCTCCCGCTCTCTTCCTTGGCTCTGTACTTGATCTATGTCAGTGCTGTCTTCTGACGTTTCCACATACCTGTTCGCACAATTTTCAGGCGTCGCGGAGAGGCCGTGCGGTTAGAGACGCCATGTCACGGATTTCGCGGCCCTTCTCGCCGGAGGTTCGAGTCCTCCCTCGGGCGTGGGTGTATGTGTTGTTCTTAGTGTAAATTAATTGAAGTAGTGTAAGTTTAGGGACCGATGACCTCAGCAGTTTGGTCCCTTAGGAATTCACAAACATTTGAGCATTTGAACTCAGTGTTCAGATCGGGGAGCAATGAAGGCCTGCCTTCCAGCATCCACTACTGCGTTGGCAGCATTTTTCACATTTACAAGAAATAGATCTATTTTCAAGTCAAGTGTAGGGTTCAAAGTAGTTTACACTCACACGAGACCACTCCTTATTGTTTTACACCCGCAGTCATTCGGGTCTCTTTGTTGATCATCGAATGTCCAGTGTGGTTTGACCGGATAACAAAAGCTGCAGCTGAAAGTAAACTTTCAGTGAATGTTGTCATGAAGCAGCTTCGAGGGGAGTGGGGGAGGGGGTGAAGCAATACTGGTTTTACTTTTGTACGATGAAGAGACACTGATCAGCCAGAACATTATGACCACCTACCTAATAATCGTTATATCCACCATGCCATGGATAACAGCGGCGACGCGTCGTGGAATGGAAGCAGTGAGGCGTTGGTAGGTCGCTGGAGGGAGTTTGTACCACATCTGCACACAAAAGTCGTCTGATTCCCGTAAATTCCGGGAGGGGGCCGATGAGCTCCGAGGCCACGTTCAATTACATCCCACATGTGTTCGATCGAGTTTGGATCTGGAAAGTTGGGGGGCCAGCACATCGATTGAAACTTACCATTGTGTTCCTTGAACCACTCTGTCACACTCCTGGCATTATGACATGGCGCATTATCTTGTTGAAAAATGCCCCTGCCGTCGAGAAACGTGATGGTCATGAAGGGGTGTACGTGGTCTGCAGCCAGTGTACGATACTCCTTGGCCGTCATGGTCACTTTAACGAGCCCCAGTGGACCCATGGATGCCCGCGTGAATGTTCTCCAGAACATAATGGAGTCGCCGCGCCCTCTCATTGTCGTGATGAAGATGGTATCGAGATTCGTCAGACCATGCAACGCTCTGCCACTTTGCCAACGCCCAGTGCCGATGGTCACGTGCTCATTGCAGTCGTAGTTGCCAATGTCGTGGTGTTGACATTGGCACGTGCATCAGTCGTCGGCTGCGGACGCCGAACTTTAGGATATTCGTTGCACTGTGTGTTCGGGCACACTTGTATCCTGCCCAGCATTAAAATCTGGTATTAGTTTCGCCACAGTTCGCCGCCTGCCCTGTTTTACTAGTGTACTCAGCCTACGACGTCCGACATCTGTAATGTGGGGTGGCCGCCCAACTCCACGAAGTCTGTGTGGTTTCACCTTGGTTTCTCCTCGTGTTGAAGACAATCACCTCAGCACTCCTCGAATACTCATCAAGTCTTGCAGTTTCCGAAATGCTCGTGCCGAGCCTCCGAGCCATTACAATCTGCCATCGGTCTAACTCAGGTAGATCGTCGGCCTTCCCCATTCTACACACGGACAGCAGGCTTACTGATATTACATGCACTGTGCGTGCGTTTGACTAGCAGTCAGTCCTCGCCAGGTGACGCTGCCATCGCCTGGACGGGTTTATATCGATAGTACGTCGGTGGTCATGATGTTCTGTCTGGTCGGTGTATTTATTGCCTGTATATGAAATCGTTCAGGCTAGTCGCATGTTCTTTCCCACGTATAGAGCCACGAGGAACACGTTTCCTGCTTTGGCAATCACGTCCGTGTGCGCAAAAGCGAGAGGGATGCAAGGGGGCCCAAGTGCAAGATTTGAAAATGGCCCGTTTCACAATTAATAGTGACAACTGATGCGGGTGAAGTGTACGAGAGAAAGGTATGATAAATCGCTTGGTTAGAAAAATGTTCTTCGAATCGTGCCTGGTGAAGGGAGAGAATAAATAAAATGAAAAGACGTACAAGACTTAATTGTATTTCCACAGAATTTAAATACTATGGGAATTAGGAAATGCTTTTCTTAATTTTTATGGTATTGGAGCTGGCATAACAGATGAAACAAGTCTACAGTGTGTTCAACTTATAACTAGATAACTAGGAGGAATTCGCTAAAGTACATCCTTTAACAGTAAATTAGAGTTCTGGATTGGAAAAAGTGGATTTTTGCTGAGACATCCTACATACGCCAGTTCTCAATTAGCACTTAAGCCCCAACGGTTCGCCGGAGATAAAAACCTAAATAGTGACATTTGTAGAAAACTTTTTGTGCATCCATTTCTAACTGATAGGTTATTTATGAAAAGTTGATAGTATCCGAGTTACAAGCAAAATACCGCCCAAAATGAGAGTTTTTACCTTTTTTGTATTTTTTTCGTTGTTGTGTCACGGAATTTTGTTGGCAGATCTCAGATTGGGATTCATCATCCAAACAAACACCCATGAGCCTAAACACTATGACCACTGTCTTAACTGCTTGTTTGTCCGTCTTTGGAACGGAATACATCAACGATTCTGCGTATTAGGCATCCGACAGTTTGGTGGTAGGTTTTTGGAGGAATGCGGCATTAGATGTCTACGCACTGGCCATGTAATCCTCGTAAATAGCGGCAGCTTATCTCCGTACGCGATGACGGCGCCCGATAACGACCCAGATGGGTTCCATAGGAACTACAACAGGTGAATCTGATCGGCGAGACATCAACGTGAGTTCACTACAAAGCTCCTCAAACCACTATAACACGCTTATGGCTCCGATGCACAGACCATTATACTGATACTAAAATGTAGACTTTCACGGCCGGAAATATCATGTCCATTACGATTATCCGGGCTGTTATGCCGTGGTCGGTTGATGAATTCTGTGGTGATTCCCAACGTTTCGTCTCCGACTGCGGGAGACATCTTCAAGGGGGTCCGTAGCTCGATGGAAGGTCCAACACACACACTGGCTCGCTACTGACTGCCGCTAAATTCCGTGTCCGCGCGCCCCCACGCCGCGGCGTGACGTCACGTGTTTTGTGTTCCCTCACATTCCTGTCTCGTTGCAGAGCCGTCGGCGTTATACCGAAGTTTCTGAAGATAAAGCGACTGTTCTATTCGGGAAAGGCACAACGCATTTTCAAACGGACTGAGGAGGCCTTACTACGAGAGCGTATTCAGCAGACCCGACGGGACTTGGCAAGCACAAACTGTAAGTTAATGTCTCTCCATATTACGATCAGTAATAAACTGTGCAGCGGTGACTGGGATAAAATTGATAGACTACTGCATGATACCATGGGGAAGCGTATGTTGACGACGTCTAGTAGACAGAAGTAGAAGTTTGATAATTTGCTACCTAATCAGACTGTTCGGCATTTAGACATTTCCCGGACCGTTATCAATTTGTCCAAACGTTCGTTATCTGGCGATGAGACATCTGTGCTTGCCAAGGGAGGAAATTTTGCTGTTAGTCCGCGTTTTGTGCCCACGGAAGAAATTATAGCCAGTGTAGAAGCAGGAATTCGCAGTGTAGATTCTGTAACAGCTGAAGAAATCCGTATAGAAACAGTGAGAATATTAGCCAATGCAAAACCGCCGAAAAGTAATATAACTGTGGGTGAGAGAAGAGCTTTAAAACTCCTGAATGACGACGATAGTATTTTGGTTCTCCCAGCTGACAAAGGAAGCGCAACGGTGGTTATGAATGTGGCCGACTATCAGAGAAAAATTACTGATCTACTGGATCCGCAAGCATATAGGAAGCTGAATAAGGACCCCACTAACAACGTTCTCAGAACTGTGTCGCGGTTAATAAAAAAGTCCTCCATTGAAGAGAGTATACAGAAAGGTCTCTGCAATTCGGTTGCGCTACCATCGAGGCTTTATGGATTGCCCAAAATTCATAAAGAAAATGTGCCGTTAAGACCGATACTAAGTGCCATTGGTTCGCCCACCTACTCGTTAGCCAAGTTTTTGACTACGCTATTAAAACCACATGTGGGCCGTTCGGACTCTTATATAAAGAATTCGACACATTTCATCAGCAGATTGAATGGCATAGTGGTCCAGCCGGAGGACATATTGGTCAGCTTCGATGTGGTATCGCTGTTTACCATGGTTCTACTTAATGATGTGTTGGAACAGCTGGATCGAATTTTTCCTGCCGATATTTTAGAACTGTTTAAGTGTTGTTTGACGACCACATACTTCAAGTGGAATGAACAGTTTTATGAGCAAACGGATGGCGTGGCTATGGAAAGCCCCCTAAGTCCCGTAATTGCAAACTTCTTTATGGAGAAATTCGAAGAACAGGCCTTAGGTACTGCCAGCAAGAAACCAAATGTATGGTTCCGATACGTGGATGACACGTTTGTGCTGTGGAGACATGGTAGGGAGGAACTAAGCCGGTTCCACGAACATCTGAACAGTATAAACTCGAGAATTCAGTTTACAATGGAGGAGGAGGTAGACGGCAAACTACATTTCCTCGTTGTGCTTGTGTTTAGAAACGAAAATGGTAGTTTGGGCCACTCAGTGTACCGCAAACCCACGCACACGGACCGTTATTTGCACCGGGATTCGAACCACCACCCACAACAGAAGCGGGGTGTTATCAAGACGTTAGCGGACAGAGCTAGAAATATTTGTGAACCTGAGTTGCTCGACGCTGAGATGGAACATCTCCACAATGCACTAATGAAGAACGGATATTCGTCCGCCGAAATAAAACGTGCGTTGAGGCAGCCACGCAGAAATCATACTGACGTACAGGCTACTGCAAAATCTAAGGTTTTCCTGCCGTTTGTTAAAAATGTAACGGAAAGAATAGGGAGGATCTTGACGAAGCGGAATATTACCGTAATTTACAAGCCCACCAGGAAGATACAGGAATACCTTAAGCCTGCCAAGGACACTCGCAAACCATTGGAAAAATCTGGAGTGTATAGGATCCCATGCAGCTGTGGTGATGTTTATGTGGGTACCACTAAAAGAACTGTTTCTAAACGTTTGGAAGAGCACAAGGGAAATTGTAGAAGAGGAGAAACGGAACGATCAGCTGTTGCGGAGCATGCTTTCCAGCCAGGGAACCACAATATTCGTTTCGAGGAGACGCAAGTACTAGCGGCCACGAGCGGATATTACGAAAGGCTCTACAGGGAGGCAATCGAAATCGCTAAACACCCAAATAATTTCAACCGAAAGGAGGAGGGCGTCAAATTAAACGGTATATGGATGCCGGTGTTAAAGATGTGTACCACCCGTCCACTACTGGGTGATGGCAACGGCGATCGACGGCGACGGACAGCGGCCAATTGCACTGACGTTTTCAAAACACGTGACGTCACGCCGCGGCGCGGGGGCGCGCGGACACGGAATTTAGCGGCAGTCAGTAGCGAGCCAGTGTGTGTGTTGGACCTTCCATCGAGCTACGGACCCCCTTGAAGATGTCTCCCGCAGTCGGGGACGAAACGTTGGGAATCACCACAGAATTCATCAACCGACCACGGCATAACAGCCCGGATAATCGTAATGGACAGACCATTATACTGCTGAAACATGACTGCCGTCTTGAAAGACACGAGCATGAAAGGATGCAGGTGGTTCGCAGCTGTCAGACTGTCTTTCATTACTACCAAAGGTCCTATGCAAAAGCAGGAGAATGTCTTCCATCGCATAACACCGCGTCCGTGACGCGCTACACGTTTCGAGTCGCGGTTCACCTAGGTGACGGTGTTTCTGGAGACCACCATCGACCTAGTGGGGCAAACATGCGATTCACCCGAAGAGCCGACACGTTGCCAGTAATCGACGGTCGAGTCCCAATGGTCCCGTGCCCACTGCAATCGTAACTGATTATGTCGTTGGGTCAGCATGTGAACATGTAGGAGCGGTGTGCTGCGGAGCTCCATCTTCGTCAATGTACGATGAATGGTGTGCTCCGAAACACTTGTGCGTGACCAAGCATTGTGCACTTTCGACAGAGATGCCACAGATGACCATCTGACCTACTTTACAAAGCAGACAATCCCCCGGACCCTGGGTTCTGTGAAGAGTCGTGGACATCCAACCACTTAGCGCCTAGTCGATTCACTATCCTTCTGCCGCTTTCCGTAGACGCTCACTACAGTAGCACGTGAACACTCGACCAGGTGGGCTGTTTTCGCGATGCTCGTTCACAAGCTCTGCCTGATAATAATCCTCCATCTGTCAAAGTCACTTTTTTCAATGGATTTCCCTGTTTACAGCCAATATCTTCGTTAGGGTGATTTCTTTCTCCATTTTTCCCAGATGCACTTCTGCTATGTCTCTAACGAACTCGTCGTCGACGGGGTGTTTAGGTACAGTCACCCTCCCTTTTTTTCCCTAACACCATCCACAGACGTCAACTGTCTCACGAAGGTCATATAGTCACGGTACATCACAATTTCCAATAATCGGGTAGACTTTAATGGTAAACCGTAAAACCTTCATTCATCAAAGCCCGTTGGTCTTCTTGAATGTGGCAAATAATTCACATTGAACTGATCCTACTTGAAACAAGAAAACTATTTTCTCACGTCATATCTTCGATTCACCTACGCTATAAGGCGTACAAATGTTTCCAGCAGCCTCTAATGCTTGCAGCTCCAACAGAATGTAACAAATGTGACATTTTTTCGTGTCATACTCTGTTTTCTAATGGTTAAATAACGTTCCTGATAAAACTTCAAGTACGATACATTCAATGAGTCATCACAAGAACAATTATAGTACCTCAAATATAAAAATGACATTTGATAAATATACTTAACAGTATTCTCGGTAATTTTATTTCAGTTATTGCAAAATGAAGCGGGAAGTACGTATTGGGTAGCCGAGGCAGCTGGTAATTCGCGCCGGCCGCAGTGGCCGAGCGGTTCTAGGCGCTTCAGTCCGGAGCCGCGCGACTGCTACGGTCGCAGGTTCGAATCCTGCCTCGGGCAAGGATGTGTATGATGTCCTTAGGTTAGTTAGGTTTAAGTAGTTCTAAGTTCTAGGGGACTGATGACCTCAGATGTTAAGCCCCATAGTGCTCAGAGCCATTTGAACCATTTTTTGGTAATTCGCGATGCTGAAGAACCAGGAAGTAGATGTTTTGAACAGGCAGCAATCCACCTCCAGAGAGCCAGAATTCTCAGTCAGTGTGGAGCATTCTTCGTTACGAAAAAGTCACGAACCAGCCATATGTGATGTCCGGTGATCTAATGGAATGACTCCGTCTTTGTATGCTTAAGGACCCGCTCCAATTCACACTTCAAGCAACCATTTTTAACAAGCGCGAACATACCCCATTCACCTCGTGTAACCCCAGTTCAACAATTTAGAATTGCACCGTGGTTCTAAATTCACGTTAAACAATGATGTTCTTTCGCTACCGACTGAATGAGAATCGATGTAGGCAGGGCCATCACAGTGAGGGAAGTCACGGCTAGCAGAAACTCTTTCAACCATAAGCAATTTACAAGAGAAATTTTATTTTATTAACCAACAAATCGACATGTAATTTCAAAGGGCACGTATTTCTTATTTTGTCTGAACTTGAGATATGAAAAATATTGCTGATGGATAGGGTTTAGATCCTAAAACTCGCCTCTCGTGGGATGTGGCCTGTTAGACACGATATGGTTACACCATTTCGATGATTCCCCAAGATTCCTAACTCTTCAAAGTTTCAACGAAAACCACATGTCTGGGGTCGAACCCTGAACCTGCACAAAACCCTCCATTACGTCATTTCAGCCTGTAGCTTGCGAGACACCAAAGAACGGGTAAAGGAGAATCATGATTTTTAATTTCTCTCAGTACGTTGACCACAATAACAATGGTGCCGGCTTCGACCACTGGTCTGACACAGAGCTTTTTGTCACATCATCCAGGTCAAACATGCCACTCCTAGCTACTGGTGAAAAAGAATTCAGCCGTTAACATCTCCGTGTATGTAGTCAATAACGGTGATATATGTGAAGTTTGATTCCCAGTCAGTAGAGAACTTCTCGTCCCGTTATTTCCAGTTCAGACATGTATACATCTCGCTGCTGCTGAAGATAAAAGCAATATTTACCGTATATTCATGGTTAGAAAACAATGGCTATAGGTGCCGGGTCAGAATCCTGGTAATACTTTTTTGTCTCGTCGTTTCGGTTTGTTCTCTCATTACAGGTGAAAGAAATTTATAGTTTACGTTTTATTTTGCTGGTTTCGAATCTCTGTCCAATACAGACTTGACGTCATTTCATTTCGCGTATAGACATGCGCACACTTTATCATTTCTGAAAGAAATCAAATTTAAGAGAGTTCGTAGTCCCGAGTCTAGGATGAGTACAAAAACTTTCTTCATGTAAATTCAAGCTGCAATTTGATTTTACGGGGGCATACAGAAAAATAATGCCTTCGAATTTCTTATGTGAAAGCTCTTAACGCTTTTTAAGAAATGAACAATAAATACAGGGCTATTACAAATGATTGAAGCGATTTCATAAATTCACTGTAGCTCCATTCATTGACATATGGTCACGACAAACTACAGATACGTAGAAAAACTCATAAAGTTTTGTTCGGCTGAAGCCGCACTTCAGGTTTCTGCCGCCAGAGCGCTCGAGAGCGCAGTGAGACAAAACGGCGACAGGAGCCGAGAAAGCGTATGTCGTGCTTGAAATGCACTCACATCAGTCAGTCATAACAGTGCAACGACACTTCAGGACGAAGTTCAACAAAGATCCACCAACTGCTAACTCCATTCGGCGATGGTACGCGCAGTTTAAAGCTTCTGGATGCCTCTGTAAGGGGAAATCAACGGATCGGCCTGCAGTGAGCGAAGAAACGGTTGAACGCGTGCGGGCAAGTTTCACGCGTAGCCCGCGGAAGTCAACGAATAAAGCAAGCAGGGAGCTAAACGTACCATAGCCGACGGTTTGGAAAATCTTACGGAAAAGGCTAAAGCAGAAGCCTTACCGTTTACAATTGCTACAAGCCCTGACAACCGATGGCAAAGCCAAACGCTTTGAATCTTCGGCGCGGTTGCAACAGCTCATGGAAGAGGATGCGTTCAGTGCGAAACTTGTTTTCAGTGATGAAGCAACATTTTTTCTTAATGGTGAAGTGAACAGACACAAAGTGCGAATCTGGGCGGTAGAGAATCCTCACGCATTCGTGCAGCAAATTCGCAGTTCACCAAAAGTTAACGTGTTTTGTGCAGTCTCACGGTTTAAAGTTTACGGCCCCTTTTTCTTCTGCGAAAAAAACGTTACAGGACACGTGTATCTGGACATGCTGGAAAATTGGCTCATGCACAACTGGAGACCGACAGCGCCGACTTCATCTTTCAACAGGATGGTGCTCCACTGCACTTCCATCATGATGTTCGGCATTTCTTAAACAGGAGATTGGAAAACCGATGGATCGGTCGTGGTGGAGATCATGATCAGCAATTCATGTCATGGCCTCCACGTTCTCCCGACTTAACCCCATGCGATTTCTTTCTGTGGGCTTATGTGAACGATTCAGTGTTTAAACCTCCTCTACCAAGAAACGTGCCAGAACTGCGAGCTCGCATCAACGATGCTTTCGAACTCATTGATGGGGACATGCTGCGCTGAGTGTGGGAGGAACTTGATTATCGGCTTGATGTCTGCCGAATCACTAAAGGGGCACATATCGAACATTTGTGAATGCCTAAAAACACTTTTTGAGTTTTTGTACCTGTGTGCAAAGCATTGTGAAAATATCTCAAATAATAAAGTTATTATAGAGCTGTGAAATCGCTTCAATCATTTGTAATAACCCTGTATGTTGAACGTTAATAACTTTTGTTTTATTTAAAAAGCTTTAAGAATTTCACCATAAAAAATTCCTAAGCGTTACTTTTCAGCACTCCCTCGTAGAAATGTCATTTATTTTATTAAATTAGAATTTACAGGCATTAAATACTGTGGCATCTTTAATATCGTGTTTCCTGATATGTGCATTATCGTCGTACTACCTTTCATCTGTATTAGTAGACATAGAGTATAGTGTTGCGTACTGTTATCCTGTTGTAACAATTTTGTATAGTGAAACGATTGTACCAAAAAGAGATTAGAGAACCCGTAAGACAGTTATGCTATGTGCGTTGCGTACAAGTCAAGCGGAACACAATTCAAGTCGTTTTATTTTTTGAGGTGAAAATTAAAACTTTATGACCTCACCTCGAATTTTCTTACGCAAAATACTGCAGTGACTAAGAAAACGGGCGTATGTTTATAGAAAGATAACGCTCAAAAGAAATTCCAAGTAACAGAACTAATCTCCTGTGGAAATCATCGCGTATTATCGCACGCAAGGTAGAGGAACGCTGTAGCAAACCGTGACAAAAAAAAAAAAATCGTGGCAGGCAAAGCAGAACTGAAAGGCTGCACGCTCATTCGTCGAAATTATATACGTGACTTATCTGAAAGTGCAATTTTCGTATCATGCTGTTTGATTCGTCTCACTACCCAGCCAAAAATTCGTATCTGCTTCTCTTTCCTTTAAGCCATACATTTCACGGACCTTAAGCCTCGCTCAATTACAAACTGTGACAGCCAGAACGCAGACGTGAAGTAGGCTGTGCTCTAATCCACCAGTTGTATATTAATGAGCTTTGGTGGAATCCCAGCCCAGTCGGAGATTTGATGTTTTGCCGGATTCCTGATATTCATGGTACACTAGTGAAATGGCCATGCGGGAAAATCTCCACTTCATCGCTACCTGGGAGATACTGTGTCCCATCGCTCGTGCGCAGACTATAACACCATGTTTAAACTCACTTAAATCTTGATAACCTGTCATTTTAACAGCTGTAACCGATCTAACAACTGCACCAGACACTTTTGTCACAGCGCCGTATTCTGCCTGTTTAAATGTATCTGTATTTGAATATGCATGCCTATACCTGTTTCTTTGGCGCTTCAGAGTATTTGAACATATCCATATCGAAACTTTTTTCTGCGTATGCAAGAATCTCATGTGACTCGACTAAAGCCGAAGTAGTGTGTAGTGGTTTTCACAGTTCACAAAGGGGTAGAGTTACCTTCTGGTTGGCCAAAGTTTAATTTAGGTTCATCATGGGTTGCGTAAATCTCATATTGGTAGGGGACTGACTCCATAAGACCTGGTGGACCCATTTTCACGGAACCTGAGCCACCATATTACAGAGCGTTCTTCCTCTACAGCTACAGGACTACTCTGCGCTTCACACTTAGTTGCCTGGTAGAGTGTTCATCGAACGACTTTCACTCTTTTTCTCTACCGTTAAACTCTCCAAACGTTCGCGGGAAGAACGAACACTATAATCTTTCCTTTCGAACTCTGATTTCTATTATTTTATTTCAGTGATCACTTATCCCTATGTAGGTGGGTGTCAACAAAATATTTAACAATCAGAGGAGAACGTTGGAGATTAAAATTTCGTGAAAACATCCAGCCGAAACGAAAAACACATTTGTTTTAATGACTGCCATCCCACCTCTCGTATCATGTCTGTGACATTCTCTCCCTTATTTTGCGAAAATACATAAGGAGCTGCCCTAGTTTGAACTTTTTCGATGTCCTGCGTCAATCCTGTCTTGTAAGGATCCCATACTGCACACTTAGTTGAACTGACAGCCTTTAGATTTTTGTGATTTATCATGTAACCGAAATTTAACCGATGCCTTTTAGTACTCGTGTGGGGCAGCCTCACACTCTCCATCATTCGGCGTCAGTTGCCACTTTTCGCACCATGCCAAACACCTTGTCTACATAATTTTGCATTTTGTTTTGATCTTCTGTTTACTTTGCTACAGGGTAAATGACCGTCTCACCTGCAGACGATCGAAGAGGGCTGCTCAAATCGTCTACCTTGCGCGGTGGCGCAGCGGTTAGCACACTGGACTCGCATTCGGGAAAACGACGACTCAGATTTAGGTTTTCCGAGATTTCCTTAAATCATCCCAGCAAAATTCCGTGATGGTTCTTTTGAAAGGTCTCGGCCTATTTCCTTCCCCATTCTGGGCGGAATCCGAGCTTGTGCTCAGTCTCTAATGACTTCGAAGTCAACGGGACGTTAAACCCAATCTTACTTCTTCCTTCAGACTGTCACCTAAATCATTTATATAGATTAGAAATAGCTGGGGGCCTATAACACTTCCCCGGCGAACGCCAGGTATCACTTCCGTGTACCATTGGGCCTTCATGGCCGTTCGGGCAGAGTGTTGTTTTTTGTGAGGAACGATATCAAAATCGTTATACCATATATACATACAATTTTGTTGCAGAGAAGTGATTCCGGTACCTTCAGAATCTTCGGAAGGCGCTGAGAAAATAATTATGATTTCCTGTTGTCGATTTATGATTTGCATCTCACTTCGGTGAGTGATGCCTCCACGCCTCTTCACATTTCATCTCACGCAATGAAATATACGTGACTTAAGTACTGATTTCACTATCGAGAGCCAGGGCCCACAGTTAATTCTTCCCAAACAGTTAATTCTTCCCAAATAGTTCTTGAGTTTTGGTATCATATATTGGGTCGCCCTCTTCGCATCATGAGAAGCATCATAGGACTGTACTACAATACTACATCCTGTGTCTTTAGAAATGCACCGCAGAAAGTAAATTCCTTCTCACATAAATGTTATTACTATTACGACAAAAATATTTTGATTCTCATACTATTACTTAGATGACGGTCGTATTTGGAGAAAATATCGCCTTCCGAATTACTCTCAGGCTTTCCATATAAAAGATTTTAAGATGAAAAAGAAAATCTTTTGTTCTTGGCCCTCCTCTCTCCTGTGTAATTGATTATCCAGACTCACGACGTAGTGTCGTTGACTTATATGCCACAAAGAAACAAATTGCACTATTCTGTTAGGAAACTACGAAGAAGGAAGAAAGACATGTCGTAACATGTTGCTGTAAATCCTCATAAGATATTTTTGCCTTGCCTACATATCGATCCTATACAAGAAATCTTGAATGAACGTTTCAGTAACAGAAGTAGTAGATGAACTATGTGTTCTCACTCATACCTTAAACGAGACACGTTACTACGTATCTAGCCACTTATATTTAGCGTTTTGTTTATAATTCAATAGCTAATCTACAAGTATACAAATCAAATGAATGGCATGTGTAAATAGAAAATATTTAATTTTTTGTAGTAAGTAGCCTTTCCCCAAAGCTTCGCCCATGCACTCTTTCAACACATATATTGGAAATACCTCTTCCTCCTCTGTCTTTTTGTGCCCCTCCTCCTTCCCCTCCCTCCATTCTTCTGTCCCCCCCTCCTTTCTGTGTCCTCATCTTCCTGCCCCTGTCACTCTGTCCACTTGGTCCTCCCACTTCTATCTGTCCATATCCTGCTTCTCATTCTCTCTGTCTCTCCATCTCCTTCTTCCCCTTCTCTTTTTTCATCTGCTCCGCCACTCTCTCCAACCATATCCTCCTCCTCCTCGTCTCTGTCCATGTCCTCCTCTCCCCTTCTCTCTGTCCATCTCCTCCTCCCCTCACCATTTTGCACCTTCCCCTGACTCCTGTATTCTCCTTCTCACCCTCTATCTGACCATTTCCACCTCCCCTCTATGTTTCCATCCTCTCCTCACCCTTCCCTATGTCCATCTCCTCCTACCCTATCTCTGTCCACATATTCCTCCCTCCTCTGTCTGTCTATCTCATCCTGCCCCTTCCCTCTCTGCCAATATCCTCAGGCCCCACTCCTGTTTCTGTTGCCTCTGACCTCCTCTATCTATCCATCACCTCCTGCTTCCCTCTCCCCTCTTCCTATCCACCTCCTAGTCCCCATTTTTTCCCTTTCATATCCTCCAGCCCCCTTTCCCTAACCATCTCCTCTTGCTCTTCTGTCCCCATCCATCTTCTCTTCCACTCTATCTCCGTCACACCACTCCTTTCTCTCTGCCCATCACCTCAAACTGTCTGTGACCATTTCGCCCTCTCCTTCTCTCTGTCCATCCCTTCTCTAAACTTTCCTCCAGGCATATCCATCAGCACGTGCTGCTCCTGCAAAACAGGTCGATGAAACAGGCTGCTAATTCTCCGACAACACAACGGTAGTGCAGGGCAGATTATATGGCAAGCGATGTGAAAAAAAACACATTTTTACCCATATTTCTGCTCATATTCGAGCTAGGAAGTTATTAACGTACAGTGATGATACTCGTGACGGTTGCTGTTTGTATGCCAAATTTGGTTGAAATCGATCCTGAGCTTTTGGAGGAGATCCCAGAGACACATAAAGAAGATAAGATTGATGTTTAACGTCCTGTCGACAACGAGGGCATTAGAGATGGAATGGAAACTCGGATTAGTGAAGAATGGGGAATACAATTGACTGTGCCCTTTCAAAGCTACCATCCCAGCATTTACCTGAAGCGATTTAGGGATGACCAGATGCGGGTTTTAACCGTCATCTTTTTGAATGCAAGTCCAGTATGTTGGCCAGACATACATACATAGAAACAGCTTTACATACAGGATGATTCCATGATGATGTTGCAAGACTTTCAGGGACGGTGGAGAAGGGCAAATGCATCAATCTGAGGTAAGGCACCCTGGTCTGGAAACGACCGAGTCGAAAGTGCTAAACGAAAATCGTTCCGATACCTCTGACTGGAAAGACATGTACCGGCGCTGTTGTTGCTAAGGTTGGAGGGTAGACAACATTCAGAGGTGGTAGTATGTAGCAAAAGAAGAAAAAATTCCAGTAAATGTGGCCTCTAAAATGCATACCTTTATAACTATGAGCATTTGTTCATCTTCGATACTGTGAAACACATTTCTTCAACAGCAAGTTCTTTGGTTTCCTTATTTTTGGAGGATGTAGTACAGACCAAAAAAAGAAAAAAATGGCGAGTAAATATGGGCTTTAAAACGCGTATCTTAAGAGCTAAGCGCACTTGTTGAGTGGAAGAGACGTGTTTCTCAATAGCGAAAATGAACACGTGCTAATAACTCTTAAGGTATGTATCTTAAATTCCATATGTACAGGACTTTTTTTCTCTTTTTCCTCCACAAAAATATAGAAACCAAAGAACTTGCACCGGAGGAGATGCGTTTCACAGTACTGAAGATGAGCGAGTGCTGATGACTCTTAAATACAATCTTTAGATCCATGAATCAAATTAGTAACGCGATCTGACTGCAAACAGTTTATTGAAAATTACCTAGACCGTGAACAGTTACATTTTTACGTAAAGATTTACAACTGACATAGCGAAATGAAATTGAATTCAAGTGATCATGAGCAATTGCACAAAATATCTCACCAAGCATAAAGACGTGGCTTTTAGCCCGTGCAGTAGCATTTGGATCCAATCTGTTATAGTAACTCTCAGATACAAGGCATCAGATAGCAGCGCTGCGTCTTGCTAGCGGCGTCAACACCAACACTTACCTTTTCTGATGAAAAGTGCGCAAAAAAAGCAAAATATAATTCTCGTACTGATTACTACTTCATTTCAGTAAGAAATCCCTAAATATTATACCTATTGTTGAAGGTAAATAATACGTTTCACGTCAAGTCATCGTATTCCAATTGTGGAGTGCAGGTCGGCATAATTCATCTAAAACGAAAGATGAGTGGCAAAGAAAACTGATCTGAAGAAATATCCAAAGAACTG
This sequence comes from Schistocerca cancellata, assembly GCF_023864275.1. Taxonomy (NCBI): domain Eukaryota; kingdom Metazoa; phylum Arthropoda; class Insecta; order Orthoptera; family Acrididae; genus Schistocerca; species Schistocerca cancellata. The sequence goes on along the minus strand of NC_064629.1, from coordinate 143,671,149 downwards.
ATTCCCAGAAAGTAATTAAATCACATCTGTACGTGTAATGGATGTTTCGGATTCTTTTACAAATCCATCTTCAGATGGTTGTTGTACGTTTGGTTATTTTCTTGCTGGGACCTCGTTTTGTATCCGTTACTGGTCTGCTGCAAAGCTGTATTATTCTGTGGGACGAAATTGCTCTGTGTTATTGTTGTGAATTTTGAAATCAATAAATTTGTGGATATGCACTACGCGAGTGCTGTTCAGTTCACTGAGAAACACTTTACAGCGCACCGTTAATTTTCATATTTAACGTGTGCGGTGCCACTAAACAGAGAATGGTGCGGTGTAAAGTATTTTCCACTGAACTGAACAGCATTCGCATAGTGTCGCGGCAAATTACTGATGGATACTATGGATAGTACACCTAACAGTGCGCCGCAACGTGCCTCGGGACTTGAACCATCTACATCTACATCTACTCCTCTAGCCACCAAGCGGTGTGTGGCGGAGGGCACTATTCACGCCAGAGTCATATGACGCCTTCCCCCCCCCCCCCCCCCCCCCCTCTGTTCCACTCGCGGATCGCGCGAGGCAAAAACGACTCTCTGAACGCCTCAGTACGAGATCTTATATCCCTTATCTTTGAATGATGATCATTACGCGATTTGAAAGTTGGTGGTAATAATATATGCTCTACATCCTCGGTGAAGATTGGATTTCGGAATTTAGAGAGCAGCCCCTTCTGTTTAGCGCGTCGTCCATCTGCAAGTGTGTCCCACTTCAAACTTTCTATAAGATTTGTAACGCTCTCGCGATGGCTTAATGTACCAGTCACGAATCTTGCCGCTCTTCTTTGGACCTTCTCAATCTCTTGAATCAGACCGAACAGGTAAGGGTTCCATACAGACGAACAATACTCTAAGACTGGATGAACTAACGTATTGTAAGCTATTTCCTTTGTTGAAGGACTGCATCGCTTCAGGATTCTACCAATAAACCGCAATCTAGAGTTCGCCTTACCCGTTACTTTTGTAATCTGATCGTTCCATTTGAGATCATTTCGAATAGTCACACCCAGGTACTTGACCGATGTTACCGCTTCCAAAGGCTGATCATTTATTTTGTACTCATACATTAATGGGGATTTTTGCCTTGTTATACGCAGTAGATTACACTTACTAATATTCACAGATAACTGCCAGTCATTACACCAAGCATTTATTTTCTGCAAATCCTCATTGATTTGTTAACAACTTTCGTGTGATACTATTTTCCTGTAGACTACAGCATCATCGGCAAACAGCCTAATGCCGCTGTCAATACCATCAATCAGATCGTTTATGTAAATCGTAAAAAGCAGAGGACCTATTAAGCTGCCCTGGGGCACACCTGAAGTTACACTTGTTTCTGTTGAAGTCACGCTGTTCAGGACGACATACTGCTCCCTGTCTGTTAGAAAACTTTCTATCTAACTGCATATGTCATCAGATAGACAGTAAACGCGCACTTTTTGGAGCAAGTGACAGTGGGGAACTGAGTCGAATGCCTTTCGAAAGTTGAGAAATATGGCATCAATCTGGGAGCCAGTATCTAGAGCCTGTTGTATATCATGCACAAAGAGGGCCAGCTGTGTCTCGCATGACCGCTGTTTCCTAAAACTGTGCTGCTTTCTGCAGATGAGCTTCTCAGAGTCTAGAAAGGTCATTATGTCTGAACACAAAATATGTTCCATGATTCTACAACAAATCGATGTCAGTGAAATTGGCCGGTAATTATGTGCATCTGATTTTCTTTCCTTTTTATAGATTGCTATGACCTGGACCTCCTTCCACCCCAGTGGAACTTTCCACTGTTCCAATGATCTCTGATAGATGATGGATAAGAATGGTGCTATATTTGTAGCATAGTCAACGTATAATCTTACGGGGATACCGTCTGGGCCAGATGCCTTCCTGGCACTTAAGGATCTTAATTGCTTTACACACAGATACACTAAACACTGTGTCAGCCATCCTTTCGTTTGTTCGATAATTGAAAGGGGAAATGGTGCTGCAGTCCTCTATCGTAAACGAGTTTTTGAAAGGTAGGTTTAGAATTTTGGCCATCTGTTTATCATCATCAGTTACATTACCCGTACTGTCAGCAAGAGAGGGTATTGAATTATTTGTAGCGTTCATAGATTTTACGTACGACCAAAATTTTTTGGGGTTATTTTTATAATCTGCAGATAAAATATTGCTTTCAAATTCGTTAAAAGAGTCTCTCATTGTCCTTCTGACAGCTGCTTTGATTTCGCATAATTTCTGTTTGTCAGCGGGGGTTGACTACGTTTAAAACGACTGTGCAAAATTCTCTGCTTTCTCAGCAACTTCCTAATATGTTTGTTGTACCAAGGTGGATCCTTTCCCTCCCCTATACTTTTGCTAGGCACATACTTCTCTAGCACGTGGTGAACAATACCTTTAAATTCCGACCAAAGATGCTCAATATCTTTGTGTCCCGTGGTGAATGCTTGGAGCTGACTATGAAGATATTCATTAATGGCACTTTTATAAGCTTTCCCTAACAAGAAAACTCTACGCTGTTTCTTTGTTGTTTTTTTTTTTCAACTTCCACTGACATAGAAGCCACAACGACATTATTGTCGCTAATACCTTCTTCTAGATTAACTTCCTCAAAAAGATCAAGTCTGTTTGTCGCCAAGGTATCTTATCTGTTCGCATCTCGAGTTGGTTTTTCTAACCAATTGCTCAAGGTTGTATGTTCAGAGCGCTCCTAGAATAGCTTCACACGAATCTTTGCTTCTGCCCCCTGTGATAAACGTGTAATTTTTCCAGTCAATGGATGCTAGATTAAAGTCTCCACCTACAACTACCTGCAACGTGTGGAATACCTGAAGCACTAAGTGGCGTCAAAACCAAATCACGCGGCACATGTCCTCCCCCTACCAGCGGCAATAGTTCGAAAACTTCAGGCAGACTCCGGTTATTACTATCCACAGGACACGTACACTGTATGATCAAAAGTATCCGGACACTCCCAAAAACATACGTTTTTCATATTAGGCGCATTGCAGTGCCACCTACTGACAGGTACTCCATATCAACGACCTCAGTAGTCATTAGACATCGTGAGAAAGCAGAATGGGGCGCTCTGCAGAACTCACGGACTTCGAACATGGTCAGGTGATTGGGTGTCACTTGTGTCATACGTCTGTACGCGAGATTTTCACACTCCCAAACATCCCTAGGTCCACTGATTCCGATGTGATAGTGAAATAGTAACGTGAAGGGACACGTACAGCACAAAAGCGTACAAGCCGACCTCATCTGCTGACTGACAGAGATCGCCGACAGGTGAACAGGGTCGTAATGTGTAACAGGCAGACATCTGTCCAGACCATCACACAGGAATTCCAAACAGCATCAGGATCCACTGCAAGTACTATGACAGTTAGGTCGGAGGTGAGAAAACTTGGATTTCGTGGTCGAGCGGCTGCTCATAAGCCACACATCACGCCAGTAAATGCCAAACGACGCCTCGCTTGGTGTAAGGAGTATAAACATTGGACGATTGAACAGTGGAAAAACGTTGTGCGGAGTGACGAACAGCGGTACACAATGTGGAAATGCGATGGCAGGGTGTGGGCATGGCGAATGCCCGGTGAACGTCATCTGCCAGCGTGTGTAGTGCCAACAGTAAAATTCGGAAGCGGTGGTTTTATGGTGTGGTCGTGTTTTTCATGGAGGGGGCTTGCACCAGTTGTTTTGCGTGGCAGTATCACAGCGCAGGCCTACATTGATGTTTTGAAAACCCTCTTGCTTCCCACTGTTGAAGAGCAATTCGGGCATGGTGATTGCATCTTTCAACACGATCGAGCACCTGTTCATAATGCACGGCCTGTGGCGGAGTGGTTACACGACAATAACATCCCTGTAATGGACTGGCCTGCACAGAGTCCTGACCTGAATCCTATAGAACACAACTGGAATGTTTTGGAACATCGACTTCGTGCCAGGCCTCACCGACCGACCGACATCTCCTCAGTGCAGCACTCCGTGAAGAATGGCCTGCCATTCCCCAAGAAACCTTCCAGCATCTGACTGAACGTATGCCTGCGAGAGTGGAAGCTGTCATCAAGGCTAAGGGTGGGCCAACACCATACTGAATTCGAGCATTGCCGATGGAGTGCGCCACGAACTTCTAAGTCATTTTCAGCCAGGCATTCGGATACTTTTGATCACATAGTGTATTTAAAGTACTTTACGGCTCTCTCACGCCCCGCCCCCTTCCGCAATGGAGGGCAGGGACTGGTTAACGTCTGGACAGAGGCAGCTGCCCTCTATATGAGCAATATGTGGAAACGAAAGACCAGTCAACACGCCTCCCTCACGGCTCCTCTATTGGGAGTTCTGATGCCGGTCTCTCACATCCTGCTGGTGTCGGTAGCGTGTGTCACGACACTGCTTTCCCATATATGGGCATTCATTCTATAATACAGCTGTGTGATCTCGGATCTCCTCGCAGCATGCCCGCCAAAGGCGAAAGAGTCTTACATCATCTTTTTGCAGGCGGTTCCGCGCAACTTGGTAGAAACCATGTACCCAACTGTCCATAAGCCACGTGCGTGCAAAATGATAAACTGCTGCCTTTCTGCTCACCAAGTCACTAACAAAAAATATTCGACAAACCACCGGCTCCATGCCATCGGATTAATGGACTCCCCCTTCGCCTTGACTGCCGCCTTCTGGACACCGATGAACAGCGCTTCACAAACGTGTCGTCGTCCACAGTTTGGTGACTGACAGAGATTATCTTAGCTTGGTACCTCTGCATTAGACCTGAAGTGCTTTATCCCCGGACCCTCCTCTGTCTGGATGATTATTACTTTCCCCCCACGAATTATCGTCTGTTTACATGGTTCAAGGTAATGACCATCGACTATGTCTTCGACGAAGGGGAGAAAGTGGAGCTTGATTTCTGGTGGTACCTGCAAAATGCTGACAACGCCCTCGGACGAACACCGATGTACCATATGCTCTTCGCAAATTATTTACGCAGTGTTTTCGTTAAACCCCTCCTCCCCCCCCTTCACGCGCCTCTCCCCCCCCCCCCCCTCCAGGTGGTGAGTGCCAGACTCAGTTTGACGCTTCACACAGCATCACATTGAATACAGAAAGTCCTGAATTGCAAGCAGTGAGGAAGGAAAGTGACTGGCTGATTCATGGAAAACTGGATTCACTGAAGCGCTGGCAAAGCAGACTGAGTCCGTTGTACATATCCACAAAGTACATTACGTTTTGGAATTAAAAATAAATAATGTATTGGAAATTTTTTTATTATATACAGATGAAAGCCACACTTAAATACTACTTTTCTACATAGTTGCCATTTAAATTAAGGCTCTTATCGTAGCGATGGACGAGCTTGGAAATTCCTTCTTCGTAAAATTCGGCCGCCTGCGCCTTCAACCACGTAATGACCGTCTTTTGGGACAGAAAAGGTGTGATTTTTGTGGATTTCCTGGAAAGAGGCACTACAATAAACTCTCAAAGGTATTGCCAAACTCTGCACAACCTCAGAAGAGCAATACAAAACAAGCGCACGGGAAAGTTGGGCTCAAAGATCTTGCTGATTCACGACAACGCCCGGGTCCACACGGCAAATGCCACTCGTGAAGTTCTCGAATCTTTTAAGTGGGAGTTGTTTCCTCATCCGCTGTACAGTCCCGACCTGGCACCGAGCGACTTCCACTTATTCCCAGCAATGAAGAAGTGGTTGGCTATGCAGCGTTTTGATGACGACGCACAGCTTCAAGAAGAGGTAACCACGTGGTTGAAGGCGCAGGCGGCCGAATTTTACGACGAAGGAATTTCCAAGCTCGTCCATCGCTACGATAAGTGCCTTAATTTAAATGGCAACTATCTAGAAAGGTAATATTTAAGCGTGGCTTTCATCTGTATATAACAAAAAAAATTTCCAATACATTATTTGTTTTTAATTCCAAAACGTAATGTACTTTGTGGATAGCCCTCGAATTTTTATGTGGCGTTGTTGGGGTCAGAAAACTCCAATGGCAGAGGACAAAAAAACTCCAGTTACATCATTTCTTGAAGAAGGATACAGCGTCGGCTGATATGCGGTCGGCCGCATTCTCAAATCCACGCGCCGTCAGTTACGCCGCTGCGCTTCCCAGAGTCGCCACCGGGTCACGATGGCGCTGCCACGAACGATTACGCCGCTGCCAATGAGATGCGAGCATCCCCTCTCCGGAGCTCCAGTGGCGGGTGTACTTCAGTTCGAACATTCATCCACGGACCCCATTTTCTGTTTGCCAGTTGAGTAACATTTTCGGACTTTCGTAGTGACCAGGGCTCGACATCTTCTCAATAGACATTTTATTGAAGACTAATAGATTTATGAATCTTTTGTGTCTGTATATATTTCTACATTCAGATCTACTGTTAGCAACTGGCGCTGCAAATACAGCAACAAAGCTATGTACTAGTTCTACTATTTGATATTAGAGATAGAAAAATTAATATCCGAATTCTCTGTTCATGAACAGCATCTATTCCTCGCTCCTGCATTCACTAAAGAACAACAAGGCGCCCAAATGAACACACAACAAAGCATTCTTTTAGCTGAAAGTGCACAGGTAATATTCAAATGTTATTTTTGTTCATCCTTTGGCCGGCCGGAGTGGACGGGCGGTTCTAGGCGCTTCAGTCTGGAACCGCGCGATCGCTACGGTCGCAGGCTCGAATCCTGCCTAAGGCATGGATGTGTGTGATGTCCTTAGGTTAGTTCGGTTTAAGTAATTCTAAGTTCTAGGGGACTGATGACGTTAGCAGTTAAGTCCCATAGTGCTCAGAGCCATTTGAACGATTTTCATCCTTTGAGTAACATTTTTTGTAACGTTATGTTTTATACGATTTTCATTTGTACACATCTACTAATTACAATCATGTAAAAATTATGGAACCGTATACACTATCGCCTTGCGAGAATTTTTGTGAATAATTAAGGGCAACACGTGAAGAGGGTTGTTATCTTTTAATGGTAGGGTAAAAGTGGCGGTGCCAAGTAGGGGTTTCATTTTCTTGGAGATCAAATTTAGATAAGTGAAAAACTTGGCGAAAAAAGGCATTTCAGGCAATCGTTCTAAAGAAGCAGAGCATCCAGGATCGAGCCCTGTTCCGGCACAAATTTTTAACGGTCACCATTGATTCATTTTAGTGTCTGTAGGCGGTTGAAGTCTTGATTTCTCGTAGTGTTTCTTTTTATAGACTCCAAAATCCAAGATGCAAGCACTTATTGTGGCAGATGATTTATCCTACACACACACACACACACACACACACACACACACACACACACACACACACACACACAGACACACGATGTGTGCCCTATAGGTTTGGACGTGACACGTGATGATTCCACGTGATAAGGAGAATCAAAAACGTCGTAAATACGTGAAGTTTTACTGCGCAGTGATGCAATATAGCTGTCATGCTACAATATAAGTGGGAGACGACGTCACGTAACTGTACCTATATAAACATATAACGCTAAATTTCACCCATAAGCATATATTTTGGCGAAGGAAGTTAATGAAATACCGGTATATAAAAAAAAAAATGTTTCTAACCAAATTATAAAAAGCTGAAGAAAAATTATGGCTCAGTTCCACATGGGTAACACCATATTCAGGCAGCTGAGGAACACAGATTTCGTCTTGGAGGGCGGGGTAAAGGGCCGGAGTGGCCGAGGGGTTCTAGGCGCTACAGTCTGGAACCGCGCGACCGCAACGGTTGCAGGTTCGAATCCTGCCTCGGGCATGGATGTGTGTGATGTCCTTAGGTTAGTTAGGTTTAAGTAGTTCTAAGTTCTAGTGGACTGATGACCTCAGAAGTTAAGTCCCATAGTGCTCAGAGCCATTTCAACCATTTTGGAGGGGTAAAGGCGTTGTGACAATAAAGGCATTCGGCCACCCTCAGACACATTAACAACGCAAAATCCTATTGTAACCGTGCTGACCCAGTGTAGGTACGGGATAAAGGCAAAAGAAAAAGAAGAAGAACATAATATTATTAACGGGGACAAATATAACTGTAATTAGGAAGCGAATGTGTATACATTGAGAGCGATAGAAAATTCTAGGCGAAATATAAACCACTTTATCGATAAAACGTATGCATTGTACATTTCCTCGTATTTTCGGCTATATATTATCGGCATACAACGAAACTTGGAAATGGCCGGGTGGTACGGTAAGATTTCAGTTACATTACGTTATGGTCATACAGAGATTCCGAAATCAGATTCAGGATTGCAAGGTGTACCCAGGAGCAGATATGGACTCAGATCACAATGTAGTAGTGTCGAGGAGTAGGTTGACGTTTTGAGATTAATCAGGAGGAATCAGTATGCGAAGAAGTGGGAAACGGAAGTACTAAGGAATGACGAGATACGCTTGAAGGTCTCTAAGGCTATAGATACAGCAATAAGGAAGCTCAGTAGGCAGTACGGTGGAAGAGGAATGGACATCTCTGAAAAAGGCGATCACAGAAGTTGGAAAGAAAAACATAGGTACAATCAGGAACTGCAAAGAAACCATGGGTAACAGAAGAAATACTTCAGTTGATCGATGAAAGAAGAAAGTACAAAAACGTTCAGGGAAGTTCAGGAATACAGAAACACAAGTCGCTGAGGAATGAAATAAACAGGAAACGCAGGGAAGCTAAGACGAAACGGCTGCATGTAAAATATGAAGAAATCGAAAAACAAATGATTTGTGCAAGGACTGACTCAGCATATAGGAAAGTCAAAATAACATTCGGTGAAATTAAAAGCAAGGGTGGTAACATTAAGAATGCAACGTGAGTTCCACTGTTAAACGCAGAGGAGAAAGTGGATGGGTGGAAAGAATACACTGAGTGCAACTATGAAGGGGAAGAGTTCTTTGATGTGACAGAAGAAGAAACAAGTGTCTATTTAGGAGAGACAGGGGATCCAGTATTAGAATCAGAATTTAATAGAGCTTTGGGGGACTTAAGATCAAATAAGGCAGAAGTGATAGATAACATTCCATCAGAGCTTCTAAAATCGTTGTGGAAAGTGGTAACAAAACGATTATTCACGTTGGTGTGTAGGATGTATGAGTCAGGCGACATACCATCTGGCTTTCGGAAAAACATCATCCACACAATTCCGAAGACTGAAAGAGCTGACAAATGTGAGAATGATCGCGCAGTCAGCATAAGAGCTCATGCATCCATGTTGCTGACAAAAATAATATGAAGAAGAATCGAAAAGAAAATTGAGGATGTGTTAGATGACCATCATTTCGGCTTTTGGAAAGGTAAAGGGTCCAGAGAGGCAGTTCTGACGTTGAGGTTGTTAGTGGAAGCAAGACTAAAGAAAATCAAGACACTTTCACAGGATTTTTCGACCTGGAGAAAGTGTTCGACAATGTAAAATGATGCAAGATATTCGAAATTATCAGAAAAACAGGGTAAGCTATACGGAGAGTCGGATAATACACAAAATGTACAAGAGACAAGAGGGAATAATAAGAGTAGACGACTAGGAACGAAGTGCTCAGATTCAAAAGGGTGTAAGACAGGGATGTAGTCTTTCGCTCCTGCTATTCAATGTATACGTCAAAGAAGAAATGATGGAAATAAAAGAAAGGTCCAGGAGTGGAATTAAAATTCAAGGTGACACGATAACAATGATACGATTCGCCGATGACATTGCTATTCTAAGTGAAAATGAAGAAGAATTACATGATCTACTGAAAGGAATGAGCAGTGTAATGGGTGCACAATATAGACTAAGAGGAATATGGACTGAGAGTAAATCGAAGAAAGACGAAAGCAATGAGAAGTAGCAGAAATGAGAACAGCGAGAAACTTAACAAAGAGAGTGATGGTCACGAAGTAGATGAAGTTAAGGAATTCTACTACCTAGGCACCAAAATAACCAATGGCGGATGTAGCAAAGAGGACATCAAAAGATGACTAGCACTGGCAAAAATGGCATTCCTGGGCAAGAGAAGTCTACTAGTGTCAGTCATAGGCCTTATCTAAGGAAGAAATTTCTGAGAACGTACCTCTGGAGCACAACATTGTATGATAGTGAAACATGGGCAGTGGGAAAACCAGAACAAAAGAGAATTGAACCATATGAGATGTTGAAAATTAGGTTGACTGATACGGTAAGGAATGAGGAGGTTCCGCGCAGAATCGGAGAGGAAACGAATATGTGAAAAGCACCAACAAGGAGAAGGGACAGGATGACAGGACATCTGTTAAGACATCTGGGAATGACTTCTATGGTACTAAAAGGAGCTGTAGAGAGCAAAAACTGTAGAGGAAGACAGATATTAGAATACATTCAGCAAATAATTGAGGACGTAGGTTGCAACTGCTACGCTGAGATGAAGACGTTGTTGGCACAGGAGATGAATTTGTGGTGTGCCGCCTCAAACCAGTCGGCAGAATGATGACTCAAAAACAAAAACATTTGGTTCATCATCTACAAACAGAGCAAAAAATGGTTCAAATGGGTCTGAGCACTATGGGACTTAACATCTATGGTCATCAGTCCCCTAGAACTTAGAACTACTTAAACCTAACTAACCTAAGGACAGCACACAACACCCAGCCATCACGAGGCAGAGAAAATCCCTGACCCCGCCGGGAATGGAACCCGGGCGTGGGAAGCGAGAACGCTACCGCACGACCACGAGATGCGGGCTACAAACAGAGCAAAATGAGGGTTTATGCAATTAGACGGAACGTTACTTTGAGCTCTAAATATACCAAAACTTAGAAAAAAATAACCACAGCACAAAATTCACAGTCAGCGAGACTTCCTGTCACAAGTACCTAAACTCGATGCTCGCCTGCATGTCGACGGGTGTCCTATCAAAATACGCAGAACAAGGGGATGGAGTAAACAGTTTAGATGTAACAGGTTCTAATCATGTCACAGCAGTAAAAATAACCGCATACCACACGAGAATTACTTTTCAACAATTACGATCTAAACAAATGTATGGATGGACTAATGCTCGCATAGGGTTTAACTCTATTTAGGTGCTGTCCCAATACATTTGTCCCCCATACAAGAATCGTTGACTGACTGGCGGTAACTCCCTATTATGTACACAGTTAGCACATTAACAATGGAGAAATTCAGCAGCGAAAGCACCGTCTAGCAGCATGCTCCCTACAGGCGCAAGTTGTGTTGAGGTTGGAGTGGCTGTCCCATGTTCTGGACTCTGCAGCACATTTAAAAGGTGTACTTTAGAATGCCTTTGACGAGAATCGAAGAAAACTTTATTATTTATGGAGCACTGTTGCTGATTCTTTCGCTTATAAACTATTGCTGTGTAGTTTCCATAAAACGTACAAAGAGAATTTGAATGTGAGAACACCTTTGAGTTTTGCACTAGAATACTATAATCTTTGCAAACTACTTTTTCGTCGCTGTGTTCCCATATACATGTCAAAAATCAACACTCGCACAAATTTTAAGAAAACATCATGTCACAGTAATCTTGCGCCCGCCGACAAAGACTTCTGCTCTTCTCGGTTCGGCGAAGGACGATCTGGGATTGCGGAAGGCCGGAATCTACAGAATACCCTGTCGGTGTGGCGAAGCCTACATTGGTCGGACGACGCGCACGGTGCATGAAAGATGCGTTGAACATGATCGCCACACTCGTATTTCGCAGCCCAGTGAGTCAGCCATAGGGCAGCATAGTATCTCCACAGGACATTCCACGAACAGCTTGGCCTCGACGAGATCCTTCTGTAATTCGATTATTAAGAACTCGGTGGAAATACGTTTAACTAAGATCTTATTAATCGTCACGGCGGCTTTCAGCTGAATAAGACTTGGGACCCAGTGGTTTCTTTAATTTCTTCAGAAAGAAAACACTTAATGACCAAAGGCACTTTTAGTTCAAATGGTTCAAATGGCTGCGAGCACTATGGAACTTAACTACTGACGTCATCAGTCCCCTAGAACTTAGAACTACTTACACCTAACTAACCTAAGGACATCACACACATCCATGCCCGAGGCAGGATTCGAACCTGTGACCGTAGCGGTCACGCGGTTCCAGACTGTAGCACATAGAACCGCACGGTCACCCAGGCCGGCGCACGTTTAGTGACATTTAATTTTATTAATTTTGACATCTGAATATTAACTCCGCAAGTGCGCATCCCGACAGAGAGCTCTCATGTACACTACTGGCCATTAAAGTTGCTACACCAAGAAGAAATGCAGATGATAAACGGGTATTCATTGGACAAATATATTATACTAGAACTGACATGTGATTACATTTTCACGCAATTTGGGTGCACAGATCCTGAGAAATCAGTTCCCAGAACAACCACCTCTGTTCGTAATAACGGCCTTGATACGCCTGGGCATTGAGTCAGACAGAGCTTGGATGGCGTGTACAAGTACAGCTGCCCCTTGCAAGCTTCAACACGATACCACAGTTCATCAAGAGTAGTAACTGACGTATTTTGACGAGCCAGTTGCTCGGCCATCATTGATCAGACGTTTTCAATTGGTGAGAGATCTGGAGAATGTGCTGGCCAGGGCAGCAGTCGAACATTATCTGTATCCAGAAAAGCCCGTACAGGACCTGCAACATGCGGTCGTGCATTATCCTGCTGAAATTTAGGGTTTCGCAGCGATCGAATGAAGGGTAGAGCCACGGGTCGTAACACATCTCAAATGTAAAGTCCGCTGAGCCGTCAATGCGAACAAAAGGTGACCGAGACCGAGACGTGTAACCAATAGCACACCATACCATCACACCGGCTGATAAGTCAGTATGGCGATGACGAATACATGCTTCAAATGGCTCAAATGGCTCTGAGCACTATGGGACTTAACTTCTGAGGTCATCAGTCCCCTAGAACTTAGAACTACCTAAACCTAACTAACCTAAGGACATCACACACATCCATGCCCAAGGCAGGATTCGAACATGCGACCGTAGCGGTCGCGCGGTTCCAGACTGTAGCACCTATAACCGCTCGGTCACCCTGGCCGGCAGTACACGCTTGCAATGTGCGTTCACCGCGATGTCGCCAAACACGGATACGACCATCATGATACTGTAAACAGGACCTGGGTTCGTCCGAAAAAATGACGTTTTGCCATTCGTGCACCCAGGTTCGTCATTGAGTACACCATCGCAGGCGCTCCTGTCTGTGATGCAGCGTCAAGGGTAACCGCAGCCATGGTCTCCGAGCTGATAGTCCATGCTGCTGCAAACGTCGTCGAACTGTTCGTGCAGATGGTTGTTGTCTTGCTAACGTCCCCATCTGTTGAGTCAGGGATCGAGACGTGGCTGCACGATCCGTTACAGCCATGCGGATAAGATGCCTGTCATCTCGACTGCTAGTGTTACGAGGCCGTTGGGATCCAGCACGGCGTTCCGTATTACCCTCCTGAACCTACCGATTCCATATTCTGCTAACAGTCATTGGATTTCGACGAACGCGAGCAGCAATGTCGTGATACGATAAACCGCAATCGCGATAGGCTACAATCCGACCTTTATCAAAGTCGGAAACGTAATGATACGCATTTCTCCTCCTTACACGAGGCATCACAACAACGTTTCATCAGGCAACGCCGGTCAACTGCTGTTTGTGTATGAGAAATCGGTTGGCAACTTTCCACATGTCAGCACGTTGTAGGTGTCGCCACCGGCGCCAACCATGTGTGAATGCTCTTACAAGCTAATCATTTGCACATCACAGCATCTTCTTCCTGTCGGTTAAATTTCGCGTCTCTATCACGTCATCTTCGTGGTGTAGCAATTTTTATGGCAAGTAATGTAGTATCACATTACGCATGTTGTTGCGCGCCATAGATGTAGAGCGCGTAACTCGACAGAGATCGCTTATGTAGCAGCTGTCTTTATGCATACGTCTTGGCGCATATTTTTGATTTAAAGGTAGTGACATAATCTGACAACCATCTGGTAGCCATCCCAATCCGCATTACTCACTCCTCCATGTCAACCGCCTCTTCCCTGCGACCTCACTAAGGTTAACCATCTTGCTTCCCACCTCTCCGAAGTCTTCTCCGTACCTGAGGACGCTCACTTTGATTACTTCCTCTTCTCCATTGTCCTTGACCCCACTCATACCACTATCCCTCCGCTTGTTCCTAGCTTCGGATACTTACACCAGTTACCACCCTCAGAACTGAACACTCCTATGACAGCACACGACATTAAACTCATCCCTCACTCCAAATGCAACACCATCCGCGGCCACGATTGCATCACCTCAAGGAATGCCCTCTCTCCTTCCTTGCCGCCCTTGCCACTGTGTCTCCATTGGCTTTTACCTGACCTGTGGAAAACCTTCTGCATACGGTTGTTCCTTAAGCCCAGCACACCCATTCTGACAATTCCTCCTATCGCTCCATATGCCTCACCTCCATGTTCAGTAAGGTCTTCGAGTCCATCCTCTCTCACCATATCCATCATTACCTAACTCAACACCAGTTCCTCCCTCTTATCCTATATGGTTACTGGCCTTGCTTCTCCACCAACGACCAGTTCCTCAGATTTAACCATTTCCTCTCCCTCTAACTTAACTGCTGTCACTCAGCTATTTTTGTTTCCCTCAACCTCCAGAATGCCTATGACCATGTATGGCATTCCAGGTTCCTTTTCAAGCTGCAGACCTACGCTCTTCCTATCAACTCCATCTGTCTCATTGTCTCCTTCCTCTCCCACTGTCCTTCCTATGTCACCATCCATAATACCAATTCCTGTACCTTCTACCCTACCACAGCTGTACCTCAGGGCTCCATCCTCTCTCCTCTCCTTTATATCCTGTACACTGCTGATATGTCCAAACCACCCCAACCCGTCCTTCTCCTTCAATATGCTGATGACACCACCATCCTTGCCCTCTATCCTACCCTTCAATAGTTCCAGCACTCCCTCCAAACTCACATAGACCAGTTAACCACATGGTGCAACCAGTGACTCCTTCAGATCAGTTCTTCAAAAACCCAAGCAATTATAATAAGATGTACCATCCTCTCCTTCTGGCTCCATAATTTCTACCTCACCATCTATAACCATCCTATCCAACGTACTTCCACCTTGAAATACCTTGGCCTCCCCTTTGATCGTCCTCTCACCTGGATCCCCATCTCCTTACTATCCAACGCAAAGCCTACAATAGATTCTGCCTCCTGAAACTCCTCCCTGGCTGGACATTGGGATTGCATGCTTCCACCATCCTTCATACCTACAAATCCTTGATCTCTCCCATCCTTCGTTATGCCAGTGTCACATGGATCTCTGCCCCTCTTAAATTCTATAAAGCCATCTAAATACATGAACGCCATGTGCTCTGCCACTCTCTCTGTATTCGTCTCCCATCCACCATGGGGATCTTCTATGACCTTACCCCTTTCCTACTTCCCCTTCCTGTCCTTGAACACACCTTTATCCTCTACACTAACCACCACTTCGATCCCCCCACCCCCTGGTGTCCCCTTTCTTCTCCACTCTCTGATCTGCTGCCACACCTCTACAAATATGTCCCATCCTCTCTGCATCCCCACTCCTCTTCCCTGATATTTAACATTCCTTCCAATTCTGACCATCCTCTTCCTCTCCTCTCCTCCCTACAGCTCCCTCTCGTTTCTCTCTCCATCTACTGTTTCCCATTCCTACCCTCCGGTCCTTCTTGCTTCTCCTTTCCCAGTCCTTGCGCTCTTTCCTGAGTTGCTCCTTTCCCCTCCCTCCACATATCCTGTCCCCTGGTGTGCCATCGGCTGCCCCCTCCCTGCTCCTCCTCCGCCACTGAACCCCCTCTTCTCCCTCGTCTTTCCCTCCACTCTGGCTTCCCCTTGCTTGGCAGGTCCTTCCCGTTTTAATATGGTTACTCTCCATTGTGTTTTGGTGCTTGCCGCATGTGTTAGATCAGTGTAGTGTATTTTAAGTGTCGTCGTCCCGTGTGGCTTTCATAGTGTGAACGGCATTTTAATGGCGCTCAACATACTGTCAGTGTTTACATATTATGTCTTTGTTGAGTGTCATTTTATCTATATGTGGATTTTATGTAAAGGTGCCTCGTCAAAATATCTTTCTTTGTATATTTTAATTCCATTTGTTTCCCATTCCCATATGTCAACTTCATGTTTTATTCCAGTATTTTATGTTTTTAACGTTTCTCCTGTGATATTTTATATAGTCTCTTGGCTGAAAAACGGCGAATTGTGCACTGCCAGCGCACCCCTGCCCACATGGGGTAGGGGCATGAAATAACAATAAAGAAAGAAAACTGGAAACCTCCAGTGCTAAACATTCACCTTGAGGTGGCTGAATGGTAGTCCGCTGAAATATCGCGACAGGAAATCGACGTTATCCGGCTACAATCCCCAAGCTTCATGGAATACACTTTACGCTGTAAAAATTTCAAGAATCAGTTCCAGAAACGTTCGTATGTCACCAGTGACTTTGGTATGAAAATAAATCGAAAATACTTTACTGAAATTCCTGGTATAACAAATAATTCAATAAGCAGTGGCAACAAAAACATTACATTTGTCCTGTGATTGACTGCCTTGTACAAAACTTCACGAAACATAAGGATCGGGACCGATGACCATAGCAGTCTGGTCCCTTTCATCCCACAAACCAACCAACCATAAGGATCAGAACAGAAGAGAACTCCCTACACTCTAGAATATGGGGAGCAATATTAATAAAGTGGGAAGGTAACGAATACCATTGTCTAGTTTCACGGGTGGACAATGGAAATACCGATACTGTTCCGTGAGCAGGGAAAAAGACTTCTCTCCCTGTCAGCAACGGATACTAAGTCCAGACATTAGTGAAGGTACATATATAGCCCTGGCAGCGTTACAAGAAAAATATCATACCAAGCTTCGCTGGAGTAGCGACCTCACCATAACCCTTACAGTTTGCAGCATGGGAATGACCAACAGAACAGAGCCTCAACACAACATCCACAAGCCAGCCACGACAAGCGTGAAGATCCAACGAGACCACAACAGGAAACAGCACAGAATGCTCAAAGTGGAAAGCAGAATGCAGTATATAAAACAATTATTGAAATAATATTGGAACCCCAGCGATCTTCTTAAGCAGTACAACAGAAAGAGCCAGACTAAATAGCAACTATCATTAATTTATTTTAATAACCAGTTTCAATCAGACATGACCATCTTCAGACAGCAAACTCTGAAATTAACAAAAGGGGCCCATTATGACACGTAATCTCCATAGAAACTAACACACAGAAACACAGTTATAAGATAAAATATGTATGTACTCTTGGTGATGTTTTTTATTTTTTTTAATTTATCGGCATTCAGAATGAGCCCATACAGTCATCTCAACACTGGAAATGTTTTTGGTACAGTTTGTTTTGACAGTTCAGAGTATGCTTTAGCTTAACTCGTACCTTGATATTAGGCTTAACAAAGGACACATTCTGACATAAAACAAATTTTTCATTCGCGGTACACTGAGGTAACAAAAGTCATGGGATACTTCCTAATATAGTGTCAGATCTCTTTTTGCCCTTCCTAGTGCATAGACTCAACAAGTCTCTGGAATACTGAGCCATGCTGCCTCCATAGCCGTTCATAATTGTGAAACTGTTGCCGGTATAGGATTTTGTGCATAAACGGACCTCTCGATTATGTCCCATAAATGTTCAATGGGCTTTATGTTGTGCGATCTGGGCGGCCAAATTATTCGCTCGAATTGTCCTGAATTTTCTGAAATGGCACACAGAAATTCCATCGTTGTTTGGGAATATGAAGTCCATGAATGGCTGCACCCAATGGTCTCTAAGTAGCCAAACATAACTATTCCCAGCCAATTATCGGGTCAGTTGAACTAGAGGACCCAGTCCATTCCATGTAAACACAGACCACGCCATCATGGAACCACCACTAGTTTGCACAGTGCCTCGTTGACAAGTTGGATTCATGGCTTCGTGGCGCCCGCGCCACACTCGAAATCTACCATTAGCTCTTACCAACTGAAATCGGGACTCATGAGACCCGGCCACGGTTTTCCAATGACCAAGGGTCCAACCGATATGGTCACGGGTGCAAGAAATGCTCTGCGGGCGATGTCATGATGTTAGCAAAGTGACTCGCATCGGTCGTCTGTTGCCATAACCCATTAACGCCAAATTTCGCTGCATTGTCCCAGCGGACACAGTCATCGTACGTCGCACATGGTTTTTTGTGGTTATTTTACTTAGTGTTGCTTGTCTACTAGCACTGACAACTGTACGCAAACGCCGCTGCTCTCATTAATTGAGTGAAGGCCATCGGCCACTGCGTTGTGCGTGGTGAGAAGTAATGCCTGAAATTTAGTATTCTCGGCACATTCTTGACACTATGGATCTCGGAATATTGAATTCGCTAACGATTTCCGACATGGAGTGTTCCATGCCTTTAGTAGCAGCTATCATTCCACGTTCAAAGTCTGTTGTGCGACCATAATCACGCTGGAAACGTTTTCACATGATTCACCTGTGTACAAATGACAACTTTGCCAATGTACTGCCCTTTTATTCTTCGTGTACACGATACTACCATGACTTCTGTCACCTCAGTGTATATCGAAACGAGTAAACGAGTCGAAAATGTAACACAGGATACACAGACGTAGTATGCTACAAAAATCCTATCGATAACACAATAAGACATGAAAAATTGCCGTTGGGGCAGATCTGGGATACTCCCAATTCAATTCATATCAATGACTATGTATTTAAATTAGAAATTAAATGGCCAGCCGGAGTGGCCGAGCGGTTCTAGGCGCTACAGTCTGGAGCCGCGCAGCAGCTACGGTCGCAGGTTCGAATCCTGCCTCGGGTATGGATGTGTGTGATGTCCTTAGGTTAGTTAGGTTTAAGTAGTTCTTAGTTCTAGGGGACTGGTGACCTCAGAAGTTAAGTCCCATAGTGCTCAGAGCCATATTTTTTAGAAATTAAATGTCTTTTTGTATGTCTGTAAGAAATGTTTCAAAATCTTCGGTTAGAATACTGAATATTTGTGCAAGTCTATATGTGCCACCTAGACAGAACTTGAGAACAGTATAAAGGCCCAGATTTGGATATTCAGCCATACCTATAAACACAAGTACACAAGTAATGAGACACATACATACATATAGGAAGTATATAGTGACAAACATTTATACATTTTATAGAGTAAAAAAAATTTCGATAAAATTTCTCAGAAAATAAGTTAACAAAGTTGGTCAGTAAGGACTGTGAGTAGAGATCGTCACTAAAGACTGTCAATAACTAATGACAGTTGAGACTGTCAATAAAGAATGTCAATAAACATTGCCACAGAGGACTGTCAATAAAGACTGTCGTTAAATATAGTTAATCAAGGTTGACAAGAAAGACTGTCAATATGGACTCTCAATATAGATTGTCGATAAAGATAGTCAACAACTTTTGCTGATTTTCAATGAGGGTTGTCAATAAAGATTATCAATAAGCATTGTCTACAGAGATTGTCAATAAAGAGTGCCAGTAGATATCGTCGCTAAAAATTGTCAATAAATAATGACAGTTGAGATTGTCAATAAAGCATGTCAATAAACATTGCCACAGAGGATTGTCAGTAAAAACTCTCAGTAAAGATCATCAATGAAGATTGTCAATAAAGATTTCTTAATAACTTAATTAATTAATCAGCTGAACAGTTCCGATCATGGTAGGAAAATCAACGAGCCAACAGCCTTGCCACAGTGGTAACACAGGTTCCCGTCAGGTCACGAAAGATGATAACTTTTGGGCAGGGCTCGCACATAGGTGGATGACTGTTCAAATCTGTCGTGCACTGTTGGCAAGCACGTTCACTTGGCCCATGTGGTGCCAGTTGCGGAGCTACTTGTCTGAGAAGTTGCGGCTCTGGTCATGCAAGCTGACAACGGCCGGGTGAGTGGTTTACTGACCACATGCCCCTCCATATCCTTCTTCTAAGGATAACACGGAGATTGCTCAGTACCACTGGCCTTCCGAGGCCTGTTAAGACAGAGTTTAGTTTTAACGATTATCATTAGACCATGAACACTCCATGAAAAGAATAATGCAAATTATGTGATGACCAGACTTAGGTGTAAATGTAAATAACATAATTTGAGGAATGATCTCATATTTACCCACGATGACGGCTGCAGAGAATGGCAAGGAGCAGTTCACTATGTAATGACATCGAACACTGCGAAAGAACGCCCGGCTGCTCCACCCACTGTCTTCCACATAACATCATTTACAGCTAGTAGTTATAATGTATAGAGTAATTTCATAACAGGATTGCAGTAAAGTTTAATAATTATAGATGTAGTACCAAAAACTTAAATATGAGACGATATATAAGTGAGGCAAGGAAAATAAGTTTTATTTATTATATCATTAGAGCAAGATTGTTAATAAACATTGTTAATAAGGATTTTTAATAGAAATTGTTAATAAATATTGTTAATACACATCGTTAGTAATAATTGTCGGTGAAGATTGTTAGTAAAGATTGTCAGTAAAGATTGTCCATAAAGATAGTCATTAAAACTTGTCAATAAAGGTTGTCAATGAAAAGTTGTCAATAAAAATCATGAATTAAGTTCGTGAATGAAGTTTGACAACAGTTGTCAGTAAGGAATGTCAGTATAGAATGTTAATAACGTTTGTCAATAAAGTTAGTCAATCAAGTTTCTCAATAAATAAAGTCAATAAAGGTGGTCAATGATGTTTGTCCATAATGTTTGTCAATAATGTTTGTCCATAACGTTTCTCAATAAAGTATGTCTCTAAATTTTGTCAATAACGGTTTTCAATAAAGACTGACAATAATGGATGTCAATAAAACAGTCAATAAATGTTTTTAATAAACCTTATCAATTAAGTTTGTCAACAAAGATTGTCAATATATACTGTCAGTAATATTGTCATTAATATTTGTAAATAATATTTGGCAGTAATGTTTGTCAATAAGATTCATCAATAAGATTGCCAATTTAGTTTATCATTGAAGATTGTCAGTAAATTTTGTCAAGAAAGACTGTCAGTAAAGAATGGCCATACAGATTTTATAATGTTTTAATTTATAAATTTAATAAGTTTTTCATTAATTTATTAATTAATTTATTAATCATGAGGCCAGTGTCAATCTTTTTACGATCAAAATCGGGCCAATGGGCATTCCCCAGTGCTAACAACAGTTCCTGTCACATCACTGAAGTTGAGTACTGTCAGGCAGGACTAGGACTTGGATAGGAGACCATTCAGGTCTGCTGAGCACTGTTGGCAAGCTTTGTGCACTCAGCCGTTGTGAGGTGAGTTGAGGAGCTGCTTGACTGAGCAGTAGTGGCTCCAGTCATCAAAGCTGACAATGGCTGGGAGTGTGGTGTGCTGACCCCATGCTTCTCCATATCTGCATACAGTGATGCCTGTGTCTGAGGATGACACAGAGGTCAGT
This sequence comes from Schistocerca cancellata, assembly GCF_023864275.1. Lineage (NCBI taxonomy): Eukaryota > Metazoa > Arthropoda > Insecta > Orthoptera > Acrididae > Schistocerca > Schistocerca cancellata. Next base: position 143,649,618 of record NC_064629.1, on the reverse strand, counting down.
CGATACCATTGAGCCTTCCAAGGCCAAGGAGTTTAGATTTTACGATCATCAGATCATTAAAAGCCTGTGAAAAGAATACGGTACAGATCAGAGCCACAAATGTAAATAATTTATAGTGAGGTTTGACTGCATAATTACCCCTGATGATGGACAGAGAGAATGGTGACGTCATTTATATCCAGTGGTTACAATGTATGATGTAATTTCATAATAGTAAAGTTTAATAATTATGGATATATTAGCAAAACTTTAAATATGAGATGATATATGAATCATGCAACGAAAATTAATTTTATTTTTGATAGTGTCAGTGGAAGGTTGTTAATAATCATTGTTAATAACCATTGCTAATCAGTGTTGTTAATACACATTGTTAACAAACATATTTAATAAAGTCAGTAAGGAATGTCAATTAACATTGTCATTAAGGATTGTCAATAGAGACTGTCACTGAAAATAGTCATTAAGACTTGTCAATAAATATTATCAATATGTGTTGTCAATGGAGATTGCCAGTAAATGTTGTCTATGAAGGTTCTCAATAGAGTTTTAATTTATTACTCTTTATCTTTAAATTTTAATGTCATTGTTATTGCTGCATTAGGGTGGGGAAGTTTTTTGCTTTTAAAAAATAACAGTAAATCTGAAAATTGCCATTTTTAGGTAAGGAGAAAAAAGTTTAAATTAGCTATTTGTTTATTGGTTGTTTTCTGGCCGAAGAATCTCAGTTGAGAGCTGAGGTGATGATTAAAGTATCTTTTGTTGCCTGTGCTAGAACCCTCAGACCGCAACTACTTCCAACGACCATCCAGCATTTGTTAACTGCGCTAATGGAAGACTGGAACGCCCTGCAAAGAGAACTCCTTGTGACGTGCATGGGAGCACATTGCATATCATGCATTGCCATCCGTTGTGACCACACACCCTATTAAGAGCCGTTTCCGTCTTTTGTAATGAGCGGAGGACCATCATGCTGTGACTTCAGTGACTTCAGTGTAATTATTATCTTTGAATAAAAGTGTCATATATGTTCGTCTCATTGCTTATTGCTTTCAGTCAGCTTCTGTAGCTGTACTGTAACAGTTCTTTCCAGCATGGTTCAACTTTTATCAAGCTTTGTTACTGAGCAGTGAAGTTACTTTCATCCTGATGTTTTGTACATCAGTGTATTTACTGATGATGATGCAGTGTTTCAGAATTCACGTAAGTAGGAATTTATATTATGAAGGTAACACCGGAAGCCTCTAGCGAAAATGAACTAGATATAAATGCCTTAATGGCAGTAGTGTGATTTTAGACTGCACCGTATTATGTTACTTTCTCAAACGACAGCTGGCGGTATCAAATTCTTCCTTGAATTCAGCGACAGATTTCGTTTTGTTTTTAAAGCAGAATAACATTCCTAGGCCAGCTCAACGTTCCTTCTCTAATGATCCGATTGCCTGCTGGTATTCGTTGCTAACAAGAAACACAGTTGCCTTCGTATATTCACTGGTGAGCCAAAACATAATGACAACCTCCTTAATAGCTTGTTTGTCCTCCTTTGGTAAGAAACACATAACTGATTCTGCGTGTCAAGGATCCAACGGTTTGTTGGTAGCTTTGTGGAAGTATGTGGCATTACATGTTCACGCAGAGGTCACGTAATTCGCGTAAATAACGGACCGCTGATTTGCGTACGTGGTGATGGCGCCCTATAGCTACGGAGATGGGTTCCATAGGATTTACATCAGGCGCATTTAGTTGCTGAGACATCAACATGAGTTCTTTATAATGCTCCTCAGACCAGTGGAGCACGGTTCTGGCTCCGAGACATGGACAGTTATACTGCTGAAAGACGACATCTAAGTCGGAGAAGATATCAAGCATGAAGGAATGCAGGAGGTTCGCAGTTGTCAGCGTGTCTTCGATTACTAGCACAGGTCCCATGCAAGTGCAGGACAATCCCATAGGATAATACTGCTCCCACCAGCCTGAGTCCGTAGCGCGCAATAGTTTCGAGCCGCCGTTCTCCTAGATGACGGCGTTTGTGGAGACGACCAGGGACCTAGTGTAGCAAAAATGTGATTCACTCGAAGAGCCGACACCTATCCATTGATTATCGGTCAAATCCCGATGGCCCCCTGCCCACTGCAGTCGTAATTGACCATGTCGTTGGGTCAGTATGAGAACACGCAGGCGTGGTCTGCTGTGGAGCTCCATGTTCAACAATGTACGATGAACGGTGCGCCTCGAAACACCTGTGCTTGTACCAGCATTGTGGTCTTTCGTCAGGGATGCCACAGATCACCATCTATCCTACTTTACAGAGTAGACAAGATTCCGAACATCACGTTCTGTGAAGAGTCGTGAACGTCTAACCATTTAGTGTCTAGTGGTAGTTTCACTGTCCTTCTACCTCTTTCCGTAGATGCAAACGACAGTAGCATGTGAATATTCGACCATCTACGCTGTTTTCCAGATACTCGTTCACAGGCTCTGTGCAATAACACTCTTCCCTTTGCCAGAATCTGTTATCTCAATAGATTTCCCCATTTTCAGCCCATATCTTCGCTAGGATGATCCCCTGTCCACGTCTGCTCCGCTTGCATATCTTTGTTACCGCGTCACCTGCCCACAACGCCACCAGGTGACATCCAGCGTCGAGGTGGGCGCTGGTCATAATGTTTTGGCTTTTCAGTGTATACTGTACTACGAGTTCACAGAAGTACCATTCATTTGATATGTTTCTGAGACAATTTACTGAAAAATAACAAACATTCGATTACTTCAGTAATATGTGGTATCACGTGTTACATACATTCAGAGTTCTGTGACACCGTAAACGGATGATTCTGGAAAATGCCCTTTTGATCGTTCGCCGAGCGTATCGCGTAATGTCACCAGGTACGCAGCCGAAATGTAGTCCAGTAGTTTCTCGGCAGCCATCAGACGTCAGTATCACCGAGTATATTGTTCGAAAGACGACGAATGAGGTCTCCAATGATTCAGCTGTAGAATAGATTCTTCTTCTTCTGCAGCACCATATTTCCTTCCCATCAAAGTGCCTACTGGGCGTCATGAACACATTTAAGAGTTGCTCTTGACAGGTGACATTTAGTTGTAACAACCTGAAGCAATCTCGAGATAGCTGAAAATCTGATTGTTCCAGGTAATGGATGGAAATTGAAATAGACTGTCATTTTCTTTGTGCTCTTTCGTTTTTGGGAAGAACGTTTGTTGGAATATTCTGAAAGCATTCCAAGTTACAATAATAATTACGTCGTATTGGGTACGGGTAGCTGACTGGGCTTGTCGATAACTTTTCGAATAGTAAAGACACTGAAGACCGAAAAACAAGTAAGAACCTCACGCGTGAGGGCTAAAGCCTACGTCGACCGTGGAGAAACTCGTATTATTCGTTGACACGGAATTTGGGATCAGAGTGAGAAGTAGGTCGTACACTTGGAGGCAGCGAAATCGTCCAAGTCGCGTAGGTGCGGCCTACATCAGTCAGCGAACCTCACGCCTCAACTGCTGTTCGAAATGCGCCGTTTGATATTCCTGCCACGCCTACCTGTGCCACCTCCAGGAGCATACGGTACCGACCTTGCGCCGCGGTTGTATATTGCCTCTTTACGGGCCTGTGTTACCTACTTCCCGGCAGCTCCTCAGCCTTACGGAGAATCGCACATGCCACAAACAGCCGACAGGACGTCCCGCAGGCGCATTGTGGAGCTACGTTTTAATATATGTATGTGCGTGTGTTGTTACGAGTGTGGGTGTAAGCCAGTTCGTGCACTTGCACTCAGGTACATCGTGTGTCTAATGTCTTGTTTACAAATACGGCGTCAGCGTTGGAATGCTAATAACACAGTGCTTTGTGTGTGGAAGAAACCTGCTCTGAGTTCGTAAGAAGAGGATGAGAGCAGTTGTTCATAACAACGTAGGAGAACAGAGTACGGCCAAAATTACGAGGAAAAGCCTACAAAACTGCATTTTAACATAGCCTTCCGTTGTGGTGTTCTCTGTTTAAATGGTAGACTACACTCATTCTCAGTCTTCGGAATCTGACAACCGATCAAGAAGAACAAAAAATGAGTTAGATTATACATAAAGAACAATTTCAGTAGTGCACTGGGTCACCAAAGCTGAAGGACGAATATTTCCAGCTAATTAGAATGATGTATTACACAGACGTACACTAGTATGAGTCTTCTCGATTTTCGGAAACGAAGTGACGAAAGACGGTTTAGCTTAGTACCAATAATCTGGGCTGGTTTAAGGGTCCTGAAAGTACACGATAGCAGAAGTCAAAATGTTCCACTAAACATGGGTTCGCAAACGAGCGCTTAGCGTGTCTGCGAATGTGTTGTTACGAGCCGCCACTGACTTCAGTATGAAATATTGTCCTGGTTAATATAAGTGTAGTAAGTCTCAGATTTCATCCAAGGCCTACCTCAACAAGAAATACAACACTAATTCAGCAGATCACATGGTACAATTTATGTTCCAAGTGTCGTCTTCACATAACTATATTAATAGAATATTTCTCTTTCGTATCATGCACAAATTTGTGTTCCTCTTTTAAGTTTTATACATAAAAATTTCGGCCATTTATATAGATTCTCAATTCATGGCAAACTTTCTGAAATTAAGTCAGTCAGCAGCAGCCAGCCGAGACTCTAGCAGCCACAGGGAAGTAACCGAGTTTGTGACATTTTACAACTTCCTGACTGGAGCGAATTGTGTAGTTTCATCTGTGTGCTTTGGTTTTTTAGTTTCTTGAGTTTCTGCGCGTTAATTTAATACTTAATAAACATGGTTCTCGCGTTTCCGTTTAGGTCTGAAATTAAATCGATTTTGTGACACATTATAAGCTGCTTATCGGGAGAGAATTATTTAGTCTCCCTTGTGTGCTTGGGTAGTTCAGCTTTTCAGTTTCTGCGTATTACTCAAATTTATTAGACACATTTCTTGCGTTTTTGTCAGTGTCTACAGTAGAGTTCTGCAGCACTTGTCGATAGTCCGTTTGTCTGTGTAATGTAGTTTTCCATGCTATTTGGTATGAATAGGACTGTGGTGGCTGTGTGCGGGTGCGAGCAGAGTTGGTGACACTTCACTCTCAGCTCCAGGCTGTAATGGCTTCGGTTACACAGCTTGAAGCTGCAGTGGATGGGAATCGCTGTTGTGGACCGGCAGTGCGGATCTAACGGACGTCCAGCACGTCTGAGTCCGGCGATCGGCCATCAACAGTGACTAGCTCAGTTACTGCTTGCACTGAGGTTGACCACTCACCTGTGGCCGAGTGTGAGGTCGCCACACGTAAGGCCTCCCCCCGATTAGTCTGACAAACAGGTTTCAGGTGCTGTCTGTGGCCGAAACTGTCCCAGTTTGGGCACACAGATGGGTCCTTTAACTCGCTGATTGTGGTGTGTATTTGAAAACATGTGTGGAGAAGTGCTAAAGGACGATATGTCTTTAAATTATGGAGAAGTACGTAGGGATATCATTTACGGAGGCTCAAATACTATCGCCTTCGGTACTTTATATTTGTGGTTGCGTATGGGTTCTACCGTACCTACTGTGGTGAGTTGTGGTGTACTGTCACGTATCATGTCCAACTTCCGAAATAAGGTTCGTGCCTTCTCCTTGACCTTGTCTGAGAGGTAAGATTCGCTTAAGGCTCGATGAATGTCATGATTTCGGATCCACCATTGGGCTCCTGTGATCCATCGTAGGCATCTGCTTTGTACAACCTGTAACTTCTTGTAGTTAGTGGCACACGTAGTACCCCAAGAGGTCGATCCATACAAAATAGATGGTTCGACTGTGGCATGGTACAACTGGAGTTTCGTGCATTGGCTGAGGTATGAGCTCTTCAGAAATGGGAGGAGAGCTCCCAGCATTTTGAGGCCAGACGTCTTCTTCTCCATAATGTGATGACTATACAACAGTTTGGCGTCCAGATGCACTCCCAGGTATTTTACAGTTGTTGCCCAGGGGAGTGGCTGGTCTGATATCCGTAGGCGTTCATTGACGATGGGTCTCCGACGTGTGAAGACAATAACTTTGGTTTTCTCTGCGTTGACCGTTATTTTGTTCATGTGGGTCCAGTGGTCCACTAAATCTAGTTGGCGCTGCATCCGTGTGACGAGGTGGTCCATTCTGGTGCCTGCAGTCAGGAGCGCTGTGTCGTCGGCATAGAAACTGGCAGTAACATGTGACACCGTCGGGAGGTCGTTAATATATAAATTAAACAGCAGTGGAGAGATGACCGATCCTTGTGGAAGTCCTTCAAGGACAGGCCGTGTTCTTGAATTCTTGTCATCAAAGCGAAAATATAATCTGCGATCCTGAAGAAAATTGTCGAGAAGTTTTAAATAGCAGTCTGGTAGGGGAGTGGTACGTCGGAGCTTCACGATCAAATTGCGTCGCCATACTTTATCGTAAGCCTTCTCTATATCGAGAAAGACTCCAATAGTATGTCGTTTCTTGTGGAAATGGTCTTGGATAGATTCCGTGATGCGCAGTAGTTGTAACTCAGCCGATAGCTTCGCCTGGAAGCCAAACTGCTCCGGCCGGATGATGTTGTGTGCCACAAGGATGTCCAGCATGCGTTTCAGTAGGACACGTTCCAGTACCTTTCCCAGCGTCGGCAGTAAACTTATGGGTCTGTAGCTGTCAGGGTGTGAGAGATCCTTGCCCGGTTTTGGTATTGGCACTATTCTGGCAATCTTCCATGCCTCTGGGAAGTATCCAGTCCTGAGGCAGCTGTTCACTATCCGGGTGAGAAGCACAACAGGCTTTCTCGGGAGGTGTTTCAACTCCGTATTGCTGATTCTATCTGCTCCAGGTGAGGTGTGTTTGCTATACTTGATAATCCTCCGAATTTCCTCCGGTGTTGTCAGCCGGGGCATAGCGGTAGTCGGGGAGTCCCGAATAGCTTCCCATTCCGCCGCTGTGTCCTCCTCTGCACGGTGGAGTGCATCATCTCCATCCTCCGTGGAGGGCGTAGTCATCTGTTGTTGGTATGTATCCGCATACAGCTCCGTCTGCGCAAGTGAGTCGTACAACAGGGCCATGGGGTCCTCGAATTGCCCTTTTGGGGGGCTGTTGTTGTCTGAGACTTTTAACTATTCGCCATTCATCTTTGGTGCGTAATAGAAAGTTGTCCATTTTGAGTTCCCACGTGTGTTGCTTCCAGTTCTGAACCTTCCGCCGGAGTTCTCGGGTTAGTCTGTGAGTCTCCCGTCTATCGTCCGGATGGCGGTAGCGGACCCATCGTTTCCGAAATCGATTGCGCCTTGCCTTAAGTTCCTGCAGTGGTGGTGGAAACTCGTCATAATTGACTTCTGGTTGAAGGTGCTCCGTGAGTGCTCGTTGTTTCGCATTGTTAATCTTCTTTGTGAGTTCTGCGACTGCCACATCAATCGCTTCTCTGGTAGTAACAACCTGGGTTGGTCGCACATTGTTGTTGAGGTACGCTTGGAACTGCTGCCAGTCGTAAGTTCTTGTCGTCGGCAGTGGGAGTTGCAAAGTAGCCCTCTCTGTGAGTCCTAACACCGGTCTGTGGTCCGACGAAAGATCATCCAGCGTCCGCAGATGGAGATTCGGGTAGATGTTCTTGATTATGGCGATGTCTAGAACATCAGGGTCTTGTGTCTGGACGTAAGGTATCCTCGTCGGTTCCCGTGGTCCATGGACGGAAATATGTAAATTCTCAGCCAGTGCAAACAACATACACTCCTGGAAATGGAAAAAAGAACACATTGACACCGGTGTGTCAGACCCACTATACTTGCTCCGGACACTGCGAGAGGGCTGTACAAGCAATGATCACACGCACGGCACAGCGGACACACCAGGAACCGCGGTGTTGGCCGTCGAATGGCGCTAGCTGCGCAGCATTTGTGCACCGCCGCCGTCAGTGTCAGCCAGTTTGCCGTGGCATACGGAGCTCCATCGCAGTCTTTAACACTGGTAGCGTGCCGCGACAGCGTGGACGTGAACCGTATGTGCAGTTGACGGACTTTGAGCGAGGGCGTATAGTGGGCATGCGGGAGGCCGGGTGGACGTACCGCCGAATTGCTCAACACGTGGGGCGTGAGGTCTCCACAGTACATCGATGTTGTCGCCAGTGGTCGGCGGAAGGTGCACGTGCCCGTCGACCTGGGACCGGACCGCAGCGACGCACGGATGCACGCCAACACCGTAGGATCCTACGCAGTGCCGTAGGGGACCGCACCGCCACTTCCCAGCAAATTAGGGACACTGTTGCTCCTGGGGTATCGTCGAGGACCATTCGCAACCGTCTCCATGAAGCTGGGCTACAGTCCCGCACACCGTTAGGCCGTCTTCCGCTCACGCCCCAACATCGTGCAGCCCGCCTCCAGTGGTGTCGCGACAGGCGTGAATGGAGGGACGAATGGAGACGTGTCGTCTTCAGCGATGAGAGTCGCTTCTGCCTTGGTGCCAATGATGGTCGTATGCGTGTTTGGCGCCGTGCAGGTGAGCGCCACAATCAGGACTACATACGACCGAGGCACACAGGGCCAACACCCGGCATCATGGTGTTGGGAGCGATCTCCTACACTGGCCGTACACCACTGGTGATCGTCGAGGGGACACTGAATAGTGCACGGTACATCCAAACCGTCCTCGAACCCATCGTTCTACCATTCCTAGACCGGCAAGGGAACTTGCTGTTCCAACAGGACAATGCACGTCCACATGTATCCCGTGCCACCCAAAGTGCTCTAGAAGGTGTAAGTCAACTACCCTGGCCAGCAAGATCTCCGGATCTGTCCCCCATTGAGCATGTTTGGGACTGGATGAAGCGTCGTCTCATGCGGTCTGCACGTCCAGCACGAACGCTGGTCCAACTGAGGCGCCAGGTGGAAATGGCATGGCAAGCCGTTCCACAGGACTACTTCCAGCATCTCTACGATCGTCTCCATGGGAGAATAGCAGCCTGCATTGCTGCGAAAGGTGGATATACACTGTACTAGTGCCGACATTGTGCATGCTCTGTTGCCTGTGTCTATGTGCCTGTGGTTCTGTCAGTGTGATCATGTGATGTATCTGACCCCAGGAATGTGTCAATAAAGTTTCCCCTTCCTGGGAGGTTGAATTCACGGTGTTCTTATTTCAATTTCCAGGAGTGTATGTCCTTTTGGGTTAGTCTTACGGGAATTCCAGGCAACATGTTTACTATTAAGATCCCCTCCAAGGAGGATCTTGTCGTAACCCTCTGTAACGGAGTAAAGATCTTCTGGGTGGAGAGGCTTCTTTGGGCTAAGGTAAGCCGCAATACAGGTAATGTTTCCGAGCGTCGTGTGGATTGTTACTGCCGTGGCCTCTAAAGTCTGGAATGGGGGTAAACGTTCTTGGTGGTGACGAATACATTTTTTGATCAGAACTGCGGTCCCTCCACCCCGTTGGTCCCGTCTGTCCGTCCGGTAGATGTGCATGTTCCTCAAGCGGAGGTCGGTTGACTCGCGGAGATGTGTTTCGGAGACAAATGCTACGTCTATCTTGTGGCGATGTAAGAAGTCCGTGAATTCAATTTTCTTCAGTTTCAGGCCGTTAGCATTCCAAATGCAGAAGTTAAGATGCCTCGTGTGATGCCGTCTATCCATTTAGGGTGTCAGTACGCTTTCTACAAGCGAGAGGATAGACGTCAGCTTCTGCTGGAGGGTGGTGAGTAGTTGAAGAATATCTGTTAACGCTGGTGTAAAAGTGGTCGACCAGGCAGATGGTGTCTCCGCTGGTGTTGGCGTCGGTGGATGGGCACGTATTGCTTCGGAGTACGAGCGCTGTTGTCTTGTCTGTCGGAGAGTCACTCTGGGTGCCGGTTGTGGTCGAGAGGCGATTGTTTCCACAGGGAGAGGTGCCGCTTGTTGTTGGGTGGCCGGAATCGCTGCCATGGCCGAGTTCTTAGCAATTATAGGCCGTTGTGGGTTCGACTTCTTTGGTGTCCTTCTAGTATATTTCCGTAGGAGTTCTTGAAATTTTGGGCAGCCACGGAAGGTCGCTGGATGTTCTTGTTCACAATTGGCGCACTTTGGGGGCGCCGTCCTAGGATGGGTACAATTCGATGATTTATGGGATCCACCGCAGCGGACGCAGCGTGCTGGCATGCTGCAGTAGTTCACTGTATGTTCGAAACGTTGGCAATGTCGGCACTGGACTGGTCCTTCTTTACTATTATAGGTTTCTATTATCACTCGTGTGTAGAGCAGGTATTTGACATCATATATCTTGTCACTGTCTTTTCCGGATGGGAGGGTGATTCGGTGCACAGGTTGCGGTATCAATTGTTTCGTCTTCTCGTCGCGTTCCTTAAATTGGTAGACTTGTAGCACGTTGAAGCCTTTTTCCTTGAGGGCATAGTAAAGTTGTTCTTCGGTAACTTCCGCCGGAAGACGTTTGACAACTACTTTCAGTTCCCTGTCGTCTGGTGCTTGATGCGTAAAATAGGAGAAGCTGTGGTTCGTGAAGTATTTTATTGCACGCCTTTGGTCTTCGAAGGACTCAAAGTGGTATTTGATGCGGTCCTTTTGGTATATAGCTTTAAGGGTGCCCTCTAGAAGTCCGTTGAGCGTTTCATTGAGGTGAACGTAATCCTTTTTGTAATAAATTGTGACTGGGGGCACTTTGCGAAGCACATTCTTGTCTCTGTCCAAGGCTTCTGCGGCATTAGAAGTTTGTGCCTGCGGCTTGATGGTGGTTGATGGAGGCGCAGCTTGAGGTGTCAGTGGGGCGAATCGGTTCGTTGTGGGGATGGTCTCCGTTCGTCTCTTAGCTGGGTTGGCTAAGTCCTTGGCTAATGCGTTGCTTCTGCGCCGTTTGTTGTGTACGAGCGTAAAGTCCCCCTCTGCGTGTGGGGAGTCGTTGTCGTTTTCTGCTGGAAAGGCCGCTGCCATCTCCGCGTCGTCGACCGTTTGGTGGGAGTGCTGTGATTCGACATCTGAGTCCACAGATGGAGATGCCAGACAGGTGTCGTTAACCTGCTCTTGCGTTTCCCGTGAATAGCGGATAAGGCGTTGTATGTCCTTCAGCGTTTCTTTGTCCTCCTCCCGACATATATCGAGTCTTCTGGCGTAGTCCTGGCGGTCGTCTTCATTGCTGCGTCCGTCGTGATGTGATGTATGGCCGGCGTCCGAATACGGTTTCGTCGTGCGGTGTGTAGTCTTCTGCGGTCGAATAGCGCCTGTCGATCGTCGTTCTATCCTGTCATGAACCGGTGGCGTAGCCTGGGTCGTCAACCTGGGATCCGTCCTGTGTGGAGCGGCCGCTGGGGCGTCCGGCGGGCCAGGCCCAACCGACCGACCAGCGGAAGACTCCGCCGCGTCCGAGGCGGCTGCCCCGGCCGCGCGCGCATCGTCCTCGCTCGTCGGCATCGCGAACTCGACTGTTGGGAGCTCCAATGTTAGGCGCCTTGTGGGCCCCTTAGGGACATGGCTGCCAAGGAGGGTAAGAAAGCCAATGTGCACTCCGTGTGCATACCGGGTGGAGTCATTCCAGACATGGAAAGGATCCTACCAGATACCATGTAAAGCATAGGGTGCAGCGAACTGCAGGTGGTGGCTCACGTCGGTACCAATGATGTGTGTCGATTTGAACCAGAAGAGACTTTTGCTGATTTCAAGCGGCTAACAGAAGTGGTAAAGGCTGCCAGTCTTGCGAGATGAAAGCAGGACCCACCATTTGACACCATCAACACGACTGATTGTGGACCTTTGGTACAGAGCCGAGTGGAGGGTCTGAATTATAGGCTCAGACGGTTCTGCGACCGCGTAGGTTGCAGATTCCTCGACCTGCGCCATAGGGTAGTCGGGTTTCGGATTCCGTTGAACGGGTCATAAGTCCACCACACGCAGAAGGCGGTTACATGTGTAGGGGGGGGGGGGGTCTGTGTCGCGTAGACTGGGCGGTTTTTTAGGTTAGAGGGTCTCGGGGAAGTACAAAGAGGGCTTCAGTCTCAAAGAGTGCAGTCGAACATAGCAAGAACATAGATACAGGAACCATCGTTACAACAGGTGTAAATTGTCGTAGCCGTGCTGGGAAAGTACCAGAGCTCCAAGCACTACTAAAAAGCACAGATGCTCAAATCGTTATAGGCACTGAAAGCTGGCTAAAGGCGGAGATAAGTTCAGCCGAAATTTTTGAAAAGAATCTAACGCTGTTCCGAAAGCATAGGTTAAACACAGTTTGGCGATAGGGTATTTGTTGCTGCTAGAAGTAGTTTAGCTTGTAGCGAAACTGAAGCAGATAGCTCCTGTGAGTTATTATGGCCAGAGGTCATTCTTGGCAACCGGAATAAAATAATAATTTCATCCTTTTACCCACCTCCCAACTCTGATGATACAATTACTGAAAGGTTCAAATAAGGCATGAGTTTAATCTCAAAAACATACCCGACTCATACAATTATAGTTGGTGGTGACTTTAATTTACTCTCGATATGTTGGCGAAAATACATGTTCAGATCCGGAGGTACGCATAAAACATCATCCGAAATTGTGCCAAACGCATTCTCTGAAAATTATTTCGAGAAGTTAGTTCATGAGTACACACGAATAGTAAGCGGTTGTGAAAACACACTTGACGTCTTAGCAACAAACAATCCTGATCTAATAGCGAGCGTCGAAACGGATACAGGAATTAGTGAACACAGGGTTGTCGTAGCGAGAATGAATATTGTAACCCCAAATTCTCCAAAAATAAACGAAAGATACACCTATTCAAAAAAGCAGATAAAAATTCACTTGACGCCTGTCTGAGAGACAATGTCCACTCCTTCCAAATTAACAGTGTAGATGTAGACCAGATGTGACTTGAATTCAAAGAAACAGTATCGACAACTATTGAGAGATTCATAATAAATGAATTAACAAACGACGGAGCTGATCCCCTCTGGTACACAAAACGTGTGAGAACACTGTTGCCGAAACAACGAAAAAGCATGCCAAATTTAAACGAACGCAAAATCTCCAAGGTTGGCGATCTTTTACAGAAGCTCGTAATTTAGAGCGGATATCAATACGAGATGCCTATAAATAAGTTTTATAACAAAACTTTATCTCGAAACGTGGCATAAAATCCAAAGAGATTCTGGTCGTATGTAAAGTATTCTAGCCGCAAGACACAGTCACTGCCTTCTTTGCGCGATAGCGACGGAAATACTATCGACGATAGTGCTGCGAAAGCAGAGTTCCTAAACATAGCCTTTCAAAATTCCTTCACAATAGAAGATGAAGTATATAATCCAGAATTCGAATCAAGAAGAGCTACCAACATGAATAACTTAGAAGCAGATTTCCTCGGAGTAGTGAAGCTACTTAAATCACTTGATAAAAGCAAGTCTTCTGGTCCAGGCTGTGTACCAGTTAGGTTCCTTTCAGAGAATGCTGGTGCAATAGCTCCTACTTAACAATCATGTACAACGTCACGCTTTCGTATGAATCAGCTACACAACGACTGGGATTTACGATATCCAGTTTTATGGCGCTCGTTGATTCAAAAAAAGCGTATGGGACCTGAAGATGGCAAAATTAATGGCCGAAACTGGGTTGGGGTTGTTTGGGGAAGGAGACCAGACAGCGAGGTCATCGGTCTCATCGGATTAGGGAAGGATGGGGAAGGAAGGCGGCCGTGCCCTTTCAGAGGAACCATCCCGGCATTTGCCTGGAGTGATTTAGGGAAATCACGGAAAACCTAAATCAGGATGGCCGGACGCGGGATTGAACCGTCGTCCTCCAGAATGCGAGTCCAGCGTCTAACCACTGCGCCACCTCGCTCGGTGCCGAAACTGGTTGCGTTAGAAATAAAGTAAAATATCTTAAAGTGTACCGCTGTTGGTCAAGTTTATTGTATTGAGAAAATGAATGGATGCAGGTGATCAGACACGATGCTTACGTACGTGTTACCTGTCAGAGTCGCATCTACATATATCAGCGGTCCCATATCACTCCAACTACACACCCTCCACACCATTAGAGAGCCTCCACCAGCTTCAACAATCCTCTGCTGACATGCGGGGTCAATGGATTCATGAGGTTGTCTCCATACCTGTACACATCCATCCACTGAATACAATTTGAAACGAGACTCATCCGACCAGACAACATGTATCCAGTCATCAACAGTCCAGTCACTGTCGATGTTGACGGGTACAAGTGAGGCGTAAAGCTTTGTATCGTGCAGTCATCAACGGTACATGAACTAACCTTTGGCTCCGAAAGCCCATATCGATGATGATTCGTTGAATGGTTCACACGCTGACACTTGTTGATGTCCCAGCATTGAAATCTGCTGCAGTTTGCGGAAGAGTTGCACTTCTGTGACGCTGAACGATTCTCTTCAGTCATCATTGGTCCCGTTCTCGCAGGATCTTTTTCCGGCCGCAGCGATGTCGGTGATTTGACGTTTTACCGGATTCCTGATATTCACGGTACGCTAGTGAAATGGTCGTACAGGAAAATCCCCACTTCATCGCTACCTCGGTGATGACGTGACCCATAGCTCGTGCGTCGACTATAACACCATGTTCAAACTCACTTATTCGTATTTTGATAACCTGCTATTGTAGCAACAGTAACCGATCTAACAACTGTGCCAGACACTTTTTGACTTACGTAGGTCTTGCCGATCGCAGAGACGTATTCTGTCTGTTTAAATACCTCTCTATTTGAATACGCATGCCTATACTAGTTCTTTGGAGCTTCAGTGTACTTCCAGTCGCAAATTAACAAAAATACAGAAATTTTATATTTTTATTGCTTCCACTAATTTGAACAGCTAGTACATTTTCAGTAGGCTAGAGCAATACAGTTGATCTAATTCTCTCAGGACTCACAAGAAACTTCAGATGATCTCAGGAATTGCCAAAAATGAAATTAATTGATTGTTCTTTCAATTTTTAGCACTGTAATAAGATTCAGAAAGTAACTTCTGTTACAGATTATTGTCTTTGTAGTACATATTTTAAAAGAAAAAACATGCTGTTTCCACAATCATTAGATTTATATTTATATTTAAAGCTATTACCAACATCCAAGCAAAGGCCACTAATATATGAGGAGTGAAGGCGTCATGGGAGGGGGGGGGGGAGGGCGGAGGGAGGAGGTGAGGGAGAGCTGAAGATGTGGTGCCAATTGATTGTGGAAAAATGTACTCGAACTGCCTCTCCTAATAATGGTGGCAACATGTTCTTCATCCATTATTCTTGACTATTAAAGACGCAACGACAGACTTTTAAGAGAATTTTAGTTTTATTTATTTGTTTGTTTATTGCCATACAATACATCTGTCGCTGTCTTTATATTACTAGTATCATTGGCTAAAATCTGTGCATCTCAGGAAATTGTACACTACTCTTGCTTAAATAATTTAAAAATGTGGAAGCCTGCAAGAAAGAGAACTGGGTCGATAAATTACAGAAATAGCGTACAAGGACAAATAATGAAGTATTGTTCTACTCTTACATGCTGTGCAAGTCACTTGAAGCTATGTGGTTGTGGTGGTGGGTACTTTTTGTTATACTACACCTTTCTGTTTCTGAAGGTTGTATTTCGGGGTGGGGGGGGGGGGGTGGGGGGAGGCATTATTCATGTTTAGGAGGAGTTATTACACTAATTTCATCTTCTGACATCAAACAGGGCAGCACAGAAAGTTGAAGAATATTGACAGACTTTTTCGTGGGAATCGGTTCTTGCAATATTCTAAGCAAGTCACACAGTGCTCAGAGCCATTTGAACCATTTTGAACGTCCGAGGGCTTCTCCGCGGTCATTTCCGGTGCGGTTCTCCTCTTGCTACCTGCGACGGTCGTTTGCTGCAGTACGGGAAGCCAGAATCCATTTACCTTAAGGCTTTCCTGTTTCTTGTTGAAACTGTTCGCGTGTTTTTGTATTTCTACAGCTTCTCTGAATAAGTGTGTGTGATAGTGCTTCTTTACAGGCAGAACGTCCGTGTCGGCGAATTTTATTACGTGGTCGGTCTCACTCAGTGCATGCTCTGCCACGGCCGATTTCTCCACCTGCCCCAACGTGCAATGTCGCTTATGCTCTTTGATCCTGGTGTTAATTAATCGTCCAGTCATTCCGACATAAACTTTTCCGCATGTGCATGGTATACGGTATGTTCCCGACATTGCAAGTGGGCCCCTTTTCTCCTTCACCGATGTAAGACACTCTTTGATCTCTTTTCCAACCGACAAGGAAGATCAAAGAGTGTTTTAGATCGGTGAAGGAGAAAAGGGAGAGGTTTTAATAACAGGTAAGTTCAAAATGTTCAAATGGCTCTGAGCACTATGGGACTTAACATCTATGGTCATCAGTCCCCTAGAACTTAGAACTACTTAAACCCAACTAACCTAAAGACAGCACACAACACCCAGCCATCACGAGGCAGAGAAAATCCCTGACCCCGCCGGGAATCGAACCCGAGAACCCGGGCGTGGGAAGCGAGAACGCTACCGCACTACCACGAGATGCGGGCAACAGGTAAGTGTTACGGAGATGCTTCAGGAACACAGATAGGAATCCCTAGAAGAAACATTATTGAGAAAATTTAGAGAACCGACGAACAGACCATGAAAGCCCAACGGTACCGACCGGCAGCCGTGTCATCCTCAGCCTACAGACGTCACTGGTTGAGGATATGAAGTGGCATGTGATCAGGACACCGCTCTCCCAGCTGTACATCAGTTTACGAGTCCGGCGCTGCTACTTCTCAATCAAGTAGCTCCTCAGTTTGCTCCACAAGGGGTGAATGCACACCTCTTGCCAACATCGCAGAAGAGACGGGATGGTCACCCATCCAAGTGCTAGCCCAGCCCGACAGCGCTTAACTTCGGTGATCTGACGAGAATCGGCGTTACCACTGCGGCATGGCCGTTGGCGTTTTTAAAACCTACCGGTAACAAATCTAGCAGTCCGCTTCTGAACTGCTAAGATATCTTTCTTCAGTCCGATCTGGTACGGATCCCAAACAATCGAGCAATACTCAAGAATACGTCGCACCAGCGTCCTATACGCGGTCTCCTTTACAGGTGAACTGCTCTTTCCCAAAATTCTCCCAATAAAACGAAGACGATCATACTCCTTCCTACCGCAGTTCTCACATGCTCGTTCCATCTCATATCGCTTTGCAACGTTACGCCCAGATATTTAAACGACCTGGCTGTGTCAAGCAGGACACTAGTAATACTGTATCTAAACATTACAGGTTTGGTCTTCGTACTCATCCGCATTACCCTACATTATTCCACATTTAGGGCTAGCTGCCATTCATCACGCCAATTGGAAATTTTGTCTAAGCCGTCTTGTATCTTCCTACAGTCACTCAACTTTGACGCCTTACCGTACACCGCGGCATCTTCAGCAAACCGCAGATTGCTGCCCACTCTGGACGCCAAATCATTTACGCATATAGAGAACAACAGTGGTCCTATCGCACTTCTCTGGGGCACTCCTGACGATACCCTTGTCTCTGATGAACACTCGCCGTCGAGGACGACATACTGGATTCTATTATACACTCCTGGAAATTGAAATAAGAACACCGTGAATTCATTGTCCCAGGAAGGGGAAACTTTATTGACACATTCCTGGGGTCAGATACATCACATGATCACACTGACAGAACCACAGGCACATAGACACAGGCAACAGAGCATGCACAATGTCGGCACTAGTACAGTGTATATCCACCTTTCGCAGCAATGCAGGCTGCTATTCTCCCATGGAGACGATCGTAGAGATGCTGGATATAGTCCTGTGGAACGGCTTGCCATGCCATTTCCACCTGGCGCCTCAGTTGGACCAGCGTTCGTGCTGGACGTGCAGACCGCGTGAGACGACGCTTCATCCAGTCCCAAACATGCTCAATGGGGGACAGATCCGGAGATCTTGCTGGCCAGGGTAGTTGACTTACACCTTCTAGAGCACGTTGGGTGGCACGGGATACATGCGGACGTGCATTGTCCTGTTGGAACAGCAAGTTCCCTTGCCGGTCTAGGAATGGTAGAACGATGGGTTCGATGACGGTTTGGATGTACCGTGCACTATTCAGTGTCCCCTCGACGATCACCAGTGGTGTACGGCCAGTGTAGGAGATCGCTCCCCACACCATGATGCCGGGTGTTGGCCCTGTGTGCCTCGGTCGTATGCAGTCCTGATTGTGGCGCTCACCTGCACGGCGCCAAACACGCATACGACCATCATTGGCACCAAGGCAGAAGCGACTCTCATCGCTGAAGACGACACGTCTCCATTCGTCCCTCCATTCACGCCTGTCGCGACACCACTGGAGGCGGTCTGCACGATGTTGGGGCGTGAGCGGAAGACGGCCTAACTGTGTGCGGGACCGTAGCCCAGCTTCATGGAGACGGTTGCAAATGGTCCTCGCCGATACCCCAGGAGCAACAGTGTCCCTAATTTGCTGGGAAGTGGCGGTGCGGTCCCCTACGGCACTGCGTAGGATCCAACGGTCTTGGCGTGCATCTGTGCGTCGCTGCGGTCCGGTCCCAGGTCGATGGGCACGTGCACCTTCCGCGGACCACTGGCGACAACATCGATGTACTGTGGAGACCTCACGCCCCACGTGTTGAGCAATTCGGCGGTACGTCCACCCGGCCTCCCGCATGCCCACTATACGCCCTCGCTCAAAGTCCGTCTACTGCACATACGGTTCACGTCCACGCTGTCGCGGCATGCTACCAGTGTTAAAGACTGCGATGGAGCTCCGTATGCCACAGCAAACTGGCTGACACTGACGGCAGCGGTGCACAAATGCTGCGCAGCTAGCGCCATTCGACGGCCAACACCGCGGTTCCTGGTGTGTCCGCTGTGCCGTGCGTGTGATCATTGCTTGTACAGCCCTCTCGCAGTGTCCGGAGCAAGTATGGTGGGTCTGACACACCGGTGTCAATGTGTTCTTTTTTCCATTTCCAGGAGTGTATAAAAAGTCTTCGGGCCACTCACACACACAGTGTCAATTATTGAACTACATGAAATAAAAACATAACTTCTGAACGGTTTGCGTTAGGTCGTTCCAACTGCACGGCTGACCGCGGGGCACGATGAGAATTAGTATGCGCCGTATGGTTTGGTTTAGTGACGAAGCCCACTTATATTTGGATGGTTTCGCCAATAAGCAAAATTGGCGCTTTTGGAGGAATGTCATTCGTCATTTCGTGATCGAGAAGTCTCTTCACCCTCAAAGGAGGACTGTGTGGCGTGCAATGTTTAGTCACAGAATAATCGATGCGACATTCCTTGATGGTACGGTGACTACCGAACTGTACGTGAAGGTTATGGAAGGTGATTTCATCCCCATCATACAAAGTGACTCCGATTTCGACAAGATGTGGGTCATGCAAGACGGAGATCGACCTCATCGAAGCAGGAGAATGTCTGACATCCTGGAGGAGTACTTTTGTGACCGCATTCTGGCTCTGGGGTACCCAGAGGCCACTGGCATGGGCCTCGATTGGCCGCCGCATTCTGCGGATCTGAATAAATGTGACTCCTTTTTGTGTGGCTATATTAAAGACAAGCTGTACAGCAATAACCCCAAAACCATTGCTGAGCTGAAAGCGGCCATTGAGGAAGTCATCGACAGCATCAATGTTCCGACACTTCAATGGGTCATGCAGAATTTTGCTAATCTACTGAGACACATTATCATCAGTGATGGCAGGCATATCGAACACGTCATAACCTAAATCCTAATACCTTAAGTGCAGTTTACATGTTGAATAAAGTGTGTGCACGCCGTAGTATGTAACTAATTTACGTTTTTTTTCATATAGTTCAATAATTGTCACCCTGTATCTGTGAACTATTCCATAAGGTCGTACCTCCGTTAACAGCCTGCAATGGGAAACCACGTCAAATGCTTTCCGGAAATCTAGAAATATGGAATCTGTTTGTTGCCCTTCATCCATAGTTCGCATATATCATGTGAGAAAAGGGCAATCTGAGTTTCGCACGAGCGTTGCCTTCTAAAACCATGCTGATTCGAGGACATAAGGCTTCTCAAGAAAGTTTATGATATTCAAGCTGAGAACATGTTCAAGGATTCTGCAGCAAACAGAAGTTAGAAATATTAGTCTATAATTTTGCGAGTTCGTTCTTTTACCCTTCTTGTATACTGCAGTCGCCTGCGCCTTTTTCCAGTCGCTTCGGCTTCGTACTGGACGAGAGATTCGCGATGAATGCAAGCTAGGGGAAGGGCCAATGCCGTAGAGAACTCTTTGTAAAATTGAACTGGGATTTCATACGTGCCTGACGATTTATTTGCTTTCAAATCTTTCAGTTGCTATTCAACGCCAGGGATGCTTATTACTATGTCGTCCATACGAGAGTCTGACCGATGATGAAATGACGGCATGTTTGTACAATTGTCCTGTGTGAACGATTTCTTGAATGTGAAATTTAAAACTTCGACTTTCATTTTGCTATCTTCAACTACCACACCAGACAAGGGACTGAATGGAAGCCTTAGACTCGCTTAGGAGATTACGCAACACCAGATTTCATCAACCGTAGTGGCTCGTGAGTGGCGGCGTACCGGTTGCTCGGCAACCCATGACTAGACGTTTTCAATGGGTGTGGTAATTAGAGAACGTGCTCACCAAGACAACAGTCGAAGACCCTCCGTAACGTGGGGTTGGGTGGGGGGGAGGGGGGGATTGAGGGGGGTCAGGACAAGGACAACACGGTCTTGCGTTATCTTGTTGAGAGATAACATCACAGAAGCCATGAAGTCATGACGCAATAACCGACATTAAAAAATGGCTCTGAGCACTATGGGACTCAACTGCTGTGGTCATAAGTCCCCTAGAACTACTTAAACCGAACTAACCTAAGGACAGCACACAACACCCAGTCATCACGAGGCAGAGAAAATCCCTGACCCTGCCGGGAATCGAACCCGGGAACCGGCATTAACCCATAAGAAATTTAACGGCGGCTTTCCTAGTTCCCAGCTGTGTGAACCTAAGGTGACTGTTTGCGTGGCCATCCACCGCAGCAATCACAGAAGTATTTGTTTTGTTAGTAAAAACCGCCTTTTCTTGCTACACTTTAATTTATTTCTCTCAGACGCGTTTTGCCCTTTTTTTCTTTAAGGCATCTTCAGTGGGATCTACAACAACACAGTTTTGTTTTGGTATGTGTTATTTTTAGATTATCAAACGGTTCACGTCGCGTTTTTTATATAAATATGTAATTACTTACGGCTAGTTGGCATCCGCGTTCCCTCTCTTCTCGTCTGGATGTCGCACTACCACTTCATTCCCCAAACATAAGCACATTTTTATATTTCTAACTTTTTCTTTCACCCTGTTCATAATGTTTACCCTTGTTTTTGTGGTTCCCCATTACTCTTTTGCCACTAGTTATAGATATTTGTTCGAAAACTGTGCTTTTAAAAACGTAAATATTGTGCGTTCACTATGGGTTTCCTCCTGTTTAGTTTGGTCACCTACATGTTGCCAACCTAACGAAGAATCTGTTGAAAACTAATGTTTATCTCTCTGTCTCTCTTTCTGTGTGTGTATGTGTGTGTGTGTGTGTGTGTGTGTGTGAGAGAGAGAGAGAGAGAGAGAGAGCTGAAGAGTGCATATTTGTTTGTATGTGTGTATGTATTGTGTGTGCGTGGGGGGGGGGGGCGGAGGGGGCACGGAGGAGGAGGGGAGGTTGGTTGTGTTGGTGGTTTGAGTTGTAGAGTGTTTAATATGAATGTAATAGCTGTCAGAGAGCGGCTGGCCGGGGCGGCCGAGCGGTTCTAGGTTATACAGTCTGGAACCGCGCCACCGCTACGGTCGCAGGTTCGAATCCTGCCTCGGGCATGGACGTGTGTGATGTCCTTAGGTTAGTTAGGTTTAAGCAGTTCTAAGTTCTAGGGGACTAATATCCTTAGAAGGTAAGTCCCATAGTGCTCAGAGCCATTTGAACCATTTGTCAGAGAGTGGTTGGAAGCTTTGGTGATCAGCTGATTTGAGTTTTGGTTTAAATTTTCTGTGGAGGGGTTCATGGACAAGTGAATGAAAGGGTGTTGGGTGTTTTACTATTATTATAATCCTCTTTATGAGTGTTATTCCATTATTTTATCTATTAGTGTAAACAATGTTTCGGAAATGAAGTGGTAGTGCAGCCTCCAGACCACAAGAGAGGAAACGCAGGTGCCAAGAAACTAAGTAGTTGCTTATTCACATAAAAAAAATGCGACGTGAACTGTTTAATAATGTAAAAATAATAACACATGTCAAAACAAAACTGTATAGTTGTAGATCCCACTGAAGACACCGTAGTGCAAAAAAAAAAAAAAGGCGAAACGCATCTGGGAGAAATAAAATGCTGCAAGAAAAGGAGGTTTTTATTTACGAAGCAGATATTTCTAAGGTGATAGTGTTGCGTAACCAATGGCAATCCATTCTATTACGCCAGTTGCTGAGTCTGTATGACAATGGCGAGAACAATCTGGCAACGTTGGTTCTCCTTGGAGCCCCCACACACGGAAACGTTCGTCGTGATGCTGTACGCATACCTGAGACTCATCTGAAAACACGACGCAGAGCCGCTCCTGTGTTTTGTGTCGTCGTTGGATGCACCACAGTCGGCACTCATCTCTCAGGTGGCATGTCTAGGGATGCCACAACAAGGCTCCCCGTGTTGACAGTCAACGGTGCTGCGGACGTCGTTACAACTGTCAGTGCGGGCACTTGTCTTGTCGCAAACAAGCTCATTACCTAACTCAAGGTACGTGACATTACTGCCGCTGTCGAATTCCTACACGAGCTGGTACATACTTCGCTCTTCTTACACGAAGAATAACTCTCTGTTCTTACAAACAGCCAACACTCAAATGCTATTTATGGATGATAAACCTGCTGCATAATCTCTCTTTATGCATCGAATACAGATGACCTTACTCCTGACTACGCCGGCCGTGGTGGCCGAGCGGTTCTAGGCGCTACAGTCTGGACCCGCGCGACCTCCACGGTCGCAGGTTCGAACCCTGCCTCGGGCATGGATGTGTGTGATGTCTTTAGGTAAGTTAGGTTTAAGTAGTTCTAAGTTCTAGGGGACTGATGAACTCAGAAGTTAAGCCCCATAGTGCTCAGAGCTATTTTACTCCTGACTACTTTGAGCAATTGCTGTGAAATGCTACTGATATATGTAGCCAAGCCTGTAGTACACTTCATATCAGTTTGAAGTTTGTTGCATACCATCTTTATAGTATTTCCAATTTTATTGTCAGCTAGTGTATAATAGAACAGTATGCTCATTCATTGCATTAGACATGTAGGTCATTGCTATGGTTCCTTGTTGTCCTACGGAAAAAAACTGGGCGCGTATGCTCATTCATTGCATTAGACATGTAGGTCATTGCTATGGTTTCTTGTTGTCCTACCGAAAAAAAACTGGGCGCGTCTTAATGTAAATATCTTCGAGGTATTAGTTCTACTCAACAACGTGGATCAGTCACAGAACCACCATTCCTCGATGGTTCTCAGTTTGGTCTTTTACAATCGTTTCATTAGGATGTTTTCTACCAACCGCCACTTACGAAAGTAGAGCTGGGAGTATGTGGATAAAGAATTATCGGATCGATGCGGACTAAAGAAAGTAATGAATGATGCAATAGTCGCCACACTGTGTTGCACACGTTCGGGTATTACGTGTTGTATATAAGTTGAACAAAAATGTGGAAACATGGCGAGAAGTACATGCTTAAATATACACTGAAGAGGCAAAGAAACTGGTACACCTGCATAATATACAGGGTGTTACAAAAAGGTACGGCCAAACTTTCAGGAAACATTCCTCACACACAAAGAAAGAAAATATGTTATGTGGACATGTGTCCGGAAACGCTTACTTTCCATGTTAGAGCTCATTTTATTACTTCTCTTCAAATCACATTAATCATGGTATGGAAACACACAGCAACAGAACGTTCCAGCGTGACTTCAAACACTTTGTTACAGGAAATGTTCAAAATGTCCTCCGTTAGCGAGGATACATGCATCCACCCTCCGTCGCATGGAATCCCTGATGCAGCCCTGGAGAATGGCGTATTGTATCACAGCCGTCCACAATACGAGCACGAAGAGTCTCTACATTTGGTACCAGGGTTGCGTAGACCAGACCTTTCAAATGCCCCCATAAATGAAAGTCAAGAGGGTTGAGGTCAGGAGAGCGTGGAGGCCATGGAATTGGTCCGCCTCTACCAATCCATCGGTCACCGAATCTGTTGTTGAGAAGCGTACGAATACTTCGACTGAAATGTGCAGGAGCTCCATCGTGCAAGAACCACATGTTGTGTCGTACTTGTAAAGGCACATGTTCTAGCAGCACAGGTAGAGTATCCTGTTTGAAATAATGATAACGTCCTCCATTGAGCGTAGGTGGAAGAACGTGGGGCCCAATCAAGACATCACCAACAAAGCCTGCCGAAACGTTCACAGAAAATCTGTGTTGATGACGTGATTGCACAATTCCGTGCGGATTCTAGTCAGCCCACACATGTTGATTGTGAAAATTTGCAATTTGATCGAGGAAGTACGGTACATACTGACGAAACTAAAATGAGCTCTAACATGGAAATTAAGCGTTTCCGGAAACATGTCCACATAACATCTTTTCTTTATTTGTGTGTGAGGAATGTTTCCTGAAAGTTTGGCCGCACCTTTTTGTAACACCCTGTATTCTAGGGCCTCCGCGAGCACGCATAAATGCCGCAACATGATGGCATGATGGCATGGACTCGAAAAATGTCTTAGGTAGTACTGGAGGAAATTGACACTATGAATCCGCAGCCTTTAAGAGTACGAGGGGTTGGAGATCTCTTCCGAACAGCAGGTTGTAGGGCAGCCCAGATGTGCCGCATAATGTTCATGTCTGGAGAGTTTGGTGGCCAGCGGAAGTGTTTAAACACAGAACAGTGTTCCGGGAGCAACTGTGTAGCAATTCTGGACGATTGGCACTGACCTCCTGGAATTGCCCAAGTCCGTGGGAATGCACAATGGACATGAATGAATGCAAGTGCTCAGACAGGATAATTACGTACGTGTCACCTGTCAGAGTCGTATCTAGACGTATCTGGGGTCCCATATCACTCCAAATACTCACGCCCCACACCATTACAGAGCCTCCACCATCCTGAACAGTCCCTTGCTGAGATGCAGGGTCCATAGATTCATGAGGTAGTCTACATACCCGTGCACGTCCATCCGCTCGTTACAATTTGAAACGAGAGTCATCCGACCAGGCAACATGTTTCCAGTCATCGACAGTCCAATGTCTGAGTTGACGGGCCCAGGCGAGGCGAAAAGTTTTGTGTCGTGCAGTCATCAGGGGTAAACGAGTGGGCCTTTGGCTCTGAAAGCCCGTATGATGTTTCGTTGAATGGTTCGCACGCTGACACTGGTTGATGACCCAGCATTGAAATCTTCAGCAATTTGCGGAAGGGTTGCACTTCTATCACGGGTAACGATTCTCTTCAGTCGTCGTCGATCCCGTTCTTGGAGGCTCTTGTTCCGGCCGCAGCGATAGCGGAGATTTCATGTTTTACCGTATTTCTGATATTCACGGTACAATCGTACGTGTTCTTACGGGAAAATCCACACTTCATCGCTACCTCGGAGATCCTGTGTCCCATCGCTCGTGCGCTGACTATAACACCACGTTCAAACTCATTTAAATCTTGATAACCTGCCATTGTAGCAGTAGTAACCGATCTAACAGCTGCACGAGACACTTGTTGTCTTATATAGGCGATGTCGACTGCAGCTCCGCATTCTGCCTGTTTACATAGCTCTGTATTTGAATACGCACGCCTATACTAGTTTTTTTGGCTCTTCAGTGTAAATACAAATGCTACATAACTCTACAAGTTGCGCTGTTGTACTTTACCACGAACGGCACCTGTGAAATGGTTTCAATACGTGGTCAGAACATTGTTCTGTATAGTTGCGTGCCGGCCGGTGTGGCCAAGCGGTTCAAGGCGCGTCAGTTTGGAACCGCGAGACCGCTACGGTCGCAGGTTCGAATCCCGCCTCGGGCATGGATGTGTGTGATGTCCTTAGGTTGGTTAGGTTTAAGTAGTTCTAAGTTCTAGGGGACTGATGACCTCAGATGTTAAGTCCCATAGTGCTCAGAGCCATTTGAACCATTTTGTATAGTTGCGTGAGCATTATGTTGAAGCTAAGTGAGATCGAATGTGGGAAATGTTCAAAAGGCTCTAAGCACTATGGGACTTAACATCTGAGGTCATCAGCCCCCTAGACTTAGAACTACTTAAACCTAACTAACCTAAGGAAATCACACACATACATGCCCGAGGCTGGATTCGAACCTGCGACCGTAGCAGCAGCGCGGTCCCGGACTGAAGCGCCTAGAACCGCTGGTCCACAACGTCCTGCGCGGGAAATGTGCTGATGCTAGTATGGTGGCTGCTGCCGTAATGTAGATAGCCGAAGTGCTCGGTGTTTCGAGAGGCATTGTATCAAAGATTTATACCGGATACACGGAAAGCGGAAAAACATTCTCCGCTAAGTCACAACGCGGACGAAAGTGTGTGTTGAGTGATCGTGACGGACGGGCACTGAAGAGGATTGTGACGAAAAGTAATAGGGCGACAGTTGCAAATGTCACTGCAGAACTGGATGTCGGAGTCGCGAACCCTGTCAGCACCGAAACAACACGAAAGGAAGTTCGTAATCTGAAAAACCGCAAAGTGGGCTTGAATGTGAAACCCACGTCACTGATGCATATTCCCCTGACAGGAAAACGTGGTGCCAAAGCTATAAAACTTGGACTATAAAGTAGTGGAAGAAAGTCATTTGGTAGGATGAGTCTTGTTCCACACCTTTTCAATTTCTGGTCGAGTTTACGTCTCAAGCGTGAAACAACAAATTGTTCAAATGGCTCTGTGCACTATGGGACTTAATGTTGTGGCGTAGCAAGACAACCACGCCACTAGGAAGTAGCCGAAAGGCACGCGTACACACACGCCGGCTGGCGTGAGTTCTGGAACAGGATACTTGGTGAATGCTATAGAGAAAAATATGCAGTTCCTCGGATACTTAACTTTATTGCATCCTTGTGGTACATCGCTCTTGACTATACAAATTAGACTATCTTCAGATACGGTTAATGGCGCCTTGCTAGGTCGTAGTCATGGACTTAGCTGAAGGCTATTCTAACTGTCTCCCGGCAAATGAGAGAACGGCTTCGTCAGTGTAGTCGCTAGCAAAGTCGTCGTACAACTGGGGCGAGTGCTAGTCCGTCTTTCTAGACCTGCCATGTGGTGGCGCTAGGTCTGCAAGTACTGACAGTGGCGACACGCGGGTCCGACATGTACTAATGGACCGCGGCCGATTTAAAGCTACCACCTAGCAAGTGTGGTGTCTGGCGGTGACACCACACTTAACATCTGAGGTCATCAGTCCCCTAGACTTAGAACTACTTAAACCTAAATAACCTAAGGACATCACACACATCCATGCCCGAGGCAGGATTTGAAACTGCGACCGTAGCAGTCACGCGGTTCCGGACTGAAGCAGCTAGAACCGCTCGGTCACAGCTGCCGGCTGATGGGGGTCCGCTGATGATCTGGGCATCCGTATCGTGGAATTCCATGGGTCCCACGGTTACTCTTCAAGGCCGCATTACTGTTAGTACTGTCAGATGTGATCACGTTAGCTGATCAGGTCCACCCAATGATATAATATTTGTTCCCCAATGGTGATTCTGATTTCCAAAACGACAGGGCCCCTGTTCGCGCAGCTCACATCTTACAGGACTGGTTTTGTGAGTGCAAGGAGGAGCTTTCGCATCTCCTCTGGCCACAACAGTCAGCAGATGTCAATAGCCTTTGTGGCCTACTTTGGAGAGAAGGGTGCGTGATCGCTATCCATCTCCATCATCGTTAGCTGAATTTTCCACTATTTTGGAGGAAAGATGGTATAAGATTGCCTTGGAAACAGTAAAACTCCTGTATTTATCCACTCCGGGACGAATGGAAGGTTTCCTCAGTGCCAACGGTTTTCCTACACCATATTAGACATGATAATGGGCTGTGATTTTTGTGTTACCATATTTTTGTCCGCCCCCAATGTAGGCCTCCCTGGGCGTTGGCTCGAAGGTTGTACCTGCGCCTTTGGGCAATTCCTTAATTAGTTAGAACAGTTGTAATAGCTAATAGGCTACGATTGTTGAAAGACTGCAATCATTTCAGATCAAGTCTAAATTTTTATTTGGGTCGATATTCAAATGGCTCAAATGGCTCTAGGCACTATGGGACTTAACATCTGAGGTCATCAGTCCCCTAGAATTATAACTGCTTAGACCTAACTAACCTAAGGACGTCACACACATCCATACCCGAGGCAGGATTCGAACCTGCGACCGCAGCAGCAACGCGGTTCCGGACTGAAGCGCCTAGAACCATTCGGCCACAGCGGCCGGCGGTCGATATTGATCTTTCAAAGGTCTACTGTTAACGATAAATGCGAACGTAACATCGGAAGTGGACGAACTACACATTTTAGCGAGATATTATCCAGTTATAAATGAAATGTACGCCGATGAGCCAAAACATTATGATCACTGCCTACCGCGAGACTTAAAGTCAGTTGGTGGCGTTGACAGCACATGACTCGGCAAGGAAAGTATATGGGATGGTCAGAAATGAAAAGCTTGTAAGGTAGTTGCAGGATAGACTGTACCGAGAAATAATTGCTAAGAAACAAATTCGGCACGCTGCGTCGCTTCCGAGTTAATTGTCATTGAAATTAGCCAATCAGACCGATGCGCGCGTGTCGCCAAATGGGTTTCAATTGGTTTCCTAAAACCGAGCAAGAGTGTAATACAAAAATTTGACATGGGACGGTAACATGGATCCAACGCACGCCAAAGGCTGAGCAGCCTCGAGCGCTATCATTTGGGCTACCAAAACAACTAATTGTATATGGCGGGCAACTTGAATTCGCGCGTGAAACAACTTCATGAGCTAACTTGTCCACCTCCGGTAGCTGAGTGGTCAGCGCGACAGAATGTCAATCCTAAGAGCCCGGGTTCGATTCCCGGCTGGGTCGGAGATTTTCACTGCTCAGGGACTGGGTGTTGTGTTGTCCTAATCATCATCATTTCATCCCCATCGACGCGTAAGTCGCTGAAGCGGTGTCAAATCGAAAGACTTGCACCCGGCTAACGGTCTAACCTATACGAGGCCCTAGTCACATGACATTTGCATTTACGTTAGCTAACTTCACTGCTGATTAACTCGGAAACTGCGTGACGTTTCCAGTTCCTTTCTTAACAATTATTTCTTAACACAGGCTTACCTACAACGCACTTGAAAGCTTCTTAGACTTCTTCTGACTATCATGTATAATCTGGGTAGGAACCAATTGGGAATCATTCTAGCTACGGTATGGGTAGCAAATGAGAAAATCCTCTGCCCTAAGCGACTTTGAAAAAGAGCAGATAGTTATGTTCGGCGCCTTGGAAAGAAGATTTGGATAAATGAGAAGCTGGTCTTTATTTCACGTACTACTGTCGTGATCATATGTGGAAAGTTGCTGAAGGGCGGTGAAACGTGAATAGACTGGGAAATGTTGGCTGTCCACTACTTATCACAGAGCTTGGAGGTCGGAAGCTTACTTGCTCCGTAAAGTAGAATGTGTAGCGATCTGTGGAAGATTGGCAAGCGTTGAACATAAAGTTCCATAGCAGACTATTCCTACGTCTTCCCATGTCGCCGAATGACATCGTCAATTGTGACTGCAGTGGGTACGATATAACAGAGATTGAACCGTGAATTAATGGAAACGTGTCGTCTAGTCAAATGAATCAGGTTTCTTGTTACATTAGGCCGATGGTTGCACGAGAGCTTTTAAATGGTAAATTCTTCCTTAGCTTCAAGATTTTAGAACATATGCATATTTAACGCTGATTTAAAGTATGCACATAAGCAGCTTCCAGAATAAGACGATAATAGCGAAGAATGAGACTATTTTTATACTTAAACCTTTTTTTTAACGAATTAGTTCCACTGCAACTAAAGCTTCTTGAGTGCACTGAGTTTAACATAGCAGATGAATGCCCTATGGCAATTAGATACCTTCACATAGGTAGAATTTATTAATTACGATGTGGATTACGACTTGTAGGTTAATGAAACAAATAGTTCTAACATTTCAGTCTACTAACCGAACTCATAATTGCGAACGTGGACAACTAATCTCTTTGTGTGCTAGCGCGCACTCACTAACGAAGCGAAAAAACCGATGCCACTCTCACTGCCTAGCTGTAAATTTGGACTGCCTACATCTCACTGTCTCACCCAGTGACAGCTCAACCGTGATGTTTATATGTACTAGCGCGTTACGTCTCGTAGCTTCTCACTCTGTTCAAATACCATTGGATCATTGTTGCTTTGAACATCGCGTGCCGCTCTGTTCTGCGTCACAGCGTCGCCATCTACTGATATCTACACTCCTGGAAATTGAAATAAGAACACCATGAATTCATTGTCCCAGGAAGGGGAAACTTTATTGACACATTCCTGGGGTCAGATACATCACATGATCACACTGACAGAACCACAGGCACATAGACACAGGCAACAGAGCATGCACAATGTCGGCACTAGTACAGTGTATATCCACCTTTCGCAGCAGTGCAGGCTGCTATTCTCCCATGGAGACGATCGTAGAGATGCTGGATGTAGTCCTGTGGAACGGCTTGCCATGCCATTTCCACCTGGCGCCTCAGTTGGACCAGCATTCGTACTGGACGTGCAGACCGCGTGAGACGACGCTTCATCCAGTCCCAAACATGCTCAATGGGGGACAGATCCGGAGATCTTGCTGGCCAGGGTAGTTGACTTACACCTTCTAGAGCACGTTGGGTGGCACGGGATACATGCGGACGTGCATTGTCCTGTTGGAACAGCAAGTTCCCTTGCCGGTCTAGGAATGTTAGAACGATGGGTTCGATGACGGTTTGGATGTACCGTGCACTATTCAGTGTCCCCTCGACGATCACCAGTGGTGTACGGCCAGTGTAGGAGATCGCTCCCCACACCATGATGCCGGGTGTTGGCCCTGTGTGCCTCGGTCGTATGCAGTCCTGATTGTGGCGCTCACCTGCACGGCGCCAAACACGCATACGACCATCATTGGCACCAAGGCAGAAGCGACTCTCATCGCTGAAGACGACACGTCTCCATTCGTCCCTCCATTCACGCCTGTCGCGACACCACTGGAGGCGGTCTGCACGATGTTGGGGCGTGAGCGGTAGACGGCCTAACGGTGTGCGGGACCGTAGCCCAGCTTCATGGGTTCGGTTGCGAATGGTCCTCGCCGATACCCCAGGAGCGACAGTGTCCCTAATTTGCTGGGAAGTGGCGGTGCGGTCCCCTACGGCACTGCGTAGGATCCTACGGTCTTGGCGTGCATCCGTGCGTCGCTGCGGTCCGGTCCCAGGTCGACGGGCACGTGCACCTTCCGCCGACCACTGGCGACAACATCGATGTACTGTGGAGACCTCACGCCCCACGTGTTGAGCAATTCGGCGGTACGTCCACCCGGCCTCCCGCATTCCCACTATACGCCCTCGCTCAAAGTCCGTCAACTGCACATACGGTTCACGTCCACGCTGTCGCGGCATGCTACCAGTGTTAAAGACTGCGATGGAGCTCCGTATGCCACGGCAAACTGGCTGACACTGACGGCGGCGGTGCACAAATGCTGCGCAGGTAGCGCCATTCGACGGCCAACACCGCGGTTCCTGGTGTGTCCGCTGTGCCGTGCGTGTGATCATTGCTTGTACAGCCCTCTCGCAGTGTCCGGAGCAAGTATGGTGGGTCTGACACACCGGTGTCAATGTGTTCTTTTTTCCATTTCCAGGAGTGTATATCGCTACATTACATGTGGAACAAAGAATATTTAAAAGATGACTACATGGAACTTAATAGTGGCGACTATTTATTCACAACCGATTCAAAAGACACATGTTTGCACCAGTTACTGTCCTTTGAAGTAGCCACCAGCGTTGTGCAGAACCCGTTGCCAGTGATATGGAAGGCGTAGTATACCGTTAGCAGACCCTGTTCTGTTGATGGTGCGAATGGAGCGCTCAACTGCCTGTCGAATCTGTGGAACAGTTCTGAAGCGAATGCCACGAAGCCAAAACTGAAACGCCAATCCAACGATTGGCGTCATTATGAGTCGCCGCGAAAGTCGAAAGTGCGTCAGAGCGCCAGTATGGTGAAAGCTATGGTGATTTTCGTGTACGACTGTGATGGTGTTATCCTAACGCATTACGTTCCTCCACGACAGACCGTCAATGCACAGTATTACTGTTCGTTTTTGGAGCATCACCTGCGACCAGCTTTGCGAAAGAAGCGGGGACACTTTCTGTGCAACCCACCCATCATTTTGCACGATAATGCGCGGGCGCATACAGCGCAAGCTGTGGCTGCTCTGTTCGGTCGATGGCACTTGGAAGTGTTGTACCATCCACCATACTCCCCGGACTTAAGTTCTTGTGATTTTGATTTGATTCCGAAGATGAAGGAACCACTTCGTGGCGTTCA
Source organism: Schistocerca cancellata (assembly GCF_023864275.1). NCBI lineage: Eukaryota > Metazoa > Arthropoda > Insecta > Orthoptera > Acrididae > Schistocerca > Schistocerca cancellata. The sequence goes on along the minus strand of NC_064629.1, from coordinate 143,617,015 downwards.
CTTCAGAACTGTTCCAGAGATTCGACAGGCAGTAGACGGCTCCATTCGCACCATCAACAGAACAGGCTCTGCTAACAGTATCCTAGGCCTTCCACATCGCTGGCAACGGATTCTACACAACGCTGGTGACTACTTTCAAGTACAGTAACAGGTGCAAACATGTAACTCTTTTGTACCGGCTGTGAATAAACAGTTGCCACTATTTAAGTTCCAACCCTCGTACATAAAACTTCTAAAAGTGACTTAGGCTATTATTGTAATTTGTAACACAACAAAGAAAAGAAAAAAAATTCTGACACATTTTCCATCAGAATAATCTAACAATGACGTAAATAAGCAAGAAAACATAAGCCATCTGCAACTATCCTCTATCAGGCGCTGCTGTTACATTGATGTTCGTACCAATATCTAACAAACCGGAATGAACAACACTTAAAGCAGCCACAGAACAGTAAGTACCTATGATACCAAATGGTCTTTTATTGTTTTTTTAAAATTCATAACTTCTACGTGAAATGTGTCTTGCAAAGTGCAAACGGCCTGGACTTATCTCCTTCTACACAAACCCAATTACAATGGAGGCATTTATCCTTATCGTGCAAAGCCTTGCATCTGTTCACGAAATATGTAAGTTTTTTCACTTGTATGAGATCATAGAGACAGAGAACCTCCACAAACAGAAATGTCAGAAGACGAAAATATCACACGCAGCGTAGCTATAATTATGCCTCGTTGCAAATTCATCACTGAAGAGCATCATCCGTCATTAGTCCTGAGATCTGATATCCTGACGAATTGTTCAAGTAAATCACTTCTGAAGTAAACTAATTTCTAAACGGATTATTTACATTTTAGAAACTGAACAAACAGCCCCACGAGAACATGAGCGTCACATCATGACAATGATGTACATGCCATGGCGAGTGATACACCGACTTATTTTAATCTTTCATCGACAATCGGAAGTATATTGTACACTTTTCTGCTTATATCAAATTAGTCTCAGTTATACGGTCATTCATTAATTTTACAGAGTTTTGGACTACCTATATCAGCGGTACTATCTGGTGCCTTCATGGAGCTAGCGATGCGAACAGAACAATGGACTGCTTTCATTCGATGTCAAAGTGAGAGACAGAGATGGACAGACAGAGACAGAGATAGAGAATGAGTGAGAAAGCGAGAGAGAGAGAGAGAGAGAGTGAGAGAGAAAAACAGAGAGAGAGTGAAAGAGAGACAGAGAAAGATAGAGGGAGGTATTCGAATGAAATGATGATATGGCATTGATGATCTGTAGTACCCACCTGGGGATGCTAGGCCGCCGAGTTCCAAGCCTTTTCAGTTGACACCGCATTGGGTGACTTGTGCGTCGATCATGATGAAATGATGATGAGGACAACGCAACAACCAGTCCACGAGCGGAGGAGATATGAGATCTGGCCGGAAATCGAACCTGGACCCGCTGCATGGGTATCAGTACACTCAGTGCAAATAGAAAACGTGGCTCTGTCTAGGACATTGCGGTGTCTAGTGCTTCGTAACTAAAATACTTAGTATCTGCGTCCCTTGAGCTTTCTTCCTATCCATATCTTATAATTATCTCTTGTGCCGAATAAGGAACTAGTGCATTTCATCTCATAGTATTTTCTCAATTAGAATTAGAGTTTTTCTGCTGAGAAGTGGGATTATTAGGTGGCGACTCTCGATCTTATCTTGCAGTTTCCTACACTGCTACTCGTTACAATTCCAAAACCAAGAAGGATAGCGAACAACGACATTTTACTTTTTGTTCGAATACAGAATTGTAGGAAGAATATAGGATTAAATTTGTTGACGATTTATGGATATCCGTGGTAGCTACACGATGGCTCTAAACCGACTGGGTATCTAGTCGAACTGAGTTTGGCTGGGAGAAAGTGCTGCTCAGATCAATAATCGAACACCAACTGTACCGAGTTAGGCAAAGACAATACGAGCAAAATGTCTTCTGCGTTACCTTGTTGAAATATGACATATAAGAGACCTGGAAGGTAGGGTATAGCCACCGGCCTACAAAAGGCATAAATATGACGGCTGTTGACCAAATTAGTGGCTATACGAGCCAGAGGTGATGGCGTTTTGTACCTAATAGCACCCTTTACCATCATGCCAATTGCTGGAGTCTGTATGAAGATCACGAATGCAATTTGACAACCTTCGTTATCCACGGAGCCACCACAGCCGGAAAGGTCCATCGTAGTATTGTGCATAGGACCGGGGATGCGTATTAAAAACCGAGCGAGGTGGCGCAGTGGCTAGCACACTGGACTCGTATTCGGGAGGACGATGGTTCAACCCCGCGTCCGGCCATCCTGATTTAGGTTTTCCGTGATTTCCCTAAATCGCTCCAGGCAAATGCCGGGATGGTTCCTGTGAAAGGGCACGGCCGACTTCCTTCCTCGTCCTTCCTTAATCCGATGAGACCGATGACCTCGCTGTCTGGTCTCCTTCCCCAAACAACCAACCAACCAGCCAATCGTATTAAAAGACGACTTACAAGGGAACCTCCCCATCGCACCCCCCTCAGATTTAGTTATAAGTTGGCACAGTGGATAGGCCTTGAAAAACTGAACACAGATCAATCGAGAAAACAGGAAGAAGTTGTGTGGAACTATAAAAAAAATATGCAAAATATACAAACTGAGTAGTCCTTGCGCAAGATATGCAACATCAAGGATGATGTGAGCGGAGGAGCGCCGTGGTCCTGTGGTTAGCTTGAGCAGCTCCGGGACGAGAGGTCCTTGCTTCAAGTCTTCCCTCGAGTGAAAAGTTCAATTTTTTTCTTTTCAGACAATTATTATCATTGACCTTGTTATTGAATTCGCAAGCTATATTTGCTGGGTTCATATTGCCCACGGAATACATCTCACGTATTTAATGCACTCTCGTCCAAAGTAGCGAACAGTCAACTGCCAGCCAAGGAGCCTCGCTAGCAGGAATACTCTCTCTTCCGTGCCCTGTGGTCGACTGACGTCGTGTGTTTCGATGTTTGTTTAGGTGTAGCGTCCCCATACTACGGCGCAATTACCTAGCATCGGACGGACGGACCGACAGATAATAATTGTCTGAAAATACAAAATTAAACTTTTCACTGGAGGGAAGACTTGAACCAAGAACCTCTCGTTCCGAAGCTGCTCATGCTAACCACGGGACCACGGTGATCCGGAGCTCACAGTACCCTTGTTGTTGCTTATCTTGCGCATGGACTACTCAGTTTGTATATTTTGGTTATTTTTTCCTAGTTCCTTACAACTTCTTCCTATTTTCTCGATTGATCTGTGTTCAGTTTTTTAAGGCCTATCCACTGTGCCAACTTATAGGTGCGATGGGGAGGTTTCCTTGTTAGTACCACTTCTGTCACCAGTGTTGTTCTTGGACACCGCACAAGCATCGCGCCTCTCTGCGTTGCGGCGCTAAGGTGGAACCACGTTCAGACGTCGTGGGGTTGAGCGGTCAACCCCCATTACAGATGTCGGACGTCTTTGGTTGGGCAGACTGGTAAAACAGGGCAGGCGGCGAACATTGGCAGAACTAACATCAGACTTTAATGCTGGGCAGAGTACAAGTGTGTCTGAACACACAGAGCACCGAACACTCCTAACGATTGACCTCCGCAGCCGACGACCCACGCATGTGCCAATGTTAACGCTACGACATCGGCAGCCACGACTGGAATGAGCACATGACGATCGCCACCGGACGATGGCGTAGTGGCAGGGCGTTGAGTGGTCTGATGAATCCCAAACCTTGTCATTAGTAAATGTAAAGACGCTCTTTCCCAATGCGTAGTTGTATTTTTTCTTCTTTAAATACACTGCCGGAAAAAAATAGTACATCCCTTTAGAGGTTTCCAGTTCACCCGAGATTTATTGTCGCAATAGTGCATATGGAATATATGAAATGATTACATTTACACATCAGCAACACAAGCGATTCTGAGGTAGCAGAAAACTGAAACACCCGATGGTGTGGCCTCCACGGGTGGCAATGTAGGGGCTGACTCTGGCATGTAGTCGATCGTACAGATGGCGAATACTGTCCTGGAATACGTCATGCCATGACTGCTGTACCTGATCACGCAGTCCTCTAAGAGTTGCTGGTTGACGAGTTGCACGAGTCAAATCTCTTCCCATCATATCCCACACGTGCTCGATTGGAGACAAGTCCGGAGATAGTGGTCAGGGAAGTTGCTGTACGTCTTGCAGAGCGCGCTGAGTTTCACGGGCAGTGTGTGGGCTGGAACAAAAAATCACCTCGAAACCTTCCCGTCTCCTCTATATCTCTTTTGTTACCCAACTTTCCCTTCTACAATAACCTATGAAACCTTCCCTTAGGATTTCTATCTCTTGCGTAATAATAACAAATGAAATCTTCTCTTTGAAATTAATTCTCTTTCTCAATCTTCTCATACAAATTTAAATGCTGCTTATTAAAAGTGATTTTCTGATTATTTCGACGAAACATAGAATGTGTCGTCGTCGTGGCCCTCAATAGTTACCTGCAATAACCCAAAACTGTTCCTTACCTTTTTTACTGTTACTGGATCGCCATCTGACTTTTACATCGAACTGCGACATGAATATACTTACTGTGTTTTACTATACTCTATTAGCTGCTGGTGGGCTGTCATAATAGGTGGCTGTATTTATTACCAAAGCTGACGTTATTCTTTAATAGCAAAGCTGACGTTATTCTTTAATAAATTTGACTGAAGTTACGTAATGTGTAGTTAAACTTTTTCTTGACAACAATAAAATTTTGCAAAGTTTTACGTTGATGGTTTTTAGGATGGATTATAATCAGTAACGCAATATTGCTGGCAAAAATTAATTATATTCTGAATGAAATGATTTTATAAACGTTCAAATGGGACTTATTTTTTACAATAATCTTACAACTAGCATTGAGCAAACATACCTTCAGTAGTCTTGAGTTTCTCAAAAAAAAAAAAATAAATAATTCAATAATATTAGTTCCTCTTATGATAATAGTTAGCTGATGTCTCTGTACATCCGTTTATAATGTCTTGTAAATCATAGCTGGTGGCTGGCAAGCACACCGCTCCTCTCAACCTCTCGTTTCAGACCTGCTACCGACTCACTTCACATCTCGCTTACTACTGACTTCAAAAGTTCAAATGCGTGTGAAATCTTATCGGACTTAACTGCTAAGGTCACCAGTCCCTAAGCTTACACACTACTTAACCTAAATTATCCTAAGGACAAACACACACACACCCATGCCCGTGTGAGGACTCGAACCTCCGCCGGGACCAGCCGCACAGTCCATGACTGCAGCGCCCTAGACCGCACGGCTAATCCCGCGCGGCTGCTACTGACTTCCTACGAACGCTAAAGTGCAGTCTCTCCCGCCAACAATGCTTATGGTGCAGACAATCCCTGCTACCATTACAAAATGTAGCAATGAGCGGTCTTTCGCGCTCTTTTCTTAAAATGTATCCATACGCGGTCACTCCCGCACTTTTTAAAATTATGTCAATGTGCGGTCTCTCCTGCCAGCAATACTTTGGTGCAAACATTCCATGCTACCACAATTGTTTCCAACATGACAAATATTAATTATTCCTACTTAATCCTATTAATAAAATATAAACATCTTTCATAAACCGTGGTTTGACAATAGACAATGGAAATATACACGTCTTAAAACCTTCCTGTCTCAAGAATGGCAAAAGGACGGGTCTAAAAACATTCTGCATGTACCGACCGCTGGTTAGCGTCCCCTACAGAAATAGCCAAGGTGAATGAGAGTTATAGATTATCACATCTCACATCGTAAGGCCCGTGGTGGGGACAGTGTGTCTGGGAGGAAACCACTCTACGCGATAGTACTCAATAGGTGTACACTGTACGCGCAAACGAGCATCACTTGCAGGCAGGCAGTACCTGCTTTCATCGCTGAAGACCGCGCCGCGCCATTCCATGTTCCAAGTGATCCTCTAAAGGCACCATTCGAGCACTGCTCGTCGATGCTGTGGCGTGACTGGAAGAAGGGCTAGAAGTGTGCGTGAACCCATAGTCCCACTGCTAATAACCGGTTTGCAACATACAACGTAGGCTTTCACGGCCGGTGTTGTCTTCAGTTGAAACATCCGGGCTGAGAGCCCGTGATCGATGTATAAAATTTCCACCTAGCGTTTCGGCTTCATCTGCGGGAGACATCTTCTGAGGTCGTCCTGCTACTGCCACTGAGGCTCCAGGTACTCTCGCATTTATAGAGCGCATAGAAGGCACCACCATTCGTCACGTGATGTCGACGGTATGCCTATCTTTGGAAAGCGTCATCATTCTCGATTAAGAGTAATCGATTGTCATTTTGCTGGCGCAGCGTCGACATCCATATTTTTTCCAATTAAAACTTCCCCTTTTCTATTAAAATTACTATGGCGTTTGTGAATCTCTATTACTTCTCTATACAGGGTGTTACAAAAAGGTACGACAAAGGTACGGCCAAACTTTCAGGAAACATTCCTCACACACAAAGAAAGAAAATATGTTATGTGGACATGTGTCCGGAAACGCTTACTTTCCATGTTAGAGCTCATTTTATTACTTCTCTTCAAATCACATTAATCAAGGAATGGAAACACACAGCAACAGAACGTACCATCGTGACTTCAAACACTTTGTTACAGGAAATGTTCAGAATGTCCTCCGTTAGCGAGGATACATGCATCCACCCTCCGTCGCATGGAATCCCTGATGCAGCCCTGGAGAATGGCGTATTGTATCACAGCCGTCCACAATACGAGCACGAAGAGTCTCTACATTTCGTACCGGGGTTGCGTAGACAAGACCTTTCAAATGCCCCCATAAATGAAAGTCAAGAGGGTTGAGGTCAGGAGAGCGTGGAGGCCATGGAATTGGTCCGCCTCTACCAATCCATCGGTCACCGAATCTGTTGTTGAGAAGCGTACGAACACTTCGACTGAAATGTGCAGGAGCTCCATCGTGCATGGACCACATGTTGTGTCTTACTTGTAAAGGCACATGTTCTAGCAGCACAGGTAGAGTATCCCCTATCAAATCATGATAACGTGCTCCATTGAGCGTAGGTGGAAGAACATGGGGCCCAATCAAGACATCACCAACAATGCCCGCCCAAACGTTCACAGAAAATCTGTGTTGATGACGTGATTGCACAATTGCGTGCCAATTCTCGTCAGCCCACACATGTTGATTGTGAAAATTTACAATTTGATCACGTTGGAATGAAGCCTCATCCGTAAAGAGAACATTTGCACTGAAATGAGGATTGACACATTGTTGGATGAACCATTCGCAGAAGTGTACCCGTGGAGGCCAATCAACTGCTGATAGTGCCTGCACACGCTGTACATGGCACGGAAACAACTGGTTCTCCCGTAGCACTCTCCATACAGTGACGTGGTCAACGTTACCTTGTACAGCAGCAACTTCTCTGACGCTGACGTTAAGGTTATCGTCAACTGCACGAAGAATTGCCTCGTCCATTGCAGGTGTCCTCGTCGTTCTAGGTCTTCCCCAGTCGCGAGTCATAGGCTGGAATGTTCCGTGCTCCCTAAGACGCCGATCAATTGCTTCGAACGTCTTACTGTCGGGACACCTTCGTTCTGGATATCTGTCTCGATACAAACGTACCACGCCACGGCTATTGCCCTGTGCTAATCCATACATCAAATGGGCATCTGCCAACTCCGCATTTGCAAACATTGCACTGACTGCAAAACCACGTTCGTGATGAACACGAACCTGTTGATGCTACGTACTGATGTGCTTGATGCTAGTACTGTAGAGCAATGAGTCGCATGTCAACACAAGCACCGAAGTCAACATTACCTTCCTTCAATTGGGCCAACTGGCGTTGAATCGAGGAAGTACAGCACATACTGACGAAACTAAAATTGGCTCTAACATGGAAATTAAGCATTTCCGGACATATGTCCACATAACATCTTTTCTTTATTTGTGTGTGAGGAATGTTTCCTGAAAGTTTGGCCGTACCTTTTTGTAACACCCTGTACATGCGCGCATGATAATGGGATGTTCGTGCTAGAACGCTTGTCTCATTACATTTAATTTCGTGGTTCCCATCTCGAAAAACATGCTCAGCTACGGCCAATTTTCCGATGTGTCCTAAGCGACCGTTTCTTTTATGTTCGGCTAAGCGGGTGTTTACACTTCTTTTCGTTGTTCCAATATATACTTGTCCACAACTGCATGGAATTTTGTATACCCCAGGTGTTGCTAGGGGGTGTCGGGCGTCTTTTGGAGTTCTTAAATATTCCTTAATCTTCTTGGTGGGTCTGAAGATTGTTTCGATCCCATACCTGGACAGGACTGTGGTATCGATAGCAGCGATGTCACAACGTAGGTCCGCTCTGCAAGGTTGGCACTACAAGAGACACCGACGACAGCATCCTCTATCCGGTGCTGTAGAGGTCTACGAGCTCCGCGAGTGCTTCAGCCCATTTCATCAGGTGCAGCCAGCGAGGACACTTCGCTTCAGCATCGCACCTACGCCCAAAGTTATGTAATCGTTATCACCTTGTTTTTGCACCAGTAAACCACTTTCTTGCACTACCGACTTGTATTACCTTTTCCCGTTGCTACCCACGCGCCGTCTCCCAGGCGGGATACAAAAAGAACTTTCCCAGTACGGTCCGTGACTTTGTTAATGAACGGTAGGAAAACTTTTCCAGTAGATGACTGTTGTTGCTCTTGACTGGCTTCTTTTCTTCTTTGATAGAGGGCTCGATCAATTTCCTTGCTGATATATGCGTTTTTCATGATGGCTGACCGTATGTGATTTAATTCATCTTGCAAGTAAGCCACCTCGCAGATTTTGTTGGCTCTGTCCACCAAGGTTTTCATGACACCTCTTTTTTGCCTAGGATGATGGTTTGATTCCTTGTGGAGGTATCGATCTGTATAAGTGTTCTTTTTATATACCTTGTGGCCCAGCGTCTCATCCACCCGTTTAATTACCGACACATCCAGCAAATTGAGTTGACCGTTGCTCTCTTTCTCCATCGTAAACTGTATCTTCGGATTAATACTGTTCAGATGCACCAAAAAGACATCCAGCTCCTCTTCACCATGAGTCCACACTACAAATGTGCCATTAACATAGCGGTACCATTTAGCTGGCTTTTTACTGGCAGTCTGCAGCGCTCGATGTTCGAAGATCTCCATAAACAAATTGGCAACAGCTGGGCTGGGAGGGCTTCCCATCGGCATCCCGTTGATCTGTTCGTAAAACTTGTTGTTGTACTGGAAATAAGTTGCCGTCAGGCAGTGTTTGCAACATTTCGTGTTGACACGCCTGGGCTCACAAGCCCTCTTATCTGTGCTCTGGTAGCTGTACGTTCTGGCACTGCTGCCCTTACGATACGAAGATTCTGTGCGGGCGTCTGTGCTGCGTGGACGTCCAGAACCTCGTCTACGAGTGTGAAAATGTTCATGTGACTACTGATACCAGTATCGTTGCACAACTGACGGAGCGAGTCCATCTTGTGTGGCAGTTCTCCGAAAGAACCATCCAGCTACTCGGAAGGCCACAATTTTTCCCCTGTCAAATTCGGTCAGTTGGCCGTAGGAATTACGAGGGCGTCTCTGTGGCATGGTTGTCTGCTTGCTTCACACTTTCGCCCACACTGAGCCTTCTGGCTGTGAGCATTCTCTATTAAAGGATAGACACAGATGGCGGTCTGGTAGCACGATACAACGCATCTGTTGGCGGACACCATTGAAACCATTATCTGTACATCTACTGTCTCCCAGGTGGCATATTTCGTCATCGGATCAAAATCGATGTCGTCTTTCGAGGTGTGGTAAAAGTATACCTCTTGAATAAAGATGACTTATTACCTTGTGCTGTGTTTTTTGTCATTTTGTGTTTTTCATGAAGGCAAGATAGAAGACATAGGGTGAAAATCCGACATAGGCTACTACGGCATAGCATCAAGAGGCCGCCGAACGTCCCTCACCAATGATCGGTTCACTGTCAACTGTCTTCGTTAGAAGAAGATGAAAAATAGCCTGATCAGCTGCAATAGTAAAAAGGTTTATTAAAAACCCTTACCTGGGTTTCGACGTCTTGAAAACCGTTTTCTTCGGGAGGATCAATGACTGACACTGGTTGCATAATGTTGTGAAGGTACATTAAAAAGTAGTAATAAGGCACAAACGAAGATAAAATTCACCTCCATAATAATAAGCCGGCCGCGGTGGCCGAGTGTTTCCTAAGCGCTTCAGTCCGGACCCGCGCGACTGCTACGGTCGCAGGTTCGAATCCTGCCTCGGGCATGGATGTATGTGATGTCCTTAGGTTAGTTAGGTTTAAGTAGTTTTAAGTTCTAGGGGACTGATGACCTCATATGTTAAGTCCCATAGTGCTTAGAGCCATTTGAACCACAAAAATAAAATCACTGCATATCGTGCTGACTGTCCTTAGAAAGTGCTTCAGAACTTTCCTTCCTAATGGCAGTTAGCACAATGGGTTGCGATTTTATTATGGACGTGAATTTTATCTTCGTTTGTGTGTCATGGCTACATTTTCAACGTACATTTACCACATTATGTAACCAGTGACAATCACTGATGTTCCCGAAGAAGACGTTTTTAAAGACATCGAAACCTAGGTCAAGGAGGTTGAATAAACATTTTACTATTGCAAATGATTGGGCTGTTTTTCACGTTTTTCTCACGAAGGTTGCATTCTACAGTTGCTGCCTCCGGCCATGTTCAAGATTTAAAACTGTCAACTGTTCCACAAGCCTGCACCACAAGGTTTCGAGCAGGTTACCTCTAAGGCTCGCACAAGCGTGCGATAGCGAATCCGGCTACCGGAGCGGGTAAGACCGTGTAAACGATCGACTAGACAACAGCTGAATCCTACACCTTGCGTATAGACTAGACCCTTAGGAACGCGCAGTGTTACAATAATCTGCGTGCGTACTGATCCTGTATACACCACGGATAGCAGCCAGCTGGTGTCTAGCCGATCATTCGTTCGGTCTTCGCGCTTTAAGATGAGAAGGTTGAGCAGTGTTTCGCGATGAGCTGGCGTCGGCCACAAAACAATGTGGAAAGTGACTTTCGCCCCAGCCGGCGGTCAGTGGATACAGAAAGCGCTGGCCTCCTTACCGACTTGGAGCGTCTGGCAGCCGCTAATGGAGCGCACATCCTCGTTCGTTTTGCGTGAACTCGGGTGCGCGACCGGACGTGCCACGCCACGCAGGTGCGTGGGGAACGCTTTCATCCGCGCGCTTTCCGGGACGTGCGCCTTATCCGCGTGCCAACTCTTCCCTCCCTCACGCAGGAATACCCGGGTGACTCCATTACGAGTGCGACGCTCGAAGGGGAGTGTCTGGGCGCAGCAGCCGGTCGTAGTTTCTTCTTTTCTTTTTCTTTTTTCTTTTATTTGCAAAAAAGGAGAGAGAGAGAGAGAGAGAGAGAGAGAGAGAGAGAGAGAGAGAGAGAGAGAGAGAGAATGAGAATGGAACCTGTCTTGAAGACCGTAAAACAGGCTCATTGTCTTTACACTCATATATCACAGATTAATTTATTTGTATCACACCCGATAAAGTGCAACAAACTGTCTTTATTGCTCACAAGGGAACCTCCCCACCGCACCCCCCTCACATTTAGTTATAATTTGGCACAGTGGATAGACCTTGAAAAACTGAACACAGATCAGTCGAGAAATCAGGAAGACGTTGTGTGGAACTATGAAAAAAACAAGCAAAATATACATATTGAGTAGTCCATGCACAACATATGCAACATCAAGAAGGCTGTCGGATTGGGGGCGCCGTGGTCCCGTGGTTAGCGAGAGCAGCTGCGGAACGCGAGGTCCTTGAGTCAAGACTTTCCTCGAGTGAAAGTTTTACTTTCTTTATTTTCGCGAAGTTATGATCTGTCCGTCCGTTCGTTGACGTCTCTGTTCACTGTAATAAGTTTAGTGTCTGTGTTTTGCGACCGCACCGCAAAACCGTGCGATTAGTAGACGAAAGGACGTGCCTCTCCAATGGGAACCGAAAACATTCGATCGCAAGGTCATAGGTCAACCGATTCCTCCACAGGAAAACACGTCTGAAATATTCTATACGACACTGGTGACGGCATGTGCGTCACATGTGAGGAATATGTTGTCGACCCACCTAACTTGTACACTTGGCGAATGGGTAAAAAGATTCTTCTACCTTTCCCGATTTAGATTTTCTTGTGGATGTGATAATCACTCCCAAAAAAGTGATGAAAACATAAGAGTTTGTCACACAAACTGCAACAAATGAATGCAACAGTTTCACAGTTGCAGAGTTTTCCCTGTGCTCTGTCAAAACATATGTTTTTAACGTTTTCAAATTTTTCCGTGTGTAGACCGTCAAATCCTGCATATGTCCAAGCAAATCTGAACATGTCCTGGAATTCTGGAGAGCGTAGTTGATTACGTGTGAGTGCCTGAACTTTGATAATTGTCTGAAAATAAAATTGAACTTTTCACTCGAGGGAAGACTTGAACGAAAGACCTCGCGTTCCGCAGCTGCTCACGCTAACCACGGGACCACGGGGCTCCTAACCTTACACTCTCCTTGATGTTGCCTATGTTGCGCATGGACTACGTTGTTTGTATATTTTGCTTATTTTTTTCATAGCTCCACACAATTTCTTCCTGTTTTTTCGATTGATCTATGTTCAGTTTTCAAGGCAAACTTATAACTAAATCTGAGGGGGTGCGATGAGGAGGTTCCCTTGTCAGTAGGGATAGATACCCAGTTGTCATACCGAGCGAGGTGGCGCAGTGGCACGCTGGACTCGCATTCGGGAGGACGACGGTTCAAATCAGCGTCCGGCCATCCTGATTTGGATTTTCCGTGAGTTCCCTAAATCACTTCAGACAAATGCCGGGATTGTTCGTTTGAAAGGGCACGGCCGATTTCCTTCCCTATCCTTCCTTAATTCGATGGGACCGATGACCTCCCTGTCTGGTCCCCTCCCACAAGCCAACCAACGAACCAACAAGTATCACTCGACAGTTTGCAAAACCAGCATGCGCTACGTCGTCGTAAGGTTATGCACACAAACCAAGGGCCACATAGCCCAGGATCACGAAAATCCTTCAGCTTAGTGTATTTGCAGTTCGAAGCGTTGTCTAAGTGACATCCAATAAGTAGCCTGGCCACATGTCCATAGTGCCAGAAAGGTACACTACCTGATTTAAAGCATCCGTAAAAATTACCCCCTTCCATCTTGGTCTGGTGGTACAGCGATCTTCTATCGCTCCTAGTTAAAAAAAAATAGTCGAAGGTTGCAGACTGTTCTTTATTAACTTAAGAACTACGCGTTTCATCAGGATAGGACACCATCAGGTTATCTGAAAATGTAAGGGGACAACAATAATACAATAAATATATATAATTTCATTCGGCCAGTTTTTGAAGCTTATTTTGCTTTTATAGTAGTCCAGGACAGGACTGCGCCGGATTTATTGTAATATCGTCGTCCCCTTATATTTTCAGATATCCTAATAAGGTCCTATCCGGGCGAAATGCGTTGTTCCTAAGTTAATACAGAACATTCTACAACCTACGACTGTTTTTAAAATAGTAAAATAAAAGTATTCATACACTCCATATAATGCGGAATTGACCGCTAGATGTCACTAGATGCGAACCCGCAAGCAATTTTTTAGAACGCGGGGAGGAGAGAAGCAATAACAGCAGGATGGGTCATACAAGAGAGCTCAGTGACTTCGAACGTGAACTGGTTATTGGATGTCACCTGAGTAACAAATCCATTACGGACACTGTGGCCCTTCTAAAGCTACAGAAGTCGACTGTTGCTGATATGGTTGTGAACTAGAAACGCGAAGGAACAATCGCGGCTTAATCAAGACCAGGCGGACCTCCTGTACAGACGGATAAGGACTGTCGAGCATTACGGAGGTTTGTTGCAAAAAATCAATGGAAGGACTGTCCGCCCCCGGTAGCTGAGTGGTCAGCGCGACAGAATATCAATTCTAAGGGCCCAGGTTCGATTCCCGGCTGGGTCGGAGATTTTCCACGCACAGAGACTGGGTGTTGTCCTAATCATCATCATTTCATTCCCATCGACGCGCAAGTCGCAGAAGTAGCGTCAAATCGAAAGACTTGCACCCGGCAAACGGTCTACCCGACGGGAGGCTCTAGTCACACGACATATAAAAAAAAAAACGAACTTACTAGTGATTTCCAAAGTGCCACCAGCAGTCTAGTTTGACAGAGTTAAAAGGAATGAGGTGTAGTGGTCCAGCACCTCCTCATAAGCCAGACGTTTTTGTACTCAATGCTGAGCGAAGCTTGAGGTGCTGTGAAGAGCGACAGCACTGGACAGTGGATCGATGGGAACAAGTGATTTGGAGTGAATAATCACGCTGTACTGTAATGGGACGCGAAATTAAAGCGTCACCCATCCACAAGGTACAGCTCAGTTTTCAGGTAAATATAAGTTTAATTTAGTGTTTTGTTTATGTTCAAAAAATGGCTCTGAGCACTATGCGACTTAACTTCTGAGGTCATCAGTCGCCTAGAACTTAGAACTAATTAAACCTAACTAATCTAAGGATATCACACACATCCATGCTCGAGGCAGGATTCGAACCTGCGACCGTAGCGGTCGCTCGGTTCCAGACTGTAGCACCTAGAACCGCACGGCCACTCCGGCCGGCTTTTGTTTATGTATTTGTAATATTTTGTTATGTTTGTAAAATATTTAAAGTTTTGTATTTTTGTTTGGTATGTTTCATGTTTGGAGAGAGCAGCGCAACTCGCGTAAACAGCATCTTCACTGCAGGAACCAGAAAGAAAATTGCTGGCCACTAGACGTTGCGGGTCAACGGCCAAAGAGCAGCAGAAGATCCTGTGACCGGGTTGTTGCGTCGAAACTCCAACATTCAAATAAATAAAAATTTGTAATTTTCCATTGTAATGAAGTCACAGAATGTTTAGTTAATGTTGTATTTTGTTCAGTTCTGTTTTGTCGAGTCTGATGTTCACACCTGTATGTAGCATATACGAAGACAATAAAACAGTGTATGCTCTAAAGCTTAAATACGTGTTCAAGAATTATTTATGAAGAGTTATATTGAGGAAGAATTATTACTGAATTTTTCCAAGATATTAATTTTCATAGGAGTTTGATTTTAATTTTTTGAATCTTAAAGGTTTTACAGTCTGATTTTAATACGGGAAAAATAAGATAACTTGCAAGAATATAATTTCCAAGAAGAAACAAACGACATCTAAATTTCAAAAGTTTGCGCAAACCAGTTGGACTGAGTGGCGTGATTTTGCACAAACGACTCAACTGAAGGTGTTTTAATTACAGTTTCGTTGAAGAATCTTTTATAGAGAACTTTAAAAGAATCTAAATAATTTTTTTGAAGTGTTTTGTAAACGACTTAGGTGACGAAGTCTGCGCATGGTCATATTTCAAATAAAAATCATTGAGTCATACGCGTCGTTACACTACAGTACCCTGCGGCAGTCCGGTGGAAGTGTTTGGGTTAGGCGAATTCCTGTTGAAAGTTATCTGACATCATCTGTACAGAGGAGATGGTGTTAATGTACAGGGATGTTTTTCGTGGTTCGGGTTGTATCTCCTTATTCCACTAAAGAAAACGCTAAGTGAGGAAGAGTGTGAACACATTTTACAGCACTGCGGATTGTGTACAGTAGAGGATCAGTTCGGAGATTGTACCAGCATCACAATACACCCTTTCATAAAGCAGCATCAGTGAGGCAATGGTTTGTGGACAGAAACATTCCTGAAATGGACTGGTCTGCCCAGAGTCCCGACCTGAACCCAACTGAACACTTTTGGGAAGAGCTAGAACGTCGACATCGCCTAAGACACCAGCGTCCAAAATCACTACTTTCAGTGGTTTCAGTTCTCGAAGAAGACTCCTTTATGAAAGTTTCCTTAAAAAAAAAAAAACAAACAAAAAGAAAAAAAAACACGTTCAAATGTGTGTGAAATCTTATGGGACTTAACTGCTAAGGTCATCAGTCCCTAAGCTTACGCATTACTTAACCTAAATTATCCTAAGGACAAACACACACTCACCCATGCCCGAGGGAGGACTCGAACCTCCGCTGGGACCAGCCGCACAGTCCATGACTGCAGCGCCTGAGACCGCTCTGCTAATCCCGTGCGGCGAAAGTCTCCTCAAACCGCCACGAAAGTGAAGGGTGACCACACACCACATTAATGTCCACTAGTAGGTGTCTGGATACCTTTAATCAGATGTAACAGATACTAGACCACAGCATGCTACAAGGTCAGGTCATGCTGTTGAGCTGGCCAGTTTTATTTCCTGCAGGCCAGGCCCATGTTACAGCTAGTGCGTTCCTCTTTGCCAGCCGGAGGTGAGGTCTTTGGTAGCGTATATCGCAGACTATCGACTTGCTGTCTGGGGATACAGATACAGCAAATTGGCAATCAGCACCAATATATTCGAATTCTACATCTACAGAGCACATTTATTGTATTGGTGCCTCGAGATAGGTGGCTGAGTCTGAATTCTTATCTGACAGTGTTGGCTGAGGGTCTCTGTGGTTTCCATGAAATACTTCAGCAGAATCCTGCGATCGACCTATAAAAAGGCATAGGCCGCTTCCCGTCCCCGTCGTGTTGCTGCTGAGCTGATGACTTCATTGTAGATGATACGTTGAAACCTGAATATTCATTCAGCTTCTGAGTAACCTTTAGACGTTTCTCCATCTTTGTCCAGGTGAATTTCGTGCTGATCTGCAAAAATTTACGTATGAAAAAGAAATTTAACATACTCATGCAAGCAGTTGAAAATAGTTGCATTGTACCAAATACACTTGTGTCCAAAATTAAAGCAACAAACGGAAATATTGCAAGGTTGCGTTTATTTTGCCACAAAACAGTATAAACAGGTGATAGCAAAGTAGAGACAATGTAATGAATACGGAACGTAATCGACTGCAACATGAATAACTGTAGACAAAAATGTTCTTCCTTTTTTTCCAACTTAACGGATTTGCACACACATTCTGACAACTGGTTAATGTGCTCAGCACGGGATGTGGCCATTTCTGGCACCAATACAGGCGTGACAACGAGGGCACATGAATGTTGTCATCAATCTCATGCTGAGGTTCAAATGGCTCTGAGCACTATGGGACTTAACATCTGTGGTCATCAGTCCCCTAGAACTTAGAACTACTTAAACCTAACTAACCTAAGGACATCACACACATCCATGCAGAGGCAGGATTCGAACCTGTGACCGTAACAGTCGCGCGGTTCCGGACTGAGCGCCTAGAACCGCTAGACCACCGCGGCCGGCTCATGCTGAGGCAATAACACCCATTCTCCCTCCAGAACTGCTCACAAGACTTTGAGAGTGGTCGGTGGATGCTAACGAGAGACACCGGCCTCTGATTTGGGTGGATGAGCATTCGAATCTAGGTCCATACACCACTAAATCACTTTAGGTGAATGCCAGAATGGTTCATTTGATATTCCCAAGACCGACAACCTCATCCAACTCGTCCACAGCTCGTGGTTTAGTGGCTAGCGTTGCTGCCTTTGGATCACGGGGTCCCTGGTTCGATTCCCGGCTGGGTAGGGGATTTCCTCTGCCCGGGGACTGGGTGTTTGTGTTATCTTAAACATCATTCGTGACAGTAGCCAGAATGGACTGTGTACAAAAATTGGGCTGTGTGAAAACTGGGACTTTGTACGGGCGCTGATGACCGCGCGGTTGAGCACCCCACAAACCAAACACAATCATCATCCAACTCTTCATCTAACGCTAGTATCCCACCTCTAATGATCTTGACGTTGAATTCACGTTAAATATTGATTTCTATTTAATTTCCTTATATGGTAGACATTCAGGCAAGAATGGTCCATCTTGTCTTAAGGAAGGCAACGATCAAGTTGATTATTGTCGGTCGTGGGATGAATGCTACGGCTGGCGGACAGTGTGCAGCGTTTGCTGTGGCCAGGTGCAGCCTGCCTGTTTACGATGCTGCTCATTCCTCGTACTTCCGGACTGCACAGTTTATCACTCTCCCCAGCTGACTCGCAGGACGAGCGCCTTGTGTTGCCGTGGATACAGGATTGAACCACTCTCACATTTGTCAGTTATTTGCTGTCGCACAGGACGACTTAATTTTACAACGTCCTCATAAACAGTCTGCAAGAAGTATGTATTTCGATGTCACAGTGGTGCAAATACCAGAATATCGTTTTCTTAATGAAAGTTCGTGGCAGTCACGGTTGATTCTATAGAAAAAAAGATGGTCAGTATCATTTATTATGAGAAAATGGACTGCTCCGATTTCTCAATAACTTGATCATCGTATGCGGAAAAATAAAATTATAAAATCTCAGATCTTGTGTGTGTATTTCATTTAGGGGGCAAGGCCAGTTGTCTGCAACGAAATTTTAAAAAAAGTGACAGTTTTTATCCATGTAGTCGTTCCAAATCCTTTAAAAAGTTCCTTACACAGTTCTTCTTTTTCTCACCAGCCTACTGTATACCATACGATCAGTACTGAAGAATCAATACTCCTGCGTTACTTCGCCGCGCGGAGTGGCCGCTCGGTTTGAGGCGCCATGTCACGGACTGCACGGCTCCTCCCGTAGGAGGTTCGAGTCCTCCCTTGGGCATGAGTGTGTGTGTTGTTCTTAGCGTAAGTTAGTTTAAGTAGCGTGTAAGTCTAGGGACCGATGACCTCAGCAGTTTGGTCCCTTAGGAATTCACACACATTTTAATATTTTCGTTACTTCAGTAAGGTAATTTGAAACTCACGAAACTCACTTTCAAATCTGTAAAATAAAAAGTTGTTTTACTACCGTATGACCCAAGAACTTCTGTGTCGGTACACCTATCCCGGTTTTTCGAACAAGTAGAGTCCAAGAAAAGATTCCGAATCGTTTAGCCTTGAAAGCATCGTGATCGAGCCCATTTACAAGTGCGAATCAAACACCGAATTTTTACACTGGTTAATCAGGGTTAATCATTGAAATGTACGTGTACAGGAAGGACAGCCCAACAACCATAGCACCGGCAAGGGCCAAAATAGTAGTAAATAGCTGAAATGCATTGTTCACCTAAAATTTAAATTTACTTAAGCACAACTGACAAATGCTGTGCACTGATATCAAAGAACAAGAGTGTGCAACTACCGGTCGCCGATTTTCACAGGTCGGTCCTGGTACAAAGCTAGAAAAATAAAATCTTTTTATATTTAAGAAGGAACTGTGGGGCTGAGGCGAGAGTATGAGAAATTTGAGAAGCAACACTGGAACGTGATGCCGCGTTAGCTATCCTGAAGGCGGTAGCAGCTCGAAGTGTTGTTACACACCGAGGGGCAGCGTCTCATTTTCCTATCACGTAAATTCTGAAGACGAGCAGCAAATGTCACTACCAACAAAGAGCAGTCAAATAAAAACGAGACAAATGGAAAAAGTCAATAAACTGTATACTATATCGAAAATAATCGCTGCAACTGTTGATACAACGCAAATCGACGTCCACGAATACCTTCCTTCAGTGCTCTAAAAATATTGAAATTGCATAAATCTACATCTACATCTACATTTATACTCCGCAAGCCACCCAACGGTGTGTGGCGGAGGGCACTTTACGTGCCACTGTCATTACCTCCCTTTCCAGATCCAGTCGCGTATGGTTCGCGGGAAGAACGACTGTCTGAAAGCCTCCGTGCGCGCTCGAATCTCTCTAATTTTACATTCATGATCTCCTCGGGAGGTATAAGTAGGGGGAAGCAATACATTCGATACCTCATCCAGAAACGCACCCTCTCGAAACCTGGCGAGCAAGCTACACCGTGATGCAGAGCGCCTCTCTTGCAGAGTCTGCCACTTGAGTTTGTTAAACATCTCCGTAACGCTATCAGGGTTACCAAATAACCCTGTGACGAAACGGGCCGCTCTTCTTTGGATCTTCTCTATCTCCTCCGTCAACCCGATCTGGTACGGATCCCACACTGATGCGCAATACTCAAGTATAGGTCGAACGAGTGTTTTGTAACCTCCTTTGTTGATGGACTACATTTTCTAAGGACTCTCCCAATGAATCTCAACCTGGTACCCGCCTTACCAACAATTAATTTTATATGATCATTCCACTTCAAATCGTTCTGCACGCATACTCCCAGATATTTTACAGAAGTAACTGCTACCAGTGTTTGTTCTGCTATCATATAATCATACAATAAAGGATCCTTCTTTCTATATATTCGCAATACATTACATTTGTGTATGTTAAGGGTCAGTTGCCACTCCCTGCACCAAGTGCCTATCCGCTGCAGATCTTCCTGCATTTCGCTACAATTCTCTAATGCTGCAACTTCTCTGTATATTACAGCATCATCCGCGAAAAGCCGCATGGAACTTCCGACACTATCTACTAGGTCATTTACATATATTGTGAAAAGCAATGATCCCATAACACTCCCCTGTGGCACGCCAGAGGTTACTTTAACGTCTGTAGACGTCTCTCCATTGATAACAACATGCTGTGTTCTATTTGCTAAAAACTCTTCAATCCAGCCACACAGCTGGTCTGATATTCCGTAGGCTCTTACTTTGTTTATCAGGCGACAGTGCGGAACTGTATCGAATGCCTTCCGGAAGTCAAGGAAAATAGCATCTACCTGGGAGCCTGTATCTAATATTTTCTGGGTCTCATGAACAAATAAAGCGAGTTGGGTCTCACACGATCGCTGTTTCCGGAATCTATGTTGATTCCTACATAGTAGATTCTGGGTTTCCAAAAACGACATGATACTCGAGCAAAAAACATGTTCTAAAATTCTACAACAGATCGACGTCAGAGATATAGGTCTATAGTTTTGCGCATCTGCTCGACGACCCTTCTTGAAGACTGGGACTACCTGTGCTCTTTTCCAATCATTTGGAACCTTTCGTTCCTCTAGAGACTTGCGGTACCCGGCTGTTAGAAGGGGGGCAAGTTCTTTCGCGTACTCTGTGTAGAATCGAATTGGTATCCCGTCAGGTCCAGTGGACTTTCCTCTGTTGAGTGATTCCAGTTGCTTTTCTATTCCTTGGACACTTATTTCGATGTCAGCCATTTTTTCGTTTGTGCGAGGATTTAGAGAAGGAACTGCAGTGCGGACTTCCTCTGTGAAACAGCTTTGGAAAAAGGTGTTTAGTATTTCAGCTTTACGCGTGTCATCCTCTGTTTCAATGCCTTCATCATCCTGGAGTGTCTGGATATGCTGTTTCGATCCACTTACTGATTTAACGTAAGACCAGAACTTCCTAGGATTTTCTGTCAAGTCGGTACATAGAATTTTACTTTCGAATTCACTGAACGCTTCACGCATAGCCCTCCTTACGCTAACTTTGACATCGTTTAGCTTCTGTTTGTCTGAGAGGTTTTGGCTGTGTTTAAACTTGGAGTGAAGCTCTCTTTGCTTTCGCAGTAGTTTCCTAACTTTGTTGTTGTACCACGGTGGGTTTTTCCCGTCCCTCACAGTTTTACTCAGCACGTACCTGTCGAAAACGCGTTTTACGATTGCCTTGAACTTTTTCCATAAACACTCAACATTGTCAGTGTCGCAACAGAAATTTTCGTTTTGATCTGTTAGGTAGTGTGAAATCTGCCTTCTATTACTCTTGCTAAACAGATAAACCTTCCTCCCTTTTTTTATATTCCTATTTACTTCCATATTCAGGGATGCTGCAACGGCCTTATGATCACTGATTCCCTGTTCTGCGCTTACAGAGTCGAAAAGTTCGGGTCTGTTTGTTATCAGTAGGTCCAAGATGTTATCTCCACGAGTCGGTTCTCTGTTTAATTGCTCGAGGTAATTTTCGGATAGTGCACTCAGTATAATGTCACTCGATGCTCTGTCCCTACCACCCGTACTAAACATCTGAGTGTCCCAGTCTATATCTGGTAAATTGAAATCTCCACCTAAGACTATAACATGCTGAGAAAATTTATGTGAAATGTATTCCAAATTTTCTCTCAGTTGTTCTGCCACTAATGCTGCTGAGTCGGGAGGTCGGTAAAAGGAGCCAATTATTAACCTAGCTCGGTTGTTGAGTGTAACCTCCATCCATAATAATTCACAGGAACTATCCACTTCTACTTCACTACAGGATAAACTACTACTAAACAGAGAGAGATCGGGGATTGTATGGAGGATGAGTAAGGGCTTCTCAGCGAAACTTCTGTAGAGTGGTCGAAACAACCTTGGCAACATGATTTGTGACTGCATACAGAAACTTGTGTGGGACTGCAATTAATATGTGATACGGGACCGTGAGTCGTCCATAGACACAGAGTCTACTTCGATTGTCACTAAAAGACGCTTATTGCGGTCGACATTGTTCACATAGCTCGTGCTACGGACTCCGCGAGGGTACTAATCGTTATTTCAGTCTTTCTGTAAGTGAACCAGTTATCCGAAGAAAACAGCACCAATATGAAGCAAATTTTTGGACTGGCGTGAACTCTGACAATTTTACCTAAATTTTAAGAGTTGTAAAGTCGAGAAACGCGCAAAGTATAAAAATATAAAAAGCGAAATGGAACTGACTCATAGATTAATTCAGAAGTTGAGCATGCGACCCGCTTCGGCGTACTGAAACTGTACCATTAAGCCATGAAAGACATTACCTATTAAACTAATGAACGACCTAATGTGTATTACTGAAATCTATGGGCCCCCTGTCTTATTGGACTAATAAAAAATATCGTGCATTACGATGGATAGCAGTGAGGACTGCGACTCAAATACTGACAATGAATTGTACACACATACACTACTGGCCATTATAATTGCTACACCAAGAAGAAATGCAGATGATAAACGGGTATTCATTGGACAAATATATTATACTAGAACTGACATGTGATTACATTTTCACGAAATTTAGATCCAGAGAAATCAGTGCCCAGAACAACCATCTCTGGCCGTAATAACGGCCTTGATACGCCTGGGCATTGAGTCAAACACAGCTTGGATGGCGTGTACAGGTACAGCTGTCCATGCAGCTTCAACAAGATACCACAGTTCATCAAGAGTAGTGACTGGCGTTGCTCGGCCACCATTGACCAGTCGTTTTCAGTTGGTGGGAGATCTGGAGAATGTGCTAGCCAGGACAGCAATCGAAAATTTTCTGCATCCAGACAGGCTCGTACAGGACCTGCAACATGCGGTCGTGCATTATCCTGCTGAAATGTAGGGTTTCCCAGGGATCGAATGAAGGGTAGAGCCACGGTTCGTAACACATCTGAAATGTAACGTCCACTGTTCAAAGTGCCGTCAATGCGAATAAGAGGTGACCGAGACGTGTAACCAATGGCACCCCATACCATCACGCCGGGTAATACGCCAGTATGGCGATGACGAACACACGCTTCCAATGTGCGTTCACCACGATGTCGCCAAACACGGATGCGACCATCATGATGCTGTAAACAGAACCTGGATTCATCCGAAGAAATGACGTTTTGCCATTCGTGCACCCACGTTCGTCGCTGAGTACACCACCGCAGGCGCTCCTGTCTGTGATCCAGCGTCAAGGATAACCGCAGCTATGGTCTCCGAGCTGATAGTCCATGCTGCTGCAAACGTCATCGAACTGTTCGTGCAGGTGGTTGTTGTCTTGCAAACGTCCCCATCTGTTGAGTTAGGGATCGAGACGTGGCTGCACGATTCGTTACAGCCATGCGGATAAGATGCCTGTCATCTCGACTGCTAGTGATACGGGGCCGTTGGGATCCAGCACCGCGTTCCGTATTACCCTCCTGAACCCACCGATTCCATATTCTGCTAAAAGCCATTGGATCTCGACCAACGCGAGCAGCAATGTCGCGATACGATAAATCGCAATCGCGTTAAGGTACAATCCGACCTTTATCAAAGTCGGAAACGTGGTGGTACGCATTTCTCCTCCTTACACGAGGCATCACAACAACGTTACACCGGGCAACGCCGGTAAACTGCTGTTTGTGTATGAGTAATCGGTTGGAAACTTTCCTCATGTCAGCACGTTGTAGGTGTCGCCACCGGCGCCAGCCTTGTGTGAATGCTCTGAAAAGCTAATCATTTGCATATCACAGCATCTTCTTCCTGTCGGTTAAATCTCGTTTGTAGCACGTCATCTTCGTATTATAGCAATTTTAATGGCCAGTAGTGTAATTTACAAGAGTACTTCAATAGTCAATAGTTAACAACGGCATCGAAAATATTTAAGTTACCTACAAACTGCCTGCAGTCCTCAGACTGAGCGACGTTAACGCTAAATAAAATGTTCTCGGTCTTCCAGCTACGTCAAGTCCTTGAAATCAAAATCATCGAAAACGCCCATAATTACAGAGACGGCGGCCCAAAGCTCAGGGCGGCTTGGGGTCTAGCGATCGTGAAGGTGGAGCGGGCGCAGGGAACGCGGAATCAAAGGATGGGACCACATGACGGTACCATCGGTACCAGTGACATCACAGCTGGAACCTGGGGTATATAAGGCGTACCAGCTGCCCGTCCACTTGCTGTTGGCTAAAAAGTACTGGACGAAAGTTAGTGCCACCACTAGCCGAGAGCGTTGTATTCAAAATGATCTCATCCATGTTATAAAAATAGTTCCTACGTGGTTTTTAAAGAAATTGTCCGTTTGTCTTTCTAGAAGCCTGGAACAAGTCTTATAAGCACATTTTTGGAAACAGAAACTATGGCCTACCATCTGTTTCTATTTATTTTTTGACTCATTTCGGGTAGGTACCCGACTGTCGCAGTTGTAGTTGGCGAAAATTGAAATTTACCCTTGATATGTTGGTAAAAATTCATATATAACATCTGTGGTATGTTTTACGCTTCGCCCGAAAAGTAATAAACGCTTACTCCAAATATTACTTTGAGCAACTACTTCAGGAGCTCACTCGGATTGTAAATGTTTGCGGTGACAAAAATGGTTCAAATGGCTCTCAGCACTATGGGACTTAACATGTTTGGTCATCAGTCCCCTAGAACTTAAAACTACTTTAACCTAACCAACCTAAGGACATCATACACATCCATTCCCGAGGCAGGATTCGAACCTGCGACCGCAGCGGTCATGCGGTTCCAGACTGAAGCGCCTAGAACCGCACTGCCACAACGGCCGGCTTGCGGTGACATATATGACCTCTTAGTGAGAAATAATCCAAAGAAAATTGAGAAAGTCTTGACCGATACGGAAATTAGTGACCATAATATCGGTGTATAGAGGTTGAACACGCCTTCCTAAGAGACAGTCTCTATTGTTTCTATACCTGCCACGTCAGAGTCGAACATGTAGCTCAAATTCAAGGAAATAATGCAGACAGCAAGTGAGAGTTTTATAAGAGACGGAACAGATCCTCCATGGTATACCAAACAGGTCAGAACATAGTTGCAAATCCAACGAGGAAACGTGCCAGATTTAAAAGAACACAACATCTCTGCTACTGGTGGCGGCTTACAGATGCTCGAAACTTAGTGCGGACTTCAACACGAAATGGTATTAACAGTTTCCATAACGAAACTGTCTTAAAATGTGGCAAGAAATCCAGAGATATTCTGGTCGTACTTAAAGTAAAACAGTGACAAGACACAATTAACACTTTCACTACGCGGTATTGAAGTAACGATACTAAACACGGCTTTCCGAGATTCTTTCACCAAAGAAGATACAGTAAATATTCCAGAATTCGAGACAAAGATAACTGACAACATGACTAATTTTGAAGTAGATACCTTCAATATACTGAAGAACGTCAGTCGCTTAATGAAGGAAAGTCGTCCACTTCAGATTTTATACACTTAGGTTCCTTTGAGAGTATTTCCTTTCTAAGCAGTCATATGCAACCGCTCGCTCGACATTAGATTATAGCTAACGACAGGAACATATACCTTGTTCTAGCAATATGAATCACCTCGAAAGTAACGGTCTATTGATATATAGTCAGCAAGGATTCAAAAAATATCGTTCACGTTTAAGACAACAAGATTTTTTATTCACACGAAGTAGTGAGAGATATAGATAGGGGATCTCGGATTGATTCCATATATGTAGACTTCCAGAAGGCTTTTGACACAGTTCCTTACAAGAGACTGCTCATCAAATTGCGTGTTTATGGAATATAGTTTCAGTTGTACTACTGGATTCACGACTTACTGGCAGAAAGGTCATAGTACGTTGTAATCGACGGAAAAACATCGAGGAAAACAGAAGTGATATCTGGCGTTCCTCAAGGAAGTTTTATAGGCCCTCTGCTGTTCCTGATCTATGTAAACGATTTAGAAGACGAGCTGAACAGCCTATTTAGACTGTTTGTAGTTAGTGCTGTCATTTACCATCGGAATACCAAAACTAATTCCAAAAGGATTTAGACAAGATATCTGTTACGGTACGAAAAGTGGAAATTGACACTAAATAATGAAAAGTATGAGGTCATTCGCACGAGTAATAAAAGAAACCTGTTAATTTTCGGTTACACGATAGATCACACAAATCTAAAGACTGCCAGTTCAACTACATACCTAGGGATCATAATTACCAACAACTTAAATTGAAATGATCACACAGATAATGTTTCGGGGAAGAGGAACCAAACACTGTGTTTTATTGGCAGAACACGTAGAAGATGCAACAAGCCTACTAAAGAGACCGCCTACACTACGATTGGCCGTCCTCTGCTAGAGTATTACTGTGTAGTATGGGTTCCTTACCAAATACGATTGACCGTGGACTCGGAAAAGTCCAAAGAACGTCACCTCGTTTTGTACTATCGTGAAACAGATATAATAAACTAGTAGTGTGGCAACCATTAAAACAAAAGCGTTCTTCGTTGAGACGAGATCTTTTCACGAAATTTCAATCACCAACTTCAGATACTCTGAATGCGAAAATATTTTATTGTCTCCAACCTATATAGGGGCAAATGATCATCATAATTAAATGACAAAAATCATAGCTCATACGGAAAGACTGAAGTGTTAATTTTTCCCACGTGCTATTAGAGGGTGGAGCTGTAGATAAGTAGTCTGAATGTAGTTCGAAGAACCCTCTGCGAGCCACTTAAGTGTGAATTGTAGAGTAGTCCCGTAGACGTAGATGTAGATAGCTTGGAAAGCTGCACAAGTCACACCAATACTCCTGAAGGGAAATAGGAATAGTCCGGTAAATTATAGACCCATATCACAGACATCGAATTGTAATATGATGCTGTATTCCAAATTTATTAAATACCTCGAAGGAAAGGTCTACTGAAGCATAAAGAGCACGGATTCAGAAAATATTGTTCACGTAAGACACAACTGGCTCTTTGTTGTCCCGAATTAATGAGTACTACCAATAGGGGATTTCAGATTGACTTCATATTTATAACTTTCCAAAAGGCTTTTGACTCCGTTCCACATAAGTAGATTCTAGCCAAATTACGGGTTTTTGGAGTACTGTCGCAGCTGGTCGATTGAACTGACGGAAAGTTCATCCGGTAAAACATTAGTGATATCTGGAGTTGCCCAAGGAAGTTTTACAGATCAACTGCTGTTGATAATCTGTATAAAGAACTTCGGAGATAATCTGAGGAGCTCTCTCAGACTATTTGCAGATGATACTGTCGATTACCGTCTAGCAAAGTCATCAGAAGATCAAAACCAACTGCGAAAGGATTTATACAAGATATCTCAGTGGAGCGAAAAGTGGCAACTGACCTTGAACAATAAAACGTATGAGGTCCTTCGCATGAGTATTAAAACCACACCGTTAAATTTCTGTTACATGATAAATAATACAAATTTGGAGACTGTCAATTCAACTAAACACCTAGGAATTACGATTACAAAGAGCTTCAGTTGGATCGCTTGCATAGAAAATGTTGCAGGGAAGTCGAAAGAAAGATCCCGTTTTGTTCTGGAGTATAGGATCTATACCAGATAGTACTGTCGGGGATCATTGGAAATATACAATATAGGGCAGCTCATTTTGCATTTTCGTGAAACAAGGGACAGCGTGTCTCGTAAATGAGATGTGAGTTGGGGTGGTATACGTTAAAACAAAGGCGTTTTCCGTTCCGGTGAGATCTTTTCACGAAATTTCAATGACTGACTTTCTCATCCGAAAGCCAAAATACTTTATTGATTCCCACCTACGTAGAGAGAAATGATCCCGTAATAAAATAAGAGAAATTAAAGTTCGCAAGAAAAGTTTTAGGTGTTTGGTATTTTTCCCACGTGTTATTCGAGCGCATGAGAAGTAGTCTGAAAATGGTTCTGTGAATCTTCTGCCCAACGTGTAAGTATGAACTGCAGACTGATCACATACAGGAGGTAACTAAACTCCCCTTACGCACTTTGAGGACAGGTTCCTTACACCAAAACAAGAAAAAAAGTCTAATGAATATGGTATCTAAAAGACATAACGTAAGAGCTATGAGCACTTATTCATCTTCGCTACTGTGAAACACATCTCTTCTATTGAACAAGTGCACATAGCTCTTAAAGTAGGCATTTTAGAGCCCACGTCCACCATATATCTTTTTTATTATTTTGGTGTGCAGAACCTGTCCTCCAAGTTTGTAAAGGTGATTTAGTTACACCGTGTAGTTTTAGATGTAGACCATAGCAGGATGACATGTTATCCAACTATTGCTTGGAATAATAGGACTCCATATCATTTTTAGCGTCTCGTACCTCTTTCGGTGAAAACGAAACCCTTGTATTATCATTTTGTTGTCCGTCTGTATGTCTGTCTGTCAGACTGTGATGACCCCTTTTTCTCAGGAAGGGGTAGAGGTATCAAGCTGATATTTATGTCACATGCTAAGATCTACGATCACTTGGCGCTGTTAAAAATCTAAGTATCTAAGTCAATGCACTAAAAAAGGTACGACCATGTTTTTATATTCGCAGACTCACTCATCAAAACCTATAGGGTACCTCACTTTGACGTAGATTCATGAATCTGATAAAAAGCAAGGTTTCAGAGTACAAGTAAAGGAAAAAGTCCGAAAATTGTTAATATGTAGTTATCTTGCATAAAAAACATTTTTTGACATTACGTACTTGTAATGCATCCGTTACCCATCAACAATCTCATGAACTACCTGATGAATTACTATAGGAATTTTGATCTGGTTTCCAGTAACACATAAAGTGATGCCCGAGGAAGATTTGTGTGTATAATTTATAAATATTTCGTGCTAATTGGCTGAGCTACAATGAAGTGAAGTCCACTGCCACTGTGAAAACGATGCGTTTGCTATCTAGCAGTGACAGGATTCACGCCGCCCAATTACCTCGCCACGCCGGCGCCAACATCACAGGTTCCTTACGAACTGCTCATTCTGCATACAAGTATTCCCTGACAGTCTTTGCCTCTGACACGTACAGCGCCTGCAATGTTTCAAAGCGAAGTAATACTGGTAAATGATGCGTGATTGCACTTCCATTCTTTGGGATGAGTTTCTGATATCCCACAAAATATCTGTTAAAGCACTCCGGAGAACAATTCGACATTTCCGTAAAAACAGCCGTACGGCTGGCTGTACCGTTTTCTTCTCTGGAGACTTCCGTCGGATCTTACCAGTAATCGCAACAGGGACGAGGGCAGTGAAGTTAACGAATCTGCTATTGCCAATTAGCATATCATGTTAATATAACTCCAAAATTAATTAAATAAATGAAAAATTACAACAACAAATGTGAAATTACACAAAAAAATTATACTTGGAACTTAAAATAAAAAGATTCTCGAGAGTGTTTTAATTCCCAGAGCTGATATCTTGCCAGTATCAATAACGATAAATTATCGAGATACTCGATTTCCGAGACAGATGAACTATCTACACTCCTGGAAATTGAAATAAGAACACCGTGAATTCATTGTCCCAGGAAGGGGAAACTTTATTGACACATTCCTGGGGTCAGATACATCACATGATCACACTGACAGAACCACAGGCACATAGACACAGGCAACAGAGCATGCACAATGTCGGCACTACTACAGTGTATATCCACCTTTCGCAGCAATGCAGGCTGCTATTCTCCCATGGAGACGATCGTAGAGATGCTGGATGTAGTCCTGTGGAACGGCTTGCCATGCCATTTCCACCTGGCGCCTCAGTTGGACCAGCGTTCGTGCTGGACGTGCAGACCGCGTGAGACGACGCTTCATCCAGTCCCAAACATGCTCAATGGGGGACAGATCCGGAGATCTTGCTGGCCAGGGTAGTTGACTTACACCTTCTAGAGCACGTTGGGTGGCACGGGATACATGCGGACGTGCATTGTCCTGTTGGAACAGCAAGTTACCTTGCCGGTCTAGGAATGTTAGAACGATGGGATCGATGACGGTTTGGATGTACCGTGCACTATTCAGTGTCCCCTAGACGATCACCAGTGGTGTACGGCCAGTGTAGGAGATCGCTCCCCACACCATGATGCCGGGTGTTGGCTCTGTGTGCCTCGGTCGTATGCAGTCCTGATTGTGGCGCTCACCTGCACGGCGCCAAACACGCATACGACCATCATTGGCACCAAGGCAGAAGCGACTCTCATCGCTGAAGACGACACGTCTCCACTCGTCCCTCCATTCACGCCTGTCGCGACACCACTGGAGGCGGGCTGCACGATGTCGGGGCGTGAGCGGAAGACGGCCTAACGGTGTGCGGGACCGTAGCCCAGCTTCATGGAGACGGTTGCGAATGGTCCTCGCCGATACCCCAGGAGCAACAGTGTCCCTAATTTGCTGGGAAGTGGCGGTGCGGTCCCCTACGGCACTGCGTAGGATCCTACGGTCTTGGCGTGCATCCGTGCGTCGCTGCGGTCCGGTCCCAGGTCGACGAGCACGTGCACCTTCCGCCGACCACTGGCGACAACATCGATGTACTGTGGAGACCTCACGCCCCACGTGTTGAGCAATTCGGCGGTACGTCCACCCGGCCTCCCGCATTCCCACTATACGCCCTCGCTCAAAGTCCGTCAACTACACATACGGTTCACGTCCACGCTGTCGCGGCATGCTACCAGTGTTAAAGACTGCGATGGAGCTCCGTATGCCACGGCAAACTGGCTGACACTGACGGCGGCGGTGCACAAATGCTGCGCAGCTAGCGCCATTCGACGGCCAACACCGCGGTTCCTGGTGTGTCCGCTGTGCCGTGCGTGTGATCATTGCTTGTACAGCCCTCTCGCAGTGTCCGGAGCAAGTATGGTGGGTCTGACACACCGGTGTCAATGTGTTCTTTTTTCCATTTCCAGGAGTGTATATACACAAGTTTGAACGGAAGTCTCTGAGCGCAAGTCCTACCTCAGACTTGTCCGGTTTTTTTTCTGGTTGTTCACACTACTCGGAATCTCTAATCACATGTTGATACTATCACAACCTAACTGCATACGTACAGAATGGTTGATATAGATGATTTTGACTACATCTACTGACATTAGCACCACATTCACTAAACTAAGCACAGAGGCTAATACAACCAATAAACGAGCAGTGAAGATGCTGCTGTATGAGCAGATATTTGTTTCCAGATATATGCTTCTATGACTTTTGTGTTATTCATCGTCGACACCAAAGATAAAAATAACAAAGAAACAGTAGTTATCCGAGATGACACAAAGCTGCTCGTACGTAAAATGAATATACAATACCATCGCGGTCCTTCGCGGAACTGCAACATTAAATGCAGCACTCCTGCAACCGGTTTGGGTAATCTTTTAATCACATAGAACTACATGATCGAAAGTGGGACTGCAGATGATGCTGCGAAAGAAAGAGAGAAAAAATGAGATACTCAATTTGACTGAATGACTTTGAGACATTATCTACCGAATAAACTGCGATGGAAAGCGGTTGGTAGATCGGGGACAGGCAAAACTCAGCCAAAGTTGACGAGATAGTTAAATATTCACTTTTACATTATTCATAAACTAAGGCAACGATTTGTCAAACACACATTCGGCATTGACAAGGATCAGTCACTAACGGTTAAGAATTATGATGCGTATCAGCTGCAGTCTATCCTTATTTCAACCACTGGAAGCGTGGTATCATCAGTTAGCATGATTGAAGACTTCTTGAGGTTTTTGCGTATGGGAGGGGTTCACTAACATGCGTGCTGTCCACCGCCCGTCACAGCAAAGACCGGCTGCTGTGGATTCGCTTAAAACACGTGATTGAAGATCGGTGGAGTATCGTTCTCTTCACGAATAAGCCCCTATTTAGCTTACAATGTGACAACAGAAGTGTTTTGATTTGTTAAGAGTTCAGCACCCATTATCTTTCATCAAATACCCATGAGAGGGTAGTCTCTTCTGAGGTCTCTGTGGCAGTGTGATATGTTCCTTTGCTTGGAGATACGGAAATGGTGTGCGGATTGTGATGCCTCAGTCACACATTCAGTTCCATTAAGAAAATGTACACTGATCAGCCAGAACATTATGACCACCGACCTACTATCGACATAAACCCGTACAGGCGATAGCAGCATCACCTGGCGAGGAATGACTGCTAGTCAGACACATGCACGGTGCATGTGGTACCAGTGAGCATGCCGTCCGTGTGTAGAATGGGGCAGGTGCGCGATCTATCTGAGTTTAATCGAAGGCACATAGTGATGGCCCGGAGGGTTGGCACGAGCATTTCGTAACCGTACGACTTGTCGAGTGTTCGAGGAGTGCTGTGGTGACTTTCTCCAACACGTGGCGAAACCAAGGTAAAACCACGTCCAGATGTCGCGGGGTTGGGCGGCTATCCCTCACTACAGATTTGGGTCGTTTTATGCTGGGCAGAATGGTAAAACAGGACAGGCAGCGAACTGTGGTGGGACTAACATCAGACGTTAATGGTGAGCGGAGTACAAGCGTGTCTGAACACAGAGTCTACCGAACACTCCTAACGATTGGTCTTCACAGCCGACGACCCATGCATGTACCACTGTTAACATGACGACATCGGCAGCTAGGATTGAAATGGGCACGTGACCATCGGCACTTGACGTTGACACAGTGGCAGAGCGTTGCATGGTCTGATGAATCCCGATACCTTCTACATCATGCCGATGGGAGGGCGCGAATCCGTCGTCTTCCAGGGGGGCAGCTCCTTGACACCTATGCTGCGGGACGGAGACAAGCTGGTGCAGGATCAATTATGCTCTTGGAAACATTCACGTGGGCATCCATGGGTTCAGTGGAGCGCGTGTAAGGCACTATGACAGCCAAGGAGTATCGTACTCTGGTTTAAGACCACGTTCATCTCATGATGGTCATGGTTCAAATGGTTCAAATGGCTCTGAGCACTATGGGACTTAACATCTGTGGTCATCAGTCCCCTAGAACTTAGAACCACTTAAACCTAACTAACCTAAGGACATCACACACATCCATGCCCGAGGCAGGATTCGAACCTGCGACCGTAGCAGTCGCGCGGTTCCGGACTGAGCGCCTAGAACCCCTAGACCACCACGGCCGGCTCATGATGATCATGTTTCCCGACGACAGTTGTATTTTTCCGACAAGATAATGTGCTATGTCACAAGGCCAGGAGTGCGATGGAGTGGTTCGAGGAACACAGTGGCGAGTCCCAGTTGATTTGCTGGCCCCTCATCTCGCCAGATCTGAACCCGATCGAACACATCTGAGATGTGACTTAACGTGACGTCAGAGCTCATCGCCCCCCTCCCCGGAATTTGCGGGAAGTAGGTGTTTGGATGTGCAGATGTGTCAACTCCCTCCGCGACTTACCAAGGCCTCAGTGCTTCCATGCCACGACGCGTCGCCGCTGTTATCCATGCCAAAGATGGACATACCGGCTATTAGGTAGATGGTCATAATGTACTGGCTGATCAGTGTATGGTTGAGAAGATGGCCAACTAGCGTAGACTCTAAACTGCCGCATCTAAAGGCACAAAAGAAGCAGGACAGAATCATACTGTCAGTCCACTACAGCAACCATTTGTGTTTACTAAGTGTAGAAGTATGAAACCGGTTCAAATGGCTCTGAGCACTGTGGAACTTAACTGCTAAGGTCATCAGTCCATAGAACTTAGAACTACTTAAACCTAACTAACCTAAGGACATCAAACACATCCATGCCCGTGGCGGGATTCGAACCTGCGACTGTAGCGGTCGAACGGTTCCAGACTGTTGTGCCTAGAACCGCTCGGCCACTCCGGCCGGCTATGAAACCGGAATTTCCCAATAGATGGAGGTAGTTATAGGTGTAGGGCCCGTTCGCGTATGCAGCGCCATCTAGTTAATGTAACGGCTGACGACGAATGTCATCCCACAGTTAACCAAGGTCCAAACATCGGTATCTGTTTTAAACCTGTAAACATGTCGTGTTTTGTGCCTACGAAGTACGATTTGCGGACAGCAAGGGTATTCCGTTGTGATTTGAAGAAAACTGCTGCAAAATCGCATCGAAAGCTTGTCGAAGCTTTCGGCGAACATGCTCTTCGGAAAGCACAGTGTTTCGAGTTGTTCAAAAAATTCAGAAGTAGGTGATTTTGACGTGAGGAACGACGAGCGCGGGAAACCACCGAAAAAGTTCGAAGACAACGAACTGCAGGCCTTATTGGATAAGGATGATACTCAAACTCAACAGGAACTCGCGGAACAACTAACGCAGATAGCCTTTCTCTTCCGTTGAAAGCTATGAGAAAGAAAGTGGGAAAATGGGTTCCGTATGAACTGAATGAAAGACAGCAAGAAAATCGAAAGAGCGCCTGTGAATGCTGCTCGCCAGATTCAAAAGAAAGTCGTTTCTCCATCGAATAGTCGCAGATGATGAAAAATGTATATATTTTGAGAATCCTAAGCGTCGTAAATCATGGGTAAATCCAGGCAAGCCATCGACATCCACTGCAAGACGAAATCATTTTGAAAAAAAAAGAATGTTTTGTGTTTGGTGGGTTCAGAAGGGTATCATCTATTATGAGCTGCCACAACCTGGTGAAACCGTTAACACTGATCTTTACCAACAACAAATGATCGATTTAAATCGATCACTACGTGAAAGACGACCAGATTATGGAATAAGGCAACACGAAGTCATAGTGATCCATGATAACGCCCCATCACACAGGGCAAAACGTGTCAGGGAAACGATCGAGGCGTTCATTTGGAAAATACTAGGACATGCGGCTTATTCTCTAGACTTGGCTCCGTCCGATTATCATCTGTTGAATCACTGGAGCACGCTCTTGCTGAATAACGCCTCAGTGCATAGGAAAATGTACGAAAATGGCTAGCTGACTGGTTCGCCAAAGAAGAACTGTTTTTTTGGCGAGGCATTCACAGGCTGACGGAGATGTGGCAGAAATGTATAAACAGCAATGGAGATTATTTTGAATAAAATATTGTTTATCAGTTTCAAACACCAGACGTGTAATTATTGCAACCAAATTTCGGTTTCATACTTCTGCACCTGGTATTCTACGTTAACAACCCACTCGCAAATGGAGCATGGGAAAAACGACTCTCTACACTACTGGCCATTAAAATTGCTACACCAAGAAGAAATGCAGATAATAAAACGTTATTCATTGGACAAATATATTATACTAGAACAGACATGGGATTACATTTTCACGCAATTTAGGTGCATAGATCCTGAGAAATTAGTACCCAGAACAACCACCTCTGGCCGTAATAACGGCCTTCATACACCTGGGCATTGAGTCAAACAGAGCTTGGATGGCGTGTACAGGTACAGCTGCCCATACAGCTTCAACACGATACAACAGTTCATCAAGAGTAGTGACTGGCGTATTGTGACGAGACAGTTGCTCGGCCACCATTGACCAGACGTTTTCAGTTGGTGAGAGATTTGGAGAATGTGTTGGCCAGGGCAGCAGTCGAACATTTTCAGTATCCAGAAAGGCCCATACCGGACCTGCAACATGCGGTCGTGCAAGGGTAGAGCCACGGGTTGTAACACGTCTGAAATGTAACGTCCACTGTTCAAAGTACCGTCAATGCGAACAAGAGGTGACCGAGACGTGTACCCAATGGTACCCCATACCATCACTCCGGGTGATACGCCAGTATGGCGATGACGAATACCCGCTTCCAATGTGCGTTCACCGCGATGTCGCCAAACACGGATGCGACCATCATGATGCTGTAAACAGAACCTGGATTCATCCGAAAAAATGACGTTTTGCCATTCGTGCACCCAGGTTCGTCGTTGAATACACCATCGCAGGCGCTCCTGTCTGTGATGCAGCGTCAAGGGTAACCGCAGCCATGGTCTCCGAGCTGATAGTCCATGCTGCTGCAAACGTCGTCGAACTGTTCGTGCAGATGGTTGTTGTCTTGCAAACGTCCCCATCTGTTGACTCAGGGATGGAGATGTGGCTGCACGATCCGTTAGAGCCGTGCGGATAATATGCCTGTTATCTCGACTGCTAGTGATACGAGGCCGTTGGGATCCAATACGGCTTTCCGTATTACCCTCTTGAACCCAACGATTCCATATTCTGCTAACAACCATTGGATCTCGACCAACGCGAGCAGCAATGTCGCCATACGATAAACCGCAATCGCGATAGGCTACAATCCGACCTTTATCACTGTCGGAAACCTGATGGTACGCATATCTCCTCCTCACATTAGGCATCACAACAACGTTTCACCAGGCAACGCCTGTCAACTGCTGTTTGTGTATGAGAAATCGGTTGGAAACTTTCCTCATGTCAGCACGTTGTAGGTGTCGCCACCGGCGCCAGCCTTGTGTGAATGCTCTGAAAAGCTAATCATTTGCATATCGCAGCATCTTCTTCCCGTCGGTTAAATTTCACGTCTGTAGCACGTCATCTTGGTGGTGTAGCAATTTTAATGGCCAGTAGTGCATACGCCTCCGTACGAGCCTTAATTTCACTTATCTTGCCTTCACTGTCCTTAGGCGAGATGTACGTTGGCTGCAGTAGACTCGTTCTGCAGTCAGCAGATAGTGTTTCTCGAAAAATAAAGAAAAAAAAAGTTCTTTCCGGTATCCTAGCCCGGGGAGTTTAAAGCCTGCCGGACGATGTGGAAATCGATGACGGCCAGCCACCAGACGTCGCGGCTATGTGTGTGGGCGCTTATGTCGCCCCCCTCCCGCCCCCCCCCCCCTCCCGCCACTGTTGCCACCGTCACCTCCACCGCCGCCGACGCCGCTGCCGCCGGCGCGGCTGCCTGGATACGCCCACTGAGCCGGCTTATTGACGCCCGCAGCTTCTCTTTAAAGCCGGCAGCACAGCAGCACGAGTTGTGATTTCTCTGCACTACAGATTCATCTCGCGAGACATCGTTGGCTTGGTTCTAAATTAGCTACGTCTTGGTTTCTTTTCTCTCGTGGTTTGCTCGCTAAACATGTTATTCTGTGCGGCCGTCTCCGTTGTCTGTCCTTTTCTCGTGTTGTCCAGCTGTTAGTCTTTTGCGGCTCGCTGCCGACGCTCTCGGTCAGTCAGCTTATCTCCGCTGGTTTTGTCTGATTCCAGTCACTACAGTCTTCCCTCCAGGAATTCCGATTTGAGTTCTCTCTGCATCTCCATAATATTTTTGATCGAACCTCCCACTAACAAATCTTGCAGCAAACCTCTGAAATGCTGCGCCGTCTAAATTTAATACGACCTGGTGAGGATCTGAAACTTTCGAACAGTACTCAAAAATGGCTCGCACTAGTGGTCTCCTTTAAAGCTGAGCAACACATTCTTAGAATTTTCCCAATAAATCGAAAATGACCATTCATCTTCTCTATCACTGACATTACTGGCACGTTGCGTCACATATCACTTTGCAACGTTACGCTTGGATATTTAATCAATGTGACTGCGTCAAGCAGCACGCCGCTAATTTCGTAATTGATCCTTATAGGTTTATTTTGCGTACCCACTTGCATTAAATTACATTTTTTCTACATTTGGAGTAAGCTGTCTTTCATCACACCAAACAGGAATTCGGTCTTAGTGATTCTGTAGCCATCTACAATCACTCAAAATAACGAGGCTTCCAGAGCACTACAGCGACATCAGCAAACAGTCCCAGATTGCTGCTCACCCTATCCATCGGATCGTTTATATCTATATAAAACTAATCACACTTCTCTGGGGCACTCCTGACGATGCCCTTGCTTCTGATGATTACTCGCCGTCCAAGACAATGTACAGGGTTCAATTACTTAAGTACTCTTCGAGCCACTCAAATACCTGGGAACCTATTCCGTATGCTCGGACATTTTATAACAGTCTACAGTGGGGCAACGTATCAAATATTTTCCACAAATGAAGCAATGTCTGTTGCTCCTTATCCGTGGTTCGCAGGATATCGTTCGAGAAAGGGGCATGCAGAGTTTCGTTAGAGCGATGATTTCTAAATTCGTGCTAATTTGTGGACAGAAGCTTTTCTGTCTCAAGGAAATTTGTTATATTCGCACTTATAATATGCTCAAGAATTCAGCTCGAAATCGTTGTTAATGATATTGATCTGTAATTTTTCGGCTCCGTTCTCATTTACTACTAGGATTCAAGCTTTTTCATACGAAACGGTTGGGATCCAGTACGGCCAGTTTGTCGGATGGTGGGCTGTCATTTATTCATTCATATGTCACCTTGGACTAGCTTGTGATGGTTGCTGTGTCGTGAACTTCGCTGCCTCGATGCTGTTACCTCGTAGGAGGTAGAGCCTGCCGACGTGTGATAGTGTACCTTTAGGTGGATGTGTTCATCTCGAAGTCTTTCCACATGAAAATTCGATTACACAAACCTGTAAACATGGTGTCCTTGATGATTAGGTACGGCCATATCACTGTGCAATAGGTTATGATCACTTTCTGTACGACCGTAGCTCTCGGAAACATAGGGCTCGTCTTTCAACAGCATAAAAAATAGGCCAGCATAGATAGTCCTTTGTTCTAAATCCCAAGTAACACCCCTGGAATGTTGTCAAAAGGCTACCGACAAATTGGTATTAGACTTGGATTCGGGACGACGATGGGTCAGATCCCCGTCGTGCCACCCAGATTGAGGTTCTCTGTGGTTTTCTTATCTTGGTTCAGGCAAGTGACGCGAGAGTTCCTTTGAATAGGACACTGGTGAAATCCTTTTCATAAATCCTTTCCACAACCCGAGCTTGTGCTCAACTTTATTTACAAGACCTCATTTTCCTTTCCTCGCAACAAGGCTCTTGCAGTTCTCCTGTCCAGTTCATTATCGCTCTGAGAATGGCTTTGCGACATAATGGCTTCCACTTTCTGCGGAGCTCATTAAGTACAGGCAGTAAACGTTTCATACAATACTGAATGCGCGGTACTGCATTTGGCACTCGGTGTTGACATTACTCGGGCGGTAGCAAAATTTCCATTTCCTAGGCTTGAAACACGTTCGTTCGTGAAAAAAAAATTGTTTAAAAGCGTGTCTTCGTATTTTATTTAAGTCGTACTATAAGTTCATGTCGGTGGCAATTTTTCATCACTCTCGGCACATAATGTTTTGACGTTTACTTATTGTGATATTTCCTTTTTTAAAGAAATCAGAGTAATATTTCGTTAACTGCAGCTCGTAGTGGTCCATAAATGCAGTCATTCTTTCGACATTCATTTATAAATCGACGGCTGCGACTTTTAATATCCGCATTTAAATATATATCCTGTATCAGAACTTATCGATTATACACAGAACGCACATGCATATGGAGATGTAGATGAGGTCTTCACCTACACTTACATAATCAAACCACACTTCAAAATTAAGTGCTTGGCAGAGTGTTCTTGGAACCACCTTCTGACCATTTCTCTACCGTTCCACTCTCGAACATCATGCAGGAATTGCTAACATTTAAATCTTTCAGGGCGAGCTCTGATTTCTCTTAATTTATCCCAATTATCGTTCCTCCATATATAGATAGGCGTCAGTAAAATATTTTCGCATTGAGAGGAGAAAGTCAGTAATTGAAATTTCGTTAAAAGATCTCGGAGCAACGAGAACTCCTTTGTTTTAGTAATTGCCACCTCAACTCGCATAACATACCAGTCTCCCTATTTCGCGACAATACAAAACGAACTGCCCTTCTTTGAACTTTTTGGTTGTCGTTGTCAGTTCTCTCTTGTAACGGTCCCAAGCACACAGCAGTACTCCAGACTCCAGAGCAAGATGGAAAAGCGTAGTGTATGCAGAATCTTCAGTAGATCTGTTGCACCTCCTATGCGTTCTGCAAAAAAAATGTTTGCCTTCTCCGAAACATTATCTAAGGGATCAATTAAGTTTAAGTTGTTCGTAATAATAATCCCTTTGAAGGCTTATGTAGTTGTATTGACAGCCTTTAAATTTGTGTAATTTATCGTGTGACAGGGTTCCTTTTACTACTCATATGGATGACTTTATACTTCTTTTTGCTTAGAGTCAACAGACACTTTTAGCCCAATACAGATATTTTGTCTAAATCATTTGATAATTGATTTTGATTTTGTCATGAGTTTACTAGACGGTAAACGACAGCTCACCAGCGAACAATGTAAGAGGCCCACTCAGATTGTCTCCTGTATCCGATATGTCACAGTTGATTGTGCTTCGATAACAATCCGATTAGGTTCTGGGTTCGAATCCCTGTCCAACACAAAGCTTTACCTCACGGCATTTCAAGTAAGTTACTTGTGGAAAAGCGTTATTTAACATCTCTCGTAGTTCGTTAACAGGGACAACAGATGCTGGGTAGGAATTCGCGTCCGTTAAAAATGTTTACGTTATGTAATTTAAAGTTGACATTTCCTAACTAATACTGTCTAAAATCGAGGTATATCACTGTCTGTATGCCTAGTCAGGAATGACTGTTAGTTTCCGTCAGTCACGAAATCTTTGCTTAGTCTGCATGACCTCGGTTTCAATCCATATGCAGAAGGAGACGGTTCGTCGTGTCATTTGAAGTTCATACACATTCTAAACTAGCAGCTCGTGAAAAACTTAAATTTTTAATGTCATTTTGTGTTAAATAATAAGTACGCTATGTTACTTTGAAGACGAAATCATGAATACGACGAACTTAGTACGCGCATTACCTACCTGACGTAATAATGAGAGTGGTAACATTTCAGGTATGTGATTTATTGTAATAAATGTGAGCTTAGAAGCCTCAAGGACAGTCTTATCTGTGATAAGGTGTTCCCTGATATTTTTAGTATCTTGGTATTGCTTTACATCCTGAGTTATTGCGACACAAAGCAGTGTTTTCTAGTGGTTATTTGTTGGAACCATTTTCAATAGTCAAACGACTGTACCGAGGAGCGATTAGAGGACCTGCTGGACAGCTGCGTTATGAGGGTTGTATGCGAATCAGGCGAAATGCAATTCAGGTCGTTCGGATTCTTTTGAGCACGACTATACATGGTACCCTTCACCACGTACCGTAAGGTGGCTTGCGGAGTATGTATGTAGATCTAGATATAGAGTGGCAGGATGTGATCGTATGCCTATCCTGTCACCATCCCTTTCTTCCTTCCCCTCCCCCCTCCCCCACCCTCTGTGGCACCGAATTTCTGTACCCCATGTGTATGCGTATAGTCTTATCCTATGTGAAGGCATGAGAGTATTGTCGATATGTCTGCGAATAGTGTAGTTGAGGCGGTACGTGTGTTTCAGCCTGGTATTCACGTAGTTGTATGTGGGAAACCACCTAAAGAGAACATGTAGGCTGTCCCACGCACCGGCCCTCGTCGTTAATCAGCCGGTGTTATCGCACGCAGCTGTCCAGCTGGGTTGACTCACGTTTCTCATTGCCCTGTCAATTCTTTCGCAGTATATTTCCCACCTCATCTTCAGCTACTTCATTTTCCCATTCCATAATTCTGTCTTCAATTTCGTTTCCTTCGTATTGTTGTTCTATATGTTCTTACTTCCCCACTTCCATCCCATGAACGATGGACCTTGTCGTGGTGGGTGCCCTGCCTCGTTTCATTTAAAGATAAACATTAATTTTATTCTGCTGAAACACAATTTTTATTATCTGCGATTTTTCCATCGCCTACAACGCGGAAACTATTAAACCTAGAGAAAAAATTAATACGACTCTATTTGTAGTAAATTTAATGCGGTTTAATATTGTAATGGGAAATATTTTCGATAGAAGCCACGCTTTTTAAGTTATTCGAGGAAAACATAAATAAGTGTGTGGTGTCACTGCCAGACATCACACTTGCTAGCTGGTAGCCTTTAAATCGATCGCGGTCCGTTAGTATACGTCGGACCCGCGTGTCGCCACTATCAGCGATTGCAGACCGAGCACCGCCACACGGCAGATCTAGTCTAGAGAGACTCCCTAGTACTCGCCCCAGTTGTACAGACGACTTTGCTAGCGGTGGTTCACTGTCTACATATGCTCTCATTTGCCGAGACGACAGTTTAGCATAGCCTTCAGCTACGTCATTTGCTACGACCTAGCAAGGCGCCATATTCAGTTACTATTCTGAACAGATAATATTGTGAATCATGTGCCATCAAGAGCGACGTTCATCATTAATGGATTATAGTTAAGTATCAAACTAATTACGTCCGCTTTCTGAATTCTAATTCCTTGTCATGTTCCAGACCTCACGTCGGTATAGTCCTTCCCTCCTCACGCCAGCCTGCGTGAGCTAAAACGCGTGCATTTCGGCCTGCTCTAGTAACACGGTGTTGGCTCTTCTGCCAACACAACAAAGTGACTATTCAAACTATCCCCACCCTAATGCTCACATCCAACTAGCAGGGATTTTTAGTATGCTATTCAGGACAATCGCTCCTAGCATTGTGCAAAAATTTGCGACTACGTGATTTTTCCCATAATTTTCCTGCGTTGACTGGACTACAAAGAACTTATCTCTCAGAGATATTACAGTATATACATTGACTGACATTAGAAAAATCACATAGAGCAAACGTTACATTATGTGCCTTTAACATTCATATATTTGAACAATCAAAATCTTATCTGGGCACTCCTCGTACTTGAAACATAAACCGTCAACAAATAACAATTGAATCGACAAAGAAAAACATCATAATTGGCCAGAAAATGTACTGATTTTTCTGTCCCTAATTGTATGTCGTCCTGGCTTGAGAAGGCTACATTTGGATAGTTTATGTATACTGGAATACACAGACCTACTCGATTACTTATGACTGCACTAATAAGCAAATGCATTAGAGAACGCTGCTGTGTTGGATAATGAGCGCTTCCAATGGCTTGGTGGAAAGGACAGTTTAGCGTGTGACTTAACAGGGATATTTTCAGAGCTTGCGTTGTCCGTCGGCGCGACGGTAGCAAGACGTGAGAAATCTGAGCATTTGATCACAGATAGATCGTGGGTGCCTCGCTCGTGTAACATTCTGCCTGCGAGGTCTCGCGGGAATTTAGGTTCGGCTCTCTGCCATGGGGGAGCGTGAGTACATCTACTGCCGATGGTACATGCTGATAATAGGTGTCGCCGTCAACTATGTAACAGCAGACAGACGGGTCTCAGTGCAACAAAACTGATGTTTCACTAACACTAAACAGCCGTTAAGTAGCCACTCCGTCCA
The DNA here is from genome assembly GCF_023864275.1 of Schistocerca cancellata. Classification (NCBI taxonomy): domain Eukaryota; kingdom Metazoa; phylum Arthropoda; class Insecta; order Orthoptera; family Acrididae; genus Schistocerca; species Schistocerca cancellata. Next base: position 143,573,398 of record NC_064629.1, on the reverse strand, counting down.
TAACGATCTCTTCTCTATGGTTTACAGACGCCACAACACTGCTACACATAAACTTCTGCCCGTCGCAAGTTACAGCGCGCAGAGTAGTATGGGCGTAGTAATATCGTCCTTGAACGTTCGAATCATCGTCAAGCCTCGCCGTACGTGTCACTTAGAACGGCGTGGGATGCTACAACCCGTTCACTAACAAAGTTCGGGTATGTTCTGGAGGTATTCTCGTTTAACGAACATTTACAAGACATTTTTTTGGCCCTTTGCATGAGCATTATTGTCTCTTCCTGGACTACTGTACAGAATTACTCTGACAATTAATGGTCATCCATGTGTTCTCCCACAGCGTGCAGCAGGTGTTTTACACCTCCACCATGACAAAACACCACATTATCGCTATCAGATTATGACATAATGCTTGTAAGAACACTCGATGAGCACGAGGATACTTTACTGGCTCCTCTTCACCTCTGTCATAACGAACCCATCTCAGACGCCTTCGAGTGATATGTTTGTACATTGAACACGGTTCCATCCAATCATCGTGAGTTTTCTAGCAGTGGCTATGAGGTCATACATCAGGCTGGCTCCGCAACGCCCTACAGTATATGATCGAAATCATCCGGACACCTGGCTGAAAAAGTTCGTGGCGCCCTCCAACAGTAATGCTGGAATTCAGTATAGTGTTGGCCCATCCTTAACCTTGATGATAGCTTACAATGCCGCCGGCATACATTGAATCAGGTATCAGATGGTTTCTTGAGGAATGGCAGCCGATTCTTCACGGAGTGCTACACTGAGGAGAGGTATCGTTGTCGGTCGGTAAGGCCTGGCACGAAGTCGGCGCTCCATAACATCCTAAAGGTGTTCTATAGGATTCAGGTCAGGACTATGTGCAGACCAGTCCATCACAGGGATGATGCTGTCGTGTAACCACTCCGCCACGGGCCTTGCATTATTAACAGTTGCTCGATCGCTATCCCCGAACTGCTCTTCAACAGTGGATCGGCAAGAAGGTGCTTGAAACATCAATTTAGGCCTGTGCTGTGATAGTGCCACGCAAAACAAGGGTTGCAAGCCTCCTCCATGGAAAACACGACCACACCATAACACCACCGCCTTCGAATTTTACTGTTGGCACTACACACGCTGGCAGATGATGTTCACCGGACATTCGCCGCACCCACACCTTGCCATCGGATCGCCACATTGTGTACCGTGATTCGTCACTCCACACAACGTTTTTCCACTGTTCAATCGACCAATGTTTACGCTCCTTACACCAAGCGAGGCGTCGTACGGCATTTACCGGCGTGCTGAGTGGCTTATGAGCAGCCGCTGGACCATGAAATCCATGTTTTCTCACATCCCGCCTAACTGTCATAGTACTTGCAGTGGATGCTGATGCAGTTTGCAATTCCTGTGTGATGGTCTGGACAGATGTGTGCTTCTTACACATTACGACCATCTTCAACTGTCAGCGGTCTCTGTCAGTCGACAGACGAGTTCGGCCTGTACGCTTTTGAGCTGTAGGTATCCCTTTACGTTTCCACTCAGTATCACATCGGAAACAGTGGACGTAGGGATGTTTAGGAGTGTGGAAATCTCGCTTATAGACGTATGACACAAGTGACACCCAATACCTGACCACATTCGAAGTCCGTGAGTTCCGCAGAGCGCCCCATTCTGCCCTCTCACGATGTCTAATGACTACTGAGGTCGCTGATATGGGTTACCTGGCAGTAGGTGGCAGCACAATGCACCTAATATGAAAAACTTATGTTTTTGGGGGTGTCCATATACACTCCTGGAAATTGAAATAAGAACACCGTGAATTCATTGTCCCAGGAAGGGGAAACTTTATTGACACATTCCTGGGGTCAGATACATCACATGATCACACTGACAGAAACACAGGCACATAGACACAGGCAACAGAGCATGCACAATGTCGGCACTAGTACAGTGTATATCCACCTTTCGCAGCAATGCAGGCTGCTATTCTCCCATGGAGGCGATCGTAGAGATGCTGGATGTAGTCCTGTGGAACGGCTTGCCATGCCATTTCCACCTGGCGCCTCAGTTGGACCAGCGTTCGTGCTGGACGTGCAGACCGCGTGAGACGACGCTTCATCCAGTCCCAAACATGCTCAATGGGGGACAGATCCGGAGATCTTGCTGGCCAGGGTAGTTGACTTACACCTTCTAGAGCACGTTGGGTGGCACGGGATACATGCGGACGTGCGTTGTCCTGTTGGAACAGCAAGTTCCCTTGCCGGTCTAGGAATGGTAGAACGATGGGTTCGATGACGGTTTGGATGTACCGTGCACTATTCAGTGTCCCCTCGACGATCACCAGTGGTGTACGGCCAGTGTAGGAGATCGCTCCCCACACCATGATGCCGGGTGTTGGCCCTGTGTGCCTCGGTCGTATGCAGTCCTGATTGTGGCGCTCACCTGCACGGCGCCAAACACGCATACGACCATCATTGGCACCAAGGCAGAAGCGACTCTCATCGCTGAAGACGACACGTCTCCATTCGTCCCTCCATTCACGCCTGTCGCGACACTACTGGAGGCGGGCTGCACGATGTTGGGGCGTGAGCGGAAGACGGCCTAACGGTGTGCGGGACCGTAGCCCAGCTTCATGGAGATGGTTGCGAATGGTCCTCGCCGATACCCCAGGAGCAACAGTGTCCCTAATTTGCTGGGAAGTGGCGGTGCGGTCCCCTACGGCACTGCGTAGGATCCTACGGTCTTGGCGTGCATCCGTGCGTCGCTGCGGTCCGGTCCCAGGTGGACGGGCACGTGCACCTTCCGCCGACCACTGGCGACAAAATCGATGTACTGTGGAGACCTCACGCCCCACGTGTTGAGCAATTCGGCGGTACGTCCACCCGGCCTCCCGCATGCCCACTATACGCCCTCGCTCAAAGTCCGTCAACTGCACATACGGTTCACGTCCACGCTGTCGCGGCATGCTACCAGTGTTAAAGACTGCGATGGAGCTCCGTATGCCACGGCAAACTGGCTGACACTGACGGCGGCGGTGCACAAATGCTGCGCAGCTAACGCCATTCGACGGCCAACACCGCGGTTCCTGGTGTGTCCGCTGTGCCGTGCGTGTGATCATTGCTTGTACAGCCCTCTCGCAGTGTCCGGAGCAAGTATGGTGGGTCTGACACACCGGTGTCAATGTGTTCTTTTTTCCATTTCCAGGAGTGTACTTTTGATCACATAGTGTATGTGTTTCGTTGATTCCATGCTACGACGGGTCGCCGCCGTCATCATAACAAAAAGGGGTGATACATGTTACCGTAATTCAAATACTCATGATGAAATCATTTAGACACATTCTATCGCGAATGTGTCTACGAAGTGAGCAGATCTGGTAAAAAGAAGTAAGAGCTGTAGTACTTCGGGAACTGTGTGCATATTCGGGACAAGATGTAATTGTTTACAGTGGACGAGCAGTTTAATACCGAACTCTTGTTGCACTCCGCCTAAAAGGAAAGCTATGGAGCTCCTGTGCAACCCTGCACTGAGAACCGTAAGGACCTACAGCACACTGTTATCAATTTTTGAGATTTTAGCATGTATGGATGCTTCTGAAATCTGTTGATGTTATGGCGAACCAGCTTTGTGTAGACGCACCAAAATAAAGTTTTGCATTACCCCGGTTCCCAGAGCTCATGAAGATAGACGTTGACTATGGATATTGTATCACAGAGACAGTCCCTTTGACTGTTCAGAGATGTCACTAAACTCGCTCAAAGATGTAAACAACCATGCATGAGCAGCGCCTATTAGACAGAGGGGGTCCGACAGCCGATCAGTTCCAGTCATTCCACCAGGAAGTAGGTACATGGCTCATGTTGTCTTTCGTCCAACCAACCTAGACGGTCAATATCGCGGTTCGATAACGTCCGCATTCAGAATGAGATTTTCACTCTGCAGCGGAGTGTGCGCTGATATGAAACTTCCTGGCAGATTAAAACTGTGTGCCCGACCGAGACTCGAACTCGGGACCTTTGCCTTTCGCGGGCAAGTGCTCTACCATCTGAGCTACCGAAGCACGACTCACGCCCGGTCCTCACACCTTTACTTCTGCCAGTATCTCGTCTCCTACCTTCCAAACTTTACAGAAGCTCTCCTGCGAACCTAGCAGAACTAGCACTCCTGAAAGAAAGGATATTGCGGAGACATGGCTTAGCCACAGCCTGGGGGATGTTTCCAGAATGAGATTTTCACACTGCAGCGGAGTGTGCGCTGATATGAAACTTCCTGGCAGATTAAAACTGTGTGCCCGACCGAGACTCGAACTCGGGACCTTTGCCTTTCGCGGGCAAGTGCTCTACCATCTGAGCTCTACCATCTGAGCTCTCGCAGGAGAGCTTCTGTAAAGTTTGGAAGGTAGGAGACGAGATACTGGCAGAAGTAAAGCTGTGAGGACCGGGCGTGAGTCGTGCTTCGGTAGCTCAGATGGTAGAGCACTTGCCCGCGAAAGGCAAAGGTCCCGAGTTCGAGTCTCGGTCGGGCACACAGTTTTAATCTGCCAGGAAGTTTCAACGTCCGCATTGTTACTCTGTGCCAGGTAGGGCTCTCAACAGGGGAGGTGTTCAGGCATCTCGGAGTGAACCAAAGCGATTTTGTTCGGACACGTGGAAGATACAGAGAGAGAGGAACTGTCGATTACATGCCTCGTTCAGACCACCCAAGGGCTACTACTACAGTGGCTGACCTCTACCTATGGATTATGGCTCAGAGGAACCCTGACAACAACGCCACCATGTTGAACAATGTTTTTCGTGCAGCCACAGGACGTCTCGTTACGACTCAAACTGTGCGCAATAGGCTGCATGATGCGCAACTTCACTCTCGACGTCCATGGCGAGGTCCATCTTTGCAACCACGACACCATACACCGCGGTACAGGTGGACCGCTGAGGATTGGCATCACGTTCTCTTCACCGATGAGTGTCGCATTCGCCTTCAACCAGACAATCGTCAGAGACGTGTTTGGAGGCAACACAGCCAAGCTGAACGCCTTAAACACACTGTCCAGTGAGTGTAGAAAGGTGGAGGTTCCGTGCTGTTTTGGGGTAGCATTATGTGGGGCCGACGTACGCCGCTGGTAGTCATGGAAGGCGCCGCAACAGCTGTACGATACGTGAATGCCATCCTCCGACCGATAGTGCAATCATATTGGCAGCATGTTGGCGAGGCATTCGTTTTCATGGACAATTTGCGTCCCCAATCGTGCACATCTTGTGAATGAGTATCGTCAGGATAACGACATCGCTCGACTAGAGTGACGAGCATGTTCTCCAGACATGAACCCTATCGAACATGCCTGGGATATAAAATTTTTGAAAACATTATCAGCGATCCTTAAAATTAAAATTTAAAGGATGAGAATAGTCTTGATCGCAACTTTTTACTTTTATGTTTTTTGTAAGTAAATAAAAATAAAAAGTTGCGATCAAGACTGTTTTTATTCTTTAAATACCTGGAATGGTTGTTTATGGACGACGTAGCCCACCAACTACTCTGAGGGATCTACGTCGAATCGCCGTTGAGGAGTGGGACAATTTGGTCCAACAGTGCCTTGATGATTTTATGGATGGTATGCCACGACGAATACAGGCATGCACCAATGCAAGCGTACGTGCTACTGGTTATTAGAGGTACCGGTGTGTACAGCAATCTGGACCACCACCTCTGAAGGTCTCGCTGTATGGTTGTACAACATGCAATGTGTGGTTTTGATGAGCAATAACAAGGTCGGAAATGATGTTAATGTTGATCTCTATTCCAGTTTTCTGTACAGGTTCCGGAACTCTCGGAACCGAGCTGATGCAAAACCTTTTTTGATGTGTGTGTATCTGTAGCCCCATACTGCAGATATGAACGGTCACGGAAAGCTGTCTCACCGATTTCTCGGATATCCATTTCCATGTGGGCCCAAAGTACAAAGTATAATTTTGTTGCTCTGCACGGCTCAGTTGTTATCTAGGGCACATAACATAATTTAATGCTACATCAACTACGCAGTAGTAACACTTCAGAGTCAGAGGTGTATCGGCAGTTTTATCTGAACCCTAAGCCATAGAATGTGCTTAATGAAAATCATGGTAACGAGGACTATGAGGTATTGGAATGGACCATAATTGTGTGTGTATGGTGTATTTAGTATTTGTTCTTCATGTTTTGATTTAGTGTCACATTAATTAAATTACAAACTTTACAACTGTAAAAAGACACAATTGTCAATAGCCTATACATGGTCATTTTGTGAATTAACATTGGTAATAAATATAATCTTAATAATTAATTAATATTTCATAAATTAAAAAAGGTACATTATTTTTCGTAGGAAGTACAGGATGCTGAGAGTTGATTAAAAAGCAATTCAGACCTATTACTCTGGTAGTTTGTTTATAAACTTAGTTTTCACAAACATCTATTTCTGGCAAAACTTTGTTTCTGTGCTTTGAGCCCTTATGTTTCTCAACGCCTCAAATGTTTTAGGCTGTAGAATGGTCGAGTGTAAATGTTTGTCAACCGAAATTGGCTCTACTTTGGTGGTAGTGGTGGGTAGTGTTTAACGTCCCGTCGACAACGGGGTCATTAGAGACGGAGCGTAAGCTCGGGTTAGGGAAGGATTGGGAAGGAAATCGGCCGTGCCCTTTCAAAGGAAACATCCCGGCATGTGCCTGAAACGATTTAGGGAAATCACGGAAAACCTAAATCAGGATGGCTGGAGACGGGATTGAACCGTCGTCCTCCCGAATGCGAGTCCAGTGTGCTAACCACTGCGCCACCTCGCTCGGTTCTACTTGGGAGGCGACCACTACCAACTGAACATATTTGGGAAGTATCACGATTTGCAGCACAAAAAAGGTTTACCACTACAGAGATGTTCACGTACTAATTACTGAAAACAAAATTCTACGTCTATAGTCCGCAAGGCACCTTACGATGTGTGGTGGCAGGTGCTTCTGGTGTCACTCTTTTCCTCCTCCTTACCCTGTTCCATGGACGAATGGTGCGCGGGTAAACCTCCGTATGAGCTCTAATTTCTCGGATTCCTTCATTGTGATCATTGCGTCTCGAGAAGTAAATAATGATGCACAATGCCTCTCTTGTAGCGCCTGACATTGAAATTTATTGAATTTCTTTGTGACGCTCTCGCACCGACTATACGATTGAGTGACGCTTTCCGTTCGATCGTCTCTATCTCTTTTCCTAATCCAACCTGGTAAGGGTCCCACACTGATGAATAAATGTTTTGTAGCCCCTCATTCCGTGAAAAATTTACGTTTCCTTTAGATTATTCTCATCAATCTCAGATTTAAACCTGCCTTTCCTAGAGGTTGTTTCATGTGGTCATTCCACTTTAATTTGCTCCGCATGATTACTTCTGTTTCGCCAATAGTTTAACCGAACAGTAGTGGATTTCTTTACCTATTTATACGTTGTGTGTTATGTCTATTTACGTTCAGTGTCATCTTCGAGTCCCTCCACTTCGATTAATCCTCTGCGGCTCTTCCTGAAAATCGCTAGTCTCTTGGTGCTGCTACCCTCTTACAGACAACTGAATCTTCTGCGAACATTTTCATGGAACTTCTGACATTATTCATTAGGTGATCGATATATAGGAAGATATTTTTTTTCGTCACCGAAGACATTTCTTTTTCGTCACGGCATGCAAAAAATCTGACAATTACACACACAAATTAATTTACATAACTGAATTAGTAAAGTCTAGAGGTAAAGTTGACGAGTTTTATAATAGTTAAATTCTTTGACGTGACGTCCTTCGCAGTATATGCCTTTCGAAGGTAACACTGTTGTTACCTTTTTATATCAACACTAGAAGTTCGATTTTTCTGCAGTTTGTTCTTTGGTGACTGCCTGACGTGCTGCGCAATATGGAATGTTACTTCGTTACTTCGCTTTCTGCTTGTAATATTTGAGGTATTAAATATTTGGTAAGATGAAGACTATGATATCTGCGGCCTACGTCAACGGTAGTAACAATGTAGTGCTGGGAAGTTACTTGTTCCATGGCTTACAGTAAATCCATTAATTTCTTATGTGTCATATGGTCATTATACGAGAGAAGGTTCTCGTGTTTTTCTTTTACGGTTCGGATCATCTGCCCCAATATCTGCTGTGACTTTATCACTTCCACCGGCTTAAAGGGTTTAAACAACACCCACACTGTCTATCAGTTAATCAGTAGATCTTAATGTGGTTTCTATTTCCGCCTCCGATGTAGGTGGCGTTTAAAAGGAGAATAAGCATTAATTCTCCGTGCCACTCTACATAAATTTACCGGTTATAAAATACAGACAAGTGTAATCATAAAAATTTTAATAAACATTTTTGGAACAGTGATAAAAGGTTTTTAAAAAATTTTCGTTTTAAAATTCAGTCTTGATCACACCACGTATGTTACAAGAACATAGGTGACCGGTTTCAGTCATATCATATGACCATCATCAGACCCATTGCATCCTTCGAAGATGGTAGGTGGAGCACTATTCTCAGCTGCTGTGATGTCAACTGGTCATTGTTGACATCACAGTAGCTGAGAAGAGTGCTCCACCTACCATCTTAGTAGGATGCCATGGGTCTTATGATGGTCATGTGATATGACCGAAACCGGTCACCTATGTTCTTGTAACATAGCCGGCCGGTGTGTCCGAGCGGTTCAAGGAGCTTCAGTCTGGAGCCGCGCGACCGCTACGGTCGCAGGTTCGAATCCTGCCTCGGGCATGGATGTGTGTGATCTCCTTAGGTTAGTTAGGTTTAAGTAGTTCTAAGTTCTAGGGGACTGATGACCCCAGAAGTTAAATCCCATAGTGCTCAGAGCCATTTGAACCATTTGTAACATACGTGGTGTGATCAAGACTGAATTTTAAAAAGAAAATTTTTAAAGAAGTGTATTCATGTTTCGCAGATGCTCCTGTTCAAGGCCAATAGTTCAACTGTCATAAGGAATCAGGAAGTTAACCTACTCATTGCAAGGTCTCGTTAACGCTGGACTTCAATAACGAGTTGAGATGGCTGTAGAGATAAGGGCAACTGTGAAGTGGCCTCCGTAGTCCCGCTTTCTTGCCTGCCAGAAGTAACTGGAGCGTCGAAATGGTTGCTTCTACTCCAGCAACGTGGTAATTCCACCAGGGCCGCTAATGTGATATTCGACGCAAAATAAACGCTAGTAAAATTTTGTGAGCTGGAACTCCACTCCCCCAAATATTAATGTAACGCAACCTATTACCTCTCTTAAATACACTGCCCCGTCACATTGTGACGACTGCCCATGTTCGACGCCAACGTGTCACAACCACTCACAGACGGTAGGTGGCAGCACTAGCAGTGGAGGGTACACAAAGCGTGTCGGATGGATACTGAATGAAGTTCCGTCGTTGTCGGAGCGATTTATGTCACGTCCATAAGGGCATGATTATTGGCTTTCGAGCCAAGGATGGAAGTATTTCCGAAATGGCTAAGTTTGTAACCGTGATTAAAGTATATCATGCGCAGCAAAATGGCGCTGTCCAAGAGGCAACTATGGTGCACTATGTGCCATAGATGACAGGGATGAACGACAGCTGCGGGGATGTGTACTGACGAATAGAAATGCAACTGTTGAGGAACTGACCGCCTAGATGACCCAAGAAGCTACCTGTAGTGACTCCTCAACGACCGTTCAGCGAACGTTCCTGCGTGTGCGCTTCTACAGAGGCACATGGTTCACGCACCCATTCTGATTGCTGTTGATCGGCGACGAAGACTGAAATTTGCACGCCCACACCGCGAGTGGACATCCGCTGCATGGAAGTACGTGACCTTTTCAGGTGAATCACGTTTTATGCTCCATCGGAGAAATGACCTTTGGCGTGTAGAGCGTAATAGTCTGAAAGCAAACACTCTACAACAATCGTGGGAGCGTTATGGTCTGGGGAATGTTTTCGTGGAATTCTCTGGGTGATCTCGTCATTCTGGAAGGCACAACGGATTAACACAAGTATGCATCTATCCTCGGGGACCATGTCGATCACTACATGTGGTTTGTTTTTTATCGGCACTATGGGACCTACGAGCGGAACAATGAAACGTGTCACGCAGCTCGGAGTGTGTGCACAGGGTTCGGAAAGCAGTGGGATGAGTTTACCGTACTCACGTGGCCATCAGACTACCCGGATTTAAACCTGGTCGAGAATTTGTGGGACCACCTGGATCGAGATGTTCGTGACATGGATCCTCAACCGAGGAAGCTGGTTACACCGTGGGTCCACATCTCTGTCGGTACCTTTCAGAAACTCACTGTTTCTGTACGTCTCGCAGCGGTCCGCGACAAAAGCAGACTGGCTCAAATGGCTCTGAGCACTATGAGACTTAACTTCTGAGGTCATCAGTCCCCTAGAACTTAGAACTACTTAAACCTAACTAACCTAGGGACATCACGCACATCCATGCTCGAGGCAGGTTTCGAACCTGCGACTGTAGCTGTCGCTCGGCTCCAGACTGTAGCGCCTAGAACTGCACGGCCACTCCGGCCGGCAAAAGCAGACTATTCATGCTTTTGACCAGTGGTCACATTAATGCGACTGGACTGTGTATTATAGTTCGATATGCCCTTATTACGAATTTAGTCGAGAAAAAAGATTGCTGAGTGAACAGTCACCTAGCCCCACGTCGTTAATCTATTTAGGTTCAGAAGACTGAAGAAACCAGCTAATCTTGAAAGTCTGATCAATAAGAAAATAGAAGAAGAAATCAAGAAAATGAAGCCGGCCGCTGTGACCGAGCGGTTCTAGGCGTTCAGTCCGGAACCGCACGACTGCTACGGTCGCAGGTTCGAATCCTGCCTCGGGCATGGGTGCGTGTGATGTCCTTAGGTTAGTTAGGTTTAAGTAGTTCTAAGTTCTAGGGAACTGATGACTTCAGATGTTAAGTCCCATAGTGCTCAGAGCCATTTGAACCATTTGAACCAAGAAAATGGAGTTACGACGAAAGAGAAACAGAACGTAACTGCACACATTTTCTAACTGTAATGAATCTGAAATTTACCTCCTGCTTCAGTTTAGTGTTTTCCTAACTTTTCTAAGTTTTTACATCCTCATTTGCATTATGGTGATGCTGTATACCTCGATACTAAGCCTGTCAGTATTCATCTTCTTCCTGTTTCACTTAGTATACATAGATGTGGTAAGCTGCCGAAATGTAGTTTTGAAATTTATCTTTAGAACTAATACACCTGCTGTGCTGATGAAGGGCGAGATTAATAAAAAAGAAATAACGGTTATTACTGAGAAGCAACGAAAAATTAAAGAAAATCGCAACTGATGTAAAAGGTCGCACAGGGAAGATGACAACGACAAGAAGCTGTTTCTATGACTCCAGCGATAGAGGATTTTCATTTTTTATATTTCCAGAAAGGGAACAATTAATAATAGATTGCAACAGATGTCACACTTGTGTAAGACACTGGAACCTCTAAAATCTCGATCAACATTGTGAAGAATTTTTCCTGTCCGTTTCGATTATATTTCCTGTTCAATTTTCCTCACTTTTGCGCAAACAACATGATGTTAATTCTGATAACGAAGGTTTTTTTTTTTTAGTTTAAAATCATGTCAAGCTCGGAGTCGTTAGAGACGGATGGTGAGCTGAATTGGAAAATCATTATGGAGGCGCTCGAATGGAGACTTGTAGAAAACCCGACCTCACTATTCACCCTACGTAGTTACGCAAACGACGAAAAACCTAAATCACAATGGCCTGAACCAGAGTCGAATCCTTTTCGTCTCGAATTTGGGTACGAAGTTTTAGTCATTATGTCGCTTCCCTTCTTTGTGGTTGCTGGAAAAATTGCGTTGTCAAAGATCAAGTTCTTTTCATCAGTGAAAAAGTCTATTTTTCTGTGTACCCTTCACCATAACAAAGAGGACGAAACCGGTGTGACGTTGCACCTCTCGTCCAGTTGGGAAGGGTGTCCTAAAGCCGTGGTATCCTCTAGGGGCCCACATCTGTTTCAACCGCTCCTTGAAATCCTGGATACCGCTGGGACAGGGCTGACGTCCGAGCTGGAGCCACACATCTTCTATCGGGGAAAGATATGGGGATCTTGCTGGCCATTGGAGTAGATCAACATCACGCAGACTGTTCATGCTGTCCCGAGACATGTATGAACGAGCATTCCCCTGTTGAAAAACTAGCACCTCCGTACTGTCGCATCAGAAGTAGAACAATAGGATACACAATCTCTGTGACGTACCGTCGTGCCGTTAGAGTTCTTTCAATCACTATTAACCATAACGTGAAGTCATACCCAACAGTTCCCCACACTATGACGCTGGAGTAACACCACTGTCCCTCCAAAACATTGGAAGAATGGGACTGCTTCCCATTTCACCGCCGTACTCGCCGAAGATGGTCATCCGGCGTAGTGCAGAATCGCATCTCATCGCTAACACAACGCGACATGGTTCATCGCCAAGTCATGCTTTCACATCACTCCAAATGCAGTAGTTCGTGTTGTGGTGTTTACTGCAGCCTACGTATGAGACGCAAACTCTGGTAACTGTCTAGTCTCTGAAAAATGGCGCGGGATGACACAGAATGTTTCAAGAAATCGATTACTTGTTCTCGGATGGTAACAGCAAATGTGAAAGGATTGTAATGTGCTTGGTGCTCAGTACAGTGATCCTCCCTTGTAGTGGCAGAAGTGCTGACAACGGTGTCTCATTCGAATGCGCAGCATATCCCTGTCCTACACAGTGGTCACTCAACAACTGATGCTGTGTACTTTACCAGGCTTGGTAACTTAGAAACAAAACTAATGTTGTGTTATATTGTATGGAACCGGGGACCTACAAACGACGGAGAGGCTTCGTCCCCGCCGTAGTCCTCAGTGGTTCACAACCCCACACAGGCTACAGCAGTCCACTCACTCCACCGCCGCCCCACACCGAACCCAGGGTTATTGTGCAGTTCGGCCCCCAGTGGACCCCCGGGAACGTCTCACACCAGACGAGTGTAACCCCAAATGTTTGCGTGGTAAAATAATTATGGTGTATGCATACGCGGAGCCAGGGTTTACACAGCAGTAGCCGACATAGTGTAACTGAGGCGCAGTAAGGGGAACCAGCCCGCATTCGTAGAGGCAGATGGAAAACCGCCTTAAAAACCAACCACAGACTGGCCAGCACACAGGACCTCGACACTAATCCGCCAGGCGGATTCGTGCTTGGGACCGGATCGCCTTCCCGCTCGGGAAGCAGCGCGTTAGACCGCGTGGCTAGCCGGGCGCGCAAACTAATATTAATGCACGTGAACGCCGCTTTACCTGTCTGAGAGAACTGCAACTCTGATCATTTACGTACCAGCCGATGGTGGGCGCGTATGCGAAGTTACAGTGACATCCGATCACGTTTGCTGGGTGCTTCGCCTTCTCGGTTTCTTTGTAAGGCACTGTATATCTAAGGAAGTAGATCCTAGACATACCTCGACCAGATTAAATCGACGAAACTGTCTGCCATGGTATAGGTGGCTAGCAACTAGTCTCAAAAACTGACGTTCAAGTAAAGCGTGTAAAATGAATTTCTAAATTTTCTAGTTTCGAATACTTTATTGTTCTAAAAACAGTAAAGATTCTTGCTGCAAATTTGCACGTGATTATCTCTCCTTTCGCATATGAAGGAAAATAGCGCATGTAGTCCAGAGAATAGGGCGAATAGGGGTAAATGCAATTGACGCGCCTCTTGCAGTGCTCTAACGTCGTACCACCGAGCGAGGTGGCGCAGTTGTTAGCGCACTGGACTCGCATTCGGGAGGACGATAGTTCAATCCCGCGTCCGGCCATCCTGATTTAGGTTTTCCGTGATTTCCCTAAATCGATCCAGGCAAATGCCGGGATGGTACCTTTGAAAGGGCACGGCCGACATCCTTCCCTAATCCGATGAGACCGATGACCTCGCTGTTTGGTCTCTTCCCCCCAAACAAACAACAACAACAACGTCGTACCAACACAGAAGATTTCTTATTTTCGTCATTGTAACTAATATTGTATAGTCTACACCTTATGGTCAAAAGAATCCAAAATATCTTATACAGTTGATTATGCTCCGTGTGACGGAAAGCAATGAATCCGAGGATATATAAAGGGTGAATCACCTAAAACTTTTCCCACGCCCGGGTTCCCGGGTTCGATTCCCGGCGGGGTCAGGGATTTTCACTGCCTCGTGAAGACTGGGTGTTGTGTGATGTCCTTAGGTTAGTTAGGTTTATGTAGTTCTAAGTTCTAGGGGACTCATGACCATAGATGTTAAGTCCCATAGTGCTCAGAGCCATTTGAACCATTTTTGAACCTAAAACTTGCATCACAAATTTTATGGAAATAGAAAGTGCTACTGAAGTGCGGTTTTCACAGAATGGATTCGTAGTAGGGGCTCGTATTGTTATCCAGTCAACAGACTTTGATAATACTTAGAAAGTGTATTTTTTGTGAAAACATACATTTTTAAATGGAAAAATGCCTATTGACATTAAAAAATTAAAAAAGGGTAACTTACAATGTTAGTGGTGTCTGTTGCAGGATCCTACTGCTAGTCGTTTACGACATATCGTATATTCACTCGTATAATACCTATGGTAGCACAAATTGAAGAATAACACAAGTGCATACACTAGTTGTGTGGATTCTGATCAGTAAAGAGACAATTGACCATCACAAGTTGTGTTCAAATGACTACTGGCAGCGGCAATACACGCTTCCAGGCTGGTATGGAACGACTTCTGAACACGTGCTAGCACTTCAGCGAAGATGTCCGAACAAGCTGCAGTAATACGTCGTTGCATATAATCGGATATTGTTGGTATGTCCTAGCAGGCAGCGTGTTTCAGCTTTCCTGACAGAAACAGACTACAAATGTCAAATACGGGGAACGTACCGGCCAAGGTATAGGTCCTCTGCGTCCAATGCAACGATTCATGCAGACATGCTGTAGTATTCGTGCACTATGGGCTGGACAACCATCATGTTGGTACCACAGGTTCCTCCACGTCTACAGAGGAACGTCTTCTAACATCCGTGGAAGATTGTCTGTTAGGAGGCTGCAACACTCGTGCGCATTCAATGTTCCGTCTATTAAAAACGGTGCAATGAGATCACGATTCACTATCCCACACCACACGTTTACACTCCACGGACGCTGAAGATCCACTTGATGAAGCCAACGGGGATTGTCAACACACCAATAACGCATGTTTCGGCAGTTT
Organism: Schistocerca cancellata; assembly: GCF_023864275.1. Classification (NCBI taxonomy): domain Eukaryota; kingdom Metazoa; phylum Arthropoda; class Insecta; order Orthoptera; family Acrididae; genus Schistocerca; species Schistocerca cancellata. The sequence continues at coordinate 143,558,113 of NC_064629.1, read as the reverse complement.
ACCATGCCATGGTTGGTAAATATGGCTTCGTAATTAGATGAGGTACATGGTACATCTAGTGTATCCCGCCTTCATGCCCGTGTACATATTAACACGATTCTCATGATCATTTCCATGCAGCTCCTAATGGAGAGAGATGTGATAGGGATGGAGCTTACGTCGACTGAGAATACAAAGGATACTTGCCTGACTCATGACACTTCCCAGTGCGATTTTGCGGCAGCTAAGCGAAACAGCAGCAGGAACAGTAATTTCTCCCTCTTTTATCGTCACTTGTTTTCTTCTGTTACGTTGGCTAGGTGTTACACTATCACCTTCACGAAACTGGTTGAAGAGGTTGATAAATAATTACCTAGACGATTGACGTCTGTTGGGGTATTTTACCGCATACACCGTAAAAGTACAGACTGTATTCTTCGTACACACTCCATACACCATGTGAACGTCGGATTTTTCTGCGTTGGTAAATCCCATCGTCCACTCGCGCTTACGGCCGCGGTGGTCTAGCGGTTCTAGGCGCTCAGTCCGGAACCGCGCGACTGCTACGGTCGCAGGTTCGAATCCTGCCTCGGGCATGGATGTGTGTGATGTCCTTAGGTTAGTTAGGTTTAAGTAGTTCTATGTTCTAGGGGACTGATGACCACAGATGTTAAGTCCCATAGTGCTCAGAGCCATTTGAACCATTTGAATCCACTCGCGCCGTACTGCTTGGACTGTCACACACTAACTGTCTAGCAAGTCGAAAGGTACTCAAGGAACACATAAGCCCACTGTAAGCAAACGTAACACCATCGTACCTAGCAACTATGCAGGTTGTATGGCATGAACAAGTATCAGTGTGGAAACTTTTTAGAACTCTCGAACAGCGCACTGGAAAAGCAAACATTTAATCTTTCCATGCGAGTTCTGATTTCTCTGTTTTTATTACGATAATCATCTATGCAGGCGGACGTGAACAGAATATTTTCGCATTCGATGAAGAAGGCTAATGATTTAAATTCCGTGAAAAGATTTCGCCACAACGAAACCAGCCTTTCTCATAATGATCGTCATCCCAACTCGCGTATCATATCCCTGACACTCTCTCCGCTATTTCACTGTAATACAAAGTGATGTGCCCTTCAATAAACTTTTTAGATGTCCCCCGTCAATCTTATCTGGTAAGGATCACACACCCTGCAGCAATACATTAGGAGAGAAAGCACAAGCTTAATATAGGCAGCCTCTTTAGTAGACCTGTTGCTTCTTCTAAGTGTTCTGCGAACAAAACACAAGTCTTTTCTTCACCTTCGCTACAACATTTTCTTTGTCATTGTTCGAATTTCAGTTGCTCGTAATTGTAACCACTAAATATTTAGTAGAATTTAAAACCTTTAGGTTTGTTTGATTTATCGTGTAACTTAAATTTAACGGATTCCTTTTGGTATTCATGTGGATGAATTTCCACTTTTCATTTTTTTTTCTGATCAGTTGCGACTTCTCACAAGTGGTATCTCGTCTAAATCAATTTGCAATTGGTTTTCATCTTCTGATAACTTCACTACGCGTTAAATGACAGCGTCACCTGCAAACTATCTAAGAGGGTTGCTCAGATTGTCTCCTAAATCGTTTATATAGATTCGGAATAACAAAATGGCTAAAATGGCTCTGAGAACTATGGGACATAACATCTATGGTCATCAGTCCCCTAGAACTTAGAACTACTTAAACCTAACTAACCTAAGGCCAGCACACAACACCCAGTCATCACGGAATAACAAACGGCCAATAAATTTCCTCAGGGAACGCCAGATAACATTTGTCATTTACTCGGTGAAATTCCGTCAATTACTACGAATTGTTGCCTTTATGAGAAGAAATCCCGAATCGATTCAAACAACTGCGACAATATTGCATGGGCTCGCATCTTGATTAAAAGCCGCTTGTGAGCGACGGTGACAAAGGCATTTTGGAAATCTAGAAGTATCGACTCCATTTGAGATCCCCTATCTATAGCATTCGTTATTTCGTAGGAATAAAAAGCTCTTTGCGTTTCACAAGAGTGGTATTTTTCATGTCTCAGTAGATAGTTTCCTTCGAGGCCATTCATAATGATCGAACAGAGCACATGTTCCAAAATTCTACTGCAAATCGACGTCAGTGATTTGAGTCTGTTATTCGGGTATTTCTTTTCTTGTGTATTGGTGAGATCTGCGCAACTTACCACTCTTCAGTGGATCACCTAGAACCTGCACCGTAAATACTCCTTGGGAGCCATATCCGTATGGGTCTCTATCATGCGCCTAACACTGTAACTCGCAACTTCCAGTAATCCCACCCTCTATGAAAGCCCGGATCTTGAAGGCCAAGAGGCTTCCTCTGAAAAAGGGCAAGCTACTGCACCTAGCTTTGGATTTTTATCTGCCAGCAGCCGAAGGCGCGGAAGCACCGAATGTCAACAGCCGGTGACAGTAGGCTAGGAACGAGGCGCCCTCGGGGAAAATCGGTGAACCAACGATTCTTGGGTGTTGCCCTGGAGTTGGCTGAAGTCGCCCAGCAGCAGACTCACTGCTGGATGGCACCAGTTCAAATCTACATCTACATCTACATCTACATCCATACTCCGCAAGCCACCTGACGGTGTGTGGCGGAGGGTACCTTGAGTACCTCTATCGGTTCTCCCTTCTATTCCAGTCTCGTATTGTTCGTGGAAAGAAGGATTGTCGGTATGCCTCTGTGTGGGCTCTAATCTCTCTGATTTTATCCTCATGGCCTCTTCGCGAGATATACGTAGGAGGGAGCAATATACTGCTTGACTCTTCGGTGAAGGTATGTTCTCGAAACTTTGACAAAAGCCCGTACCGAGCTACTGAGCGTCTCTCCTGCAGAGTCTTCCACTGGAGGTTATCTATCATCTCCGTAACGCTTTCGCGATTACTAAATGATCCTGTAACGAAGCGCGCTGCTCTCCGTTGGATCTTCTCTATGTCTTGTATCAACCCTATCTGGTACGGATCCCACACTGCTGAGCAGTATTCAAGCAGTGGGCGAACAAGCGTACTGTAACCTACTTCCTTTGTTTTCGGATTGCATTTCCTTAGGATTCTTCCAATGAATCTCAGTCTGGCATCTGCTTTACCGACAATCAACATTATATGATCATTCCATTTTAAATCACTCCTAATGCGTACTCCCAGATAATTTATGGTATTAACTGCTTCCAGTTGCTGACCTGCTATTTTGTAGCTAAATGATAAAGGATCTATCTTTCTGTGTATTCGCAGCACATTACACTTGTCTACATTGAGATTCAGTTGCCATTCCCTGCACCATGCGTCAATTCGCTGCAGATCCTCCTGCATTTCAGTACAATTTTCCATTGTTACAACCTCTCGATACACCACAGCATCATCTGCAAAAAGCCTCAGTGAACTTCCGATGTCATCCACCAGGTCATTTATGTATATTGTGAATAGCAACGGTCCTATGACACTCCCCTGCGGCACACCTGAAATTACCCTTACTTCGGAAGACTTCTCTCCATTGAGAATAACATGCTGCGTCCTGTTATCTAGGAACTCCTCAATCCAATCACACAATTGGTCTGATAGTCCATATGCTCTTACTTTGTTCAATAAACGACTGTGGGGAACTGTATCGAACGCCTTGCGGAAGTCAAGAAACACGGCATCTACCTGTGAACCCGTGTCTATGGCATCAGGACTGGACTTAACCCGTAGACACGTGGCTAATGGTAGTTGAGGTTGGATGAGCCCCATCTGGTCAATGATTGGCTTGGAGTACTTCTCAGGATAGACTACAGCTGATGACAGATACTGCATGGCTAGAGCTGGTGGTATTTATGGCTACTCGACCTAACCCTTTTGTGATAGGACGTTACTTTTCATCACATAGACTGAAGAAGTAGTGCAGCGCTATGCCCAGGAATGGTGCAATCTAGGCCATCTCTGCGGCTTGGCCCCTGTACCATGTCTCGTCGACAATTATCCAACCCTAGCAACAGCAGCTGGGCTACACGTATGATAACTGCCTCACTTCAGTGCCCGAATGCAGATTTTGGTCATGTCGGGTCAGCACTTTCCCAACTTTTGACAGAGTGATGTGGTGCCAATCTTATAGCTTGTCTAGCGGCACGTTACATACGACGGTTCGAAGAGGTATTGGACTAACAAAATCACTGTCAGTGTGGCATATGTCTTACCTGTGACCGAACGAGGTGGCGCAGTGGTTAGACACTGGACTCGCATTCGGGAGGACGACGGTTCAATCCCGCGTCCGGCCATCCTGATTTAGGTTTTCCGTGATTTCCCTAAATCATTCCAGGCAAATGCTGGGATGGTTCCTCTGAAAGGGCGCGGCCGACTTCCTTCCCTAATCCGATGAGACCGATGACCACGCTGTCTGGTCTCCTTCCCCAAACAACCCACCAACTCTTACCTGTGATTAGTTTCATATGTTCGTTCCACTTTAAATCGTTCCGTACACGTACTTCTAGACATTTTATGGATACGACCGCTTCCAGTGATGTTTTGCAATCATTAAATCATAAAATAATGAGTCTTACGTACGCTCCTTGCAATAATTTTGGCTTCGCTCAGTTTTTGTCTATGGAACTTTGGCTACTTTTAAATTTGCAGTCAAGGTCTCTTTGCTCTTGCAATAGCTTTCTACCGTGGCTGCCGAACTACGACGTGTCTTTCCCATCCATCATCAAAACTCTGCTCTTCATATACCTGTCTAATGCAAATCGTACAATGCTCTCGATCTTTGTCCAGTGATGCTCTACATTTTCGATCTTCGAGATAAATTTTTCATGTTGACGGCTCATGTAATCTGAAATCTGTTATTTGTCGCTCTTTTTAAGCAGAAATATGTTCCTACATTTCTTTACACTCCTGTTTAGAGTCATATTCAGTGGTGCGTAAGGGCTTTATAACCACTAATAAGCTGTTCTACGCTAACCAGGCAGGAAAGGTGCGAATTGCTGCTCAGGTTAATTTTCGGATACGGCATTTAGAAAAATTTCACATTATTCAGTCCGCACTACCCGTTCTAATTACTTGAGTATTCCAGTTTATAGCTGCTAATTTGAAATCTCCACCTAACATTACAACATGACCAGAAAATTTAGGTGAATTCTTCTCCAGATTTGCCTCAAATGTTTCGCCACTACTCTTTCTAAGGCAGGTGGTCTTTAAAAGCTTCTAATTACCCTATTTAATACAATTTTAACACTTATTTTCAACCAAATTATTTTACATTCAATATTTGTACTGACCTCACTAGATATCGTACTTTTACGGCTATAAATACACCTCCACAAGCGGTGTTCAAGCTCTCTTTGCATTATGCAAAAAATGGACAAAAATATGACAACAGTACGAGAACTACGTGCTTGAACGTAAATGGAGGTGCTAGGCAAGCCCGAAGGCTGCACTGTTGTATTTGACCACGGATGGAACATCTGCAATGTTCTCAATACTCTGCAAGTGTCAGTCGTGGTCAGAACAGTGTTCTGCATAGCTGCGAGTGCATTATGTCACTTCGAATGTAGGTAAGTTGGCGCTTCCGTAAACAAGGATGCCAATGTGTTTGGTGTTCCAAGAGACACCACATCGAAAATTCATACCGTTTATGGGAAAAGTGGAAAAACATCAGCCGTTAAGTCACAAAAGGGACGAAAGTATAGATTATAGTTCAATTCATTTATCTTGGCGGCTCGCGCATGCCCGCCCAGACGCGGGAGATTGCAGCGTTGCCAGTTGCACGCGTCAAGAGAAGCAGCGCCGTAGCAGCGTAGTTCGCAAACTTACGTTTAGGGGGAGCGCGCAGTTTATGAAGTAAAGCCACCACGGCAGCATTAAACCTTTCGCTGCTACAGAGACGTGCTCCCGGAGGAGGTTCGAGTCCTCCCTCGGGCATGGGTGTGTGTGTTTGTCCTTAGCATAATTTAGCTTAAATAGTGTGTAAACTTAGGCACTGATGACCTTAGCAGTTAAGTCCCATAAGATTTCACACACACATTCAGAGACGTGCTCCCCGCATTCCGCGCCGTGCGCGATTTTGTAACCACTGCACTGCTCGCCTGTGCAGACACATAGTGTTCCGACTGCTTTGACACACTTATCATTCGATTTCACAAAAACTATTTGGTGCAAAAATTTGATTTTGACACATCTTCTTGACTGATAACTTCCCCCCATAAATGACTTAATTTTGTTTCGATTTTCAACGCAGTTATATTGCAGCATTATATGTAGTAAACCATTGCACGAAATTTTGATGAGTTTACAGAGGTAAAGTTCATAGCGTATACTTTCCGTATGTTCGATTGTAGTTGCCACAATGTTGAGAATGAAATGTGGACAAGATACCTAAATTTCATATAAAATTTACTGTATAACAATATCTCATTTAATTTAAGTACCAGATTGGTGTCGTATGTAATATTGAGAAATATTCCGTCTTTCGCGACTGTAATAAAAGTTTTATTTACACCAGGCGCGTTTGACTTTATTTTAAAGCACTTCAATCAATCAAAAGGAAGTACACAAAATACGTTAAACAAAACTGTGGACTTACAAAAACATTAGGACTTGAATATACTGTGCTCTGAGCTATGTCAAATATAATTTTTGTGTGTGGCACACATAAAGAGCATTTATTTCCTAAAACACTGATCGGCTGACACACACGTTGAATATTGTGTTACCTCAGCACAAAACTACGAAAGGTGACTTGGCAATGGAGGAGACAAAATTCTGTCCACTGAAGATGCTTCAAAAGAGAAAAACGCGTCTGGTCTAAATAAGACGCTTATTACAGTTGCAGAAGAGGAATATATTTCAATACCATTGGTAAAATTGCAACTGTGGAACAAAAACAAGAAAGAGAACATGAGTATTATTGTGTATGTGCCTTACCTTTCATTGTTGTCAATCGCTGCGATTGTCTTCTGCATCGCTGTAGTCAGTGTCGCAGTCCGAATCATCAGGTCTTAGAGTGATGACGATGGGTTCAAGCAGATTGTCAATTACAATTTCCCTGTCCATGTCCTCCTCCTGTAGCCTTTGTGCATGCCGAAAACATTCAGCCCATGCTGAAGGAGTAATTCTGTCAAGTGCTTCGTGCAGAAGCCTTTCTGTATCGGCAATTTTAAATGTCACGTTTCGTTCTGCGACATACCCTTTCACTTGTGCCCAAATTAACTCTATCGGATTGTATTGGCAATGGTACGGTGGCAAACGCAAAACTGTGTGTCCATGTTCCTGTGCAATACAATCGATTTCATAATCTTTTGTGCGAGGCTTATGAAGCACTACAAGATTCAACATTTCAGCACGAGTTTGGTTGGCAGTATGTGGTATATTTTTACTTGCAAGCCATAACATGATATCGGCTTTTTTTGTACTTGTTGTGGGTGTCTTGTCAACAACAACAGAGTGATAACTCGCATTGTCCATTACAATCACCGAGTTTGGAGGCAAGTAAGGGAGAAACTGATTCCTAAACCACAATTTAAATGTCTCCGAGTTCATTTCGGAATGATAATCCCCTGAATTTCTCTTTTTTGCTCGGAACACTGATTTGCTTTCTGGAATGAATCCAGAAGCAGAGCCAGCGCGAAGCACAATTATTCGTCCACCTTTACCAACTGGTACTTTAAACCCACCCGAACCATCACTCATTTTCCAACACGCTTTCCTTGTGTGATTTTGGTTTACCCATGTTTCGTCCAAGAAAAAAATGTTCTTATTCCCGGATTTTCTTACTTCAATAATACGTCTTAAAAACTGGACCCTTGAAGCAGCGATATCACTACGTTCCATTAAAAACTTTCTTCCGTCATTTGTATGTACATATTTGAATCCAATGTTTTTAAGTATTCTATTCATTGAAGTCATGCTACCTTTAAAATTTATGGTTTCACGCATTTTCACAGTGATTTTTTTTACAGTAGGAAATTCGCCTGTGTTGTACATGTTGAGCACTTCTCGTCTTAGAACATCTTTGTCGAAATTATCTAAATTAGTTACAGTCCTCTCACGAGTGCGATATTTCCCTGGCGATCTGAAAAGTGGGCTTCCACAGGTCTCCGTAGATAACTTTCCTTCATTGGCAATCCGCTGAACGGTTTTCAAGCTAACGCCTGTCGCTCCTGCAGTGCGTTCCTGAGATCTGGCGACATCCGTGATAGGTCCACCGTTTTCTGCTTCGCACTTGAAAAAAGCGTGTATCCGGTAAATTATGTCCCTCGCCTGTTTATGGAGAGTTTGTCGCTTACCACCATAATCAGCCATGACAACTTGCAACAAATGCGATAAAAATTCACCAAAGCATAACTACAATCACATTTAACACTCGCACTCGCCAAGACATTCCCAGCAGACCGTTCAGAAAACTACTGAACACTCATTGGCTGTCAGCGTATGCGTGACGTCAGATGCGTAGAACGAGCCCTAAATCGACCGCAGTCGTTCATGGTTCCAACTATACAGAGTGTTCATTTTAATTGGAGACATTGAAATATCCGCAAATCTACACATTGGATCAAACAAATTTATAACTAAATTTTTTTTTTTGTCTCAGAGGGGGACATCCAATGATACCAAATCCGACGAATTTGTGGTCAAATTTGTTATAATTGGATGTCCCCTTCCGGGAGGAACTAATTTTCATTAGGATTTCTTTTGGCTCTGTGTGTCGTTTTCAAGAGATTTCAATGTCCCCAGTTAAAATGAACACCCTTTATAACATAAACAGTGTTTATAAATTGGGAAATATTCTATCTTTAGCAACTGTAACAAAACTTTATTTATACCAGAGTCATTTCGCTGTTTTCTAAAACGTTCTGATTAAAACGAAGTTGGCGAAGTACACAAAACTGAATTTTGGACGTAATAAAACATAAAACTAAAATATATTGCCAGTGAGGCGCAGTGCGCAAACATTTTATGTTTGTCACAACGGACAGCAAATACTTGCCAAAACATAGATCAGTCGACGAAAACATTGAGTATGATGTTGCCAAAGCAGCGAAGCAAAGAATTCCGTCAGACAATCAAATAGCTCGACAACGTACGAGCCGAAATTCTGCTCTAAATAATACTTTTAATACTGCCGCAAAAGAATATATCTCAATATGAATAATAAAACAGCGACTGCGGAAGAGACGATATACAAACAAAACGGATAACATGAATATTGTATGTGTGCCTTTTCATTGTTTTTAATTGCTGTGAAAAGAAATATTGGAGGAGAAAATTAGAAAAACTGAACACTTATTATGATTATAATGGAGAGACAAAGCACAGGAAATTTCAAAACATTACATTCAAACGAATAAAATTCATTAAATAAGGCATTTCGCTATTGTTTGTAAATAAATAAAACATTAAGTAAGCAACAAGGCTTGAACTCAGAATCTTCCGATTAGCAACCCAATACCTTTGCCATTACGCTAACGCAGCTGCTTGTTCCAGATATCTCCTGGAGCACTCTAAACGTTTGCAAAATACCGACAAACACTGTTGGGGTAACTATGAATTACTCACGTTGCGTCGAAGTACAATAGGAAATAAACAATTACCGCTGTTCTTTATTGCGAAAAAGCGGTTCGTGAGACTGATACAAACACCTTTCCTTGCTACCGCCTGAATTAGGAGGCTTATTGTTTGTTTGGTTTAATTAATTAATAGAATATGAAGCAATTGGTGTAAAGAATGCTTTTTCCAAAGTTTCTATAAAAGAAAGTCTGCTATCAAGACATTGCTTTTGTTCAATTACTTCATTTATGACTGAACGTTTGTAAAACTGAAGACACTCGGTGCTCTGCACTGCAGTCGAGATCTGGCAACGTCGTTCTCTGTTCATTGGCTGACTGTGATTTGTGACGTCAGATGCGCAGAACGAACCTAAACTCGGCCGCCAAGATATATGACGCGCACTTTAGGTGATAGTGATGGATGGTCGTTGAAAAGTATTCAAGATGGTTCAAATGGCTCTGAGCACTATGGGACTTAACATCTGTGGTCATCAGTCACCTAGAACTTAGAACTACTTAAACATAACTAACCTAAGGACAACACACACATCCATGCTCAAGGCAGGATTCGAACCTGCGACCGTAGCGGTCGCACGGTTCCAGACTGAAGCGCCTAGAACCGCACGGCCACACCGGCCGGCTGAAAAGTATTGTGACAGCTGTAATAGTCACTGCAGAACACAATGTAGCACTCGGGAACCCTGTCAATACCAAAAAAACACAAAGGGAGCTCCATAATCTGAGAATTTCAGGGCTAGCTGTAATTCCAAAAGCACACGTCAGTGAAGCAAATGCCTGTAACAGGAAAACGTGGTGCCGAAGCTATAAAACTTGGTCTATGTATCAATGGGAGAAAGTCATTTGGTCAGATGAGTCTTGTTTCATACCGTTTCCAATTTCTGGGCGAGTCTGTGTCCCAAGAGAGAAACATGGCGGGGTTTGGTAATGATTTGGACAGCCATATCATAATATTCCATGTACCCCACGGTCAATCTGCGATGTCGCCTTACTGCCAGGGATTATGCCACCATTTTGGCTAATGAGGTCCATCCCATGGTGCAATGTTTGTTCCCCAATGTGTTTCAAGACGACAGGGTCCCTGTTCACACAGCTCACTTCGTCCAAGTCGTGTTGTGTGAGCACAGAGATGAATTGTCGCATCCCCCGTGGCCACCACAGTCACCAGAACTCAATATTATTGAGCCTTCGTAGTCTAAGGTGAAGAGAAATGTACTATTCACTTCCGCCATCGTTATCTGAGGTTGCCACTATTTTGCAGCAAGAATGTTATAAGATTGCCTTGGAAACCACACATCAGGGGTGGCCAAGATTGCAGCTCGCTGGCCACGCTCACAATGGAACCTCCACATCGCACCCGCCTCCCCCCCCCCCCCCAAGATTTAGTTATAAGTTGACACAGTGGATAGGCCTTGAAAAACTGAACACAGAGCAATCGAGAAAACAGGAAGAAGTTGTGTGGAACTATGAAAAAAATAAGCAAAATATACAAACTGATTAGTCCATGCGTAAGATAAGCAACATTAAGGAGCATGAGAGCTCAGAAGCGCCGTGGTCACGTGGTTAGCGTGAGTAGTTGTAGAACGAGAGGTCCTTAGTTGAAGTCTTCCCTCGAGAGAGGAGTTTAATTTTTTATATCAACTTCGCTCTCCAAAATTCCACGACATGTTCAGATTTGCTTGGACATATGCAGGATTTGACGGTCTACACACGGAAAAATTTGAAAACGTTAAAAACATGTTTTGACAGAGCACAGGGAAAACTGTGCGACTGTGAAACTGTTGCATTCATTTGTTGCAGTTTATGTGACAAACTCATGTTTTCATCACTTTTTTGGGAGTGATTATCACATCCACAAGAAAACCTAAATCGGGCAAGGTAGAAGAACCTTTTTACCCATTCGCCAAGTGTACAAGTTAGGTGGGTCGACAACATATTCCTGTCATGTGACGCACATGCCGTCGCCAGTGTCGTACAGCCGGCCGTGGTGGCCGAGCGGTTCTAGGCGCTCCAGTCCGGAACCGCACTGCTGCTACGGTCGCAGGTTCGAATCCTGCCTCGGGCATGGTTGTTTGTGATGTCCTTAGGTTTAAGTAGTTCTAAGTCTAGGGGACTTATGACCTGAGAAGGTGAGTCCCATAGTGCTCACAGCCATGTTTTGAGCCAGTGTCGTATAGAATATATCAGACGTGTTTTCCTGTGGAGGCATCGGTTGGCCTATGACCTTGCGATCAAATGTTTTCGGTTCCCATTGGAGAGGCACGTCCATTCGTCTACTAATCGCACGGTTTTGTGGTGCTATCGCAAAACACAGACACTAAACTTATCACAGTGAACAGAGAGGTCAAAGAACGAACGGACAGATCATAACTTTGCGAAAATAAAGAAAATAAACTTTTCACTCGAGGGAAGACTTGAACCGAGGACATCTCGCTCCGCAGCTGCTCACACTAACCACGGGACCACGGCGCTACTGAGCTCACATCGTCCTTGATGTTGTCTATCTTGCGCATGGACTACTCAACTTGTATATTTTGCTTCTTTTTTTCTTAGTTTCACACAACTCCTTCCTGTATTCTCGATTGATCTGTGTTCAGTTTTTCAAGGCCTATCCACCGTGCCAACTTATAACTAAATCTGAAGGGGATGCGATGGGGAGGTTCCCTTGTTAGTCCCGACTGTCGAAGCGCTCAGCCTCGCTTCACATTTCCCCACTGCCACGCCTTGCTATCTGAGCGAGAGGAGGGGGAAGAAGGGTAAACAGCGAACGCGCAGGATTTAAATGGCAATAAAGTCGTGCAGCATACTGCTCGGTTTCGTATTTCACTTTATCAACAATATCGATCACAAACAAAATAAGTCTTTTGTATTAATTAATTAATTTTGGCGCGCTGTAGACAATCTAATTTTTCCTTGAATCAAACTGTCGGTACATGGACAGATGCAGAAAATTTCACAGAGCTACACTCTCAAGCTACCATGTCATCGTGGCTTATTTAGTTCGATAGTCGAAAAAGGTCTTCCACACATATATGTCGAAAGAAATATTGTAGTACCTTTGCAACCTCATTATGGAAATGGAAATCTGCCTGAGAAATGGAATGTAGGTGTCACGGGCAGTTTTAACGTAAAAAGATTTTTAACTAAAACTGGAGTTATCTTGCAGGTCAACCAGTTACATCTGCCCATACACAGGGGCGCTTTCAACTGAAACGGCAAACGGTCTCGAAAATAGGTTGAAAACATATGTAACATTGACATTGTCCTCAAAACCTCGTTTTAAGTCTTGCAAGGTCACAATGAATTCTTCAAACCTCGCGCTTTCTCTAACACCAGTGAGCTCAGTGAAATGCATTGCCTTTGTCATAATGTGTTCCTTCTACAACGTAATGTTCTTTTTAAATGCATCCCCATCAAATCAGATATGTCTTACTATGGACAGTGAACAATCAAGTCCACTTAACGTATACAATCCATTCCAGATGTTCTGATTTTCATTCCTGCACCAGTTTCTTGAAGTGCTGCATGCCTGCAAATTTAGCATGAAGCACTTCCTAATGCACAGAACAATGAATCCTCTCTGTCTATGTTTGTGATGTTTTGCTCTTTTATTGTCATCTAAAAGTTTAAATTATCCTTTCACGCTTCTACACACATCAAAAAAAAGTTTGCATCACCTCGGTTGCGAGAGTTCACGAACCTGTACAGAAAATTGGAATAGAGATCAACGTAAACATCATTTCCGCCCTTTTTATTGATCATGAAAACCACGCATTGCATGTTGTACCACCATACAACGAGACCTTCAGAGGTGGTGGTCCATATTGCTGTACAAACTGTTACCCCTGGTACCCAGTAACACGTCATCTTGCATTGATGCGTGCCTGTATTCCTCGTGGCATACTATCTATAAGTTCATTAAGGCACTGTTGGTCCAGGTTATCCCACTCCTCAACGGCGATTCGGCATAGATCCCTCAGAGTGGTTGGTGGATAACGTCGTCCATAAACAGCCCTTTTCAATCTATCCCAGACATGTGCGATAGGGTTCATGTCTGGATAACATGCTGGCCACTCTAGTCGAGCAATGTTGTTATCCTGAAGGAAATCATTCACAAGATGTGCACGAAGGGGGCGCGAACTGTCGTCAATAAAGACGAATGCCTCGCCAATATGCTGTCGATATGGTTGCACTATCGGTCGAAGGATGGCATTCACGTATCGTACAGCTGTTGCGGCGCCTTCCATGACTACCAGCGGCGTACGTCGGCCCCACATAATGCCACCCCAAAACAGCACAGAACCTCCACCTTGCTGCACTCACTGGACAGTGTGTTTAAGGCGTTCAGCTTGTCTGTGTTGCCTCCAAACACGTCTCTGACGATTGTCTGGTTGAAGCGATATGCGCCACTCATTGGTGAAGAGAACGTGATGCCAATCTTGAGCGATCCATTCGGCATGCTGTTGGGCCCATCTGTACCGGGCTGCATGGTGTAGTGGTTGCAAAGATGGACCCTGTCATGGACGTCGGGAGTGAATTTGCGCATCATGCAGCCTATTTCGCACAGTTTGAGTCGTAAAACGACGTCCTGTGGCTGCACGAAAAGCATTATTCAACATAGTAGCGTTGCTGTCAGGGTTCCTCAGAACCATAATCCGTAAGTGGCAGCCATCCGCTGCAGTAGCAGCCCTTGGGCGGCCTGAGCCAGGCATATCATCGACGGTTCCTGTCTCTCTGTATCTCCTCCATGTCCGAACAGCATCGCTTTGGTGCACTCCGTGACGCCTGGACACTTCCCACGGTGAGAGCCCTTCCTGACACACAGTAACAATGCGGACGCGATGGAACCGCTGTATTGACCGTCTAGGCATAGTTGAATGACAGACAATACGAGCCGTGTACCTCCTCCCTGGTGGAATGACTGGAACTGATCGGCTGTCGGACCCCCTCCGTCTAATAGACGCTGCTCATGCATGGTTGTTTACAGTTTTCAGTCATAGGCACTGTGTCTATGATACAATATCCACAGTCAACGTCTGTCTTCAGGAGTTCTGCGAACCGGGGTTATGCAAAACTTTTTTGATGTGTGTATAATGTCATATCGTAGCAAATAAGCAGTGCCTGTCGCTTATGAGATTTGAGAATTCTCATCCTTCTCTTCTGTCATTCCCATCCATTTAAAAGATTGTGACCATAGATCGCTAGACTGCCTCTTTTTGTGCAAACAGTCGCTGGACCTGTGAACGGTTTTCATACAACGAACAAATAGCGAACAGCACTGACACCACGGTTCTGCTGAACTCAGAGAGTTGTGCCGACAGCAAAACGTCCCACCACAATGCTAATTTAAATGTCGCTCCGTTCCGAGAAGGACCGAGCAAAACCGAGTGAGGGAGGAGTTGTTGGCTCACACGCGGCGGGCTCACACTGCACGTGTGAAGTTCGGCACGGCGTGGCCCGACCCTGCCATACATGACATATATTTATCCATTCCGAGACGAGTGAAAGCTGATTAGAATGCCAGTGGTTTCTCTACGCCATATTAGGCATGGTAATGTGTTGTGTTTTTGGCGTTTCTATGTTTTTGTTCTCCCTTTGTACATGCCACTCCGAATTTAGAATTCAGTGGAATTAACATTTGATTTCAGCCAGTTTTCTGTCCCTAGTGCTACGTGGTTATTTTTACCGTTTCTAAGCGAGACTAGTTACGGGACCTTTCCATAGACGCTTCTGCAGTTAATTAACTCTACGTATAAATTACAGATGTATTTGTTTCAGAATAAGTCCACGGCGAGAATTTAGTGAGTTCGGATAATGTATGGCGGAAGGGGATCATAATTACACGCATTCTGTTAGAGGAATTTCTTAGACGTTAACTTGCGTAGTACCACAATATTGATGCTATGAGATGGAAACTTCAAGCATGCACTAGAACCATTCGTTACTCTGATTAACCTAAGAGATTAAGTGGCTGACCGTTTAAGTATGAAGCGTGATGTACGAACAAGTGAACACATATTCTTGTCATCTACTGCACAGGTGTTTTTAACAGAGCTACTACAGTGAGTGACAGAACGTACTTCCGAGATGAGGTTCGCCGGCCGCGGTGGTCTAGCGGTTCCGGCGCTGCAGTCCGGAACCGCGGGACTGCTACGGTCGCAGGTTCGAATCCTGCCTCGGGCATGGGTGTGTGTGATGTCCTTAGGTTAGTTAGGTTTAAGTAGATCTAAGTTCTAGGGGACTTATGACCTAAGATGTTGAGTCCCATAGTGCTCAGAGCCATTTTTTTGAGATGAGGTTCAAAAATGGCTCTGAGCACTATGGGACTTAACTGCTCCGGTCATCAGTCCCCTAGAACTTAGAACTACTTAAACCTAACTAACCTAAGGACAGCACACAACACCCAGCCATCACGAGGCAGAGAAAATCCCTAACCCCGCCGGGAATCGAACCCGGGAACCCGGGCGTGGGAAGCGAGAACGCTACCGCACGACCACGAGATGCGGGCTCCGAGATGAGGTAGAACGAGTTTTTCGTGCTTATGCTGCAAAGTGTAAGCCAACTGATCTCTTGTCAGCCATACCGTCTTTACTCTGTAGAGCTGCGGAAGTGTTTTTATTAGTGACAACTCACCAACCTGCTTTAATCGAGCTTAGTATATGATATAGCACTAATTTTTGCATGGGTCTGGTAGGTACTTGACGGACAGCGTTAACTGACGTGTGCCGTGGCGTAACTGAAATGCAGTGGAGGTTATGTAATGATACGGCGTTGTTTCTACTGGTTTGGAGACATAGCATTAGTTTTATTGAGTATTAAATTATTGCACTTGTTTATGAAAATATTTTTGACTATTTACAGCACTTCACTTTCACTTTTACTGCCACAAATACATGAGTATACAAAACTTAAAGACGAAACAAACTAACAAGTACAGTAAAGAGTTGTAGTAGTAGGGCTTTCCATTTCTCCATCAGCGCGGTTGACAGCTGGTAGATAGTTGCTGGAGCATGTGGGCGTGCTGCAATGTCTTCACACCGCAGCTCACACGTACTTGATGTGGTCCGGAGCTCGTGGTCTAGTGGCTAGCGTTGTTATCTCTGGGTCCCGGGTTCGATTCCAGTCGGGTTAGGGATTTTCTCTGCCCCGGGACTGGGTGTTTGTGTTTTCATCTTATTTCATCATCATTCGTGAAAGTGACTGTATTGGACTGTGTAAAGATTGGGACCTTGTACGGGTGCTGATGACCGGGCGGTTGAGCGCCCCACGAAACGAACATCAGTACTTGATGTGATTTAAGTCGAAAGAACGGGCAGGACAGTCCATTAGCCAAATACCCTCTCTTTCAAAAATGGTTCAAATGGCTCTGAGCACTATGGGACTCAACATCTTAGGTCATAAGTCCCCTAGAACTGAGAACTACTTAAACCTAACTAACCTAAGGACATCATACACACCCATGCCCGAGGCAGGATTCGAACCTGCGACCGTAGCAGTCCGGCGGTTCCGGACTGCAGCGCCAGAACCGCTAGACCACCGCGGCCGGCACCATCTCTTTCCATGAGCCCCTCCACTTGCGCTGTTCAATGCGGTCTCACATTGTTATCTATAAAATGGGGAATCTCTGTCCTATTCTAATTCCGGAATTGAGTCCAATGTGAACCTTCGTTCATAAGAAACCACATGGCGAAGGAAATTAGGCTCAAAGAATGTTTTTGCTGGCAACTTGACTGTAGTATAAAATGTAATCTTCGGCTTAAGCCACAGCAATAAGTTACCAACTTTTAATAACTTATTGTATTAAAATATTCAAAGAAAGGCTAAACACACAGCCTCTGAAGGCAGCCGAGTATGTACCGTTATATTATTGAGACATTCTGCCCACTAGAGTTGTACGTTTAGTATCCGAGGTAAATGACACCACTTCTTCTTGCCAGGCCAACGGCCTTGCCGCAGTGGTAACACCGGTTCCCGTCGGATCACCGAAGTTAAGCGCTGTCGGGATGGGCTAGCACTTGGATGGGTGACCATCCGGTCTGCCGAGCGCTGTTGGCAAGCGGGGTGCACTCAGCCCTTGTGAGGGAAACTGAGAAGCTCCTTGATTGAGAAGTAGCGACTCCGGTGTCGGAAACTGACATACGGCCGGGAGAGTCGTGTGCTGACCACATGCAGTAACGCCTATGGTCTGAGGATGAAACAGCGGCCGGTCGGACCCGTTGGGCCTTCTAAGGCCTGTCCGGACGGAGTTTAGTTTTGTTCATGGCAGTGTACTTGCGAGACATTGTGAATTATATACACCTTCCAAAAATATTCATCAGATGGTCAACACGAAGAGGTTCAAATGGTTCAAATGGCTCTGAGCACTATGCGACTTAACTTCTGAGGTCATCAGTCGCCTAGACCTTAGAGCTAATTAAATCTAACTAACCTAAGGACAGCACACACATCCATGCCCGAGGCAGGATTCGCACCTGCGACAGTAGCGGTCGCTCGGTTCCAGACTGTAGCGCCTAGAACCGCACGGCCACTCCGGCCGGCCAATACGAAGAGGTCTCCCTGATGCTGGTAGCTCTGAAACTCACTAGCTAGCTTCCTCGCTCACTCGTTTGCTTCGTTGGTTACAGGAATCACGTACCTGGATATATTGCAAATATCATTTTTCACCAGGGCTGAGGGCTACCACACTGGCGTTTCGGTATCTTTGGAGAGCAATGAGACAACGAAAAAGATTGGAAGGAAGATAAAGGTTTAATGAACCACCAACAACTTTCTTAGGGACGGCCCTAAAGCTCGAAGTGGGTAGGAGATCTGTCGTGTCCTTTCTAGAGCAACCAAAATGAATTTGCCTTAAGTGATTTAGGAAAACCTACATTTTGAGCCCAGATGGGTATCTGAATCACTGTCCCGCCAAATGTGAACCCTGTTTTTTAACATTGCACCACCCCGTTCGTCGAGAAACTATGAAGTAACAATACACAACATACAAGTAACTACTGTGATATTAGGCAATCCATACACATATACTAATAGCCTGTGTCGGTCAACAGACTCTACACGATGTTTACTTTTTAGGATGTGATGCCTTAAATATGACCGAAAACGCCGTAATGTCTACTTGCGCAGCTGCAGGAGGGACAGTGGACTTTTCATTCGGGAACTGTGTGGAATAAAGAGGAAGATGTGCATTGGTACATCATTCACAGCACAATAACTAAAGAAGGGACAGCATCATACTGAGTTCCTGGTAACCAAGTTCTATATCGGTACAGTCTTTCACACAAAACATGGCTGCCGCCTGCCACAGCAGAGACAAATTCCGTGTCGTTGAATTAATGCCAACCATTAGAATTCTAAGTCCAACCATCTGCGCTATCTGACAACACTGTAGGATGCATAAGTTTCTGTCTTCCAGAGAGCTGTTGTACTGTTGACTCCGCTTGTGGTCAACAGTTGAACGTTGCTCAGTTATTAAGCAAAGTCGCAAGTTTGAGAATATTCCTTCCTTTAGCTTCTGAACCTCATTTCGAGTGTTGCTGGAAGTATAAGTTTGATGGAACCTCAGAGATAATTTGCTTCACTCTATAACTCATTTGCAATAACAAAGCCTTTCAGTAACATTTCCACTGCGTCAAGATCAGAACAGTTTACGCTCGAAAGTTTCCTCGCCATACAGCGGCAACAGAAGACTGTCCATCGGCCACCCAACGCCGCCCACCAGACGCCAGCCGGCGTCTTCCTAAATGACCGCGACGTGGCGCATCTTGGGTACGTTTCTCTTCTTGCATTAGTCAGCTTAAATTTGTTTGTTATTGTAGTCTGACTTTCCTAACAAAATAACTTTGATAAACCTTGTGAACAAAGTATAGTAACAGAGCACGTGTAAGTTGCTATGAGTGTTTTTATCAATTTTAATATTTTCATTTGAAATTTTAGTATTTGTCTTATATTTATGTACTGGATTTTGCATACTGACAGCTAGGTAACCAATTAACTCGCTTATATACTACTTCCACCGTCCTGAAATATACTGACCATAATTTAATTGGATAAATAGCCGCTGCACTCTTGAGTCTCATTTGTTTGAAATGGACTAGCGCCATCATAAAACAATGACTAACGGAAAGAATGTGTTATGGTCCTATTATACAGATAGCAAGACAAATATTCGGATGTGATTTATACTGTCATAAAATTGTGCGGCCTGGTGAATTACGATTCGATGTGCTTTTACCAAGATGAGGCGGCTTGCATCTTCTAATGCAGTCTGATAACGGATAAGGCTCGCCAGTAATTCTTGGCTGACAACATGTCTAATGCACCTGATACGTTGGTGTTTACTTTTCATTGCTAGTTTATACACTCTGAACTTTTCGTTTAACAGTATGATACAGGTTTGCAGAAGCATTCGCCATCCGTGGCTCATTTGTGAACCACTAGCGCCATCTCACCTGATGCACCTCTTAGCAGAACTTAGAATCTACTGCAGGAAGCAGAAATTTTGGTCGTCATAGATGTTCTATAATACTAGAAAAATGCCTGAATTACCTTTAGCATTTGAACGGCTGATTAGAAAAGTTTTGCGTAAGAGCGTCCATCTTTGACAAGTTGTATGGAACAGTTGTATCTTCATTACAGAAATGTGTAAATATACATATAACAAAACAACAACATAAATCACCGAAGATATGGGTTGTGATTCTAATTTTTCTGCAGCATTACACAGATTCAGATAGCATTATCAGGTAGAATCGGTGTATTCCGTAGTAGTCCAGAATGGCAAGACTTCTTGACTTGAAACTTTATGTTGTTAGTAACTTACGAACTATCTCTGTGGATGCTTGCATTTTACGATCAGTGCTGTGTTGTATTTTAATTTGTCTTCCTCTATTTTGGGGATGGTACCAATGGAAGAGTTCTTAATAAAAACCTTTTTTAAATCTGTAATGATAAAAAATGTGTTGCTTAGTCATAGTGTGTACAGTATAACCACTGGAGACGCTCCAGAAAACTGAATCCTGTCTGGTAAAGGAGCGTTTCCATTTCCGATACATTTACGACAGGAAAACAGAAGTAACTGTGGCAGTTATCGATTTATGATGTTCAGTTTGCGATTGGTGCAATTGAGTGTTAGTCATAAAACGTAATTGTAAAAACTGGAATCAGACTCCTTGGTTTATACTTTTCAATATTCCAGCCCTTCGCAGCCACATCTTTGAGGTGCAAGCTGTAATCACTTCCAAACCCATTGATGGAACACATTGGCCGTGAAAACATAATCTTCCTGCCGGTAGTATAATTAAAACTTAGCTACAGCACAGAATATTTTCGGGAAATCTGTGACCATCACGTTACATCCTGAGTGAGACAGAATTACCCTGCTAAATTCACTTTATATTTTCTTATCATTTCCACTGAATAATCATCGGTCAACAGTCACTAATTTGGCAGGAAATTGATTACGGATGGGAAATTTTTCGAGTTACGAAAGGTAGCCACATTGAACACTTGTAAATAAAACTTGAAGACATACTGCGTTCAGTGCTGTATCAGTCATTTATGTAAGTTAGTTACCTGTTTCACAATTAAGAGTTACTTTCGTGTGCCTAATTTAAAAATACCAAACTATCCTACAATGCTGAAATAGTTTCAGATCCTTACATGTAGTAACATAGTGGTTCATAGTTTAATACGTCGCCACCGAGCAAAGTGGCGCAGTGGTTAGCACATTGGACTCACATTCTGGAGGACAACGGTTCAAACACGTCTCCGCCCATCCCCATTTAGGTTTTCTGTGATTTCCTTAATTCGTTTCAGACAAATGCTGGGATGGTTCCTTCGAAGGGGTACGGCCGGTTTCCTTCGGTACCCCGAGCTTGTGCTCCGTCTCTAATGACCTCGTTGTCGACGGGACGTTGAACACTAATCTCCTCCTTTCATACGTCGTAAAGTCAGGTTTGAAGTGTATTTTTCTCTGGAAATGAACTTTCTTGGTAGTTGTTTGATAAGGTGCAGGAAAGGTAAACATTTGAGGATGTAACATCAGAAGTCTAAATGCATGAGGGATGACTTCCTAAACAAAGTCCTCAACAAATTATTGTTGTTATTATTACTATTATTACTATTCTTATTATGGTTCCGTACCACAATCGGTAAAAAGGGAACCGTTATAGGGTCACGTTGTTGTCCATTTGTCTGTCTGCCCGACCGTTCAAAACTGAATTTTTGAGCAACAGGTAGACGGATCAAATTGAAATTTATGTCACATATTAAGGTCCACGGTTTCCTGGCACTTTAAAAAAGTGAAGCTTCTAAGTCAATGCAATCATAAGATATGGCGAGTTACGTCTCATATTTTGATACTCACAAACTCAGTGATCAAAACCCACGGGGTATTTGTAGTTGAACTAGAATCATGAAATTGCAGAGAAATGAGGTTTTACACCAACATCAAAGGAAAAACTCGAAAAACTGTTAATTATTTGTAATCAGACTGACTGTTCGTCTGCTTGTTAAGACCCCATTTTCTCAGAAACTGGTAGACGTATCAAATTGACGCTTATGTCATTTTTAAGGTCTACGATTCCTTGTCGACGTAAAAAAAAAATGAAGCTTCAAGTCAATAGAATCAAAAGATACCGCCATTTATGTCACATATTTTGATATTCTCAAACTTAGTCATCAAAACCTAGCATCAGGAAATTCTCCAAGACGCAAAGTTGCATGCTATAACTAAAGGAAAAAAATCCAAAAATAGTTAATTTGTAATTACATCACGTAAAAAAATTGTCATTTGTTATCTAACTGTCTGTTTGCCCGTTTGTTAAGACCTTTTTTTCTCTGAAATGACTCGATGTATCAAGTTGAAATTTGTGTCACATAATAAGGTCTACGGTCCGTTGCTGACGTAAAAAAATACAGCTTTGAGTCAATGTAATAAAAAGATACGGCGATTTATGTCTCATATTTTGCTATTCGCTGACCCAATCATCAAAACTTGCAGGGTATTTCCCGCTGACCTAGAACAGGAAATCTGCCAGGAAGCAAGGTTTCACACTACAACCACAGGAAAAAAATCCGATAACTGTTATTTATTTGTTAGCAAACCGTCTGTCCGTCCGTCTGTTAGGACCCTCTCTTTTCTTCAGGGAACTGGAGGACGTACTAATTTTAACTTGGTATCATATACTAAGGTCTATAGTCCTTTGGTGGAGTAAAACTGTTAAGCTTCCAAACCAATGCCCCCAAAAGATATGGCCAATTATGTCAAATATTTTGATACTAGCAAACTCAATCGCTAAGACATATCGGTACTTCCCCTTGACGTAGAACCACGAAATGTGGCAAGAAGAAAGGTTTCACAGTACAAGTGAAGGTAAAAAAATCAGAAAACTGTTATTTTGTAATTACACCATACGAAAAATATATCTTTTGTCATTCGTTATGAAAACTTCAGATTTGAAAGCAAAACATTCTCGAAAGTCTTGGAATCACTGGGACAGATATATTGCCAGTATCGATTTCCAGAATCAATGAATTACCTATATACATAATTAAGTTTGTACAGAACCCTCAGAGCGTGGGTCCTACTCGCACCTGGCCCTTTTTTATATTTTTTATTTTCCATTTTTTATTTATTTATTTATTTGGTGAGTTAGGCAGCGTACAGGTAGGTATTGCAGTGCAGTAGCAACATTTGATGCAGTTTTGTTGGTAGTTCTCCTTATACTGGTTCAAATGGTTCAAATGGCTCTGAGCACTATGGGACTCAACTGCTGTGGTCATAAGTCCCCTATAACTTAGAACTACTTAAACCTAACTAACCTAAGGACATCACACACATCCATGCCCGAGGCAGGATTCGAACCTGCGACCGTAGCGGTCGTGCGGTTCCAGAATGTAGCGCCTTTAACCGCTCGGCCACTTCGGCCGGCCCTTATACTGGGACCAAAAGAATTCTCAGTTGTTGGCATCTAATACTAAAATGTTATATGTATTGAACAAACATCTGAGGAGTACTTCGTAGTGCATACCATCTTTATTCTGCCACCAGCTACAAAATGTTATCAGTTTATACTGCCCTGTACTCAAGCAGATGTCTTTTGCTCCGGCTCAGCCATTACTTTCTCCTTAAGAAGTTAACGTAAAGTCATCCCAACTCATCACCAGTAAAAATATTGACTACGAATGCTCAATCAGCGAACTAATGACGCCGGCCGGAGTGGGCGAGCGGTTCTACGCGCTACAGTCTGGAACCGCGCGACCGCTACGGTCGCAGGTTCAAATCCTGCGTCGGGCATGGATGAGTGTGCTGTCAGTAGGTTAGTTAGATTTAAGTAGTTCAAAGTTCTAGGGGACTGATGACCTCAGCAGTGCCCATAGTGCTCAGAGCCATTTGAACCCATTTGAACTAATGACACAGTAATAGTCAACCCTCTGATTTTTACTATTTTGAGTCTGAGCATGCCCTTCTAAACCTTGTCTTTTGAATGCAAGTGTCACACAAAGGTTAAGAGGTGACAGCTCATTCCATAAGTTAGTTATTGAGACTTCCGGGATGTGGAAAATCATTCATGCCAGGACTGTCTTTCTCTAAACAGGAAGTTCTTTTGCTGGCGTTATTTGTCCGATAACACTCACTCAACGCAAAATACAAATTTCTCGAGCTTTCTCTGCTGCCTTGACCTATCCATAGAACCCAAAGTTAACAATACACTGAGACGCCAAAAGTTATGGTATACCTGTTAATATCGTGTCGGACCTCTTTTTGCCCTGCGTAGTGCAGCAAGTCGAGGTTGCATGGTCTCAACAAGTCGCTGGAAGTCCCCTGCAAAAATATTGAGCCATGCTGCCTCTAAAGCCGTCCATAATTGCGAAATTGTTGCCGGTGCAGGATTTTGTGCACGAAGTGACCTCTAGATTATGTCCCATAAATGTTCGATGGGTGTCGTGTCGGGTGATCGGGTGGCCAGATCATTCGCTAGAATTGTCGAATTGCGAACAATTGTGGTCCGGTGACTTGACATCGTTGTTTGGGAACATGAAGTTCGTGAACGGCTGCAGATGGTCTCCTAGTAGCCAGATATAACTATTTTCAGTCAACGATCGGTTCAGCTGGACCAGAGGACCCAGTCCATTCTATTTAAACACAGCCCACACCATTATGGAGCCACTACCAGCTTGCACAGTGCCTTGTTGAAAACCTGAGTCCACTGCTACACTCGAACCCTACCGTCAGCTCTAACCAACTAAAATCGGGACTCATCTGACTGGGGCCACGGTTTTCCAGTCGTCTAGGGTCCAAACGATATGGTCACGAACCCAGGAGAGGCGCTGCAAGTGATGTCGTGCTGTTAGGAAAGGCACTCGCGTCGATTGTCTACTGCCATAGCCCATTAACACACGAATTCGTCGCACTGTCCTAATGGATACGTTCGTCATACGTTCCACATTGATGTCTGCGGTTATTTCACGCAGTGTTACTCGTCTGTTAGTACTGACAACTGTATGCCAACGCCTCTGCTCTCGGTCGTTAAGTGAAGGCTGTCGACCACTGCGTTGCGCGGGGAGAGGTACCACCTTGAATTTGGTATTCTCATCACAATCTTGACAGTGTGGATCTCGGGATACTGAATTCCCTAACGATCTTCAAAATGGAATTCCCATGTACCTAGCTCCAACTACCATTCCTCGTTCAAAGTTGCTAATTCCCGTCGTTCGGTCGTAATCACGTCGGTAACCTATTCCCATGAATCACCTGAGTACAAATGACAGCGCCGCCAATGCACTGCCCTCTTATAGCTTATGTAGGCGATACGACCGCCATCTATATATGTGCATATCGCTATCCCATCACTTGTCACCTTAGCGTATGATGCAAATGTCAGACCTTTTTCTACTTGTGACTCTGTTCTATATAGCTTAAACAACATTCATGAGACTCAAGCAACAAAAATCCAATACATAATTGCAAGAAAAACACTGTAACTTTTAGAGGTGGTATTATGGACCAAAACAAGAAACATTTTCCAACAAACAAGGAGTCTAAAACACATACCTCAAGAGCTATGACCACTTGTTCAGTAGAGGAGATGTGTTTCACAGTAGCGAAGATGAAGAAGCGCCCATAGACCCTGAGGTATGCATTTTAGAGCCTAAGTTTGCTGGAAATTTTTTTCTGGATTTCATCCTTACGGCGACCTCTTAAAGTTGCCTACCTAACAGTCTTAGCAACAACACTACTTGTACATGTAATCCACTGTTAGAGGTATCAGAACGGTTTTCGCTTATAGGTTTCGAGGCGTTCGTTTCCGGTACAGCGACCCTTACCCAAAATTAATACATTTATCCGTCTCCATCATCCTAGAAAGTTTGTAACATCATCATTGAATCACCCTGTATATACAAACATTTACAGGCGCCGCCGCCTCTAACTTTGAAGCTCTGTAGCGTCGCTGAATAACGTTTCCGGACATGGGTTCCTACCTAAAACTTGATCCAAGAAGTCCCTTCTACAAGCTCCAGCAAATTGTAACATGAATTGTGAAACACCCTATATAAGCACCGACATGAAAGCAAGAGGTTAGTGTGACATTAATGCGGAAACGTGAACTATGGCCATATTATTACCAAATTCGTCCAAACAGGACCGACGTGCTGTTATTCTTTTCTTTGCTGCCGAAGGACAAACACCGGTAGACATCAATCGAGGAATGGAGGATGTAAATGGGGCAGCATGTCTGTCGAAAACCATCGTTGTGGACTGGTGCGCAACAAGGGGTGCTGCAGTTTCATGATAACGCACGTCTCCAGATCGCAAATGTCGTAACGCAGAAGTTACGCCAACTCAATTGGGACACACTCGAGCACCTGCCCTATAGTCCTGATCTCTCCCCAACTGATTATCTCACCGTCAGTCCCTTAAAAAGGTCTTGATGTGTCCACTATTCCAGTCGGACGAGGATGTGCGACAGACATTTACAGACTTCTTCATGCAGCAAGACGTACTGTTTTTCCGAACTCTTCCACCAGGTGCGTGGATGAGATAATTGCGTAAGTATTCACGGTGATTTTGCCTGATTGGCGTACCGATTGTGGACTGCATGCCCTTCAAACGGAGACTTTTTGGTCGCCCCTTATACGTCAAATAGAGACAGTAAATTTAATGTTGACAGGGACATCATTCTCCACCAGATATGACTGTCATTATTTATGGCCAAATTCCGTCACAGTTTCTGTGGGAAATTAGCGGCAGATCATCGAAGTATGTTCAGTATAATGTACTTCATAGCCAACAACGCTTACAGACCGCACTCAGAGTGGCTGAGCCTTGGTCAGAGAAATGGCGTGTTAGAATAAACGTCGACAAGTGCGAAGCCGTTCTGTTCACTAGAAGACCGAAGCAGCTGCGCAAACACCGATACTGCAGAACAATAACTCTACATGCACGCCCAATACGTTTCCGCGAGAAAGTCAAATACCTCGGTGTCAGGTTGGACCGGAAATTACTCTGGGGGAACCACATACAACACATGACCAACCGAGCAAGCGCGAGGCTCAAACAGCTCTACCCTACGCTCAACAGGCGTAGCACACTGAACAGAAGGGTGTCGAGGTCCATGTACATGACACTTATTCGACCCCTGATGACGTACGCAGCCCCTATCTGGGGATACGCTGCGCCCACACGCCTGCGCCGTCTTCAGATCATACAAAAAAAAGTACTCAAAATCATAAGCAATACTCCGCGATACATACGCATCGCGGACCTTCACCGGGAATACCGACTTGAGACTCTCACGGAGGTAATCCACAAACTCACCACAAGACTGTGCAGAAACTCCAGACATTCGCAGAACCCGTTTATTCGGAATCTGGGGAACTACGACCACAACCGTAGATGGAAACATAAAAGACCAAAAGACATACTTGTAAGGACCTAACATTTATGGCCAAGTTCACGCATACATAACGGTACAGGTGAGCCCCTGTTAATCAGCCACCATTACTGGATATCCAGTTGGAACACACTTGCCGAATAACTGGCACCACGCAGGGAAGCCGTACCGTACACTGCATGCAGACAAGCTCCATACACCCCCCACACAGTGACATGAGCTATGGCCCATCTCCCACTTATATACAGGGTGAGTCACCTAATGTTACCGCTGGATATATTTCGTAAACCACAGCAAATACTGACGAACCGATTCCACAGACCGAACGTGAGAAGAGGAGCTAGTGTAATTGTTTAAAACAAACCACACAAAAATGCACGGAAGTATGTTCTTTAACACAAACCTAAGTTTTTTAAATGGAACCACATTAGTTTTGTTAGCACATCTGAACATATAAACAAATATTTAATCAGTGCCGTTTGTTGCATTGTAAAATGTTAATTACATCCGGAGATACTGTAACCTAAAGTTGACGCTTGAAAGCTACGACGTTCAGTTGCGTGTTGTAACAAACACGGGCCACGGTCGGCGAGCAGCATCTGCAGGGACATGTTTACGATGACGACCGTGTTTCTCCTGACCCTACACCTCTTGGCTTCTTTCTGTGGAGTACGTTAAAGGAGAATGTGTACCGTGATGTGCCTACAACCCCAGAGAATATGAATCAACGTATAGTGGCAGCCTGCGGCGACATTACACCAGATGTACTGCGGCGTGTACGACATCCATTACGCCAGAGATTGCAATTGTGTGCAGCAAATGATGGCCACCACATTGAACATCTATTGGCCTGACATGTCGGGACACACTCTATTCTCTTGAAAACGGAAACCACGTGTGTACGTTTTCCTCACCCCTCATGGTAATGTACATGTGCGTCAGTGAAATAGACCAATAAAAAGGTGTTAGCATATGGACGTAATGTGCTCTTCCAGTCTCTTCTGTACCTAAGGTCCATCACCGTTCCCTTTGGGTCCCTACGTAATTCGGTGCTCTCCGATACACACGATCGAACAGCGGAGGAGTGGTACTCAAGCGTCAACTTTAGGTTACAATATCTCCGGATGTAATTAACATTTTACAATGCAACAAACGGCACGGATTACGTATTTGTTTATATGTTCAGATGTGCTAACAAAACTAACGGAGTTCCATTTTAAAAAAAAACGTAGGTTTGTGTTAAAAAACATACTTCTGTGCATTTTTTTATGGTTTGTATTAACCAATTACACTAGCCCATCTCCTCACGTTCGGTGTGTGGAATCGATTCGTCAGTATTTGATGTGGTTTACGAAATATATTCAGCGGTAATGTTAGGTGACTCACCCTGTA
This sequence comes from Schistocerca cancellata, assembly GCF_023864275.1. Taxonomy (NCBI): domain Eukaryota; kingdom Metazoa; phylum Arthropoda; class Insecta; order Orthoptera; family Acrididae; genus Schistocerca; species Schistocerca cancellata. Next base: position 143,529,265 of record NC_064629.1, on the reverse strand, counting down.
TAACGATCCTGATTGTTCCAGGAATGCAGCAGCTGCAGCAAACTCGGATACATCGCCATCGCCTGCCACGGTAATGATGCATAATACCCATACTAACAAACCTAACCTTGCATGAACTATCGCAGCTAGTAAGCCACTACTGCTCTTACTACCCATCCCATTGTCGCAGAGGTATTTTTTTCCCCACGGCACGAGCCTTGGCACTTTTTTCCCTCTGCTCTTCAAATTGCTACCCTCATTCGCGTTTCGTCCACCATCTATCACCTGATGGACCGTGTTAATGCGTAGTCTTACCCAGACGCACGGATAACATCACAGCCCAGCATACTGTGATCCACCTACTAGATAAGTAACATGTTGACGGAGGTGACAGTAGAACTTTTGGTTTGGTCACCACGTTGGTGCGGGCGTGGATGGGCTCCATCCAACACCTCCGAGGGGTGTCGCCCCATCTCTATATATTAGCCAACAAATTGTTAAACCAGAAGAAAATGCCTCTTATGGCGAAAAACAATTCACATGGGTTCCAACGTGAGACACTTCACCTATAGAGCCCACGAGTTGTTTATTCAGCGACAGTTACCATTATGAAATTGCATCTATTTGTGTTCCTGAGGCTTAACGGGAAAATATAGCATTCCATAATCCATTGACGTCAGTGCTGTACCGGATATTAACTCTTGCTGTGATTACCGCCGGCTATTTTTTGTGCTGTCAGGTGTACTAACATGGGCGAACTACGCTAACTTTGCAAATTTGATGGCTGTAGCGCATTTACGACTGCATCATTTGTGTAGTATCTCCAATGGCAGGATATTCATGTCAGCCTCTATCTTCCATCAGCCACACTATACCATTATAGTGTATTTCAAAGAAAACATCACAATAACAGTTAGGATTTAAAGTCATGGTGAAATCACCGTTCTCCTTTAGTGTTATGACGACTAGTAGTGCAGGGAATACGGTAGTTTTTTTTAGGATTTGTTCCACAAAAGCGATAAGTACAGAATCTGAGTTTGAGACTTAACTTACATAACGGAGCAAACTAACACAAAGATAATACTAAGAAACAGTTTTACAAGAGTGATCTCTGAGTGTGGGATCATGCGGTGCGGGGCACACATCATACTTACGTGAAACCTAGAAACAAATATGTCCAGAAATGTATAAAAGTGAATGCTGGATGGTTTCTACTAAATAGACGCGGCCAATTTTCATCCTAACCATTGTTCAATGTCGATTTGTGTTCGGTAACGATCTTGTCGTCGACGGGACGATAAACCTTAAACAAAATGGTTCAAATGGCTCTAAGCACTATGGCACTTAACATCTGAGGTCATCAGTCCCCTAGACTTAGAACCACTTAAACCTAACTAACCTAAGGACATCACACATATCCATGCCCGAGGAGGATTCGAACCTACGACCGTAGCAGCAGAGCGGTTCCGGACTAAAGCGCCTAGACCCGCTCGGCTACATCGGCCGGCAACCCTTAAACTTTTCCGCTTTTAAATATCCAATTTACCCTTTCTCTATCGACCAATGTTCTCTCTTCAATGACCTTCAAAGCCATTTAAAAACATATTTTTCCCAAATAGTAGGCTCTGATCATTTCTTTCAGTGCGTATGTAAGGTATGGACACAAAGAACGTGCTTCCTTAGTAAAAAGTTTCTCTGTAGAGTAATACATTCAGTTCAGAAAACAGAGGTCCAGATTTGCATTCAGCGTCAATTCACCGCCTGTACAGCCAGTGTAACAATACCTTCGTCTTATAGTTGTGTATTGACAGTGCACCGTTTTTTTTTATCGTGATAGAATCCAATTCATGCTAGATTACAATAAAGTGCATTTATGGACAACGGTAATATCATACGTGAGCGAAGTTCGAGACCATATAGAAATATTAATCCATTATGTGGGATGGCCTATGCAATATATTGCCCATTACTGAGTGGGCGAAGAAATTATTCAGAACGAACGACTTCCTAATGCTTTATCTGCTTTTCACTTACGTAGTCTTCTCGCCTGCCGTAAGGAAGCAGAGTGTAAGGAGAGCAGGATGCAGAACGGTGCCGCAGTGCTCATGTAAATTTCATTCACGGAACATCGCTGTTAATGAATATGCAGAAGTTGTGACCCTAGCACATAGCTGTGAGCCAGCCAACGAAAGCTCCTTGCACGTTGTACGTAGCTCCTTCTCGGCTGCAGCGGTCTCTGTCTGGCAGTTCATCGACGCAAAATTTCAAGTTATCACTAAATTGTATCAAGACTGTGTAGCAGATCTGCAAGGTACACTTCATATGTTTGAAGTCTATACACTGTCAAAAATAAATATCTAATAGTGCTTAACAGGAAAATATAATAGATATCCATCACAGACTAGACATGAATAGAACTACAAACAGCTACCTGTCCTATACCACATCCGGACATTCAGAATGTCTTTTAGATGCTTAAGCAGGATAGCAGCCTTGTAACACCAAACTGTTCACAAACAGTTCTTAGGCGTAATAGGTTTACGTAGTTTTCACCAGTTCGAAAGAAGCTTGAAGTTTAACGTTGCTTCGAGTTCATTAGAGACGGGATACAGCTTCGGATTTAACAAGTATAGTAGAAGGAATCTGTTGCAGGCATCGTTTCTGGGAGCATACCAGTATTGTTCGCCTAAAATGGTTTACGTAAGAGAATCTCAAAGATACGGGGGGATAGAAGTTTGGAATGAATTTTGTTGAGGGTGGAGGGGGCGAGGGTCGGGTAATATATAACAATAATTACTCTTAATTCGTTTACGAAATCTATGTAGAAATACTGTAATGTTCAAAACAGATCTTCTGTACTAATTAAACGTTAATGCTTGCCAACATTTCCATGGATTTCTTTTTCTAAACAAACCGATCGTATTACAAGAAATGACTACCCTGAACTTTTTTATTTCTGTATTTTCAAATATTTCTATATTTTGCCGTAGTCTGATTGTAATGAATTGCAAGAGAAACAACAAAAATTTTCTTCCTAAATGTGGTGCACAGATGATGACAAGATTCGGATTAACTGAATAAACAGATGTCGTTTGTCGAATCTGCAAGTAAAACGGATGTATTTGTGTGAAAGATGTCAAAGCATTATTAATAGAAGAACAGATATTTTTTTAGACGCATCTCTTTTTGAAACACATCTCTTGAATAAGTTCCAATAGCACTTAAGGCATGTGTTTTAGAGCCCAAGTTTACAAGAATATTTTTGTTGGTTTGGTCCATACTGCTACCTCTGAAAATTGGAAACCTACTATCTTTGCACTCTTATTGTTCCCTTTTGGTTCTTCTACCTATTTATATTACCCGTCTTTCTCTATATCTTGTTCCTATTTTTCTCCGAATTTCGAACATACCTGACACAGGTATCAGCACGATTATCGCTTATAACTTTCGACTCGGTCGTTTCTGGCTCATGATACCTTATCCTAATTGAAACATTTACCCTTCTTCGTCATCCCTCAAAGTTTGTAACATCATCACGGAATCACTCTTTAGAATAGGTAAATACAATAAAACATTTACAATTGTGGAAGCAGTTATCTTACCTGGAGCGAGATTGTTTCGACATTGTTTGATTGAACACTAAATATTTCACTCTCAAATTACACAGTAATCTTGCATCTTTCAAATTACGCAGCTCGTAAAAAAAATCAGCGTTTTTAGAAGAATTTAGCCCACAACTGATTGGTAGATTGTAGAATAGGTTCTTTGCTCTTCAAATGGACAAAGCTTCTAATATTCATGAAGATGTTCATTTGGTGCTATATGTTCGTTCTATTGAAAGAACTGTGAAAGAAGGTATTCTGTTCTGTGAGCCTGTTCCAGGACCAACTGCAAAAACATTTTGGTACCACCAATGCTTTGTTTGCTGACTGTTTGGTGTATCTGGACAAATTTGGGTTATGTACAGATTAGACTCATGTAACGTGTATACATACGATTTGTCGACCTGGAGAAAGCGTTCGACAATGTCAGATGGTGCAAGTTGTTCGAAATTTGGAGATAAATAGGGCCAGGATGTAGGGAACGACGGGTAATATACAATAGTTAGAAGAACCAAGACGGAACAATAAGAGTGTAAGATCAAGAACGAAGTGTGCAGATTAAAAACGGTATAAGACAGAGACGTATTCTTTCGTCACTACTATTCCCTCTGTACGTCGAAGAAGCAATGGTGGAAATAAAAGAAAGGTTCAAGAGTGAAATTAAAATTCAACATGAAAGGATATGAATGATGAGATTCGCTGATGACATTGCTATCCTCAGTGAAAGTGAAGAAGAATTCCAGGATCTATTGAATGGAATGAACAGTTTAATGAGTACAAAATATGGATTATGTCTAAATCTAAGAGAGACAAAAGTAATGAGAAGTATTAGAAATGAGAACAGCGAGAAACAACATCTGGACTGGTGATCCAGAAGTAGATGAACTTGTGAAGTCTGCTACCTAGTCAACAAAGTAACCCCATGGACGCAGCAAGGATGATATGGAAAGTAGTCTAGCACTGAGTAAAGGCCATTCCTGACCAAGAGAAATCTGCTACTATCAAACATAGGTCTTAATTTGAGGAAGAAATTTCTAAGAATGTACATTCGGAGCACAGCATTGTATGGTAGTGAAACATGGACCGTGGGAAAACCGGAACAGATGAGGATCGAAGCATTTGAGATACAGAAGAATGTTGAAAATTGGGTGGACTGATAAAGTAAGGAACAAGGAGGTTCTCCGAAGAATCGGTGAGAAAAGGAATATCTGCAGAACAATGACAAGAAGAAGGGACAGGATGGTAGGACATCAGTTAAGACATCACAGAATAACTTCCATGGTCCAAGAGGGAGTTATAGTGGGTAAAAACTATAGAGGAAAACAGAGATTGAAATATATCCAGCAAGTAATTGAGGACGTAGGTTGCAAGTGCTTCCCTGAGATGAAGAGGCTGGCACAGCAGAGAGATTCAGAATTTTTTTTTCTTTTTTGTAGGAAACTGTCTATATGACTGATATATTTCAAAAGTAAATGCGCTTAACACTTCGCTGAAAAGAAGTCAAGCAAACTTACTTCCTTGGAATTAAATGTTAAAGACTTCATATGAAACTTAGAGTTATGGAAAAATATAATACAACTTGAAATTTTAGACAGATTCCGTTTATTGTCTCAATGATAAGGGGTACAGATAATTCAGTGCTTTCTGTAGACTTGAAAAGCTAATTTCGTAATCATCTACTAATGTTTGAAAATGATTTTGAAAGCTATTTCTGTCGTGATTTTGATGATTCTCCTTGGGCTATAAATGCATTTGAAAATGTTTCTTCAGCTATGAACTTACTAATTAAGAATGACTGATAGATTTATTTAGGTAGTGAAAATTCAGAAAATAAGTTTATTAGATTGTCCCTCATGTGATATTGGATAAATATAGACAAGTAATTCCCATTTTTGAGCCAAAAGGCTTTGAAACTTGTAATTCCTTTCGAATTAATATACATCTTTGGCAAGACAAGCTTCTCTGCTTTGCCTGCTAGGAAATCGAGGTTAAACACTGGTTTGCTTGTTCATCGTAACAAGATGCCGTTTATACGTTGTGATAACCGGAAAAAAATATGGCAACTATCTTAATTTATAATTTGTAAATGTTTTGAATTTTATTTTGATATGCCCAGAAGTTCGTTATTTGCAAAACTGAAAACACATACATACAGATTTTGAGAAAAACTGGGCAAAAAATAGTAGTGTCCTTCAATTTTGAGCCACTGTCTTAGATTTAAGTCTTACAACAGGAATTAGGGTTACGTCAGAGTCACACATACAAAAGCTTGTAAACAAAAGATATTTCGAACAGGGACCCAGTTCCATAACGTTTGAGAATCTCTTATTTTGGGGAACAGCGGAAAACTAAATTTGGATGGCCAGGCAATGATGTGAGTCACCGTTCTCAAAAGTTCAAGAGAAACGCTGGTACGTACTATAAAGAGACAAACGCTGCTGTCGCTGTATGTCCTTATATGATAAAATGTTTCAAGAAATCTAAGCTATTTGATATAGTCAGACTTGTAAATAATATAAAATGCCATCGTCAAAGAATATTTTGCAGTCAGTTCTATAACATTTGTACAATATTAAGATGGACTGTCTCTTTATAAACTAAAAGTCCTAAATTGTGTGTGTTCTACAGTATTCTTACTTCTACATACAATAATTGCCAAGTAAGGAAGACTGATACCGCATAGAGCAAATATAAAATGATATTTTAATTTTTAATTAAACAATAGGTTACAAACGTACGAAAGGATGAGAAAGGATCAGAAAACTACCAATAAAATGAAATAAATTGAATCAGTTCTACTGATGTCAAATAAATTTTCAGAGAAAATCTGCGAAGATTCGCTGGTATTGTTTTGTTTCGGTATATGAGTAGGCTTTTGTTGGACTTACACAAAGAACCATATTACGTACAAAAATTTTGAAGCACGCAAATCAAATAATAAGCACTGAACTGAACAATAACCAACTGCCGAAGTTCGCAACAAAATGTCAGAGTAGAAAGCCCTCCTTGAAAGAATACAGAAAGCTGGTTAAAACAAAAAATTAGCTGCAATGCGATTTTTGGGGAAAAGTTTAAGTGAATATTTAAAAACTTGTCTAATGAGAAGTGGAGCTGGTATATTTATTAGTCCAGCACACAAGAAACACAAATCCACCGAGATAGAAACTGAAACTTCATGCGAGGTTGTTTTCATAAGACTCAGTATCAAGCATAAACTTATAACTGGAGCTTTCTATCGACAACAGGACTCACCCTCACAAGTAACCGAAAACGTTAGAGTAAACTTCATTTCGCTAGTATGTAAGTTCCTCATCCATACTGTCACCATCGGGAGAGACTTATCATCCAACAATTAGTTGGAATAGTTACATTTTTTTAAAGTGGTGGGCATGACAAAACATCCTGCTAGACATTAAAAAGTGGCATCCCCGAAAATTACGTAGAACAGATAGTTAGGAACCCTACTCAGGATGAAGATATATTGGATCTAATGGCAGCTAACAGGTCCGACCTCTTTGAGGACATCCACATTGCAGCTGGTATCAGTAGCTTTGAGTAACTTGTCGCAACGATGATCACCAAAGTACAAAGGGCAACTACAACAGGTAGGATGTTTAGATCATCAAACTAGATAAATAGAGAGTAGCGTCATATTTCAATGGAAATGAAACATTTAGCTCTGGACAGAGGAACGTAAAAGAAATGTGGCTTATGATTAATTGAATACTTGACCATGCACGTGATAGATATGTACCAAGTAGAACAGTTCATAATGGGAAGGTCACAGCATGGTCTACAGTCACTGCAAAGAACATTCTAAAAAAATGAAACTACTGCATAATAGGTGTAAGAAAGGCTTAGCACTGCAGGCAGAGAGATGCAGAATGGATTGCGTCTAGCTGTAAGGAGAGCAATGCACGAAGACTTCAACGACTACTGTAGCAAGATATTATCGAAGGTTCTCTCACAATACCCAAAGAAACTCTGGTCATACGTAAAGGCTTATTCTGGTGCCAAAATTAGTAACCAGATACCTCCGGACGAGACAGGAACTAAAATTAAGGTAGCAATGCAACAGTGGAAACTCTGAATTGTGGTTTCAAATAAACCTTAAAAAAAGAAAATCCAGAAGTATTGCTACAATTTAACTGTTGCAGCACTGCAACAACAAGTGAAATAGATATTAAAGTCAGCAACGTTGAGAAACTGCTGATATCGATGAAATTCAACCAAACTCCAGGGCCCGATGGAATAATACCCGTCAGGTTCTATGCTACATTTGATGGTTAGTTAGTCCCTCTTTTAGCCATAATATATCGAAGGTCCCCCGATCGAAAAACCGTACCCAGTGGTTGGAAGAAAGCATGGGTCACCTCCATCTGAAAAAGGGCTTCAAAGTATCCACAAATAAACCGCCCAATATCCTTGCCATCCATTTGTTGTAGAACCTTAGACACATGTTGAGCTCAAACGTTAAGAGGTATCTCGAACATAATGACCTTCTGCCATCCAGCAAGGATCCCGTCAACAGCGATCGCGTGGAACCCAGCTGATGCTTTTCTCACAAGCATCCGGGAAGGCAGTCAGGTACATGCATTATTTTTTTACTTCTGAAAGCATTTGACTCTGTATCACACCTACGTTTATTACGAAATACGATCGAATGGGCAATCATGAGGAATTTGTGACTGTATTGAGAATTTCTTCGTAGGGAGGACGCAGTATGTTATCTCGGATGGAGAGTCATCGACAAATGCAGTAATAACTTGGGGTGTTCTCCAGCGAAATGTTTGGCTTTATTGTCGTACATGTTGTATATTAATAACCTTGCACACAATATCAGTACTACACTCAGAATCTTTGCGGGTGATGCAGTTATTTATAACGAAATACTGTATTAAAAAAGCTGCACAAATTCTCAGTCAGAGCTAGGTAAGATTTCAAAGTGGTGGCAAGATTGGAAACTTGCTTTAAGTGCTCATAAGTGAAAAATTTTGCACTTCACAAAACGAAAAAAGTTATTTGCAGTGACTACAGCATCAATGAGTCACAGATGGAACTGGTCAATTCATGTCTAGGTTTAACAATTTTTAGAAATATGAAATGAACCGGTTACATAGGCCCGCTCAGACATAGGTAAAACAGGTGGCTGACTGGTGTATTGGTAGAATATTAAGGTAATGCAATCACTCCACAAGGTAATGCAATCAGTTCACATAGACGATTGCTTACAAAACAATCCTAGAATCTTTCTCAAGTGTGTGGGGCCCGTAGCAAACAGGACTAACACAGGGTGTTGGCCGTATACAAAGAAGGGCAGCACAGATGATCAGAGATTTGTCTGACTCATGGGCAGTGTCATGGAGATATTGAAAAAAGACTGAAGTGGCGAACTATCCTGTGAAAAACTAGTTACAAAGTTACAAAAACCTGCTTTAACTGATGAGTCTAGGAACATACAACCATCTACTTATAGCTGCCGTAGGAATCGTGAAGACAAGACTAGGCTAATTACAGCGCGCACAATCATTTATCTAGTGTTGCATCGTGAAAGCTACGGACAGAAGCTTTAATAACTGATGCAATGTTAAGTACCTTCTGCCATGCACGTCACAGTGGTTTGTAGAGTATGGAGATCGATGCAGATTTAGATGTTTAATTCTGCCAAAAGTGACTTCGTAAAACTAGAAACAAAAAAAATTCATCACATTATCTGGTCTCAATTCGGGGAATCTTCATTTCACAGAAAAATATTTCTCCAATTGCTTCGTTATAAGAAAGGCACAAGCTATAGATGAATCGAAGGCAAAATACGTGCTTCAAGAATGTCTCGAATTTCAACACCTTGGAACTTTGCACTTTACAATGAAATGAATGCCCCTAGGTGCATACAGGCGTTGATATAAGTCAACGGGGACAGTTGAAAATGTGTGCCCCGACCGGGACTCGAACTGCTTACATGGCAGATGCTCTATCCATCTTTTTTTTTCTATATTGTTCGTCGAATTTGTTCGTGGTGGACGTCCGATGACACCCATTCTGGTTGTTCGTTGATCCGTTAACACGCTGAGCTACCGTGCCGGCTCCATCTGAGCCACCGAGGACACAGAGGATAGTGCGACTGCAGGGACTTACCTCTGGCACACCTCCCGTAAGATCCATATTCTCAACTTCTTGCCCGTACTATATTCGTAGTGCCCCTGCCAATTATACTCATTACTCGCGGCTTTTTGCGGATTCCCGTAAGAATTCGGGCACTGTTAGTGCATCTCCGCACAGAAGAAGTTGGTCAAATGGGCGGTGATATGAAGATGGTATCTGTTCTTTCGGACATGTCCGAAAGAACAATACCATCTTCATGTATACTTTGGACTTCTTTATTGTGTGAATTGATACTGTTCGAAATAAACTGCTCTGCAATACTTAACCACGACATAGATAAAGTAAAGTAAGGCGTTAATTACTCATTGAAAATGAATGAAAGTACGGCAGCATGTTGCCAAAGGTCTCCCAGCCGTGCACAGAAAGTTGGACGTCACACGGCGGATGGGCAACTTGATTACAGCGCCAAATGGCGCTGGCCTCCCAACACGAGGCAGCTGAAGGAACGGGAACGGGGAGTGTGTGTCAATTAGCGCGCAGTTATGGTGCACAGAGGTGGTGTTCTTCATTACGGTATGGCCCGGAGACTAAATGTGGTTGAATTCAGACGGGGAAGAATCATCGGAAAACTGGAAAATGAACGAAGAGTGTCGACTGTAGCTCAGGAGTTTGGTATTGGTCGCAGCATTCTTTCACATGCATGGGGAGCGATGCAAACCACAGGCGCTGCTGCACGAAGGAGGGGAGGTGGACGAATAGGGTCAACTGCAGTGTCATATGACCGCTGCATAGTGCCACACACAATAACGGACCCACGCAGAACAGCAGGGGCAGTTTAACCACTTTTAACAAGACTGCAAGGCACACAATCTCAAGAGCCACAGTGGCACAGCGACTGCATTGGGGTGACTCTTTGTCCGACGATCAGTGCTTGTTTTCCGTTGACACCAGTCCATCGGTGGCACAGTTTGAGATGGGGCCAAGTCCATAGGGGTCGCGTACTCTTCTCCCATGAGAGGAAATTCTGTCTGAGTAGTGATTCTGGACATACCCTCACATGGCGAGAGGTGGGAAATCCAAATACATCCAACCACATTGTCGAACGTGATCGTTTCTATGGTCCAAGTGTTACGGTGCGGAGAGGCACGAAGTTGCATGGACGTGCTGACCTCCAAATCTTTCAACGCCGTACAGTTGCCGGTTAACGTCATTTTGACACATTACTCCATCCCACTGCGTGTCATTTCAGGGGTGTATTCGCCTGTGACTTCATTTTCGAGAGTGACAGTGCGCGACCGCATCGAACAGCGCAAGTGGGGGAGCTCTTGGAACTACAGGATATTCGGCAAATAGTTTGACCTGCCCGATCCCTCGACTTAAATCCCATCAAGCGCGTCTTGAAACCTGAGGGAGAAGAGCTGCTGCAGGAAGTGCACATACACCAACGACCACCCAGCAGCTGTCAACCGCACTGGTGGAGGTATCGGACACTAGTGGGGCTACAGGGGTGTCACCCCATTCTCCATTGTTGCCAGATGTATCCAAGATGGCGGTGAAGATGCTTCCAATATGTGAATGAATGGGGGATTATGATTGGCTCTTATCGAATTTACGAGTGGTTTGCAGGCCTCTAGGCTGAGCAGTGCACTATTTTGGGTGTTTACAATTAGCAGGCGCGTGTGCAGAGCATTATACATGGGATATTTAGGAGTAGTTTGCAGGTCTGTGTGCTGTGTGGTGTGACCCCAAGCATGTCATAGTGTGTGTTCTGTACCACTGTAATAAATTGTTCCGAAATAAATAAAGTACAATCCTTCCTCTGTCCAGATGCCCAGTGCAGGCAGGGTCCTTTCCCAGTCATTTCCTAGGAGGAGATGGTGGTCGGGTGATTTAGGTTAGTGGAGATAGCCCAAGTGACCTATTTTCCCGCCATTTTCTTAGGTTAGTAGAGGTATCTGTGGTGTGCTGCATTGTCCTGATGGAATTTGAACTTCACGCCATTTCCTAGGAGGAGGTGGCGGTCGGATGACTTAGGTTAGAGGAGGTAGCCCAAGTGCCTTTCTTTCCCGCCATTTTCTTAGGTTAGTTGAGATAGCCCAATTGACCTTTCTTTACCACAAAAGTCAAACTTGGCGCCGCCATCTTGGATGATGTCATCGCCGCCGTCTTGGATACATCTGGGAACAATGGAGAGTGGGATGACGCCCCTGTACCCCACTACTTCAGACGCCCTACCACAAGAAGTTCTTACCAACGTTGTGACCAGCCTGGGAGCACACTGCAGAGCATATATTCCTGTATGTGGTGATCATACACTCTGTTAGGAACTATTTTGTAATCTCCAGGGGGTCATCATAAATTGCGGTGTAATTATTGTCTTTGAATAAGAGTGTAGTTTCTGTTCGTCTCATTGCGTATTTTTTTCAGTTACTTTCTGTGCTATATTGTAGCGATTCTGTCTATGTATGGTCCGAGATTAATTGAGCTATGTTACTTGGCACTGACACGTCATGCGAATCTTATTTTCGTCCGTAAATTTTGTGCTACATATTAGCGAAAACTGCACAAGACGACTGCATAGAGTCTCAGAATTATTTTATACGCTAATAATAAGTACATTAATTTATTTTCGTCTAGTGTCTTGGTGAATGAAAGTAAACAGTTTAAATTGCAGTCTGGAATCTCAAGGGAGAAAAAATGAAAGAATCTAGAACAACTCAATAATAGTACAATGTAAAGTAGGAAAGGGAGAGTCAGAAATACAGCAAAGGGGGGCAGAAACCGTTAAGAGTACTACATATAAGAACAATAAACTAGGAACAGTGTAGGAGATGAAATAAATAAACTAAAATTAAAGAAAGAGGGACAGTAACAAAGTAACAAGAAATTGTAAGCTAAAAAAAAACAATATTGAGGAAAGTAAATTTCATGATATCTCGTGGAGAACCGCAACTTCGTGGAATATGTGGTGGAATCACATTTATTGTTGTCTCTTATTTATAGTTTATGCTGAGCTGAAACCATCATGTAAATTGTCAGTATCGTTTACAATATGAAAACAGCGTGATACAGTATTGAATACAACCAGAGAGTAAATAATAAAACTTGATAACATCAGTAAATTCCTTATAATAATAAAAGAAAACTGGTCATTCCATTCAGCGCCTGCCTGGGTACTCATGACTCATTTCCTATGATTGTGATGTATCCTGATATTTTTCTGCGATCCAGCGTTTCGTATTTTAGCAAAAAAAGGCAGTCATCAGATGTGATGACTCCTTTATTTGTGCCGAAATCGAAACCCTTACCAGATTTCACAAAGCTTTTTAAATATCTTTCCACAATGCTCGTACTATATATACATGAGCCTTTTGTCATTTGTAAAATGTGTATGAAGGTCAATTACTCTCTTATATGGGAGAATGGAAGCCGAACGGCAATCTAAGGATGTCTGAAATATACCACCCTCTGAACGACGTTGAAATTTTTCAAGTGACAACATTAATATTTCTAAGTACATGATATATATTTTGAAAATTTTTTTATAAATTTTAATAAAAAATCTGATTATTTACTTTTGTCTCCCTTATTTCTCTGATTGCGTACATCAATTACGTTATTTGTGTCTACGGTATAAATACGTTACTAGAAGAGTTTTTGTTATTCTTTTATTGTCTCACCCTAATGACGACGTAGTCGACGGGACGTTAGCCCTACCCCCTCTTTTAATGCTCTATTGGGGCCCTGGTTTTTATTAATTAATTTTGAATGTATACTTCATGGAACATTGTATTCTAGTGTTACTGTATTCGCACGCTGCAATCGTTACATACCTCGGTGACATCATAGACTGAAATTACTGAAGAACGATTGTGTAAGATTGTCCTGAATTCTTCACAATATACCCGGAATCACCCTTTCTCTGGTTTAGCCGTTTATTAAACATACTACCAACTGTTCAATCATCTGTGTAAACATTCGGTAACATCAATGTACTCTTGAAGTCCATGTTAAAAAGAGTGTTGGTGAACCAAAGAAAAATAGAAACGGATACATCAGGATTCCTCTGTTTCAGACCATATCATATAAGACTTGTAATCCATTAACAAATATCAGGACAGAAGACAATGATGCATATATTAACAATAACATAACATAACGCCTGTGATATTTATTCGGTCACAGTTTTCATTTCAATAAGAGTGAAATAGTGAAATGTCTCACGAACATTATTTATTGGAATGTGTGGCATGATGAGCCATTAACATTACTTGTAGTATAAAACTTCAAATGTCTAGAGACTAGGGCAAGGTCGTTCACGAGCAGCTATAGCCAAAGGTGAACAATACATTTTCTCATAGCTGATCGAAATAGGAGACAGAATGAAATTCAGCTACACTGAGCCTAAAAAGCGGCAACAAGACACACGTAGAGAATGCTGGTGCCAGACGCCCATATACTGGAATATTTTGTGAATGTGGAGCGAGGGGGTAAAAGAGAGTCACTTAGCGAGACAGCTGTTTTTGACCAATATTTCGATTGACTGGACTGACAACACAAGCGGGCCCACTGAATACAAGATTTGCACTGTACAAGGCTCACTGGAGCTACGAGATTAGGTTAGATTAGATATACGGTTTGTTCCATAGATCCATAGTGAAGGGCTCCTCAGCGTTGTAGAATATGCAAAAACAAGAATGCATAATACATATTTACAAAAAAAGAGGGCCTGCCGACGTGACCGAGCGGTTCTAGGTGCGTCAGTCTGGAACAGCGCGACCGCTACGGTCGCAGGTTCGAATCCTGCCTCGGGCATAGATGTGTGTGATGTCCTTGGGTTAGTTAGGTTTAAGTAGTTCTAAGTTCTAGGGGACTTATGACCTCAGATGTTAAGTCCCATAGTGCTCAGAGCCATTTGAACCATTTTTTTGAAAAAAAGAGGTATGGTAATGTTATTGCCACAGACCTTAAGAGAAACGGTCCTCGCAGACATGAAACAAATCAAAAAATGTGAAAAATATATGTATTTGAGGGCTAACATCAAACTTATCACAAAACTGACGCTATTGCAGTTGTGCATCATCAAACAGAAAGGTTTTTATCACACTTATTGACATGTATCACATTACTGTACTGAAGATGCACAAAAGTCAAATTTTTATGTAACACTCATGATATTTGATATTTTTAAAAAATGGTTCAAATGGTTCTGAGCACTATGGAACTTAACTTCTGAGGTCATCAGTCCCCTAGAACTTAGACTACTTAAACCTAACTAACCTAAGGACATCACAAACATCCATGACCGAGGCAGGATTCGAACCTGCGACCGTAGCGATCGCGCGGTTCCAGACTGTAGCGCCTAGAACCGCTCGAACACCCCGGCCGGCGATATTGTTAACAATATATACTTCAGTCGTTACTACTAACAACTTCATTAATGGAGTATAATTAGTTGATCATCAATTACTCATTTCGGTTTCTTTTGAACTAAAATTCATTAGGAGCTAAACATTTTACGGCTGCTAGCAAGTAACTGAAACATTTTTAAAAAATATTCAACAGTTTTCTGACTGATTGGATGCAACCCACCACAAAGTCCTCTCATGTGCCAAACCATTTCGCAGTAGCACTTGCACCATACGTCCTCAACTATTTGTTGTATATATTCCCGCCTTTGTCCTCCTCTACAGTTTTTACCCTCTACAGCTCCCTCCAGTACCATGGAAGTTATTCCATGATGTCTTAATAGGTGTCCCACCATCCGGTCCCTTCTTCTTGACATTGTTTTCCATGTATTCCTTTCCTCGCAGATTCTGCGGAGAACCTCCTCATTCCTTACTGTATCGGTTCACCTAATTTTCAACATTAGTCTGTAGCACCACATTTCAAACTTTCGATTCTCTTCTGTTTCGGTTTCCATATATTTCGTGATTCACTTACATACAATGCTGTGCTCGAAATGTACATTCTCCTAAGCTTCTTCCTCAAATTAAGGCCTATGTTTTGATACTAGTAGACTTATTTTGGCCAGGAATGTTCTCCTTGCCTGTGCTAGTCTCTTTTTTATGCCCTCCTTTCTTCGTCCGTCATGGGTTATTTTGTTTCCATGATAGCAGAATTCCTTAATTTCGTCTCTGTTGTGATCACCAATTTGATGTTAAGTTTCCCGTTATTCTCATTTATTCTACTTCTCATTACTTTCGTCTTCCTTCGGTTTACTCTCAGTTCATATTCTAAACTCATTACACTGCTCATTCCATTTAACAGATATTGTAATTCTTCTTCACCTGCACTGAGGATAGCAATCTCATCAGCGAATCAGTATCATTGAAATCCCTTCGCCCTGAATTTTGTTCCAACGGTTGAACCTTTCCTTTATTTCCGTCATTACTTCTTCGATGTATAAATTGAACAGTAGGGGTAAAAGACAGCATCCATGTCTTACCCCTTTTTAATCTGAGCACTTGGTTCTTGGGCTTCAAGTCTTATTGGTCCCTCTTGGTTCTTGTACATATTGTGTATTACACCTTTTCCCTATAGCTCACTCCTACTTTTCTCAGAATTTCTAAAATCTTGCACCAGTTTACATCGTCGAATGCCTTTTTCCAGGTCGACAAGTATCTTGATTTTCTTCACTCTTGCTTCCATAATAAGCGCATCTTCAAGAGTGCCTTTCTGGTGCCTTTATGTTTCCTAAAGCCAAACTGATGGTCGTCTAAGAGTCCCTCAGTTTTCCTTTCAGTTCTTATGTATATTATTCCTGGCAGTAATTTGGTTGCATGAGCTGTTAAGCTGACTGTGCGATTGTTCTCGCACTTATCCACTCTTGGATTCTTCGTAACTGAATGGATGATATTTTTTCGATGACGCCAGTCTCACAGATTCTATACACTAACTTGAATAGTCATTTAGTAACCACTTTGATATAGAAATTCCAATGGAGTGTTGTCTAATACTTCTGCCTCATTTAATCCCATGTCTTCCAAAGCTCTTTTAAATTCTAATTCTGATACTTGATTCCCTAGCCCTTCCATATCATTTCCAATTTCTTCTTCTAAAACTTCATCAGACAATTCCTCCCTCTCGTAGAGTACTTCAATGCATTCTTTCCACCTGTCCGCACTCTCGTCCGCATTTAACAGTGGAATTCCAATTGCACTCCTAATGTTACCGCTCTTGCTTTTAAGTTCACCAAAGCTCGATTTGACTTTTCTACATGCTGAGTCAGTCTTTCCGACGATCATTCCTCTTTAGATTTCTTCACATCTTCCCTGCAGCCTTGACCCCCTGCACTTTTTGTTTATTTCATTCCTAAATGATTTATATTGCAGTATTCCCATCTTTCATTGAACATTTTTCTACTTCCGTCTTTCTGCGATTAATTGAAGTGTTTCATCTATTACCCAAGATAACTTAGGAATTACCTTCTTGGCATCTGTGTTTTTCTTTCCAACATTCCTGACTGCTCTCTTTGGAGACGTCAACTCCTCTTCAATTGAACTGCCTATTGTGGCATTTCTTACCGCAGTGTCCACATCTTTAGCGAACTTCAAACGTGTCTCATCGTTCCTCTGTACTTACGTATACCAATTTCTTCCACACTGAATCTTCCGTACGATTCTCTTAAAATTCAAGCTACTCTTGACCGTTACTGAATTGTGATCTGTATTTGTATCTGATCCTGAGTTAAGCTTTGCAGTCCAGTATCTGATTTCGGAATCCCTGTCTGACCATGGGATCCATCTGGAATCTTACCGTATCTTCAGACCTTTTCCATATAATTTCTCTATCCCTTCATCTTCTGCTTGCGATGTCGGCATGTATATCTAAACTATTGTTGTCTGTGTTGGTTTGCTGTAGAAGCTGATGAGAACAACATTATCACTGAACTGTTCATAGCAATTCACTCTGTGCTCTACCTTCCTATTTATAACGAATTCTGTTCCCGTTATACCATTTTCTGCTGCTATTGATATTATCCTATATTCGTTTGACCAGAAATCCTTATCTTCTCACTCTGGTTTCCCTTAAAACGAGTAAGCTTCTCCTTTTTTATCTTCTTTCCATTTCACTTCACTGACTCACACTATATCTAGACTGAACCTTTGAATTTCCCTTTTCAGATTTTCTTAGCTTCACTACCACGTTCAAACTTCTGACATTGCACACTCCGACTTGTAGAATTTTTCAATCACATGCCACATGTCCTGTGGATGCACCCTATGTGTCGTCAATGCAGTGGTTTCCATAGTCTACAGCAGCCACATGGCGTTGGTCATTCCTGATTCTTCCGACTTTCAGGGGCTGTTTCCCGTCCCAAGTACAAGAGTGTGCCCTGAACCTCTGTCTGCTCCTCCGCCCTCTTTGACAAGGCCGTTGGCAGAACGAGGCTGACTTCTTACGTCGGAAGTCTTCGGCAGCCATTGCTAATGAATTTTATTCAAAACTAGCTGAAAAATACCAGCTTCATATGGTTTTTATTTTGATTTGTTTTCTGTGCACAATCCATATCACTCGAGAACATTCGAGAACATACTAAAAATATACAGTGACTGACGGTAAGTGTAGCGACTCCTCCAAAAGCAATCCGTAGGAGGACATCTGCACGAGGTCCTAATTTACCTCCAGAGTATTTTACCTTGCAAAGAACGATCATTTCAGGATTCTGCTTTCTTGCCATCCTTCCTGGAATCAGGGAAGACTGACACTCATGCATTATATTTCTTGTTGAGGACTGCTACCTTAGACTTCTCTAATAGCACCTTTTTGAGACTTTAAGTTGGATATGTCTACTTGAGACTTAGCTCGATAGTTTGGCCGTGAGCGCTTTTGAGAGAGGTATAAGCCGGATGCAGCTCATTGCTGCTACACGAGACGCTGTCAGGATTAGTTTTGGGCTCCTGAGCTGACAGGTACCAGCTACCGGTCGACATGGAGTTCAGTGTACTGCCTGTTTTGCAGAAGCCACGTAATCCCGCACATCATTCACTAGCATAAACACGCTAAAAGTCTGGCTCAGGGTCGTGGGAATTCGTCACCCAGACAAAAGGCCCTAGAATCATAAAGAGAACGAGCGATGGTTTTATTATGTAATAATTTTTTACGAGAAACTAAGTTTTGTTGAATATTGTAAAAGTATAAAGCTTGTTGGTGTGACCATTATCCGCAGAAAGCATATAAATATTTGTTTTTTAAACTTAAAAACAGTTCACGTCACAATTTTTACATTAGTAAATGATTATTTACAGTTATTCGTTCTTCCGGCCGAAATCTGTGCTTCCTCTCATCTGATCGTATATTAGAGGTCGCACCGTAGCTTCGCTTATAAAACGTCGACATATTTTCACTTCACGATTGTTTGTTTTGTAGTCTTCATATTTCGTAAGCGAACTGCTGCGGAGCACCACTACTGGTCTAGCACTAACTGTGGATTGTTATTACGAGAACTTTGAATGGTTTATTTCGTAAGCGCATGTTCACTTGGTAACTTTTTTTCATTTGTTTATGTAAGTGTTACCAACCTAACGAAGTGAGTATAACACAAAACAGACACCAAGTAGACATATAGTTAGAACAGAAATCACTCATAACTCTTGAAAGGAAAGTCTCCAATTAATGTTAGACCGGAAATGGTGTTCCACATCAATTCGCTTACGAAATATAAAAACTACAAACTAAAAACACCGAGACGTGAAAATGCGACGACGTTTTGTAAGTGAAATGGCTGTGCTGCCTTTAACTTGTGACCGCCGGCCGGTGTGGCCGAGTGGTTCTAGGCGCTTCAGTCTGGAACCGCGTGACCGCTACGGTCGCAGGTTCGAATCCCGCCTCGGGCATGAATGTGTGTGGTGTCCTTAGGTTAGTTAGGTTTAAGTAGTTCTAAGTTCTAGGGGACTGATGACCTCAGATGTTGAGTCCCATAGTGCTCAGAGCTATTTTTTTAACTTGTGACCAGATGAGAAGAAACGTAGGTTTCGACCCGTGAGACGAAAAATTGTAAATAATAACTTATCAATGTAAAGATTATGGAATGAGCTGTTTTCTAATCTATAAGCATCGCATATGAAAACAAAACTGCTTTATTCCAGATTAAATACACTGAAGATGCCTTAATGCAAAAGGCGAAACGCATATGGAACATAAATAAATATAGATTGCAGCAAGAAAAATGCGTCTCCAGTTTATAAATCGAATATTGTAGAAGTTGTGTGTCTGAGCTTTTAGTGTTCACTTGTAGTGTTCTCGTATAAAAGTTAGCTGTGACCTAAACACAATAATTCGAGCAAAATAAAAGTACTTGCATCATATCTGTATTCCATTCCTTTATAGGTAAATCTGTAACTGCTGCACTCATGTGCATTATGTATTAATTACATAAAACATGATTTGAATAATCCATGATTATCCAAGAACCAAAGTATGAGTTCACGACATAAATGGCTCCCCAACGTGGGACTGGATTGTTCAGAGGAATTGGCCACAAGAAGTGGAACAGGAAAAAGCACTACATTTGTGGTTGTATCATCTCAGTGTTATTGAAGGGAACTTATGGTGTGGGCAGGAATCAGTATTGACGGATAGATGAGCATTTACGTCATTCGCAACCGTTCTTTGACGGTTCTAAGTTGTAGAGAAATACACTGTTGTGCTGGATGCTGGTTTCGTCGCAGATTCTGTTCTTTCT
This sequence comes from Schistocerca cancellata, assembly GCF_023864275.1. Classification (NCBI taxonomy): domain Eukaryota; kingdom Metazoa; phylum Arthropoda; class Insecta; order Orthoptera; family Acrididae; genus Schistocerca; species Schistocerca cancellata. Next base: position 143,508,895 of record NC_064629.1, on the reverse strand, counting down.
GTAGATTGCAATATTCATCTCCACAGCGCTCAGTCGATGACGGAATACAACAACGTGAGAATACCAGTAGAAAACCGCGACAGTGCATTTCCCGAACTTGAGTACTAAGCGAAGAGGGGAATGCTCAAAAGTGGAAGGAATATATAGAGTGTATACATAAAGAGAAAAACTTGAGAAGAATGATAGAGACACTGTGAGAAGAATCTGACGGAGCATTCAAAGTCCTAAGTGGAATGGAGGCGCCAGGAGTAGACGACATTCTTTCACAATTATTGCAATCCTGCAGTCCTTGGGTGAGACGCCCATGACAAAATTGTTTCGCTTGGTGTGTAAGCCATATGAGAATACCCAAAGACCACATGAAGAATGTAATAAGCCTTGTTTCAAAGAAGACAGTGCTGTCATGTGTGAATATTACCCAACCATCAGTTTAATAAGTCATAGTTGCAAAATATTGCCACAAATTATTTACGGAAGAATGGAAAAAACTGGTACGAAGGACGTGAAAGGAATCCATTGTAGAGAAGAAAATGAGACAGGTCGTAGCTTATCCCTGATGTTATTCAATGTGTAGGTTCGAGGGCTATTTTGATTTAACAATGCTTTTGAAAGTTTCCATAGAGTAGAAATTTTAAACACAGAATTTAAAAAATCTAATCTATATAATCATATGAGAAAATAGAAGACGTTACTTATGTTTCGGTTGCTTCTCGCGATTTTAAATCGGAGGAAATCTGGCGTAAAATTGTTCAGGCTGTACTGATGTTGATCTTGAAGTACCTAAACTTCTGCGTCAGCACAAAATTCCTAAAGTCTCGAGTGAGGTAATAATGAAAAAGTCAGACTGAAAATACGTCAAGAATTTTTCATAAAATCATATTTTAAAGCTTTCGGATAATCGATTAAGTCACTCAAGAACCAATTCGACAATGATTCGACGAAATTTTTCAGATCGTTGGAATAATTTGCTCTTGAACATTCTACAGGCGCCGAACAAATTGTAAAATTTTACAAAAATAATTTTAATGGGGAGAGACTGATAAGCGATAGAGATATGTTTTTACAGATTTTGTATGGCCAAAATTTTCAGACAAAAAGCTTGAGTGAAGTTACGGACTTTAAAAAAAATGAATGGACAAGACGACTAATTGCATAGTATGTGTGATTTGTTTCTTGCTTATTACGTACGATTCTTGGATCATCTTCTGCTAATGAAAGAAATATTTCTTTTTTACATCGATTCAAAACGTATTTAAGGTCAGCGGTGTCATAAGATCGACTCAGTAACATCGCTAATTTGTCTCTTTATCGGCACATAACCAATAAACTACAGTCAGACGAACTGTTAAGCACATTTGTTTCGTGACGCTCAAAGCGCTGCATTTTTTTAATATTTAATAGCATTTCATTACGTAAGTAATATCGTAAGAGTAATTTTCAATTTTATGGTAGTTCTTCTCCCTAAAAAGTCTCCTTATTATGAATTTTTCTTCTGTTTACAATTTCTAGACACGGGGAGAGGGGGACTCGTTTTTCGACGATTACACTCAGACAAATTATGAAGCGCCAGGCTTGACAACGCCTATGTTGCACTCAACATCTTCACTATCACGTCATCACCAAATAGAAATAATTCGGGATAATTTGTCTTATTAGAAGGTATATAATATATATAAGAAACATCAGTGGACGCTACACTGATCTATCTGATGCACCCACCAATTAACCGTCCACCAATCAAACGCCACCTCATAGTTCTTCTGCTATGTAGAATGACCTTTGGCTTTCTGTTCTTAAAGAATGAGGGGAATCTCTTATTCCATAAAGATCCAACTGATGCTGTAGCATTTTGTGATCAACACACTCAAACGCCTTAGTTAAATCAAAGAAGATGTCTAGCGTTCGCAAAGCTTTGTTTAATATGTCGTGTGTCTCACAGAGAAAAGCGAATATAGCATTTTCAGTTGCTAAACTACTTCTAATACCAAACTGTACCAAAATGTGAAAAACTTTTCTAATTAAAAAAACTAATGAGTCTGTAAACCTTTCAGTTGCCTGTTCCTTGTTTCGTGTGACAACAGCCAAGTTGTCTAAACCCGGTTTGCTTCGCCGACGAAGCGCACTGCCGACAGAGGTGCGACTTAACGAGACGACTCGTGTAAGCACGCTGCCGGAACTGAAGACATCGTTCCGCATCTTGGACGCAAAACGCTGCGGTTGGACTCGTCACTTAGATGTGCATATCGCTCGTTACACAGTGATTACAGAGCAACAGACATACTAACAAACATTACTGAAGCTGAATTTTTCGGTTTTTAATGATCACTTTATTCTGTCTTTCAGAAAATTCATAGCAACATATAAATTACAGCATCGCTAACAAGAATACTGGAGCTTCTAATGAAATATTTGGCGTTATAGTAATCGTTTTGTAAATATATTCGCAGGTTAATGCTTCAGATAAACAGACTTGTGCTTATATCATGCTAGTCCCAGAATATGGAAGAGTAAGTGACAGGAAGCAAAACAATAGGCGTTTGAGCAGGACCAACTATAGTGATCCTCGTTGCAACAGATCTCATCAAATATGACGATAAACTTAAGAGCGAACATTGCCCATTTCATAAAATTAATTTCATTTGTTGAACTATCGTCAATTTAAAGCACCAGTGCCCCTCTGCGAATGGCTACAGTAACGTGCTTAACGGTAAATGGTTCAGTGTATGATTCTGGCAACTTGACGTCTGCTAGTATGATGCGTTTAAGGTTCTGACTGTCTGATTCTGTCCGAAAACGCATTCTAGGTTAAATCAGAGCTCGCAGTAGTTCATTATATTCGTGCTACTTTTATATGACACATAATAATACTTCATAATTAGTCGTTCATACTGTTTCGTTCTTCCTAGCGTCCGACGTCGCTTAGAATAATGGAGACAGCGACGTCACTGGTCTGTGAAGCAGAATGGTGAGTCGTGTTGGTGGGTGATATCAGATTTAGAGTGACGGGCGTAGACCTGATGTTGGAGAAAAATATTCACAGTTTAGGGCACAAATTATTAGTCTCTGGGTCGTCAAAATTGTCGCAGATGATTATGTAACCATTTGAGACAATATCAAGTTTTCCAGACCCCGGTAATAGTTTATAATCTGTTGATTCTATATCAGCATTAAATGTTATCATCTACAAAACAATGAGCATCCTGATTTGAAGATGAACGATCTGCAGCGGCCTGCTTTTATGCCTTACGTTAATGCCACCGAACATTACTGTTGTAAACGAGGACATCACCTGTGCGCCAGATAAATTCACCCATAAAAACTGGAAACATTTACCAGGCAGGTTTCAGGAAAAACGGAGACAAATTCTGTCTTCGATGTGTGATCTTATGCAGGCATATAAATTTTTTTAAAAAAAAAGATCTTAACCACGTGAATCTAATGCCAGCCATTGTGTTCGTAGTCTAGGTATTAGGAAGACAAGGAGTTGTGGGTGAGGACAAGTTGAAGTACGGTACATGTTCAGTCTCACAAAATCATCCACTATATTCTTCAGCAGTTTTGCGTTTTCGGCCTATCTTTTCAATGAATTTACTATCAATATGCCAGATGGAAAGGAGACGACTTATTTTAACCTTCATTAAGAAATATTTGGATCATATATTTTTCCTTATTAGCATTGTAGTTATTGGCAGCAGCTATAGATTCACGTTGACGTTTTATACAGGGTGAGTCTCTAACTATTGCCATCTAGAATGACTCAGAAAGTATCATTGGAGCTGAAAAGTTTGTGGGAGAAAAGTTGAATGGGACAACGGGGGCCATAATATGATGTTGGTTTTTTGTTGCTAGGTGGGGTCGCGTCAGAGATATTAAGGCCAACTTTGTCTTTCTAATTGGGATGCTTTAGTTTGATACTTATTTTCTGATAGCGGCTATCGAGACGAAACCAATGATGTGTAACAGTAAGGTCTTTGAAGGTCAACAAAGGTCAAAAAGGTGGCATAAACGTCCATTTAGACAAGGTGTTCGAAGTGATGACCATTGGTATCAATGCAGTGCTGCAATCCTCTTATCATAGAGTGAGTGGTATTCCTTACCACATCGGCACTTATCGAAGCAAATGCTCTGAAAATTCTCTCCCACCTATCTTCACGTGTAGTTGGAACGTCTTTTTAAACAATGTCTTTTACGAATCCCCACAAGAAAAAATCCAGAGGCGTCAAGTCTGGCGAACGAGCCGGCCACGACACATCTTCTCAGCATCCCATCTAACGATTTGGGAATTGTCTCTGCAACTCATTTCTAGTCATCAGCGAAAAATGTACCGGACACCCATCATGTTGATACCACATTCTGTTCCTTGTTCCTAAAGCTATTTCTTCCAACAACAGACCTAATGTTTCTAGCAGGAATGTGGTGTACTTCCTACCATTAAGATTTCCTTCAATGAAATAGGGGCCTATAATTCTGTCCTCCAGAATCCCACACCATACATTCACCGACCATGGTTTTTGGTGTGCAACTTGCCGCAGCCAACATGGATTTTCAGTTGCCAAATAATGCATGTTATGCAATTTAACATATCCATGGTTCGTGAATGTAGCCTCGTCAGTAACTAAAATCAAATTAATAAATGTGTCATCCCTCTGAATCTGATGTTGTGCCCATCAACAGAATTCAGTGCGACACATACAATCCGTACCAGTTAATTCTTGGTGGGGACTGATACGGTAAGGATGATATTTATGGCGATGCAGAACACGAAACAACACTACTCTGGTCGTGCCAGATTCCTTTGCGATTTGACGTGAACTAACACAAGGACCTCGAACCACAGTGGCAAGAGTACCAGTTTCCATTTCCTCGTTAGTAACTTTCCTTTTCCGGAGAAGTTTCCGATGAGTTAAAGATCTAGTTGTTCTCAATTTATCATACACATTTTGAATGTACGACGTGTAGGGTGACTACGTTGAGAATACCTTTCAGCGTATAAGTCTCTAGCTTTTACTGAATTTCGTTGGCATTTTCCGTAAATGAGAATCATATCGACTTGTTCTTCGAAGGAATACATCATTCACATTCGCTTGATTCGACGATACTAGTCTTACCGTTCCGATCAGTGTTGTATTATGAAACTGTCGAATGTTGTTTACATGTCTCAGGCACGTTAGATGGATACACCGTATTCGGCGAATATTTACTATTTGCACGATATACGAGAGAGAATTGTCAGAGCAAGTGCTTCTATAAGTGCCGAAGTGATAAGGAATACCACTCAATCCATGATAAGAAGATTGCAGCACTGCACTGATACCAATGGTCACCACTTCGAACACCTTCTGCAAATGAACGTTTATGCCACCTTTTTTACTTTTGTTGACCTTCAAAGACCTTACTGTCATAAATCATTGGGTTCGTCTCGATAGCCGCTATCAGAATATAAATACCAAACTATAGCATCTCTTTAAAAAAAATATCTCTGACGCGACCCCACCTAGCAACAAAAAACCAACGTCATATTATGGCCCCCGTTGTCCCATGCAACTTTTGTCCCACAAAGTTTTCAGCTCCTATCATACTTTCGGAGTAATTCTAGGTGCCAACAGTTAGTGACTCGCCCTGTATACAGGCATTTGTTTTTGCGTTGTTCATTGTGCACCTCTCACGTAGGTCACAGCACATAAACAAGAAAAACTAAGGTAATTAAAGTCACGTGATTACGACGTCAATGGAGAGGGAAAAAGGAAAGGAAATCGGGATTTAAGGTTCTATCGACCACTAAGTAGTCAGCGGCAGATTATAAACTCTGACCGAAGATGGATGGGCCAGAAAATCGGCAATGCTATTTAAAAACAAACTTTACCCGCATGTGACATAAACTACTGAAGAAAGCCAAGGACAACTTAAAGCTACAGGACCAGTCGCAGATATGAAATAAAGTTCTCCAGAGTCCAACGCAGTAACAACTGCACCACTTGGATAAGTTAGTGAAAGGGACAAAAGGGTAAGTCACAATGGAATGCTATACAACACAATGGCTAGAATACTACAGGACTGCTGTATAACAATGATAATACTAAAGCAGTGCATAAAGCACGAGTAAATGCAATAATGATGGTTCCTCGTTGGTACTAGAATTTTTCGTGAGGTCATTCTGTTATTAACGAACTGAGGCATTAGTATAGTAGTCAGCGGCAGATTATAAACTCTGACCGAAGATGGATGGGCAAGAAAATCGGCAATGCTATTTAAAAACAAACTTTACCCGCATGTGACATAAACTACTGAAGAAAGCCAAGGACAACTTAAAGCTACAGGATCAGTCACAGATATGAAATAAAGTTCTCCAGAGTCCAACGCAGTAACAACTGCACCACTTGGATAAGTTAGTGAAAGGGACAAAAGGGTAAGTCACAATGGAATGCTATACAACACAATGGCTAGAATACTACAGGACTGCTGTATAACAATGATAATACTAAAGCAGTGCATAAAGCACGAGTAAATGCAATAATGATGGTTCCTCGTTGGTACTAGAATTTTTCGTGAGGTCATTCTGTTATTAACGAACTGAGGCATTAATGTCTGCATTAAATATGTTCTTTCCTTGTAAGTAGGAGCCGTATGTGTAGCCAGCAACGTTCTCCTTGAACAGTTGCGAACAATGAGCAGTCGTGGTGGTCGCGAGCTTCCTGGACGGTAGCATGCGTGTACAGCAGGCGCCGGCCGTCCCAGTTACTGGAAGCCTGTACCAGACGGTAGTGGACGCGATCCAAGTGGATCGTAACCTCAGTCACGGTACGAGCCGTTGCCAATTACGATCACATTTCTCCGAGCACTACGGAATGTAACGGCTGATTTCTGTTACACGGAGTGTGATACTTGTGGCGCCTGTAGAGAAGCACCTTGTCTCGCTGAAAATCGGTTTCTCCTTCGAGGTCTACTGACAGACTTCTCAAGTTCCCAACAGTTTAGTCTCCCGATATACTTTTGAGCCACCTTATGGAATCAGTGTTATTGTACTAAATCACTAATAATTTACCCAAAAATTTTCCGAGTATAACATCACTATATGTTGTGTAACATTACAACCGTTTCAGTGACACATCCAAAGATCTTTCTCGGGCCGATAATGATCTATATTGCTCATCTCTTGTCTCCAGTTACATTTGCTATGCGATGAAATATTTCAAATTGTTTGACACCTAGAGTTCGACTAAAAGCGAGGATGAACTACGCTTGACAATTGTACAAACCTGTTATGGAGATAACTGCTAGCACATCGGCTGAAAGTTGAGAGGACACACTTTTCTTATTGTACCCAGTTTTCACCGACGATCTTCAAAAGTTATAGCTCATTTTAGATCGCTTTTGGTTTCCGTCGAGGAATTTATTTATTTATTTATTTATTGCATTTAGATCGGCTTGGTCTGCAGAATACTTACCTCTGAAGGGATACAATTTCTGTAAGGATTAAAATTTATCCAAGAAGTGTTCCTGACATACTCACTCAGAACTTGAAATCGCGTACCTACTGGCTTTACCTACAGGTTAATACTCAAGAGATTCCCAACTGAAGATGTATTCGGAATTCACTGTTCCTCGGCACTGAACATTCTGCGTAATTTCGCTGCCACGCTAGAAGCTGAAAACAGTGGGTGGTTCAGATTCTTAAACTCTCGTATTATGTGAAGAATGAACAATATAGACCAGAGACTTTTGAAGCTATTCTACTTTCATGCTTTTTGTGTTGCTAATACACACTGGTCGCCACAGAGGTTTCTGAAGCAATTCGCATTCTCATCATTTGAATCAATCTAGTGCGCCACAATCTCGGAGAAGAAGAGGCTTGCACAGGATAGAGCAGCATGGAAAGCTGCATCAAACGAGTCTTTGAACTGAAAACTACAATAACAACAACAGTACTAACTGCAATATGCATTACTTCTTGGTGATCACCAAAGTGAGGTGTTCACCGATGGCACTACACCAGATACTATATAGTTAGACAATACTGCCTGCGCGTTTAATCTGGGACAAACACGACTATTAACCAGAATCTTAGAATGTTCACTTGCAGATAACGAGGTACCTGACACGAACATAGATATCAGCTGTTATTATGAAGTCTTGGCAAAAGGCGGATTGCCATGCGAAGGGACCCCGTTCGATTGCCGGAAGCGTCGGACATTTTCCCCTTTCAGGGGCTATATGTTGTGTTGTCCTTATATTTGAGTCGTCATAATTGACATTACTATTGAGATGGTCGAATGGAGCGCGGCTCTAAAGACAGTAACAAAACTTCTGGGAATGAAAGAATCCATGAATACTGTATGGTGTAGGTGCAACCAGGGTGAGATGTCATTAGTGATCGAAAGTAAAAAAGAATTACCATTCGCTTACGGAAGTGATTCCAGAACAAGCGTCCGAAATGAGATGAAGCCGAATGGACAGATCGACTGTTTCTCAACGACTTCTGGAATAATTTATACAAATGCATGAAGGATGCTGAGGGACAGTTTACACCAGAGAAATGCACCAGCCGATCGAGAAAGCCAGTGGCCCCGTAACGTACAAGATTGTTCCTACAAGGCAGGGACAGTCACAGACCAAAGGAAGCCAATAGATCTCTAGAGCGAACACTATTTTAAACCCTATGGTACTCTGGACAAAGTGAACAGTAACGTCATCGATCCCAGCCTACAGATGCCAGTTATTAAATATCTAACCTCATACCAAGGTCACGTAACAATCCTAGCTCAATTTTGGTAGCATGTCCAGTACGCTAAACTCTCAGATAATAATACATCTATTGCATCTGTATGATATCGTCACTTCTTCACTTATGACTTGAACACTCCAAGCCGGCCGCAGTGGCCGTACGGTTCTAGGCGGTGCAGTCTGGAACCGCGAGACCGCTACGGTCGCAGGTTCGAACCTGCCTCGGGCATGGATGTGTGTGATGTCCTTAGGTTAGTTAGGTTTAACTAGTTATACGTTCTAGGGAACTAATGACCTCAGAAGTTGAGTCCCATAGTGCTCAGAGCCATTTGAACCAGTTTGAACACTCCATCTCGGCCCCTCGATGAAACATCATCACATAACCTAAGAAAAACTCCATCTCGCCCCCTCGATAAAACATCATCATATAACCTAAGAAACTCTACATCTGATAGTAAATTTAAGTGATGTTATAGGCTTAAAAATCCAGCAGCTATCACCAACTGCACCTACACACTGTTAGCAATACTATTTAACCGTTTACTGCGTATCGATATCTGTGTTGTACGCCAAAAATCTCACCAGGTTTTGCCAGAGGAGAAGACGTCACTCCCAGCAATGCCTCTGAGTTCCGTTGGATGAAAGATTAGTCTTAAGACTCCTGTGTTGAAACCGTGACAAAATCTTGTTTTGCTGCAAAAATGCCAAAGTGAAACTGTCTCTGTACTGAAAAAATGTATTTAAACACATTTTCCAATCGCTACAGACATTGGAGCAGCTATTCAGAAAAGAGAAGACAGACCAAGACAAAGCAAATGACGCCAAAGAAAAGAAGTACACTACTGGCCATTAAAATTTCTACACCACGAAGATGACGTGCTACAGAAGCGAAATTTAACCGACAGGAAGAAGATGCTGTGATATGCAAATGATTAGCTTTTCAGAGCATTCACACAAGGTTGGCGCCGGTGGCGACACCTGCAACGTGCTGACATGAGGAAAGTTTCCAACCGATTTCTCATACACAAACAGCAGTTGACCGGCGTTGCTTGGTGAAACGTTGTTGTGATGCCTCGTGTAAGGAGGAGAAATGCGTACCATCACGTTTGCGACTTTGATAAAGGTCGGATTGTAGCCTATCGCGATTGCGGTTTATCGTATCGCGACATTGCTGCTCGCGTTGGTCGAGATCCAATGACTGTTAGCAGAATATGGAATCGGATGGCTCAGGAGGGTAATACGGAACGCCGTGCTGGATCCCAACGGCCTCGTATCACTTGCAGTCGAGATGACAGGCATCTTATCCGCATGGCTGTAACGGATCGTGCAGCCACGTCTCGATCCCTGAGTCAACAGATGGGGACGTTTGCAAGACAACAACCATCTGCGCGAACAGGTTCTGTTTACAGCGTCATGATGGTCGCATCCGTGTTTGGCGACATTGCGGTGAACGCACACTGGGAGCGTGTATTCGCCATCGCCATACCGGCGTATCACCCAGCGTGATGGTTACACGTCTCGGTCACCTCTTGTTCGCATTGACGGCACTGTGAACAGTGGACATTACACTTCAGATGTTTTACGTCCCGTGGCTCTACCCTTCATTCGATCCCTGCGAAACCCTACGTTTCAGAACGACCGCATGTTGCAGGTCCTGTACGGGCCTTTCTGGATACAGAAAATGTTCGACTGCTGCCCTGGCCAGCACATTCTCCAGATCTCTCACCAATTGAAAACGTCAATGGTGGCCGAGCAACTGGCTCGTCACAATACGCCAGTCAATACTCTTGATGAACTGTGGTATCGTGTTGAAGCTGCATGGGCAGCTGTACCTGTACACGCCATCCAAGCTCTGTTTGACTCAATGCCCAGGCGTATCAATGCCGCTATTACGGCCAGAGTTGGTTGTTCTGGATACTGATTTCTCAGGATCTATGGACCCAAATTGCGTGAAAATGTAATCACATGTCAGTTCTAGTATAATATATTTGTGCAATGAATACCCGTTTATCATCTGCGTTTCTTCTTGGTGTAGCAATTTTAATGGCCAGTAGTGTATGTATGAATGTTTGAGGAGAAGAAGAAGTAGAAGATCAATATGACGTAGAACGTGGTGCTGATGATGATGGAGATGAAAAAGAGTCACGAAAGACTATTATAACAGAGACAGGGGCTAAATTGGCAGCATCATTTTTTATTGAAACAACAGACAAAACCCGTTACACTATATGCGACGTCTGATATGAACCGATATCAAAAGTGTGGATAATTTGTGATTCATCGGCAGAATTAATAATTCTCTATGTAAGATACCTGGAAACGATAGGATTACGTAATTTATTGTTGAAAAATGAACCTCCTAACAAGAGTACATCACATGAGATCTTCAAAATATGGTAAAATTCGTAGATTTGTCACTGCCAGTAACTAAAGACATCTCTCCTATAGGCAAGTAAATTCCGACAGAAGCTAAACTTGATGGCATACGTATCAGCATAGGATAGGGTTCAATTTCAGACCCTAATTCAGCTTTGCCTAAAGTTCGATATAAAAAATTTTGCAGATTTTGTCAGACGAGAAGATGCGATTCAAGAAGCATGCACTTCAACCTCCCACCAGACCCGTTTCTCAACACGTACAGAGACTAGGCACGAAATTGCAAAGAAGAAGACAAGAGACTAAGATGAAGAAGACAAAGAAAATAAAGTCAGAGCAAAAAATGTACTTATATAAGTAGATGTATTAGAGGAGAAGATGAGGACGTTTAGAATGAGAAAGGAGAAGAAGAAGATGATGATGCTGATGATGAATGTTGTGGGTTGGCAGGAGAGCCAACACCGGTATGAGAGGAAACCGAAAGGCACGCGTTTTAGCTCACGCAGGCTGGCGTGAGGTCTGGAACAGGACAAGGAAATTAGACTGTAGAAAAAACTGACGTGGATGGTGGAATACTTAACTTTAATCCATAAATGGTGTACGTCGCTCTTGACGGTACATGTTTTACAGCATCAATAGTAACTGCTAATGGCGCCTTGCTAGGTCGTAGCAAATGACGTAGCTGAAGGCTATGCTAACTATCGTCTCGGCAAATGAGAGCGTATTTTGTCAGTGAACCATCGCTAGCAAAGTTGGTTGTACAACTGGGGCGAGTGCTAGGAAGTCTCTCTAGACCTGCCGTGTGGCGGCACTCGGTCTGCAATCACTGATAGTGGCGACACGCGGGTCCGACGTATACTAACGGACCGCGGCCGATTTAAAGGCTACCACCTAGCAAGTGTGGTGTCTGGCGGTGACACCACAATGAACAGGGTGGTCCTGATGAGGAAGATGATGCTAATGATTGGGCGACGGTCTCTAACAAATCGCCAGCAGATATCGACTATCCCTACTGGAATGCCCTAAATGAGTAGCAAGACTGATCAGCTGCCTTTCTAGATTTGAATGCAGTAGCAATAATTCACATGATACTCAATACATATTTTAAAACTAAATGCTGCTAAAACTCAAAAACGTGTCCGGCACGATCAAGGGAGTTATATGGTACGGTAGCCCTTTATCCTCCATCCGTGAAGAACGTTCCCGTTTTTACCTGAAGGCCGTGATTTTGAAGATATAAGGGCTGGGAAGTTCCGCTCTCTAGAAATTTCTAGAACATTCCAGAACATTCTAAAGTATTCGAGAGCGTTCCACAACATTACAAAATGTTCCACAATGATCCTGAATGTTTTGGAATGTTCCGAAATAGTCTGGAACATTCGGGGACATCCCGGAATATCCCAGATCGTTGTGCAATATTCCAGAACACTCTCGAATATTGTGGAATGTTGTGAAACGTTGTGGATCATTGGAAGCCCGTTTGGTATGTTCTGTAATTCGCTACTGTTGGGGCTACCCATTGGTTGGTGAGACCCGTGGTGAGTTTGAAAATCAGTTTCTTATCAATGGCGAAGGGAGGAACCAAAAAAGTAGTTCAATGAGTGAATAAAAACAAACAGTGAAGTGTAAATAGTCAAAATGATACAATGACTGAAAATAATTCTCATATAAAGTGTGAAAATGTGTAAAGTGTACGTAGTGTGTTTGTTAGTAAAAAATTGATACAATTTTTGTTTTAGACACTGCCCAAACGCAAAAGAGGGAGAGATCTTGCAACTTCTGAAGCAAAACGGTGAAAACGAAAAGAACAGTGAAAAATCGGAACAGACGAAGAGCGCGAAGCACTTGTGAGTTCTCAACGAAGGACAATGAGCAGCCTGAGAAGCAGAGAAACCGAGGAACAACGAAATGAACGTACTGGAGAATCAAGACTGTTTCTTGAAATCCATACAAATTATAAAAATTTATGTATGTATGTGTGTGTGCATGTGTATGTCCCACATCTCCTCCTAAGCCAATAGACCAATTTCAACCAAACTTTATACACACTCGTATATACCTTACTGGCAGTCAACAATCGCTGTGGTGGTAAGAACCACCTCCTATCAAAAAGGTAAGGGGAGAAAACGGAGCGTGGCCAGCGATGCGCGAATTCTCAGATTTTATTAATCCACTATTTGAGAAAGAGAGCACTTTGCGACTTGCAACAAACTTTACACATAATTTCAAATCTTTAAGGATATTTTTCTCGCTGGCAACCAGTACAAAATGATGGAAGAAAAAAGTTTATAGCTTACTACTTTTCCGCTTTTCATGCATGACGTTATGATTTACTACTTATTTATTACTGAATGTATTCGCGATACATTTTACAGATGAAATGTACATATACCATTGAATATAAGTGCGAAATTATATCATTGTACGACACGTAATTTAGGATATATGACGTCATAAAGAATGAGATGCTTGGAAAATTGTCACATCATGCATGACGTTTAAATTTATTATTTCTCTGCTACTAACTCTATTCGCAATAAATTTCGCACACAGTTTCCCCATATGCCGCTGAGTGTATCTAAAAAATTATATCATTGTATGACACTTAGTTTAGGGGATGTTACATCATAAACGTTAAACACACAACCACACTCTGTGTCGTGCGGGCGTGGACAAACAGCTATAAATTAATACCCGGGAACGCCGAGTTTTTCCGTTAGTGAAATAATATATATTGAAGAGAAACTCTGAGAAGCATTGGTTATTGCTTGAAGTTTATAATGTCTGCTCAAAATAAAGTAAAAGACTCAATTGCAGAATGGGGTTGTGTGTATGAAAACATTCTGTCAGTTGAGAGATTCCACAAAGGTGCATTTCGCGAATTCGAAAGCTTTGGGAACAGTTCTTGTAATTATTTTATGAAATCTTTGCGTACTGAACAGCACACAATGGATCTTAACAACAGCTGGCGACGAATTGTATTCGATTTCAGAGGAGAATTGAACATACAGGAAAAGTTATGGTCACAACATTACTATCTGGCCGTCGCAGACGTTAAATTATGTAAAAATACTAAATGTGAAAGCCATGAATGTAAAAACATGTACAATTTAATCTGTGCACATCTTTATCATAATGTTATGTTCATACTGTGTGAACTCAATCGAGTGTGCATCTAGCTTCCTTTGGAATGTAATCTTTCTTATATCTGGAGTGTTTTTGTATTGTGTATGTATGTATGTGTGTGTGTGTGTGTGTGTGTGGGTGTGTTTGTGTGAAAATTTAAAAAATGTTAAATGTGTGAAAAATGTAAAACAGTGACTTTAAAAAAAACCTGCACAATTTAACCTATGAATACCGCTTGTTGTAGTTAGACTATGCATTTAACTTTTCTTTGGAATGTCATCTTTTTTTAGTAAAATTTCTATATAAAATATTTGTGTTTGATCATTATTCCCTTTCTGTAACATATCTCAAAGAAAGCGATGGTATATACCGATGAAACAGAATTTTAAATGATTAAATGTTTTATGTTGGAAAAACTGTAAGACAGAATACTTTCGAACATAACAGAAAATTCAGGAGTGTGTGTGTGTGTGTGTGTGTGTGTGTGTGAGAATGCTTACAAAATGTTTTGATAAAAACTCGAATACTTTTGAACATGGTGCCAAAAGAAGCTAGTGGAAATAGTGACGATACTTTCGAATATGGTGGGCGTTAGCAAAATATATATATATATATATATATATATATATATATATATATATATTGAGCTGTCATTGGCTGTTTCATTTTAACGAAAATTTTTCCCTCCACTACCATCTTGCATTTATAAGCGCTGTGATTGACTGAAAACTTTTTCCTGCCAAAGCCATCTAGCCATTTTTAAATCTTCCGCCAACTTGACGTCACTGAAAAGTAGTGCACCGATTATGACGTCATGATGATGGCATCATACATAAGAGAGTGTGGTTTTTAACGTCTAAAATGTAAACAAAGTGATCCAGAATGCCCAATAGAAACAAATGGGGTTGGAGTCGGCATAAGAATCCCATTTCAGTGCTAAGCGGTGCTTGAGATGGCGTGAAAAACAACGCCGCTTGACAGTGGTTGACTGGAATCGCGCTATACCCTGTGGCCGTCCGATGTAGTATGTAGATGATGGCATTACGTTGTAGGGACGTCTTTCCAAATTAATATGTGGGTCCCTTTTATCACGCTGAAGGAAACGTAAAATGCGGAAGGATATGAAGACATTTTACAACACTACGTACAGCCAAGAGTCAAGGAACAGTTCGAAGACGATGACTGTTCGAATAAATATGGCAATGCACCCTGTTATATAGCAACATCTATGAGGCAATGGTTTGTAGATAATAACATTCCTCAAACAGACTGCCCTGCCCCGAGTCCCGACCGGAATACCTTTGGGATTAATTGGAACGTCGATTTCGCACCAGACCCCAGCGTCCTTCTCTGGCTTTGGCTCTTGAGAAAGAATGGGTTGTCACAGACATTCAGATACCTCACTGAAAGTGTCCTCAGCAGAGATCAAGCCGTAATAAAGTCTAAGGCTAGACATACCGCATATTAATGTCCGCTAAAGGTGTTTAGGTACCTTTTATTGGATAGGGTGTATACTCCGAAAGCCATTATAACCCATGTCGCTGAGTGTACTTCGTAGTACTATTAGCTATTTTTGTCCTAATCTACTTGCGTGTTCAACAAGGAAAAAAGTGATGGTCTATATGCCTGTCTACGTGATTTAATGCCTCTGATCTTTTTCTTATGATCTTTATTTGAGACATACGATGGTGGCAGCAGAATTGTTGCACAGTTTTCTCAGGTACAAGTTCTCTAAATTTATCCCACAAGGTTTTGTGAGAACAACAGCGTTTATCCTCCAAATATTTCCATTTAAATTCACTGAACATTCACGGTATTCTTTCGTGTGGGTTACAACGACTTCAGTGAGTTGTTGAATTCGTTTGGTTTGTGCTGTCGTGACCAATTCATACGGGCTCCAAGCGTTGCAATACTCTAGAATTTTGCGCGGTAGACTTTTAATGCAATTTCATTTACACATGGCCGGCCAGTGTGGCCGAGCGGTTCTAGGCGCTTCAGTCTGCAACCGCTCGACCGCTACGATCGCAGGTTCGAATCCTGCCTCGGGCATGGATGTGTGTGATGTCTTTAGGTTAGTTAGGTTTAAGTAGTTCTAAATTCTAGGGGACTGATGACCTCAGATGTTAAGTCCCATAGTGCTCAGAGCCATTTGAACCATGATTTACACATCCACTGCATTTTCTCATAAGCCTTAGAACAAATGTAGCTTACCATATGCTTTACCTACTGAAAATTTTAAGTGATCATCTCATTTCATATTGCATCTTACTATTTACCCTACGTATTAAGCCGTCTGACATGCTTCAGATGTTCATCTCTAATCTTATAATCGGATAGTTTCGAGTTATTTCTCTATATTATCGGTATATTTCGTATTTACCCACACTTAGGAAGAGCTGTCATTCATTACATCAAGTGATAACCCTTAAATTAGTCGGATGACGGTACTTTTTGTAGACAGCATGGAAAAATTTGGTAATGCTGCTGACCCTATCCACATAGTGCAAAGTCTCAGGTGGAGGTACCATTCCTGGTGATCATATAAAAAGTGGAATATCGGCACTGTTTCAACACCTTCAACCGTTTCTAGTCCGGACAAAGTTCCCTCGGCAAAAGTTAAATGCTGAAATTGTTATTATTTGCCAGCAGGAAGCGACTGCAAGAACTACCGAAGTACTCTTCCGTGGGTACTGTTGGAATCCGAGCCATACTAATTCGCTTACATGTAGTCTACTTTACATTGCTTAGCACTGTTGTAACGACTGCGACTAATACTGGACATTGGCAATGGCGTCACTGAATAAGTAACTGAAGCACATATTATATCTCTTGTGATGGTTATTGTGACAGTTCCTTGACGTTTTTGCCTTGCTCATTCTATAAAGCCTTGAAATCAGTGTCTTTATTCTCTACTGAGCAATAAGTAACTCAGCAAGAGAGGATGGAGGAAGTGTAGCATCTCAAAGATATTTATGATTATACTGAAAGTTTGATCCATTGTACCGCGGTTTTAGATTTAGTCATTGAAAAAAGAAGTGGTTCAGATTTCAAGTTAACTGATACAACTAAAAATTTTTTTGCACCGATTTCTCGCGAAGAAAACACTTAGAATTTTTAAAGGACGGAAATCAGCTCTACACTTTGCGGGATGAAGAGACAATAGCAATTTCTTTTAAAAAAATTGTCCCATTTATATCACTGCGTCTAGAAATTTTATCAACTGAAATACTAAACCGTTTTCTTGTAGGATCTAGCCACCTTGAGGCTAGAGTGCCTCCTGTTGCAGTCAGCAGAGCGTTTCTGCGAAATTGTGAAACTATGAATGAGTGAAGGTTTGCTTTAAAGTTTCTCCTTGATGGAAGCTGTTTAGAATGCCAACGGTTTTCCTCAGGAAAGGTAATGTCTTGTGTTTTTGACGTTTCCATATTTTTGTGCAAACCCTTTATATATCTGAAGAGCATCATGCGGTCTAAGAACGTAGAAGATTTCACCTTCAGTCTCAACGGCTACGAAAGACTGCAGAATAACACAATTTCCTTTCTGTGTTTCGTTTTCTTAATATATAGATTTCTCATAGTTAGAGATAAGTTTATTCTATCAGTTTTCTCATAATCAGTTTAGAATAAGATGAGATTTACTATACAAGTAATAAAAGAACAGTCATTGGTGGCGTTGGTTAAATTACTACGATTCATTTTAGTTAACCGTCTATTCTAGATTAACTAGAACTACTTAAACCTAACTAACCTAAGGACATCACACACATCCATGCCCGAGGCAGGATTCGAACCTGCGACCGTAGCGGTCGCGCGGATCCATACTAAAGCGCCCAGAACCGCTCGGCCACAAGGGCCGGCATCTGCTATACTCCACTGAGCAATAATTGAGGTCTGGGTATGCTACCGGATTATACCTTTATCTTTCACGAATTAATTACACAACAAGACGTCATTACATTCTCGTACGTTTACATAAAAAGAACGGGAGATGTCCGACAGGTGTAGAAAACATAATGGAAACAATCGTCCATGCCGTCGTTCTCAGTGCTTTGCATTGGACTTTGAGAGCTTAAATAACGTGTGCCTTCCGTTAGCGTTATCACTGCCTGACACCTACGTGGCATGTTGCGCATAGGTCTACAAAGGTCACGCTGCAGTATCCGTTCCCATTTTTCAGTGAGAACCCATGATAGTTCTTGGAAAGTCTATTGTGGAACAGGAAGTTGACGAATTCGTCTACCAAACGTGTCCCACACATGCACGATGGTGTTTAGGTCCGGACTCACCGCCGGTCATTCCATTACCTCAATGCCAGGCTTCGCAAGACATCTCTGCTGACCCCCGCCTCATAGGCCCTGGCATTACAAGAAATTTAGAGCCACCACTGCATGTAGCAGCCACCACATGTTTCAACAGGATCTGTTCGGCGTACTCTCTGTCGGTAAGGCAACCACAGACAACGACAAGATCGGTATGGCTGTCAACACTGATGCCTCGCAGAAAATCACAGAACCTTGGAAACCTATCGATTTCTTGGACAACATTTCGCAGGTACCGCTCACCACGGGTCTCTGCAAACGAATAAGATCATCACCCTAGACAGAGGATATCTGGACTCGTCTGCGATTAACACGTTTCACCAGTGACGAAGTTGCCACTTGCCATGGGAACGGCAGAACAGAAGGCGAGTTGCAAGATGTTGAGTCAAGCGGGCTTCTCGAACAGGACGTCTGGGTCGTAACTTCCTTTCTCGTAACCTGTTTATTACAGTCTGAGCGGACACAGCGGCTCAAATGGCCATTTCTGAGATCGTCTTTCTGTGTTCAGGCGGTCTCCATACGTCGTCGCAATACAGAGATGGCCAGATATCGGTCCTCACGTAGGGTTGTAATTGTGCGTTGTTCTTGCTGAGATATCATTGCCAACAACAGATTCGGCTGATTATGGTGACAATATTGAAATATTCATATATCTTGATATGAATAGCCTATACAGCTGGAAGACGTGGCAGTATCTTCCGGCTTTCCATTTTGAATGTCTTCCTCCAGAGAGTGACGAAAGTTTTGTAGTGGAAAATGTACCAGATGATTTCAGCATAGGGTACATTTTAGAAGTTGATCTTGGATACCCCAGGAGAATTCATAATTTACCTTTTGGTCCAGAAAAATGCCAACGCCGGTAAGAAACCAAAGAAATTATTGTCGAACTTATATTACGAAAAGTGGCAAGACATCTGTCAGGTCCCTTTTCATTTAATATGTGGATGACACTCTACTTAGAGTCTAATGAGGGGTGAAATATGATAATAATGTTTAAATAAAAGCTAATTGGTGTGCAGTCACTGTATGTACTGACTTCTTACTAAGTTCAAATATTAACTGCATTTAACATGGTATGGGTCTTATTTTCTTTTCAGTTTTGTGAGTGCATGGGAACAGAGCAGAAAAAAGTGTCTTCTGTCATCCGCACGGCCATGCAGTCTCACGCATTGTCTCCGTGAAAGTTACCTCACCGGACGAGCTCCAGGGACTCAGAGATAATGTGCGTTTATGAGTGAAGAAACTTTATCAGCGGTAGGCCGGCGCTTTGTCATGTTCTGAAACGTGCTTTCAGAGATAACAATCTTACGCTTTCCTAAGGAAACATAGCTTGCAGAAACATAAGAGACCAGCATCAGGCACATCATTTTTACTTTCAAAGGACCTGGTTAATTGCTGGCTGCGAAAATGTTTGGGATGTCGCAGAGAGGGAGCAATAGCAGCGACTTTTTTTTGAAAAGCAGGTGAATCAGAAGGTCATTGGCATTTTAATGTGACACATTTTCTTGGCGTAATTTTTTGTGCAACAAGGAATCACACCACTGGACGCCTGAGTTTTCTTACCCAGCAGCTGACGAGCATGTCCTGTTTGGTGAGAAGAAAAGAGCAGGCTGCACGATTCAGGTAGTATGTAACAGTCGGTTATGGGGTGGGGCTGCGGACGGATCGAAGAGTTTGTGCAGAGGTGGGGAGGCGTGGATCTGGTGAACATTTAGCAGCTGATCTGGATCCACATTTCATGTTGGCAGAAGCACGAGCCTCGGCCTGTTTCGCAGAGATACAGGGATGATGGCATCTTCCTGCACATCTCCTTCTGAATATTTACGGTGAGCATTATTAACAGCGCCAGAATTGTAGAACAACCGTTAGTCCACACTTGCTTAGATCATTGCTGTTATCTGTCTCAAGTCCAGCATTACTGTAGCAGATGCACACATTCCTCAATCTGACTGTCGTCGACGGGACGTTAAATCCAACCAATCTGTCAGGCCAACAGTCACTGTATTCATTGGAATAAAAGCTAGTGAGTAATTACAGAACGTCAGCTGCGTTTTGCTTGGTATAATTCTCCTATGCCACTTTTTGTAATATCATTTAAGTTCTTTCATAGTGAGATGCGTTTAATGTGTGTTTTTAATTGAATAAATTAATGTCTTCATTTAAAATTTGTTTCTGTTAATACCTTCCGTTAATATCAAATTTAATATTACGCAATTCTCCACTTTAGAATCCACAGCTAGAGCCATAAATTCTTCACACTAGTCATTCCATTGTTCACAATAATTTCAGCATGGCTATTAAAGGTGGCTCCAGCTCTTGATTAACTTCCTGGGGCAGGGTAAACATTTTAAACATGCTCTAGATTTTGTAATGATAAGAAGAACTATGTTATTAATTACAGAAATGTTAAGCAATGTTTGCAATTTACAATGTTTTGTTAAGGCAAGCTGCATTCCTGGAGCGGTACATTGACATTAACGTACAAAAATGCATTGGTGCAAGCAGTGATTTCAAAGTGATGAACTATTGTGTGTATGGAAAAACCATACAAAATGTGCAAAACGTATGGTATACAAGAACAGCAACATCCTGGGAAGACAGATTTGGGATAGCTACATTAATAGCCAAACAGAACTTTCAAAGCAGCGTAATTTTTAACGAAAATTTTGTCACCATCGAACTAAGCAGGTCTAATATATTCTTAGATAAACCTATTGCAGAGGAAATGGCCATTTTGGATATTTTGAAAACTCTCCTTATCGATTTTCACTACGGAGAAACATTAAACAATTTATGCCAAGTCATGTGAAACTGTGCTACACAGCTTTATCTACTACATTACAACTCCAACTGTCTACGAGGATATCGGGAGGGATGCTCACACAAGTTTCAATGGATTGGATTCCCAGAAAATAATAGATGCCATATTCCACTGGTAACTAAAAAAAGAGGTTGATCTGGTGAAAGACAAACTTAATGGTGAATGAATTACAGAATTTGTTGATCTACGAGCAAAAATGAGTGCTCTTCAGACCGAGTCTGGGTGGGCAATGTGCAGAGTAAAAGGTATAAAACAATCTACTGATAACATGTTAACCATAGATGACTGCAGGCATCGTGTGCTGGACTCGGAAGTACAAACAACTGTGCAGCATGTCTTTCATTCTAAGCAGCATGCTATTATACAATATGAATTGGCTTTATCAGCGCAGGACGGTAAAAGTTTGATACTTCCTGAGAAGATAAGTACCACAGCTCAGGGTCATTACCCCATGAAAAATCATGACTGATTTTATTGTAAACGCCGATAAGAAGCGTAAATACCTGTAAACAAAAAAATATCTGAGTAAAATGTAAATTGTAGCTGATATGTATTCACATACTCATGTTCTCTTTATTTTGATGTCTACTTTTCGATGGAAATTTAGTGAGCTCTCGTAATTGCTCAGATAGCAAAAAGCATTATACATAAAAATATTGTATAAAAAATTTTAAAATTTTTTATCTTAAGAGTATATTTTGTTTCTTCTCCTTCCTATTTCCTCTGTTTCTGCCTGATGTAACATAAAATTAGCGAGTTGACCTCTGTCATCTCACACTCTTCACAGACCCAGTTGGGCTTTCTGCTCAGGATACTTGAGAAGTGAGGAGATAACTCCTACTCTATGCTCTCTCTATGTCTCTCTTTTGCAGCAATTGTGTGTGTGTCTATAGCTTGAGTATTTATACCTTTTATGGACATGGTGCCAAAACTATTTGTTTAATAATGTGTGGCCACACATCAGAGATGACATTTTCTGTGGTTTATCAGCCATAGAAATGTGGAAACATTCTGTACATACACACACACACACACACACACACACACACACACACACACACACACACACACACACACACGTAACACGAAATTTATTGATAAGGCAGAGGTGAAAAGAGGGAGAAAGAAAAATTTTTAATTTAAATAACGAGGTAATACAAAGGAGCAATTTGTTACAATAATTCTGGGCGATTTGTTACAATTTACGAACAATTTGTTACAATTTCATGTCACACGAAGGGAAATTTGTACAGTTTTGAGGGAAATATGTTACAGTTTTCGGGCGATTTGTTACAGGTATGAGAAAAATTTGTTACAGTTTTTCTGTAACATGGAGGGCGATTTGTAGCAGGTTTGGGGTAATTTGTAACAGTTAGGGGGTAACTTGTTACAGTTGAGCCACAGTCGTTACAGTTTGGGGACCAATTGATACGGTTTTGGAGGGGCAATTTGATATAGTTTGGGGACAATTTGTTACAATTTTGAAGCAAGCTGA
The DNA here is from genome assembly GCF_023864275.1 of Schistocerca cancellata. Taxonomy (NCBI): domain Eukaryota; kingdom Metazoa; phylum Arthropoda; class Insecta; order Orthoptera; family Acrididae; genus Schistocerca; species Schistocerca cancellata. The sequence goes on along the minus strand of NC_064629.1, from coordinate 143,486,038 downwards.
TACATTTTTACTGTAACATGAAGGGCAGTAGTCACCCAAGGCAGAATGATAATCACTGATCTCTCCCAGGGGGAAATGGTGGCCATCCAATCGCGGATGGTGCTCCTCCTCTAAAATAACGATCATTAACACCAACGGAAATGGCGGCCACGTAGGGAGAACGGTGGCCACCCCGTAAAAAGATAATTATTGTTCTCAGCGGGAATAGTAGCCACCTAGGCATATTGATGGTTACCCTGTAAAATGACCATCATCAGAGGAAATGGTAGCTACTTAATGGGAATGGTGGTCACCAAGAGGGGAATGGTGGTCACCCAGGGGCAATTATGGCCACTTAAGGGGACTGGTGGTCACCCACAGGCATTGTGGCCACCCTGTAAAATGACCGACATTACTCTGTGTGTGTGTGTGTGTGTGTGTGTGTGTGTGTGTGTGTGCATGTACATAATTCAGAAGCAAATATCTTACGCCATTTTACACTACTGGCCATTAAAATTGCGCCACCGAGAAGAAATGGAGATGATAAACGGGTATTCATTGGCCAAATATATTATACTAGAACTGACATGTGATTACATTTTCACGCAAGTTGGGTACATAGATCCTGAGATATCAGTACCCAGAGCAACCACCTCTGGCCGTAATAACGGCCTTGATACGCCTGGGATTGAGTCAAACAGAGCTTGGATGGCGTGTACAGGTACAGCTGCCCATGCACCTTCAACACAACACCACAGTTCATCAAGAGTAGTGACTGGCGTATTGTGACGAGCCAGTTGTTCGGCTACCATTGACCAGATGTTTTCAATTGGTGAGATATCTGGATAATGTGCTGGCCAGGGCAGCAGTAGAACATTTTCTGTATCCAGAAAGGCCCGTACAGGACCTGCAACATGCGGTCGTGCATTATCGTACTGAAATGTAGGGTTTCGTAGGGATCGAATGAAGGGTAGAGCCACGGGACGTAAAACACCTGAAGTGTAATGTCCACTGTTCACAGTGCCGTCAATGCGAACAAGAGGTGAGCGAGACGTGTAACCAATGGCACCCAATACCATCACGCCGGGTGATGACGAATACACGCTTCCAATGTGCGTTCACCGCGATGTCGCCAAACACGGATGCGACCATCATGATGCTGTAAACAGAACCTGGATTCATCCGGAAAAATGACGTTTTGCTATTCGTGCACCCAGGTTCGTCGTTGAGTACAACATAGCAGGTGCTCCTGTCTGTGATGTAGCGTCAAGGGTAACCGCAGCCATGGTCTCCGAGCTGATAGTCCATGCTGCTGCAAACGTCGTCGAACTGTTCGTGCAGATGGTTGTTGTCTTGCAAACATCGCCATCTGTTGACCCAGGGATCGAGACGTGGCTGCACGATCCGTTACAGCCATGCGCTTAAGATGCCTGCCATCTCGACTGCTAGTGATCCAGCACGGCGTTCCGTATTACTCTCCTGAACCCACCGATTCCATATTCTGTTAACAGTCATTGGATCTCGACCAACGCGAGCAGCAATGTCGCGATATGATAAACCGCAATCGCGATAAGCTACAACCCGACCTTTATAAAAGTCGGAAACGTGATGGTACGCATTTCTCCTCCTTACACGAGGCATCACAACAACGTTTCCCGAGGCAACGTTGGTCAGCTGCTGTTTGTGTATGAGAAATCGGTTGGAAACTTTCCTCATGTCAGCACGTTGTAGGTGTCGGCACCGGCGCCAACCTTGTGTGAATGCTCTGAAAAGCTAATCATTTGCATATCACAGCATATTCTTCCTGTCGGTTAAATTTTGCGTCTGTAGCACGTCATCTTCGTGGTGTAGCAATTTGAATGGCCAGTAGTGTACATGTATGATACCTGTCTTTGAACATGATGTCATTTTTACACAATTAACTGCATCGTTTTAATATTACACTGATTAAATTGTGAGGTACGTATGTGACCACTGATATTTTCGAGTTTCACAGCAACAATCCAGCTTGACACTATTTTATGCCTCAGTTTTATACTATACATGCGAAATACAAAGGTCTGTTTGTGTAAAATATTTTTGACTTTCTCAGAAATATTTCACATTTTTTACTTTCAATTATATCTCCCAAGTTGGTCCCACTTTTATGCATAGTTTTAATACTTCACTGAGACTGGCTGGAGATGAGGGAGAGCGGGTGTAGGGCATAGAGCGTAACTGTGCTAGTTCTGCCATCTTAGATTTTGAAATTTTTTCTTTATGTTACTTACCGATACGAAATTCTGATTATGCACCTCATTTTAATACTACTCTGTGATTGGCTGGGGAAGAAGTAGAGGAGGGAGGGGAAGGAGAGGAGAGTGTGGCTTTAAGACTTGACTGATAAGGTTGATGACATCACTGATAACATTGTCCCTACATGCAGGTAAACCGCACTGACATTAGCAATTTTCAAGGTCAAGTGGCCGTCATCTTCAGTCGTGACATCATTAGTATCACATTCTTAAATACGGAATTTAAGTGCAGAGTGTCCCAGAATGGGGATAGGTATTTTACCTCGAAGAAACCATTATTAAATTTATATTTAAATTGGGATTTTACATTGCTCAGCCAGAACATTATGATCACCGGCTGGCTATTGATATAAACTCGTCTAGGCGATAGCAGCGTCACCTAGCGAGGAATGATTGCTAGTCAGACACGCTGTGCGCCATGGGTATGTTCCCAGGTATCGGTTAACTGCATTTGGTGGACTATTCTTACATGCATGGTGGATGTGATATCAGTAAGTGTACTGTCCGTCCATAGAACGGGGAACGGGGGCAGAGTGTGATGGCCTGGAGGCTCAGTACGAGTATTTCGGAAACTGCACGACTTGTCGGATGTTCGAGGAGTACTGTGGTGAGTGTCTCCAATACGTAGTGAAACCAAGCTGAAACGACGTCTAGACTTCGTAGGGCTGGGCGGCCACTCCTCATTACAGATGTCGGCCGTCGTAGGCTGGACAGAGTGGTAAAATAGGACAGGCGGCGAACGGTGGCGGAACTAACATAAGACTTTAATGCCGGGCAGAGCACAAGTGTGTCTGGACACACAGTGCACCGAACACTCCTAACGATGGGCCTTCACAGCCGACGAACCATGTATGTGCACCACGACATCGGCAACTACGACTAAAATGGGCACATGACCATCAACAATGGATGTTGGCGTAGTGGCAAAGCATTGCATGGTCTGATAAATCCCCATATATTCTTCATCATGCCTATTCGAGGGCGCAAATCCGTCATCTTCCAGGGGAACAGCACCTTGACACCTGTACTATGGGGCAGAGACAAGCTTCCAGTGGCTCCATTACACTCTGGGGAACATTCACGTGGTCATCCATGGGTCCAGTGGAGCTCGTGCAAGGCACCATGATGGCCAAGGAGTATCGTACACTGATTACAGAGCACGTATACACCTTTATGACAATCATGTCTCCCGACAGCAGTGGTATTTTTTAAAAAGATGATGTGCCATGGTGCAAGGCCAGGAGTGTGATGGAGTGGTTCGAAGAACACAGTGGTAAGTTCCAACTTATGTGATTGAACGTGGCGTCAGAGCTATTGCCCCCCCCCCCCCCCGTGCCGGAATTTGGGTGACTTGTGTGTGCTGATTCACAATGTTCTGTCTGAACATTGTACATGACGACCTAGGTAGACGTAATAACTTCCATGCCACGATCTTCATCCTGTTATCGGTGCCAAAGGTGGACATAGTGGCTATCAGGGAAGTGGCCACAATGTTCTGGCTGATCAGTGTACATGATGCAAAATGTAGTACACATAGATGCCACATATGGCAGTAACAACAGCTCTAACCTAGTTGAAGATATGTTTCTAGTGGGTGACAGATCTGAATTAAATGCTGGCCAGAGCAACTGGAGAACCCGTCTGTATCGTGGTAGACCAGAGCAGCACGGGCAACGTATAATCTTGTACTATCTTTTTAAAAGGCAATATCAGTTAGATTTCAAAGACAAAGTGTGGCGACAAGCCTTAACACATCAGAAATATAATGACATATGTCTGAACTACAGGCTATGTGAACCAAGTGTGATCGTGTTGTGTACACAATAGCACCCCATGCCATCATACAGTTTGCTGCCCCATGTGACGATTATGAATGTAACGTTCGTTCTCCTTAGAGGCTTCGCAGATGGTTACATCCATCGTGATGCTGTACCCAGAACCGGGACACATCTGGAAAGATGACGTGGTGCCACTTATGTGTCCAATATTGTCGTTTATCTCCCCGCTGTCCCTTTTTTGCCCTGTCAAGGGAAGCCACAAGAGTAGCGGCCTTCCTGACAGTCTGTGGTGCTTCAGACGTTGTTCTGCTGTCTATGATGACAGTTGTCTATCTGTATGGCTGAGTGAACAATATGGTTGTCCTTTCAGGCGCTGGTCAGGTGGGGTACAGCATTGAGAAAGGCCCTTCTGAAATCATTGATTGTGTAATCGCAGTGACAGTCGTGGGGTCCTGCTCATTGTGAGCAACAATATCTCAGAAGAATAAGGCGCAGGTCACACTGAGATGATCCGATATGCGATACGACACGTTGCAATGAAGGTCGTGCCACACTTATAGGTGCGATACATGTGTTCCGATTGGGATGATATGATAGGTGATACAATACGTGATGAAACTCGCTATACGACAAGCAACAAGACAGCGTTGGTCACGTTTCTATTTCAGTTCCAGTCGAAAACATGAGCTCTTCTGAAGAGGACTTTATTGTGGCTTATCATTATTTAAAGCTCAAAAAACTGAAAAACAAAAGGAAACATTGGGTGCACCAGTGCAATGATACAGATATCAAACACTTTCAGCTGTGGTTTCTTATGAACTCTCCCAATACAAACACAAATTCCACGAATTTTACAGAATGAGACCAGACAGTTTCCACTTTTAGGAGCAACTAGTATCAGCTACTCTGTCAAGGCAGGAGAAAAATTTTCGACTTGCTACTTCTCCCTCTGAAAAGCTACTCATTACAATAAGGTAAGTTGGTGCAAGTGTTTGAGTGATATTAAAAATGCACTACGAACAGTTTATGTTTAGTAAGAACGTCTAGTCTGGTACTTTCTTCAGTGTGTTACATATATAAATAATGGTTACAAATTAATAAAGGTAGGATAGTATTTCTATAACCGCTCAATTTCACAATGCAGTATATGATTTAGCTTGAGGAATATTCAGAAGAAATGTTGCTGCATTTGAAGAGATATCAGTCACCATTGATGGTATAGCAGCAAGGATGGACAACGTGTTTGAAGAAAGTGAGGAAATTAAGATGATAAGGAAAATCCCGACATGTCCTTCTCGGCTTCGTCCAGCTGCTTATTCAGAAGTAACAGGGAACATAGACTGAAGAAAACATCCAGTCAGTATAAGAAGCTATGAGTCCTGGTGTCTTTTCATTCCAATAAGTTTTTTTTTTCAGCTTAGACTTAGAACGACAACATACGAAAAAGAGAAACACAAGGCAGCTCCGCACTCCGCAGGTCATAGCAGGCGGTAATATTAGGCCAACATAGGATAGTATATTGTTACAGTTTGTCGTTTAGTTACCACACCGAAAGCCTCCAGCAAACAGGCAGATATACGTATTTCGCTTTTCTCTATATTCTAATGATACTTCAATCCCAGAAGTATACCGTTTAAATTCTCGAAATACTTTTCCGAATGTTCGTAGAAAAAGTTCTTAATGAACGACATATATTTTTACTCCAGCAACTCTAACAACGTCGATACTCGGTTCCTAATTTTTCATACCGACATGTATAGATCGTACAGCAGTGGAGGTTAAAAAAGTCAATGTCCCAATGATCTAAGTAGATAGGAATATGGATGTCACTTCTCTTACTGTTTGAGTGACTACATCAACTCACTTCCAATATTAGACAATGTTGTGCACATCGACATTACTTCAGTAGTTCACCTGTTATTTATACCCTTTATTTAGACACTATTGCGGAAAATACGAACGGGGTCTATGCGTCTTAAGGAAACATTGTTCTCACTACCACTACTGCTGCTAATATTTGCGTGGCTCATCACTTTTCAGTCGATACCATTTAGGCAACTTGTATGTATTTGTATTTAGTGTAACTCTGGAATTCAGATGGCTGTGACGACTGTATGTAAAGGCTAGTGTCGTGCTTATAATGACAAGAGAGGCGACAGTGATTGAAACCCGAAGCCTGCAAATAACATGCCCCACTCAAAAGCTCCAAAGGTGGCACTGAGCTTCACGTTCCAATATGGCGGACGAATCTCGTTGAACATTGTACCTCGCCTTAATTTCATTATACGCTGTAAAATGGTTTGAAATTCAACCCAGAACATTGCGCACAGTCAGGTGATTATGAAATTTACGCCACCACGTTTAGTTTCCACTTCTGAAGATTATTGTTAAACTCTCTTTCACCAGTAGAATTTGAATCGATTACATCCAAGTCAAGCCCCACCAAATAATAGCACATTAGTGGCTTGGCCTATGGAAGCCCGGGCTTGGAGGCAAGTTCATAAGAAATTTAATCTAAGTCATATACTAAAGAAGTATTGTGTACTTCTTTAGCAGCTTCAGTTAGGTCCTAGTAATTAAGTGCACTTCGAATCAATTTGGGTAATTATACGTGCTAGATAGTCAAATGTGTATGAATTGTTAGGGGACCAAATTGCTGAGGTCATCGGTCCCTATACTTACACACTACTTAAATTAACTTATGTTAAGAACAGTACAGACACCCATGCCCAAGGGAGGACTCGAATCTCCGGCGGGAGTGGGCGCACAATCCGTGACATGGCGCCTCAAACCACGTGGCCACTAAGCGCGGTCGTGTTAGGTAGTCCTACAGTTTTCTAGTTGGATGCAAAAGCCACCTTAAAATTCAAACACTCCAACGGTTGTGCTAGATTTCTCTCTTGGGCGAACCAATGACTAGTTCTTAGAAACTACGAGATTTCCTGCTACCGGAAAACATCGAATATTTAATGAGCGGAGCTAAATACATCGACTAACTTCTGCAACAATTGCTACTCACGACATACACGGTATAACTAAGGTTTCTCGTCAGTAGAAACACTATTAGTTGAGATTCCACAGCCATAGTGAGTAACGTGTTAAGTAAATGAGAAGCTGGAGCGCACTGTTCAAATGAATGAAGGAAATTAGATGCGTACTGGGAAAGTTGAAGGCTATCCGGGACGTAACACTGAACGCGTTGCCCTCATTCCTGTATCACAAGGTCACACGAACGATGAGGCTCTGCTTCCATCTCTCCATCCTGTCCCACAGGAGCGTAAAATGGAACGTCTGATCTTACCTGACTCGTGTTGGAGTGAAGGTTAAACGATCACAGTCACCTGGGTTTTCATTCGTTAGCGTTAGCCTGCAAGGGCTTCATTTAAAAAGTTCCGTTACTTCCACTGTTGATGTAGAACTAGTTGAAACAGGATTGCCCCTTTCCGTCGTAAGATAAGAAAGTAACTCGTTGGACTGACAGGTGCGTCTAGTGCCATTCGTATTTCCAAAACTTGGTTTTATCATTAATTTTATTATGATTGATCAAATAAGGCTAAGGCTGATTCATCTCCACAGCAGTGTCGAATTTGAAACACGACGTCCTCTTCTGCGACCAGATTTTTAACGAGATAATAAAAGCCATCGAAAAATTAGTCTCGATTTAGTCTATAACCGAGATGGTGAAGTGCTTAAGACAATGGATCTGTATCCTGGAGAAGCGAAGTTCAAATTCCTAAAAGGCCATTTCGAAATCGTTTCGCTGCAAAAGAATATTGAGTTCGTTACTTCTACAAGGTCACGGTCGCATCCCTCTCGTGCCCCTCACTGGATGAGCTGATGACCTTGGTGTCATCGACAAACGTGAACTGTAACCATCTGTTCTTAATTTTGAAGAAAGACTAATTTATAATAGCACAATAGCTCAAACGTGCGTATCATAATAATATGCGCCCTATTGTACACGGTTGGATCACATTAATGTGACCACCGCCTGTACTTGACGTCAACGTTCAATGACCACTCAAATACGGCAGATGGAAGCAATACCAGTGGGGTGTACACAAAGCGAGTCGGAGGAACGCGGAAAAGAGTGCACTTGTTGTCGTAATGCGCAAATGGGGCGATTTGTCTGATATCCAGGAGCCACGATCATTGGTTTTCGGGTCAAGGATGAAAGCATTTACGAAATGGCTATGTTTGTAAACTGTTCGCACCTACGTGATTAAAGTATACCGTGCACAGCAAAATGGCCTTACGAAAAACCGGCGATGAGACAACTGTGGTGGACCACAGGCATAGATGACGGGAGGTGAATAACGACTGTGGAGATGTGTACGGGCGAATAGACGTGCAACTGTTCAGCTACTGACCGCCCAGATGAACCAAGTGGCTAGCAACAGCGTCTCCTCAGCGACCTTCCAGCGAACGTTGCTTGTATGGGTCCTTGGTTCGAAGCGTACAAGTTTACTGTACTCTCCTGGTCACCAAACTCTCCTGACTGAGCCGGCCGCGGTGGTCTAGTGGTTCTAGGCGCGCAGTCCGGAACCGCGGGACTGCTACGGTCGCAGGTTCGAATCCTGCCTAGGGCATGGATGTGTGTGATGTCCTTAGGTTAGTTAGGTTTAAGTAGTTCTAAGTTCTAAGGGACTGATGACCACAGCAGTTAAGTCCCATAGTGCTCAGAGCCATTTGAGCCATTTTCTCCTGACTGAAACCCAATCGAGAATCTGTGGGACCACCTCTATCGGGCTGTGCGCGTCGTGAATCCTCAACCGAGAAACTTCGTGCAGCTGGCCAGGGTACTGGAGTCAGTATGGCTCCACAACACTGTTGGTGCCTTCCAGTACCTCACTGACTTTTTTCCTGCACGTCTCGCTGTGTTCCGCTCTGGAGAATGTGGTTACTCAGGCTTTAGACGCGTGGTCACATTAATGTGACTGGAAAAGGTACGACTACCCTTCCAGAGCCGCGATTTTGTTTTAAAGTTAAGACGGGATGAAATGACCCACAGTCTCCACGGTCTTTCTGGTCAGAGTCTACGGATACCATAGATGACTTATCTCAGAAAAATGATTTCGTTTTGAACATGACACCTTCCCTTTCTAAGGAAATGAGTTATATGAGTATCTCTCTTTTTTAAGAAAAGAAAAAGCAAATGCAATAGCAAAAACTGCATTATTTCTACGTCAAGGGCAACACAAAGTAAGCAAATGTACTACACACATCAAAAAAAGTTTTGCATCACCCCGGTTCCCAGAACTCCTGAAGATAGACGTTGACTGTGGATATTGTATCACAACACAGTCCCTTTGACTGCCCAGAGATGTCACTGAACCCGCCCCAAGTTGTAAACAACCATGCATGAGCAGCGCCTATTAGACGGAGGGGGTCCGACAGCCGGTCAGTTCCAGTCATTCCACCAGGAAGGAGGTACACGGCTCAAAAATGGTTCAAATGGCTCTGAGCACTATGGGACTCAACATCTTAGGTTATAAGTCCCCTAGAACTTAGAACTACTTAAACCTAACTAACCTAAGGACATCACACACACCCATGCCCGAGGCAGGGTTCGAACCTGCGACCGTAGCAGTCCCGCGGTTCCGGACTGCAGCGCCAGAACCGCTAGACCACCGCGGCCGGCTACACGGCTCATGTTGTCTGTAGTTAAACCATGCCTAGACGGTCAATATCGCGGTTCGATCGCGTCCGCATTGTTACTTTGTGCCAGGAAGGACTCTCAACAAGGTAAGTGTTCATGTATCTCAGAGTGAACCAAAACGATGTTGTTTGGACATGGAGGAGATACAGAGAGAGAGGAACTGTCGATGACATGCCTCGCTCAGGCCCCCCAAGGGCTACTACTGCAGTGGATGACCGCTACCTACGGATTATGGCTCGGAGGAACCCTGACCATGTTGAATAATGCTTTTCGTGCAGCCACAGGGCGTCGTGTTATGACTCAAGCTGTGCGCAATAGGCTGCATGATGCGCAACTTAACTCCTGACGTCCATGGTGAGGGCCCTCTTTGCAACCACGACACCATGCAGCGCGGTACAGATGGGCCCAACGACATGCCGAATGGACTGCTCAGGACTGGTATCATGTTCCCTTCACCGGTGAGTGTCGCATATGCCTTCAACCAAACAATCGATGGCGATGTGTTTGGAGGCAATCCAGTCAGGCTGAAAGCCTTAGACACACTGTCCAGCGAGTGCAGCAAGATGGCTCAAATGGCTCTGAGCACTATGGGACTTAACTACTGAGGTCATCAGTCCCCTAGAACTTAGAACTACTTAAACCTAACTAACCTAAGGACATCACACACATCCATGCCCGAGGCCGGATTCGAATCAGCGACCGTAGCGGTCACACGGTTCCAAACTGACGCGCTTAGAACCGCACGGCCACACCGGCCAGCGCAGCAAGATGGAAGTTCCCTGCTGTTTTGCGGTGGCATTATGTGGGGCTGACGTACACCGCTGGTGGTCATGGAAGGCACCATAACGGCTCTATGATACGTGAACGCCATCCTCCGACTGATAGTGCAACCATATCAGCAGCATATTGGTGAGGCAATTCGCGCCCCCATCGTGCACATCTTGTGAATGACGTCCTTCAGGATAACAACATCGCTCGACTAGAGTGGCCAGCATGTTCTCCAGCCATGAACCATATCGAACATGCCTGGGATAGATTGTAAACGGCTGTTTATGGACCAGCCATTCTGAGGAATCTACGCCGATTCGCCGTTGAGGAGTGGGACAACCTGGACCAAAAGTGCCTTGATGAACTTGTGGATAATATGCCACGTCGTATACAGGCATGCATCAATGTAAGAGGACGTGCTACTGGGTATTAGAGGTACCGGTGTGTACAGAAATCTGGACCACAACCTCTGAAGGTCTCGCTGTATGGTGGTACCACATGCTATGTGTGGTTTTCATGAGCAATAAAAAGGGCGGACATGTTGTTTATGTTGATCTCTATGCCAATTTTCTGCACAGGTTCCGGAACTCTCGGCAATACTTGATGTAAACTACAAGGTTAAATCTACTTGTATACGTAAGGCAGGTGTCTGAGAAGCTGCAGATTCTCAATAAATTTGGAGTCTGAGACGAATTTTTATACCAGGCAACCAGCAGAGTGTACTCCACTCACGACGGTTCGCGTGGCACTCCCCCCCCCCCCTCCCGCCGCCCCCCCCCCCCCCCCCCCCCGCCACCCCGCCGTCGGAGGTTCGAGTCCTCCCTAGGGCATGGGTGTGTGTGTTGTCCTTAGCTTATGTGTAAGCCTAGGGACAGATGACCTCAGCAGTTTGGTCCCATAGGAACTTACCAAAAGGTTCAAATGGCTCTGAGCACTATGGGACTTAACTGCTGAGGTCATCAGTGCCCTAGAAGTTAGAACAACTTAAACCTAACTAACCTAAGGATATCACACAGCCGGTCACGGTGGCCGAACGGTTCTAGGCGCTTCAGTCCGGAACCGCGCGACTGCTACGGTTGCAGGTTCGAATTCTGCCTCGGGCATGGATGTGTGTGATGTCCTTAGGTTAGTTAGGCTTAAGTAGTTCTGAGTTCTAGGGGACTGATCACCTCAGATGTTAAGTCTCATAGTGCTAAGAGCCATTTGACATCACACACATCCATGCCCGAGGCAGGATTCGAACCTGCGACCGTAGCGGTCGCGCGGTTGCAGACTGTAGCGTCTAGAACCGCTCGGACACTCCGGCCGGCGGAACAACCACAAATTTACTCCACATACGGCAATTAAGAGACGAGCGACATCGAGACTTGATCATTAAGGAATGGAAAAATGTTCTCTTCACAGGTGAGTACCATCTTGAGTAGGGAAAATGATTCTTGCTTCACGTTCGTCGTCTGAAGGGAAAGTGATAATTAACACAATCACAGTACCATCTTCATTGGCGTTCCTAGAAAGTCAGGTAACGTCCAGCGATTCAGAGAAGAAGTACTGCACCCGTGTGTGTGGGACTTTCAATAGGAGATTTGCCCAAAACTTTATCGTGGATGATAACGTCGAGCTGCTTCTCTTTACGATTTTCTTGATGCTAAAGACAGCATCACTTTGACTGTGAAATTTGTTCATCTGATTTGAATCGTCTAGAGTTTAGGGCAGTTATGGGATGCACTCGGGAGGCGAATTACAACCCGTCAACTGCTACCACACATTTTCACGGCTTTCTCATTCATTGCATCAACTGCCAATAAAGTCCTTAACCACTTGATGTCTGTCACGTCCGTGTGGCAACTAGGGGTAACAGTATCCCATTTTACTTCTGTTGCTGAAGAAGAGATTTTGCTTTTTTTGCATTTTTGGAAAAAATTGAACTATCCAAATACACGTTCTTGAACTCTTTGTAAAGAAGTCTTACCGTTAAGCTTACATTATTCTACATCCATCTGACGTGCTATTTAGGAAATTTTCTCTCATTTATTGATTAAAATTAATTTTTGAATGCTTGTGAATTAATTGGGTTAATCTGTCTACCCGCAATAACCTGAACATTGTACAGTACGTCCTCTGTTTCTTTTCAGGTTGCTTCACCGTGCCGGTTTCAGCTGTTTGTTCAGGTCCTGTATCTTTGTAATACCCCTGCTCTGGTTGATATTTTACATAATAATCACAATTGCATGTCGTTACATCAACTGTGCATCCCCAACGCACTCACGGATTTTTGTCAAATATGTGTGGATTACTTTGTGTAGCGCGAAAATGAGTGTTGTTTATCACATAATTGAGAAAAAAACATGTCTTAGAAAGAGAAAACTGGATGTTGGAGAGTAATAACTGAAGGCAGCAATTAACGTCTCAGGGCGTAATATAGAAAGAAACTTCGTATATTCTATTCATGTGAACGAGGGAGGGTGCCCTTTTGGACTGTGAAGTTGTACCCCCTCTTACAGATGGAAAATGGCGTGACAGAGACGGGCTTGTATACATGGAATGCTGCTGATAGTCGACGAGAAGCGTATTGGAGGAGAATCGTGACGACTTCTGCCGAAAATTCGGATGAAGGTAGAAAGGGGAGAACTATTTTGCAGTGGCCGTTATTATCTAAGAGAAGTTAGTAATAGCAATACATTACTCACAAATAAACGAACGAAATGCCAGCAGTCCTTTTTTTCTATTCCCAATTTTCTACAAGATATTCGATATTACAGATGTTAATAAATCTTAATTAATTTCCATTACGTCAAATGGAAGCCATTTGATGACCTTCCAGCAGATGCCTCAACCCTGCACAGTAATAAGCCTGAATAAGAGAACCAGCGACTAGAGATAAACTTTCAACCATGAATTAAAGCTGCTGGTGTTTTCTAGTGTTTCAAGGGCACAAGGGGTTCAGGAACATGGGCATACTGTCGTTGCCGCACTATTGAAAGTTCAATGCAACGAACTTGAACTGAAGCATAAAATTTACTCCTGGTCAACAATGTAGATTTCTAAAGAGACTCTGATGTTAGAAACAGTTTTTTACATTCTCATCAATGTGCTGAAATATTCAGGTAAGTGGGGAAGGTCATTCCACGGGAGTTAACAATAATTGTAATAAATAGCTAAGTCCTATGTGAAAGTGGTTTTATTTATACAGCATGGCGTTTGGTGCATAGGTTATGGTGTCATTATCTAAAGGAAGTGAAAGAGCTTAGACACCAGAAACAGACTTAATTGAAGACTACTGAAAAGAGTTTACTAATTAAACTTGACACACTGTTAAGGGTTTAATTCATAGATAAGTCATTATTATTCATTTCAAATAACAGCTGATTAGTAGACATTGATAGATTCTCACAAATATGTTGTTCCAGTGTCGTAACATTTACCGAGCTACGTTAACACGCTTTCGATTTAAGAGACTTGAATACGGAGAAAAAGCCGTACATTGTCTAAAAATACCGGACTTGGAATGTTACATTCTTGGGAAATGTTGAGCAGCCCTTAGGTTCTTGATCTGATTCTCAAGTCCTGACCGTAAACATACGGCGTCCTGCGCTGTTTCCGCTTGACCTCTCTACGTCGTGCGGTGCGTCGTGACCCAGGCGTGGAACGTCGTACCTCGACTCAGAAATGGTGACACATTTCCTTTTCTGACAAATCTCACGCCTGTGTTATTTGGCAACATCATAGCTTAGCGTGGCGCTGTATAAGTCAACTATCTAGTACAGATAGATTACCATCAAACACCGAGCGAGGTGGCGCAGTGGTTAGCACACTGGACTCGCATTCGGGAGGACGACGGTTCAATCCCGTCTCCAGCCATCCTGATTTAGGTTTTCCGTGATTTCCCTAAATCGTTTCAGGCAAATGCCGGGATGGTTCCTTTGAAAGGGCACGGCCGATTTCCTTCCCAATCCTTCCCTAGCCCGAGCTTGCGCTCCGTCTCTAATGACCTCGTTGTCGACGGGACGTTAAACACTAACCACCACCACCACCACCATCAAACATCTCGAAGGAGTTACACCAAAGCTAGTTATGATTCTCGACTACCTCTAGTTCTTCTTACGACAATATAAGCTTCACCTCAAGGTTCTATAGTTCCAAATCTTACAATTTCAGTGTGCTGCGAGTGAGGCGGCGCAGTGGTAAGATACTGGATGCGCATTCGAGCTGAAATTCCCGCCGGGTCATCCCCATTTGGATTTTCATAATTTCCGGAAATAGTTTAATGTAAATAACAGGGCGGTTGCTTTCAAAAGGAGAGAGGCTGTTTCCTTCCTCGCCCCTTTTCCAATCCGACCTTGTGCTCCGTCTCTAATAACCTCGACCGTCATCGACCAGACGCTAAACCTCAGCCTTCCTTCTGTTTATGGAATACTCCATCGGTTCCCGGAGGAACGTAGACATATTAAAATCTTTAATACATAGGGTTAAAATTCCAATAATATTTATTTAATAGTTCATTATGAACCAGCTTTCGGCTTCTCAGGCCATCATCACATAACTTAATACTAAACAAGTAGTCCATAAAACTTCACCGAGAGTTCATAGCTGTACAAAGATTGTTGTACAAAGATATGTGACATTTTATGACTATATCGATACAAAACACAAGCATAATATAATACCCAACGAGACTCTGAACAAATAAATCTCACGTTACAGTACATTCCAATATTGAAGCTATATGAGTATACAATCCAAATATGTTGTAGAAGTGAGTAATGGCACAGGCTACTATGTTATGCGGGAATGTGGACAAACTGTTGAACGTAATGAACAGACCGGAAAAAAAGAGGGGAAGGCGGGAGGGGGGTGTGGGGGATGGGGTGAGTAATGTAACTTTGTTTGGTCATTTAGGACCAGTTGAAGATTATTTGACTGGTGTTTATTAATGACCGTAATTTAGAGTAATGTTAATTTTTCTGCCTTTAGCTCCTGTATGGAGAACATCACATTTCATATCACATGAACAGCAATCATTCAGAGCATATTAAGCAAATGTGGACTCTTTCTTTTTCAGTGTACAACTCCTCTCACGCTCAGTCAGTCTATTAGTTATAGCCGTAACTGATTGGCCTACATATGATTTGTCATACAGACTGCAGAAAATACACTCCTGGAAATTGAAATAAGAACACCGTGAATTCATTGTCCCAGGAAGGGGAAACTTTATTGACACATTCCTGGGGTCAGATACATCACATGATCACACTGACAGAACCACAGGCACATAGACACAGGCAACAGAGCATGCACAATGTCGGCACTAGTACAGTGTATATCCACCTTTCGCAGCAATGCAGGCTGCTATTCTCCCATGGAGACGATCGTAGAGATGCTGGATGTAGTCCTGTGGAACGGCTTGCCATGCCATTTCCACCTGGCGCCTCAGTTGGACCAGCGTTCGTGCTGGACGTGCAGACCACGTGAGACGACGCTTCATCCAGTCCCAAACATGCTCAATGGGGGACAGATCCGGAGATCTTGCTGGCCAGGGTAGTTGACTTACACCTTCTAGAGCACGTTGGGTGGCACGGGATACATGCGGATGTGCATTGTCCTGTTGGAACAGCAAGTTCCCTTGCCGGTCTAGGAATGGTAGCACGATGGGTTCGATGACGGTTTGGATGTACCGTGCACTATTCAGTGTCCCCTCGACGATCACCAGTGGTGTACGGCCAGTGTAGGAGATCGCTCCCCACACGATGATGCCGGGTTTTGGCCCTGTGTGCCTCGGTCGTATGCAGTCCTGATTGTGGCGCTCACCTGCACGGCGCCAAACACGCATACGACCATCATTGGCACCAAGGCAGAAGCGACTCTCATCGCTGAAGACGACACGTCTCCATTCGTCCCTCCATTCACGCCTGTCGCGACACCACTGGAGGCGGGCTGCACGATGTTGGGGCGTGAGCGGAAGACGGCCTAACGGTGTGCGGGACCGTAGCCCAGCTTCATGGAGACGGTTGCGAATGGTCCTCGCCGATACCCCAGGAGCAACAGTGTCCCTAATTTGCTGGGAAGTGGCGGTGCGGTCCCCTACGGCACTGCATAGGATCCTACGGTCTTGGCGTGCATCCGTGCGTCGCTGCGGTCCGGTCCCAGGTCGACGGGCACGTGCACCTTCCGCCGACCACTGGCGACAACATCGATGTACTGTGGAGACCTCACGCCCCACGTGTTGAGCAATTCGGCGGTACGTCCACCCGGCCTCCCGCATGCCCACTATACGCCCTCACTCAAAGTCCGTCAACTGCACATACGGTTCGCGTCCACGCTGTCGCGGCATGCTACCAGTGTTAAAGACTGCGATGGAGCTCCGTATGCCACGGCAAACTGGCTGACACTGACGGCGGCGGTGCACAAATGCTGCGCAGCTAGCGCCATTCGACGGCCAACACCGCGGTTCCTGGTGTGTCCGCTATGCCGTGCGTGTGATCATTGCTTGTACAGCCCTCTCGCAGTGTCCGGAGCAAGTATGGTCGGTCTGACACACCAGTGTCAATGTGTTCTTTTTTCCAATTCCAGGAGTGTACTATAAATTACAATCGGTTCTAAAGATGGAATCTTCCCTTTACTGTTGAACAGAATGTGGGCAAGAGTGTTTCTGGTGTAAAAAGCTGAAGTATATTTCCTTCTACAATGCTCAACCACTACATCTATGCACCAAGATAACACGATAATATATCCGACTTACAGATCCTGTGAGGTGTGAATTCTGAGTTCCCGAAGTCCCTGTTTGAACACATTTCGGACGAACTAGGACCACGTCTGCTCCATGGCTACCCATGTCTCCTGTCAGTATCTACGTATCTTGTAGTGGGAGAAATAGTGGCATGTCCCTCAGCGTATGAAGAAAGGCCCCCTCGTATAGCTCAGTCTGTGTCTATGAGAGGGACCCCATTCCTTAATAAATTCATAGTGTTACTTTATAACACTGTTGATTTTACTTTTTCAAAACAATTGTCCGTCTAGACTCAATGTTTCTCTTCAGTTCTTAAACAATTTTTTAGACCATTTCTCCAAAGTGTCTTCCGGTAAATGCAGACATTTTGTGATTCTAAGCCTTTAAAAGTTATTTCATCCGTACAAAATTGCCCTCCTGTCAGTTAACTGATGACTTTGGGAAACGAGACATCCACTTGAAAGACACTAGGAGACTGAACAACGGGAAGCACTAGACTGCAGTTGGCTGATTTGGAGGAGGGCTGCTTTACAGATGTACGTATATTTCAGAGTGATGAATTAAAAGAAAGTCCCTTTACCGTTCGTATCTAACACGTTTGTATGCAGCGAAGGATCGTTTCGTTGTACCATGGTTTTAACTTCTTTGGCTGTGACATTTATGAATGGTGAACAGAAATAGTCACCGTTTATCTGTGTCTGAATTGCGGTATAAATGATCTAGCTTTATCTTTCAATAACTGCCTATCTGAGGAGTGAGGAGAGTATTAAACATTTCACTACAAAAGCGTTCTTCAGTTTACTAACGAAAATGTTTTTTACGCAGGTTCTTTGGTTGATAATCTGTAGTTTTCCAGTTTTCAACTAATGTTCCGAATCGTCACCTTTCCCACGTTTGGATCTATGCTATAGTCCAATTCCATAACACCATGCATTGTGCGAGCTAACATCCCAAAGACGTTCGGGCTCACATGCGGTTCCTCTTCGTCGAAATGTCTTGGCTCAAACTCGTCTAGGGGTTGAACAGCACGTGTCGCGTTACACGCCGTAAATTAGACGCTTGTGACCCTTTGGCTGAATTGTGTGGCTGATGGCAAGTTTGTGAAATTGTATGAAACATACAAAGTTAATATATCATATAACGGTAATAATAATATCGGTAGCTAAATTAAATGATGTAGGCCACACAGTTGCAACCTGCTTAGAAGAATGTTTATTCAGAAAGCAAACTAATAGCGACAGTTATCGTGCTTAGAGTCACTGTTATACTCGAGCGCATATCCACTTGACACAATATGATCATTCAAAATTTCAACGCGAAATACAAGTCCAATACTCCACCTCGTTATCTACGCGAAAAGTTAGAGTTCACACCATGCGCGCGGCTGCTCACCGCTCAGAGACTAAGTCCTGCGACACCACACAACGCGAAATTTACTACGTCGTTTAGCTTCCTAGCTACCTAAAGACCGACCGTTCGCTTTCGCGTCTCCACCAGCACTGACCCTTTGGTGTCTAGACCAGAATTGCCTCTCTGCCCGTCTCCGGCCGCGTCTTCCGCGTACCGAACATCGTCCGCTCAACTGACTATTGCAGTTCCCTTCCCTGAAGCCGCCCATCTGATTGGCTACAGCTTACTCTACGTTATTTTACATTTTAACATATTTAAATAATCAAAGCTTCACCACTTTCACGTTCTGAATAAAGTAACAGTAATATCCATTACATAATAAACATTAAATTCTTTTACATAAAACCAATACAATTTCCTTCTTAACTTTGAATGTCACGGCCAGTAGCCTTGCACCAATGTGCTTTCTGACAAATGAATAAAGAACAAAAGTAGCTATTATGCACTAAACATTACAACAAATATTCTGTTAGCTAATGATTCAATAAGGTGTCATGCTGTCATCGTTCAATGTGTTTTGTGTGGAGGAAATGATGATCTAATGCTTAACTGAAAATACTGATAATTTAAATTTATTATATCTTTTAAACAAATGAAATTACAGAGATGATATTTACAACATTTATCATTTTAATCATGCGCTTTTATATGAAATGTCAATCGTTAAGATCGACCAAAACATTCGGATTTTAGCATTCAGGTCTTTGTTACAAAACTGGTTAATTTCGCTTCAACACGAAATCCTAAACTATTATCGATATGATTAATATTCAAGTTTTATTGGAATCACCATGAAAATTTAAGAAAGGCGGTAAATTAAAATTACTGTGGCTTCATTCCCTGAATTACTACGGAATTAAATAGTTTTCATAGTTTATGGCCGATCCTAGGTCCACCATATTTAACACTGGTGCGCCTCCCTGGGCACAAACAGCTCCTACGGAGTTTCCCTATGATATAGGTTCTCGCCTGTCTCACTAGCACACTACAGAGCTGAGGCATGATCAGCCTGGCCTCATTCAGCACAATAGACGCCTATGAATTTCCCCATCTCGTGGCGAATCTGTGCTCTTTGTGGCACACAGTCCTGGACGACAGGATTCATTTCACAATTCCTGGAAGGCTGTCTCTTTCGGCCATATACCCAAATGAGAGTGAAGTGCCCCTTAACTCACATATCCTATCCTGAAATTAATAAGCAGGGCAGCCAGAGACAGTCTGGAAAGCTTGTAAGGGGGTTGCAGGATAGGGTGCGCTGAGAAATAATTGTTAAGAAAAAATCGATGTGTTGCACCCTTTCCGAGTTAATAAACACACTAGACGCTAGCCAATCAGGCCGTCGTGCGGACAAATTCAAGCGCCCCAACAGACACAATTAATGTCAGTTTTTCTCACAGCATAGATGATAGCGCACGAGTCTGCTGTCTTTGGCCGGGTTTCGCTCCTTACTGCTGCCCTATGTCCAATTCTTGTGTCGCTCTCTTGTTCTGTTTTAGGAAACCAACCGAAGTACACATCTGGAAACCACCGCCTCGGGCGGGCCGTTTGAATTTACGCACGCAACTGCCTGATTGGTTAACTTCAACGCTAATTAACTCGGAAGCAGCGCATTGTATCGAATTTTTTTCTTGACATTTATTCCTCAGTGCAATATACCGTAAACACCCCTGCAAACTTCTCAGACTATTTCTGACCACCCTGTATATGGTACGACTGATTTCAGCAGTGACAGGCTAATTTTGGAGAGGATAATTCATTTTCTTGTATTTTTTTAAAATTACATTAAAGTCCACTTATTTACACTATTATACTTTTAATCTTCGCTAAAAATACTATCATCAGGCTAACGTCTTGTGATGAACTGTCAGAACACTTGTGCCAGGTTTCATCTCATACCATAGTGTCTTAACGAACTGTGTTTCCTAGGAAAAGGCTGAGTTTACAACTAATACTATCAGCGAGATCAGTAATGTATTAATGTATACTTGAGTAATGTAGTTGAACAGTAATGGTACTAAAACACTTCCGTGAGGCAAATCCGAAATTTACTTTCACTGTATTCTGGTGAGCAGTCCTTCGTCTTCTTACTCCTGCGCGCGTATTTATGAAATGTTACACTCATGGAGCTAATAAATTTTTTCGCCCCTGTAACAACTAACTTAGGCAATTCTGTAAAACACTTAGCAGCAAAATAGTGAAGAGGTTATTTAAAATAGTTACATGTTATTTAAGGAATAAAGTTAGAAAAGGAAAAAAATTTTTAGTTCGGAGTAGAAATATCGGTCGCAGCATGTCCAAAGTTCAGGATGGAGATGCCGAACATGTATTATTAAGTACACACACATACACACAAAGCGTAACTCAGTAGAAACAAAAAATCGATGAGTATATCAACAAAGAATGCTGATAATGCAAGAAGAAAGCCATTGAACTACTGACAAACACGTTTATCACATTCTCGGTTTCACAACCAGGTAATTTTCTATTACACTCAAACCTTCCAAAATGCTACCCCACATTGTAGCCACGAACGCAATTATCTTTAAAGCTAAGATTTAGCAATTTTCTTGTTGCCTCTCATTTAATCACAGCTTTCTTTCTTTTCTCTTCAGAAATGCACTTAAATTTGCTGCTCCTAAGAATTTGTCGCTCTGGGCCCGGGTCCATGTGGCCCGTGCGTAAATACGGAACTGGTTATTGTATATTAACCAGTTTTCTTTGAATTATGTGGTTCTACCACTGAATTAAATTTTTTTGTATTTGTGGGATCCACAGCCTCCAGATGTTTAATAAACGTAAACATGGTCTGTAGTAGGCTGTAATGCGAATTTTACTTAATCATGCGATTAGCTAATTTCGATTACTCGTCACTGTCAAGCACCTGTAAAACCAACATGGGAAGACATTGTCTGCATACATCACCGTGTATAAATAACACTTTACACATCTCACATCAAGATAAAACATCACTGCATAAATTTCTTACTTAAAATGGTTCAAATGGCTCTGAGCACTATGGGACTTAACATCTGAGGTCATCAGTCCCCTAGAACTTAGAACTACTTAAACCTAACTAACCTAAGGACATCACACACATCCATGCCCGAGGCAGGATTCGAACCTGCGACCGTAGCAGCAGCGCGATTCCGAACTGAATAGCCTAGAACCGCTCGGCCACCGCTGCCCGCTATTTCTTACTTACATTTGTAATATCTGTACATCGTATGATACACTACAGTGACACCTTTTAAGATCGTATTCTGAACTTTGCTCTTTGTTCAACCACATGATAACTGACAGCAGCTGGTAATTTGTTGTCCCAGATTCATATTCATCCAAAGACTTTAGGACTCTCGATAGGACATATCATAAGAACGATACGTATATTGCTGGTGTGCCAGACTTGGTCGATGTCATGTATAAAAACAGCCAGCAACCAAAGAATATATTATGGGCTTACAAATGGACATAAAATATTGTATACAGTATATGTCATATTACCGGGCAAACTACATTATTTTAACCCTCGAACACGCGCGCCATTTTTTATAACACGAATTGGCGTATGGCGCACTTTGTACACATATAAAGAGTAGCTGTCTTCATGTTAACAAGCTAAGCATGTATGAGCAAAATCACAGTTTAATGTTAGTTTAATTGAACAACGATAAAATAAACTTACATTTTACGAGATAAATCGCTGTTTCACTAAACAGTAATAAAATAAACATTCATTAGATCACTTTGTTGCCGCATACAAGTGTTACCACAGTAATGACCCGCTTGAAGCATTAAACAGCTTAGTTGCATGAGATCCCAGCCAACAGCTTATTCGATTGCTAATTATCTCGTAGACAGCTGCCTCTTTGTGGGACTGCGCTGCTAGCTCGGAATGTGGGTCATTTTCTTGCACGGATTGTAAATTTTTTCTCACGTAGATCACTGTTTATTTTATATTACTATTGCTCACTTGGAGGTATGACATCACAGCTTATCACAGCGTTAGCTGAAGCAATAATGCAGAAATAGATACAGGTTCGCAATGTTGTCTGTGGTTGACGCTCTTCGTACATAGGAGCGCTCGCTCGTGGGTTAAACATCATATTAACAAAAATATACATGAGGTACGTACAAAACTCCACAAACAATAGAAACAGAATACTCCATCAGCTGCTGGTGTGCCAGGTATAACGAATGCCTTATATCGTAAGTGACCAATGTCTGGAAGCTATTTCTAGACATGCAGAAGCCAGAGCTGACTATTTGTACGGAAAGATAACCCACAGTAACAACCAATATACAATGCCTGAAAGGGTGCTAAGCAAATGTCACCTGTGCTATAAAATGGATCATCCGGTATTGGGAACATCAAGTACTTCATTACTTACAGTGTATGATACTATCATAATATAAAATACACCAAAAGACCATGGGATCGATTCAATTGCTGTTGTTGTGGTCTTCAGTCCTGCGACTAGTTTGATGCAGCTCTTCGTGCTACTCAATCCCATGCAAGCTGTTTCATCTCCAAGTACCTACTGCAACCTACATCCTTCTGAATCTGCTTAGTGTATTCATCTCTTGGCCTCCCTCTACGATTTTTACCCTCCATGCTGCCCTCTAATACTAAACTGGTGATCACTTGATGCCTCAGAACATGTCCAACCAACCGATCCCTTCTTCTAGTCAAGTTGTGCCACGAACTTCTCCTCTCCCCAATCCTCTCCAATACCTCCTCGTTAGTTACGTGATCTACCCATCTAATCTTCAGCATTCTTCTGTAGCACCACATTTCGAAAGCTTCTATTCTCTTCTTGTCCAAACTATTTATCGTCCACGTTTCACTTCCATACATGGCTACACTCCACACAAATACTTTCAGAAACGACTTCCTGACACTTAAATCTATACTCGATGTTAACAAATTTCTCTTCTTCAGAAACGCTTTCCTTGCCATTGCCAGTCTACATTTTATATCCTCTCTACTTCGACCATCATCAGTTATTTTGCTCCCCAAATAGCAAAACTCCTTTACTACTTTAACTGTCTCATTTCCTAATCTAATTCCCTCAGCATCACCCGACTTAACTCGACTACATTCCATTATCCTCGTTTCGCTTTTGTTGATGTTCATCTTATATCCTCCTTTCAAGACACTATCCATTCCGTTCAACTGCTCTTCCAGGTCCTTTGCTGTCCCTGACAGAATTACAATGTCATCGGCGTACCTCAAAGTTTTTATTTCTTCTCCATGGATTTTAATACCTACTCCGAATTTTTCTTTTGTTTCCTTCACTGCTTGCTCAATACAGATTGAATAACAGTGGGGAAAGGCTACAACCCTGTCTCACTCCCTTCCCAACCACTGCTTCCCTTTCATGTCCCTCGACTCGTATTACTGCCATCTGGTCTCTGTACAAATTGTAAATAGCCTTTCACTCCCTGTATTTTACCCCTGCCACCTTCAGAATTTGAAAGAGAGTATTCCAGTCAACATTGTCAAAAGCTTTCTCTAAGTCTACAAATGCTAGAAACGTAGGTTTGCCTTTTC
Organism: Schistocerca cancellata; assembly: GCF_023864275.1. Classification (NCBI taxonomy): domain Eukaryota; kingdom Metazoa; phylum Arthropoda; class Insecta; order Orthoptera; family Acrididae; genus Schistocerca; species Schistocerca cancellata. The sequence continues at coordinate 143,461,875 of NC_064629.1, read as the reverse complement.
TTAATCTAGCTTCTAAAATAAGTCGTAGGGTCAGTATTGCCTCACGTGTTCCAACATTTGTACGGAATCCAAACTGATCTTCCCCTAGGTCGGCTTCTACCAGTTTTTCCATTTGTCTGTAAAGAATTCGCGTTAGTATTTTGCAGCCGTGACTTATTAAACTGATAGTTCGGTAATATTCACATCTGTCAACGCCTGCTTTCTTTGGGATTGGAATTATTATATTCTTCTTGAAGTCTGAGGGTATTTCGCCTGTCTCATACATCTTGCTCATCAGATGGTAGAGTTTTGTCAGGACTGGCTCTCCCAAGGCCGTCAGTAGTTCCAATGGAATGTTGTCTACTCCCGGGGCCTTGTTTCGACTCAGGTCTTTCAGTGCTCTATCAAACTCTTCACGCAGTATCATATCTCCCATTTCATCTTCATCTACATCCTCTTCCATTTCTATAAAATTGCCCTCAAGTACATCGCCCTTGTATAGACCCTCTATATACTCCTTCCACCTTTCTGCTTTCCCTTCTTTGCTTAGAACTGGGCTCCCGTTTGTATTCCTTTCTGCCGGCTTAATTTACTGCATTTTTATATTTTCTCCTTTCATCAATTAAATTCAGTATTTCTTCTGTCACCCAAGGATTTCTACTAGCCCTCGTCTTTTTACCTACTTGATCCTTTGCTGCCTTGACTACTTCATCCCTCAAAGCTACCCATTCTTCTTCTATTGTATTTCTTTCCCCCATTACTGTCAATTGTTCCCTTATGCTCTCCCTGAAACTCCGTACAACCTCTGGTTTAGTCAGTTTATCCAGGTCCCATCTCCTTAAATTCGCACCTTTTTGCAGTTTCTTCAGTTTTAATCTACAGTTCATAACCAATAGATCGTGGTCAGAGTCCACATCTGCCCCTGGAAATGTCTTACAATGTAAAACCTGGTTCCTGAATCTCTATCTTACCATTATATAATCTATCTGGTACTTTTTAGTATCTCCAGGCTTCTTCCATGTATACAACCTTCTTTTTTGATTCTGGAACCAACTGTTAGCTATGATTAAGTTATGCTCTGTGCAAAATTCTACCAGACGGCTTCCTCTTTCATTTCATACCCCCAATCCATATTCACCTACTATGTTTCCTTCTCTCCCTTTTCCTACTCTCGAATTCCAGTCACCCATGACTATTAAATTTTCGTCTCCCTTCACTACCTGAATAATTTCTTTTATCTCATCATACATTTCATCAATTTCATCATCATCTGCAGAGCTAGTTGGCATACAAACTTGTACTACTGTAGTAGGCATGGGCTTCGTGTCTATCTTGGCCACTATAATGCGTTCACTATGGTGATTGTAGTAGCTTACCCGCACTCCTATTTTTTTATTCATTATTAAACCTACTCCTGCATTATCCCTATTTGATTTTGTATTTATAACCCTGTATTCACCTAACCAAAGGTCTTGTTTCTCCTGCCACCTAACTTCACTAATTCCCACTATATCTAACTTTAACCTATCCACTTCCCTTTTAAAATTTTCTAACCTACCTGCCCGATTAAGGGTTCTGACATTCCACGCTCTGATCCGTAGAACGCCAGTTTTCTTTCTCCTGATAACGACGTCCTCTTGAGTAGTCCCCGCTCGGAGATCCGAATGGGGGACTATTTTACCTCCGGAATATTTTACCCAAGAGGACGCCATCATCATTTAACCATACAGTAAAGCTGCATGCCCTCGGGAAAAATTACGGCTGTAGTTTCCCTTTGCTTTCAGCCGTTCGCAGTACCAGCAGAGCAAGCCCGGTTTTGTTAGTGTTACAAGGCCAGATCAGTCAATCATCCAGACTGTTGCCACTGCAACTACTGAAAAGGCTGCTGCCCCTCTTCAGGAACCACACGTTTGTCTGGCCTCTCAACAGATACCCCTCCGTTGTGGTTGCACCTACGGTACGGCTATCTGTATCGCTGAGGCACGCAAGCCTCCCCACCAACGGCAAGGTCCATGGTTCATGGGGGGATCACAGCGTTAGCTGAAGCAATAATATAGGAATAGATACAGGTTCGCAATGTTATCTGTGGTTGACGATCTTCTTACATAGGCTTGCCCGCTCGAGGGTTGAACATCATATTAAGAAAAATATACATGAGGTACGTACAAAACTCCACAAACAATAGAAATAGAATACGCCATAAGCTGCTGGCGTGCCAGGTATAACGACGTAAGTCATCAGTGTCTGAAGGCTATTTCTGGACATACAGAAGCCAGAGCTGACTATTTGTACGGAAAGATAACCCACAGTAACAACCTATATACAATGCCTGAAAGGGTGCTAAGCAAATGTTATCTGTGCTATAAAATGGATCATCCGGTATTGGGAACATCAAGTACTTCATTACTTACAGTGTATGGTGGAACATCAAGTACTTCATTACTTACAGTGTATGATACTATCATAATATAAAATACATTAAAAAACCATGGGATCGATTCAATATAAAGAGAAAGATCGAGGGAAATAAATAAATGAGGAGAAACGAAGCCTCAAAAAGAGGAAGGGTTATGTGGCCACGTAAAAATCGCATTACACCCTACCACAGATCATGTTTACGTTTACTAAATTGAATGAAATGTAACTCGATAACAGCGAATCAGAAGTATTTTCTTCTTAGAGAAGAAAAGGTCACAGTTTTAGAGACGCGGGGCGATAGAAGAGGCATTGGGGAGACGTGACCATAGTTGGTGACGTGACTGTTGGTGTGTAGCATTGTTGTAGACATAGGACGGAGCGTCCGGCGGGTCTCCAGCGGGAGCGCCAGGGCGCGCGCGCCTCGCGCATCGTAAGTGCGCATTAGCGGCCCCGCTGCTCCACTTGGGCCTTTAAAACCGCCGGCAGCGGCTCACACCGTCAGTCCGCTCCGACGCTCCGCAGCAACCGACACAGTGAGTGTTCCGCCGCACGGACGGCCTTACTCGCCTGCCGTGCTTCTCTCGCTGCGTAACTTGTCCTTTAACAGCGTGTTCGGCAAAGTGTGTGTCTTCTTTCACTCTAGAGAAGTTCCTGTACCGTTTGTGATCGCGTGGGTCTGGTCTTTTCAGTAAAAAGTCAGCATCAGCAATCCGCTGAAGGGACTTCGCGTCCTTGTCGCGATCTGTTCAGATTGTGAGTTTGTAAAATGTGCGTTAGGCCTGTTTCTGGAATACCGTCAAAATCAGTGCTCGGCTTATATAAGTTATATCAACATACGCGTAACAGCAGCAGAAGCTGATATTAGGAAGTGCTGAAATATTTCTGGTAGCGGTTTAGAGTAACAATGGATTTAGGGATGGGTGCTGTAAGATGATAACCTCTCTTGTCTACGGAACGTAGCGTCAACTCTCGAAACTCATAAATGACACGGTTCGACAGTTCTTATATAAGAAGTTAACACTTTATCTCAAGAAAAAAGAATAGTTACATTATAATGTCCTGTAGATATCGAGGATTTCAAGAGATGGAATAGCAGTTCGGATCGGGCAGGCAATGTCAAGGAATTTAACTGTGCTCCTGTGAAATATTCGACTTTAGTTTTTCGGAGAAATGAGGAAAAACTAAATTTAGATGGTCGGGGCGCGGATTTGGATATCATTCATGCTCACGGAAGTCCAGTGTCTTAACCACCGTGACGCTTCGTTTGCCGTATTACGTGTGTCAGTTTACATATTTTATCTTCCGTACTTTGTGCTCCATAGGTATCGTACACTTCGTCTCGTTATTGTACAAGAGGATGTGGAGAGTTCTTCGCGAAACTTACACCCATGTCCACACTGTGCGGCTTTACAGGAAACGTATGACTGTTCCGAAAATAAGCAGAAACAGAGGCAAAGAAGGCACACACAGCTGATACGCATTGTCTATCAGCAAATGAAAACTTTTCTGCTACTAATCATGCATATTGATGATTTTACATGCTCCGTGTTGCTCGGGTACTTAACAATACCCTTTGCAATTTTTACCGACACCAGCTAACTAACTTTGTATTTTTTTTTCTCTCCCAAGATTCAATCTAATCGCTAGATCTGATAAGTTTCTTGCTCCTATAGCGGCGATGTATAACAATGATTAATTCAATGTCTGTGAAAAGTTATCTTCATTGCAATACCATCTATACTACATAAAAACATTAAATCAGTGTTTCAGACAAAGTTCGGTAGTATTACATCTCTAGTAATGTCACTTGTACATTCTATACAACGCGATATTAGTATAGCGATTTTTGTCTTTTGTAAGAGAAACTGTTTCCAGAAAATTTAAACAACAGTATCACTTTACGCTTCAAAGCGTTGGTATCATAAGTTTTACGTACGAAGTCACTTGACTTCGTTATTGAGCTGCGTAAACATGGTTCCATGTTCTCTTGTAGTTTGATTATATTCACACAGCAAAGACGTGAACTGTGCAGCATTGGCTATGGTATGAATATACTTCAAATATTTCATCATTTGCTTCTCCAGTTCGAATGAGTTAATTTTTGGAAAATCGAACATTGTACAAGTTCTCTACAGAAAAGGGCAATGCTTTTATATTTTGTTAAGGCCAGGGCAAATATCAATCATCTTCCTTATCTTTAAACTGCACTGGTTTATTACGTGAATTGTTTCACCATAAACCATGCCCTTCGCGTGTTTTGAGTCGATGAGTGTCGAAATAAAGTAGCGGTACCCTCTAAAATCTCAGGGCACTTCACCTACTAATATTTTAAATTTGCTGACTCTGTGGAAGCACATACACTACAATATCACCTGTGGAGATTTAGATCTAGCTAGTATCTGTTATGGGGGCAGCGCATAGCACTCCGCACCTCTTGGTGTATGACCTGCGACTCAAATTCTATACTGATCTTCACGTGGAGTGATTTCAGTGGTGCTTACAAACGTACAAGCCAAGAAAAGACCATCCTGGTTCTTTACAATATAATCTTTCTGTTGTTTCGCTTTGTAAACTGAGTTAGTAATTTTAACTTTAATTCCCCGTTAACTCGCATTTTAATTCATTATTTCCTGCCGCGCATGGATTAGGCTACTCATTTTCTGTGTTAAATGCTGAAATCTTGCAATGTTAGTTTTCTTTATGCTCTTTAGGCCATTCCTCGATTTTCTGACACTCTTCGTTTATGCTCTTCGACATTGTTTGAGATTCACTTTCGCCTGCACTACATTCCTTGAGTAATTCGTGCACGGCGATTTCGATGCCTGAACAGACTGCGCGATTTGATGTCTGACAAGTGATAAGAGATTTTGGCATTACGCTTTAATGCTGAATGTGCTGTTATGTAAATGCTTATATGAAACCCTACAGGCTTTACGTCTGCCAGATGACGGTGTTTTACCAAAGCTAACTGCAGGAATTAAGACTGAATCATACAGCAGCTTTTGGGCTAAGTATTATATCGTTTTTGAGACTTATAGAAACTGAGAAGCACAATAAGGCGAGGCTTTGTTTGCAGTGATTTACTTTTTCATTCATTCATCCTTGTGTCATTTACCAGGAAAACCGTAATTTTATCCCATTAGGCGTGTCATTAGGAACTGGGGATAAAAGGATAAAACTGAAGCGAGAATGTTTTAAGTTTTATTAATGACAATAAAGTGAAAATCGAGGATAAGATATGTTCATATACAATGGCTTATGGGCGCGTTAAAATTAATCTACATGTGCAGAATGCAGAACCAGCCATCTCTTGAAGATAGGAAAGATGTTAAGAGTTGAAGATCGGATTGGAGAGGAGAAACATTCTACCATATGATAAGTTACTCTTTACAGACAGAAGCACTTGTGTACGTCATCTCTTAGCTCAGAGATGCAGCCTGTAGAAATGCAAAAAAGCATCCAGTAATTTTTTCGGACGAATGAGGAAGGCCGTAAATGCCTAGAAGTCTGCTTGCACTCGCGAAGTGAGGACAACCTGACATACAGATCTGTACGCACAGGGAACATCTCTTTTCAACTTAAGCGACACATCATTAAGCGGAGCCATGATTAGGTTCTACTTTCAGGTACTCTGTGCTAGGACCTTGGCGTACATGAAACCTTCCACTGACGCTGAGGCAATTCCGTAGATACTCAACGTAGTACAAATTTTTAAAAAAATTATAAATAAGGCAGACTGCGCCTGAGGCGCACACTAGGTACAGTCCCACAGTTTCACCTGTGTTCACTTGATCGTTTCAATTAAAATGTACCATCGATTCGATTCCATAGCGTGGATTTTGCACTAGTTTAGCTGGGCAGGGACGAGACAGCAAACGGCTTGGCTTTGTATGAAACGTCGTTTTGGTATTCGCTTGAATTGACAGCAGATACTTAACCACACCTTCAAGGTCAGGGCTTGAATCCATTTCATTCCAAACATTAATCCAATCTTATAATCATGGTTTCGCCTGGTTCTATCCCCGCCAGTTGTAAGCTAATAATTCAGCAATCAACGTAGCTGGCTGTGTGGCCGAGCGGTTCTAGGCGCTACAGTCTGGAACCGCGCGACCGCTACGGTCGCAGGTTCGAATCCTGCCACGGGCATGGATGTGTGTGACGTCCTTAGGTTAGTTAGGTTTAAGTAGTTCTAAGTTCTAGGGGACTGATGACCTCAGATGTTAAGTCCCATAGTGCTCAGAGCCATTTGAACCAAGCAATCAACATATGTTTTAGTAAATAACTAGGAGACGGTGCTTCGATCCGTAGTATGTAGGATTAGTGCTAGATATCTAAGAGGATTAAAATGCCAGTAAGCTATAAACGGTAGTCCAACATACGTAATCAAACTGAATACTAGGGCAGGTAAAAGAATTCCTCAGTTCCTTGTCTCAATAGGAGGCACTGTAGATCTTCTTAACGAAGCTTCAATCCAAGTACCGTAAACGAGGCTAATTTAGATGTGTCTGTATCAGTTCTGAAGTGAAAACACGTGAAGGCGCCGATGCAGCATTGACCCACAGCAGTCCGGAACATGGGAGCGGTTCTCTTAGGAAACCTTGAAACCAGTTCCGGCGGCTGGACTCACGAAAGCTTTATTCCGATGGCAGCAGGGACTCTCGTTCCACATACCTAAGGATCGAGTTTTTGATGGTACAACCGCTAGCTCTCTCTCCGGAACACTGTCCAGATTTATACACTGTGTCCCCCTGTGCCCCTTAACCTCTAATCCGAGTTACGTTATTGATGTCACATTGGGCACACTAGTTTCTCGTACTTCCTTAGGTGCGTGGGAATGAATCTTGAATGCAACACATCAACTACGCGACTAATTTCGGAAGGTGACGGTTTTAGCAACTAACTTTATGTTGGAATTCAGTGTTCCAATGGAAGCAATTTCATCAGAGTGCTGTGTCTCAGTTTTATCAGCATAGAGACAATTAACTGGTTACTTCCTTGGCTGTAATGAGGGACTATATGGAAACGGCGGAGAATGTGAAGTAGGACTGAAATATTTCATGTGTACATAACTATCTTTCTCACAGATTAATTTTGATTTAAGGGTCCCAGCTACCACTCACTTCACAGAGGATAAAGCCAGCAGCTTTGTAAATACGATACAGGACGTTTTTTCATTAAGGACGTATCCAGACAGACGTCCTGTTTCTCAAAGCTGCTTCGGGGCGTCACAGACGTCGAATATACGGTTTTCACCCTCTATTGAAACTCTGATGCTTATTATGACTACTCGCCATAATAATCATCCAGTCATCGAGAAAGAGAATGGTTGAGTTTCACGTCCCGTCAACGACGGAGCACAAGTCCGAATTAGACAATGATGAGGACAAAAGTCGGCCGAGTCACTTCCAAAGGAATCATCGCTGCATTCACCTTGAGCGATTTAGGGTAATCATGAGAAACCTAATGGTTGATGGCGGAACAGGAATTTGAACCCCGCTCCTTCCCAAATTGAGATCAGTGGCTTAACCATTGAGCCATCTCTCTCCGTAGTGTTGTAGACACTGATTGTTTTACTTATTACGTCGTGGAAACCACCTGTTGCCACACTCGTGGCAGAAGTCTGCGTCTGTTGTGTGTGCGTGTGTGTGTGTGTGTGTGTGTGTGTGTGCGTGTGTGTGTGTGTAGCTGTGAAGAGATACTATGTCCACTGACCAGATGCTGATTAATTCGTCTAGATAGCATCTGAAGGCTAAACGCGTGTGCTGTGCGTGATAGACGCAGCAATAGTCGACACGGTGAACTTCGGAATCAATGCACTTTTCAAAAACTTTACTTTAATGCTCTCCAAGGTGCAGAGTAATTTATTACTCGAAGCATCGTCTTCCAATATTCGGTGGTTTAGCTCCCTCTTGCTCACACCTGTTCGTGGCCACTTCGTTACTATTCTTGTACTTCTCTGTTCTTGTACACTCAATTCTTGACGATTTTTTTCCAGGTGATTCCATATACTACAAAGTAAGAAGTGTTGATACACTCCTAGCTTGTACGTTATTAAGTTTTCAGACCATTACATGGGATTTGGAGGCAAAAGTGGTATAAGATTTTACGAAATTTTTTATTTCACCACGGGCATATCTATCGCGACTTAGCTACAGGCACTCAAAATACTTTGTGCGTTTTTACCTAACTCTTTTGTGATACAGACTACACAATTTTTGGAAAGCCTAGAGAGAAAAGTAATTCTGGGTAAGAAGAATTAGGTGGATGAGAATTACCACGTTTCCAGACAAACATTCGATTCTGTCGTCATTGTTATTCTCCAATACATTTCTCTGTAAGTTTGCTAACGTCCCATTAAATGTATTGCACTATACTGCATCCTCTGAGTAAAGCAATCTTGAACCTATACGCAACTAAATCCCCTAAGATACGTGTCTCGAAATATTTCTCCAGTCAGCTCCCTGACTCACGTTTGTATGGTGACAGCCTCAACTGTGGGCACAAACAGCGTCATTTGTTAGACAAATTAAAATATCATGAAATGTAAATCTTTTTTGTATGTTTTGGTAATGGAGTAGGTGAGGCAGAATCCACATGTCTTACCGGGAATGTTTGATGAATGATCTGCTGAACATCGCCCTATAAACAGGCGAAGACATTCACAGTATTGGCGACTAATCACTGGAGATCGTAACTACAGTACGATAAGTAGATGAACCATCTGGGGTGATCTATAGTGGAGTGTTCACATAAAACAAATAATGGGAAAATCAGATGCCAGGCTGAGATGCATGGGGGGAACCTTAAGGAAATGTTATTCGTCCACGAAATAAATGGCATACAAAACATTTGGCGACCGATTTTTGAGTACTGTTTCACACTCTGAGACCCTTACCAAGTTAGATTAATAGAAGGGATGGAGAAGATACAAGGAAGAGAGGCGCATTTCTTCAAGAGGTCGCTCAGTTGACGTGAGAACGTTACTGAGATGCGTAGCAAACTCTAGTGGCAGATGTTACAAGAGAGGTGGTGTGCGTTACGGAGAGGTTTACTGTTGAAATTCCAAGAGCGTAAGTTTCCAGAAGAGTCGGACTACATATTACTTCCTCCCGCAGTCTTCTGACTGACGAGAAAATATTGGAAATGAGGACTCACACGGAGGTTTCGTGACAATTGTTCTTCCCCCGTACCATTCGCAAATGGAACAGGAAGGGCGGTAAAAGATTGTGGTACGAAAGTACACTCCGTAAGCTGGCTTGCAATGGCATGTATCACTCACAGAAACCGGTCCTCTCCTTATTACTCCTGTTACTTTTCACGTTACTGTTACTTACGCTTCTCGAATTCCTTACTCAGACAGACATCTCGACATCCGTCAGCAAAATTATCACTCTGGCTCTCTAGTTACGCATCCGTTTCGACTGATGGTTGAGAAACTCACCCCCTGTCATTTATAAACACTAAAAATCCTTTAGTTCACTATTACGGTCGATCGTTAACTGTCGGCTGACTGACTGACCCCGTCACAGGAATAAACAGTGGCTCGTTGTGAACTTGACACGATCACTTTACCAAGGTTAGGGATTGGTTAGGCGATCGTAGTCGAATGGCCACTCAGTACAGGTCCACCATGATGCAATGCTGGGTACGGGCAGGTCCCTAACTTCCAGCACTGAAGGCTGTTGAGGTACAAGAAATTCCAGTCGCTGTGGCGGGGAGAGGCGGGGAGGTTTCTGGAAGCTCAGCTTGCACTTTCCGCCGGCCGCGGCGTTCCGGCTGCGCCGGCTGACCTAGAAGCGTCCGTTAATCCCGTCTCATATCGCTCCCATGACCTCGAAAGCCAATTGCGCCTCCGGAAGCTGGACGCTCTCTCTCCATACTCTGCGTTACGCGTATTGTTTCCTCCGCCGTTCAGATTGCAGTAACAATGAATGCGATAAACGTTACTACTGAGGTAAGCATTGGACACCCGTGGAGGGACCAAACACAGCGGAAAGGAGTCGAAGAACTATACGGCAGTAAACGATGCTCGTAAAACGGCTTAATAGGAACCCACATGACATCATAACTAAATATCCAGCCTCTTATTTGTAGCTATAAACGTATCCTTACATTTAGCCTTTTAATGTAGTTACCTTAGCATTGTTTCCCGACACAATAGTGAAACAGCGCTTTACGGTGTGTCTAACCTATGTGATAACGCAACGCAAAAAGCTACAAAAAATATTCCGTGTTTCCACTTTCCTTACGTCTAAAATTTAAGACATTACCATGCCCCCACACGTTAACACACAGCACACTTTTCAAACGATCGTATTCAGTATAATAGATTTTAACGTCAGGAATTTTCCCTGTTTTCGGCATTAACTCTAACCGAGCTATGTAGTCGGAACTATCACACTAAGTTTATTATTCGAACTTCAGTCGATTTCCTCATTACGCTTCCCAGGATTTGTGATTGGCGAAAACCTAAGCACTGGGAGACATTGATATCCACAAATAAATCATTGGCTAAACCAAAACCAGGTCTAATCTTTTTCTGACATTTAGCACTAGACAACAGCAGTCACGTTTCAGAGGAGTTTAACTCGGCTTCTTTCGCTGCCCCCACTCTAGACTTTCTATAGCCTTCTCAGTGTCGACTGTCGCTTCCACGAAACGCTGGGACGTATTTCCCCGATTTTTATAAGTCGCGGGCGGCAACATTTCCACTCCGGCAGTCTCAATGCCCAACCGTTGACTTTGCCACACCAACTATGAAATTCGAAGGATTTTGTTTCTGGAAGACATCTGCACCTGCAGTTCTCCTGAGTAGCTTCTTTTCAGTTTTTTTTGAAAATCAGTAACTATTTCAGTAGAGAAAATTGATGTTCGGTAACGATAACTCCGTGGCTGGTGGCTATCATTATCGAATAACACATTGCGGTAAGCGATCAGTATTACTGCTAAAATAATTCTCGTGGCTGATATTTTACTGTCTAGAGCTCTTTACTGTGCCACACTGGGTTTTACTTTGTTTTCGCTTCAGTTTGACTAAAGTGTGCAGCATCCTAGAAAGTATTCAATATTTCACAACCACTTCCAGATTTATTTCATTTGCTTCCATAATATGACAGATGACTCAGTTTTATAGATGGATTTGTACAAACTAAATTAACTTTTTGCTAACGATAGATGGCCAGTTAAGTCAAAGAATAACATAATGCACAAAAATTTCCCAAGACACTGATATATTGCAGAGACATTGTCTGGGAATAGTGCGGAAATTATGGTTGCTTTCTACTCGGAAATGTATTAGATCACATATTAATGGGCCATTCTATGGATGATATTATTGTGAAGGATTAAAATAACGATAATGTTGATAATAATAATAACAACACTAACACTAATAAAATAATAATAATCTTACAGATGGGTAGTATTTAATGTTCTTATGGGCTGTAAAGGAAAGCTGTCTCAGCCTTTGAAATATAAGGGTGCAAAGAAAAACTGACACTGTTTCCAGAAGTAATATTTCTCACTAGTCAACTATGATGTCACTTGAATGGATAAAATTTACGGATGACAGGGAATGTGTTGAAAACTAGTCTTCCAGGTCCTTGCTCTATTTATTACTCAGCTATTCTGCAGAAGTAGGATTAGCACCGTAGAAACCATCAGGAAATCTGTCAAACAACTAAACTATCAATGACGTATATCACTGAGTTATCACACTTGCAGTATTTTCGAATGAAATTTTAGCTCTCGGCAGCATTTCAACAGAGTGATCATTATTCTTATATTTCTTGATAGCTTAATCAACAACAGTGACTCACGCCACTGCTGTTTGGGAAGTAGTTCTATGCATTAATTTGTGAACGCTAGTGCATTGAAACGTCATTCCAGTAGTGTTTCCCTTTAAAGTCTATTGAGCTTTCTTCTGTATACACTCTTGTGCTGACAAAACTAAGTCTGGAAGACTCGCACATTTCCCCAGTGAATATTCTCTCTCTCTCTCTCTCTCTCTCTCTCTCTCTCTCTCTCTCTCTTGCGTTAATCTACGAGTACCTTGGTAAAAATCCCATACTGAAAAAGAATACAAAAGAATCGGTCGGGAGCGAGGCGAGTGGCCTTCTGCGTTGAAGAAACCCACTTAGGAGAATTATTTGCACTCCAATTAATTTCAGCCTAGCATTTGCCTGCGCCACAAGTAGAGCTATACTTGTATTCCATCTTAAACTTCTCTGGATCGTTGTAAGTAGCAAAAAAAAAAAAAAAAAAAAAAAAAAAGAAAGAAAAAAGTATTTCGACGAAAATTTATTAGCTAGTAGCCATTATCAGAATGTAGCAGATGTCTTGGTCTTGGGGAGTTGCTGCCTCAAACGTAAAAGTTTACTAGCACCGACATTAGCTTATACTGAAGCGATAGAGATGCTTTGCCGTCATGTTCCATCACGGAACAAAATATGAGCTGACAAGTAACAGCGTGAGAAACTGTGTCAACGCTATAATTTCGTCAGTCACTATCTGTTTGTCGGCGATTGCTGCGCAAACACTGTCTCCACGTACGCGTACACCATAATTACTCTACCGAGCAAACATTGGGGTTACAGTCGTCTGGTGTGAGACGTTCCCCGGGGGAGGGGGGCGGAGAGGAGGGAGGGGGGAGGGGGGGAGGGGGGGAGGAGGGAGGAGGGAGGAGTCCACTGGGGGCCGAACCGCTCGCTCAATAACCCTGGGTTCGGTGTGGGGCGGCGGTGGGGTGAGTGGACTGCTGTAACCTTTTGTAGCTTGCTCCCTCGAACTTGTCACGGTACAGGAGCCAAATATCTCCTGTAACTCAGATTTCAACTTCTTATTAAATAATTCCAGAAGCCTACCAGAGAAGTTTTTCTTTCCTCGGATCTTCATACGCTCAGGTCAATTATAAGATGTACTGTTTCACTGCCAAACATATTTATTTCAAATTTTCCTTTTTTTAAAAAAAATAATATGTAGATTACAATTGGCTCAATCATTCTACCATATTTTGCACTGAGACAAACAGTAACAAAAGTAATTTTCTAAACTAACTACGGCCTGAAGTAATTGCTGATAGATGTGAGAAGACATCTCCAAAATTCTTAGGTGAAGTAACTACGAATGCCTTTGAAACTAATAATTCGCGCATAGAAAATATTTGGAAAAGGTGAATCCATTTCCTGCCAGCCGACCATGTTTGACGATTGATGGTTAAGGCGAAGCACTTTCAGCGCACAACGGTTGCTCGGTCTACTAGACGATCGCTGGCAGTTGCGACGCTGAGGGAGATACGTGATTTCTCGAGGATAACACACGCTATCCCGTAGTTGTAGGAAAGATTATTTGTTTTGAGGCTTACAAAAACCACATACAGCAACCTTTGTCTTACTCTACCGTTCATGAAGTTACAAGTTATAGTCATTTACCAAATGGGTAAATATGGCCTTCTAGACTCTATTGTAAACAGGGTTCATAGAGGGTCGTACTTTTTGTCACCCCATTAGACCCCAAGAGTCAGAGCAGCACAACAGTAGCTTGCATTCTTTTGTCGATCACTTTCTTCTCTAAGACTGGATCTGGTGTTTGCGTGCGATGTTCGATTCCAAAATGTAAACTTAATCGTTAAATACAAAGATGAAATACCTTGGAGTGTTTCTGAAGCCAAACAACGTTTTCAGTTATTGGAAAGCATATCAAAATACACATTTTTAAAAACATTTATCTCGTACAGGATGCTGTAGAGACCAGATTAAGAACTCTGCTTTCCAGTGTCTCATCTGTCTAAAGTACCGAGCCAAATCAACTCGTAAGACCGTCACACTTCTGAGGAGTTAGAGTACTTCCGTGACCAGTGACTCTATTAGAATACAGGAACGCTACAACGATCGTAAGAATTCTCCTATTAGAGTAACGTAACGTCGTTTGCTATAGAGCAGCTGAAGAGCAGATATTGCTCTCCATTCTTTCCCACACACAGAAAAGCTGTAGATTAGTGGGAAGTCTTGAGTACACGGCTTGGCAATATATAAGAAATAAATCTATACTGTGCTGCGTCTTTTTTTTTTCCTTAACAAGGCAACTGGGATGCACAAAAAGTAAAATCTAGTGAATATTCCAACTTTACATAAACCATGCGGCGGGAATCACCGATTATAAACCGATACAAGTTTCAAAAAATCAGAAAGCTTTCTTCGGAACGGTCTCGTGAGATGAAAAAGTGGTATTTATCCCATGCTTGCAAAAATATCACTTAGGAGAACGTCTACCGTTAATGGTAACGCACGGTTCGACTAGACCATGACTCGATATCCCTTATCACTTTCACATTACAGTATTAGCAATAAGGTGTCCCTCCTTTTTCTTTATACCAGCTTGTATTCAGACTCGTTCGTTACACTAAAGCTGGAGTGATATGAAAATATTACCCTGGTCCCTTGTTGGATAGCAAAGTTAATCCGGCGAAAACGTGAGTATGGAAGCATAAGCAAGATCTGAAGCAATTTCTGTAGAAGTAGTGAACCTGTTCCTCTTAGACAGTGACTAGCTTTCTTCAGTTATGGAACTATTGTTTTAACCCTTCTCATTGCGCTTGTAACTGTGGTGCGACTTTTATCCATTTCAAGCTGACCAATTTCTCTTCCACGTCGACAGTAATGCTGATAACGGCTACAGACATTCTCCGACAGGATTGTTCACCGGAAATAGCAATATTACACAGTAAACAATTAACTTCCTTCTTGGACAATCCCCAGGCGTCATGACATACAAACTAACTGAAACACATTTGCTCTGATAAATGAAGTCCAATAATATTGTTACGAGTACCCCCTGGGCATATTGCTGAAAAAAAATATAACAACGGGTGTGGAAATTTCGTTGATCCATGACGGTTGCTGTGTATCGTAAGTAATAGTATCGGTACTTCTGAGCTCCTGCACGGCAGTCTACATCGGCATGTACATGACAAGTCTGCAATTCACACGTAAGTACCTGGCAGAGGGTTCTTCCAACCACCTTCACACTATTTTTCTACCGTTCCACTCCTTAACAGCGGGTGGGAGAAATGAACAGTTAAATCTTTCTGTACGAGCTCTGATTTATTTTATTACGATGATCATTTCTCGCTTTGTAGGTTTGTGACAGTAAATATTTCCGCATTCAGGGGAGGACGATGGTGCTTGAAATTTCGTGAAAAGATCTCGCTGCAACGCCTTTGTTTTAATGATTGACACACCAACTCACTTATCATATCCGTTACATTCTCTCCCCAGTTCGCGGCAATACAAAACGAACTGACATTCTTCGGACTTTTTCGACGAATCTGGTAAGGATCCCATATTTCACAGTAGTATCCTAGCAGGATGGACAAGCGTAGAGTAGGCAGTCTCTTTAGCAGACGTGTTGCATCTTGTAAGCACTCCGTCTTCAGGCCACGAGTAGCCTACCGGGGCCATACGACCGCCGTGTCATCCTCAGTGGAGGATGCGGTTAGGACGGGCGTGGGGTCAGCACACCGCTCTCCCGGTCGTTATGATGATATTCTTGACCGAAGACGCTACTATTCGGTCGAGTAGCTCCTCAATTGGCATCAAGAGGCTGAGTGCACCCCGAAAAATGGCAACAGCGCATGGCGGCCGGATGGTCACCCATCCAAGTGCCGGCCACGTCCAGCAGCGCTTAACGTCGGTGATCTCTGCGTCAAGGCCGTTGCCACGCATCTTGTAAGTGTTCATCCAATAAAATGCAGTCTTTGGTTTGCTTCCCAAAACATGATGTGATCGTGCCAGTTTAAGATTTTCCCAGGTATTTACTTGACTTGACATCCTTTAGATTTGTCCCATTCCTTATAATCATACAATTGCCACTTTTCGCACCAAACAGATATGGTGTCTAAGCCATTCTGTAATTGATTTAAATCTTCTGATGACGGTTGATGACAGCATCAGTCAGATTTGTCACCAGTCAAAGCTTCGTAATAACAGGCCTCGGAAGGTCCAACGGCGCCGACCGACCGCCGTGTCATCCTCAAGACAAGTGTCGCTGGATGCGGATATGGAGGGGCATGTAGTGAGCATACCGTCCTCTCGGCTGTTGTCAGTTTTCGTGACCGGAGCCGCTACTTCTCAGTCAAATAGCTCCTCAATTGGCCTCACGAGGGCTGAGTGCACCCAGCTTGCAACAGCTTTCGGCAGACCTATACGGTCACTCTCCGTCCCCCCTCCCATGTGCTAACCAAGCCCGACAGCGCTTAATTTGGTGATCTGATAGGAACCGGTGTTACCACAGTGTTGACAATCTAAGCTTAGTCACTTGCTAAATATTTTGCTAAATTTTTGATACGGGAGCATACTGTAATGCAGAGTTGAACGTTTGCAGATGTTCGTGTGGACGGCAGTAGTGACGCTGATGCTGGCTGGCGCCGGGTGGGCGCTGGAGCAGCCAGGTGCGACCGCGATGCCAGCCGTGGCGGCGACCGCCGACCCCGCCAAGGCGGGCGCTGCTGCGGCGGCGCCTGCCACAGAGGACGCCTGGAGCTACGTGCAGACCTGCGCCGACCGGCCAGACGTCGCTACTTGCCTCGAGGAGAGCGCCGTGCTCGCGCTCAAGCAGCACCTCCCAGCCGGAGGTCAGTGGCACTCTAAACTACACAGCAGGAACGGGAATCAGTAGTTGAGAAGGGAGTGAGGCGAGGTTGTAGCCTATCCCCTATTAAATATCTAGGTGCATCAGTGGGAAGCGATTTCTAGTGGAACGAGCATGTAAGGATTGTTGTAGGGAAGGCGAATGGACGACTTCGGTTAATTGACGAATTTTAGGAAAGTGTGCTTGTCAGTAAAGGATACTGCATATACACTACTGGCCATTAAAATTGCTACACCACGAAGATGACGTGCTACAGACGCAAAATTTAACCGACAGGAAGAAGATGCTGTGATATGCAAATGATTAGCTTTTCAGAGCATTTACACAAAGTTGGCGCCGGTGACTACACCTACAACGAGCTAACATGAGAGAAGTTTCCAACCGATTACTCATACACAAACAGCAGTTGACCGGCGTTGTCTAGTGAAACGTTGTTGTGATGCCTCGTTTAAGGGTGAGAAATGCGTACCATCACGTTTCTGACTTTGCTAAAAGTCGTATTGTAGCCTATAGCGATTGCGGTTTATCGTATCGCGACATTGCTGCTCGCGTTGGTCGAGACCCAATGACTGTTAGCAGAATATGGAATCGGTGGGTTCAGGAGGGTAATACGGAACGCCGTGCTGGATCCCAACGGCCTCGTATCACTAGCAGTCGAGATGACAGGCATCTTATCCGCATGGCTGTAACGGATCGTGCAGCCACGTCTCGATCCCTGAGTCAACAGATGGGGACGTTTGCAAGACAACAACCATCTGCACGAACAGTTCGACGAAATTTGCAGCAGCATGGACTATCAGCTCGGAGGCCATGGCTGCGGTTACCCTTGACGCTGCATCACAGACGAACGCCTGCAATGGTGTACTCAACGTCGAACCTGAGTGCACGAATGGCAAAACGTCATTTTTTTCGGATGAATCCAGGTTCTGTTTACAGCATCATGATGGTCGTATCCGTGTCGGCGACATCGTGGTGGGCGCCCATTGGAAGCGTGTATTCGTCACCGCCATACTGGCGTATCACCCGGCGTGATGGTGTGGGGTGCCATTGGTTACACGTTTCGGTCACCTCTTGTTCGCATTGGCGGCTCTTTGAACAGTGGACGTTACATTTCAGATGTGTTACGACCCGTGGCTCTACCCTTCATTCGATCCATGTGAAACCCTACATTTCAGCAGGATAATGCACGACCGCATGTTGCAGGTCCTGTACGGGCCTTTCTGGATACAGAAAATGTTCGACTGCTGCCCTGGCCAGCACATTCTGCAGATATCTCACCAATTGAAAAAATCTGGTCAATGGTGGTCGAGCAACTGGCTCGTTACGATCCGCCAGTCACTACTCCTCATGAACTGTGGTATCGTGTTAAAGCTGCATGGGCAGCTGTACCTGTACACGCCATCCAAGCTCTGTTTGACTCAATGCCCAGTAGTATCAAGGCCGGTATTACGGCCAGAGGTGGTTGTTCTGGGTACTGATTTCTCAGGATCTATACACCCAAATTGGGTGAAAATGTAAACACATGTGAGTTCTAGTATAAAATATTTGTCCAATGAATACCCGTTTATCATCTGCATTTCTTCTCGGTGTAGCAATTTTAAGGGCCAGTAGTGTATCTGCAGCTACATAGATACCCCACAAGCCACTGTATGGTGCGTGCCAGAGGGTATCCTGTACAACTACTGGTCTTTACTTTCCTGTCCCACTCGCAAATAGAGTGTGGGGAAAACGACTGGCCACATACTTCCGTACGAGCTCTAATCTCTCTAATATTATCTTCGTGGTCCTTAGGAGAAATGTACTTTGGCAGCAGTAGAATCGTTCTGCAGTCAGCCTCGAATGCCGGTTCTCTAAATTTTCTCAATAGTGCTTCTCGCAAAGAACTTCGCATTCCGTCCATTGATTCCCATTTGAGTTCCCGAAGCATCTGCGTAATACTTGGGTGTTCTTCGAACCTACCGGTAACAAATCTAGCAACCCGCGTCTGAACTGCTTCGATGTCTTCCTTTAATCCGATCCGGTGCGGATCCCAAGCACTCGAATAGTACTCAACAGTGGGTCGCACTAATGTCCTATATGTGATCATTTCTACAGACTTTCCAAAAATTATCCCAATAAGCCGAAGCTGACCGTTCGCCTTCTCTACTACAATCCATACATGCTCATTCCATTTCATACTGCTTTGCAACGCTACACCTAGACATTTAATCGACGTGACAGTGTCAAGCGGCACACTGCTACTGCTGTACTCGAACATTACTGGTTTATTTTTCATACTCATCTTCATTAACTTACGTTTTTATACATTTAGTACTACTTGCCATTCACCAAACCAACTAGAAAGTTTGTCCTAATGCATGATATTATGCAGAAGTATGCTTTTAAAAGCATTCATCGGGTTGAAGACCTACGCGCCTCTTTTCCTGACTGTATCTGTTAATTCACTTCCCAGGTTTCCTTGGACGAAAGCCAGTTGGATCATCAGATAATATGACTGCCTAGTAAGAACACGAAGAGAGCAATGCCAATGTTGTTAGAGGCAGTAACTTAGCGGTTCTCAGACATCATAGTTGTCTGAAATGTTTACCTGACGACAATTGTCAATAAAATAACCAGAAGTAGAGATAAAGTCGAAGATTCCCCTGCTTCAACGTGGAGTAACGCACAGAAGTTACTAGGCTGGTAGGAAAACATGTGCATGGTCTTCATCTTGTTGTTAATTTGAAATGAATGTTTTGTGGGTTCATCACTACAGTGTACGTAATAGTACTAGCCAAAAACAGAGTGTGTAAAAGGTTTTGTGAGCCAAATAAACATGAAAAGACTTATTCTGATAGTAACTGACTTCACAATTCCATATTTATGAATCAGAATTTCCCATTTTTTCTGAGGAGTTGAGAGGTCATTCTCGTACTAGTACACTGTTATAGACTTTCGAGATAGGGGATGACAAAGCAGCTTGTCACATGTTTCTGGTGCTGTCTTGTGTAGATGAAGTCCGGTAATTAAGCACAATGTCATGCTTACAGCTCTTTAACTTTTTTTGCCTCACTTTACTGGATAGTTTCTCCATAATGAATCAAATATCATAATGTTCTCTTCGACCTATTTCAGCGGAAATAAGCAGCGCAGCGAAGAGATACAGACGATGTAGCTAATGCCACCAGTCTCGCTGTTTGGACAGGAACCAGACCGTGAAGCAACCGGATTCGTGGTAACCGTTTCGTTTCAGAGACCTTAACGTAACGAAACGTAGGATGTTAATGATATCGTTAAATCGACCCGACAGCATTGTAGTTAGCTCTGCTTGAAACAACACCGCTCGACACCACTGTGGACTTCTGAAGCAACATGGCATAGAAGGAGTAGTTTGTGACGTAAGATTGTCTCAGCATACGACTGCCAAATAATACCATTACGTTCACGTTTCTTAGAAAACAAAAGCTAGAAAAGGTTTACAGCTTAACATAATTTTGTCTGCTACCGTACAGCACTCCTATGTGTCGTCATGGGATAGTGCACATACGGTTACAAAGTCTATGATGGAACAATACTTGTGCTCTATTGATGAAGCTTTAAAGTTCTAACCAGCCGATAACATCGCCGTCGACTTGCGGTTGCAAGTAGTGGAGATGAATGGCAGCCAAGGACTCGCTAGACTCGTCACGACAGGACATTTATGCGTCTCTAACGTAGGCAGCTGCACTACTACTATCTACAGAGTGCAACTGATGTCATAGTCTCAGTTTACCAGCCACCACGATGGCGAAGAAGTCGGTCGGCTGGTTTGTGGGAAAACTGGGTCACGAGTGGAAGAGGGCGAAAACTTTGCCTCAGCGAGGTCCACATTCACGTGAAAGTTTGCATAACGTGAAAGTGCAGCCACAGGTGTTTTCTTTTTACTATTATTTGTCCAGGGGCATCACACCCTCGTTTTGGAGGAGCGACTCCTCTCCTCCGAGAGAAAGAGCGTCAGTGTTTGTCAACCTCAGAGGAACGATAACCGGTTGTGTGGCTAGCAGGCCTTTTTGCTCGCTGTCGGTGGCGCGCAGCTAGTACTGCTCAGCCCGTCTTCCCAACCAGTTCTTCCGGTGTGCGCAACCATCTAAACTCGTCTCGCCGACTGTTTTCACTCCCGTATGCAACTTTTTCCATGGAAAATGGTTCTGTATGCATTTTCTTAAACAGGTATTCAACAGGACAAATCTCTTCTCTTAAAACTTGCCTAGAAGCTTACCTTTTTTTAAGTTAAGTTAACTGGAATTTATGTTGCCGATTATTTGCCGTTGCAGAGTGGTCCATAATTTCTCAGGTGTCTATACCTTTATGAATACTGCTTTATCCCTGACTATTGAGGTTCCGACCTTCAGCAGATCATTGTGAAGAAATGGGTCGAAGGATTTCAGGGACATGGTTCGGTGTAATTGTGGTGTCACCGCCAGATACCACACTTGCTAGGTGGTAGCCTTTAAATCGGCCGCGGTCCGCTAGTATACGTCGGACCCGCGTGTCGCCACTGTCAGTGATTGCAGACCGAGCGCCGCCACACGGCAGGTCTAGTGAGACGTCCTAGCACTCGCCCCAGTTGTACAGCCGACTTTGCTAGCGATGCTACACTGACAACTACGCTCTCGTGCTCTCGTTTGCCGAGACGATAGTTAGCATAGCCTTCAGCTACGTCATTTGCTACGACCTAGCAAGGCGCCATTACCAGTTAATATTGAGACTGTAAAAACCTGTACAGTCAAGAGCGATGTACACCAATTATGGAATAAAGTTAAGTATTCCAGCAGCAACGTACCTTATTGGCTATATTAATGACATTGTCATTTTCCAGACCTCACGCCAGCCTGCGTGAGCTTGAAAGCGTGCATTTCGGCCTCCTCTAGCAACACGGTGTTGGCTCTTCTGCCAACACAATAGTAATCTGTCCGTTCAGTCCATATAGGGTTCATACGGCAACGTAGAGGTTGTCTCTTCACACTCGCTAGCACAATGGACTCGCTTTCTGGAGGACGACGGTTCAAAGCCGCGTCCGGCCATCCACATTTAGGTTTTCCGTGATTTCCCTAAATCGCTCCAGGCTAATACGGGGATGGTCCCTGTGAAAGGGCACGGCCAATTACCTTCCACATCCTGGACACAATCCGAGCTTGTCATCCGTCTCTAATGACCTCGATGTCGACGGGACGCTAAATCCAACCTACCATTTCCTTCTTCTCACTCGCTCCATACACGAATGAGATAGAAAAGAAAGAGATTAATATCGTTACAAATACCGCTTTGCCACTGGCTGTAATGAACGACAATCTTACATTCTACAGTGGATGCAAATTGGAAAATCTGTGGTAAGGTCTTATGGGGCCAAACTGCTGAGATCATCGGTCCCTAAGCCTTCACTCTACTTAATCTAAATTAAACTAACTTACGCTATGGACAACACACACACCCATGCCCGAGAGAGGACTCGAACCTCCGGCGGGGGCAGCCGCACTGACCGTGACAAGACACCTCAGACCGCGCGGCTACAGTGGATGCCTAACGTACGACCTAGCAGTGGTATTCGTCAATGCATTCAACTGACCTGGTCGGAAAGGAGCTTCATTAATACAGCATTTCACTATCGTAAGATGGTTAACAGAGTTGCCACTATTTCATATAAATCATAATAGTAAAATCATCACAAAGAGACGAGATCTATATCAGTTTCGTCACCTTACGTTTCCTCATCTTACAAGGGAAGCAGTACGACTGGAACGGCTAAAACAGAATAAAAATGATTTTGAAATGCAAAGATGTTTCTGTTATACCAGACGTCAAAGACATTTAACTGTAAAACTCTGCATTTTTTTTTTTTTTTTTTTTTGTACAATCTGTTGTGGCAGGAGCCAATTCACGGAGTTTGGAGGAAGCCGAAAGGCACGCGTTTAAGCTCACGCAGGCTGGCGTGAGGTCTGGAAAATGACAAGGAAATTAGAACTTAGACAAACGGACGCAGATGGTGAAATACTTAATTTTAATCCATAATTGGAGAACATCGCTCTTGATGATACATAAGTACAATCTCAATATAAACTGGTAATGGCGCCTTGCTAGGTCGTAGCAAATGACGTAGCTAAAGGCTATGCTAACTATCGTCTTGGCAAATGAGAGCGTATTGGTCAGTGTAGCTTCTCTAGCAAAGTCGGCTGTACAACTGGGGGCGAGTGCTAGGAAGTCTCTCTAGACCTGCCGTGTGGCGGCGCTCGGTCTGCAATCACTGACAGTGGCGACACGCGGGTCCGTCGTATACTAGCGGACCTAGGCCGATTTAAAGGCTACCACCTAGCAATTGTGGTGTCTGGCGGTGACACCACACAATCGACGTCTGAAGGTTAACAATCTCAAGACTACAGAAGCCCAAGTCGCCGAAGAAACAACAATATCGTTTAACAGACATGTATGGCCAGCGGCTTGACAACAGCCATAAATGGGGTGGTATTTGGCAAGAAGCTAAAAATATGCTCGAAATAATGCCCGTTAACACACGCAACACTTAAACAGTCATACTTTCCAAAGAAAAAAAGTAAGTTTCTATGTTATACGTTCCCTCCTTACTCGTCACGGTAGTATCAATGTGGAGAGTCAATGAAATTTCTAAAAACAGCTTAATGGAACAGGCTGTACACTCGAGAAAGGCAACATGTGGACATACATATTTTTTGTGGTGTCGCACTGTAGTAGTCCAATATCGAAAGCCAGGTCTGTGCCACGAACTGTTGTATTCCGCTATTTTTTAATCACTTCATTGAAATTCCACCTATTGGCGTACTATTGCCATACTAAAGCGAACCAGATGTCTTAGCTAGAAATGCGAGAAATAACTATTACTACTGGATGTAGCAAACCTTGGAGTCTTTAGTTTCCATACCTGAGACACTATTTAATATCAAACAATTAAAAAGCGGATTTATCTCCGTAACACATATTAACAAGTTTGTGTATATCGTACAATAAAAATTTCAATCCACTTTCACTGGACTTCTTTTTCTAGGGACACATTAAGACTGTAGCTTAGCGAACACTCGAGGTCTTAAAGGAATATCTGTTTTTTTTTTTTTAAGATTGTAATCGTGTCTCAAGAACCGCAGCTAGCACTTACTATTTTTTACTGGTTCTGTAAAATAAAAAGCATGGCACAATGTGTGCAGTGGAGTATATGGGAGACATTCTGAACATGTTTCAGAAACCTATAGTAGGAGAATCGCGCAGTTACGGATTGCTGTTTGAAATATGTCCGTCCCACTACATTTTGAGTACATAAAATTTTGTAATTAAAAATAGACTTTCATAATGTATATTCCCTAATTTCACGGGTTATACCAATCAGAAGCAACAAGGAAGTTAGGCTGCTTTACTAAAGAATCAGAAAACTTTTTCCAGGCAGCGTTGTAAATGTTCAATGCGTAGGACTTGGAGTGCTTCGATAAGACACTACAGTCAAAACTAGCCGAGAACAGATTAAACAAAATTACGGTTTTTGTCAAAGCCATCAGTCTAGCCTACTAGTAACTCAATAATATTCTTGATAGTTAAAACATCTAGAGGAATATTCCAGCAGCAGGCTTTACGCTATTTTATACAGTTGTAATGGTGGCTATCCGGTACATTTCTATAGGCCTCACTCAGACAAACTGCAACAAGTGTAATTTGTAGCCCTCTCTGGACATTCGATGTCACGGTCTGATAAATGTTAAAACAGCATGTTTAGGTTAATGGCTGTTACTACACGAGAGGGTGCATCTCCGAAAGTAGGTATCGAGGAAACTAAGATGTAAAACACAACTACTACTTTGGCGTCTATGAGCGAAAGTTCCAGAGCAGCATATCGCCATCTGAGCAACACCTAACTCTGTTCAGTGTTAATGGACTACCGGTGTTCTTTTTCCGGCGGTGCACCGAGTTGTAAGTGCAGCTTGCGAGCAGTTTCCTGTTACGGAAGGCAGTCCCTCCCAGTACGGCACGTCGGCCACGGAAGTGCTCCTGAGAGCGCCTTTTAGATTACAGGGACAGTCAAAGGAGGTTAGCTTTCTTCTTCGTGTTGACACGCAGACTCTTCCGACTTCACACGTTGTAAGTACGTGTCCTTCCGACTCATAACCATGTCACTGTGCACCGTGTGTAGCGAGAATGACTTGCTTCTCTCTGAACAGCAGCCCACGGGGACAATGCGTCAGCGTAAAATGTTCGTGAAACGTGGCAACTTGTGCTGTTTTTCTGCAGGCTATTCGCCTGAGAACCTTCAGAGTAATGGCGTGTATTCTGTTTCATTCAAAGTCTGTTGTTGCCATCAACATTTTATGCCTGTGTAATGAGCCTCGTAGCGGTGGTTCCATAAGAAAAACTTTTCCAACTTTATAGCATGAATGAAAGGGGAAAAGCTACCGCTTTACTGTAGAGATGAAAGTCTCACTGCGAAATGAATCGTCTATAAGCTGACTATAGTTCCTCTTACAATAATATGTACAGCAATTAAGTTGAAAACGAGGTGACAAAACGTTTAAGATAATAGACTCTCGTTCGAAAGGTACGGTCTTGCAATCACAGCCCGTTCATCCATATTTAGGTTTTCCATGCTTTCTCTAAATTACTTGAGGTAAATGGTAGGATGGTTCCTTTGCAATAGGCACGACGGATATCTTGCACCAAATATTTGACTTCATGATAACTTTGGAATGCGATAACCATACAGCGGATAATGTGGAGTGAATATGTCCTTTGATTTAGAAGGCCAAGAATCTGAAGGGAAACCTGAATGCTAATGGTATGGTGCTAGATGTCCGTTGAGAATAAAGACGTTAGTGAAAACAATGATATCAGAGGAGAGCATTTACAATAGTTGTTCTTTCAAATTTCATTTGCTTCGATGTAGCACAAAATTACATACTCTTACTTCCTGTATACTGACAAAGAATAAGACAGTCACTCATTTGTTTCTCTCTCACAGTAGATCGATATTAGCACAGGCTGGCGAAAATTATACCACCTAGTCCTCCGAAGCTAATCATTTTTTAGCACTAAGGATGTTGTATCAGCTGTTCTAATATGATTCCCTCAAAAATCCCGAGCAAAATTAAACAGGTCGAATAGCAGTTTCAAGAGCATTGCATCTAACAGAGTATGGAGAACAGAGCACGGAGAACTGCACTAGGTCGTTCTTATTCGAAGCATGTTCCTTTTGTCGACTATGTGACACGTTTCATCTACTGCTTTGAGAAAATCACGGACAAAATTTGGCCACTCTCAGTCGTTCGACAGTTAGTTTTGCTGGTGGCATACTCAGATTTTGATTATTGGCATAGTTGCAGGCTTGCAAAGCCCCTGTCGCATAGCCGTCTATTAACGGCAGCCAAAATTTTAGCACCCTGTCGTACATCTCTTCTAGTTATTTTCGTCATCTTACGACTTCGTTTGTAACCTGCACACAAAGCAAAAGCAGGCAACAAATCCAACATTTGGCTCTGTATATGATTCTCCTGTCTAAATTCAGCAACGAGCATTTGACGTTCTGCGCTCGCCGATCACAAATTCTAAATATTTCCTAAATTCTAAAAGAGAAAAAAAACTTTTATTTACCTTTGTCAGTGATAATATGAGTACCATAAAAAGTGTTCTTCAGTGATGTAACTAGCATGCTAAAATTTTTAAGCAATAGGCATGAAATGAAAACATGTGTACATACGTGAGTTATTCTACCCAACCTTTGAAGGGAAATCATTATAAATGGGAAACAGACGCATCTAGTAAAGCACTTATGACCCGGATTTAGCGAGTTCGTGGCCATTCGGAGCTTCTTTAAGCAGGTCATCCATGGACCACTGTAGAGGGTACGACGAACTGTTCGGCTGGTGAGCCGTGGTTTATCATCTCCACTATGGCCTTTGATCTAAAAACTGAATCTAAGTAATATTAGGTATTTACACGTGGCCCATGCTTCTTCACGTTTTGAGGGAAGTGATTCAGATGGGATCATCCATTCAATGAGATGGGAGCATCTGGTCTCGCAGTACGACAATCCCTGAGATGGTGGTGTATTGCGCAGGCTTTCAGTCAAAAGCAGAAAACAACAAGTGTAGTCCAGCAGTGACTGAGCACTCCGTTATGTATTTTACGTTTGCAATGTACATGCACCGTCTTTCTCATTTCTGGCCTGCGTTTCTCCCCTTATGTTGAATAGGGCAATATCCGCTAGGCGATAGACTTTATCGTAAGACATTGGGGACGGAAATGCCAGTAACCGTTTACATACTTTGTTTAAAGAATTGTCATCTAATATCTTGCAGACACGTGGAATATAGCTTATAACTAAGCGCTGTGTGTTCCTTATTTGGAATAAAGATAATTCAGAAATAAATTAGAATGGAAAAATTATATTTGTCTGTAGCCAGCAGGTAGTAAGATGTGTAGGATAAAAATGTCATACACTTTCTATCGGAAATCGAAAGAATTGGAAGAATGCGGCATTCTACTGCGTGATACTCAAAAGTATCCCCCGAGAGCTCTGCTGCTTAACTGACTGTGAATACTTCTTTGATGCCCTCGCGATGCAGATTGAGAGAATAGTAGTACTTCCACGATCTGCTGTATCTGTCGTTTATCAAATACGAGTCAGCGTCGCACCAATTAGTCAAAGATTTAGAAATTTTTAAGTGACTGTGCAGAAAATCCGTGTGTGTAATGCAGGGGCGCCGAGCTGAGATGAGATAGGTGCCGATGAAAAGATGGCGCAGCGGGCGCGCGGCTGATTCATGTGGGAGCCGCGACTGAGGGCCGTGACCCAGAGAACGCACCCCGACCGTTACCCGCCAGCCACTCTCCCACAGGCGGGATACCATCACGAGCATTACGCGCACCGCTCTTCCCCGCTCTCCGCTGCCCAGTCGTTAGGGGGAAGTTAGGGCCGTATATCTTGATCAGCAAGCAATGGATGTGGGTGTCACGAGGAGGTATCTAGCCTAATATCTTCTGTACTTGGCCCAAAACATTCTGCAACACAGTCGTGACAAGGCATATTGCAAGCTGTATCACATTTGGTCTGTGTTGGTATGAGACATGATTATTATTTGTGATCCAACTGATCGACGGTTTGTCCGCATCACCATTCGACACCGCCGAGCTACGACAGTGAGGTGACAAAGGCCATGGGATATCGAAATGTATACATAAAGATGGCGGAATTATCGCGTACATAAGGCGTAAAAGAGCAGTGCATTGGCGGTGCTTTTATTTGTACCCAGGTGATACACCGAAAAGGATTCCGATGTGATCATGGCCGCAAGACGGGAATTAACAGACTTAACGCAGAATGGAAGATAGAACTAGAGGCATGGGACATTCCATTTCGGAAGACGTTAGGGAATTCAGTATTCCAAGATCCACAGTGTCAAGACTGTACCGAGAATAGCACATTACCTCTCCACGTACAACGCAGTGGTCAAAGGCCTTCAAAAAAATGGGTCAAATGGCTCTGAGCACTATGGGACTTAACATCTATGGTCATCAGTCCCCTAGAACTTAGAACTACTTAAACCTAACTAACCTAAGGACAGCACACAACACCCAGCCATCACGAGGCAGAGAAAATCCCTGACCCCGCCGGGAATCGAACCCGGGAACCCGAGCGTGGGAAGCGAGAACGCTACCGCATGACCACGAGATGCGGGCCAAAGGCCTTCACTCAGCGGCCGAGGCAGCAGCGTTTGCGTAGAGTTGTCAGTGCTAACAGAGAAGTAACAACGCGTGAAATAACCGCAGAAATCAACGTGGGACATAAAACGAATGTATGCATTAGGACCGTGGGGGGAAATCTGGCGTTAATGGGTTATGGCAGCAGGCGACTGACGCGAGTGCCTTTGTAAACAGCACGACACCTCCTACAGTTCGTGAGCATATCGGTTGGACCGTAGACGACTGGAAAATCGTGGCCTGGTCAGATGAGGCCCGATTTCGGTTGCGAAGAGCTGGTACTGGAGTTCAAGTGTGGCGCGGACCCCACGAAGTCATGGACCCAAGTAGTCAACGAGGTACTACGCGAGCTGGTGATAGCTCCATAATGCCGTGAGCTGTGATTACATGAATGGACTGGGTCCTCCAGTCCAACTGAACCGATCATTGACGGTAAATGGTTATGTTCGGCTACTTGGAGACCATTTGCAGTGGATAATAGTGCGCCATGGCACCAGGCCATGACTGTTTGCGATTGGTTTGAAGAACATTCTGGACAGTTCTGAATTGGCCACCCAGGGCGGCCAATATGAATCCTATCGAATATTTATGGGACGTAATCGAGAGGTCAGTTCGTGCACAACAATCCGCAAAAAAAAAAGTTCAAATGTGTGTGAAATCTTATGGGACTTAACTGCTAAGGTCATCAGACCCTAAGCTTACACACTATTTAACCTAAATTATCCTAAGGATAAACACACACACCCATGCCCGAGGGATGACTCGAACCTCCGCCAGGATCAGCCGCACAGTCCATGACAGCAGCGCCTGAGACCGCTCGGCTAAACCCGCGCGGCTCAAAACTCCACCACGGCAACACTTTCGTAATTATGGATTGCTATAGAGCCAACAAGGCTCAATATTGCTGCGGGGAACTTCCAACGATTTGTTGAGTCAATGCTACGTCTGGTTGCTTTACTACAGTGGGCAAATGACGGTCGGGCATGATATTAGGAGTATCCGTGACTTTTGTCACCTCAGTGTATTTTTCTGACGCATGCTGGTTGACAGAGATTAATTGAAGCTTTTGGAAATTCCATTATGTTGGTCGTTTAGCAGTTTACCAGGTCACACCAGATTTGTACGTAAATGTACATCAAACAGCATAATTCTGTTTACAGATAACTGTCGGAATTGTTCTGACTGAGAAAAGCGGCGTATATATTCCCACTGGAACATCGTTCCGTTTCATACTTGATATTACGTTTTGTCATTTCTCTCAGTGACATAACGCAAGTGAGTGAACAATTCCAGGACATGGGCACCGCTCGAAATTATCAGGTGGCAGATTCTTCGTCTATTCTGAGCACGTACGTGATGATGTACGTGGTAGCAATGCAGGCTGTCTGGCAGACAAAAGGAGCGCAACACCGAACACGCGTGCTGTGTCCGGCTTGGAACGTTGTCTGGCAGACGCTCCTGGCCGCACGCATTCGAGGACGGCCGCTGCTGACAATGGGGCCACGCACAGCTTCTCATTATGGACACACCCCGTTATTTGCATACCGGACTCTTACATCCGGACCTGTGACATGTATTTCCTCGCGAGCTAATGCAATGCGGAAAGCGACTGAACGATAGAAGTGAGTAGGGATTGGTACATCAAGTTCGTTTTCAGGGGTTCACTTAAGAGTTTAGGAATTTGAGGATGTACCGTATACCCGGACGACACTCTACAATAAATCGTACAGCCTTATATTTTTCCTTTAACTCGACCCGTGCAGATACCATTATTAACAACCACGGTACTTACTACCACGGTGAGGCTTGACAGAACTGAATAACTCCATGGCACGCTCTGCCTTCTTGCAGTACCCATAGAAATGCAACGTGCACATACATTTCATCCTTTTCTCTTGCTTAAAGTCAATTTTTTATTGTTAATGACTTCACGTACGTTTTACAATAACATTCTATGCGACTGGATTTGTGATACCCAGTCGGAAAGGGCACAGTTCGTAGTAGTTCCTGGAAAGTCATCGAGTAAAACAGAGATAATATCTGGCGTTCCTCAAGGAAATATTATAGGCCGTCTGCTGTTCCTGATCCTCACAAAATATTTAGGAGACTATCTGAGTATTCTTCTTCGATTGTATGCAGATAATGCTGTCATTTACAGTCTTATAAAGCCATCAGATGATCAAAGCAAATTGCAAAACGATTTAGACAAGATTTCTGTATTGCACAAAAATGGAAATTGACTCTAAATAATGAAAAGTGTGAAATCATCCACATGATTACTAAAAGGAATCCGCCAAATTTCTACTACACAATAAATCACAGAAACGTAAAGGCTATAAATTCAACTAATTAGTGATTACATTTACGAATAACTTCAACTGGAACGATAACATAGAAAATGTTGCGGGTAAATCAAACCAAAGACTGCGTCTTATTGGTAGACCGCTTAGAAAATGCAACGGGACTACTAAAGGGACTGCTTGCAGTATGCTTTTCCGCTCTCTTCTGGAGTACTGCTGCGCAGTTCGGAATCCCCTCAGATAGGATGGAACGGAGAACATTGCAGAAGCTCAAAGAAGGGCAGCTCATTTTGTACTGTGGCGAAATAGGGGAGAGCATCCCACGGATATGATGCTCAAATAGCGGTGGCAACCATTAAAACAAAGACGTTTTTCGATGCGGCAAGATCTCATTTAGATTTCAATCGTCAACTTTCTTCTCAGAGAGTGAAAATATTTTGTTGGCGCGTACCTGCGTATAGAGGTATGATCATTTAATAAAATAAGGGAAATCACAGATCGTACTGAAATATATAAATGTACATTTTTCCCGCGCATTATTCGAGAGTGAAACAGTAGAGAGACAGCTTGAAGGTGGTTCGTTGAAATCTCTGCCAGGCACTTAATTGTGAATTTCAGAGTAATTGTGTAGATGCAGAATATCGGCTCCAGAATTACTTGCCAATTACGAAGATTGTGTTGGAGGATGTAACGGAGTCCCACTCGATTTGTTGCTCGTCGTTTAGACGTATCGTGTACTGCGACTATTTTACATTATATAACCCGTAGAAAATCAGTGTTCGATTTCCACTGAATCTAACCCTAAGACATATGCATTTGGATATTACTTTGGTACGTCACTGCTTTACAGACATTGTTGTAATTCATTCGACTGTTGGCGAACATATGAAAACACCTCAGCAACTGAAGTGCAAAAACTGGTTTCACTGTTTATAAAGTGAAGCCAAAGTCTACTGTTGTTAATTCGTAATACGAAGCGATAAGAAGGATAGACGAGAACAGGAGTTCAAGAGGAATATAAATGCTTTTTTCCACATTTCTTGTAAAGAGAGCAACAGATGGCAAACAGTTGCTCAAGTATTGTGTCACTCTAGGCGGATAAATTAATGCAGGAAACACATGGCAGAAGCCTTAAACTAAGCTATCCACAATATCTTGGTGTCATAAAAGCAATTCCACGATTGTCAGTGTCTGTTGTGAAAGAATAAACTTTCTCTGTAAACATAGGAGTGAGTCTAAAAACAATCCACCGTTTACCCGTGACACTACGTTAAATGACAATCCAAATATGAAAGCCTTTTTCAGTAAACATTTTAGTACAGACTACCGTCACTCACACAGAGAATTTAGGAATTTCGGAATTTAGGAATTTCGTGCATCGTGTAACAGGTATCCATTCAAACGAATCTGATTTTCATATCATCAGTTCTATCGATCATATGTAATACAATATTTGCGACTGATGTCTTACCATAAAATGCCAATTGAGCCATCTAGTTTTAAACAACACTGATCTCGCTGCGTGAGAATGTGAAACACATTTATACACTTTCCACAGCATCGTATTTTATACAGACTGTCCGTCAATCATCGGATCTATCGTTCTTAAGTACTGTATGTTCATTATTATTCTGTTTTTCTTTTCCGGAGATGAGAATAATACATACCATATAGGTTGCTATAAAGCTCCTGTTGTCATTTTTCGTAAATAAAGGAACAACTCAATGTACTTCTATCAGAAGCACGAACACGGGTCAGTGTTACTCCATCTTCAGGCGCATACGTCATTTGACTGGACTATTCAAGAGACTCATACTTTCTTTATAACAACGCCGGTGCTGGGGATGACGTGAGGTTTGTATTCAATTTCCAGGTGCCCGCAGCGAGTCAGAAGAGGAAGACGACGATGACCACGGCCTGCTGGACCTGTTGTCGCTGGGCATGTCGAGGCTCTTCCAGGACGGCGAGGAGGAAGCTGGCCTCTCCAAGGAGGACGACGAAGAGGAGGGCAGCGAGGAAGAAGAATCCCAGGAGGCCGGCAGGCAGATCGACGAAGGTAGGCAGTCGTTTCAGTCTGTGTAGGCGCCAAGATACCAGTGTAGGATCCATTCCAACAAATGTAACTCATGAACACGACGTTCACTATTTCTATAACACGTTGCTTTTGTCTTATTAACTTTCTTCTGTAGAAGCTATGACCCTGAAACCAATGAAAAGCTTATCAAGATCCTACAAAAGGGAATATTTTATGAGCTTGATACTCCTCGGTGATGATTCTGCCCTTTTGTATATAAGAGCACCACACCGACAGAATCCCTGAAACGTTAACCATGACTCTTCCAGATAGAAGAATTTTTGCTTTGTTTGTCACACAGTGTTCAGAATGTACCATCATCAATGTCGTGTAATGATAAATACATGTTTATGTTTGATTTAGTGTTATGAAATGTTGGAGAAATTCGATAGAATATGTATGCTGCCGTCCATCTTATTATCCAAGATTTTAAATCTCTTCTTCCGTCGCCTCCTGTTTCCTTCCACAACGCTTCTAAGACTATTTTTATAAGCCTCTCCTTCATTCTTAATATATGTCCAAACCAGTTTCGTTTCCTTCTTTTTATTACATCCAGCAATTCTCTTTGTTCTCCGAATCTTCTCAGTACATCTTTATTTTTCACTCTGTCTTACTAAATTACTCTTTCCATCCTCCGCCATGTCCACATTTTAAAGGCCTCCAGCCTTGCTCTATCTTTCGTCCACAGTGTCCCTGTTTTAGGACCATACAGGAGGACGCTTCATACAAAACATTTTATTAGCCTTTTCCTTAAAGCTGTGTCCACATTCCTGCAGAAAATTCTCCTTTTCTTATAAAATACCTCTTTCACCATTGATATTCTGCTCTTCCAAACGGTTTCTATCCTGCTTCAGAGGTACTTAAAGTTTTGCACATGTTCTAATACTTCTCCATTCAGCATTATCTCTACCTTTGTATTTCCTCCCAGCGTATTACATTTGTTTCCTTCCTATTGATTTTCATTCCATAAGTGGTTCAAATGGCTCTGAGCACTATGGGACTTAACATCTGACGTCATAAGTCCCCTAGAACTTAGAACTACTTAAACCTAAGGACATCACACACATCCATGCCCGAGGAAGGATTCGAACCTGCGACCGTAGCGGTCGCGCGGTTCCAGACTGAAGCGCCTAGAACCGCTCGGCCACCACGGCCGGCTTTCATTCCATAAATCTTCCCTTTAGCTCCAGTAGTCCTCATTTTAATCGTATGAAATGAAGAGCAATAACCCTTTAATGTGAAGTGTATTTCGTTCTTCAGATTATTTGAGGTTAAACCTCTGTAAATGACGTACTTTGTAATGAAACTTTACCCCTTTGTAACGATCACATCAACAGTAGATTGCTCGAAAGAAAACTTACTGGTTAAGAGTTGTACATTCCACAATCGTAGTATTTCGGCTACAATCGGATCGTCACTGGGATAGTCTTTACCTTTTTTCGTAAAGCAATTGAAGCTGGTGCTGAAGAAAAGCGAATAAAACCGGCCGCATTCTGTTTTCAGCCCGAGGCAAGAAGAAGAAGAAGAAGGAGGCGCTGATGAAGCTCTTCATGCTGGGCATGCTCATCAAGTCGAAGATCAGCTTGCTGATGGGCGCGCTCGGCACAATCCTGCAGCTGAAATTCCTGGGCCTGGCCGTGCTGAACCTGCTGGTTGGGCTGTTCCGGCTGTGGCTCGAGTGGCTGAACAAGAAGACGCCGCAGAAGGTGATCTACTACGAGCACGCGCAGCACCAGCACCACTACGAGCACGAGCACCACTACGACGACGAGAACAAGGGCGGCTGGTCAGGCCTCTGGAGCCGCAGCATCGATGGTCAACCCGCCGACGCGCACGCCATGGCCTACTCGGCGCACCAACCCGCCTCCGGCAACTGAGCTCTGCTGCCACCACACTGCCCACGGCGCATCGGAAGGAACAAATAAACCCCTAACAATCTTTACTAAACTGTCGGTTATCGTATAGTTTCCCTTTAAGTCGTCGCGTAGCGTCACGTCGCGTCACATTACCCCGTTGTCGAACGCAAGACAGCATTCACCTTCCGCGTCCGAGGGAACATCACAGATTACATATCAGTGACAGCACTGATACTTTAAGGAGAAAAATCTCCAGTACCTCAGTCTCCAACATTTACGAATCGTTATAGCAGTATCGCCAGTATAAAACTCCACAAATACTTCCAAAGGATTATGTTTATTTATTTATTTATTACATTCAGTCAAGTATTCCAAGAACGAATATTTTTAACACTTAACAACGAGCTTTAAGCTTTTTTGATTTTGTGATATATTTATGAAGCATGAGTGGAATGATTATACACTAATGTGAAAGTTAATCATTCTTATTTATTTTTAATGTACAAAATAATTTATTACTTGTATGAATGCATTTTAATAAAAAAATTTGAAAATATGAATTTTCTTTCAAAAAAATTTAGTTGTTGAATCCTAAAAACGTTAGGCACCCCGCACTATAACCTTCAACTCATTTCCCTGCTTTCAAAACTGAATTACTGTGACATCTACAGCTATAATCTGAAAAACATTATGAAGAGCATGGTAGACGGTGCTTCCTACTGTACCACATGCTAAAGTTTGTTCAAATGTGTGTGAAATCTTATGGGACTTATCTGCTAAGGTCATCTGTCCCTAAGCTTACACATTACTTAACCTAAATTATCCTAAGGACAAACACACACACCCATGCCCGAGGGAGGACTCTAACCTCCGCCAGGCCCAGCCGCACAGTCCATGACTTCACCGCCTAAGACCGCTCGGCTGATCCCGCGTGGCTACTAAAGTTTCTTGCTGTTTCATTCGCATATGGATTGCAGAGACTATGATGTTCAAATGCGTCTGTACGTGTTGTAGAAGGTAAAATTTTTTTCTTCCCGGTCCCTACTGGAGCGATACGTACGAGATTGTAGAATATTCCTAAATTCCTAACTTAATTCTGTTCTTATGTACTTACCTTTCTTTCCGTGTGCGGCAGAGGAATCTAATCTCTTCTTCAAAAGTTGCAGCTTTAATTGCCTTGTCATTGCATAAAACTAGATCTACCACTGTGTAAGTAAATTCCATCCTCGGGCAGATGAGCATATATTCAGTCTTCCGTGTTTCCCCGCATTCACACTGTTCACCTTAACCATTTTTACTTTACATTTTACGACTCCTGATGCTTAATCTATTCAGTACTCGTTATACTGTAATTGCTGCCTTTGCATGATTTCCTTTTTGCGGTGCACGATTGTATTTTGCAGAGAGTCCAAAATTAAAGATACGCGGCTGGTCTCAGGTGAATTTCTAGCGGTGCTGTCAGTTGGATTACGCTCTCCCTCGATTTAAGACGATTTGGAGACGCCTCCAATACTGGTGCCGAATACTCTCTGGCTGCAAAACAGCGTCTCACTGGTGATTCTCGAAGAACTTCAGGCTGAGCTCCCCTTATTGATCCAGTCAGTTTCGTACAATATTGTTTCTTGCGCATATTGTTCTTTAAACTCATTGCTGTGTTTCTTATTTTAAATGATAGTTCACGGTCTAGAATGATTCTCAAGTATTTTGGGTTGGTGCAGGGGTATAGTCTAACCCTCTCCATTCTATTTCCAGATGTCTTGCCGCTTCTCTATTACACAGGAGGAATGCACATACACTGGTCCACAGAAGATTTTTTGCAGTAACCAACGTAGAGCGTCGTTATAGATTTCAATACTCTGAACACGAATATCATGATTAAAACTGTCACCTAACTCATTCTCACCGAATGAATGGGGACTTAACGTTTCAAGTAAACTGCTACCATGAAATATAAGATACGTATATTAACTGAACGTACCTCATTTATTCGCACCATTTCTTTACCTTACTCTTTTGGGTGCTGTCTGGAGCATTCCTCTGTAGCATCCAGCAGAAATCAGCCAACACAGCAGTAGTCCATAGTCCTGTGTACCACTATTTCCATGAGAGAATGTCCTGGTGGAACCACTCATCATGCCCGTCACCGAATGCACCACAGATCTCTAGGAAAACATTAAGATTTGAGTAAAGGAAGGGCATCTTCACCTTATAAGCATGAAAGAATGCGTCCACAAGGTCCCTGTAATTTTCGGTTCTCTTATTTCCCATGAACAATGTTCTCAAGCTATGAAAGCGATTCCATGCATACAGCTGATCAGGGGTTAGAGTTGACTCTGTATGTGTCCCCCAACAGCTGGTATATCTGTGGACCAATGAATATCCCCATTGTTGTCTTCTCTGTACTGAGTCATGGCAACTTCTTACACAAAAACTGAAATGCTCTTCATTCCTGTGCACTGCCTTAAAAATGCTGTCATGAGTTCCAACTTAATGTGCAATGATGGGAGAACAATTTCGTTTGCATTCACTAGAGGTTCTTCGACAGTATTTTTTGACACAGGCATCAGAGCTGTTCGAGGAGTCCATTCCATCCTTCTATAGTTGTTTTTCTCTTGCCGGCCGAAGTGGCCGTGCGGTTAAAGGCGCTGCAGTCTGGAACCGCAAGACCGCTACGGTCGCAGGTTCGAATCCTGCCTCGGGCATGGATGTTTGTGATGTCCTTAGGTTAGTTAGGTTTAACTAGTTCTAAGTTCTAGGGGACTAATGACCTCAGCAGTTGAGTCCCATAGTGCTCAGAGCCATTTGAACCATTTTTTTGTTTTTCTCTTGAGCGATCGTCCCACTCATACAGGTAGCAGCAGCACCTAGTGTCACCCCCTCGCAAATCCAACAAATCGCAAAGACTTTGGAAACTCCACATACCATCCATTCACGCTTGTTGTAATTGACACAGCTTACAACGGATTTCAACATAATCTAAATTTCTTTAGATAAGGCAGCATATGCGACAGGGATGGATGGCCTTTCGATACTATTGCGCAACAGTACTGCCTTCAGGGTTGTTTTTGAGCTGTCTATGGAGAGTCCCCACTCATCTGGTTTCTATGTAACGTACAGGTACTCCAACAAACCATCAACGCACTGCAGAATGTAATGTAGCCTTCAGTACTGAAATGACACTCGAGCTTTTCTGAGTCTCCCGAAACATAGATACATGTGCTGTGTAATCGAGAAGGTCCACTGCTGCAGTCATGAGGCCATGAGTTCAGCTCAGATCACTGAGTTCACTGTGTAATTTTGTGTGGTTCTCCAGATGACAATGTTGGTGTAAATAAAGGGTCAGGGTCACTGGCTAATGACTGCATTTCTTCGACTGTATGCGTCAGTTCAGCATTATCGCTACCACTGCTTGATGATGCTGCCTGTGGGGGAACACGAACTGGTAAACCATCACCATGAACCCAGGGTGGATGGCAGATGAGATGTCAGGGTACTGAATATCCTCCTTCCTCTTGGTATAGATTGCTTTTCTCAAGGAAGGTACCACACAAAAATAGCAATCCAATGCATGATTTGTGGGTTCACACAAAATAGCAGGCAAACCAAACTGGATGGAGACTTTTTACAATGCATTCAAGCATGCAGTGTAGACGAACACGAGATACAACACACGTGTAGAGCCCACGATTTATCTTGATCTGTGCTTGACACCTGAAATACAAGGTGTAAGATTAGTCAAGCGTTACCTTTTTGAACCACAAATAACATCTGCCCAAATGTAACAAAAGTTATCAGGTTTGTTACTGTAGGTGCAGGGCATTTTTGTGAAAGCATACATGTGCATAACAACACAATTCTTCAATTTCACCACTTCACCTCACGTACATTCAATGTCAACCACCATGACACTCGTTCCAGTAACAAGTGAACTGACACAGCACAAGAGCACGCAGACTTGACAAACAACAATTAAATCGTGTCTGGTTTCTACATTCGACAATGCTCACGTGAGTGAATACTGTGCACATGAGTCGTAGTGTAAAGCAGTGTTGCCAAATTATACTGGAAGCGTCCACCTCACTCACTAACAGAAGAAGAACGTTTTTCACAATGCTTTTTCAAGTAGTTTTCGTAATATCCCATAAGTGTGACTGTGAAATCTAAACACCTTATTTACATTTAACCCTGAGCTGCAGACAATTTTATCCTTGATATTTCTGTTCAGTGCATTTAAATCTGTATAAAACAGCTACTTTCGTTTCTGTAAAAATGAAACGTGAACATTTGTGGACCAGTGATTTTTTTTTTTCCTGGAGTAGGTCGCCGATGGTTTTCCTCACAGTAGTTTCCCAAGGTTTCAAAGCCTATGTCAGTTTTCTTCGAACTCTTGAAATGTTCTTCATTGAGCAGCAATAGTGGTGTCGTTTGCATATACGAATCTGTTTATTTTCGGCTGGTATGACTGATCATTTGTGTACATATCGCACATCACGGAAAAATTGAGAACACACAAAATTGGCCCTTTTCAAGACCAAAACTTGTGAGGACTTCATTAAATATTGAAGAATTCTCAAGATTGAAAGAAATTTTACTGGTTTCTTAAACTTTGTAAGCAGGCTTTTTGCAGGGTAATTGGGGTCCATTTTCAAGCGCCTGACAGTTGAGGTAATACTCCCCCACGAGTCAGACAAGTCAGACATCATTTGTGCTCCCTTTGTATGCGTTCAAAAGGCTTGGTAGTCCTATTTGGTAAGGGTCCCATATCTAAGTAATACTTTAGGATGGATCGCACGCGTGTTTTGTAAGCAGTCTCCTCTGACGACTGAGTTTATTTTCCCAGTATTCTACCAATGAACTAAGGTCTGCAACTTGCTTTACCTACGACTATGTTTGTGTAAAAATTCCATTTCATATCCCTATATCTTTTTACAGCCATGTATAAGTATTCACTTTTGCTTTTTGTGAGGTGCAAAATTTTATATTTCTGAAGAATTAAAGTAACTTACCAACCTTAGCACCACTTAGAAATCTTATCATGACCTGAGCAAATATTTGTGCATCTATTTCTTGAGATAGTAGTTCATCGCAGATAACTGCATCATTTATGAACAGATTCAGGTTGCTATTAATATCTTAAATACGTCAGTAATATACTGCATGGAGATTGTTCAAACCTGTTGGTAAAGGAGGAGGGAAAACTGCGATAGTACATTTTTTGATAAATCATCTATTTCTCAACAAAATTAATAGTAATTTTACGTTATCTGAAGCTCCCATAATAATGTTTTACTCTTTTTCATAGTTCTGTTTAAGCCACAGGAGGGATGGATACAAATCAAGGTTATGAAGTGCAGCGTGACTGTCAATATCACATTACCATGTAGCTTTCTGACTGCTTTATACATACACGACTGTATCTATAAGATCAAATATTCGAGACGATGTCAGTGTATCTTTGTAAATTATCCTGGGACCATACCAGTATATTCCATGGTATTTACATAACAGCAATAATACAGTTTTTCATGCCTTGGCACACTTCACGTCTCTGAATAGTTCTGCTGATGCAACGTTTGTGGAGAACGTTGTAATAACACATCCAACATTTCAGAATATGATGAAAGCAGTACGCTTAAATACAAACTGTCCACATTCATTGCAGAATCCTTGAGTGTCTATACTGGTGTTTGCACTTTG
The DNA here is from genome assembly GCF_023864275.1 of Schistocerca cancellata. Classification (NCBI taxonomy): domain Eukaryota; kingdom Metazoa; phylum Arthropoda; class Insecta; order Orthoptera; family Acrididae; genus Schistocerca; species Schistocerca cancellata. The sequence continues at coordinate 143,421,181 of NC_064629.1, read as the reverse complement.
AGGCATCATCGTGATATGCTTCAGACGTAATGAAACATGCGTTTATTTACGTAGTTTGTTGCCCCATTCCTATGAGTACATATGCAGGTAAAGTTTATACAAGGCTATATGTTAAGAAATTTATTCGTGGTATGTATACATTTTTTCATGAAATTTCCTCCACATATGTTGCATATGGCACTCATTTAGCGCAGGAGATAGAATTTTACACATGGCTCCAATACATATATGGAACTAGAATGAGATTTTCACTCTGCAGCGGAGTGTGCGCTAATATGAAACTTCCTGGCAGATTAAAACTGTGTGCCCGACCGAGACTCGAACTCGGGACCTTTGCCTTTCGCGGGAAAGCGCTCTACCATTTGAGCTACCGAAGCACGACTCACGCCCGGTACTCACAGCTTTACTTCTGCCAGTACCTCGTCCCCTACCTTCCAAACTTTACAGAAGCTCTCCTGCGAACCTTGCAGAACTAGCACTCCTGAAAAAAAGGATATTGCGGTGACATGGCTTAGCCACAGATGGTAGAGCGCTTGCCCGCGAAAGGCAAAGGTCCCGAGTTCGAGTCTCGGTCGGGCACACAGTTTTAATCTGCCAGGAAGTTTCATATATGGAACTGGCAATGATTACGTACTGCCTGCTCCCATGAACCAATACATGCAGAACCTTATGTAAAATCCTAAGCAGTTATTTTGTGAACTGGTCTACACTTCTTATTTGTAGACTCTACCTTCTTCGTCCCAGCAGCATGTGTACTCGAGACAACTTGTTTTCATTTGTGCAACAAAGCCACGAATAGACAGCTCCAGGTGTGTTTCAGTGACTGACTGTATCACCACAATCAGCACCTAAAATATCTATGGGTTGCACTGGACCAGACACCGTACTACATAAAACGTCTGGAATAAACTGCTATGAAGATACAAACTGGGAACGATATCCTACAAAAGCTGTGCAGAACAACCTGGTGCTCCACTGCTGAAACTTTACGCACTTCAGTATTTGCAATAGTCCGTTCTACTGTGGCATATGGTGCTCCTGTATGGCTCAGTGGCACACATACACAAACGCTCGAAGCACAGCTCAACAATACAATGAGAATTATTGGTAGTTCACTAAGATCAACCCTTATGGAATGGGTGTCTATATTGAGCCATATTCTGCCACCTCTACCCCGACGAAAAGAAGCTCTTCTCCTTGAGTTTAAACGTGTACAAGGCAACCCGTAACTTCCAATAAATCAAGAGGCCGTTATCCTAGAAACAAACTGGTTTTGTTCAAGAACTTCATCCATGGAAACAGTTATGAAACTGCACATGTGTCATTTCAACTTAAGAGACGCATGGGAACGAGTCTGAGCAGTTGATTGCCCTCCACATGCCCAGAACTTGTCCTGCATCAGAAAGAAACACCCTATCTTCGACCAAACGAGCAGAGCATGGACAGCGATCAACGGAATATGCACCAATCATGGCAGAACTATGGACTCTCTTCATACATGGGGTAAGGCTGCATCTTCAAAATGAAATTGTGGAACAGACAGGCAAACCGTTTGTCACATTGTTAGGATATATTGTGTAACTTTCGACGATTTCCTGATGGCAACGAACAACACAGTCGATTATACTAAAATGTAAATGTCTGTCTGCAAATTGCATGTGTTATTGTTTATGTTGTTGTTGTTGTGGTCTTCAGTCCTGAGATTGGTTTGATGCAGCTCTCCATGCTACTCTATCCTGTGCAAGCCTCTTCATCTCCCAGTACCTACTGCAACCTACATCCTTCTGAATCTGCTTAGTGTATTGATCTCTTGGTCTCCCTCTACGATTTTTACCCTCCACGCTGCCCTCCAATGCTAAATTTGTGATCCCTCGATGCCTCAGAACATGTCCTACCAACCGATCCCTTCTTCTAGTCAAGTTGTGCCACAAACTTCTCTTCTCCCCAATCCTATTCAATACCTCCTCATTAGTTACGTGATCTACCCACCTTATCTTCAGCATTCTTCTGTAGCACCACATTTCGAAAGCTTCTATTCTCTTCTTGTCCAAACTAGTTATCGTCCATGTCTCACTTCCATACATGGCTACACTCCATACAAATACTTTCAGAAACGACTTCCTGACACCTAAATCTATATTCGATGTTAACAAATTTCTCTTCTTGAGAAACGCTTTCCTTGCCATTGCCAGTCTACATTTTATATCCTCTCTACTTCGACCATCATCGGTTATTTTACTCCCTAAATAGCAAAACTCCTTTACTACTTTAAGTGTCTCATTTCCTAATCTAATTCCCTCAGCATCACCCGACTTAATTTGACTACATTCCATTATCCTCGTTTTGCTTTTGTTGATGTTCATCTTATATCCTCCTTTCAAGACACTGTCCATTCCGTTCAACTGCTCTTCCAAGTCCTTTGCTGTCTCTGACAGAATTACAATGTCATCGGCGAACCTCAAAGTTTTTACTTCTTCTCCATGAATTTTAATACCTACTCCGAATTTTTCTTTTGTTTCCTTTGCTGCTTGCTCAATATACTGATTGAATAACATCGGGGAGAGGCTACAACCCTGTCTCACTCCTTTCCCAACCACTGCTTCCCTTTCATGCCCCTCGACTCTTATAAATGCCATCTGGTTTCTGTACAAATTGTAAATAGCCTTTCGCTCCCTGTATTTTACCCCTGCCACCTTCAGAATTTGAAAGAGAGTATTCCAGTCAACATTGTCAAAAGCTTTCTCTAAGTCTACAAATGCTAGAAACGTAGGTTTGCCTTTTCTTAATCTTTCTTCCAAGATAAGTCGTAAGGTCAGTATTGCCTCACGTGTTCCAACATTTCTACGGAATCCAAACTGATCTTCCCCGAGGTCGGCTTCTACCAGTTTTTCCATTCGTCTGTAAAGAATTCGCGTTAGTATTTTGCAGCTGTGACTTATTAAACTGATAGTTCGGTAACTTTCACACCTGTCAACACCTGCTTTCTTTGGGATTGGAATTAGGTATTTCGCCTGTCTCATACATCGTGCTCACCAGATGGTAGAGTTTTGTCATGACTGGCTCTCCCGAGGCCATCAGTAGTTCTAATGGAATGTTGTCTACTCCGGGGGCCTTGTTTTGACTCAGGTCTTTCAGTGCTCTGTCAAACTCTTCACGCAGTATCTTATCTCCCATTTCATCTTCATCCACATCCTCTTCCATTTCCATAATATTGTCCTCAAGTGCATCGCCCTTGTATAAACCCTCTATATACTCCTTCCACCTTTCTGCTTTCCCTTCTTTGCTTAGAACTGGGTTGCCATCTAAGCTCTTGATATTCATACAAGTGGTTCTCTTCTCTCCAAAGGTCTCTTTAATTTTCCTCTAGGCAGTATCTATCTTACCCCTAGTGAGACAAGCCTCTACATCCTTACATTTCTCCTCTAGCCATCCCTGCTTAGCCATTTTGCACATCCTGTCGATTTCATTTTTGAGACGTTTGTATTCCTTTTTGCCTGCTTCATTTACTGCATTTTTATATTTTCTCCTTTCATCAATTAAATTCAATATTTCTTCTGTTACCCAAGGATTTCTATTAGCCCGCGTCTTTTTACCTATTTGATCGTCTGCTGCCTTCACCACTTCATCCCTCAGAGCTACCCATTCTTCTTCTACTGTATTTCTTTCCCCCATTCCTGTCAATTGTTCCCTAATGCTCTCCCTGAAACTCTCTACAACCTCTGGTTCTTTCAGTTTATCCAGGTTCCATCTCCTTAAATTCCCACCTTTTTGCAGTTTCTTCAGTTTCAATCTGCAGTTCATAACCAATAGATTGTGGTCAGAATCTACATCTGCCCCAGGAAATGTCTTACAATGTAAAACCTGGTTCCTAAATCTCTGTCTTACCATTATATAATCTATCTGAAACCTGTCAGTATCTCCAGGCTTCTTCCATGTATACAGCCTCCTTTCATGATTCTTGAACCAAGTGTTAGCTATGATTAAGTTATGCTCTGTGCAAAATTCTACAAGGCGGCTTCCTCTTTCATTCCTTCCCCCCAATCCATATTCACCTACTATGTTTCCTTCTCTCCCTTTTCCTACTGACGAATTCCAGTCACCCATGACTATTACATTTTCGACTCCCTTCACTACCTGAATAATTTCTTTTATCTCGTCATACATTTCATCTATTTCTTCATCATCTGCAGAGCTAGTTGGCATATAAACTTGTACTATTGTAGTAGGCATGGGCTTTGTGTCTATCTTGGCCACTATAATGCGTTCACTATGCTGTTTGTAGTAGATAACCCGCACTCCTATTTTTTTATTCATTATTAAACCTACTCCTGCATTACCCCTTTTGATTTTGTATTTATAACCCTGTAATCACCTGACCAAAAGTCTTGTTCCTCCTGCCACCGAACTTCACTAATTCCCACTATATCTAACTTTAACCTATCCATCTCCCTTTTTAAATTTTCTAACCTACCTGCCCGATTAAGTGATCTGACATTCCACGCTCCGATCCGTAGAACGCCAGTTTTCTTTCTCCTGATAACGACTTCCTCTTGAGTAGTCCCCGCCCGGAGATCCGAATGGGGGACTATTTTACCTCCGGAATATTTTACCCAAGAGAACGCCATCATCATTTAATCATACAGTAGAGCTGCATGTCCCCGGGAAAAATTACGGCTGTAGTTTCCCCTTGCTTTCAGCCGTTCGCAGTACCAGCACAGCAATGCCGTTTTGGTTAATGTTACAAGGCCAGATCAGTCAATCATCCAGACTTTTGCCCCTGCAACTACTGAAAAGGCTGCTGCCCCTCTTCAGGAACCACATGTTTGTCTGGCCTCTCAACAGATACCCCTCCGTTGTGGTTGCACCTACGGTACGGCCATCTGTATCGCTGAGGCACGCAAGCCTCCCCACCAACGGCAAGGTCCATGGTTCATGGGGGGGGTTATTGTTTATATTATACTTAATATTGCGCTTATAAACCATATTCCAAATAAATAAGAAATGTGTAATCATGTTCAACACTTTTTTTATACTCAGAAGTCTCATCTGCTTATACACCTACCGCCCCTTTACACAGAGTGGTTTCAAATTGGAACATATATATATATATATATATATATATATATATATATATATATATATTGTGTATAACTGGGCTTGGGAATCAAAGAAAGTATTAAACATACACACACATTTCTTTAGCTACCAGGTTTATGTACAATATGCTATTCTTTCTATGAGATCGCTAACAAGATTATAGCTGTTTCCAGTGCTAGAGATACTTTTTCACAGAAATAAAATAAGAAGCATGGAAAAATAAAAACTAATATATACATTAATGAATAGTTAAAATAACCTGTACAAACAAGCACGCACACACACACACACACACACACACACACACACACACACACACACACACACACACACACGCAGTATGCTTTTCAATATAACTCTTTTGGTACTATATGCTTTCCATGAATATTTCTTTAAAAGCTTAAAATGTTAGTATGTTAGTTATGTTAATGTTGCCATTCTTTTTGGGATATAGTAGCTGCAATGTTACAGTTGTTTTTCTTTTTATAATACAGCTGGTGCAATACTGCAGTTGTCAGTCTTTGATACAGCTGTTGCAATATTAGAGAGAGAGAAAGAGAGACTTTTTAAAATGGGAAACGAAATATAATATATGACACTAAAAGCTAACGATACTGACCTGGATGACTAATAGCAGGGGAAAGAAAACTATTGAAACTGTGTATATACATTTCACACACATAACAATTTATACAATCCACACACACATAGCATGCAATCGACTCATACACGTACATAGTATGTGCACACACACACACATATATACACAGCTCGTGGTCGTGCGGTAGCGTTCTCGCTTCCCGCGCCCGGGTTCCCGGGTTCGATTCCCGGCGGGGTCAGGGATTTTCTCTGCCTCGTGATGACTGGGTGTTGTGTGATGTCCTTAGGTTAGTTAGGTTTAAGTAGTTCTAAGTTCTAGGGGACTAATGACCATAGATGTTACGTCCCATAGTGCTCAGAGCCATTTGAACCATTTGAACCAATCTATTTACAAAATGGTTCAAATGGCTCTGAGCACTATGGGACTTAACTTCTGAGGTCATCAGAACTAACCTAAGGACATCACACACATCCATGCCCGAGGCAGGATTCGAACCTGCGACCGTAGCGGTCGCGCGGTTCCAGACTGTAGTGCCATGAACCGCTCGGCCACCCCGGCCGGTACCTATTTACACTATTATAAATGAGTCATACTATTTCCCATACACTCACACGTATATTTACAAATAAATACCCCCTTTCCGTCTCTCTGTCAACCATGTGCATAGTGCAAGTATGGCAGGGTCGGATCCCATCCTCACAAATGACCCACTCATTGTCGTGAGGTGTCAGGCTGATTTTCTGCTCTGATGCAGGATGTACCTCATCGGACCATGACTGAATATTAACTTAGCGCACCGTACCAGAAGAGGTGGTGAAGCACCGCAAAAAACACCACACAAATATTCCAAGAAATCGTCAACCATTAGAGCCACTGACTCTATCCATCGCACACTCTTTACCCACCTCTGGGTGCTTTCTATCACTGCACAGCATGGGTACATTTTCGATCTAAGACCTAAGAAGTTCTCAGCATGTGACCTATGCGCCTCTACATTTATATCTAAAATCATACTCCGCAAACCACTGTATGGTGCATGGCAGAGGATACATTGTATCAATACTAGTCATTTCCTTCCTGTTCCATTCACAAATAGAGTGAGGGAAAAGTGACTGTCTGTATGTCTCCACGTGAGTCCTAATTTCTCTTAGCTTACCTTCACGGTATCTATGTGAAATGTGTGTTGGCAGCAGTAGAATCGGTCTGCAGTCATGGTTCTCTAAATTTTCTCAACAGTGTTTCACAAAAAGAACGCCATCTTTCCTCCAGGAAATCCCATTTGAGTTCCCGAATCATAGCCATAACACATCTACATCTGTATTGACGTCATACGCTGCAATCCATTTAATGGTATGTGACGGAGGGTACTTATGTACCACTGACTGAACCTTCCAACCCCGTTCCTCTCGCGAATAGCGCGTGGAAAGAATGAATGTCGCTAAACATCTGTATTGGCTCTAATTTCTCGAATTAGCTCCTCATAGTCATTACGCGAGACATACTTGGGGGATAGTAATGTTGTCCGACTCTTCCTGGAAAGTGCTCTCTCGAAATTTCAAAAGTTAATCTCTCCGCCTCTGTTGTGAGGTCTGACAATGGAATTTGTTGAGAATTTCCATAACGCTCTCGCACCGGCTAAACGACCCTTTGACAAAACGCGCCGCTCTTCGTTGGATCTTCTTGATCTTTTCTATCAGTCCTACATGGTAGGGATCCCAGATGGATGAACAGTTCTCAGGAATCTGTCGAACAATCGAACAAGCACCTTAAATATAAGCCGCTTCCTTCGTGGATGAGTTACGTTTCCTTAAGATTTTCCTATGATTCCGAGTCTGGCATCTGATTTTCCCACTATTTGTTTTATGTGGTCATTCCACTTAAGGTCGCTCTGGTAGTTACTCCTAGATATTTTTCAGTAGATACTGTTTCCAGCGGTTCTTCATCAGTAGTGTAGCTGTACAGTAGCAGCTTCCTTTTCCTATGTATGCACAATATGTTATATTTATTTACGTTCAGGGTCAACTGCCAGGGCGTACACCATTCATCAGTTCTCTGAAGATCATTCTGCAAATCGTTACAATCTTCTGGCGTTGCTACTTTGGTATATACAACCGCATCGTCTGCGAACAGAATTAAACAGCATCCGACGCTTTTCACGAGATCATTTAGATACACGCTTGTTCTTATTATAGAAGTTTATTTCCCCAGATCGTATAAAAATACACAATGGTTACTAGTTTCACCGAAATTAAATCATCATCTTCACATTATTTGTACTTTTTTTACAGGGCCAATCCATTTCGTCGACTGTTCACATTAACTCTATAATAAGAAGAACAACCATGTTTAGATTGTGAGATCGCCTCCAATACAGCTGACAATGTCAGGTTATCATCATTTATATACATTGTAAACAGTAACTTTCCTATCATACTTCCTTGGGGTACTCCGGAAATTACCCCTGCATCTGTCGATTTTGTTCCATTAAGAGCGACGTGTTGAGTTCTGTCTGCAAGGAAGTCTTTAATCCAGTCGCAAATCTGCTCCGATATTCGATAAGATCATAATTTTTTCGCTAAACGGCAGTGCGGGGTGGTGTCAAATGCCTTCCTGAAGTCAAGCAACACAGCATCAATCAACCTTAGCGCTGTTGTCTACGGCGCTGTGGATCTCATGGAGGAACAGAGCGGGCTGAGTTTCGCATGATCTCTGTTTACGGAATCCAAATTGATTTTTGTAGAGGTGATTTTTATTCTCTAAAAACTTCATAATTCTTGAGCATAAAACATGTTCCATTATTCTACAACAGATCGACGTCAACGATACAGCTCTATAATTGCGTGCATCTGTCCTACGGCCCTTCCTAAAAACCGGAATGACCTGCTCTTTCTTGCAGTCGCTAGGAACCCTTAGTTGCTCAAGCGATCTAGATAAATTACTGCTAGAAGGGGAGCAAGTGCTTTCGCATAATCTTTGTAGAATCTTATAGGTATCTCATGTGGTCTTGATGCCTTTTCACAACCAATCGATTGTAGTTGTTTTTCTATTCCACGTTCGGTTATCTCAATATCTGCAATTTAGACGCTCGTACGGCGGTGGAAAGGAGGCACAGTATTTCGGCATTCTCTCTGTTATCTTCCGTTTCGGTGCCAGTATGGTCAATGAGTGAATGAATAGATGATTTTGACGCACTTACTGATTTCACATAAGACGAAAACCTCTTAGTATTTTTACTCAGATCGGCTGACAAAGTTTTACTTTCAGAGTCATTGAGCGCTTCTCTCGTTGCTCTCCTTAGGGTCATTTTCACTTCGTTCAGCTTTTGTTTGTCAGCTAGGGTTTCACTTCTCTTCACTCTGAGGTGAAGTTCTCTTTGTTTACGTAGGAGTTTTCTAACCCGGCTATTAAACCATGGTGGGTCTTTTCCATCCCTAAAGACCTTACTCGGAACATACATGTCTTGGCCATATTGCACGATACCTTTTAATTTTCTTCCATTTGTTCTCCACATCTACGTCATCATCACCGAATATTTTATGCTGACTGCTCAGATAGTCTGAAATTTGTATCCTGTCACTCTTGCTAAGCAAAAATATCTTCCTACCTTTCTTAACATTCTTTGTAGCACCCGTAGTCCAAAATGCTATCACAGCCTTATGATCGCTGATACCTTCTTTTACGTTAATGATTCGGTAAGATCAGGGTTGTTTGATGCCAGGAGGTCTAAGACGCTACCCTTACGAGTTGGTTCTCTATCTGCTCGAAGTAATTTTAGCACAAGACGCAATGTCACACGAATCGCTGTCTCTGGCACCAGTTTTGATAGCATGACACTCTCAGTCAATACCTGGTAAGTTGAAGTCACCCCCTATTACAATGGCATGATAAGGAATATTAGTAACGGTATTCTGCATGTTCTGTCTGAAACGCTGTATCACTAGAACTCCTGATCCAGGTGGTCTATAAAAGCATCCGATTATCCTTTTTGGCCGATCTTTGATCACCCAGAATAATTCACAATCGGAATCCGTGATAACCTTGCTAAATTTTATCTAATTATTTACTGAGATAAACACGCCGCCACCGTTGGCGACTACCCTAGCCTTACGATAAATATTCAAATCTGAACTTTGCCATTAACATCATGTTTCAACCAACTTTCCGTTCCTCATACTATCTGTACATTTGACCGTCAGTAAACGATACTAATTCTGGAATCTTTCCTTGGATGCTCCTGCAGTTTACTAAAATCACATTAATCTTTTCTATCTCTGATCTACGACGCCAACATTCTCTGAGGGCATTGTAGCTAATTTACCAGTCCAATCGTCTTTGATCCCAAGGGAGGCTTCCTCTAAGATAAAAAAGCCTCACATGTGCGCCACACGTACTTCAAAAAATGTGTGTGAAATCTTATGGGACTTAACTGCTAAGGTCATCAGTCCCTAAGCTTACACACTACTTAACCTAAATTATCCTAAGGACAAACACACACACCCATGCCCGAGGGAGGACTCGAACCTCCGCCGGGACCAGCCGCACAGTCCATGACTGCAGCGCCTCAGACCGATCGGCTAATCCCGCGCGCCACACGTACTCCACTACCCTAGTATCCGCTTCCTGCGTGTATTGCACGCCTCACCTATTAATGGGAACCCTACAATCCTGCGCCCGAAGCGGAGTCGATAAATTCGCCTCCGATACCGTCGCAGAGTCGTCTGAGCCTCTAGTTTAGACCATCGACTCTGCTCCAAACCTGAGAACAGCGATCAACCCTGGACACGATGTTACAAATAGACAGCTTAGCCTGCACCCGGGCTGCGTTACTAGTTGTCTTCACCAAACCAGCCATGCGCCGAAAGGAGCCGAGGATGCCCTCAGAACCCAGGCCGCAGGCGCCATTCGTGCCGACATGTGCCAGTTTAAGTAGCCGGCTACACCCAGTGCGCTCGACAGCCGTCGGCAGGGCCTCCACATCACGGACGAGACCCACCGGGAAAAAAAAAAAAAAAATGTTCAAATGGCTCTGAGCACTATGGGACTTAACAGCTATGGTCATCAGTCCCCTAGAACTGAGAACTACTTAAACCTAACTAACCTAAGGACATCACACACATCCATGCCTGAGGCAGGATTCGAACCTGCGACCGTAGCGGTCACGCGGTTCCAGACTGAAGCGCCTAGAACCGCACGGCCACACCGGCCGGCTCCCGGCAAACATACCGAGTCCATACCGACTTCTTTCTCCCCTTGTCTGTTATTTCCCTGAGAGGCTCCCTCACCAACATAACATTATAACGGAAATACGGAAGCGTCCGATCCCGCCCGTCAGCTTTGACCCATGACGTCACAAATATGGCGGAAACAAAAACAAACACACACACTTTCCACAAGAAGCCTAATGACACTAACGGGACAAGCGCGGGAAATGGGGTGTTTTGGGTGGGGGGGGGGGCAAACTAAATATAAACAAATTTAGACGTCTTGCGTAGCTACAACGTGTAAGTGAAGACAGCCATGCATGAATACCCACCCACCTCCCCAGGGGTCGTAACCCCTGCAACCCATAGAAGATGAAGATGCTTCAGTAGCTGATTAGTGTTTTTTGTCTTTTAAAAAAAAATCTCACGGGATAGAACGAACAGATCAGAAAGATAAATATAATAAACTAAAACAGAAATTGGAGGAAACATAATTAAAATAACTAATAAGCGTTTTTAAATTTAAAAAAATCTCACGAGATAGAACGAACAGATCAGAAAAGTAAACAAAATAAGATAAAACAGAACTGGAGACAGCCACACTCAAACCAAACTCCGCGCCGTCATGACGTCACACACGACAACACCCTTACGTCACGGGTCAAAGCCGACGCGTGGGATCGGACACTTCTGTCGACCCCATTATAACTTCCAATGACAAGCCACGACTGGTTCGGGAAAATCGGTAGCTAGAGGTGTCGCAGGTCTCATCACCAGCGCCACGAAGTCGCCGCAACTTTAAGCATTAGCCAGAAACATGTAGAGGAAGCCTACGCAGCTTCCAGCTGTTTGCGGACAGCAGCCAATTGTCCTTGTGTCCGCTCGGAACAAACACAGTCCCCAGCCATATCGTAGTGAGTAAAAAATAGTTACAAGATCTCAGATGGGCTACTGAGTTTCGAATGTGCGCAAAATATAACGAGGAAAATAAAGACACACTAAAAGCTGCTTTTCAGATTTCTCGTTATACCCTGAGACGGTAAGCTGTTAAACAGAAGTAAATTTCTCAACTGAAATGGATGTATCTACAGTTAACTGTTACTAGAAACCCCGATTACCCAAAAGCTACTGCACGAGATAAGTATGCAAACTAGAACGCACTGATCTAAACCATATGCTGTGCACCAGCACGATATTTAAACTTAGTGGCGTGACGTGGCGGTCTGACGGCGGAAAAATTGAACTAGGAAGCCGCCTTACACAAGGATATACACCAAGACTGACGCAAAAACAAAAACTTAGAGAATTTGCTAACTACTAGTCCACATAGTAAAATGCGCAGGTATAGTTCGCTTCTTTGCAGAAGCCAGTGGGAAAAAAAAAAACAGAAACAAAACTAAATCACTGCTTATCAGACAACTGTAGCTGCTGCTACCATTGCTGGGGCGTCCGCGCGGCTCGGCATCTGCCAGTACACTAACTCATACTCCTGTTTTGATGGAATCTACCAATAACAAATCTAGCAGCCCACTTCTGCATTGTTTTAATGGCTTCCTGTAACCAAGCCTGGTGAGGATCTCTAACACTCTAGCGATACTCAAGAATGGGTCGCACCAGTGCTCTATACGCAGTCTCCTTTGCGGATGAATCACGCTTTTCTAAAATTCACTCAATAAACCGAAGTCGACCATTTGTCTTCCCTACTACCATCCTTACGAACTCTTTCCATTTCATATCGCTGTTGAGCGTTATGCCTGTATATTTAATCGAATGTGACTGTGTCAGGCAGCATACTGCTAATGCTGTATTCAAACATTACAGAATTGTTTTTCATACCCATCTGCATTAAATTACGTTTCTCTACATTTAGAGCAACCTGCCATTCACCAAACCAAGTAGAAATTTCGCCTAAGTCATTCTGTATACGCCTACAGCCATTCAACGATGACATCTTCTCATGTGCTCGTACCTTTGTTAAAAGTCTGCAGTGGGGCACCATATCAAACGCTTTCTGGAAATCTAGGAATATGAAATCTGAATGTTGTCCTTCATCCACTGTTTCGTTTGCAGTGTATCATGTGGGAAAAGAGTAAGCTGAGTTTCACACCCGTCCTTTTACCCTCCTTATCTACAGGAGTCAAAAATTGGTTCAAATGGCTCTGAGCACTATGGGACTTAACGTCTGAGGTCATCAGACCCCTAGAACTTAGAACTACTTAAACCTAACTAACCTAAGGACATCACACACATCCATGCCCGAGGCAGGATTCGAACCTGCAACCGTAGCGGTCGCGCGGTTGCAGACTGTAGCGTCTAGAACCGCTCGGCCACCCCGGCCGGCTACAGGAGTCACATGCTCTTTTTTCCAATTACTTTGGACTTTCCACTGGGCAAAAGATTCGCGATAAATTCAAGCTAAGTAAGGGGTTAGTTTCGTAGAGTATCTTCCGTGAAACTGAATTGGGATTCCATCTAAATATGATTATTTATTTGTTTTCAACTCTTTCAGATGCTTTTCTACGCCGTGGATGCCTATTACGCTACTGGCCATTAAAATTGCTACACCACGAAGATGACGTGCTACAGACGCGAAATTTAACCGACAGGAAGAAAATGTTGTGATATGCAAATGATTAGCTTTTCAGAGCATTCACACAAGGTTGGCGCCGGTGGCGACACCTACAACGTTCTGACATGAGGAAAAAAAATGGCTCTGAGCACTATGGGACTTAACTGCTGTGGTCATCAGTCCCTTAGAACTTAGAACTACTTAAACCTAACTAACCTAAGGACATCACACACACCCATGCCCGAGGCAGGATTCGAACCTGCGACCTTAGCGGTCGCGCGCTTCCAGACTGTAGCGCCTAGAACCGCTCGGCCATTTCAGCCGACTGACATGAAGAAAGTTTCCAACCGATTTCTTATACACAAACAGCAGTTGACCGGCGTTGCCTGGTGAAACGTTGTTGTGATGCCTCGTGTAAGGAGGAGAAATGCGTACCATCACGTTTCCGACTTTGATAAAGGTCGGATTGTAGCCTATCGCGATTGCGGTCTATCGTATCACGACATTGCTGCTCGCGTTGGTCGAGATCCAATGACTGCTAGCAGAATATGGAATCGGTGGGTTCAGGAGGGTAATACGGAACGCCGTGCTGGATCCCAGCGGCCTCGTATCACTAGCAGTCGAGATGACAGGCATCTTATCCTCATGCCTGTAACGGATCGTGCAGCCACTTCTCGATCCCTGAGTCAACATATGGGGAAGTTTGCAAGACAACAACCATCTGCACGAGCAGTTCGACGACGTTTGCAGCAGCATGGACTATCAGCTCGGAGACTGTGGCCCTTGACGCTGCATCACAGACAGGAGCGCCTGCGATGGTGTACTCAACGACGAACCTGGATGCTCGAGTGGCAAAACGTAAATTTTTTTCGGATCACTCCAAGTTCTGTTTACAGCATCATGATGGTCGCATCCGTGTTTGGCGACAAGGCGGTGAACGCACATTGGAAGAGTGTGTTCGTCATCGCCATACTGGCGTATCACCCGGCGTGATGGTATGGGGTGCCATTGGTTACACGTTCCGATCACCTCTTGTTCGCATTGACGGCACTTTGAACAGTGGACGTTGCATTTCAGATTTGTTACGACCCGTGGCTCTACCCTTCATTCGATCCCTGCGAAACCCTACATTCCAGCAGGATAATGCACGACCGCATGTTGCAGGTCCTGTACGGGCCTTTCTGGATACAGAAAATGTTCGACTGCTGCCCTGGCCAGCGCATTCTCCAAATCTCTCACCAACAGAAAACGTCTGGTCATTGGTGGCCGAGCAACTGGCTCGTCACAATACGCCAGTCACTACCCTTGATGAACTGTGGTATCGTGTTGAAGCTGCATGGGCAGCTGTACCTGTACACGACATCCAAGCTCTGTTTGACTCAATGCCCACGCGTATCAAGGCCTTTGTTACGGCCAGAGGTGGTTGTTCTGGGTACTGATTTCTCAGGATCTATGCACCCAAATTGCATGTAAATGTAATAACATGTTAGTTCTAGTATAATATATTTGTCCAATGAACACCCGTTTATCATCAGCATTTCTTCTTGGTGTAGCAATTTTAATGGCCACTAGTGTACATTCGAACTGAGAATATGTTCAAGAATTATGCAGCAAACCGATGTTGAGGGGTGCGTCCTTTCACCCTCCTTATCCACAGGAGTCACCTGCGCTTTTTTCCAGTTACTTTGGACTTTGCACTGGGCAAAACATTCGCGATAAATTGGAGCTAAGTAAGGGGTTAGTTTCGTAGAGTATCTTCTTTGAAACTGAATTGGGATTCCATCTAAATATGATTACTTACTTGTTTTCAACTCTTTCAGTTGCTTTTCTATGCCAGGGATGCCTATTGCTTTGTCCTCCATACGCGAGTCTCTGTGACAATCAAATGATGTGGATGTTTGTACGATCATTCTGCACGAATGATTTCTTAAAAGTGAAATGTTTAACTTCATATTTCCTTTTGCTCTCTTCCATTGGCACATTGAACTAGTCAAAGAGAGACTGAATAAAAGCCTTCGATACGCTGAGCGATTTTACGTAGGTTCACATGGTTCAAATGGCTCTGAGCACTATGGGACTTAATTTCTGAGGTAATCAGTCCCCTAGAACTCAGAACTACTTAAACCTAACTAACCTAAGGATATCACACACATCCATGTCCGAGGCAGGATTCGAACCTGCGACCGTAGCGGTCGCGCGGTTCCAGACTGTAGCGTCTACAACCGCTCGCCGGCCGGGGTGGCCAAGCGGTTAAAGGCGCTACAGTCTGGAACCGCGTGACCGCTACGGTCGCAGGTTCGAATCCTGCCTCGGACATGGATGTGTGTGATGTCCTTAGGTTAGTTAGGTTTAAGTAGTTCTAAGTTCTAGGGGACTGATGACCTCAGAAGTTAAGTCCCATAGTGCTCAGAGCCATTAAAATTACAACCGCTCGGCCACCCCAGCTTTTACGTAGGACCAAAATATTCTCAGGTTCTCGGCAAGATCTTTTTCTGAGGTGTGATGATGGTAGTCGTTGTATGCTTCGCGCATCGATCTTTTTACAGATGCACGAATTTCTACCAACTTCTGTCTGTCGTTATTTTTGTGTTCTTTTTTGAACGAGAGTGCAGCTGTCTCTGTTTCCTCAACATTTTCCGAAACTTCTTATTTAACCACGATGGGTCTTTTCCGTTCTCAATCCACTTACGCGGCATATACACTACTGGACATTAAAATTGCTACACCAAATAGTAATTCAGATGATAAACGGGTATTTATTGGACAAATATATTGTACTAAAACTGACATGTGATTACATTTTCACGCAATTTGGATACATAGATCCTGAGAAATCAGTACCCAGAACAACCACCTCTGGCCGTAATAACGGCCTTGATACGCCTAGGCATTGTGTCAAACAGAGCTTGGATGGCGTGTACAGGTACAGCTGCCCATACAGCTTCAACACGATACCACAGTTCATCATGAGTAGTGACTGGCGTATTGTGACGAGCCAGTTGCTCGACCACCAATGACCAGACGTTTTCAATTGGTGAGAGATGTGGAGAACGTGCTGGCCAGGTAAGCAGTCGAACATCTTCTGTACCCAGAAAGGCCCGTACAGGACCTGCAACATGCGGTCGTGCATTATCCTGCTGAAATGTAGGGTTTCCTAGGGACTGAATGAAGGATAGAGCCACGGGTCGTAATACATCTGAAATGTATCGTCCACTGTTCAAAGTGCCGTTAACGAGAACAAGAGGTGACCGAGACGTGTAACCAATGGCACCCCATACCATCACGCCGGGTGATACGCCAGTATGGTGATGACGAATACGCGCTTCCAATGTGCGTTCTCCGCGATATCGCCAAACACGGATGCGACCATCATGATGCTGTAAACAGAACCTGGATTGATCCGAAAAAAGTTGACGTTTTGCCATTCGTGCACCCAGGTTCGTCGTTGAGTACACTATCGCAGGCGCTCCTGCCTGTGATGCAGCGTCAAGCGAAACCGCAGTCATGGTCTCCGAGCTGATAGTCCATGCTGCTGCAAACGTCGTCGAACTGCCACATTTGAGAATTCATCTCGTCTGACAATTTCATCACCGGATAGCCATCGATACCCTACAAGAGACAGAGACTCTTGCAACTCATGTCTGTATAAATTGTTTATATACAAATATAGGAATGTTTTGTGGAACTTTTTTGTGGCCGAGCGGTTCTAGGAGCTTCAGTCTGGAACCGCGCTGCTGCTACGGTTGCAGTTTCAAATCCTGCTTTGGGCATGGATGTGTGTGATGTCCTTATGTTAGTTAGGCTTAAGTAGTCCTAAGTCTAGGGGACTGATGACCTCAGATGTTAAGTCCCATAGTGCTGTTTGTGGAACTTTTCACCTGTTCGTGGGTTATTTGTCTTGGTGTGCCTTTGAACACATTGGGAAAGTCAAAAAAAAAAAAAAAAAAAAAAAAGAAGACATGTCGATATCAGGTAAGTGTCTAATGTTGATTATGTGCTTTTGAGCATTGCACCCACGAAAACTCTGACATGGGTTATAAGAATGCAGAGTCCAGGGTGTACGTTCCCCTGCATACACTCTTCACTCTTGAATTTCTCGAAAATATTTGCAAGTAAGCGTCGATCTGTGTGCATATAACGTTTGCATACTACCCTAAATCAGAGATGTTAAACTGCTACCAAGCACGCAGTGCATTCCCATATTCTGCATTCTTTATGGATCTGCTTGTAAGATTATTGGAAAACGTGGTAAGTTGGACAATGTGGTTTTGTTGAGTTGCTTCATCGGATCCAGATATTCAGAAGGGGAGACCCCCTTTCTTGGATATGAAGCTGAAACTTAGTATAATCGGGATGTGCAGATGAGATACGTAACCTCCTGAGACATGGTTTGAGGAAGTTTCTGAAGTTATACATGATAAAAGCATAGCGAGTCCAGAAAGTTCAGTGATTCGCTTGCAAAACTAAACCTATTTTTCTGTGATCTCAGGTAGGACACTTATCTGATCATTACACAAACCAAAATCAGGCAAGTGCCCAACGAGGAAATGAGCATCATACCTGCGCAAATTGGGAATGAAAATGGGTAAGCGTCACAGTAGCTGGTAGCAGGTAGTTTACCAGATTATTGCACAAATCCAAGTCAGTCAAGTACTCAACATTGAATTAATGAGCGTCATACTTGCTCAAATCTTGAAAGAAAAAGGATAGGCCTATGTATCATGGTAGTCGGTAGTTCAGGTTGCATGTGTTACGTGCAGCGCCGCTAAACTTACCAGTTAGTTGACAGTGATCCTTAAACAGATTTCTCGCTTTTCTCTCCAATAGCAGCGACAAATATAGCAGTTAACTGCTTTCTTGTATAATGCATCATTTTCCTGAAGTTCCGTCATAGGAACGTTGGTATGATAAATCACATCTTCCCTTGCACGTTGTTCGAGCTCAGAAAGCAGGCATGTCGCAGGATTTTCCCTGAAGTATGATTAAAAATGATTAAGACTCCAGTCGTATGAGCATACAACTTGATATATTGCCACATATGGACATTTTGTTCTGTGAAAGTAGCATGAGGCAATTGGGTCACCTTCTCAGTGCGCCACAGAAGCTAGAAGGTACTCACTGTCAGCATTTACAATGAAGGGAACACATTCCTGCTGCTGATATTTCTTAAATTTTAAGAACTTATTCGCCTTGGTGGGCATATCAACACGTACCGGTTCCTTTGTAGTGCAAACCACTAGATGCCATGGTGTTCTCTCGCTCATAGTAAACGTGTTCGGGCCATTAGGGCAAATATGCCATGCACCATGATGTTTCGACAGTTGAGAGGAAATTAGGTGGAACATATTTTTGATACAGCGGTAGTGATTTTTCCCCTGAGAGAATAACAACAGATCTATATATTTCAAGTACTGGTTGGTGATATTGGAGTAATGAAGCAGCATGACAACTTCATTCTCCTAGCTGCAAACAGGCGTTGATATACATCACTGGGGACATGTTGAAAACATCTGTTAGGCACACTACGAATGTAGTTGTGTGGACATGTTGGGAATGTGGGTCTCACGGGGAGCGTGCAAGGGATAAGTCCCTGCAGGTGCACTATCCTCTGTGCCCTCGGTTGCTAAGACGAATAGATCGTCTGCCCTGTAAGCAGGAGATCCCGGGTTCGAGTCCTGGTCGGGGCACACATTCTCAACATGTCCCCAATGATGTATATCAACGCCTGTTTGCAGCTAGGGTTTTCATTCTAGAGAAGCTGCACGGTCATCAGTGGTATCTGTTTTTTTCGGGAACAGATACTACCTTCATATATAACTTCATTCTCCCCTTGCTTGCTTTCCTCCACGCCGTAAAATTGAATGGATATATCAGTATTGGCATCTCAAGTTAAGGTACATCCCTGAGTTTCAGGGGAAAATTGATACCATCAAAGTTATAACGCCCAAGAATAGCTAACATTTTGTATTGTCTCATGCACTGAGTACGTGTCTTGTAATTTCTTTTGGAAGTCAGAAGCGACTATGCAAAGCAAAAGTCCTTATAAATTTGGACACTGATAATTCCCTGTTTCCCAGCTATATCCTCTGGAAGAGGGGTACAGGAAGACCTCCACTTAGCAGATCAAAGACATGTTAGTGAACACCCAACATGTTAGTGGACGCCCAAGTGAAGTACTATACTCGGAGCTTTAGCAGACACTTTTTCCTATATTTCCGAGAATTGGGCCGGTTTGACATTCAGTGTGAAACTTTTGACCCACTCAGCAGTTGAGGTGCCCTGTGATATCATATCACTTTTCCCCACATATTCACAACAGATTATTCTTCAGCATCAGCACCATATTTTGGGGAGCACATGAGTTTACAGATTAGCACTGCACTACACTTAATGGTGGGATATTGCATATCATTTACGATTTTATTTCTGACGACAACCTCCTACAATCTGAATTGCAGCATTTGAAACACATGTTCAGAGAGAGTAGTTACAGTAAAGGAGAAATAAGAAATGCTTTAGGTGCCACTGATGAAAGAAGCCTCGTAAATTGGCAGAAGAGGCCAAGCCAGCTGTTTTTCTGCCATATTAAGGAGCAACAAGCAGCACATTTTGATGCATGCTGGAGAGACATGAACTGACAAGACAGTGGTCCAATCTGACATGTTGTAACCCACTGTGAAATTTTTTATACAAGAAGAATACAGTGAAACTGATGCACTGTAAAAGTATTTGCTACTAAGAAGCACTGCAAGTATTTCTTTAAAACTGTTGAAGTCACTTGTTTTTGTTGCATGAAGAACCACTTATGACAGCAGTTTGTACAGCCCTTTGTGCAAAGCATACAATCAGCTATGATAAGGGAGCATAGTGCCATGTTAGTGCTATTATCCTGAGTGACAAGAGTTAATCTGAAGTACCTAAACCATAAAAATATGTCATGTATCATTAATGTTTTGAATATAGATGGTTCATATTGACACCTAAATTGTTGCATATGTAATTCTTACAAAGATGACCAGCAGAAGAAACTAAATCAAGGCAGCATTTGGTTCATGTTACATTAAAGATGACTTCTATCAGTCATGACTTTAATTTATTGAACTGAATTATTTCTTACACATACATCATTTTATGACAATTCCTGCAACACAATTCTTATGATAATTTTTGAATAATGTATATTTCAGTAAAAATGAAACAATTTCTTGTTTATTCCTCATAGTCAGCTCAATGACGCAAAGTATCATTTTAATGACAAAAATAAACATTTTCTTTACACCAGGCACACCTGACCAAGGAAAAATTAATGCTTTCAAGCACATCACAGTTATTACTAGTTTTATTAATACAAAATTGTGATGAGATAAGAAATGATACTGACCACTGCTCTGCTTATTGTGCTGCATACTGAGCATACTGAAAGCATTTCATAAAATGTGCCGATGCAAACTGATAATGTACAAATGACTGAATTTAAGAATACTGTTCTCCTGGTAAATCTTAAATGTCATGGAGCTATTGAAAACTATATTGTCTGAAAACTTCCTTAAAAATATTTTCCATAGTCAGAAAACTTCTTTATTGAGGGTCACATTGGCTGTTATGGGTGGAATCTGCATTACATCAACAGTCTTTTTGTCATCCTCCTGAAAGACAGAGGTATTGCCATGTCCAGGCCAAAAGTCCAGCAAAAGCAGTGAATTAATTTCTGCAATTGGTTGGAAACCATTTTGAATAAAATTTTAAAAATTACTTTTTTCATATCTTTCCAGATTTTGATATGTTGATTATTTTTATTTTTGGTCCTAATATGCCTTAAGGTCCCTGAAGACAGATATAAAGCTGGGAAACAGTAATCTGCTCATCACTTTCATTGTTGTATAGGAATATGTCATAGCATTAATTGATTGCACAAAAGACTGTATTTTCCCATCTTAAAATGATGAAGTGCAGTTTGTTTGCAGTACTTTCACAAAACCTGACTGATCAGCATTAGATATACCAGATGTGGAGATAACTGCAAGCTTCATCTTCATGTCAGCTATGAATTAATAGAATCTTCTCTACCCTTTTACTTGAAGAAAACTTCATTGTTTTGTGGCTTCATATACTGTATTATTTCTTGACTCTGCTTAAGCAGGTCTAGCAGAAAAGAAAACAGCAACCTGCATTTAATAACATTATTTATTAACATAAATAGCACCATTACTAATTTCAAAGTGACAGGTACAGGTTCATCATCAGACAGCTGTTAAAATTAAGATACATTTTTTTTATTGTTTACATTAATTTTCACTTTTTATTCCTCCTTGTGGTGAAAATTTCTTGGGTTGGTGGTGCCATCTAAAATTCCACATCATTATGTTGCAATACTGACTGCTTGAGTTTAGGCACTAATGAAGACTACTGGGTGATCGAAAAGTCAGTATAAATTCGAAAACTTAATAAACCACGGAATAATGTAGATAGAGAGGTAATAATGCTTGGAATGACAGATAGTTTTATTAGAACCAAACAAAAAAAAATAAAAACGAAGTATTGCTAGACGCGTGAAAGATCTCTTGCGCGCGTCGTTTGGTGATGATCGTGTGCTCAGTCGCCACTTTCGTCATGCTTGGCCTCCCACGTCCTCAGACCTCAGTCCGTGCGATTATTGGCTTTTGGGTTACCTGAAGTCGCAAGTGTATCGTGATCGACCGACATTTCTAGGATGCTAAAAGACAACATCCGACGCCAATGCCTCACCATAACTCCGGACATGCTATACAGTGCTGTTCACAACATTATTCCTCGACTACAGCTATTGTTGAGGAATGATCGTGGACATATTGAGCATTTCCTGTAAAGAACATCATCTTTGCTTTGTCTTACTTTGTTATGCTAATTATTGCTATTCTGATCAGATGAAGCGCCATCTGTCGGACATTTTTTGAACGTTTGTATTTTTTTGGTTCTAATAAAACCCCATGTCATTCCAAGCATGTCTGTCAATTTTTACCTCTCTATCTGCATTATTCCGTGATTTATTCAGTTTTCAAATTTATACTGACTTTTTGATCACCCGGTATATGAAGCTTTTTTTAAAATATATATGTACACACATACTGCAAAGGACCCTCCATACACCAAAAAGTTTTGACACCTTCCACATGACAAAATTTTTTGATGTATGTGTGTGGTGCTTTACACTGTGTGTGTGTGTGTGTGTGTGTGTGTGTGTGTGTGTGTGTGTGTGTGTACATATATCAAAAGGTGTCAAAACTTCTTGGTGGGTGCGAGTGGTGTTTTACAATATATATGTGTGTGTGTGTGTGTGTGTGTGTGTGTGTGTGTGTGTGTGTGTGTGTGTGTGCGTGTGCGTGTGTGTGCGTGTGTGTGTCTACAAATATATAAAAAAAGTGTTTCATATAGTGTTCACTACTGCATAAACCTAAGCAGTCAACATTGCAACATAATCATATGGAATCTCAGTTGGCACCACCACCCTATGGAGTTTTCACAAGGGGGAATAAAAGTGAAAATTAATGTAAACAATAACAATACATATTTTAAGATGAACAGCCATCTGATGGTGAACCTATCAAATTGAACAGTGCTATTTATGTGAGTGAAAAGCATTATTAAATGCGGCTGGTTGATGTTTTTCTTCTCTGCTAGATTCAAGCTATATATAAAATTCAATTTGGTGCAAAAGTTCTAAGTAAATATTAAATAAAATATTTTTGTTACATAATACAAAAATAATGAAAATGTTCAAGCATAGAATACAAGAACAGAAAGAAAAAAAGGAAACATCTAAAATAGCAATTCATTTCAAGAGCTCTGTGATATGAATGGCACATTCAAGGAACAGTTTCATGAGTTTCTTAAAAGTGTAGAATTTTAATCCTTTTGAAAATATGCAAAAAGCATTTTTGTTGAATAAAGTACTATTATTACCATGAACTGGAATACTTCTGGTAAATTAATGAGTGAGTAATTTAAAGTAAGTATTGAACATAAAGTATCGTGTTCATTTCCCATGAGGTTACTTCAGCACATGAATCTGATTACTTAACAAAATGATCCAAATATAGCCTTCAACCTGCTACTGTAAGTTAGCCAGTCATAAGAGACTGGCAAATATAAATACGGTAATGGGTAGTGTGTAGTGGAAGTAAAGGTAAAGGGAATTAAGGTCATCTCACCATATAGTTGAGACACTGAGTTGTTGACAGCCACATAAACTAGGCAGAGAAAGTTGCTAGTTTTATGAGGAACACTTTTTCGGAACTAATAGACCTACACAGGTACAATCGTCCTGCTGACTTTAATGTGCTGGCATTGCTGCTCAAGTGGGTGAAGGGCTATGCTGGGTAGACTGGACAAGGGGTGAAAAGAGGCAGGATGAGGGAGCAAGGTATTGTTCAAATGGCTCTGAGCACTATGGGACTCAACTTCTGAGGTCATTAGTCCCCTAGAACTTAGAACTAGTTAAACCTAACTAACCTAAGGACATCACACACATTCATGCCCGAGGCAGGATTTGAACCTGCGACCGTAGCGGTCTCACGGTTCCAGACTGCAGCGCCTAGAACCGCACGGCCACTTCGGCCGGCCGAGGGAGCAAGGTATGGGGAAGGCGGCTGACAGCTGGCAGGGAGAGGTAGCAGCTGCATGTGTAAGAATTTGGCTTCAGTGAACTCGTTCCGACTACAGGCAGGAGGAGCCGTGTGCGGTACACATTGATCTAGATCAGGTGCTTGGGAGGGGAAGACTGATAGAGAAAGAGGAAGAGTGCAGAGAGGATGGTGTGAGTACAGGGTGACTGTAGTTATGAACATGGGGCACAGGTGAAGTTAGAGATGGGTGTGCAGCAAGGGCTAGTTGAGATTGAGGCCAGGCATACGAAAAATGGTTCAAATGGCTCTAAGCACTATGGGACTAAACATTTGAGGTCATCAGTACCCTAGACTTAGAACTACTTAAATCTAACTAACCTAAGGACATCACACACATCCATGCCTGAGGCAGGATTCGAACCTGTGACCTAGCAGCCACGTGGTTCCGGACTGCAGTGCCTAGAACCGCTCGGCCGGCATGCATACAAACTAACATAAACATTCACTACACTTCGTTCCTTATCGGGAACAACAAGTTCAGCTCTTGTTTCAATATATAACAAGTTCTGCTGATATATGTTTGGATTTTTTCTATAGATTCCAATACTGCAATTGCAGTAGCCACCAGAAAGATCGCGGGAGGCGCACATCGGCACGGCGCGTCACGGACCGTAGTTGTCGCAAGTAAAGTCCCGTCCACCAGAGGGCACGCGAGAATTCGGCCGCGCCCTCTGCCGGCGGAACAACAAGAACTCAGGCAGCACGGGCCGTGCCCAGTCAGTTCACATCGGACATGCCTAGCAGACAGTTCGCGGTCTACCCTATGTGAAGTGCGACTGACAACGTGCATCGTGTTAATACATAATTGGCGACGAGTAGGGTCGTTCTTTCGCGTGTTGCGTCGTTGTTCCGGTTTCGCAGCTTATCCACGGCATGGAGGATTTAGTGCGGCTTTTGGTTGAGCAGCAGACGGAGCTCATGGCCACCATGCAACAAGCGCTTCCGGCGTTGCTCTCCACGCAGTCTGCTCCAGCGCCGTTCCCTCCTCCCTTTCCCCCGTATGACGAGACGGCGGAGGATTGGGACGCATATGAACATCGCCTTCGGCAGCACTTCCAGGCATTTCATGTTGCCGATGCGTAGGTATGTCGTGCTCTTTTCTCGTCTTGGACATCTCCCTCGCTGTATCAAGTTTTGCGGCAGCTAGCGCCGTTGCAGGAACCCCCTCGTCCTTGTCTTTTGACGCATTGTGTACATTGCTGTCTCCATATTATCGCCGCCGCATGCATGCTGTGGCGGTTATGGTCGAGTTCTATCAATGCAAGAAACAGCCTCATCAGTCTTACCCGGCGTGGGCCGCTACCCTGCACGGTCTTAGTCGCAAGTGCCAATTTGTCACGGAGCAGTCGCGAGAGTCGTACGCCCACGTTGTGGTGGGCGACGTCATTGTTCGTTCGGCCCCTGATAGGGAGGTCCGGCAACGGGCCCTGCAGTTCGAAGACCCTACCCTCGAGGAAGTGCTGTCCATTGCTCAATCGTATGAAGTCCCACGCCGCAGGTCAACAGTTGGAAGCGTGGTGCGACGTCGCGGCGGTTCAGGGCGGCGCGGCCGCGTCCACTGCGTCCGGGCTGGACGACGTGCGAGCGGTACAATCCGGCCGTTACGGCCGCTCCCGCACGGCGCGTAAGCAGAGTTCCGGCCGCCGGCCCCTGTTACCGTCCTGTGCGTCGTGCTATATACATCATGATCGGTCAGTGCCCCCAGCGTTGGCCCGATTGTCGCAAATGTAATAAAGGACACATTGCTAAACTTTGCCGCTTAGCCTCAAAAGAATCGAAGGAAGCAAGTACAGAGGGCATGGACGTTGACAATCAGGAAGTTTCATCGGACCAAGCTCCCGACGCATCGGGACACATGCTTTTTACAGAGGTGTCGGTTCGGTCGTGCCGATGACAACTGCAAGTTTATACGGGCGCGGCAGTTTCCTTGTTGAATGCACATACTCCGGCCTTGGGTCGCCCCCGTTGGCGCCAGTTTACCGGCGTCTCCGCGGTTATGGTAAACAGTTCATTCCCCTACTGGGTCAATTCACTACCGACGTTACTTACAAATCAGTCACTCGGCCTCTTACTTTTATTGTTGGCAGTGATGCGAGCTCCGCTAACGTTTTTGGATTGGATGCCTTTCAAGCTTTCGGTTTTTCTATTGCAGACACCATACAGTTGGTCTCCGAAGACGTTCCCTATCAATCATTGGAATCTTTGACCTCTGACTTGAAGGAAATCTTTGAGGAGGGCCTGAGGCGTGTTTGACTTTGAAGCTCACTTAACGTTGAACGCGTCGGCTCGCCCGCGTTTTCTACGCGAGGCAGATCCCCTGGGCTCTCTGCCCTCAAGTAAAAGCAGAGCTAGACCGGCTGACAGCCCTCGGGGTCGTTCTTCCCATTTCTTCTAGTGAGTGGGCTTCGCCCCTCATTGTCAGGAAACCCTCGGGAAAATTACGTCTGTGGTGATAGCAAGGCCACCATAAATTCCCAATTTGTGGACATCTATCCCTTGCCTCGTTATGATGAATTGTTCTCCGACGTGGCGGGAGGCCAATAATTTTCGAAAATTGATTTTCCGGAGGCTTATCTGATACCACTTGATGAGGGCTCCAAACGGCTGGCGGTCGTCAACACCGTTTGGTCTTTACCAAAACAAGCGGTTGGCCTTCAGAATATCCAGTGCCCCGGCGGTATTTCAGCGTTGTCTTGAGCACGTTACGTCGACAATCCCTCATTGTATTAATTACCTGGACGACATAATTGTCACAGCCGCAGCACGAAGGAACACTTGCACAGCTTTCGAACCCTCTTTCTCAAATTCAGGTCCGTGGGCCTGCATTGCAACCTGCGTAAGTCGAACTTCATCCAACCGTCAATGAGTATGTGTTCTACACCATCTCTCGTCACTGCGTCCAGCCGCTAGGAAGTTTGGTCCAAGGTATCGTCGACCTTCCTCGGCCCGCTTCGCTGAAGGAGTTACAAGCTTTTTTAGGCAAGATTGCCTATTACCACCGGTTCAGTCCCAGGGCTTCCACCATAGCCCCCCCCCCCCCCCCCCCGTACTGCCTTCTGTGCAAGGATGTTCCTTTTGATTGGTCGCCTGCATGCGAGCGAGCGTTAACCTCGTTGAAGGGCCTCCTCACGTGTGCACCTTGTTTGACTAAATTTGGCCCCACTAAGCCGTTGGTCCTGGCTACAGATGCTTCAGTATGGGGTGGGGGCGGTCCTGGCCCATCGCAACGCGGATGGCTCCGAGCAGCCAGTGGCGTTTTTGTCTAAAACTTCGTCCCACGCAGGCCCATTACTCCCAGGTGGAAAAAGAGGCTTTGGCCATTGTCCGCGCTGTTACCAAATTTCACCCTTCCTTGTATGGGACGAAGTTTCAGTTAATTACTGACAATAAGCCATTAATATCGGTATTCGGCCCCGCCTCTCAGATGCTGGATAGGGTGGCCCACAGACTGCAGCAATGGGCATTGTTGCTCTGTAAGTGCCATTATGACATTAATTTTCGCCCTACCAGACAGCATGCCAACTCCGACGCTCTTTTCCGTCCTCCAGTGGGCTTGGATTCTAAGTTCGATCAGGAGGAGATTGTGTGTTTTCATTTGGATGTGGCGTCCTGCCAAGTGGTTGATGGCTTACCGATCGCTAGTTCTAGAGTCGCCAGGGAAACGGCAGCTGACCTGGTTCTCCAGCAAGTAGTTCGCCTCGTTCAGCAGGGGTGGTCTTCCCGCCCTCCAGGCCGGGCCTCGGACCCTCTTCATAATTATTTTGTTCTAAGAGACCGCCTCTGTCTTGGAAGGAATTCTCCTTCTGGCCACCGATGATACAGCTCCTCACGTGGTTGTTCCTGCCCGTTTGCAAAGGGAGGTCCTCACGTTATTACATGAGGGGCACTGGGGTATTTCCCGTACTAAAACCTTGGCTCGCAGACATGTGTACTCGCCCGGTATTCAGAGAAATTGAGCACTTGGTGGCCGCCTGTTCCCAGTGTGTGAGCCAGCAGGCGTCTCCCAGGTCAGTGTTCACTTCATGGCCGCCTGCAACCCAGGCATGGGAACGTGTTCACATACATTTTGTGGGCTCATTTGTCAATGGCTTTTGGCTCATTGTCATTGATGCTTATTCCTGATTCTTATGTGGTTCGCTGCTCCTCAACCACTTCAGAAGTTGCAATCCAGGCACTCGCAAAAATCATTCCTGTGGAAGGTCTGCCACTGACCCTGGTATTGGGCAATAGACCTGAGTTTATTTCAAACCTTCCAGGATTTTTGTAGGCGCTTCTGTATTTGGCACATTTGCTCTCCCCATTTTTAATCCACAATCGAATGGAGAAGCCGAGCGCATGGTGCCCACATTTGACACAGATGAAATAGTATGTGCACGAATTTCCTGTGGCGGCGGTGTTGACGTTTTTCCTGATGGCATACTGGACCACGCCGATAGGATAATGCAGCCCTGCAGAGCTCCTCCATGGGCGCCAACCTAGGACTCTACTGCATCTCCTCCGGCCTGGTCCTCGCCAGTCTTCGCAAAACGGGGTACCCGGCTTTCCACCTGGTATGTCGGTCTGGGCCTGTGGGTTTGGTCGCAATCCACTTTGGATACCAGTGGTGGTCCTGCGCCGCAATGGCAGTCGGGTCTATACTTCGCAGGCGGGGGACTGGGAGGTATGTTGTCACCAAAATCAGCTACGTCCACGTTTGGGCACCCACCCTCAGACCCCTCAGGCACCAGCTTCCCCATTTCCAGCACCAGTGTTGTTTTCTCAGGGGGTGCTACCGCCCCTCCCACCTGTGACTCCTCAATGCTGCAATGGTGCTCAGCCTTGGTGGCCTCCAGTAGCTCCAGCACTGGAATCGCCATCGTTAGAGATGCCCTGGCGAGGGCCAGCCCTCCCTCGCAGGTCCGGTTTCTCAGGAGGCTGGTTCACCTGTGGTCGTGCCTTCCCCACTGTCCCCACCACGGGGTCTTGCCCCTCCCGAGGTGGTACGGGACTCGGAGTTACAGCTTGTCTCCCATTCGGTTCCGGGCTCCGGTGGTGGGATGACGGGTGCCTCTTTGTGTGGGTCACTTCCAACCGTATTCGAAGGTTTTGGCTCGAGGGTTGGCAGATCGCCCCGACTCCAGCATTCCGAATGACGTGGAGGTCATCGCTACTGCACGACGTCCACCTTCCGATGCAGTGGATCACAGATCCTTCACCCCCCGAAGGAGTGCAGTAGCCACCAGAAAGATCGCGGGAGGCACATATCGACACGGCGTTTCACGGACTGTAGTTGCTGCAAGTAAAGTCCAGTCCACTGGAGGCATGCGAGAATTTGGCCGCGCCCTCTGCCGGTGCAGCAGCAGCAGCAGCAGCAGCAACAGCACAGGCTGTGCCCAGTCAGTTTTACATTGGGCATGCCTAGCAGACAGTTCCCGGTCTACACTATGTGAAGTGCGACGGACAACGTGAATTGTGTTAATACTGCAATTACCAGTTTCAACTAGATTTTGGTAAAATGTCATATGAACAATTATATTGATTTTATAAAATGATTAAAGTTCAATCATTAGCTTAAGCATACAATAATCCTTGTGTGTCAGAGGAACATCATTTATTTTGATAGCATTATGTATAGACATTAAAGGCTGTTATATTTAGGCAAACTTGTTAGGTCAGTAACTAACTAAAAGAAGGAATTAAAGGGGAAAATATTCTTGCATTACCTACAAAGTTGAAGTGCAAATACTGCCCATTCAACGAAAATATGGTTCTGTATCTAATGCTGCATTTTATTTTGATGTTGAAACAGTCAGTTTGCAAGATTTGCTGAGACTGTGTTAACATGGCTTAATATTACATTCATCACTACTAAATTCCCAAAGTTGGTTAAGGTAATAAGAGAGGTATAAGTGGGTGCAGTCCACCTAGTCTCCCACCGATTCTAGCTGGGTTGTTTGGTTGTCCTCAGTGTGAGGAGTAATTTACACACACTGCACCATTCTCTCTCATGCTATTTGTAAGGTCTCCATTATCATTTCTACTTCTGAACAAGTGACACAAGAACCATTCTACCAGGATTTATTAGATGTTTTAAAACAAGAATTTGATTCTTTCATAAGAAATATGTAAATTGTTACTATCTGCTGTATCCTGCTACTAGTTTGTATGAGTGTGAGCGCAGCACGTTTGGGTCACACTGAATGTACGTTTGAATCGGCCACCAACTGTATCAGCTTAGGCTGGCAACTAGAGGCCACCTATGGGAGGCATGTTCATGGCACAGTCAACGCTGCACCATCTGCTGGTGACTCACTCATACATGTGTGCAAAGTAGTGCTGACTGACCCTGTGTTATTCTAGTTTGTGCCATGCGCATCCATTATTCTATGTCTTGTGGAGTTCTGAGATTTCCATATTGTTCAGAGGTTATGAATAAAATTATATTTGTGTGACTCGGATCAAGTCTGTATTACTTGGTAACTATACAACTGGCAAAGAGTTTGGAATAGTTTCCATGTGTGGAGTCTTTAAGTGCAGTTTCATGAAGTGTATTCATTATGGGTGCTGTGATATTGATGTGACTGAACAGCTTACTTTGGATCTGACTCCTTTGTTTCCATTAACAGACAGGGTACTGCTCAACCAGTTCATCCACCCACTTTTACTCCTTGTAATAATTCAGCTGAGGCTTGAGAAGCTTATGAAAAAGACTGACAGCATGTTTTGGATTTCTGGGTGACAGACTGTAATTTTTATTTTCACATGTGCAGTTTATTATGCAGCTACTATCACTAATGAATGCATGTCATAGTGGCACAAGCTGAATTCTATCTATGCTGCAAGAAACCAAATCAGTCATACAGGGCAATGGCAACCAAACTTCACAGCCTTAGCCTTCAGTATCATTTCATTACTGAAGCCTATAATGACTCTTACGCAGACTCTATGGGTGCAACACAATTATCTGTTTAGCTCCAGACAAGGAAGTACAATAGGTTTTACTTCATGAAAACCACCCACTGTTAGAAGTTTTGCAAATAGCACAATCTTTTGAAGTTTCTTGGGCATCAGGTGACCAAACTGAAATGCGAGGTGATGTGGGAGTAGTCACAGGATGTGGCCAGTAGAATGACAGACAGCTTGCATGAGGAAGCAGCAGTAGTGGTGGTAAACATGTGAGCTCAGCACCGAGCAGACCAAGGCTGGCCCAAGCAGCAATGAATACCACAGAGCCAGTGCTAGCATTATATGTTTGTCTTGTCCTTTTTGTTTTGTCCAGCATTAATGTTCAGTGCTGGGCTACCTGTAATGCTTGCCAGAAGAAAGGCCACATTGCCTCTGTGTGTCATTCACTGAAAGTTGCTGAGAATTTGGATAAGGGCATAAATTGTGACTCCAATGCTTGTGACATCTCCCAAGCTCTTTATCAAGTTAAGTGTTTTTTGTCAAGCGCTACAGCTACAGGTTGACACTGGTACTACAGTGATGCTATTGAATACTCAAACATATGTGCTTTCAGGCTCACCACCATTGACACTGGTCATGTGGAAGTTGGTCATTTATAACAAACAGAACATTGCGCTTTTGGCACAATTGATGGCATCTGCCTCTAACAAGTCAATGGTTCATTACACTTTTGGTGGTTGCTGCTGCCAGTGTTGAGAACTTGTTAAAGATGAACACATTTCAGGCATTTGGATTTTCTATCACCAATGCAGTTCACCTTGTGTCCAATCTGGTATCACGTTTTCAATTGGAAACAGTGATGAATTTTTGGACTTGTTTTTGGAAGGCATAGGGTGTGCTTCTAATTTTTCTGGTCTTAGTTCTCTCCAGTCCATAGCTTGGCCCCTTTTTTGTCGCAAGTATTATATTCCCGCCACCCCAATAGAAGTGAAATCAGAACTGGGCAGACTTCAATCTCTACGGGTGGTCCAACCTGTTACGGCTAGTTAACTGTTGTCTCTGCCGGTTGTAATTCAAAAGCCATTGGGAAACTTCATCTCTGTGACAACTTTAGTACTACTGTCAACACACAATCAATCATGGATATGTATCCATTCCCACACCATGAGGAACTGGCAAAAATATCAGGTGGCAAATACTTTTCTAAAACTGATTTGTCTGAAGTGTACCTGCATGTTTCTGTGGATGAAGTGTCTCAGCAAGTTCTGGTTTTGAATAGTCCTATTCATCTCTATCAATATTTGTGTGTTCCTTTTCATTGTGGCTAGTGCTTTTGCCATTTTCCAGTGATTTTTACAGAAATTGACTATGCCTGTCCTGGGTTGCATTAATTATGTGGAAGATATTTGTCAGTCTTCTCCATGGCTGATCACTTGACAAATTGGCACATTGTTTTATGTCTTAGTCTGCAAGCTTATGGTGTAACCTCACAAGATTTCAGTTTTTTAACCTTATATAAGGAGTTAAAAAAGATATAATTCCAAAAGTAAATTTCATCCACCATCTTTGATTAGAGTGCTCCTTGGCTTAGTTAAAGATGAGCTAACATTAAGGAAGGAAATCCTTTGCCAAGGTGGGAAGTTGTATATTTGCCAGTCAGTTTGCACCATTCAATCAAGGTGCACTGTGCACCATCGTCTCATACATTTGAAGCATGAGTAATCTAAGGTCGTAGAGGACTGTCTTACCAAGGGACACAGAATATCATATGGTTGCCCTTCCATCTCACTATTAGAACTTTGTTGTAAAATGAAGCTATCAACATTAGACTGGCAGAAAACAGTGCAAATAGATTCATGGGTTTCTGTATCAGCAAGATTTGGAACCCTGTTTTATCTTACACTGAAAAATGTTTGTTAATTCAACCAGTGGAATATATTGATAGTTGTACACAACAGTGATTTCATTTTTGACAGCTTTAACTACTGGGGTGCTGTACATTCACTTGTGTTAGAGGGCATCTGATGATTTGTGGCACAAATATTGTTGGTTTTCCTCTCTACATAAAAGTGCCACTGTTCACAGCACCTGTCAGTTTCAGCAAGATTAGCATACTGTGTTCTCACCTGTAGATGGTGGCCAGGTGGACCAAGGAGATATTATGTTCAGATGATTGTTTCATTTGGCTACAGACCTGAGAAGAATATCACATACAAACTCCTCAACATGAACTTGCCATCTACAGCTAATTAGGAGAAATGATATAGGCTCTAGGGTTACACATGAACAGCAGAAAGTTCTGCTACACACAGCAAACATACATGTGGTTATTCTGAATCTGCCCTATTTCAATAACTATAGTTAAAGGTTTTTACTAATGTAGTTGGTAAAATTAAATGTACCAGAGGAGCAGTAATGAAAGTTTGATAAACAATTACTTGCTGATCATCTGACACTGCTACAGTTGTCATGTTGAGGGCCAATAGTGGTCAGTATTAATGATATAAAATAGTTTGTCAATCCATCAAGTCACCATCTCTATGATATAATGTTATTTTTTGAAAAACAAAGGAATGACAATAATAATTTTAGAATAATTATTTACTGTATCTCTGATAGCAGCCTAAAATTAATTTTAAAAAATAAGTTCTACATTTGTCCCTGCTATAGCTGAGAGATCAGTTTGTGTGAATCCAGTGCAGAGAACCCAGCTCAATTTCTGTTACTGTCAATGATTTTCACTTGGTGGGAGGACTGCAGTGAGGTCCACTCAGGTTTCACATCTAAGTATGACAGTTGCCCAGAAAGTAATGCACCATTTTTTCTTCAACAATTCTCTATTGAACATAATGAGAATGACAAACATGAAAGAATGGTGTTTTATCTA
Organism: Schistocerca cancellata; assembly: GCF_023864275.1. Taxonomy (NCBI): domain Eukaryota; kingdom Metazoa; phylum Arthropoda; class Insecta; order Orthoptera; family Acrididae; genus Schistocerca; species Schistocerca cancellata. The sequence continues at coordinate 143,387,280 of NC_064629.1, read as the reverse complement.
CACACCCTAGTTTTCCACAATCTCCATCCTGTCCTATGGCCTTTCTCTAGGACAAAACTAGAGCATGTATGCCTTGTCAGGACCAGTCTTTGTCCTGGTGGCAGAGCCAGTGCTTCACTGTGTGAATCACCACCTCTTCATGCTCAAATGTCTTACATGAATGGCATCCTGTAATTGCCCAAACAAGTGGAAGTACAAGGGAGCTAGGTAGGGCTGTCAGGTTTGACAGCCACACATGATCTCCCCAACCACTGCAAATTGTGGAGCTCTGCCACATCGCATTCTGATGACCTCACCCTCCAAGCCCAGCAACTAACTGTACTTCTGTCAACATCAGATGCTCCATATACTTTGCACATAAATTTGTATTTCCTGTAGTTTCTTTTTCTGCAGTGAGAAATTCAATGCCGGCACATTGCTTGTAATGTAAATCACCAACACAGCATTTTCAAACAGTCCTGGAGCTATGCTATCTGTCAGAAGTGACAGCAACTTGGTGTAATCTCTCAGGAGATTTCAAATAATACATACATACATACATAACATTTCACATTTGTAGCATTGTATTCAGCCGAGAACAAAAGTGATGCATTACATTCTGGACAACTCTCATATTTTAATTTTCCTACATTTACACTATGTCCTTTTAAATAAAAATTGATTGCATACAGAATGTGCAAACACTTTCACACCTCATTCCAATACATGGATCCTATTTCCAATTTTGAGGGGGCAATAGTGTGTAGCTCAAAAACCTGTAACTTAAATAGAATGCATAATCATCTCTTAGATGACAAAGACTGGCATGAAACTAGTAATATGGCTATATATAAAGAAAAATTTATTGGTTATAATTTTCTCTCTTTATACTGCTTTCAGAAGTCTCAAGTGCCATTTTTTAATATTTGAGGAAGTTTATTTTACTACTGTCATAACAATAGCACAGAATTTCTTCTTTTGCAGTTCGCAGAGATCTGCTATCTCATATTACTTACCTTTGTCTTGTGTTTCAATATGAGAACATAATACACAAGGATTGATTGATATTTTACCTTAAAACATTGTGGTACACAACGGTTGCTCTGTGTGAACAGTACCCATAATATAACCATAGTTATTTGGTCATTCAGGCAGTAATAGAACTAGACTTGCCAAACCCTATTTGGTTTCAGCTAAATTCTCTCACATATCACTTCAAAATGAAATTATGTTCTGTTATGGGATTTCAACTCAAAATTTTAAAATTATTCTCAAGAAAGAAATAAACACAATCTGGATTTTTTATTTTTTTAATGGGTAATGGCAGGGTACACATTTTGGGCCTCATTAAAAACCATGGGGATGATGACTAAAAATGCCTTCAATGGTTCCTTAGGTTGAAAGACATTCAGTAATGAAATAGGTGCAACATGCTCAGTTGGTTTTCTAACACATACGTAATTTATGAAAATATTCACAGGATTTTATGGTCACTCTTTTCTGGAAAATATACACACATAAAGTCAACATAACTTAATTTTTTTCACAAAATGTAACAAAGAATGTCTGGATGAAACTAGAAGTTTTTCAATCAAGTTTCAGTATGTTCAGTAGTACTCAGCACTACTGTCTCTCTGCTGACTATACAAAGGTCCTTGCTGCTGTTTTGTTTGTGTACTTCTGTAATCTAATGGACCTGAAGGCACAGGCTGTATGGGAATTTCTTTCTGTCAATGCCTGTTATTTGGTCTTTCTGATGGCACTGCAGACTCTACCTTTCCACTGGGACCAGTACTTTGATCATGAGGCAAATAAATGTTTGTTCCACTTTCTAATCTTTCATTGGAATTGATATTGAATGGTGTTCTTGTTATGTACCTCTGTGAAGCAGAGGATGTCAGATAAGATACAGAACCACGGGGTCCAGATGGAAGCTGAGCCTGATACCTTTGCCCAGCTACCCTTTTATTTAATGTGCTGGGACCACTCTGAGTTTCCTCTTGCGTCGTTGGTACAAAGCCACTGGTTATACTTCTAGTTGGATGAAGAGTAGGATGTAAAGCATCATTGATGGTGACATCAATGTCATGCTCATTTAGATCTGCCAAAACATTTTGTATTCTTGCATCTCTGTCTATTGGCTTGATAACTATTTTGGAAGGTATTCTAATACCTGGATTGCCTTTGGCCTGTTGGGATGATGAGGGCAATGGAGCATTTTCAATACGTGTTAAACGTGGATTATTTGCACTGTTTTTGTTGCCTCCTACTGTCACTTCAGGTGCTGACGGATACTGACTAGAAGATGGTGCTCCACCAGCTGACTTTGGGGTTGTTTCTACATTATCTTGATATTTTGCTTCTGCATATCTTGAGTTGGGTCCAAGAAATAGAGCTTTTGTACGGAAATTGCTATAAGTTTGTGAAGATCCTCTTGAAGTTGCTCCACTTGGAGCTTCTTTATCAGTTTTATTGGATAATGTACCTGACCTTTCCGATTCACCAGTAGATGGATTTTTGTTGACCATTGTTGGGTTTCAAGATTGTGGACTGATGTTTCATGGAGGTAAAACTGGTTGGTCCTCGACATGTCAGTTTGTGTTTTGGACAATAGCTACTGCTTGTCTGTCAACTTGATTCATCTTCATAATAATTCTTTCTTGCTGACTGATCTGGTAAGGTTGGGGAGATATTGTCTGGCTTCTGAGAAGCAGTGGCAGGAATCCTTCCTGGTTGGGCCTGTGGAGATCTTGGCTAACAGGTGCACGGCTTGACTGTGGTGGAGGTCATTTGTTGTACACAGCCTAGTGTCCTGTGTTTTCACCACTAGAGGAGGAACTATAGTTGGGTGGATTTCTATCACTTGAAGGTTGCCTAGAACGAGCGTTATATGATGGAATAACTTCCTCCTCGGCTTCATCATAATAGTCCTCATCTAGCAGATCTGCAGCATATCCTGACAGTGCACGGGGTGCTGCAGTTGAAGAGCTTCTATGTTTTCCTGTCTGCTGTAGCCCCCAAGGCCAGATGGAGGTGACTTAGTTTGTGTCCCACTGTATTCATCATACAATTCTGGTTGCTGCTGTGATTGTGAATTTCTCTTGTGCGACATGTAATTCTGCCTACCTCCGGCACTAGGGCTAATATATGCAGGACGTGGTGCAGGAACAGGGTCTTCATCAATTAGATCTTCCACACTATACTTGTATCTTGAAGCTTGGCTTCCACTTGAACATTGCTGGGTTGCATATGGTCTGTGCTTGCTGTGGTGAATATGCATCTGGATAGGAAGCCTGAACACGCCTTCTCCCACCAGCATCTGAAGGTCGTACTGGCCTTCTAGGCAGTTCCTCATCTTCATAGTCTTTATCACTGATAGGAGAGCAGGGGGTTGCTGTTTCCACTTGCCCAACATACAGTCGTCTACCTCCAGGACCTCGCCTCCTGACATATATTCCACCACCAGAATTAGGTCTTCGCAATTCCCTTTCTGCAGTAGGAGGGTAGTAATCAGGATTTCTATTCCTGGAGCTTCCTGTAGAAGGTCGAGCTGGTGGAAGATATTCTTCTTAGTTGTCATAGTAATCGGCATCATCTGGTTCTTTACTTGCAGGGGCAGCTTTTGGAGGAGGCTGCTGACTGGGTCTTGAGTAATCTTGATCCTCTGCTGATCCAGGTGTGCTTGACTGTGCACGAGGTTGAGTGTTGTAATCGTATTTATCCCTTTCATTTTTGGGAACAGGTCGTCTTATCTTTGGAGGTACACGCGGTCTATCATACACAGAGGAGGAAGGTCGTGAATTTGGTTCAACTTTTCTTTCATCTGCTATAGCAGGCTCTAAATCATCAGTGCGGGATGGTCTCCGCTCTGGTTCATCAGATGATAGTGGTCTTCTTGGACGGTTACAGTTGTGACGTCCAGGTCCACTTGGTGCTAAGTCTTTACCAGTGACAGGCAAATGAAACAAAATATTAAAAATGGTTAATAGATTGTAGCTTTACAGGTGATACTCTTTTGTTTTAGTGTGTTATAAGTACTAAAAGTAATCAGAGCTTATTTCTCCTTTTTTCCTGTCAATTATGGATATATCGATGTCTAAAACTGTTGCACCTAACACAGAAAATCATCTTTAAATGGCACCACCCACATGTCACAACAAAAGCCACTGACAGAGCATTGATCTCTACACAAATCAAGAATCACAGTAATAGGGAACTTAATGCCAATGATTATGCATAACCAAGCAACAGGGAAAAAAGTTAAATCATGAACACGGTGACTGACTTGAACCAATAAGTGGTACTCGTATTGTATTTGAGACTGACTTTCATCAAATGAAGAAAGAGGCTATTAAAGTTCATGGAAAACTGTTGACAAGTAGGAAGGCATTGGTTTGATGACATGGATAGATATAATTTTCAGAACATGTGCAAACTTTCCTTAGCTATTCATGGGGGATAAAATTAATATTTCATTATCACTAAAGTTAATTACTGAGAACTTTTATTATGCTTTTGTGAGGTACAATGGGTACAGATTTTGTACTAATGCATGAGATGGCAATGCATGTGTTACTTTCTTGAAAGTAAGATTCTCAAAACTGTACAGCTGAATCTGATGGAAAATGTAACTGAAGTAAAAAAGGAGTGTATGGAGGGGGAGGGGGGGCAAGCAAAATTCCTTCATTATTCAGAAAAGCCAGTTTCAGTCTTTCAATGAGACATTAATTCACCTCAATGAAAGATATTCAATATTCCTATCAAATGATACTTCAAACCTTGTATGATTGTTATGTCAAATATATTTGGTATCAGAGTCAAATTTATTTCTGTGTCAAGATTTCTCATAGCATAGTTGCAGCACTTTGTAAAAACAGCAGAATCGTGTCCAAAGTCATGGATATAAATTGTTGTTATTGTATAAGATAACTCTTTCAGTGGCTAAAGAAACATACGAAATCTAAATCCTTACTAAAATATGTAAAAGCCACCAACAGAAAATGTTTTATGTTTTTCTTTGTTGCAGAACCTTAATAGGTCAAATAATAAAATGTCTTAAATGGCTAGGTATCAATAATGAAAGAAAGTTCTCTTCAGATTAACTTAGGCACTTGACTTTCATGGACAATCCCATGTTAAAGTACTTGTGTTATTCTGAATACAATGCAAACTACCTTTAGAAATGTGCGCATAGCCAAAGGAAGTTTCCATCATATTCAGAATAACACAGGCACTGCAATATCAAAATTGTCTGCCAAAACCAGCAAAGCAACTTTCAAGTAACATGTCTCACCTTATGGGAATATATGTAATGGATGTACGAGTACAGGTTGTAGGTGCATGCTTGACAACACATGGAGGTTTGGGCCTGGCTAGAAGTCATGCATCGATAGCCAAATGGTAAGGCATGAACTCCACAGTATATGGGGATGACAATATATAACAAGCTAATGGGCAAAAATATATTTAATATGAAGCCAGAGAGTCTAAAAATAAGGCTACAGCAGATTCTGTGCAAGAAATGCCACTATTCAGTAGAATAATTCATAGAGGATGACATAATTTGAGCAAGTGGTAATTGTTACCTTTTATTGTATGTCACAAAATTGTATTATTATACCATTTGTTAAAATCAGCTTATGTAATTAACTGTTAGTTTTTTATTGTATGTGAATTTTTATATTGTATTATTATACCATTTGTTAAAATCATGTGTTGTATGTATATTGTAAGACTTTACCAAAGTTTTGACATGTCTCCTGTACCTGAATCAAATGATTTAGATTATGTACATTATGAGACTAATAAACTAAATTTCCACAATTCCTCATGATAACCAGGAAATCTGGGTTAGTCTTAGTCTGGCCCTAATTTTCATGATCATGCCATCCTACAGCTGATGGCTGTCCATATTCACAATTGTGGAGATATGTAATTTATTTAATAATGGCTGTAATCACTGCAGCACCTTTTCCTCTGGACATGCATGAATGTCCAATGGAACTATGCATATATTCAGAATAACACAGGCAATGCTACATCGTATTTGTCCGACACCAGGCAAGTGACTTTCCAGTAAAGGAACTCCCCTGTACAGGTATATACATAATGGGTGTATGAGTACGTATTGTAGATGCATTGTAGATGCATGGTTGACAACATATGGCAGTTTGGATCTGGCTGAGAATCATGCACAGATAGCCAAATGTAAGAAGACTGCTCATAAGCAGGAAGGTTCAAGTCTTGCAATTATGAATACGTGCAATGTATTTCATGGGCAATATTCTTACTGGCTGATCTGTCAAGTGACTCATGACATGACTCAAAACACCAAATTCACACTGTCTTTCCATTTTTCTAAAGTAGCTTAGTTGTTATAAGCAGCATACATAGAAATTCTAGGCTCTGTGTTCACATCCTGGCGCAGTAGGGCTACAGCGCTTATCAGAACATCTTATTTCAGTGTAGACTGAGAGGGTAATTTAGTTTATTTTACTGTTCTGTGAATAAAATTAGTGAGATTTTACTTTGATGTGGGATGTGCCAGCAGTAGAATAGTAAACAATGACTCAAGGAGATTTAAGTCTAAATTACTGGGAGGGCTTTGATAGAAAGGCTCCCAAAATGGCACTGTGGGTAAGGATTTTAGAACCACAAGAAAAATATTCTTACAGTGCTTTGAAACTAGCATATCAATAATACAATGAGGTTAAATTCAATCCAAACTCAGAAGAGAGGCTGGTTGATATATGAAAGCAAAGAATAACATAAAAATGTGAAAGAATGTTATGTAATTCAGAGAACTAGACAAAATGAAAACTGAAGATACATGACAAACAGTACTTTAGGTTTTCACTGTCTCCTCAAAAAAGACAAATGCATAATGCACAAAAAGTAGAGTTTGAGATTAAAGTGAAACTAACCTGGAAAATATTTAGACAAGGAAACAAATGAAAACATTTACACAAATGTCAGGCTCTTGGCTATGATTCATATTGTACTGAATTAAATATTCTACCTAAAAATTTCAGGAAATCTTAACAGTAAGAGCAGCATAACCTTTGCAAAGCAATGAAACATGAAACATGAAAGTGCATAAACAACCAACTGTACTGTAATAATCAAATCACTGAAAATAGTAATTATTGTGATTATCAAAGTGCATTAATATTCAGTATGTTTGCTATTATTAATGAATACAGGCTATGTATCAGGAGAAAATGTCTCCTTTGAATGTGTCAGACTGGTTTTCAGGAAACAAATGGTACATATTTTTGGAAAGAATTAAATTTAACAATATTAGTGCATACAGGTAATTATTTATTACAACTGTAGCCAAAACAAAATTTTGTAGCTTTGATATTCAAGAAAATCCAAAATAGGGTAACCAGCATCACATTTTTATAGACTGTCAACAAGTTATACAATAAAATGCTTTAGTAACAATGGTAATGCTGCAACAGTTAGGGCTGTGCACTATCTGATCAAAAGTATCCAGTCATATATTAGCAAACATTAATATGGGGAGTGGTCATGTTCTGCCTTGACACCTTGAACTCTGATGAGCACACTTTCAATAAGGTGTCTGAATGTCTGTTGAGAAATGGCAAGCAATTCTTCCTCAGTATCCAAAACCAGACAAGGTAGTAATGTTGAACACTGAAGTCTGGAGCAAAATTAATGCTGTGACTCATTCCAAAGGTTCAGTTCAGGTCAAGAATCTGGTCATCCCCCTTCTGGAATGGTTTTTGTCCACAAAGCATTGTCTCCCAATGCTACTTTGACAGGGCTGATTGCCTTGCTGATGCAAATAATCATCTCCTAACTGTTACTTGACTGTATGCAGTACACAATACTGAAAAATATGTTCATACACTTCATTTAGTGTTCTCTTGAGTGCAATAAAGGTACCACAATGAGAAACACTGCCAAATCATAACATAATCTCTGTACTTCAATGCTGGCACTGCACATGAAGGCAAGTAAAGTTCTCCAGGAATTCGTGACACTCAAATCCTTCTGTTAGGTTGCCACTGAGTATAGCATGATTCAGCACCACAAATCAGTTGTTCCCAGTCAGCTACTGTCCAGTGGTATCAATCTTTACACCACTTCAAGTATCGCTTAGCACTGACTACAGAAGCGTGTGGCTTGTTAAGAGTTGCTCAACCATTTTACTCCCTTCTTTTAACTACTTACACACAACCACTGTGTTAGCTGGACTGTGGGCAGCACTATGGAATTCATGAGTGATTCCTTCTGCTAATTACATTCAGCTTTTCACAAACACTATCAGTACAAGAGGTCTACCTAATCTTGGTTTAGCTGTGGTTGTTCTTTCATTCTCCCATCATAATACCATCACCAACAGTTAGTATGGGTAGGTTTCATACTGGCATACCTGCCTCTAGTGACACTTAGGACTCCATTTTGCAGAACATAAGTGTCTGGATTCTTGTATCTCATACATGGAGCTCTGTTAATCATTTATACTTCTGTGTAGTTAAGTTGTAAGTGATCTGTCCACTTTAAGCTATCTGTTAATATACAATATTTAAGTATATACACTTCAGTTCGATTAATGAACCTGTAGGTAAATTCTGTGTCTGACATGTACAGTGATACCGATTTATATGGAAAAAAGAAATAAATTTAGAAGGTATAAGGTTTCTGGAGAAGTATGAGAAGTGCACAATGAATTCAAAACCTATACCTTATCTACTGAATTGACAAACCTAAGAAGTTTTGGTCACATAGTCAGCCAACGGATCAGTCATCTATCCAGTCACTATTTGATCATACTTCCACATTAATACTGACAATGTCAGAAAAGACTAAAACACTGTAGTCTTTCCAGTGACATTGTTTCACTGTAAAATATTGTATTATGGTTCTTACTTTTGATCATTACATGAATACTGAAAGACATATAGATACAGATGTATATGCAAAATTGAAAATGGACTAAAATTTCTTAAGACAATAAATGTCACTACAGTGGAAATTCAGTTTTACATCCTCTGATTTTGTTTTTTCTGATACTATGCCATAAATTCCTAGCTCCTGTGAAAATCCCATAAGGTCAATGCTAAAAATCCTCCAATTTTATGTTTCTTCCTAGTAATGTTTACATCAATTCTACATTCTTACACGACATGTCACTTGACTTCATCAACCTTTTAAATTCAAACACTGAATTTTGACGAATATGCTCAGTCAGAATTGAGGAAACATCAGCCATGTCCAGCTAGTGAGCTCTTATTGACTGCTGACTTGTTACATCACCCAACAGCCACTGCAGCCACAACACTACACTTACACACGTAAATTGGTCTTGCCTGCTGAATGTGTGGAGAGGGAGAGTGGTCCTTCAACAAAACATTTGTAATTCCTAAAGTACTGGATTATAACATACAAACAGGCACAGAAGCTATAAATCAAAGCTGCTGCAAGAATATGAATTGTGGTGAGCATATAAAGTGCTGCTCATAATGAGAACGTTAACCAATGACAGTAATAGAGTGCTAGTTCTGTGAGGTTTGCAGAAGAGGTTCTCTGAAATTTGGGAGGTAGGAGACATGGTACTGGCAGAACTGAAGCAGTGAGGATGGATTGCGAGTTGTGCTTGGGTAGCTGAGATGGTAGAGCACTTGCCCAAAAAAGGCAAAAATCCCAAATTCGAGTGACAGGCCGGCACACAGTTTTAATCTGCCAGAAAGTTTAATAACAGTAATAGTGACAAAATTTGTCTTTAAGATGATGTCCATATTTATGCTTATGGTTTATAACCACTCAGTTGCTGTGATATTTTATACTTTTCCTTCCTACTTTGTTTCAGTCATATACAGTGCATAGAATAAAAATTGCTGCCTCTCCTAACTTTATTTACAAAACTGATGAAGACACTTTAGCTTGTAGCTGCTGAAAATTTCTGTGTCCAGAAAGATTTCTTTTGTGATACATTTTAAACACATCTGTATTCAAATCTTGCATGATACAGTTACAACTACTACAAGCACTACTCATGTCATACTTTTCACCACAGACTGTAGATCATAAAGACTGGCAGTAGTACTAGAAGGCACAAGTGAAATTGTGGTGCCTGAGTTTTCCTTTATATTTACATTTTACACAGCATATAGAAATTCACTGACCTGACATATAATAAGCTTGTAACATCAATTGGGGGAACTACACTCATTTTTTCATGTCCCCATTCCTATCACTGAGCTTGAAATAAAACTTCTATTCCTAGGTATCAATTCTACCAATGCTCATGATGTCAACTGACATAACCATATCACAGGTTCCTTAAACAAACAAGAAAGAAATTTCAAAATTTTAAGTCATATAATAGACCTATCAGGAAAAAAGTGTGTTTGGCCACTATAAATACTGCATGATATGTAATTGTAAAGACTATCACTTTTGCTAATCATGTATGAGGTAGTTGAGCCATTTCCCAACACACTACTGCCACAAAAATAGTAAAAATTTATAGCCCACATGGTGAAATAAACTGAAAACTGTGAAATATGGCAGAAACTGCCATATTACAACATCTCGGATGTTTTTCCACCTGTTGCCAATAGCTGTATAACATGGTGATGTCATGCTAATACAGTCGTTTCTAGTTTACAGGGTGGTCCACTGATAGAGAGTGGGCCAAATCTCGTGAAATAAGCGTCAAATGAAAAAAAAACTAAACGGAACAAAACTTGTCTAGCTTGTAGGGGGAAACCAGATGGCGCTATGGTTGGCCTGCTAGATGGCACTGCCATAGGTCAAAAGGATATCAACTGCGTTTTTTTATAATAGGAACCCCATTTTTATTACATATTCATGTAGTGCATAAAGAAATATGAATATTTTAGTTGGAACACTGATTTTGCTTTGTGATAGGTGACACTGTAATAGTCACAAACGTATAAGTACGTGGTATCACGTAACATTCCGCCAGTGCGGATGGTATTTGCTTCGTGATACATTACCTGTGTTAAAATGGACCGTTTACCAATTGCGGAAAAGGTCGATATCATTTTGATGTATGGCTATTGTGATCAAAATGCCCAATGGGTGTGTGCTATTTGTGCTGTTCGGTATCCTGGATGACATCATCCAAGTGTCCCGACAGCTCGCCGGATAGTTACGTTATTTAAGAAACAGGAAGTGTTCAGCCACATGTGAAACGTCAACCATGACCTGCAACAAATGAAGACGCCCAAGTAGGTGTTTTAGCTGCTGTCACGGCTAAATCCGCACATCAGTAGCAGACAAATTGAATGAGAATTGGGAATCTTAAAAACGTCGGTGTTGAGACTGTTACATCAACATCGATTGCACCCGTACCATATTTCTATGCACCAGGAATTGCATGGTGACTACTTTGAACATTGTGTACAGTTCTGACACTGGGCACAAGACAAATTACGGGACGATTACACGCATTCTATTTAGCAACTAAGTGTCATTCACCACAGCGGTAGCGTAAATCGGCATAATATGCAGTATAGGGCTACGGAAAATGCACGATGGCTGCGACAAGTGAACTTGGCGGTTTAATGTATGGTGTTGCATTATGGGAGGAAGGATAATTAGCCTCCATTTTATTGGTGGCAATCTAAATGGTGCAATGTATGCTGATTTCCTACATAATGTTCTACCAATGTTACTACAAGATGTTTCACTGCAAGACAGAATGACAATGCACTTCCAACACGATGGATGTCCAGCACATAGCTAGCGTGCAGTTGAACCGGTATTGAATAGCATAATTCATGACAGGATAATGGTACGGGTGCAATCGATGTTGATGTAACAGTCTCAACACCGACGTTTTGGTTGTCGAAGCACCATACCATGGGCCGCATTTTCACCGGATCTGATGTCCCTGGATTTCTTTCTGTGCGGAAAGTTGAAGGATATTTGCTATTGTGATCCATCAACAATGCCTGACAACATGCATCAGCGCATTGTCAATGCATGTGTGAACATTACGGAAGGCGAACTACTCGCTATTGAGAGGAATGTTGTTACATGTATTGCCAAATGCATTACAGTTGACGGACATCATTTTGAGCATTTATTGCATTAATGTGGTACTTACAGGTAATCTCGCTGTAACAGCACGCATTCTCAGAAATGATAAGTTGACAAAGGTACATGTAACACATTGGAACAACCGACATAAAATGTTCAAACGTACCTATGTTCTGTATTTTAATTTTAAAAACCTTCCTGTTACCAACTGTTTGTCTAACATTGTGAGCCATACGTTTGTGACTATTACAGCACCATCTATCACAAAGCAAAAAAAGTGGTCCAACTAAAACATTCAAATTTCTTTACGTACTACATGAATATGTAATAAAAAACAGGGGTTCCTTTTTAAAAAGCGCAGTTGATATCCGTTTGACCTATGGCAGCGCCATCTAGTGAGCCAACCATAGCGCCATCTGGTTTCCCCCTTCAAGCTAGACAAGTTTCGTTCTTTGTAATTTTTTCATTTGACACATATTTGATGAGATATTTGGCCTTGTCACGATCAATGGACCACCCTGTATAGGGTGATAAAAAGCAAGCTTACTTGGCAGCTCGTTCTTTGTAATTTTTTCATTTGACACATATTTGATGAGATATTTGGCCTTGTCACGATCAATGGACCACCCTGTATAGGGTGATAAAAAGCAAGCTTACTTGGCAGCTTGTTCCAAAGAATGACTGGTGTGAGGGGTGTATAGCAAATGGAGTGACCGCTGGTTCCTCTTATGTGTAATTTATATAATTATAGCTCTTATGCCTTTCTCTACCGTGCATTAATTTTACTTACAGTAGTTCTGCTTGGACGCTGTTGACAGAATCTAGAACTTGTCAAACCTCTATGGCCCGCTGCCAGTATAGGCTACTCCATTTGCTACGTGTGGTACCACAATTAACAGGACATGTTCAGTGAATAGTTGTACAATGGCTTGTTCAATTTTGTTGCAGTGCTCAGTGGTGCTTAATGTGTTGTGATGGCACACAGATTGTTATAAATGTAATGGATTGTTGAGACAGAGAAATACTGAAACCACAGCAACATTAACCTTATTTCACATTCATTGGCATAAATAAGTTCTTTATCTGAAGGAAAAATTGTGTGTGTACATGTGTTTTCACATAACCTGCTGTGTTTACACAACAGCAAGCGATGAGTTCAAAGTGAAAATGGCACACATTGGCAGTAATGCAGAACGCTCCACTTTGATCACTCAGCAGAATGAACAAGGGAAAGTTTACAAGCACTAAACTTGAGGAGACTGCACTTATGTCACCAGAGTAAGCTTCAATGCCATTGTCTATGGGAGGAAGATGCAGACCCCGAAATGGTAGATTCTGACTCCTTTCAAAGTGCTGCAAAGTTTTCAGTTAATCTCAGCATGTCCATCAATTTTTTCTTCTTTCTGGGTGAGCACAAAGGAAAGACCTCTCAAAAATGTGTGTTTTGATGTAAAATTTGTGGTTGTAACACATAGGAAAACAGCTAGATTACCTCACACCCAGATACCAGTTTCAATATTTTGACAAGATTTTACTTCCTGTTACACATATGTGATTTTTTAAGAACTGACAAAACTCATTACCACAAATTATGGTATAAATACTGTATTGTACATTTAATTTCCTTCACTTATACAGATTATATATAATGTACTGTAGAGGATTATGATTTGTAATCATATATGTCAATTACATAAGCTTTTTCTCATATTTTGTACATTTTAACATTTTCCTTGATTCTGCATTTTTCTCAGTTTTTCATTTTTTAAGTCTGGACCACACAAAAACATAAAATAGGGGTTTCACTGTGCACCTTATGGAGTAACTGTTAAATTTTAAAGATGCTATGCCAAACAATTTGCTACCCTTGTAGCATTAGTGTATTATCAGCTGCTGAAACAATGACAGATAACTACTATTTTCATGAAGTTTCACTGAAGAGATGCTAAACACTATAATCCACCATCACTGAATTGAGAATTGTGGTTTATTGGTCTCATGACATACATAATCTAAATCATTTGATTCAGGTACAGGAGACACATCGAAAGTGCGGAAAAAATTTCACCATAAACAAATATTAACAGACAGTATCATAATGAAAATGCAATTTTGTTATATATACATACAATAAAAAAAGATTCTAACACTTAATTAAACCTTGCTACAATTATCATTTCATTCTCTATGAATTCTTCTACTGAATAGCAGCATTTCTCCCACAGAATCTGCTGTAGCCTTGTTTTTACAATCTCTCATGTTATATGTGTAATTCTCCTCAAATCATAATTTTTATCTGCTGTGTAGGGAGACTATAATTTTGTAACCATACATGGAGAGAACAGTTAGGATTTGCTGTTTCTGAAATAATGGGCTGCAAGATTCTGTTCCTGTGCAGTATACATATATCTGATAATTTCCTTCTGCAATTTTAGTATTTGTGATACACTATTTGAGCTCCTCCAGAAAATTACACCATGCTTAATAAAAGATTCAAAACAACTATGATATGCTGTTTTCTGTGTACTCATGTCAGTAAAATTTGCTTGTATTTGATCTTCAAATGCAAATGCAAATATTTGGTAGGAAGCCGTAAGGGTATTCCAGCTTAAGTTCTTATCCAAATGTAATCCTTGGAATTTGATTGTGTCAAATTCTTCCACAAGATGATTGCTATGTAGTATTTTAAGTTCCACACATTTCAAATGCTTGGTTTTGAAATGTGCCATATGAGTTTTTGCAAGTTCAGTATCAACACATGTAACTGGAACCAGTGCGTGCGCTCACAATGGAGTACACATTTTTTTCTGCACTGTAATTTTCAATTAAAACAGAAGTACTGATGGAGAATTTATATTTATGGGTGAGTCATTCACATAGAGTAGGAATAGGTGTGGCCCCAAATGGAGTCTTGATTTACACCTAGTGAGGTGTACTCCATTTAGAACAGTAATTCACTGCATTTGAAGTGATAGTTACCCTTTATTTTCTGTTCTGCAAGTATCATGTGAGCCATTTCAGACCATTACTCTTCATTCCACATTTGTCTAGTTTGTAGATAAGCAAGGCATGATTCACCGAGTCAAATGCTTTTGTAAGATGACAGAAGATACCTAAAACTTCACTCCACTAACACAGTGACTTGCATATCTTTTCAGTACAGTTATTCACTGCATCTAGAGTATTTTTCCTGGTTGGAATCCAAACTGGTTACTTACAATAATATCATTTTCACAATACAATATTTGATATGGATGCAGCTACTTTCTCTAACACTTTTAACGAGTTTGAAAGAATAGAAGTAAGGTAATAGTTCCCCATGTCTTCTCTTGACCCTTTCTTGAACAGAGGTCTGACTTTGGCTATTTAAGCACATTGGGAAAGCACTCTTGTTCAAAAGTTTAGTTGATTATTTTAGATAGTGGAGTGCTATTATGTCATATACTGCTTTAATTACTTTAGTGGGTCGCTACACCCAGCAGAGCTTTTATTTTTTAATGATAGTACAATGCTTTACAGTCCTTTATTGTGAGTTTTTTTTTTAAATTAGTGGGATACACACAAGGGAACCACCCCATCGCACACCCCTCAGATTTAGTTATAAGTTGGCACAGTGGATAGGCCTTGAAAAACTGAACACAGATCAATCGAGAAAACAGGAAGAAGTTTTGTGCAACTATGAGGAAAAAAAGCAAAATATACTAACTGAGTAGTCCATGCGCAAGATAGGCAACATCAAGGATAGTGTAAGTTCAGGAGTGCCACGGATAGTGTGCGCAGCTGTGGAACGAGAGGTCCTTGGTTCAAGTCCTCCCATGAGTGAAAAGTTTACTTTATTTATTTTTGCAAAGTTAAGATCTGTCCGTTCGTTCATTGACGTCTCTGTTCAATATAATAAGTTTAAAGTCCGTTTTGCGACCGCACCGCAAAACCGTGCGATTCCTTACAGTTTGGAAAATATTCATTGACCTTGTTATTGAGGTCGCGAGCTATATTTACTGGATTCATATTGCCCACAGAATACATCTCATGTATTTAATGCACTCCCGTCCAAAGTAGCAAACAATCAATTGCCAGCCAGGGAGCCTCGTTAGCAGGAATACTCTCTCTTCTGTGGGCTGTAGTCGACTGACGTCGTGTGTTTCGATGTTTGTTTAGGTGTAGCATCCCCATATTACAGCACAGTTACCTCACATCGGACGGACGGACGGACAGATAATAATTGTCTGAAAATAAAAAATTAAACATTTCACTCAAAGGAGGACTTGAACCAAGGACCTCGCATTCCGCATCTGCTCACGCTAATCATGGGACCACAGCGCTCCTGAGCTTACACTATTCTTGATGTTGCCTATCTTGCACATGGACTACTCAGTTTGTATATTTTGCTTATTCTATCAATGCAAGAAACAGCCCCATCAGTCTTACCGGGCGTGGGGCACTACCCTGCACGGTCTTAGTCGCAAGTGTCAATTTCTCACGGAGCAGTCTCGAGAGTCGTATGCCCACGTTATGGTGTGAGACGTCATTGTTACAGCCGCTCCCACATGGAGCGTAAACAGAGTTTTGGCCGCCGGCCCCTAGTACCGTCCTGTGTGTTGTGCTTTATATATCATGATTGGTCAGAGTGCCCCCAGCAATGGGCCGTTTGTCGCAAATGTAATAAAAAAGGACATATTGCTAAAGTTTGCTGCTCAGCCTCAAAAGAATCAGAGGAAGCAGGTACAGAGGACATGGACATTGTTATTCATGAAGTTTCATCAGACCAGGCTCCCGACACATCGGCACACAAACTCTTTATCGAGGTGTGGTTTCGGTCGCGCCGATGACAACTGCAAGTGTATACTTGCGCGGCAGTTTCCTTGTTGAATGCACAAACTTACTCTGACCTTGGGTCGGCCCCGTTGGCGCCAGTTTACCGGCGTCTCCGCGGTTATGGTAAACAGTTCATTCCCCTACTGGGTCAATTCACTACCAACGTTACTTACAAATCAGTCACTTGGCCTCTTACTTTTATTGCTGTCAGTGATGCGAGCTTTGCTAACCTTTTTGGATTGGATGCCTTTCAAGCTTTCGGTTTTTCTATCGCAGACACCATACAGTTGGCCTCCGAAGACCTTCCCTATCAATCATTGGAATCTTTGACCTCTGACTTTACTGATATCTTTGAGGAGGGCCTGGGGCGTGTTTCAGACTTTGAAGCTCACTTAATGTTGAAGGCATCGGCTCGCCCGCATTTTCAATGCCCGAGGCAGATCCCCTTGGCTCTTCGCCCTTAGGTAAAAGCAGAGCTAGACCGGCTGACAGCCCTTGGGGTCGTTCTTCCCATTTCTTCTAGTGAGTGGGCTTCGCCCCTCATTATTGTCAGGAAACCCTCAGGAAAATTACGTCTTTGTGGCGATTTCAAGGCCACCATTAATTCCCAGTTGGTGGTGGACACCTATCCCTTGCCTCGTTCTGATGAATTGTTCTCCAACGTGGTGGGAGACCAATATTTTTCGAAAATCAATCTTTCAGAGGTTTATCAGATACCACTTGATGTGGACTCCAAATGGCTGGCGGTCGTCAACACACCGTTTGGCCTTTACTAATACCAGTGGTTGGCCTTCGGAATATTCAGTGCCCCAGCAATATTTCAGAGTTATCTTGAGCACGTCATGTTGACAATCCCTCATTGTATTAATTACCTGGAAGACATAATGGTCACAGGTCACAGCACGAAGGAACACTTTCACAAACTTCAAACCCTCTTTCTCAAATACAGGTCTGTCGGCCTGCATTGCAACCTGCGTAAGTCGAACTTCTTCCAACCGTCCATGAGTATGTGGGCTACACCATCTCTCGGCACAGCGTCCAGCCACTAGGAAGTTTGGTCCAAGGTATCGTCGGCCTTCCACAGCCTGCTTCGCTGAAGGAGTTACAAGCTTTTTTAGGCAAGATCGCCTATTACCACCATTCATTCCCAGGGCTTCCACCATAGCCAACTCCCTGTACTGCCTTCTGTGCAAGGGTGTTACTTTTGATTGGTCCCCTGCATTCAAGTGAGCGTTCACCTCGATGAAGGGCCTCCTCACATCAGTTCCTTGTTTGGCTACTGTTGACCCCACTAAGCCATTGGTCCTGGCCACAGATGCTTCACAGTATGGGGTGGGGGCGGTCCTGGCCCATCGCAACACGGATGGCTCTGAGCAGCCACTGGTGTTTGTGTCTAAAACTTAGTCCCGTGCAGGCCCATTACTCCCAGGTGGAAAAAGAGGCTTTGTCCATTGTCTACGCTGTTACCAAGTTTCACCCATTCTTGTTTGGCATGAAGTTTCAGTTAATCACTGACCATAAGACATTATTTGGCCCCGCCTCTCAGATTCTGGATAGGGTGACCCACAGACTGCAGCAATGGGCACTGTTCCTCTGTAAGTACCATTATGACATTCATTTTTGCCCTACCAGACAGCATGCCAACTCCGACGCTCTTTTCCGTCTTCTGGTGGGTCTGGATTCTAAGTTCGATCAGGAGGAGATTGTGTGTTTTCATTTAGATGTGGTGTCCTGCCAAGTGGTTGATGGCTTCCCGATCGCTAGTTCTAGAGTCGCCAGGGAAACGGCAGCTGACCTGCTTCTCCAGCAAGTAGTTCGCTTCTACAGCAGTGGTGGTCACCCCACCCTCCAGGCCAGGCCTCGGACCCTCTTCATAATTATTTTGTTCTACGAGACCGCCTCTGTCTTGGAAGGAATTATTCTTCTGGCTACCAATGATACAGCTCCTCACGTGGTTGTTCCTGCACGTTTGCAAAGGGAGGTGCTCACGTTATTACATGAGGGGCACTGGGGTATTTCCCGTACTAAAACCTTGGCTCGCGGACATGTGTACTGGCCCAGTATTGACAGAGAAATTGAGCACTTGATGGCCACCTGTTCCCAGTGTGTGAGCCAACAGGCTCTCATAGTTCAGCATTCTCTTCATGGCCGACTGCAACCCAGGCATGGGAACGTGTTCACATAGATTTTGCGGGGCCCGTTTCTCAATGGCTTTTGGCTCATTGTCATTGATGCTTATTCCTGATTCCTATATGTGGTTCGCTGCTCCTCAACCACTTCAGAAGTTGCAATCCAGGCACTCGCAAAAATCATTCCTGTGGAAGGTCTGCCACTCACCCTGGTATCGGACAATAGACCTAAGTTTATTCCACAGACCTTCCAGGATTTTTGTAGGCACTTCGGTATTTGGCACGTTTGCTCTCCCCCCCCTTTCATCCACAATCGAATGGAGAAGCCGAGCGCATGGTGCGCATGTTTAAGATGCAGATGAAAAAGTATGTGCATGGATTTCCTGAGGAGGTGGTGTTGACGTTTTCCTGACGGCATACTGGACCACGCCGATAAGAGAACGCAACCCCACAGAGCTCCTCCATGAGCGCCAACCTAGGACTCTGCTGCAACTCCTCTGGACGGGTCCTTGCCAATCTTCACAAAACGGGGTACCCGGCTTTCCACCGGGTATGTCGGTCTGGGCAAGTGGGTTTGGTTGCAATCCACGTTGGATACCGGCAGTGGTTCTGCGCCGCAATAGCCGCCGGCTCAATACCTTGCAGATGGGGGACCGGGAGGTACGTCATCACCAAAACAGCTGCGTCCACATTTGGGCACCCACCCTATGGCCCCTCAGGTGCTGGCTTCCTTATTGCCAGCACCCATGTTAGTTACTCAGGGGATGCTACCGCCCCTCCCACCTGTGACTCCGCCACGCTGCGATGGTTCTCAGCCCTGGCAGCCTCCAGTAGCTCCAACACTGGCATCGCCATTGTTAGAGATGCCCCAGCGAGAGCTGGCCCCTCTCGCAGACCTGGTTTGTCAGGAGGCTGGTTCAACTGTGATCGTGCCTTCCCCAGCGTCCCTGCCACGGGGTCTTGCCCCTCCTGAGGTGGAACGGGATTCAGAGTTAGACAGCTTGTAGCCCATTCTGTCCCAGGCTCTGGTGGTGGGACGACTGGTGCCTCTTGGTGTGGGTCACTTCCAACCATATTCGAAGGTTCCGGCTCGAGGGTTGGCAGATCCCCCCGACTCCAGCATTCCAATGAATGTAAAGGCCATCGCTACTGCACAATGCTCCATTTTCCAACACAGTGGATCACAGTGGCTTCACCCCCCTAAGGAGGAGGAGTGCAGTAGCCACCAGAAAGATCACGGGAGGCGCACATCGGCACAGCGCATCACAGACAGTAGTTGCCACAAGTAAAGTCCCGTCCACCAGAGGGCACACGAGAATTCTGCTGCACCCTCTGCTGGCGGAACAACAACAACTCAGGCAGGACGGGCTGTGCCCAGTCAGGTTTACATCGGGCATGCCAGCAGACAGTTCCCGGTCTACACTATGTGAAGTGCGATGGACAACGTGAATCGTGTTAATACCACAATTACCAGTTTCAACTAGATTTTGGTAAAAAAATGGTTCAAATGGCTCTGAGCACTATGGGACTTAACATCTGTGGTCATCAGTCCCCTAGAACTTAGAACTACTGAAAGCTAACTAACCTAAGGACATCACACACAGCCATACCCGAGGCAGGATTCGATTCTGCGACCGTAGCAGTCTCGCGGTTCTGGACCGAGCGCGTAGAACCGCTAGACCACCGCGGCCGGCAGATTTTGGTAAAAGGTGTCATATGAACAAGTATATTGATTTTATAAAATGATTCAAGTTTAATCATTAGCTTAAGCATACAATAGTCTTTGTGTGTCAGAGGAACATCTTTTTGATAGCATTACTTATAGACATTAAAGGCTGTTATATTTAGGCAAACTTGTTAGGTCAGTAGCTAACTAAAAGAAGGAATTAAAGGGGAAAATATTCTTGCATTACTTACAAAGTTGAAGTGCAAATACTACCCATCCAACAAAAATATGGTTCTGTATCTAATGCTGCATTCCATGGAAGTTACAATCTAAACTGTTTCAATGTTGAAACAGATATAGTTTGCGAGATTTGCTGAAACTGTGTTAACATGGCTTAATGTTACATTCACCACTTCTAAATTCCCAAACTTGGTTAAGGTAATTTGAGAGGCATAACTGGGTGCAGACCGTCTATTGTCTCCCACTGATTCTAGCTGGGTTGTTTGATTGTCCTCCTCAGTGTGAAGAGTAATTTACGCACACTGCACCATTCTCTCTCATGCTGTTTGTAAGGTCTCCATTATCATTTCTACTTCTGAACAAGTGACACAAGAACCATTCTACCAGGATTTTTTAGATGGTGTAAAACAAGAAACAGTTAGATTCTTTCATAGGAAAGATGTAAATTGTTACTATCTGCTGTATCCTGCTACTAGTTTGTATGAGTGTGAGTGCGGCACGTTTGGGTCACTGTGAATGTACTTTTGAATTGGCCACCAACTGTATCAGCTTGGGCTGGCAACTAGAGGCCACTTACAGGAGGCATGTGCATGGCACAGTCAACGGTGCACCATCTGCTGGCGACTCACTCATACATGTGTGCAAAGTAGTGCTGACTGACCCACTGTTATTCTAGTTTGTACCATGCATATCCATTGTTCTGTGTCTTGTGGAGTTCTGAGATGTTATTTCCATATTGTTCATAGGTTATGAATAAAATCATATTTGTGTGACTTGGATCAAGTCTGTGTATTACTTGGTAACTATACAACTGGCAAGGAGTTTGGAATAGTTTCTATGTGTGGAGTCTTTAAGTGCGGTTTCATCAGGTTTATTCATTATGGGTGCCATGCTATTTTCCCTGTGACTGAACAGCTTACTTTGGTTCTGAGTCCTTTGTCAGTTTCCATTAACAGACAGGGTACCGCTCCACCAGTTCATCCACCCACTTTTTCTCCATGTAATGATTCAGCTGGGAAGCTTATGAAAAAAGACTCAGACAGCACGTTTTGGATTTCTGGGTGACAGACTGGAATTTGTACTAAGCCTTCTTCCTTTCAAGGATACCACCTAAACTGTATCAATTACTGTGTCAGTTTGTCCCTTTACAAGAACCAGCAGCTCCTACTTTTGTTCCCATGCGCAGTTTATTATGCAGCTACTATCACTAATGAATGCATGTCATAGTGGCACAAGCTGAATTCTATCTATGCTGCAAGAAACCAAATCAGTCATACAGGGCAATGGCAACCAAACTTCACAGCCTTAGCCTTCAGTATCATTTCATTACTGAAGCCTATAATGACTCTTACGCAGACTCTATGGGTGCAACACAATTATCTGTTTAGCTCCAGTCAAGGAAGTACAATAGGTTTTACTTTATGAAAACCACCCACTGTTAGAAGTTTTGCAAATAGCACAATCTTTTGAAGTTTCTTGTGCATCAGGTGACCAAACTGAAGTGCAAGGTGATGTGGGAGTAGTGTCACAGGATGTGGCCAGTAGAATGACAGACAGCTTGCATGAGGAAGCAGCAGTAGTGGTGGTAAACATGTGAGCTCAGCACCGAGCAGACCAAGGCTGGCCCAAGCAGCAATGAATACCACAGAGCCAGTGCTAGCATTATATGTTTCTGTCTTGTCCTTTTTGTTTTGTCCAGCATTAATGTTCAGTGCTGGGCTACCTGTAATGCTTGCCAGAAGAAAGGCCACATTGCCTCTGTGTGTCATTCACTGAAAGTTGCTGAGAATGTGGATAAGGGCATAAATTGTGACTCCAATGCTTGTGACTTCTCCCAAGCTCTTTATCAAGTTAAGTGTTTTTTGGTCAAGTGCTCCAGCTACAGGTTGACACTGGTACTACAGCGATGCTATTGAATACTCAAACATATGTGCTTTCAGGCTCACCACCATTGACACTGGTCACGTGGAAGCTGGTCATTTATAACAAACAGAACATTGCGCTTTTGGCACAATTGATGGCATCTGCCTCTAACAAGTCAATGGTTCATTACACTTTTGGTGGTTGTTGCTGCCAGTGTTGAGAACTTGTTCCAGATGAACACATTTCAGGCATTTGCATTTTCTATCACCAATGCAGTTCACCTTGTGTCCAATCAGGTATCATATTTTCAATTGGAAACTGAGTGATGAGTTGTTGGACTTGTTTTTGGAAGGCATAGGGTGTGCTTCTAATTTTTTTGGTCTTAGTTCTCTCCAGTCCATAGCTTGGCCCCTTTTTTGTCGCAAGTATTATATTCCTGTCACCCCAAAAGAAGAAGTGAAAGCAGAACTGGGCAGACTTCAATCTCTACGGGTGGTCCAACCTGTTATGGCTAGTTAACTGTTGTCTCCTCTGGTTGTTATTCAAAAGCCATTGGGGAAAATTCACCTCTGTGACAACTTTAGTACTACCGTCAACACACAATCAATCATGGATATGTATCCACTCCCACACCATGAGGAACTGGCAAAAATATCAGGTGGCAAATACTTTACTAAAACTGATTTGTCTGAAGTGTACCTGCATGTTTCTGTGGATGAAGAGTCTCAGCAAGTTCTGGTTTTGAATAGTCCTCGTCATCTCTATCAATATTTGTGCCTTCCTTTTGTTGTGGCTAGTGCTTTTGCTATTTTCCAGTGATTTTTACAGAAATTGACTATGCCTGTCCTGGGTTGCATTAATTATGTGGAAGATATTTATGTCACAGTCTTCTCCATGGCTGATCACTTGACAAATTGGCACATTTTGTTTTTTGTCTTACAGTCCACAGGCTTATGGTGTAACCTCACAAGATTTCAATTTCTTCAACCTTCTATTGTTTATTTGGGGTTCAGGGTCTTGTGTGATGGGGTTCGTCCTCTGCCAGACCACATCTCTGCTGTTATGTCTATGCTTTGCACCTTGTCCCAGAAGGAGCTTCAGGTCTTCCTAAGGAAGATAGCCTACTACCATAAATTTCTGCTGGAGGCAGCTACATTGGCCCACCCATTGCATGCCTTGTTATACAAGAATGTACTTTTTGCTGGAGCCTGGATTCGAAATGTGTTTTTCAACTGTTGAAATCCAAACAGCTCTCAGGCCCTTGTTTACCTATGTTCTCTCCAGAGCAGCACATAGTTCTGGCAACTGACACCTCACAGTAAGGCCTCAGTGTGATCCTAGCACGCTGATATGCCAACAGCTCTGAATGATTGGTTGCTTCCCTGTCTAAATTTCTCATCCAGCCCAGCTGTGTTACTCTCATTTCGAAAAAAGACTCTTGCCATAGTCTATGCTTTCTGGAAATTTCATGTTGATTTGTATGGTTCCAATTTTCAATTTATTGCTGACGGTTAACCCTTCGTTTCCTTGTTTAACTCTCACAGTTCTTTGACTGACAACACAGGACGCATTTGAGTGTTTTCCCATTACGAACTCATACATAGCAGCTGCCTTTGCCACCAGCCTGGCTCTCTGTCAGGTAGTTCAGTGTTTTCAATATGGCTGGCCAGATAAACTGCAGAATTGGGCTTTGGACTCCCTGTGCAACTATTTTTCCTTACGACATCACCTCTCTGTTTCTGAGAGCATTTTGCTGTTGTCCATGGAAGATTTCCCTCTCACAGTTGTTATTCCCACTGCATTATTGTGCAAGGTTCTATGCCTTCTCCACCAGGGTCATTGGAAAGTTTCATGCACTAAACTGTTAGCTAAGAGGCATATTTTCTGGCCAGGAATTGATGGCAAAATTGTCCGTTTTGTCATAGTGTGCCTGACAACAGTTAGCTTCCAGGGCATCCTGTCCCGCCAACCTGCTCCTGCCAGCCATGGGAATGCATTCATATAAACTTCGTGGATCCCTTCTTGAATTTCTATTGGATCTTGGTTGTGAATTCATTTTCCCCCTTTCCTTGCACTCTCCAGTGTGAGTCAACATTGGCTGAAGTCATAATTCATTCCCTTTTTAGGGTTTTTTGCTATTGAGGGGTTACCTTGTACCTTTGTTTCCGATAATGGGCCCCATTTCATTTCTCACACATTTCAATTTTTTTGTTCCTGTCACAGCATTTGAGATGTTATGGCTCTGTCGTTCCACCCTCAATCAAATGGTGAGGCAGAACAGCTAGTGCATACGTTCAAGTCCCAAATGAAAACATTTGTGGTGGATTCTTCGCCAGATGACATCCTTCTCAATTTTCTGAACACCTTTCGCTTCACACCTGTGGGGGAGCAGAACCCAGCTGAGTTGTTTCACAGCAAGCAGCCACACAGACTACCCCACCTTCTGCAACCTGCACTGCACCTGCCACAGATGGGTTCAGCCAGCTGCTTCACACCAGGATTGCTGGTGTTGGTATGAGTGTTTGGTCTCTGGCCCAAGTGGATACCGGCCACTGTTGTCCACAGCAGGGGACACCATCTTTGTGACATCCATACGGCTGACACACATGCCACTTTGATTAGTTGTGCCCCCACCCACCATCGGAAGCTACCGGTTCTGGGTGAAGCCCCAATTACCATAGCCTGCCCTTCCAGCATCTGCCTACAGCCTGTCATTACCTGCCATGGAAGTGCCCTTGTCATATTAGCTGCCTCCTCCACAGGAAGCACCCGGGGTTTGAGCTACCCAGTGCCAGGTGCCGGTCTATTTCTGGCCTCAGGTCCATTGCCAGAGCCTCCTCCACTGGCCCCCCATCACCATCACCTCAGCCATCATCACCTGTGAGACCAGTTCCACCTCCTCCATACTGGGAGCTGCCTGCTGCTGATGATAATGCAGATATGGTGATGGCACCCTCCGAGGGAGCTGTCACTCGGTGCCACATGGGCTGACTTCCCTTGTGTGTGCACACATACCAGGGTGTTCCAGCCCTGTCTTGTGGAGTCCCTAGCAGGTATTTCTGTATTGTTCAGAGGTTATGAATAAAGACATATTTGTGCGAGTTGGATCGGGTTTGTGTATTGCTTTTTTAGTACACTGTCCAATTTATTTATTAACTTTCTCTTTCCAAAATATTGAAGACAGATCTCTACTGAGGAGTAGATTCACCTTTAAGTATATAATGGTTTGGGCTCACAGAAACGCTTCAAACGAGACTGTCATTTAAAAAATTTACTCATTAAATATTAAAAACATTAAAGAACAACGTCGCCAGTGGGCTTTTTTGTGGTCTATCCAAAACATTAGAGAGTTGTTTTGTACATCTTGATATTTTCCTTGAAAAGCTTAAGAATTACCAATTTATTAACAATCCATTATAATTATATTTATCAAACAGAATGTAAAAATAAAGATAAAGAGATGGGGAGAATTCTCCAAAAGAATCACACAGGGTTGAATTCTGGATCCACTCTTGTTTCTTAGAATTGGATGATTTTAAGCAGTAGGAATGTAAGACATTCATACTGAAACTGAAACATGAAATGTTTTACATTTCGTAATGCAGAAAATTTAGACACACAATAATGAGAATTCATTTTTTAAGGAGCAGAATGATTATTCATATACATAGCAAAGTAGGATTTATTTTAAGCCTGAAGTATTATGTTGCACAATTATTTTGCAGTACAATGGACAAATTAAATAAAGTACAAACTGATTAATTCTTTGATATTAAATATTATATTATTACACAATTATGGGCATTTTGAAATGATAAATAGCCCAATAATGACACATCTTATTCATAACTCCCATTGTCATCATTACCATTAAACCATCAACATCATCTACTGTTTCAATTACATTTGTATCTTTTGTGTTGGTTGTAATTATTGGTAAATAATATTCAGTGTTGATCTGTGCAATGAATCCAGGAGATCTTACAAATTCTTCAACACTGCTCCTGTAACTCCACAGATGGAACTGTCCAAGGGTAAAGAGTTGTTATGATGTACCTTCATTTCAGTTTACCAAAAACTTTGTACGATTTCATTGGCAGAAAGCATATATCTTCTTTGAGATTGTTTAACTAAATTCTATCATTCATTAACATGAAACTTTATTTGTTGACTCAGATTCAGTATTTATAAAATCTGCGAGGGTAAATATAGGATTGATTGGAAAAAGAAACTTGTGATTTATCACTTCTATGGCAAATCACCTTTGTGAAAGTGAAACCTATTTGTGTACAGATGCTGATGTTGGCTAAGTGTTTTAGGAGACCAAATATCTAAGATCATCAGACTCCTGTTACTTCCCAAGAAAAAACAGTGTACTCACTCTATCTGTGTATAGAGTAAATTCTGTCTGCAAGTGTGAGAAAGTGTACTAAATTTTTGCATAGTACATATCTGAGGCAAAACAGGTGAATCAGTCTGGTATTCATCTAGTGGGGTGTGTGAAACCACATCCAGGCTGGCCAGCCCACTGACCACTAACCATTGATCCACTGGACAGATTCAATGGGGCCCAGCATACCTCACCATCCCAGAAGTGGCTACCTTGGTGGGTACACATTTTTATTGTGGTTTCTCTTAATGCATTATTTGTTGGATGTAATGATGTATATTGTCAGCTACAAGCAACCATACGTACTTTATATGACAAAAACTACTCTCTTCAGATCTTCTGCAGACAGTAAGGTTTTATCTCAGAAAAACATGAAAGATTTTCCCATCGAAATTCTTCTAAAATAACAAAAAGTGATCACTATGGTTATGACAATACGCAAGTATGTGACCAGTTATATAACTTACCATGCACTAACTCTCATTACTGTTGATCAACTGTATAGACTCTAGATGTGACTGTGTAGGCTTTCCCAGTGTATTAACTGATATGTATCTCACAGCTAGATCAAGTAGTCATCTTAACACAGTATTTCTGTATTCCACCTAGAATATCTTCAGGTGAGAACACTGTATGCTAATCTGTGCAAAAACTTATTGATTCTGTGAATGGTAGCCCTTTTATATGTCTCGGAAGGCCAACAGTGATTGCACCACAAACTGTCACTGCTGTCCCTGCTGTCCCCTAGCACAAGTGAATGTACAGCAGCCCAGTGGTGAAAGCCATCAAAAATGCTAAATTCTAATGGAATACTACTATCAATGTATTCTGATGCTCAGATCAATGATTTTTGTTTTTTAATGTCGGATAAAACATCTTACTTAAAGGGTAACCATTTTCTCTATTTATAATGTTATCTGCTGGTCTTACTTAATAGCTTCCTTTAAAACAAAGTACCAACAATGACATACAAGGGCAGCCTTTTGTGCCTTATGACACAAAATTCTGTGTCCTTCAGTAAGACAGTTCTCCACCATTACAATTTTCTCATGCTGCATCAAACATGTATGGCAACGGTGCTCATTACATCTGTGCTGAATAGTGTGAACTATCTGGTTAATAGAAAATTTCCCACAATAGCAAGGGATTTCCTTCCTCAATCCTAGGTCAACTTCAAACAAGCCAAGGAGCACTGTAATATTGGTTGACAGATAAAATACACTTTTGATATTACATCTTTTTAAAATTCTTCCTATTTATTGACTATATGCCCCCTCACATAGTACAGAGTCCAACAACATACATCCATCCATCCATCCATCCATCTTGTGATTCAGGTGCAGAACCAAACTCAAGGGCTCATGGATCTGTTTGTCTGTGCAGCTACTCTACTTGAACATGAAGTTAAGGTGATCCAGGGCTTGTGTTAAGCACTCTCCATCTCAGATGCGTATGACCTCTTCATCAAAGTCCACATGACCACCATGCAATGATACAATGAATGACAACTTACTGCATGCATATACTGTGTTTTTGACAAATACTGTATCCCTGTGACCCATTGGCAATTCTGTAGACCAGTACATCCAGAAACTGAAGCCTTCCATCCCTTCCAAGTTCTGTTATGAATGTGATGCTGGGATGAAGGCAATTACAGTGACACAGGAAATGGTTCAGAGCATCAATCCCATGTGGCCATACCATAAATGTATTGTCAACATAGCTCCAAAAATCAACCTCCAAAAACAAGTTGGTTTTAAAACTACTGTCCTGAGTGGCCTGTCTTCAAAATATTCCCTAAATAAATTGGCAGCTATGAGGGATAATGGGCTCCTCATCATTTCCATGTCCAGTTTTTCAATAATTAACATCAAGGATTCTTCAAGAGGAACCCAGGTAAAAGGAAAAACTAGATCAAATCTCACAAGCAAATCTGAGAATCCAAGATTTACAGACTTCAAACTACTGGGCAAAAATCATAGAACTGGAAATGTGATGTTCACATTTTTTGACATGAGGGCTTGGAACAGATATTTCATACTTAGTCAAGTTGTAAGTGGGTGAACCCAACTTACTCACAATGGAATTAGTGGGGGGCCCTTTTTTACGAACTTTTGGCAATCCATATTATCTCAGCAGAATAGCAGCATCAGGATGGAGGTTTTTAATCACATTGTCACATGACAAACTCTTGTTAAGAAGTGAATATCACTTTCCTGATTCAGTGATTTTTAACCAGTGGTTGAAGACTTTGTGTCTTGGTCCCTCAGCTTTGCTTGTGAGCTTAGATGTAGCATCTCTCTGTGCCCTGTTACACTTAAAGAATCATTTATGTTAATTAATGCAAAACTGTACATGGAAATGATGAAGCTCTATCATCATATGCTGATGTCAATCTCTGCTGGTGGGCTTAATAAATCAGGATCATCTCTAATGGACTGGATTTCTGCCCTTTTGTCAGGGGAGACATTACTCTGCAAGGGTGCAGCCCAGTGGAAAACTTCATCCTGGTGTTGCTGTTCCACCAAAATTATACAGTTTATGAAATGAAATGTTCCTACATCCTCAATTAGTCATCAATTTATTTATGGAAGATTTTGGAGACAGGGGACTCAGAAGCACATTTTTAAAACCTACATGTTTTTGCAGGTACATCAAAAATACATTTATGTGTAGGTTTAATTGCCTTCATCCCTGCAGCAAGTTCATGATAGAGGTCGAAAGCTTCTGTTTGTATACACACTGGTCTACAGAAAGGATGATGGGTCACAGTGTTTATTAAAGATTGATACATATGGCCTGGTATCTGCATGTGTCCATCCATTTTACCAATGCACTGGGATCGTACAGATGTTGACAAAGAGGGCGTATGCCATCTCAGATGCAGAGAGCTTGCAAGAGATGGATCATTTTAAGCTTGTGTTCAAACAGAATGGCTACACAGTCAAACAGAGCCATAGTGCCTTTGAGTTTGGATCTAGGCTAGAACCACAAGAATATGAATGTAGATCGCTGCTCTTTTTACTGTATGCTGGGGGCATATCTTTTAAAATAGGAAGGATTTTCAAAAGATATAATATCAAAAGTGAATTTCACCCACCAGCTAAGATTAGAGTGCTCCATGGCTTAGTTAAAGATTAGCTAACATTAAGGAAGGAAATCCTTTGCTAAGGTGGGAAGTTGTATATTTGCCAGACAGTTTGCACCATTCAACAAAGGTGCACTATCGTCTCGCACATTTCAAGCAGCGTAAGTAATCTAATGTGGTAGAGGACTGTCTTACCAAGGGACACAGAATATCACATGGTTGCCCTTCCATCTCACTATCAGAACTTTGTTGTAAAATGAAGCTATCAAAATTAGACTGGCAGAAAATATTGTAAATAGATTCATGGGTTTCCGTATCAGCAAGATTTGGAACCCTGTTTTATCTGACACTGAAAAATGTTTGTTAATTCAACCAGCAGAATATATTGATAGTAGCACTCAATAGCCCCCCCCCCCCCCCCCCACTCCCCCATGAACCATGGACCTTTCTTGGTGGCGAGACTTGCGTACCTCAGTGATACAGATGGCCGTACCATAGGTGCAACCACAACGGAAGTGGTATCTGTTGAGAGGTCAGACAAACGTGTGGGTCTTGAAGAGGGGCAGCAGCCTTTTCAGTAGTTGCAGGGGCTAAAGTCTGTATGACTGACTGATCTGGCCTAGTAACACTAAGCAAAACGGCATTGCTGTGCTGGTACTGCGAATGTCTGAAAGCAAGGGGGAAACTACAGCCGTAATTTTTTCCGAGGGCATTCAGCTTTACTGTATGGTTAAATGATGATGGCGTCCTGTTGGGTAAAATATTCTGGAGGTAAAATAGTCCCCCATTTCGATCTCTGGGCGGGGACTACTCAAGAGGACGTCGTTATCAGGAGAAAGAAAACTAGCGTTCCGCGGATCGGAACGTGGAATGTCAGATCCTTTAATCGGGCAGGTAGGTTAGAAAACTTAAAAAGATAAATGGATAGGTCAAAGTTAGATATAGTGGGAATTAGTGACGTTTGGTGGCAGAAGGAACAAGACTTTTGGTCAGGTGAATACAGGGTTATAAATACAAAATCAAATAGGGGTAATGCAGGAGCAAGTTTAATAATGAATACAAAATTAGGAGTGCGGGTAAGCTACTACAAACAGCATAGTGAACGCATTATTGTGGCCAAGAGACACGAAGCCCACGCCTGCTACAGTAGTACATGTTTATATGCCAACTAGCTCTGCAGATGATGAAGAAATTGATGAAATGTATGATGAGATAAAAGAAATTATTCAGGTCGTCAAGGGAGATGAAAATTTAATAGTCATGGGTGACTGGAATTCAAGAGTGGGAAAAGGGAGAGGAGTAAACATAGTAGGTGAATATGGTAGAATTTTGCACAGAGCATAACTTAATCATAGCTAACACTTGGTTCAAGAATCATAAAAGTAGGTTCTACACATGGAAGAATCCTGGAAATACTAGAAGGTATCAGATATATTATATAATGGTAAGACAGAGATTTAGGAACCAGGTATTAAATTGTAAGACATTTCCAGGGGCAGATGTGGACTCTGACCACAATCTATTGGTTATGAGCTTTAGATTAAAAATGAAGAAACTGCAAAAAAGTGGAAATTTAAGGAGATGGGATCTGGACAACCTTATTAAACCAGAGGTTGTACAGAGTTTCAGGGAGAGCATAAAAGAACAATTTTCGCGAATGGGGGAAAGAAATACAGTAGAAGAAGAATGGGTAGCTCTGAGGGATGAAGTAGTGAAGGCAGAGGATCAAGTAGGTAAAAAGACGAGGGCTAGTAGAAATCCTTGGGTAACAGAAGAAATATTGAATTTAATTGATGAAAGGAGAAAATATAAAAATGCAGTAAATGAAGCAGGCAAAAAGGTATACAAACGTCATAAAAAATGAGATTGACAGAAATTGCAAAATGGCTAAGCAGGAATGGCTAGAGGACAAATGTAAGGATGTAGAGGCTCACCTCACTAGGGGTAAGATAGATACTGCCTACAGGAAAATTAGAGAGACCTTTGGAGAAAAGAGAGCCACTTGTATGAATATCAAGAGCTCAGATGGAAACCCAGTTCTAAACAAAGAAGGGAAAGCAGAAAGGTGGAAGGAGTATATAGAGGGTCTATACAAGGGCGACATACTTGAGGACAATATTCTGGAAATGGAAGAGAATGTAGATGAAGATGAAATGGGAGATACAATACTGCGTGAAGAGTTTGGCAGAGCACTGAAAGACCTAAGTCGAAACAAGGCTCCGGGAGTAGACAACATTCCATTCGAACTACTGACGGCCTTGGGAGGACCAGAAATGACAAAACTCTACCATCTGGTGAGCAAGATGTATGAGACAGGTGAAATACCCTCAGGCTTCAAGAAGAATATAATAATTCCAATCCCAAAGAAAGCAGGTGATGACAGAAGTGAAAATAACCGAACAATGAGTTTAATAAGCCACAGCTGCAAAATACTAACGCGAATTCTTTACAGGCGAATGGAAAAACTGGTAGAAGCCGACCTTGGGGAAGATCAGTTTGGATTCCGTACAAATGTTGGAACACGTGGCGCAATACTGACCTTACGACTTATCTTCGAAGAAAGATTAAGGAAAAGCAAACCTACGTTTCTAGCATTTGTATACTTAGGGAAAGCTTTTGACAATGTTGACTGGAATACTCTCTTTCAGATTCTAAAGGTGGCAGGGGTAAAATACAGGGAGCAAAAGGCTATTTACAATTTGTACAGAAACCAGATGGCAGATGTAAGAGTCGAGGGACATGAAAGGGAAGCAGCGGTTGGGAAGGGAGTGAGACAGGGTTGTAGCCTCTCTCCGATGTTATTCAATCTGTATATTGAGCAAACAGTAAAGGAAACAAAAGAAAAATTCGGAGTAGGTATTAAAATCCAGGGAGAAGAAATAAAAACTTTGAGGTTTGCCGATGACATTGTAATTCTGTCAGAGACAGCAAAGGACTTGGAAGAGCAGTTGAATGGAATGGACAGTTCCTTGAAAGGAGGATATAAGATGAACATCAACAAAAGCGAAATGAGGATTATGGAATGTAGTCAAATAAAGTTGGGTGATGCTGAGGGAATTAGATTAGGAAATGAGATACTTAAAGCAGTAAAGGAGTTTTGTTGAATAGAATTGGGGAGATGCGGAGTTTGTGGCACAACTTGACAAGAACGAGGGACCGGTTGGTGGGACATGTTCTGAGGCATCAAGGGATCATAAATTTTGCATTGGAGGGCAGTGTGGAGGGTAAAAATCATAGAGGGAGACCAAGAGATGAATACACTAAGCAGATTCAGAAGGACATAGGTTGCAATAAGTACTGGGAGATGAAGAAGCTTGCACAGGATAGATTAGCATGGAGAGCTGCATCAAACCAGTCTCAGGACTGAAGACCACAACAACAACTCAATAGCGATTTATCATTTTTGACAGCTTTAACTACTGGGATGCTGTACATTCACTTGTGCTAGAGGGCGTCTGACGATTTGTGGCACACATATTGTTGGATTTCCTCTCTACATAAAAGTGCCACTGTTCACAGTACCAGTTGGTTTCAACAAGATTAGCATACTGTGTTCTCACCTGTAGATGGTGGCCAGGTGGACCAAGGAGATATTATGTTCAGATGATTGTTTCATTTGGCTACAGACCTGAGAAGAATATCACATACAAGCTCCTCAGCATGAACTTGCCATCTACAGCTAATAAGGAGAAATGATATAGGCTCTAGTGTTACACATGAAAAGCAGAAAGTTCTGCTACACACAGCAAACATACATGTGGTTATTCTGAATCTGCCCTATTTAATTAACTATAGCTACAGGTTTTTACTAATGTAGTTGGTAAAATTAAATCTACCAGAGGAACAGTAATGAAAGTTTGATGAACCATTACTTGGTGATCATCTGACGCTGCTACAGTTGTCATGTTGAGGGCCAATAGTGGTCAGTATTAATGATATAAAATAGTTTGTCAATCCATCAAAGAAAATATTAAGTGTACAATAAATTGTCAGTCACCATCTCTATGATATAATGTTATTTTTTGAAAAACAAAGGAATGACAATAATAATTTTAGAATAATTATTTACTGTATCTCTGATAGCAGCCTAAAATTAATTTTAAAAAATAAGTTCTACATTTGTCCCTGCTATAGCTGAGACGTCAGTTTGTGTGAATCCAGTGCAGAGAACCCAGCTCAATTTCTGTTACTGTCAATGATTTTCACTTGGTGGGAGGACTGCAGTGAGGTCCACTCAGCGAACTCAGGTTTCACATCTGCCTAAGTATGACAGTTGCCCAGAAAGTAATGCACCATTTTTTCTTCTTCAACAAATTCTCTATTTAACATAATGAGAATTACAGACATGAAAGAATGGTGTTTTATCTACACACCCAAGTTTTCCACATAATCTCCATCTTGTCCTATGACCTTTCTCCACGACAAAACTAGAGCATGTATTCCTTGTCAGGACCAGTCCTTGCCCTGGTGGCAGAGCCAGTGCTTCACTGTGTGAATCACCTCCTCTTCATCCTCAAAATGTCTTACATGAATGGCATCCTGTAATCGCCCAAACAAGTGGAAGTCCAAGGGAGCTAGGTCAGGGCTGTCAGGTTTGACAGCCGCACATGATCTCCCCAACCGCAGCAAATCCTGGAGCTCTGCCACATTGCATTCCGATGACCTCACCCTCCATGCCCAGCAACCAACTGTAATTCTGTCAACAGCAGATGCTCCATACACTTCGCACATGCATTTGTCAGTGTTTCCCGTAGTTTCTTTTTCTGCAGTGAGAAATTCAATGCCGGCACATTGCTTGTAATGTACATCACCAACAGACAGCATTTTCAAACTGTCCTGGAGCTACACTATCTGTCAGAAGTGACAGCAACTTCGTGTACTCCCTCAGGAGATTTCAAATAATACATACATACATAACATTTCACATTTGTAGCATTGTTTTCAGCTGAGAAAAAAAAGTGATGCATTACACTCTGGACAACTCTCGTATTTGAATTTTCCTACATTTACACTATGTCCTTTTAAATAAAAATTGATTGCATACAGAATGTGCAAACACTTTCACACATTTCATTCCAATACATGGATCCTATTTCCAATTTTGAGGGGGCCATAGTGTGTAGCTCAAAAACCTGTAACTTAAATAGAATGCATAATCATCTCTTAGATGACAAAGACTGGCATGAAACTAGTAATATGGCTATATATAAAGAAAAATTTATTGGTTATAATTTTCTCTCTTTATACTGCTTTCAGAAGTCTCAAGTGCCATTTTTTAATATTTGAGGAAGTTTATTTTACTACTGTCATAACAATAGCACAGAATTTCTTCTTTTGCAGTTCGCAGAGATCTGCTATCTCATATTACTTACCTTTGTCTTCTGTTTCAATATGAGAACATAATACACAAGGATTGATATTTTACCTTAAAACATTGTGGTACACTACGGTTGCTCTGTGTGAACAGTACCCATAATATAACCATAATTCTTTAGTCATTCAGGCAGTAATAGAACTAGACTTGTCAAACCCTATTTGGTTTCAGCTACATTCTCTCGCATATCACTTCAAAATGAAATTATGTTCTGTTCTGGGATTTCAACTCAAAAAACTTTAAATTTTCCTCAAGAAAGAAATAAACACAATCTGGATTTTTTTATTTTTTTAATGGGTAATGGCAGAGTACACATTTTGGGCCTCATTAAAAACCATGGGAATGATGACTAAAAATTCCTTCAATGGTTCTTTAGGTTGAAAGACATTCAGTAATGAAATAGGTCTAACATGCTCTGTTGGTTCTCTAACACATACGTAATTTATGAAAATATTCACAGGATTTTACAGTCACTCCTTTCTGGAAAATATACACACATAAAAAAGTCAACATAACTTAATTTTCTTCACAAAATTTAACAAGAAATGTCTGGATGAAACTAGAAGTTTTTCAATCAAGTTTCAGTATGTTCAGTAGTACTCAGCACTACTGTCTCTCTGCTGACTATACAAAGGTCCTTGCTGCTGTTTTGTTTGTGTACTTCTGTAATCTAATGGACCTGAAGGCACAGGCTGTATGGGAATTTCTTTCTGTCGATGCCTGTTATTTGGTCTTTCTGATGGCACTGTGAACTCTACCTTTCCACCAGAACCAGTACTTTGATCATGAGGCAAATAAATGTTTGTTCCACTTTCTAGTCTTTCATTGGAATTAATATTGAATGGTGTTCTTGTTATGTACCTCTGTGAAGCAGAGGATGTCAGATAAGATACAGAACCACGGGGTCCAGATGGAAGCTGAGCCTGATACCTTTGCCCAGCTACCCTTTTATTTAATGTGCTGGGACCACTCTGAGTTTCCTCTTGCGTCGTTGGTACAAAGCCACTGGTTATACTTCTAGTTGGATGAAGAGTAGGATGTAAAGCATCATTGATGGTGACATCAATGTCATGCTCATTTAGATCTGCCAAAACATTTTGTATTCTTGCATCTCTGTCTATTGGCTTGATAACTATTTTGGAAGGTATTCTAATACCTGGATTTCCTTTGGCCTGTTGGGATGATGAGGGCAATGGAGCATTTTCAATACCTGTTAAACGTGGATTATTTGCACCATTTTTGTTGCCTCCTACTGTCACTTCAGGTGCTGATGGATACTGACTAGAAGATGGTGCTCCACCAGCTGACTTTGGGGTTGTTTCTACATTATCTTGATATTTTGCTTCTGCATTTCTTGAGTTGGGTCCAAGAAATGGACCTTTTGTACGAAAATTGCTATAAGTTTGTGAAGATCCTCTTGAAGTTGCTCCACTTGGAGCTTCTTTATCAGTTTTATTGGATAATGTACCTGACCTTTCCGATTCACCAATAGATGGATTTTTGTTGACCGTTGTTGGGTTTCCGGATGGTGGACTGATGTTTCGTGGAGGTGAAACTGGTTGGTCCTCAACATATGTCAGTTTGGGTTTTGGACGATAGCTACTGCTTGTCTGTTCACTTGATTCATCTTCATAATAATTCTTTCTTGCTGACTGATCTGGTAAGGATGGGGAGATATTGTCTGGCTTCTGAGAAGCAGTGGCAGGAATCCTTCCTGGTTGGGCCTGTGGAGATCTTGGCAGTGAGCTAACAGGTGCACGGCTCGACTGTGGTGGAGGTCGTTTGTTGTATGCAGGCTGGCGTCCTGTGTATTCACCACTAGAGGAGGAACTATAGTTGGGTGGATTTCCATCCCTTGAAGGTTGCCTAGAACGAGTGTTATATGATGGAATAACTTCCTCCTCAGCTTCTTCATCATCATAATAGTCCTCATCTAGCAGATCTGCAGCATATCCCGACGGTGCACGGGGTGCTGCAGTTGAAGAGCTTTTTTTGTTTTCCTGTCTCCTGTAGCCCCCAGGGCCAGATGGAGCTGACTTAGCTTGTGTCCCACTGTATTCATCATACAGAAACTCTGGTTGCTGCTGTGATTGTGAATTTCTCTTGTGCGACATGTAATTCTGCCTACCTCCGGCACTAGGGCTAATATATGCAGGCCGTGGTGCAGGAA
Source organism: Schistocerca cancellata (assembly GCF_023864275.1). Classification (NCBI taxonomy): domain Eukaryota; kingdom Metazoa; phylum Arthropoda; class Insecta; order Orthoptera; family Acrididae; genus Schistocerca; species Schistocerca cancellata. Next base: position 143,349,527 of record NC_064629.1, on the reverse strand, counting down.
CAGGGTCTTCATCGATCAGATCTTCCTCACTATATTTGTATCTTGAAGCTTGGCTTCCACTTGAGCGTTGCTGGGTTGCATATGGTCTCTGTGCTTGCTGTGGTGAATATGCATCTGGATAGGAAGCCTGAACACGCCTTCTCCCACCAGCACCTGAAGGTCGTACTGGCCTTCTAGGCAGTTCCTCATCTTCATAGTCTTCATCACTGATAGGAGAGTAGGGGGTTGCTGTTTCCACTTGCCCAACATACCGTCGTCTACCTCCAGGACCTCGCCTCCTGACATTTCTTCCACCACCAGAACTAGGTCTTCTCAATTCCCTTTCTGCAGTAGGAGGGTAGTAATCAGGATTTCTATTCCTGGAGCTTCCTGTAGAAGGTCGAGCTGGTGGAAGATATTCTTCTTCTTCGTCGTCATAGTAATCAGCATCATCTGGTTCTTTACTTGCAGGGGCAGCTTTTGGAGGAGGCTGCTGACTGGGTCTTGAGTAATCTTGATCCTCTGCTGATCCAGGTGTGCTTGACTGTGCACGAGGTTGAGTGTTGTAATCGTATTTATCCCTTTCATTTTTGGGAACAGGTCGTCTTATCTTTGGAGGTACACGCGGTCTATCATACACAGAGGAGGAAGGTCGTGACTTTGGTTCAACTTTTCTTTCATCTGCTATAGCAGGCTCTAAATCATCAGTGCGGGATGGTCTCCGCTCTGGTTCATCAGATGGTATTGGTCTTCTTGGACGGTTACGGTTGTGACGTCCAGGTCCACTTGGCGCTAAGTCTTTACCAGTGACAGGCAACTGAAACAAAATTTTAAAAATGGTTAATAGATTGTAGCTTTACAGGTGATACTCTTGTTTTAGTGTGTGTTATAAGTACCACAAGTAATCAGAGCTTATTTCTCCTTTTTCCTGCCAATTATGGAAATATTGATGTCCAAATCTGTTGCACCTAACACAGAAAATCATCTTTAAATGGCAGCACCCACATGTCACAACAAAAGCCACTAACAGAGCATTGATCTCTACACAAATCAAGAATCACAGTAATAGGGAACTTAATGCCAATGATTATGCATAACCAAGCAACAGGAAAAAAAGTTAAATCATGAACACGGTGATGAACTTGAACCAATAAGTGGTACTCTTATTTCAGACAAAATTTCATCTAATGAAGAAAGAGGCTCCTGAAGTTCATGGAAAACTGTTGGTAAGTAGGAAGGCATTAGTTTGATGACATGGATAGATATAATTTTCAGAACATGTGCAAACTTTTCTTAGCTATTCATGGGGGATAAAATTAATATTTCATTATCATTAAAGTTAATTACTGAGGACTTTTATTATGCTTTTGTGTGGTACAATGGGTTCAGATTTTGTACTAATGCATGAGATTAGAATGCATGTGTTACTTTCTTGAAAGTAAGATTCTCAAAACTGTACAGCTGAATCTGATGGAAAATGTAACTGAAGTAAAAAAGGAGTGTATGGAGGGGGAGGGGGGGGGGGGGGCAAGCAAAATTCCATCATTATTCAGAAAAGCCAGTTTCAGTCTTTCAATGAGACATTAATTCACCTCAATGAAAGATATTCAATATTCCTATCAAATGATACTTCAAACCTTGTATGATTGTTATGTCAAATATATTTGGTATCAGAGTCAAATTTATTTCTGTGTCAAGATTTCTCATAGCATAGTTGCAGCACTTTGTAAAAACAGCAGAATCGTGTCCAAAGTCATGGATATAAATTGTTGTTATTGTATAAGATAACTCTTTCAGTGGCTAAAGAAACATTCGAAATCTAAATCCTTACTAAAATATGTAAAAGCCACCAATAGAAAATGTTTTATGTTTTTATTTGTTGCAGAACCTTAATAGGTCAAATAATAAAATGTCTTAAATGGCTAGGTATCAATAATGAAAGAAAGTTCTCTTCAGATTAACTTAGGCACTTGACTTTCATGGACAATCCCATGTTAAAGTACTTGTGTTATTCTGAATACAATGCAAACTACCTTTAGAAATGTGCGCATAGCCAAAGGAAGTTTCCATCATATTCAGAATAACACAGGCACTGCAATATCAAATTTGTCTGCCAAAACCAGCAAAGCAACTTTCAAGTAACATGTCTCACCTTATGGGAATATATGTAATGGATGTACGAGTACAGGTTGTAGGTGCATGCTTGGCAACACAGGGAGGTTTGGGCCTGGCTAGAAGTCATGCATCGATAGCCAAATGGTAAGGCATGAACTCCACAGTATATGGGGATGACAATATATAACAAGCTAATGGGCAAAAATATATTTAATATGAAGCCAGAGAGTCTAAAAATAAGGCTACAGCAGATTCTGTGCAAGAAATGCCACTATTCAGTAGAATAATTCATAGAGGATGACATGATAATTTGAGCAAGGGGTAATTAATTGTTATCTTTTATTGTATGTGTAACAAAATTGTATTATTATTATTATGATACCACTTGTTAAAATCATGTGTTGTATGTATATGGTAAAACTTTACCAAAATTTTGACATGTCTCCTGTACCTGAATCAAATGATTTAGATTATGTACATTTTGAGACTAATAAATTACAATTCCACAATTCCTCATGATAACCAGGCAATCTGGGTTCGAGTCCTAGTCCAGCCATAATTTTCATGGTCATCATTCCATCCTACAGGTGATGGCTGTCCATATTCACAATTGTGGAGATATGTAATGTATTTAATAATGGCTGTAATCACTGCAGCACCTTTTCCTCTGGACATGCATGAATGTCCAATGGAACTATGCGTCATATTCAGAATAACACAGGCAATGCTACATCGTATTTGTCCAGACACCAGGCAAGTGACTTTCCCGTAAAGGAACTCTCCTGTACAGGTATATACATAATGGATGTATGAGTATACATTGTAGATGAATGGTTGACAACATATGGCAGTTTGGATCTGGCTGAGAATCATGCACAGATAGCCAAATGTAAGAAGACTGCTCATAAGCAGGAAGGTTCAAGTCTTGCAATTATGAATACGTGCAATGTATTTCATGGGCAATATTCTTACTGGCTGATCTGTCAAGTGACTCATGACATGACTCAAAACACCAAATTCACACTGTCTTTCCATTTTTCTAAAGTAGCTTAGTTGTTATACGCATCATACATAGTTCTAGGCTCTGTGTTCACATCCTGGCTCAGTAGGGCTACAGCGCTTATCAGAACATCTTATTTCAGTGTAGACTGAGAGGGTAATTTAGTTTGTTATTTTACTGTTCTGTGAATAAAATTAGTGAGATTTTACTTTGATGTGGGATGTGCCAGCAGTAGAATAGTAAACAATGACTCAAGGAGATTTAAGTCTAAATTACTGGGAGGGCTTTGAAAGAAAGGCTCCCAAAATGGCACTGTGGGTAAGGAGTTTAGAACCACGAGAAAAATATTCTTACAGTGCTTTGAAACTAGCATATCAATAATACAATGAGGTTAAATTCAATCCAAACTCAGAAGAGAGGCTGGTTGATATATGACAGCAAAGAATCACATGCAAATGTGAAAGAATGTTATGTAATTCAGAGAAGTAGACAAAATGAAAACATGAAGATACATGACAAACAGTACTTTAGATTTTTCACTGTCTCTTCAAAAAAGACAATATGCATAATGAACAAAAAGTTGTTTGAGATTAAAGTGAAACTAATCTGGAAAATATTTAGACAAGGAAACAAATGAAAACATTTACACAAATATGTCAGGCTCTTGGCTGTGATTCATATTGTACTGAATTAAATATTCCACCTAAAAATTTGAGGAAATCATCTTAACAGAAAGAGCAGCATAACATCAGCAAAGCAATGAAACATGAAGGTGCATAAACAACCAACTGTACTGTAATAATCAAATCACTGAAAAATAGTAATTATTGTGATTATTGAAATGCATTAATATTTAGTATGTTTGTTTTCTCCTGATACGTAGCCTCTATTCATTAATAATAGCAATGTCTCCTTTGAATGTGTCAGACTGGTTTTGAGGAAACAATAAATAGTACATATTTTTGGAGAATAGAATTACATTTAACAATATTAGTGCATACAGCTAATAGTTTATTAGAACTGTAGCTAAAACAAAATTTCATGGCTTTCATATTCAAGAAAATCCAAAATGGGTAACTAGCATCACATTTTTAAATTATAGACTGTCAAACAAGAGTTATACAATAAAATGCCTTTGTAACAATGGTAGTGCTGCAACAGTTAGGGCTGTGCACCATCTGATCAAAAGTACCCAGACATTTATTAGTAAACAATAACATGGGAAGTGTACGTGTTCTGCCTTGATGACACCTTGAACTCTGATGAGCACACTTTCAATAAGGTGTCTGAATGTCTGTCGAGAAATGGCAAGCAATTCTTCCTCAGCATCCAAAACCAGACAAGGTAGTAATGTTGAACACTGGAGTCTGGAGCAAAATTAATGTTCTGACTCAATCCAAAGGTTCAGTTCACGTCAAGACTCTGGTCATCCCACTTCTGGAATGTTTTTGTCCACAAAGCACTGTCTCACAATGCTACTTTATGCCAGGGCTGATTGCCTTGCTGATGCAAATAATCATCATCTAACTATTCCTTGACTGTATGCAGTACACAATACTGCAAAATATGTTCACATACTTCTACATTTAGTGTTCTCTTGAGTGCAATAAAGGGACCACAATGAGAAACATCCCCAAATCATAACACCATCATCTCTGTACTTCAATGCTGGCACTGCACATGAAGGCAAGCAAAGTTCTCCAGGAATTTGTCACACTCAAATCCTTCTGTTAGGTTGCCACTGAGTCTAGCATGATTCAGCACCACAAATCAGTTGTTCAGTCAGATACTGCCCAGTGGCATCAATCTTTACACCACTCCAAGCATTGCTTAGCACTGACTACAGAAGCATGTGGTTTGGTAGGAGCTGCACAACCATTTTACTGGGAAGCACTTTGGAATTCATGAGAGATTCCTTGTGCTAATTACATTCAGCTTTTCACAATCACTGTCTGTCAGTACAAGAGGTCTACCTGATCTTGGTTTAGTTGTGGTTGCTCTTTCACATTCTCCCATCATAATATCATCACCAACAATCAATATGGGTAGCTTTCATACTGGCATACCTGCCTCTAGTGACATCTAGGGCTCCATTTTGCCGAACATAAGTATCTGGATTCTTTTAGTCTTTCATTCATGCAACTCCATTAATAATTTATACTTCTGTGTACTTAAGTTGTAAGTGATCTGTCCACTTTAAGCTATCTGTTAATATACAATATTTAATTATATACACTTCAGTTCAATTAATGAACCTGCAGGTAAATTCTGTGTCTGACATTTGTGGTGAAACAGACTTATATGTAAAAAAGAAATAAATTTAGAAAGTATACATGTTTGTGGAGAAATATGAGAAGTGCACTAAGAATTCAAAACCTATACCTTATCTACTGAATTGACAAAAAAACTAAGAAGTTTTGGTCACATGAAGTCAGCCAATGGATCAAAGTCATCTATCCAGTCACTATTTGATCATACTTCCATTAATACTGACAATGTCAGAGAAGACTAAAACACTTTATTCTTACCAGTGACATTGTTTCACTGTAAAATATTGTATTACAGTTCTTACTTTTGATCATTACATGAATACTGAAAGACATAGATAGAGATAGAGAGAGAGATGTAGATGCAAAATTGAAAATGGACTAAAATTTCTTGTTGTTGTTGTGGTCTTCAGTCCTGAGACTGGTTTGATGCAGCTCTCCATGCTAATCTATCCTGTGCAAGCTCCTTCATCTCCCAGTACCTACTGCAACCTACATCCGTCTGAATCTGCTTAGTGTATTCATCTCTTGGCCTCCCTCTACGATTTTTACCCTCCATGCTGCCCTCCAATGCTAAATTTGTGATCCCTTGATGCCTCAGGACATATCCTACCAACCAATCCCTTCTTCTAGTCAAGTTGTGCCACAAACTTCTCTTCTCCCCAATCCTGTTCAATACCTCCTAATTAGTTACGTGATCTACCCATCTAATCTTCAACATTCTTCTGTAGCACCACATTTCGATAGCTTCTATTCTCTTCTTGTCCGACCTATTTATCGTCCATGTTTCACTTCCATACATGGCTACACTCCATACAAATACTTTCAGCAAAACTCCTTTACTGCTTTAAGTGTCTCATTTCCTTATCTAATTCCCTCAGCATCACCCGATTTTATTCAACTACATTCCATAATCCTCGTTTTGCTTTTGTTGATGTTCATCTTATATCCTCCCTTCAAGACACTGTCCATTCCATTCAACTGCTCTTCCAAGTCCTTTGCTGTCTCTGACAGAATTACAATTTCATCGGCAAACCTCAAAGTTTTTATTTCTTCTCCCTGGATTTTAATACCTACAACGAATTTTTCTTTTGTTTCCTTTACTGCTTGCTCAATATACAGGTTGAATAACATCCGAGAAAGGCTACAACCCTGTCTCACTCCCTTCCCAACCACTGCTTCCCTTTCATGTCCCTCGAATCATAACTGCAATCTGGTTTCTTTACAAATTGTAAATATAGCTTTTCGCTCCCTGTATTTTACCCCTGCCACCTTTAGAATTTGAAAGAGAGTATTCCGGTTAACATTGTCAAAAGCTTTCTCTAAGTCTACAAATGCTAGAAACATAGGTTTGCCTTTCCTTAATCTTTCTTCGAAGATAATTCTTAAGGTCAGTATTGCCTCACGCGTTCCAACATTTGTACGGAATCCAAATTGATCTTCCCCGAGGTCGGCTTCTACCAGTTTTTCCATTCGTCTGTAAATAATTAGCGCTAGTATTTTGCAGCTGTGACTTATTAAACTGATAGTTCAGTAATTTTCACATCTGCCAACACCTGATTTCTTTGGGATTGGAATTATTATATTCTTCTTGAAGCCTGAGGGTATTTTACCTGTCTCTTACATCTTGCTCACCAGATGATAGAGTTTTGTCAGGACTGGCTCTCCCAAGGCCGTCAGTAGTTCGAATGGAATGTTGTCTACTCCCGGAGCCTTGTTTCGACTCAGGTCTTTTAGTGCTCTGTCACACTCTTCACGCAGTATTGTATCTCCCATTTCGTCTTCATGTACATTCTCTTCCGTTTCCAGAATATTGTCCTCAAGTACGTCCCCCTTGTATAGACCCTCTATATACTCCTTCCATCTTTCTGCTTTCCCTTCTTTGCGAAGAACTGTGTTTCCATCTGAACCTCATGATATTCATACAAGTGGCTCTCTTTTCTCCAAAGGTCTCTTTAATTTTCCTGTAGGCAGTATATATCTTACCGCTAGTGAGATAAGCCTCTACATCCTTATATTTGTCCTCTAGCCATCCCTGCTTAGCCATTTTGCACTTTCTGTCAATCTCATTTTTGTGACGTTTGTATTCCTTTTTGCCTGCTTCATTTACTGCATTTTTATATTTTCTCCTTTCATCAATTAAATTCAATATTTCTTCTGTTACCCAAGGATTTCTACTAGCCCTCGTCTTTTTACCTACTTTATCCCTCAGACCAACCCATTCATTGTCTTCTGTATATCTTTCCCCCATTCCTGTCAATTGTTCCCTTATACTGTCCCTGAAACTCTTTACAACCTCTGGTTTAGTCAGTTTGCCAGTGGCAATCAGACACAGGCACATCAGCTGATTGCCGGGTTACGTCACAGTACCTGTTCATAAGTGTGTGCAAGTCCGGACAAAAATATTTAGTCAACACTGGGTCAGAGCTATGCATATTTCTGCATACTCAGTTACACAGGAAGTGACTACCAACCACATTCTGCGTGACCATAGCAAATAATTCTACTATACCAATGTACATTACACAACGGATCCAGCTGGATCTTGGATTGCAGCATGACCTGATGTGGCAACTTAACTTGCAGAGGTGTCAGAACTCATAACAGGGGCAGTCTCTTTAGCTTATTATCAACTGTTGCCAGACTTTGTGAAAGCTCTGCTAGTTGATGGTGTCACCAGCTTAACAACCTTGGGATTCTGATGAAATGCACAGAAAAATAGCCTTATTTAATACCTTTGATCCAAATTCTGCTCCTTATCCTGACGCTGAATAAGTGTTTAAGAAGACCAAACAGTGAAGATCATCAGTCTTATTTTTACACTCCAAGACTGAAGCAGTGTACACAGTCAGTCTGCGTACAGAGTAAATCCTGGATGGAAGTGTGACAAAGAATGCAGTCTGTGTGTCTGAGGTGAAACATGTGCACCAACATGGTATACGCCTAGTAAGATGTGGGAAATTGCCAAAAAACCATATCCATACTGGACAAACCAACCCCTCACCCAAGTGGTTTCAATATGGCAGCCCATCATACTTCCCTGGCGCAGAAGCAGTCACACAGCTAACAAGGTGGTTTCTGCTCTCTAGTTGCAGTACTGTGAACACTCTGAAAATCCCTTCTTCATCTATGCTACACAAGGAACTCACAAGTTTTTATCAATAACTGAAAATTTTCTAAAGCAAGTTATGCAAAATGATAGTAAAACACTCTAAACAATGAATAACTCACTTTGTTAAATTACACGTTGTTGGAAAATAAAGTATGCAACACTAACAAATACTACAACAACTTCTGACAGAAAACTAGAGAATTAATAGTCTTAGTTGGCTTGTTATTGCGCTCTGACAATGGCAAAAAAATTGGGCTCTCTATCTCTCTATCTCCCCCCCCCTCCCTCCCCCTCATTTCTCCCTGCCCCCTCTCCACTACCTCCCAGCCACTGTCATTCCTCATCCTTTCTGCAGAAGCCCACCACTCAAACATCCATAAACATCCATTCATCTGTCAGAACAATACATTAATATAGTAACAGTCAGATTTTTTGTGTTTTTTTTGTTTTTGGTTTTTTAGGGTACAAAACTGCTATGATCATTAGCGCCCAGTCAGTGACTTAGGAAATGGTAAAAAACGAAAATGGAAAGCAGCAGCAATGGGAACGAAACTCAAAAAATTGGAGAAAGTAAAAGCAGAAGGAACGCTTAAAATCCACTACAGAAAGGGGTTGGTTGTCCCCAAAGAGAGCTTCAAATGACTGACATCATCTCACTGGCTCTAATAAACTCGACAACGCGATTGGCCAAGCGTGTGTCATCTGCTAAAATGGACGATATATCAGGCGACAGCTGTAGATGGGTGCGTAACGGCTAAAATAGGGGCACTCAATTGAAAGGTGTCTTACCGACCACAGCTGAGAGCAGTGGGGACAGAGTGGGGGAGGATCGCAGCTTAAAAGATCTCGATGGCTAAAAAGACAGTGCCCTATCCGCAGTCTAGTTAAAATTACCTCCTCCTGATGACGCGTTCGGGAGGAAGAGGTCCAAGCACAGGGAAGAGCTTTCACGTCCCGCAATTTATTATGGGGAAGTGTCGACCAATGTGCGTGCCATAAAAGAACAACACGATGACATAAAACGCTCCATAGATCGGCGAAGGGAATCAATCTAATTGCTGGCCGAAGAAGAGAGAATGCAGCCTTGGCCGCTATATCGGCCGCCTCATTGGCACAGATACCAACGTGTCCTGGGAGCCAGAGGAACGCCACAGAGACGCCCCCCAAATGGAGCAAGTGCAGGCAGTCCTGAATCCGGTGGACCAGAGGGTGGACAGGGTAGAGAGTTTGGAGACAAAGGAGAGAGCTGAGAGAATCTGAACAGATAACATACTGTATCCACTGATGGCAGCGGATGTATTGGACAGCCTGGAGAACAGCGTAAAGCTCCGCAGTATAAACCGAACACTGGTCGGGAAGCCGAAATCAATTTGGGGTATCACCAACAATATAGGCACTCCCTACACCTAATGATGTTTTCGAGCCATCAGTGTAAATAAATGTGGCTTCATTCATTTGTGCACAGAGCAGCAAATGCCCGACGATAAACAAGTGAAGGGGTACCATCCTTGGGAAATTTACAAAGGTCACGGAGCAGGCAGATCCGGGGATGGAGCCAAGGCAGTGCTGTACCCCAAGTTGTCAAGAAGGTTTTAGGAAAGCGGAAGGAAAGAGAATGGAGCAGTTGACGGAAGCGGACTCCCGGTGGTAGTAGGGAGGAAGGGCAGCCTGCATACCCTACATCCAAGGAGGCGTCGAAAAAAATGTCATGGGCCAGATTAGCAGGCATGGAAGACAGATGGCTAGCATAACGACTCAGAAGGACAGCTCACCGATTGGACAGCAGAGGTTCAGCAGTCTCAGCATAAAGGCTTTCCACAGGGCTGGTGTAAAAAGCTCCAGACACTAAACGTAATCCACGGTGGTGGATAGAGTCGAGACGCCGAAGAATGGACGGCCGAGCAGAGGAGTAAACTATGCTTCCATAGTCCAATTTCGAGTGCACTAAGGCACGATAGAGGCGGAGAAGGACCACTCGGTCCGCTCCCCAGGAAGTACCATTCAGGACACGGAGGGTGTTGAGGGATCACAGACAGCGAGCCAAAAGATAGGAAATGTGGAGGGACCAGCACAGTTTTCTGTCAAACATAAGACCCAAGAATTTAGCGACGTCTGAAAACGGAAGGTTGACAGGTCCTAGATGTAAGGAGGGTGGAAGAAACTCCTTACGTCGCCAAAAATTAACACAAACGGTCTTACTGGGAGAAACACGGAAGCTGGTTTCTATGCTCCAAGAGCGGAGGTGATCGAGACATCCTTTAAGATGTCGTTCAAGAAGGCTGGTCCATTGAGAGCTGTAGTAGATCGCAAAATTGTCCACGAAGAGGGAGCCCGAGACATCAGGAAGGAGACAATCCATAATCGGATTTATGGCAATGGCAAACAGTACAACACTCAGCACGGAGCCCTAGGGTACCCTGTTTTCTTGGGAGAAAGTACGGGAGAGAGTGGTGTTCACCCGCACTCTAAATGTGCGCTCTGCCATAAATTCATGAAGAAAAAGGGGCAGCCGACCTCGAAAGCCCCAAGAGAACAGTGTACGGAGGATGCCTGTCCTCCAACAGGTATCGTATGCTCTCTCCAGATCAAAAAATATTTCTACTGTTTGGCGCTTCTGGAGAAAATTGTTCATGATATAAGCGGAGAGAGCAACAAGATGGTCAACTGCAGAACGATGCTTTCGGAAACCGCATTGGGCAGGTGTTAAAAGACTGCAGGACTCCAGCCACAAAGCTAAATGGCAATTCACCATACGCTCCAAAACCTTACATACACTACTCGTGAGAGAAATGGGGCGATAGCTAGAGGGGAGATGTTTGTCCTTTCCAGGTTTCGGAACAGGAATGACGATAGCTTCCCGCCATCGTCTGGGAAAAGTACTGTCGGTCCAAATTTGATTATAAAGGTGAAGGAGTTAAAGCAGACTATGGTATGATAAATGCAGCAACATTTGGATGTGGATACCATCCGGTCCTGGGGTGGAGGAGCAAGAAGAAGAGAGTGCATGTTGGAGTTCCCACATGGAGAAAACAGTATTGTAGCTTTCGTGATTTTGAGAGGAGAAAGCAAGAGGTCGCACTTCCGCTGCACGTTTCTTCGGGAGAAACGCTGGCGGGTAATTTGAAGAGCTCAAAATCCCAGCAAAGTGTTGACCCAATGAGTTAGAAATTGCGATGGGGTCCACTAATGTATCATGCGCGACAGTGAGCCCAGACACCGGGGAGAAACTAGGTGCACCTGAGAACTGTCGAATCTGACTCCAAACTTCCGAGGAGGGAGTGAAGGTGTTAAATGAGCTAGTAAAGAATTTCCAGTTTTCCTTCTTGCTATCGTGGATGATGCGACGTCATCGCGCTCGGAACTGCTTATAGCGGATACAGTTGTCCAAAGTAGGATGGTGGCAGAAAACGCGAAGAACACGTTGCAGCTCACGTATTGCGTCACAGCATGCTGCGTTCCACCAAGGAACTGGGGGGCGCCGGGGCAATGCGGAGGTACATGGTATTGAACATTCCGCAGCTGTAGGAATAATGTCTGTAATATGTGTGACCTCATCGTCGACGCTAGGAAAGTGACGGTCATCGAATGTTGCCAGAGACGAAAAAAGTGTCCAATCGGCTTGGCCAAACTTCCAGCGTCACAGGCGCATATATGGCTGTTGAGGCTGCAGTCTAAGGACACATGGAAAATGGTCACTTGAGTGTGTATCATCAAGGGCGAACCATTCAAAGTGCCGAGCTAGCGGAACAGTACCGACCGAAAGGTCCAAATGAGAGAAATTTGTCGTGGAGGCAGACAAAAATGTAGGGTCCCCAGTGTTGAGGCAAACTAGATCCGCTTGGTGGAAGACGTCTAGCAATGCGGACAAGGATGTGGAGATCCCCAAAGCGGGTGGAGGGCATTGAAGTCCCCATCCAGCAAATAGGGGGGTGGAAGCTGACCAAGAAGATGAAGGAGATCAGCTCGTGCCATTGGTGTGGATGATGGAATGTATACAGTACAAAGAGAGAAGGTATATCCAGAAAGGGAAAGACGGACAGCGACAGCTTGGAAGGAAGTGTTTAAGGGGTTGGGTGATAATGGAGAGTATCATGGAGAAGAATCATGAGTCCTCCATGTGCTGGAGTGCCTACAACAGAGGGGAGATCAAATCGGACGGACTGAAAATGGGGGAGAACAAAGCGGTCATGGGGACGCAGCTTTGTTTCCTGAAGACAGAAGATGACCGGCGAGTAAGATCATAAGAGGATCAACAATTCATCCCGATTGGCTCGAAGGCCGCAGATATTCCAGTGGATAATGGACATAGGGTGAACAGAAAATGGAGGAATGTGACCAAGGGTGCCGTCAACTCAGTGACTGCTCAGAGCTTGTGACCGACAGCACGGAATGGCATTCAGCTGAAGGCAGAAGATCCTGATCCATAGGTTGTTCAGGAGCAGCTCCTGCCACCAGCGATCGGCCGGTTGATCGGCTGCCAACAGTGCGCCTCGGCGACATAGAAGACGGCCGAGGGCGATTACCGCCAGGTGGTGCTGTAGATGGGACACGCCTTGGCGGAGAAGGAGATGAACTGGGTTTCTTACTAGCCTTCTTGGAAACATGATGTTTAGATGAAGAGGGAACTGATGGTTGTGAAGTTTGGGTACGTAAAAAATCTTCATGAGTATGCTCTTTTTTCAAAGTCTTGGTGTCTGACTTTTGGGCTTGAGATTTAGCAGAACCCGATGAAGGGTGAGCCATAGAGTGGGCAGGCGAAAGTGGGGAGGTTGAATGGGCAATCTTTGTGCTGGATGATCTGACAAATGTGGCACTAAAGGTAAGGTCACAAGTCTGCGTGGCCGCCTCCTTTGTTGGCCGAGGAGAGGCAATGACAGTGCTGTATTTTCCTGTCTGAGGCACGGTGGGCTGTCGACTGGCGAATAATTTTCGAGCAGCTAAGGTCGACACCTTTTCCTTCCCTCTGATTTCCTGAATGAGCTTTTCGTCTTTAAAATGGGGCAATCTCGAGAGGAAGCAGCATAATCACCCATACAGTTGATGCAACGAGGGGATGGAGGTGGACAAGCACCCTCATGGGCATCCTTGCCACACGTAACACATTTGGCCGGATTGAAAGAGGACTGGCTGGTGTGATTGAACCGCTGACACCGATAGCAACGAGTATGGTTTGGGATGTAAGGGCGAACGGAAATTATCTCATAGCCTGCTTTGATTTTTGATGGGAGTTGAACTTTGTCAAATGTCAAGAAGACAGTACGGGTTGGAATGATGTTCGTGTCAACCCTTTTCATCACTCTATGAACTGCCGTTACGCCCTGCTCAGACAGGTATTGTTGAATTTCCTCGTCGGACAAGCCGTCGAGGGAGCGTGTATAAATGACCCCACGTGATGAATTTAAAGTATGGTGCGGTTCCACCTGGACAGGGAAGGTGTGTAGCAGTGAAGTACGCAGCAATTTTTGTGCCTGGAGGGCACTGACTGTTTCTAACAACAAGGTGCCATTTTGTAATCTGGAACAAGACTTTACAGGACCTGCAATTGCGTCGACACCTTTCTGAATAATGAAAGGGTTGACCGTGGAGAAGTCGTGACCTTCGTCAGACCGAGAAACAACAAGGAACTGTGGCAACTATGGAAGGACTGTCTGTGGCTGAGACTCATTGAACTTATGCTTGTGAGCTGACATACTAGAAGATGAGGAAACCACTGTGAAAGTATCCCCCACGATTACCGGCATCTCCGATGGCGTGTTCCTTCCTTGTGGGGGCCCTCTCTGAGGGCAGTCCCGTCCCATCCGACAAACGGATGGAGGGACCAATCAGCACTTTCGGAAGGTATCAGCTCGGGTAGTCACCCCTCCCTGGGCCTGGCCGTTACTAGGGGTTACGTACGTGTCCTACCTGTCTACCCGGGGCGGGGAATTACGCGTTACCCCGTCAGCGGCTACACATGGAGATGTGTGGGTCGGCCTTCCGACATGCACAGGGAGGAAAAAAGAGAAAGGGAAAGGAAAGAAGAGAGGTTTCAAACATTGCAGTGGAGAAAAGGGCAAAGAGAAGAGGTAAGGGAAAGAGAAGGGCAAAGGAAGGACGAAGACTTGCAAGTGGAGAAAGCAAAGAATTTGTTACAGTTTCGAGCATCTGTCTCCAGACGTAGGCACAAAACATACTCCCAGAAGGGGAGAAAGGGAAGGAAAGAGGCGGCAGTGAGGGGGGTGCGAAGATGGGGGATGGGGAAGGATGCGGAAAGGGAAGGTATGCAGCCCGGAAAGGAAGGAAGGCCACATTAGCTCGGGGTCCCGTGCTCGCTACGCACGTATTCACAAAACAGTTGTGGACCCCCTGGGGGGGGGCAGTCAGATTTATTACACCTATTAGAGCACTATAATGTAGTTTCTCTTTAGAATACTGTTTCAGAATTGATAGCTACAGCTGCAGTAAATATCAATGATCGAGAAATAAAACTAGCACATACATTAAATATTAGTAACATCAACAAATACAATAGTTTAGAAAATTTAGGTAATCATGAAATTAAATCTATTCAAAGGATCACAAACAGAAAAAAAAAATAATGGAACTGACAATCAACACAGAAATTATTAATTACGATCCGCACACAGGTGAACATACAAAGGGAAGTACAACATCAAAGAGGAAGTGAGGAAAGTACAAATGGTGAACTGAAGATGGGTTTCTGAACAGACATTTTTGTTTCATACACTTGTGTGATTTGGGAAATACCTACATTCATGTATTCATCTGTGTGTGCGAGATACTGCCTTCCCTTCTATTTATTAATGTGACACTTCCTTCACATAAACAAAAGCAGGATAGAATATGCAGCTATTTTCTTTTGGATTTAGTAAATATATTAAGTGATGGATCATAAAAGTGAATTTCCAGCATCTGAACCTTATATACCTTAGTTTCTCTTTTTAATGTACATTAACAGTCGACGTAAGTAGAAGGATTTTCCTTACCTGGGTGTTGTGTCCACTTCATCACACAGAGAAAAATAGATGAATAAAGTTAGTACCTCATTCATAGAGCTATAAACATATTCATCCTTAAAACATAACTTCATAACACTTGAAATGTGAACTATTTGCATTTAGTATGTTGTACTTGGCATAAAACATAATAAAAGCTATTGGTATCAGAAAAATGAAACATTTTCATTAAGAGAACATCTGAAAACATCTTTCCTGTGCATCATTTTTAACTTTCCATTAGATCCACATTATCCTACATTTTTATCCATGATATTACATAAAACAGTTACCTCATCATCATAGTAATCAGCATCATCATACTCTTCATCATCATAGTAGTACTCATAAACAGGGCGCCTCTTACGGTAAGGTCGCCTCCTGCCACCTCCCTGAGGCCTACGAGCAGGTGGAGGTGGAGGTGGAGGTGGTGGGGGTGGAGGTGGTGCCTGAGTGGTAGTGGTTGTTGTAGTTGTGGATGATGTTGTAGCCTTGTACAGAGCCTCATTTCTGTGAAAACAAATAATGAACTTCAAAATGTGCACAGATTATCACCCAAGTTACATTCTGTATTCCGACCACATCATATCCTTCAACAGTGTGTATCATTTTTTAGTCTGTGTTTCAATATTTTGTAGTAGCACATAACTGACTGGAGGAAAAGTGTATTCATATCATTAAATTTGTTACTAAATGTGAATATGTAAGTAACTAATTATTAGTGAAATAACCAATCTGTACACATACATTCTTAAGACAAGGCTGTCGTACTATAATATACATATATAGGGTGTAACTAAATTTCCTTTACAGATTTTCGGGATGGTTTCCTTACAACAAACAGGCGAAAGTGTCTAGTAAACATGGGCTCTCAAATGCATATCTTAGGAGGTGTGAGTAGTTGTTTAATAGTAGCACAGAATATTTATATGGACTGTCAAAAAGTTATATAGGTGAACAAGAAGAAAATTGGTATTTGCTGTCAAAAAATTATGTATGTGAATAAGAAAAAGTTTATTTTCATTGTCAAAACATAAATATGACTGCAGTGGTGTGAGTCAGTTTGGGGCAGTATTTGGTCAGCAATACTCATTGAGTTTTATGCTGTGTTAAGATAGCCCAGATTGGACTAAAATTCATCTGTGAATTGGAGATGGTGACTGAATAGATGTGTAATTATCTCTCATACCTGGAAAGAATAAATGAAAAGTTATGGGAAATCGGAGTCAAGTTATTTCTTTGAATTAATGACCATGGACCTGTTTACTCAGTGACCAAGTTAAGTATACATTCAATCATTTTTCTAACTATAAGTTTCATTGCTGGCATGCGGCAATAAACACACATTAAAAATGTTTTGCATCACCCAGGTTCCAGAACTCCTGAAAATAGACATTGACTGTGGATATTGTATCACAGACACAGTCCCTTTGACTGTTCAGAGACGTCATTAAACCCGCACAAAGATGTATGCAACCATGCATGAGCAGCACCCATTAGACAGTGTGGGTCCAACAGCTGATCAGTTCCAGTCATTCCACCTGCAAGGAGGTACACGGCTCATGTTCAGCCGTGCCTCGACGGCCAATACCGCAGTTTGATCACATCTGCATTGTTACTGTGTGCCACAAAGGGCTCTCAACAAGGGAAGTGTCCAGGCATCTCGGAATGAACCAAAGTGATGTTTGGACATGGAGCAGATACAGAGAGACAGGAACTGTTAATGATATGCCTCACTCAGGCTGCCCAAGGGTCACTACTGGAGTGGATGACCACTACCTTCGGATTATGGCTCAGATGAATCCTGACAGCAACGCCATGTTGAATAATGGTTTTTGTCCAGGCACAGGACGTCATGTTACGATTCAACCTGTGTGCAATAGGCTGCATAATACACGACTTCATGCCCAACGTCCATGGCAAGGTCCCTCTTTGCAACCACGACACCATGCAGCACAGTACAGATGGGCCTAACAACATGCTGAATGGACTGCTCAGGATTGGCATCATGTTCTCTTCATCGATGAGTGTCGCATATGCCTTCAACCAGACCATCATCGGAGACGTGTTTGGAGGCAACCTTATCAGGCTGAAAGCCTTAGACACACTGTCCAGCGAGTGAAGCAAGGGGGAGGTTCCCTGCTCTTTTGGGGTGGCATTATGTGGCACTGACGTATGCTGCTGGTGGTCATGGAAGGCACTGTGACAGCTGTACGATATGTGAATGCCATCCTCTGACCAATAGTGCAACCATATCAGCAGCATATTGGCGAAGCATTCATCTTCATGGATGACAATTCGCACCCCCAATGTGCACATCTTGTGAATGGCTTCCTTCTGGAAAATGAAATCACTTGACTGGAGTGGTCAGCATGTTCTCCAGACATGAATCCTATCAAACATACCTGGGATAGATTGGAAAGGGCCGTTTATGGATGACGTGACCCACCAAAGACTCTGAGGGATGCCGAATCGCCATTGAGGAGTGGGACAATCTGGACCAACAGTGCCTTGATGAACTTGTGGGTAGTATGCCATGACGAATACAGGCCTGCATCAATATAAGAGGAAATGCTACTGGGTATTAGAGGTACCGGTTGGTACAGCAATCTGGACTACCACCTCTGAAGGTCTCACTGTATGATGGTACAACATGCGATGTGTGGTTTTCATGAGCAATAAAAAGGGCAGAAATGATGTTTATGTTGATCTCTATTTCAATTTTCTGTACATTTTCCAGAACTCTCGGAACTGAGGAGATGCAAAACTTTTTTTGATGTGTGTATGTGGGGTTGTCTTGCCAAGAAAATTGCCCACTGAATTACTTCTGTGATAATATTCAGGCCCAATATTTGGTATTGTAATGATGAAACAATGGAATTTTTGTTAGACTGCTATTAACCCTTTGTCACTCACGTGGAGTACAAATGTACTTCATTGTCATTCTAAACATTATTTTCTTATTGTTGGGAAGAGTGGCAGGGCTGAAATTCTCAGGGTTTGGCGTTCTTGTTCTAGCTTGTACCTACACTAAGTGGCATGTGCAGTCCTGCATGGATCTTCTCATAGGAAAGTCTTGATTGTTCCCTGTTGTGTTTGGTGCACACGGGTACTCCACGTGAGTATCGAAGTACCAGCACATATTTTATATGCTAAGTAAAAATTTTAATTTCCATTACATTTGAAATATGTTTGGTTTGCTATTGTAGCATTAATTTATCATTATTATTTAGGTATAATAGCAGATTGTACTTCTGAAGAAAGGATCTGGATGCAATGGCTAGAGGAAGAACTGCAGAGTGATGAGCCTTCCAATTATGATTCTGATCTGTGCAAAGGGTATACAAGCGAGAATGATGATCGACCAGATGAGCAAACAATGTCATGGAAGAATCAAAAGAAGGCAATGTGGACATGGAAGAGAGCTACAACAAGGCAAGTGAAGAAAAATCAGGACATAATGTCGACAAGGAAGAGAACTTCAAAAAGGCAAGTGAAGAAGCTGATTTTTATTTTGGAAAAGATAAAACAAAATAGAATAAATTGCCACCTTGTCCTAATGTTAAAACAAAGTCCAGCAATATTGTTCTTCATGTTCCTGGTCCAAAAGGAGAGGTAAAAAATGCAAAATCTGAAATCGATTACATTAACTTCATTATTGATGACAGAATAATAGAGTTAATCATGAAAAGTACCAATATTTATATAGAAACAATCAGGCATTAATTTTCTAGAGAACGAGAGGCAAAATTTACAGATCAATGTGAAATGTGTGGCCCCTCTTTGTATACTTATTTTCACTGGTATGCTAAAGACTTCCAAGTCGAATACTTGCAAAATATGGGACAATGAGAAAGGCAGTGGTATTGAAAGGGTGTATTTGACAATGTTGAGGAATAGATTGCATTTCTTGCTTTATTGCCCCAGATTTGATGACTTAAGCACCAGAAATGAGAGAAAAAAATATCAACAAATTGGCACCAATACAAGAAATTATGGATTTGGTGTTAGAAAACTTTCAGAAGTACTATACTCCTGGGGAGTACCTCACAATTGATGAGCAGCTGGTTAGTTTCGTGGAAGATGTCCATCCAGACAGTTTATACCTAGTAAATCTGCTCATTATGACCTGAAGGTGTTTGCATTAGTGGATTCTAGAATAATGTCTCCTGTGAATATGGAAATTTATTGTGGAAAACAGCTGGTGGGGCTTTTTGATGTAAGTAATGCAGGAAAGGTCATCATGAGAATTGCAAAACCAATTTTTGGCACAGGACGTAACATCATGGACGATAATTGGTTTACTAGCTGTCCTCTGCTTCAAGAACCATTTGAGAAAAAGGCAACTTCTGTTGGAACAATCAGACAGAACAAAAAAGAAATACCTCAGGAATTTTTACGTAGAAAATCTCTAGAAATAAACACTTCTGTTTTCGGCTATAAAGACATGATGCAACACTTGTATCCTACTGCTCCTACTGCGAAAGGAAAAAGAAAGCAGTAATTTTACTTTCAAGTATGCACAATGATGCAGCGATTGAAGAGTGCAACAGTTTTTGAAAAAAAAAAAAAAAAAAAAAAAAAAAAAAAAAAAAAAAAAAAAAGATTGTAACATTCTACAATCACACAAAAGTTGGAGTTGACGTACTTGATCAACTTAGTTCAAATTAGGATACAGCAAGAGCTACTAAAAGATGGCCAACAGCAAATTTTTACAGTATTTTAAATATCATCGCTATCAATGCCCTATGCATTTATTCAGCAAACAAAATTACATCAAAATTAAATGAGCTGATTTCCTTGATGAAATTAATTGGAAAATGGTGAAAGCGCAGATTCATGAACACATGAAACAGTGCTTGATACGCAGACAACTAAAAATTCGAGGACTGGTGGTGTTAGGAGAGGACTCGGAAGAAAAAGTGGAAATAGCTGAAAAAAAATAAAAAAATAAAAAAAAGGACAAAGGACGTTTTAAAATATGCGGCAGATCAAGAAATAAATCAAAATGAAGAGTGTGTGCAAAATGTAATGAATGGGTGTGTGTTGAATATTCGACAACTAGCGTTCTTCGCAAGAATTGCACATGATTTCTTACTGTACATATCTACTGTGATTATTTTCTTGTGTATTATTCTTCATTAAAGTTATTTGGAATAGTTTAATTACTTCTTGTATAATGTAGCATGTTTTGAGTAATAAATGGGTGGAGTGACAAAAACCCATTTTTCGTTTAATAATAAAAAGTGGTGGAGTACATTTGTGCACCGTACGAGTATCTGTGTCCTCAAAACTCGCACGAGTAGTGGAGGGTTAATAGGTACCTTTTCTGTGTACGTGACTAATTATTTCTACTCAAGGATTCCTGTCTGATGTAGAAAGAATTGTCAAGGAAAACTTCTTTAATCTACATTTGAAAACATTTACACTGTCTGTCAGACAATTTATTTCAATGGGTAGACTGTGGAGTTTTATAGTTGCATAATTCATCCCTTTTCTTGCCCAAGTTAGATGCATTAAGGAGTAATGCAGATCATTTTTCCTTGTAGTGTTGTAATTCTGAATATTTCTGTTGCTCTCAAACTCAGATGGATTGCTGATAAATTTCATAAGAGAATAAATTTACTGTGGGACTGTGGTTAAAATTTCCAACTGGTTACAGAGACACCTGAAAGATGCATATGTTCAAACCTTACACATAATTCTAATTACTTTCTTTTGTGCAATGACTACTTTTTCCCTAGGTGAGGAGTTACTCCATAATATTATCCTACAAGACATCAGAGAATGGAAAACACAATCAGTTTACAAAGGAGATTGCTTACAAAACATCTACACAGTCAGTCTCAGAA
Source organism: Schistocerca cancellata (assembly GCF_023864275.1). Classification (NCBI taxonomy): domain Eukaryota; kingdom Metazoa; phylum Arthropoda; class Insecta; order Orthoptera; family Acrididae; genus Schistocerca; species Schistocerca cancellata. Next base: position 143,328,207 of record NC_064629.1, on the reverse strand, counting down.
TATTGCTCAAGTGTGAACCAGCTTTAAGTGAAGAATCTAAGAATATACTGCAAACCCTGCATATCATTCCCTTATGGAATGCAAAAACAAGACTGGATTAGTTACGGTATGCATAGTGGCATTGAAGCAACAATTCTTCCTGCATTCCATATTTGAATGAAATGGGAAGAAGCACTAGTAACTGATACGGGGGGGATTACCCTCTGCCATGCACCTCATAGTTGTTAGTGGAGTATAGACGTAAATGTAGATAAAAGCCTTTGATGGGTAAACGACATTAACTTTACATCTGGGACTTCAGCAATGACATATCTTCTCAGCCAGCTTCTAAAAGTATTCCACTGGTGAAACATTAAAAATGGTGTAGTATAACACTATATACCCCATACTTTAATAATGTTTGGGGGCTATGAATAAAACTTTAGTACTGCAGAGAAGTGTAATTAGGACACTGCATTGATTAGTATAGATAAAGTAGTTTTTTGAGCAATGGGTAAAATTTGAAATTTTAAAAAAAACATTTCATGCATTTGTGTAAATTGATACCATTTCTTGTAAAAATCAAAAGAAAGCAGGTTAGCATAGTGATGCTTATGACTACAGCACTAAGGCTTACAAGGTAATAAATTAAATAAATTTATATTTAGTGGAGGACTCTCTCCTTGTAGAGAGGAAATTGAAAATTCTGCAAAAATAAATAAAAGAGAGAAGCAAAGGTTGGCAAATAAATACCTGACACTGTGACTACTCCTCTCAAAACTGTGGATATCATTTTAGTCACACAATTTAAATTTCAAAACATGAGTTACATTTTATTCTAATCTGCTGGTATCTGAAATGAGTATTTACCTTTTAAAGTACTTCGGTGAATTTTCACAGTCAACTTCTGATACAAAATGACATATGAAAGTTTTTTGGTCAAATGCAGTATAATTTGCACAAAGGAAATCATATCTTGTGCCAAAGAGACAGTGATGATAAACCTGAAATAAAAGAGTTGTGTGTATTTCACCAAAATTGAAGTGTTACACAAATTAAGATATAAGACCTTTCAAATAACTTTATAAAACAATCATAGAACAATTTAAATTCATCATTGTTGGAAATGGCTCAGCAAATATATTAAGTTTACTTTTCTTCATACCATAGGAAAAAAATCGAACAATATGAGTTTTTACACTTACGCCAAACTTTTCAGATTATTATTAAAGTAAATAAATTTCCTGAATAAGTCTGCGATCACTGTAGACATTTTGTGAATAAAGCTGCCTAGATCATTAAATTGGTAAGTTCTGAGTTAGGATCAGATGATGGCAGTAGCTTAAAAGATTTTCTAAAATAAGAAATACCGAAGCCATCTAAGCAGCTTTATTCACAAAATTTATCAGAAGCTAAGAAAATTATTGATATACCATACATTGTGAACACTATAACACCACATATCTAAAATAGAACAAATCACTGGATTTTTGAGTGATGAGCATATTTAATAAATAAACTAATTGCTTGGTTCTGAAATGGGTAAACAATCTGCACACAGAAGAAGTATAGTTCAAGTACACATCTATGTATTGTAATAAACTCTTATTTTGTTTCTGTAAATTGCTCAACATGAATGGTAAAATGTTTTCTTTGAAAAGTTCACAGGCAATTTTGTCACAAGTATCTTTGTCAAGTACAGCTTTATCTTCATTTGAAATGATCCCATCTTGAAACAGACATTAAATCTTGTACTTCTGTCCTCATTCTCCCTGCCCCCTCCCCCTCTACATTCCTTGGTTTTGGCCTTTATGTAACTACCAGAAGCAAAAGAAATCAAATATACAGGGCTATTACAAATGATTGAAGCGATTTCATAAATTCACTGTAGCTCCATTCATTGACATATGGTCATGACACACTACAGATACGTAGAAAAACTCATAAAGTTTTGTTCGGCTGAAGCCGCACTTCAGGTTTCTGCCGCCAGAGCGCTTGAGAGCGCAGTGAGACAAAATGGCGACAGGAGCCGAGAAAGCGTATGTCGTGCTTGAAATGCACTCACATCAGTCAGTCATAACAGTGCAACGACACTTCAGGACGAAGTTCAACAAAGATCCACCAACTGCTAACTCCATTCAGCGATGGTATGTGCAGTTTAAAGCTTCTGGATGCCTCTGTAAGGGGAAATCAACGGGTCGGCCTGCAGTGAGCGAAGAAATGGTTGAACGCGTGCGGGCAAGTTTCACGCGTAGCCTGCGGAAGTTGACGAATAAAGCAAGCAGGGAGCTAAACGTACCACAGCCGACGGTTTGGAAAATCTTACGGAAAAGGCTAAAGTAGAAGCCTTACCGTTTACAATTGCTACAAGCCCTGACACCCAATGACAAAGTCAAACGCTTTGAATTTTCGGCGCAGTTGCAACAGCTCATGGAAAAGGATGAGTTCAGTGCAAAACTTGTTTTCACTGATGAAGCAACATTTTTTCTTAATGGTGAAGTGAACAGACACAATGTGCGAATCTGGGCGGTAGAGAATCCTCACGCATTTGTGCAGCAAATTCGCAATTCACCAAAAGTTAATGTGTTTTGTGCAATCTCACGGTTTAAAGTTTACGGCCCTTTTTTTCTTCTGCGAAAAAAACGTTACAGGACACGTGTATCTGGACATGCTGGAAAATTGGCCCATGCCACAACTGGAGACCAGCAGCGCTGACTTCATGTTTCAACAGGATGGTGCTCCACCGCACTTCCATCATGATGTTCGGCATTTCTTAAACAGGAGATTGGAAAACCGATGGATCGGTCGTGGTGGAGATCATGATCAGCAATTCATGTCATGGCCTCCACGCTCTCCCTACTTAACCCCCTGTGATTTCTTTCTGTTGGGTTATGTGAAAAATTCAGTGTTTAAACCTCCTCTACCAAGAAACGTGCCAGAACTGCGAGCTGGCATCAACGATGCTTTCGAACTCATTGATGCGGACATGCTGCGCCGAGTGTGGGAGGAACTTGATTATCAGCTTGATGTCTGCCGAATCACTAAAGGGGCACATATCAAACATTTGTGAATGCCTAAAAAAACTTTTTGAGTTGTCGTATGTGTGCGCAAAGCATTGTGAAAATATCTCAAATAATAAAGTTATTGTAGAGCTGTGAAATCGCTTCAATCATTTGTAATGACCCTGTATACTTTCTGATTGTCATAACAATGTGACTTCACTGTGAAGCAATCTATACAAGAAAAGAACTGTGCAAGATGCATAGGCATACAATGGTACATGACAAATTATCAACAGGAAAAACTGATATATTTTACTGGCTGTTGCAGTGAGAAATGAATACACTGTCAAGAATGAAGGAGCAGTATAATACATGTATGTGATTCTTCAGAAATATCACTGAAATTTGACATCAACTGATTATCATCCGATGTGACAAACAATGCTGCTAGAGGAACATTTGCAATAGATCATTATAGCAGAGGTTGAAAGTACTACTTCAATTGTAAGGTTCTGTTTTTCCAGTACTTAAACCACAAGTCATGCTTTGGTAGCATATTTGGTAGAGCACTTGTCCATGAAAACCAAATACTCCTGGAAGAAATGACATTGGGGAGACATGGCTTAGCCTCAGCCAGTGAGGATGGGCCATGATTCGTGCTTGTATAGCTCACTCGGTAGAGCACTTGGTCATCAAAGGCAAAGAACCCAAATTCGAGTCTCAGTTCAGCACATGGTTTTACTCTGCAAGAAGTTTCATATCAGCACACACTACACTGAAGAGTGTACATTTCATTCTGGGAACAATGAAACAGTAACACTATACTTTCACAGTGCACAAAATGTAAATGTATAATATCCAAGTGTCCCCATTAATAACCAACCTGTAGTAAACAGTAAGGAAACTAAAGTCTAGGACAAGTGGATTCAGAGTATCATGAAGTGGGACATGCATATGGCACATGTTAACTCAAACATGAAAGAAGGAAAGCTCCACAAATGAGAAAACAGTTGTTCACATTATGCATATTTTTGTTCACACCTAAAATATAGAATCATATTCTGGAGCAACGTTCCTGCAGTAATGAGTAATTTTACAGTACAAGAATCATTATTTGGAAGAGCATTGATATGGGCCTTTGTTGAAAAAATTAACCATTCATCCATTGACTTGACATACATCCATGGGTGCCCATACCCAGTAACAAGGGGGACCCTCTCCTCTCCTCCCCTCCCTCACCTAGCTCTCAGGGGAGGAAAAAATGTAGCGTAGTCAGGTGACTTTCTTTCAAGAAAATGATATAAAAGTTGGGTTTATGAGGTTTTTAAGAGGGTTGGAACTGGAACATTTTTATGGCTGCTTACAAGTAGACTTTCATCTTCCAACATATTAAAAATACTCCATACCTCCAGATCTATGCCCACTACTAACTATAGTATGGGTGCCCTTGAGTACACCTAGGAAACATTAATGGACCAATGAAGGAAAATACAACAGCTGAGCATTATTTACTTTTTTCCTACAGCAACAATGTGGCTGTGACACCACCTGAGGGATCTAAATTTTAAGGTTTTCCTGGAGTGTGTAACCTAAACGATCATACTCTTTAAGGCCCCTGGAAATATATTTGAAGGGAGTAAAAAGGGAAGGGAAGGAAGGATAAGGACCTATCCTATCAACAATTATGTCACTAGAGATGGATTAAAAGCTTGTATTTGGAATGGATGGGAAAGAAAACTGACCACGCCAATTTAAAGGAACCATTCCAGCATTTATCTTAAGCCATTCAGAGAAATTACAAAAATTTGAAATCTGGAGGGATGGAAGGGGATTTCAACTGTTGCCTTCCCAAATATTAGTCCAGTGTCTTACAACTGTAACACTTTGCATTGTTTGAGCATGTAGATTACCCCTGCACCAGAGAAGCCACAGATCAAAGAAAGTCCTACAAGAAGAATGTAAACATAATAGAAAAAGTATATGAGAAGCTGCACATAAATAGCATTAACACAAAGTTGAATAACATAAAATTAAAGGTAGCAATAAATGAGAGCTTCTCACAGAAAAAGATGGAGCCAACAAGTTAACTTGATAGGTTTGTCCACATGAAGAAAATGAAGATGAGGTACATAAGAAAATGTGGTCATCATACACTCTAAGACAAAAAATGATACACCACTAAGTAATTATCCAAATGGGATGGAAATCAGTAGATGTTATATGGCCATTGTCCTGCTTTCTGTAATTTGCTTCATTACAAATTCTATTAAAATGACAAGTTCGAAGGGCTGTTTTTTGTCACTGTTAGTTATTCACAGATAATGATGATTGCTGCAAGACCTTAATTCAAAGAAGCCGTCACTGAATTATTAACAGAAATACTGTTCTGTAATATCATGATTAAACTGACAAAGTGTATTTTAGGAACTACCATAATTTTAGGCTTCACATTACTGTAGCAGAAAAAATGGTGTGAAACCTATAGTGTTGTGCTTCAAGCACTACTTGAATTCCTCTGCAGTTGTGACCACCTTCACCAGAAGTGTGAGATTTTGTTGGCTTCTGTCCTGTTCAGATTCATGATGTGGCATAGGATCAAAACATTTTGTAGGTATGATTGTGTCACTTCCCCATAATGTTGGCCCCTGTTCTTAAATAGAGCTTTTGTTAAGTGGATTTGCTGCAGCTTGCCACCAAATATTTTCTTCAGTTCAGCTTAGAATTTGCCCAAGCTATTCAGCTTGTCCTCATTGCTCTTGAGCTGCTGCTAGGCCATGCCATTCAAGTAGAAATACACATTTACCAAATACATTATTTCATCCCTCCTGTTGCATCTGACAACTCAGTTGAATCCTTTCAGCCATTTTGTCAGGTCTTGAGCAGCATCTCTAAAAAAATATGATGGATGTGTGAAGTTCAGTTGACTTAATGATGGCAAGGACCCCATTGCATGAATATACGGATGACATTAAAGATGTACTCCTTGTCTTATGATTCCTGTCCATGTAGGCAACAGGTTTTGTGCTACCTAATTGGGGCCACAGTGATACAGATGTTTTGAAGTGCAATTCATATAATAATCACACTAAAGTCCTAATCCAAAAGCTCAGTTGTTAATGAAATACAATTTTTACCACTGAGAGCACATTGATTAACAATACCAGTGCACAGTCAGAACAGAACTGATCTCCTGGATGGAGAATACAGTTATTTTAATAAACACTGATTAGTTGGGAAAGCTTGTATTTATACAGCCTTCAAATATTCCAGACCAACATTACAAACATAAGATATTTCAAGAACTTCCCACAAATACCAAATATGAGATAACAAACATTTGTTTATGGTCTGATTTGAAACAGGGACTCGCAGAATGCCAGCCATGACACTGACCACTACACCACACTCAGGAATTGTGGCTATTACACTGTTTGTCTAACCACAGAAATTAAGCACCTTATCAACACAGTAATGTTTTTAAATGAATATTAAACTTCCTTCCTCTTGACAAATCCTTAAATATCACAAAAATGTAATTTAATAAAAGTATGTGTTCAATTACATATCTATAAATTGAGCCATCTGAGCATATCATATTGGCCAAAGCAAATCTTTAATTTACCTGCATACTATTCACATATCACAGACTCACTCAAATTTTATCAAAGGAGTAGTGTTGCTGGGAGGGAGGGTAGAGCAGTGAGTTCAAGTTTTCCATAGCTCAAAGATGTTGAGGGGATGACACTTTTGCCCATTAACAAAGTAAACAGACATATCAAAATTTGTCAAGGATAGTTATGGAACCATACTCACCAATGAGTTCAACATTGCTGAGAGATGGAAACAATACTTCAGGGAGCTCCTCAACTGTGATGAACCTAAAGATCTGTTTGAATTTCAACCTCCTGACATGGTGGATTTAGATTATATGCCACCTACACTGGAGGAAATAAAGAATCACATAATGGAGCTAAAGAAGACCAATATCCAGGAAAAGATGGAGTACTGGCTGAAGGAATTCAAGGAGGTGGGGAGAGGCTCCACAAGAGAATTTACCAACCACTCAAGAAGATCTGGACTGTGGAAGAAATTACAGAAGACTACACAGCCCTGTACACCAGAAAGGCTACACCAGCTACAGAGGAACCACCCTCCAGAACAGCTGCTATAACATTTTGTTCAACTCTATACTGGATAGAATCCAACTGTTGGCAGAATGAGTGATTAGCAAATATGAGTGAAGTTCCGGAAAGGGCCATTCAATTGTGGACAGCATCGACATTATGTGATAAAAATTATCTGGACACTTGGCTGAAAATGACTTACAAGTTTGTGGCGCCCTCCATCGGTAATGCTGGAATTCAATATGGTGTTGGCCCACCCTTAGCCTTGATGACAGCTTTCACACTTGTAGGCATACGTTCAATCAGGTGCTGGACGGTTTCTTGGGGAATGGCAGCCCGTTCTTCACGGAGTGCTGCACTGAAGAGACGTATCAATGTCGGTCAGAAAGGACTGGCACAAAGACAGCATTCCAAAACATCCCAAAGGTGTTCTATAGGATTCAGATCAGGGCTCTGTGCAGGCCAGTCCATTACAGGGATGTTATTGTCGAGTAACCACTACACCACAGGCCATGCATTATGAACAGGTGCCCAATTGTGTTGAAAGATGCAATCGCCATCCCTTGATTGCTCTTCAACAGTGGGAAGCAAGAAGGTGCTTAAAACATCAATATAGGCCTGTGCTGTGATAGAGCCATGCAAAACAACAAGGGTTGCAAGCTCCCTCCATGAAAAACATGACCACTCCAGAACACCACTGCATCCAAATTTTACTGTTGGGACTACACATGCTGGCAGATGACATTCACGGGGCATTTGCCATACCCATACACTGCCATTGGATCACCACATTGTGTACCGTGATTCATAACTCCACACAACATTTTTCCACTGTTCAATCGTCCAATGTTTACGCTCCTTACGCCAAGTGAGGTGTCATTTGGCATTTACTGGTGTGATGTGTGGCTTATGAGCAGCTACTCAACCATGAAATCCAAGTTTTCTCACCTCCCGCCTAACTGTCATAGTACTTGCAGTGGATCCTGATGCAGTTTGGAGTTCCTGTGTGATGGTCTTGATAGATGTCTGCCTATTACACATTACGACTCTCTTCAACTGTTGGCAGTCTCTGTCAGTCAATAGATGAGCTCAGCTTGTACTCTTTTGTGCTGCACATTTCCCTTCAAGTTTCCACTTCACTATCACATTGGAAACAGTGGACCAAGGGATGTTTAAGCATATGAAAATCTCATGTACAGATGTATGACACAAGTGATGACCATGTTAGAAGTCTGAGTTCCGTGGAGCACCACATTCTGCTCTCTCACAATGTCTAATGACTACTGAGGTCGCTCATGTGGAGTACCTGGCAGTAGGTGGCAGCACAATGCACCTAATACGAAAAGCAAATGTTTTTGGGGGTGTCCAGATACTTTTGATCATAGTGTATGTACTGTGACAGCTCACAAGAAAGATGTGGGAATATGGTGAAGAATTCATGTGCTCTGCATACACCATGACAGCCTCATGAATTGCACAAAGTTTGGAATACTCAAAAAACTTGTCAGCCTAGTTCAAGTTTCTCTCTCTGATATAAAAGGTGAAGTGAAGCTTTGGAACCAGGTCATGGAAAGCTTTAACATAAACCCAGGATTGAGACAAAGCAGATGGTGTATCATTAATGTTGTTCAAACTGTCGCTCAATGAGTTAAAGAGGAAGGCTTTCCATAAGAATTTGAAAAGGACAAGGTAGAGGGTGAGAACGTCACACATCTCACATTTGTAGATGATGCTGCCCTGTTGTCCAGATCCAAGGAAGAACTGATAATGGCGAGTGACTGTGTGGTAGCAGCAGTGAGCAATTTGGCTACATTGTGAATGAATTAAAGACCAAGTATCTGGTGAAGAGCAGGACTTGTGCCTATTCAAGAGACCAGTTTAGCCTCTGATAGCAGGAACCCAATCCTACAATAGTTTTCATAAGACTAAATATCTGTGGCTGATCTTTACAGCAAACACAAGGTGTGAGGCAGAAACCAAAGAGAGGTTTGAAGCTGCAAACCAATTCTATTTCAGTCTGAATCATTTTTAAATGGCACACAGTCTCTCAAGAAATTTCACACACTAGCTGTACAAAACAACACTGATCCAACCCATAAAGCTATATGACATCAAAACTCAAAGTGTCCAGTAAAAGACTTAACTTCTTGAGCAGAAAATCTTAAGGAAGATCTATGGTCTGGTTCAATATGAGATCACTGGGGAATCAAGGATCTAGCATAATCATGACTTGGATGAGATCTACAACAGACAAAACATTGGAGGACGATGACAACAAAACAGTGTTTATGGGCAGGGCATGTTGCACGGGTGGATAAAATCAGTGACCTTCGAAATCCATGGATTTTACTCCCTGCACAAGAAGACTATTAGACAGATGAAAGAAAAGAAGGAGAGATGGAATCCATGCGGACTTGCTGCAGATTGGCATAGAGGGTGAGTGGTGACAGAAAGCAGGAAATAAAATCCAGTGGAAGAGAGCCTTGTAGTTATGTGTGGCCCACTGTGCCTGATTGCATAAAGTGTGTAAGTACCAGGTGATCAAAAAGTCAGTATAAATTTGAAAACTTGATAAACCACGGAATAATGTAGATAGAGAGTAAAAACTGACACACATGCTTGTAATGACATGGGGTTTTATTAGAACCACCCCATATTGCTAGATGCATGAAAGATCACTTGCGCGCGTCGTTTGGTGATGATCGTGTGCTCAGCCGCCACTTTCATCATGCTTGGCCTCCGAGGTCCCCAGACCTCAGTCCGTGCGATTATTCCCTTTGGGGTTACCTGAAGTTGCAAGTGTATCATGATTGAACAACATCTCTAGGGATGCTGAAAGACAACATCTGACGCCAATGCCTCACCATAACTCTGGACATGCTTTACAGTGCTGTTCACAACATTATTGCTCGACTACAGCTGTTGTTGAGGAATGATGGTGGACATATCGAGCATTTCCTGTAAAGATCATCATCTTTGCTTTGTCTTACTTTGTTATGCTAATTATTTCTATTCCGATCAGATGAAGCGCCATCTGTCGGACATTTTTTGAACATTTGTATTTTTTTGGTTCTAATAAAACCCCATGTCATTCCAAGCATGTCTGTCAATTTTTACCTCTCTATCTACATTATTCCGTGATTTATTCAGTTTTCAAATTTATACTGACTTTTTGATCACCCGGTATATGAAGCTTTTTTTTAAATATATATGTACACACATACTGCGAAGGACCCTTCATACACCAAAAAGTTTTGACACCTTCCACATGACAAAATTTTTTGATGTATGTGTGTGGTGCTTTACACTGTGTGTGTGTGTGTGTGTGTGTGTGTGTGTGTGTGTGTGTGTGTGCGTGTCTACAAATATATAAAAAAAGTGTTTCATATAGTGTTCACTACTGCATAAACCTAAGCAGTCAACATTGCAACATAATCATATGGAATCTCAGTTGGCACCACCACCCTATGGAGTTTTCACAAGGGGGAATAAAAGTGAAAATTAATGTAAACAATAACAATACATATCTTAAGATGAACAGCCATCTGATGGTGAACCTATCAAATTGAACAGTGCTATTTATGTGAGTGAAAAGCATTATTAAATGCGGCTGGTTGATGTTTTTCTTCTCTGCTAGATTCAAGCTATATATAAAATTCAATTTGGTGCAAAAGTTCTAAGTAAATATTAAATAAAATATTTTTGTTACTTAATACAAAAATAATGAAAATGTTCAAGCATAGAATATAAGAAAAGAAAGAAAAAAAGGAAACATCTAAAATCGCAATTCATTTCAAGAGCTCTGTGATATGAATGACACATTCAAGGAACAGTTTCATGAGTTTCTTAAAAGTGTAGAATTTTAATCCTTTTGAAAATATGCAAAAAGCATTTTTGTTGAATAAAGTACTATTATTACCATGAAGTGGAATACTTCTGGTAAATTAATGAGTGAGTAATTTAAAGTAAGTATTGAACATAAAGTATCGTGTTCATTTCCCATGAGGTTACTTCAGCACATGAATCTGATTACTTAACAAAATGATCCAAATATAGCCTTCAACCTGCTACTGTAAGTTAGCCAGTCATAAGAGACTGGCAAATATAAATACGGTAATGGGTAGTGTGTAGTGGAAGTAAAGGTAAAGGGAATTAAGGTCAGCTCACCATATAGTTGAGACACTGAGTTGTTGACAGCCACATAAACTAGGCTGAGAAAGTTGCTAGTTTTATGAGGAACACTTTTTCGGAACTAATACACCTACACAGGTACAATCGTCCTGCTGACTTTAATGTGCTGGCATTGCTGCTCAAGTGGGTGAAGGGCTATGCTGGGTAGACTGGACAAGGGGTGAAAAGAGGCAGGATGAGGGAGCAAGGTATTGTTCAAATGGCTCTGAGCACTATGGGACTCAACTTCTGAGGTCATTAGTCCCCTAGAACTTAGAACTAGTTAAACCTAACTAACCTAAGGACATCACACACATTCATGCCCGAGGCAGGATTTGAACCTGTGACCGTAGCGGTCTCACGGTTCCAGACTGCAGCGCCTAGAACCGCACGGCCACTTCAGCCGGCCGTGGGAGCAAGGTATGGGGAAGGCGGCTGACAGCTGGCAGGGAGAGGTAGCAGCTGCATGTGTAAGAATTTGGCTTCAGTGAACTCATTCCGACTACAGGCAGAAGGAGCTGTGTGCGGTACACATTGATCTAGATCAGGTGCTTGGAGGGGAAGACTGATAGAGAAAGAGGAAGAGTGCAGAGAGGATGGTGTGAGTACAGGGTGACTGTAGTTATGAACATGGGGCACAGGTGAAGTTAGAGATGGGTGTGCGGCAAGGGCTAGTTGAGATTGAGGCCAGGCATACAAAATATGGTTCAAATGGCTCTAAGCACTATGGTTGGTTGGTTGGTTTGGGGAAGGAGACCAGACAGTGTGGTCATCGGTCTCATCGGATTAGGGAAGGATTGGGAAGGAAGTCGGCCGTGCCCTTTCAGAGGAACCATCCCGGCATTTGCCTGCAGTGATTTAGGGAAATCACGGAAAACCTAAATCAGGATGGCCGGACGCGGGATTGAACCGTCGTCCTCCCGAATGCGAGTCCAGTGTCTAATCACTGCACCACCCCGCTCGGTTCTAAGCACTATGGGACTAAACATTTGAGGTCATCAGTACCCTAGACTTAGAACTACTTAAATCTAACTAACCTAAGGACATCACACACATCCATGCCTGAGGCAGGATTCGAACCTGTGACCGTAGCAGCCACGTGGTGCCGGACTGCAGTGCCTAGAACCGCTCGGCCGGCATGCATTCAGACTAACATAAACATTCACTACACTTCGTTCCTTATTGGGAACAACAAGTTCAGCTCTTGTTTCAATATATAACCAGTTCTGCTGATATATGTTTCGATTTTTTCTATAGATTCCAATACTGCAATTGCAGTAGCCACCAGAAAGATCGCGGGAGGCGCACATCGGCACGGCGCGTCACGGACAGTAGTTGCCGCAAGTAAAGTCCCGTCCACCAGAGGGCACGCGAGAATTCGGCCACGCCCTCTGCCGGCGGAACAACAAGAACTCAGGCAGCACGGGCCGTGCCCAGTCAGTTCACATCGGACATGCCTAGCAGACAGTTCGCGGTCTACTTTATGTGAAGTGTGACGGACAACGTGAATCGTGTTAATACATAATTGGCGACGAGTAGTGTCGTTCTTTCGCGTGTTGCGTCGTTGTTCCGGTTTCGCAGCTTATCCGCGGCATGGAGGATTTAGTGCGGGTTTTGGTTGAGCAGCAGACGGAGCTCATGGCCACCATGAAACAAGCGCTTCCGGCGTTGCTCTCCACGCAGTCTGCTCCAGCGCCGTTCCCTCCTCCCTTTCACCCGCATGACGAGACGGCGGAGGATTGGGACGCATATGAACATCGCCTTCGGCAGCACTTCCAGGCATTTCATGTTACCGATGCGGAGGTATGTCGTGCTCTTTCCTTGTCTTGGACACCTCCCTCGCTGTATCAAGTTTTGCGGCAGCTAGTGCCGTTGCAGGAACCCTCGTCCTTGTCTTTTGACGCATTGTGTTCATTGCTGTCTCCATATTATCGCCGCCGCACGCATGCTGTGGCGGTTATGGTCGAGTTCTATCAATGCAAGAAACAGCCTCATCAGTCTTACCGGGCGTAGCCCGCTACCCTGCACGGTCTTAGTCGCAAGTGCCAATTTGTCACGGAGCAGTCGCGAGAGTCGTATGCCCACGTTATGGTGGGCGACGTCATTGTTCGTTCGGCCCCTGATAGGGAGGTCCGGCAACGGGCCCTGCAGTTCGAAGACCCTACCCTCGAGGAAGTGCTGTCCATTGCTCAATCGTATGAAGTCCCACGCCGCAGGTCAACAGTTGGAAGCGTGGTGCGACGTCGCGGCGGTTCAGGGCGGCGCGGCCGCGTCCACTGCGTCCGGGCTGGACGACGTGCGAGCGGTACAATCCGGCCGTTACGGCCGCTCCCGCACGGCGCGTAAGCAGAGTTCCGGCCGCCGGCCCCTGTTACCGTCCTGTGCGTCGTGCTATATACATCATGATCGGTCAGAGTGCCCCCAGCGTTGGCCCGATTGTCACAAATGTAATAAAGGACACATTGCTAAACTTTGCCGCTTAGCCTCAAAAGAATCGAAGGAAGCAAGTACAGAGGGCATGGACGTTGACATTCAGAAGTTTCATCGGACCAAGCTCCCGACGCATCGGCACACATGCTTTTTACCGAGGTGTCTGTTCGGTCGCGCCGATTACAACTGCAAGTAGATACGGGCGCGGCAGTTTCCTTGTTGAATGCACATACTCCGGCCTTGGGTCGCCCCCATTGGCGCCAGTTTACCGGCGTCTCCGCGGTTATGGTAAACTATTCATTCCCCTACTGGGTCAATTCACTACCGACGTTACTTACAAATCAGTCACTCGGCCTCTTACTTTTATTGCTGTCAGTGATGCGAGCTTTGCTAACCTATTTGGATTGGATGCCTTTCAAGCTTTCGGTTTTTCTATTGCTGACACCATACAGTTGGTCTCCGAAGACGTTCCCTATCAATCATTGGAATCTTTGACCTCTGACTTGAAGGAAATCTTTGAGGAGGGCCTGAGGCGTGTTAGACTTTGAAGCTCACTTAAGTTGAACGCGTCGGCTCGCCCGCGTTTTCTACGCGCGAGGCAGATCCCCTTGGGTCCCTGCCCTCAGGTAAAAGCAGAGCTAGACCGGCTGACAGCCCTCGGAGTCGTTCTTCCCATTTCTTCTAGTGAGTGGGCTTCGCCCCTCATTATTGTCAGGAAACCCTCGGGAAAATTACGTCTGTGGTGATAGCAAGGCCACCATAAATTCCCAATTTGTGGACATCTATCCCTTGCCTCGTTCTGATGAATTGTTCTCCGACGTGGCGGGAGGCCAATAATTTTCGAATATTGATTTTCCGGAGGCTTATCAGATACCACTTGATGAGGGCTCCAAACGGCTGGCGGTCGTCAACACCGTTTGGTCTTTACCAAAACAAGCGGTTGGCCTTCAGAATATCCAGTGCCCCTGCGGTATTTCAGCGTTGTCTTGAGCACGTCACGTCGACAATCCCTCATTGTATTAATTACCTGGACGACATAATTGTCACAGGCCGCAGCACGAAGGAACACTTGCACAACTTTCGAACCCTCTTTCTCAAATTCAGGTCCGTGGGCCTGCATTGCAACCTGCGTAAGTCGAACTCCATCCAACCGTCAATGAGTATGTGTTCTACACCATCTCTCGTCACTGCGTCCAGCCGCTTGGAAGTTTGGTCCAAGGTATCGTCGACCTTCCTCGGCCCGCTTCGCTGAAGGAGTTACAAGCTTTTTTAGGCAAGATTGCCTATTACCACCGGTTCAGTCCCAGGGCTTCCACCATAGCCCGCCCCACTGTACTGCCTTCTGTGCAAGGGTGTTCCTTTTGATTGGTCCCCTGCATGCAAGCGAGCGTTCACCTCGATGAAGGGCCTCCTCACATCAGTTCCTTGTTTGGCTACTTTTGACCCCACTAAGCCATTGGTCCTGGCTACATATGCTTCAGTATGGGGTGGGGGCGGTCCTGGTCCATCGCAACGCGGATGGCTCGGAGCAGCCAGTGGCGTTTTTGTCTAAAACTTAGTCCCACGCCGGCCCATTACTCCCAGGTGGAAAAAGAGGCTTTGGCCATTGTCAACGCTGTTACCAAGTTTCACCCTTTCTTGTATGGGACGAAGTTTCAGTTAATTACTGACAATAAGGCATTAATATCGGTATTCGGCCCTGCCTCTCAGATGCTGGATAGGGTGGCCCATAGACTGCAGCAATGGGCATTGTTGCTCTGTAAGTACCATTATGACATTAATTTTCGCCCTACCAGACAGCATGCCAACTCCGACGCTCTTTTCCGTCCTCCAGTGGGCCTGGATTCTAAGTTCGATCAGGAGGAGATTGTGTGTTTTCATTTGGATGTGGCGTCCTGCCAAGCGGTTGATGGCTTCCTGATAGCTAGTTCTAGAGTCGCCAGGGAAACGGCAGCTGACCTGGTTCTCCAGCAAGTAGTTTGCCTCGTTCAGCAGGGGTGGTCTTCCCGCCCTCCAGGCCGGGCCTCAGACCCTCTTCATAATTATTTTGTTCTACGAGACCGCCTCTGTCTTGGAAGGAATTCTCTTTCTGGCCACCGATGATACAGCTCCTCACGTGGTTGTTCCTGCACGTTTGCGAAGGGAGGTCCTCACGTTATTACATGAGGGGCACTGGGGTATTTCCCGTACTAAAACCTTGGCTCGCAGACATATGTACTCGCCCGGTATTCAGAGAAATTGAGCACTTGGTGGCCGCCTGTTCCCAGTGTGTGAGCCAGCAGGCATCTCCCAGGTCAGTGTTCACTTCATGGCCGCCTGCAACCCAGGCATGGGAACGTGTTCACATACATTTTATGGGCTTATTTCTCAATGGCTTTTGGCTCATTGTCATTGATGGTTATTCCTGATTCTAATGTGGTTCGCTGCTCCTCAACCACTTCAGAAGTTGCAATCCAGGCACTCTCAAAAATCATTCCTGTGGAAGGTCTGCCACTGACCCTGGTATCGGGCAATAGACCTCAGTTTATTTCAAACCTTCCAGGATTTTTGTAGGTGCTTCTGTATTTGGCACATTTGCTCTCCCAATTTTTAATCCACAATCGAATGGAGAAGCCGATCGCATGGTGCACATATTTAAGACACAGATGAAATAGTATGTGCACGAATTTCCTGTGGCGGCGGTGTTGACGTTTTTCCTGATGGCATACTGGACCATGCCGATAGGATAATGCAGCCCTGCAGAGCTCCTCCACGGGTGTCAACCTAGGACTCTACTGCACCTCCTCCGGCCTGGTCCTCGCCAGTCTTCGCAAAACGGGGTACCAGGCTTTCCACCTGGTATGTCGGTCTGGGCCCGTGGGTTTGGTCGCAATCCACTTTGGATACCGGTGGTGGTCCTGCGTCACAATGGCAGCCGGGTCTATACTTTGCAGGCGGGGGACCGGGAGGTATGTTGTCACCAAAATCAGCTACGTTCACGTTTGGGCACCCACCCGCAGACCCCTCAGGCACCGGCTTCCCCATTTCCGGCACCCGTGTTGTTTTCTCAGGGGATGCTACTGCCCCTCCCACCTGTGACTCCTCAATGCTGCAATGGTTCTCAGCCTTGGCCTCCAGTAGCTCCAGCACTGGCATCGCCATCGTTAGAGATGCCCTGGCGAGAGCCAGCCCCCTTCACAGGTCCGGTTTCTCAGGAGGCTGGTTCACCTGTGGTCGTGCCTTTCCCACTGTCCCCGCCACGGGGTCTTGCCCCTCCCGAGGTGGTTCGGGACTCGGAGTTACAGCTTGTCTCCCATTCGGTTCCGGGCTCCGGTGGTGGGATGACGGGTGCCTCTATGTGTGGGTCACTTCCAACCGTATTCGAAGGTTCTGGCTTGAGGATTGGCAGATCGCCCCGACTCCAGCATTCCGAATGACGTGGAGGTCATCGCTACTGCATGACGTCCACCTTCCGATGCAGTGGATCACAGATCCTTCACCCCCGAAGGAGTGCAGCAGCCACCAGAAAGATCGCGGGAGGCACACATTGGCACGGCGTTTCACGGACAGTAGTTGCCGCAAGTACAGTCCCGTCCACCAGAGGGCACGCGAGAATTCGGCCGTGCTCTCTGCCGGTGCAGCAGCAGCAGCAGCAGCAGCAGCACAGGCTGTGCCCAGTCAGTTTTACATTGGGCATGCTTAGCAGACAGTTCCCGGTCTACACTATGTGAAGTGCGACGGACAAAGTCACTCGTGTTAATACTGCAATTACCAGTTTCAACTAGATTTTGGTAAAATGTCGTATGAACAATTACATTGATTTTATAAAATGATTGAACTTTAATCATTAGCTTAAGCATACAATAATCCTCGTGTGTCAGAGGAACATCATTTATTTTGATAGCATTATGTATAGACATTAAAGGCTGTTATATTTAGGCAAACTTGTTAGGTCAGTAACTAACTAAAAGAAGGAATTAAAGGGGAAAATATTCTTGCATTACCTACAAAGTTGAAGTGCAAATACTGTCCATTCAATGAAAATATGGTTCTGTATCTAATGCTGCATTTCATTTTGATGTTGAAACAGACATAGTTTGCAAGATTTGCTGAGACTGTGTTAACATGGCTTAATATTACATTCATCACTACTAAATTCCCAAAGTTGGTTAAGGTAATATGAGAGGCATTAGTGGGTGCAGTCCACCTAGTCGCCCACTGATTCTAGCTGGGTTGTTTGGTTGTCCTCAGTGTGAGGAGTAATTTACACACACTGCACCATTCTCTCTCATGCTGTTTGTAAGGTTTCCATTATCATTCTACTTCTGAACAAGTGACACAAGAACCATTCTACCAGGATTTATTAGATGGTGTAAAACAAGAATTTGATTCTTTTATAAGAAATATGTAAATTGTTACTATCTGCTGTATCCTGCTACTAGTTTGTATGAGTGTGAGTGTGGCAAGTTTGGGTCACACTGAATGTACGTTTGAATCGGCCACCAACTGTATCAGCTTAGGCTGGCAACTAGAGGCCACCTACGGGAGGCATGTTCATGGCACGGTCAACGCTGCACCATCTGCTGGTGACTCATACATGTGTGCAAAGTAGTGCTGACTGACCCTGTGTTATTCTAGTTTGTACCATGCATATCCATTGTTCTTGTCTTGTGGAGTTCTGAGATGTTATTTCCATATTGTTCAGAGGTTATGAATAAAATCGTGTTTGTGTGACTTGGATCAAGTCTGTGTATTACTTGGTAACTATACAACTGGCAAAGAGTTTGGAATACTTTCTATGTGTGGAGTCTTTAAGTGCAGGTTCATGGGGTTTATTCATTATGGGTGCCGTGCTATTGGCTGTGACTGAACAGCTTACTTTGGCTCTGACTCCTTTGTCTGTTTCCATTAACAGACAGGGTACTGCTCAATCAGTTCATCCACCCACTTTTACTCCTTGTAATAATTCAGCTGAGGCTTGAGAAGCTTACGAAAAGACTCAGACAGCATGTTTTGGATTTCTGGGTGACAGACTGTAATTTGTATGTTCACATGTGCAGTTTATTATGCAGCTACTATCACTACTGAATGCATGTCATAGTGGCACAAGCTGAATTCTGTCTATTCTGCAAGAAACCAAATCAGTCATACAGGGCCATGGCAACCAAACTTCACGGCCTTAGCCTTCAGTATCATTTCATTACTGAAGCCTATGACTCTTATGCAGACTCTATGGGTGCAACACAATTATCTGTTTAGCTCCAGACAAGGAAGTACAATAGGTTTTACTTTATGAAAACCACCCAATGTTAGAAGTTTTGCAAATAGCTCAATCTTTTGAAGTTTTTTGGGCATCAGGTGACCAAACTGAAGTTCGAGGTGATGTGGGAGTAGTGTCACAGGATGTGGCCAGTAGAATGACACAGCTTGCATGAGGAAGCAGCAGTAGTGTTGGTAAACATGTGAGCTCAGCACTGACCAGACCTAGGCTGACCCAAGCAGCTGTGAATACCACAGAGCCAGTGCTAGCATTCTGTTTCTGCTTGTCCTTTTTCTCCAGCACAAATGTTCAGCATGCTCAAAGTGCTGGGCTACTTGTAATGCTTGCCAGAAGAAAGGCCACAATGCATGTGTGTGTCATTCACTGAAAGTTGCTAAGAATGTGGACATGGACATAAATTGACTCCAATGCTTGTGACTTCTCCCCTAGCTCTTTATCACATTAAGGGTTTTTTTGCCCAGTGCTCCAGGTACAGGTTGACACTGGTACTACAGCGATGCTATTGAATACTCAAACATATGTGCATTCAGGCTCACCACCATTGATGCTGGTCATGTGGAAGCTGGTCATTTATAACAAATAGAACATTATGCTTTTGGTACAATTGATGGCATCTGCCTCTAACAAGTAAATGGTTCATTACATTACATTTTTGGTGATTGCTGCTGCCAGTGTTGAGTACTTGTTCAAGATGCACATTTCAGGCATTTGGATTTTCTATCACCAATGCAGTTCACCTTGTGTCCAATCAGGTATCATGTTTTCAATTGGAAACAGTGATGAATTTTTGGACTTGTTTTTGGAAGGCATAGGGTGTGCTTCTAATTTTTCTGGTCTTAGTTCTCTCCAGTCCATAGCTTGGCCCCTTTTTTGTCGCAAGTATTATATTCCTGCCACCCCAATCGAAGTGAAAGCAGAACTGGGCAGACTTCAGTCTCTACGGGTGGTCCAACCTGTTATGGCTAGTTAACTGTTGTCTCTGCCGGTTGTAATTCAAAATCTGAAGTGTACCTGCATGTTTCTGTGGATGAAGTGTCTCAGCAAGTTCTGGTTTTGAATAGTCCTATTCATCTCTATCAATATTTGTGTGTTCCTTTTCATTGTGGCTAGTGCTTTTGCCATTTTCCAGTGATTTTTACAGAAATTGACTGCCTGTCCTGGGTTTGCATTAATTATGTGGAAGATATTTGTCACAGTCTTCTCCATGGCTGATCACTTGACAAATTGGCACATTGTTTTATGTCTTACAGTCTGCAGGCTTATGGTGTAACCTCACAAGATTTCAGTTTTTTAACCTTATATAAGGAGTTAAAAAAGATATAATTCCTAAAGTAAATTTCATCCACCATCTTTGATTAGAGTGCTCCTTGGCTTAGTTAAAGATGAGCTAACATTAAGGAAGGAAATCCTTTGCCAAGGTGGGAAGTTGTATATTTGCCAGACAGTTTGCACCATTCAATAAAGGTGCACTGTGCACCATCGTCTCATACATTTGAAGAAGCATGAGTAATCTAAGGTCGTAGAGGACTGTCTTACCAAGGGACACAGAATATCATATGGTTGCCCTTCCATCTCACTATTAGAACTTTGTTGTAAAATGAAGCTATCAAAATTAGACTGGCAGAAAACAGTGCAAATAGATTCATGGGTTTCTGTATCAGCAAGATTTGGAACCCTGTTTTATCTGACACTGAAAAATGTTTGTTAATTCAACCAGTGGAATATATTGATAGTTGTACACAACAGTGATTTCATTTTTGACAGCTTTAACTACTGGGGTGCTGTACATTCACTTGTGCTAGAGGGCGTCTGATGATTTGTGGCACACATATTGTTGGTTTTCCTCTCTACATAAAAGTGCCACTGTTCACAGTACCTGTCAGTTTCAGCAAGATTAGCATACTGTGTTCTCACCTGTAGATGGTGGCCAGGTGGACCAAGGAGATATTATGTTCAGATGATTGTATCATTTGGCTACAGACCTGAGAAGAATATCACATACAAACTCCTCGACATGAACTTGCCATCTACAGCTAATTAGGAGAAATGATATAGGCTCTAGTGTTACACATGAACAGCAGAAAGTTCTGCTACACACAGCAAACATACATGTGGTTATTCTGAATCTGCCCTATTTCAATAACTATAGTTAAAGGTTTTTACTAATGTAGTTGGAAAAATTAAATGTACCAGAGGAGCAGTAATGAAAGTTTGATAAACAATTACTTGTTGATCATCTGACACTGCTACAGTTGTCATGTTGAGGGCCAATAGTGGTCAGTATTAATGATATAAAATAGTTTCTGTGAATCCATCAAAGAAAATATTAAGTGTACAATAAAAAGTCAGTCACCATCTCTGATTTGTTTTTTAAAAACAAAGGAATGGCAATAATAATTTTAAAATAATTATTTACTGTATCTCTGCTAGCAGCCTAAAATTAATTTTAAAAATAAGTTCTACATTTGTCCCTGCTATAGCTGAGAGGTCAGTTTGTGTGAATCCAGTGCAGAGAACCCAGCTCAATTTCTGTTACTGTCAATGATTTTCACTTGGTGGGAGGACTGCCACATAATCTCCATCCTGTCCTATGGCCTTTCTCCAGGACAAAACTAGAGCATGTATGCCTTGTCAGGGCCAGTCCTTGTCCTGGTGGCAGAGCCAGTGATTCACTGTGAGAATCACCACCTCTTCATGCTCAAAATGTCTTACATGAATGGCATCCTGTAATCGCCCAAACAAGTGGAAGTACAAGGGAGCTAGGTAGGGCTGTCAGGTTTGACAGCCACACATGATCTCCCCAACCACTGCAAATTGTGGAGCTCTGCCACATGGCATTCTGATGACCTCACCATCCAAGCCCAGCAACTAACTGTACTTCTGTCAACATCAGATGCTCCATATACTTTGCACATACATTTGTGAGTATTTCCTGTAGTTTATTTTTCTGCAGTGAGAAATTCAATGCCGGCACATTGCTTGTAATGTACATCACCAACACAGAATTTTCAAACAGTCCTGGAGCTACGCTATCTGTCAGAAGTGACAGCAACTTGGTGTACTCTCTCAGGAGATTTCAAATAATACATACATACATAACATTTCACATTTGTAGCATTGTATTCAGCTGAGAACAAAAGTGATGCATTACATTCTGGACAACTCTCATATTTTAATTTTCCTACATTTACACTATGTCCTTTTAAATAAAAATTGATTGCATACAGAATGTGCAAACACTTTCACACATTTCATTCCAATACATGGATCCTATTTCCAATTTTGAGGGGGCCATAGTGTGTAGCTCAAAAACCTGTAACTTAAATAGAATGCATAATCATCTCTTAGATGACAAAGACTGGCATGAAACTAGTAATATGGCTATAGATAAAGAAAAATTTATTGGTTATAATTTTCTTTCTCTTCATACTGCTTTCAGATGTCTCAAGTGCCATTTTTTAATATTTGAGGAAGTTTATTTTACTACTGTCATAACAATAGCACAGAATTTCTTCTTTTTGCAGTTCGCAGAGATCTGCTATCTCATATTACTTACCTTTGTCTTCTGTTGTTTCAATATGAGAACATAATACACAAGGATTGATTGATATTTTACCTTAAAACATTGTGGTACACTACGGTTTCTCTGTGTGAACAGTACCCATAATATAACCATAATTCTTTCGTCACTCAGGCAGTAATAGAACTAGACTTGTCAAACCCTATTTGGTTTCAGATACATTCTCTCACATATCACTTCAAAATGAAATTATGTTCTGTTATGGGATTTCAACTCAAAATTTTAAATTATTCTCAAGAAAGAAATAAACACAATCTGGATATTTTATTTTTTTTAATGGGTAATGGCAGGGTACACATTTTGGGCCTCATTAAAAACCATGGGGATGATGACTAAAAATGCCTTCAATGGTTCCTTAGGTTGAAAGACATTCAGTAATGAAATAGGTGTAACATGCTCTGTTGGTTTTCTAACACATACATAATTTATGAAAATATTCACAGAATTTTATGGTCACTCTTTTCTGGAAAATATACACACATAAAGTCAACATAACTTAATTTTTTTCACAAAATGTAACAAAGAATGTCTGGATGAAACGAAGTTTTTCAATCAAGTTTCAGTATGTTCAGTAGTACTCAGCACTACTGTCTCTCTTCTGACTATACAAAGGTCCTTGCTGCTGTTTTGTTTGTGTACTTCTGTAATCTAATGGACCTGAAGGCACAGGCTGTATGGGAATTTCTTTCTGTCGATGCCTGTTATTTGGTCTTTCTGATGGCACTGTGAACTCTACCTTTCCACCAGGACCAGTACTTTGATCATGAGGCAAATAAATGTTTGTTCCACTTTCTAATCTTTCATTGGAATTGATATTGAATGGTGTTCTTGTTATGTACCTCTGTGAAGCAGAGGATGTCAGATAAGATACAGAACCACGGGGTCCAGATGGAAGCTGAGCCTGATACCTTTGCCCAGCTACCCTTTTATTTAATGTGCTGGGACCACTCTGAGTTTCCTCTTGCGTCGTTGGTACAAAGCCACTGGTTATACTTCTAGTTGGATGAAGAGTAGGATGTAAAGCATCATTGATGGTTACATCAATGTCATGCTCATTTAGATCTGCCAAAACATTTTGTATTCTTGCTTCTCTATCGGCTTGATAACTATTTTGGAAGGTATTCTAATACCTGGATTTCCTTTGGCCTGTTGGGATGATGAGGGCAATGGAGCATTTTCAATACCTGTTAAACGTGGATTATTTGCACTGTTTTTGTTGCCTCCTACTGTCACTTCAGGTGCTGACGGATACTGACTAGAAGATGGTGCTCCACCAGCTGACTTTGGGGTTGTTTCTACATTATCTTGATATTTTGCTTCATTTCCTGAGTTGGGTTCTATAAATGGAGCTTTTGTTCGAAAATTTCTATAAGTTTGTGAAGATCCTCTTGAAGTTGCTCCACTTGGAGCTTCTTTATCAGTTTTATTGGATAATGTACCTGACCTTTCCGATTCACCAGTAGATGGATTTTTGTTGACCATTGTTGGGTTTCGAGATTGTGGACTGATGTTTCATGGAGGTAAAACTGGTTGGTCCTTGACATGTCAGTTTGTGTTTTGGACAATAGCTACTGCTTGTCTGTCAACTTGATACATCTTCATAATAATTCTTTCTTGCTGACTGATCTGGTAAGGTTGGGGAGATATTGTCTGGCTTCTGAGAAGCAGTGGCAGGAATCCTTCCTGGTTGGGCCTGTGGAGATCTTGGCTAACAGGTGCACGGCTTGACTGTGGTGGAGGTCATTTGTTGTACACAGCCTAGTGTCCTGTGTTTTCACCACTAGAGGAGGAACTATAGTTGGGTGGATTTCTATCACTTGAAGGTTGCCTAGAACGAGTGTTATATGATGGAATAACTTCATCCTCGGCTTCATCATAATAGTCCTCATCTAGCAGACCTGCAGCGTATCCTGACAGTGCACAGGGTGCTGCAGTTAAAGAGCTTTTATGTTTTCCTGTCTGCTGTAGCCCCCAAGGCCAGATGGAGGTGACTTAGTTTGTGTCCCACTGTATTCATCATACAACTCTGATTGCTGCTGTGATTGTGAATTTCTCTTGTGTGATTTGTAATTCTGCCTACCTCCTGCACTAGGGCTAATATATGCAGGACGTGGTGCAGGAACAGGGTCTTCATCAATTAGATCTTCCACACTATATTTATATCTTGAAGCTTGGCTTCCACTTGATCATTGCTGGGTTGCATATGGTCTGTGCTTGCTGTGGTGAATATGCATCTGGATAGGAAGCCTGAACACGCCTTCTCCCACAAGCACCTGAAGGTTGTACTGGCCTTCTAGGCAGTTCCTCATCTTCATAGTCTTTATCACTGATAGGAGAGCAGGGGGTTGCTGTTTCCACTTGCCCAACATACCCTCGTCTACCTCCAGGACCTCACCTCCTGACATTTCTTCCACCACCAGAACTAGGTCTTCTCAATTCCCTTTCTGCAGTAGGAGGGTAGTAATCAGGATTTCTATTCCTGGAGCTTCCTGTAAAAGGTCGAGCTGGTGGAAGATCTTCTTTGTCGTCATAGTAATCGGCATCATCTGGTTCTTTACTTGCAGGGGCAGCTTTTGGAGGAGGCTGCTGACTGGGTCTTGAGTAATCTTGATCCTCTGCTGATCCAGGTGTGCCTGACTGTGCACGAGGTTGAGTGTTGTAATCGTATTTATCCCTTTCGTTTTTGGGAACAGGTCGTCTTATCTTTGGAGGTACATGTGGTCTATCATACACAGAGGAGGGTCGTGACTTTGGTTCAACTTTTCTTTCATCTGCTACAACAGGCTCTAAATCATCAGTGCGGGATGGTCTCCACTCTGGTTCATCAGATGATAGTGGTCTTCTTGGACGGTTACTGTTGTGACGTCCAGGTCCACTTGGTGCTAAGTCTTTACCAGTGACAGGCAACTGAAACAAAATATTAAAAATGGTTAATAGATTGTAGCTTTACAGGTGATACTCTTGTTTTAGTGTGTGTTATAAGTACCACAAGTAATCAGAGCTTATTTCTCCTTTTTCCTGTCAATTATGGAAATATTGATGTCTAAAACTGTTGCACCTAACACAGAAAATCATCTTTAAATGGCACCACCCACATGTCACAACAAAAGCCACTAACAGAGCATTGATCTCCACACAAATCAAGAATCACAGTAATAGGGAACTTAATGCCAATGATTATGCATAACCAAGCAACAGGAAAAAAAGTTAAATCATGAACACGGTGACTGACTTGAACCAATAAGTGGTACTCGTATTGTATTTGAGACTGACTTTCATCAAATGAAGAAAGAGGCTATTAAAGTTCATGGAAAACTATTAAGTAGGAAGGCATTGGTTTGATGACATGGATAGATATAATTTTCAGAACAAGTGCAAACTTTTCTTAGCTATTCATGGGGGATAAAATTAATATTTCATTATCACTGAAGTTAATTACTGAGAACTTTTATTATGCTTTTGTGAGGTACAATGGGTACAGATTTTGCACTAATGCATGAGATGGCAATGCATGTGTTACTTTCTTGAAAGTAAGATTCTCAAAACTGTACAGCTGAATCTGATGGAAAGTATAACTGAAGTAAAAAAGAGTATGGCGGGGGAGGGGGGGGCAAGCAAAATTCCATCATTATTCAGAAAAGCCAGATTGTCTTTAAATGAGACATTAATTCACCTCAATGAAAGATATTCAATATTCCTATCAAATGATACTTCAAATTACTACAAACCCTGTATGATTATGTCAAATATATTTGGTATCAGAGTCAAATCTATTTCTGTGTCAAGATTTTTCTCATAGCATAGTTGCAGCACTTTGTAAAAACAGCAGAATCGTGTCCAAAGTCATGGATATAAATTGTTGTTATTGTATAAGATAACTCTTTCAGTGGCTAAAGAAACATTCGAAATCTAAATCCTTACTAAAATATGTAAAAGCCACCAATAGAAAATGTTTTATGTTTTTCTTTGTTGCAGAACCTTAATAGGTCAAATAATAAAATGTCTTAAATGGCTAGGTATCAATAATGAAAGAAAGCTCTCTTCAGATTAAAACTTAGGCACTTGACTTTCATGGACAATCCCATGTTAAAGTAATTGTGTTATTCTGAATACAATGCAAACTACCTTTAGAAATGTGTGCATGGCCAAAGGAAGTTTCCATCATATTCAGAATAACACAGGCACTGCAATATCAAATTTGTCTGCCAAAACCAGCAAAGCAACTTTCAAGTAAAATGTCTCACCTTACGGGAATATATGTAATGGATGTACGAGTACAGGTTGTAGGTGCATGCTTGACAACACATGGAGGTTTGGGCCTGGCTAGAAGTCAAGCATTAATAGCCAAATGGTAAGGCATGAACTCCACAGTATATGGGGATGACAATATATAACAAGCTAATGGGCAAAAATATATTTATTATGAAGCCAGAGAGTCTAAAAATAAGGCTACAGCAGATTCTGTGCAAGAAATGCCACTATTCAGTAGAATAATTCATCGAGGATGACATAATTTGAGCAAGGGGTATTTGTTACCTTTTATTGTATGTCACAAAATTGTATTATACCATTTGTTAAAATCATGTGTTGTATGTATATTGTAAGACTTTACCAAAGTTTTGACATGTCTCCTGTACCTGAATCAAATGATTTAGATTATGTACATTATGAGACTAATAAACTAAATTTCCACAATTCCTCATGATAACCAGGAAATCTGGGTTAGTCCTCATCCAGCCCTAATTTTCATGATCATGCCATCCTACAGCTGATGGCTGTCCATATTCACAATTGTGGAGATATGTAATTTATTTAATAATGGCTGTAATCACTGCAGCACCTTTTCCTCTGGACATGCATGAATGTCCAATGGAACTATGCATCATATTCAGAATAACACAGGCAATGCTACATCATATTTGTCCGACACCAGGCAAGTGACTTTCCAGTAAAGGAACTCCCCTGTACAGGTAAATACATAATGGGTGTATGAGTACGCATTGTAGATGCATTGTAGATGCATGGCAGACAACATATGGCAGTTTGGATCTGGCTGAGAATCATGCACAGATAGCCAAATGTAAGAAGATTGCTCATAAGCAGGAAGGTTCAAGTCTTGCAATTATGAATACGTGCAATGTATTTCATGGGCAATATTCTTACTGGCTGATCTGTCAAGTGAGACTCAGGACATGACTCAAAACACCAAATTCACTCTGTCTTTCCATTTTTCTAAAGTAGCTTAGTTGTTATAAGCAGCATACATAGAAGTTCTAGGCTCTGTGTTCACATCCTGGCTCAGTAGGGCTACAGCGCTTATCAGAACATCTTATTTCAGTGTAGACTGAGAGGGTAATTCAGTTTATTTTACTGTACTGTGAATAAAATTAGTGAGATTTTACTTTGATGTGGGATGTGCCAGCAATAGAATAGTAAACAATGACTCAAGGAGATTTAAGTCTAAATTACTGGGAGGGCTTTGAAAGAAAGGCTCCCAAAATGGCACTGTGGGTAAGGAGTTTAGAACCACGAGAAAAATATTCAGTGCTTTGAAACTAGCATATCAATAACACAATGAGGTTAAATTCAATCCAAACTCAGAAGAGAGGCTGGTTGATATGATAGCAAAGAATCACATGCAAATGTGAATGAATGTTATGTAATTCAGAGAAGTAGACAAAATGAAAACATGAAGATACATGACAAACAGTACTTTAGATTTTTCACTGTCTCTTCAAAAAAGACAATATGCATAATGAACAAAAAGTTGTTTGAGATTAAAGTGAAACTAATCTGGAAAATATTTAGACAAGGAAACAAATGAAAACAT
Organism: Schistocerca cancellata; assembly: GCF_023864275.1. NCBI lineage: Eukaryota > Metazoa > Arthropoda > Insecta > Orthoptera > Acrididae > Schistocerca > Schistocerca cancellata. Next base: position 143,299,832 of record NC_064629.1, on the reverse strand, counting down.
TTACACAAATATGTCAGGCTCTTGGCCGCCCCCCCCCCCCCCCTCCCCCGCGGGTCTGGGGTAAGAATAGGCCCGAGGTATTCCTGCCTGTCGTACGAGGCGACTGAAAGGAGTTTCAACCGTTTCGGCCTTCCGTGTGATGGTCCCCCTTGGGGTTTGACCTCCATTTTTCTAAATTTCTACAGAAGTACGAGCCTTTTGGGGAAGGACACCTTACGTGGTGTACCACTGGTCCTAAGTGCACTCAGACCTTGGCACTCAGCATTGCACCGGCGTTGTAACCATACCCACTATTACTCAAATTGGGCCTAAACGCCTTTTGGGTTGTCCCAGTTACGCCCATAGTGCGTCTCCATCTGCACCAGCGATCATGATGGACTTTCCATGGCACCAGAAATCCAGCACGGTAGCCAGCCCGTTGTGGTGGGGTCGTCATGTACCCTCTAGGTTGTAGCCCCCTGACAACACAGGGATCGTACTTCCGATACCTGAGCTGCACCCTCCCCACGTCGGCCAAGGAGTAGATGCCCGTCTCCTTGGGGCATCAGGACTCCCGGCAATGGTCATCCTGCCAGGTGGCCCTTGCTGTGGCTGGGTGGCGCCCGTGGGGAGAGCCCCTGGTCGGAGTGGGTGGTATCGGGGCGGACGTTTCGCAGATGAAACGTCACCATGTATCGGGTCGCTCTGCGGCCGAGTCTTTCAAAAGAAAAGGTACCGTTTCTAGTTCTGGTTCTCCTGCCCCTTCCCCCTTGGCCACTCCATGGGAGGAGGTACAGGCCCGCCGGCTTGGAGCGAAGTACTTCCCCCGCTATTTGGTCTGTTCTCGAACCGATGGGGGGACATTCGCCACCTCCAAGCCCATGTTCTTTGTTCAGCACATTGAGGACATCTTCGGGGAAATCGAGGCTCTCAGCAAGATGCGTTCAGGGTCCGTTCTTATCAAGACCACGTCCGCCACACAGTCGGCGGCGCTCCAGTTGTGCGACCGCCTAGGGGACATCCCAGTCTCCATTGTCCCACATCTGGCACTCAATAGGACGCAGGGGGTTATTTTTCATCGTGACCTCCTGCTACAATCTGATGAGGAGCTCAGGGCCAACCTGGAGCGCCGAGGCGTGCATTTCGTCCGGCGAGTCCAGCGCGGCCACAAAGACCGTCGCATCGACACTGGGGCCTTTATGCTCGCCTTCGAGGGGGACGTTCTCCCGGAGAAGGTAAAGGTAATGTGCTACCGGTGTGACGTGCGACCCTACGTTCCGCCTCCTATGCGCTGTTTTAGGTGTTTGCGCTTTGGGCACATGTCGTCACGGTGTGAGGCTGAGCCCCTCTGTGGCGATTGTGGACGTCCTCTTCGTGAGGAACATACATGCACCCCACCACCTCGGTGCGTTAATTGTCCTGGCGTCCACTCGCCTAGATCCTCAGACTGCCCCGCATATCAGAAGGAGAAGAAGATACAAGAAATCAAAACTTTGGATCGGCTGTCTTATTCTGAGGCCAGGAAGAAGTACGACCGCCTCCATCCCGTGCCATTGACCACTTCGTTTGCCTCAGTTGTGTCCACTCCTTCCGCGGTATCCTCACCCCTCTCCTGTCCCCCCTCCGCCTCTGCCTCCGCCTCCCAAATCCCTCCCTTCCAAATCCTCCTCCCCCGTGGCCCCCACCCCCTCTGCCCCAGGGGCCACCCTTCCTCCTCCTTCTCCCCACACGCCACCTGAGAAGCGATCCTCTTCTCAGGCGTCCATCGGGGAAACGTTCCGGACCCCGGCTTCCGAGGTCCGGCGTTCCAAAATGGACCCCGCGTGTGAGGACCTTCTTCGGGTCCAGCCCACCATCCCTGTGCCTCCTCAGCCTTCCAAGAAGGCCTCCAAGAAGAAGTCTCTATCCCCCTCTCCACCCCGGCGCGTTTCGACTGACGCTCCATCCGTGAGTCGCCGCTCCCGGCCGTCCTCAGTTTCGCCGGGACGCTCTGCTGCCAGGCGCTCAGCTGGCCTTTCGTCGGCAAATGATGCTGCCCCTCCTACACAACCAGGGACAGCGGCCGCAGCTGGCGACCAGTCGATGGAACCGGATCCGCCTCCCGTCGGTTGTAGCGTTGTTCCCTCGCAACCTGGCCCTCCGCGGCCGTCGAGGTGACCAGCTCTTCCCCTGTCTCGTTCCCCCAACTTTTTGACTAGCGATTGCGTTGTTTCATTGGAACATAAGAGGTATTCGATCTCATCGGGAGGAATTACAACTGCTCCTCCGCCTGCACTGTCCGCTCGTCCTTAGACTCCAGGAAACCAAGTTGCGCCCGACTGACCGTATTGCCTTTACCCACTATACCTCGGAGCGGTATGACCTCACCCCTGTGGACGGTGTCCCAGCTCATGGTGGGGTCATGTTGCTCATTCGGGACGACGTCTATTACCATCCCATCCTATTGACCACCCCACTCCAAGCAATAGCTGTCACATTACTCTTTCTGCTTTTACTTTTTCAGTTTGTACCATCTACACTCCACCGTCGTCTGCTGTTAGTCGGGCTGACATGATGCACCTGATCGTTCAGCTGGCGACTTCAATGCCCATAATCCCCTTTGGGGCTCTCCTGCATCCTGTCCAAGAGGCTCACTCTTGGCAGATGTCTTCAACCATCTCAATCTTGTCTGCCTCAATACTGGCGCCCCGACTTTCCTCTCGGACTCCACTCATACCTACTCCCACTTGGACCTCTCGATATGTTCTACCACTCTTGCCCGTCGGTTCGAGTGGTATGTCCTTTCTGACACCTATTCGAGCGACCACTTCCCCTGTGTCGTTCGTCTCCTGCACCACACCCCATCCCCATGTCCCCCCTGCGGGTCCGGGGATTAGAATAGGCCCGAGGTATTCCTGCCTGTCGTAAGAGGCGACTAAAAGGAGTAGTTAGTGCCTGCGTCTGGAGACGGACGGTTCCACGACCTATAATCGTGGTCTTTTTGGTTTTTCACTTCTCGTTTCTTCCTTCCTTTTGTTGGTTCCTTTCTTTGCTATTCTCCACCTCACTGTCTTCCTTACTCTTTCCCTTGACTTCTCCTTGCCTTCTCATTGCCTTCTTCTCCTTGCCTTCTCACTGCCTTCTTCTCCTTGCCTTCTCTGGTCTCCGCCTTGGCGTTTGAGACAGTCTGTCCTCTTTCTCCCTCTCTCTCTTCTTTTTCCTCCTCTTCCTTCCTCCCTGTGCGTGTCTGAAGGCCGACCCACGCGTTCGCACGCGTAGCCGGTGACGGGGTAACGCGTAAGTCCCCGCCCTGGGTAGACATGTAAGGCACGCGCGTACCCCCTGGTAAAGGCCAGGCCCGGGGAGGGGTGATTGCCTGAGCTGATACCTTCTGACCATGCCGATTGGTCCCTCCGTCTGTTTCTCGGGAGGTGTGACCTGAGGTGTAAACATTCACCTAAGGCAGGAGTGCCCTCTGAGAGGGTCCCCACAAGGAAGGAGCGCGCCATCGGAGACGCTGGCAATCATGGGGGATTCCTTCGCAATGGATTCTACTCCATCTGTCTCGACTTCGACCCAAAAACGGAAACGTGACCAGCCAACAGTGACAAAAGTACTACCGCCTGCCCCACAGTTCCTCGTAGTTTCTCGCACTGAGGACGGAAAGGATTTTTTCTCTGTTAACCCTTTTGTTATTCAGAAGGGCGTTGATGCCATAGCCGGATCTGTCAAATCTTGTACCAGGTTGCGTAACGGCACCTTATTACTAGAAACTGAGAGTGCCTTTCAGGCACAAAAACTGCTTCGGGCCACCCTCCTGTACACGTTCCCTGTCCGGGTGGAGGCCCACCGAACTTTGAATTCGTCTCGTGGTGTAGTCTATACTAGCTCCCTCGACGGATTGACTGACGAGGAGCTTCAATCTTTCCTCGCTGAGCAGGGCGTGACGGCTGTCCATCGGGTCATGAAAAAGGTCAACAACGACCTTGTACCGACCCGGACACTTTTCTTGATCTTCGATAGTGTTAAGCTGCCATCGCGCATCAAGGCAGGCTACGAGGTTATTTCTGTTCGCCCCTATGTCCCGACACCTACGCGCTGCTACCAGTGTCAGCGTTTCAATCACACTCGACAGTCTTGTTCCAATGCGGCTAAATGTGTCACTTGTGGCAGGGATGCCCATGAGGGTGACTGTCCACCTCCGTCTCCTCGTTGTGTGAACTATCAGGGTGACCATGCCGCATCCTCCCGCGACTGTCCTGTCTATAAGGACGAACGTTGCATCCAAGAAATTCGGGTCAAAGAGAAAGTGTCCACCTCGGCTGCTCGCAAGCTATTGGCTAGTAGGAAGCCCACGCTGCTCCCAGCGGGGAAATATAGTACTGTCCTCGCCTCTCCTCGGACTACCCGGGAGGTAGCAACCCAGACATGCGATCTGACCTTCAGCACCACGGTCGTCCGTTCGGCCAGTGCTAAGATCACGCGGTCAACGTCTCCTCTTCCTCCCATCACACCACAGACACCAGCCACTTCCTCAGCTTCTGCTAAGTCGAAGACCCCGAAGTCAGATGCACGGTCCTTCAAGAAGGAACCATCCCGTGCAGACTTCCTCCGTCCCTCGACCTCCCAGCCTTCGACCGGTACTTCCACCAAACGTCCTTCCAAAAAGGCGCATAGGAAGCACAGTTCTCCTTCTCCGCCACGGCGCATTTCTTCTCCTGCGCCACCCAGCGGTTGCCGCCCCAGGCCGTCATCCGTTTCGCCTGGCCGCACCGCCGGTAGCCGTATATCTGGCCGTTCACCGGCGGAGGAAGCTCCCCCTCCCGGCCATCCTCCCGAGATGGACGATGACTGTCCACCTACTGATAGCGGCGGCAGTGCTCGCTCGAAGCCAGGCCCTAAGCAGCCTTCGAGGTGACCCCTTCTCTCATCTTCCTTTTCTTACGATGGCACTTATTCACTGGAATATTCGCAGCATTCGCTCCAACCGAGAGGACTTGAAGTTGCTGCTCCGCTTGCATCATCCGCTCGTCGTAGCCCTCCAGGAAACGAAGCTACGCCCATGCGATCACATTGCCTTGGCACACTACACCTCTGTACGTTTTGACCTACCCCCTGTGGTAGGTATCCCAGCTCATGGAGGGGTTATGTTGCTGGTCCGGGATGATATTTACTACGATCCCATCACGTTGCACACCGGCCTGCAGGCAGTTGCCATCCGCATTACTCTCCCCACTTTTACGTTTTCCTTTTGTACCGTTTACACTCCATCGTCCTCTGCCGTTACCAGGGCAGACATGATGCAACTTATTGCTCAGCTACCTGTACCGTTTTTGTTAACTGGAGACTTCAATGCCCACCATCCCCTTTGGGGTTCTCCAGCCTCCTGCCCGAGGGGCTCCTTGTTCGCAGACCTTTTCAACCAGCTCAATCTTGTCTGCCTCAATACTGGCGCCCCTACTTTTCTTTCAGACACATCTCATACCTATTCCCATTTAGACCTCTCCATATGTACTCCCCAACTTGCACGCCGGTTTGAGTGGTATGCACTTGCTGATACATATTCGAGTGACCACTTCCCGTGTGTTATCCATCTCCTGCAGCATACTCCCTCTCCATGCTCCTCTAGTTGGACCATCTCCAAGGCAGACTGGGGGCTCTTTTCTTCCAGGGTGACCTTTCAGGATCAAACCTTCACAAGCTGCGATCGTCAGGTCGCACACCTCACGGAAGTCATTCTCGCTGCTGCTGAATATTCCATCCCTCACCCTACTTCTTCTCCACGTCGCGTAACGGTCCCCTGGTGGACCGCAGCATGTAGAGACGCTTTACGTGCTCGTCGACGTGCTTTACGCACCTTTCGCCGCCATCCTACATTGGCGAATTGTATTGAATACAAACGACTCAGAGCACAATGCCGTAGAGTAATCAAAGACAGCAAAATAGCTTGTTGGGCCTCTTTCACAGGCTCCTTTAACAGTTTTACTCCCTCTTCCGTCGTTTGGGGTAGCCTGCGCTGGCTGTCGGGCATTAAGGCCCACTCCTCGGTACCTGGCCTGACCTCAGGTAATGCGGTCCTTGTTGATCCGGTGGCTGTCTCCAACTCCTTTGGCCGCTTTTTCGAGGAGGTTTCAAGCTCCGCCCATTACCATCCTGCCTTCCTTCCCAGGAAAGAGGCAGAAGAGGCTCGGCGACCTTCCTTCCACTCGCTGAATCTGGAAACCTATAATGCCCCCTTTACTATGCGGGAACTCGAACGTGCGCTTGCACTGTCCCGGTCCTCTGCTCCGGGGCCGGATGACATTCACGTTCAGATGCTGGCACACCTTTCTCCGGCGGGCAAAATCTTCCTTCTTCGTACCTACAATCGCGTCTGGACCGAAGGTCAAGTCCCCATGCGTTGGCGTGACGCCGTTGTTGTTCCTATACCCAAACCCGGGAAGGATAGACACCTTCCTTCTAGTTACCGCCCCATTTCTCTTACAAGCTGTGTCTGTAAGGTGATGGAGCGCATGGTTAATGCTCGGTTAGTCTGGATTCTTGAATCTCGACGGCTACTTACTAATGTCCAATGCGGCTTTCGTCGCCGCCGCTCCGCTGTTGACCACCTCGTGACCTTGTCGACATTCATCATGAACAACTTTTTGCGAAGGCGCCAAACGGTAGCCGTGTTCTTCGACTTGGAGAAGGCTTATGACACCTGTTGGAGAAGAGGTATCCTCCGCACTATGCACAGGTGGGGCCTACGCGGTCGCCTGCCCCTTTTTATTGATTCCTTTTTAACGGATCGAAAGTTTAGGGTCCGTGTGGGCTCCGTATTGTCCGACGTCTTCCTCCAGGAGAACGGAGTGCCTCAGGGCTCCGTCTTGAGCGTAGCCCTTTTTGCCATCGCGATCAATCCAATTATGGATTGCATTCCACCTAATGTCTCAGGCTCTCTCTTTGTCGATGACTTCGCGATCTACTGCAGTGCCCAGAGAACATGCCTCCTGGAGCGCTGCCTTCAGCGTTGTCTAGACAGCCTCTACTCATGGAGCGTGGCAAATGGCTTCCGGTTCTCTGAAGAAAAGACGGTTTGTATCAACTTTTGGCGATATAAAGCGTTCCTTCCGCAAATCCTTACATCTCGGTCCTGTTGTTCTCCCATTCGTGGACACAACTAAGTTTCTAGGGCTCACGTTGGACAGGAAACTGTGTTGGTCTCCACATGTCTCTTATTTGGCAGCCCATTGTACACGTTCCCTTAATGTCCTCAGAGTTCTTAGCGGTTCATCTTGGGGAGCGGATCGCACTGTCCTGCTTTGCTTGTATCGGTCCATAGTCCGATCGAAGCTGGATTATGGGAGCTTCGTCTACTCGTCCGCTCGGCCGTCCCTCTTACGCCGGCTCAACTCCATCCACCATCGGGGGATACGTCTTGCGACCGGAGCCTTCTACACTAGTCCTGTCGAGAGTCTTTATGCTGAAGCTGCCGAGTTACCGTTGACCTACCGGCGCGACGTACTGCTGTGTCGGTATGCCTGCCGGCTGTCGTCTATGCCCGACCACCCCTCTTACAAGTCCTTCTTCGCCGATTCTCTCGACCGTCAGTACGGGTTGTGTGTGTCTGCCCTGCTGCCCCCCGGAGTCCACTTCCGTCGCCTGCTTCGACAATTGGATTTTGCCCTCCCTACCACCTTCAGAGAGGGTGAGAGCCCGACACCACCTTGGCTCCAGGCTCCGGTTCATATTTATCTCGTCCTCAGCTCACTCCCGAAGGATGGTACTCCGGCTGCAATGTATTGCTCACGGTTTGCCGAACTTCGTGCTCGACTTGACGGTCACACCTTTATTTACACCGATGGCTCCAAAACTGACGATGGTGTCGGCTGTGCCTTTGTTGTCGGGGCCGCCACATTTAAATACCGGCTCCTCGACCAATGTTCCAGCTTTACGGCCGAGCTTTTTGCTCTCCATCAGGCCGTTCAGTATGCCCGCCGCCACCACCATTCATCATATGTACTCTGCTCTGACTCACTCAGTGCTCTTCAGAGCCTTGGAGCTCCCTATCCGGTCCATCCCTTGATTCAACGGATACAGCAGTCCCTCCATTCTTTCGCTGATAATGGTGGTTCTGTCAGCTTTCTGTGGGTTCCCGGACATGTGGGAGTGCCTGGGAATGAGGCTGCGGATGCTGCAGCCAAGGCTGCAGTCCTCCTGCCTCGGCCAGCCTCCCATTGTGTCCTGTCATCCGACGTTCGTGGGGATGTCTGTAAGAGGCTTGTGTCGTTGTGGTGGGATGCTTGGTCATCCCTCCAAGGAAACAAGCTCCGAGCAGTAAAACCGCTACCAACTGCTTGGACAACATCCTCCCGACCATCTCGGCGCAAGGAGGTCCTTCTGACCAGGTTGCGGATTGGGCATTGCCGGTTTAGCCACCGCTACCTGCTCTCCGGTGACCCAGCCCCGCAGTGCCCTTGTGGTCAGGCATTAACAGTGCGCCATGTTTTATTGTCGTGTCCCCGTTTTAGTCAATTTTGTGTTGTCCTGTCCCTGCCATCTACTTTACCGGATGTTTTAGCTGATGACGCTCGAGCAGCTGCTCGTATTCTGCGTTTTATAACTTTAACTGGCTTGTCCAAAGACATTTAATCTTTTTACTTATTTTGTCTGCATCTTTGTCGGGTCCTTCTGGTGTCCCCTCCATCCCCTTGAGTTTTACCAGATTCCATGTGCTCTAACAACAGTGACTGGGCGCTAATGACCTCAGCAGTTGAGCGCCCTTAAACCCAACCAAAAAAAAAAAAAAAAAAGGCTCTTGGCTGTGATTCATATTGTACTGAATTAAATATTCCACCTAAAAATTTGAGGAAATCATCTTAACAGCAAGAGCAGCATAACATCAGCAAAGCAATGAAACATGAAAGTGCATAAACAACCAACTGTACTGTAATAATCAAATCACTGAAAATAGTAATTATTGTGATTATCAAAGTGCATTAATATTCAGTATGTTTGCTATTATTAATGAATACAGGCTACATATCAGGAGAAAACGTCTCCTTTGAATGTGTCAGACTGGTTTTGAGGAAACAAATGGTACATATTTTTGGAAAGAATTAAATTTAACAATATTAGTGCATACAGGTAATTATTTATTACAACTGTAGGTAAAACAAAATTTCGTAGCTTGGATATTCAAGAAAATCCAAAATAGGATAACCAGTGTCACATTTTTATAGACAGTCAAAAGTTATACAATAAAATGCCTTAGTAACAATGGTAATGCTGCAACAGTTAGGGCTGTGCACTATCTGATCAAAAGTATCCAGTCATCTATTAGTAAACATTAATATGGGGAGTGGTCATGTTCTGCCTTGACACCTTGAACTCTGATGAGCACACTTTCAATAAGGTGTCTGAATGTCTGTCGAGAAATGGCAAGCAATTCTTCCTCAGTATCCAAAACCAGACAAGGTAGTAATGTTGAACACTGGAGTCTGGAGCAAAATTAATGCTGTGACTCATTCCAAAGGTTCAGTTCAGGTCAAGACTCTGGTCATCCCCCTTCTGGAACGTTTTTGTCCACAAAGCATTGTCTCCCAATGCTACTTTGACAGGGCTGATTGCCTTGCTGATGCAAATAATCATCTCCTAACTGTTCCTTGACTGTATGCAGTACACAATACTGAAAAATATGTTCATACACTTCATTTAGTGTTCTCTTGAGTGCAATAAAGGTGCCACAATGAGAAACACCCTCAAATCATAACATAATCTCTGTACTTCAATGCTGGCACTGCACATGAAGGCAAGTAAAGTTCTCCAGGAATTCGTCACTCAAATCCTTCTGTTAGGTTGCCACTGAGTATAGCATGATTCAACACCACAAATCAGTTGTTCCCAGTCAGCTACTGTCCAGTGGTATCAATCTTTACACCACTTCAAGTATCGCTTAGCACTGACTACAGAAGCGTGTGGCTTGTTAAGAGTTGCTCAACCATTTTACTCCCTTCTTTTAACTACTTACACACAACCACTGTGTTAGCTGGACTGTGGGCAGCACTTTGGAATTCATGCGTGATTCCTTCTGCTAATTACATTCAGCTTTTCACAAACACTGTCAGTACAAGAGGTCTACCTAATTTTGGTTTAGCTGTGGTTGTTCTTTCACATTCTCCCATCATAATACCATCACCAACAGTTAGTATGGGTAGGTTTCATACTGGCATACCTGCCTCTAGTGACACTTAGGACTCCATTTTGCAGAACATAAGTGTCTGGATTCTTGTATCTCATACATGGAGCTCTGTTAATCATTTATACTTCTGTGTAGTTAAGTTGTAAGTGATCTGTCCACTTTAAGCTATCTGTTAATATACAATGGTGTCTGTATGTGTGGATGGATATGTGTGTGTGTGTGTGTGTGTGCGCGAGTGTATACCCGTCCTTTTTTCCCCTTAAGGTAAGTCTTCCGCTCCCGGGACTGGAATGACTCCTTACCCTCTCCCTTAAAACCCACATTCTTTCGTCTTTCCCTCTCCTTCCCTCTTTCCTGATGAGGCAACAGTTTGTTGTGAAAGCTTGAATTTTGTGTGTATGTTTGTGTTCGTTTGTGTGTCTGTCGACCTGCCAGCACTTTCATTTGGTAAGTCACATCATCTTTGTTTTTAGGTATACAATATTTAATTATATACACTTCAGTTCGATTAATGCACCTGTAGGTAAATTCTGTCTGACACGTACAGTGATACCGATTTATAAGGAAAAAAGAAATAAATTGAGAAGGTATAAGGTTTCTGGAGAAGTATATGAGAAGTGCACAATGGATTCAAAACCTATACCTTATCTACTGAATTGACAAAAAACCTAAGAAGTTTTGGTCACAGTCAGCCAATGGATCAGTCATCTATCCAGTCACTATTTGATCATACTTCCACATTAATACTGACAATGTCAGAAAAGACTAAAACACTGTATTCTTTCCAGTGACATTGTTTCACTGTAAAATATTGTATTACGGTTCTTACTTTTGATCATTACATGAATACTGAAAGACATATAGATACAGAGATGTATATGCAAAATTGAAAATGGACTAAAATTTCTTAAGACAATAAATGTCACTACAGTGGAAATTCAGTTTTACATCCTCTGATTTTGTTTTTTTCTGATACTATGCCATAAATTCCTAGCTCCTGTGAAAATCCCATAAGGTCAATGCTAAAAATCCTCCAATTTTGTTTCTTCCTAGTAATGTTTACATCAATTCTACATTCTTACTAGACATGTCACTTGACTTCATCAACCTTTTAAATTCAAACACTGAATTTTGACGAATATGCTCAGTCAGAATTGAGGAAACATCAGCCATGTCCAGCTAGTGAGCTCTTATTGACTGCTGACTTGTTACATCACCCAACAGCCACTGCAGCCGCAACACTACACTTACACACATAAATTGGTCTTGCCTGCTGAATGTGTGGAGAGGGAGAGTGGTCCTTCAACAAAACATTTGTAATTCCTAAAGTACTGGATTATAACATACAAACAGGCACAGAAGCTATAAATCAAAGCTGCTGCAAGAATATGAATTGTGGTGAGCATATAAAGTGCTGCTCATAATGAGAACGTTAAACAATGACAGTAATAGTGCTAGTTCTGTGAGGTTTGCAGAAGAGGTTCTCTGAAATTTGGGAGGTAGGAGACATGGTACTGGCAGAACTGAAGCAGTGAGGATGGATTGCGAGTTGTGCTTGGGTAGCTGAGATGGTAGAGCACTTGCCCAAAAAAGGCAAAAATCCCAAATTCGAGTGACAGGCCGGCACACAGTTTTAATCTGCCAGAAAGTTTAATCACAGTAATAGTGACAAAATTTGTCTTTAAGATGATGTCCATATTTATGCTTATGGTTTATAACCACTCAGTTGCTGTGATATTTTATACTTTTCCTTCCTACTTTCTTTCAGTCATATACAGTGCATAGAATAAAAATTGCTGCCTCTCCTAACTTTATTTACAAAACTGATGAAGACACTTTAGCTTGTAGCTGCTGAAAATTTCTGTGTCCAGAAAGATTTCTTTTGTGATACATTTTAAACACTTCTGTATTCAAATCTTGCATGATACAGTTACAACTACTACAAGCACTACCCATGTCATACTTTTCACCACAGACTGTAGATCATAAAGACTGGCAGTAGTACTAGAAGGCACAAGTGAAATTGTGGTGCCTGAGTTTTCCTTTATATTTACATTTTACACAGCATATAGAAATTCACTGACCTGATGTATAATAAGTTTGTAACATCAATTGGGGGAACTACACTCATTTTTTCATGCCCCCATTCCTATCACTGAGCTTGAAATAAAACTTCTGTTCCTAGGTATCAATTCTACCAATGTTCATGATGTTAACTGACATAACCATATCACAGATTCCTTAAACAAACAAGAAAGAAATTTCAAAATTTTAAGTCATATAATAGACCTATCAGGAAAAAAGTGTGTTTGGCCACTATAAATACTGCATGATATGTAATTGTAAAGACTATCACTTTTGCTAATGATGTATGAGGTAGTTGAGCCATTTCCCAACACACTACTGCCACAAAAATAGTAAAGATTTATAGCCCACATGGTGAAATAAACTGAAAACTGTGAAATATGGCAGAAACTGCCAGATTACAACATCTTGGATGTTTGTTTTCCACCTGTTGCCAATAGTTGTATAACATGGTGATGTCATGCTAATACAGTCGTTTCTAGTTTACAGGGTGGTCCACTGATAGAGACTGGGCCAAATCTCATGAAATAAGCGTCAAATGGAAAAAAAACTAAACGGAACAAAACTTGTCCAGCTTGTAGGGGGAAACCAGATGGCGCTATGGTTGGCCTGCTAGATGGCACTGCCATAGGTCAAAAGGATATCAACTGCGTTTTTTTATAATAGGAACCCCATTTTTATTACATATTCATGTAGTGCATAAAGAAATATGAATATTTTAGTTGGACCACTGATTTTGCTTTGTGATAGGTGACACTGTAATAGTCACAAACGTATAAGTACGTGGTATCACGTAACATTCCGCCAGTGCGGATGGTATTTGCTTCATGATACATTACCTGTGTTAAAATGGACCGTTTACCAATTGCGGAAAAGGTCGATATCATTTTGATGTATGGCTATTGTGATCAAAATGCCCAATGGGCGTGTGCTATTTGTGCTGTTCGGTATCCTGGATGACATCATCCAAGTGTCCCGACAGCTCGCCGGATAGTTACGTTATTTAAGAAACGGGAAGTGTTCAGCCACATGTGAAACGTCAACCATGACCTGCAACAAATGATGACGCCCAAGTAGGTGTTTTAGCTGCTGTCACGGCTAAATCCGCACATCAGTAGCAGACAAATTGAATGAGAATTGGGAATCTTAAAAACGTCGGTGTTGAGACTGTTACATCAACATCGATTGCACCCGTACCATATTTCTATGCACCAGGAATTGCATGGTGACTACTTTGAACATTGTGTACAGTTCTGACACTGGGCACAAGACAAATTACGGGACAATTACACGCATTCTATTTAGCAACTAAGCGTCATTCACCACAGCAGTAACGTAAATCGGCATAATATGCAGTATAGGGCAACGGAAAATGCACGATGGCTGCGACAAGTGAACTTGGTGGTTTAATGTATGGTGTTGCATTATGGGAGGAAGGATAATTAGCCTCCATTTTATTGGTGGCAATCTAAATGGTGCAATGTATGCTGATTTCCTACATTTCTACCAATGTTACTACAAGATGTTTCAGTGCATGACAGAATGACAATGCACTTCCAACACGATGGATGTCCAGCACATAGCTAGCGTGCAGTTGAACTGGTATTGAATAGCATATTTCATGACAGGATAATGGTACAGGTGCAATCGATGTTGATGTAACAGTCTCAACACCGACGTTTTGGTTGTCGAAGCACCATACCATGGGCCGCATGTTCACCGGATCTGATGTCCCCAGATTACATTCTGTGCAGAAAGTTGAAAGATATTTGCTATTGTGATCCATCAACAATGCCTGACAACATGCATCAGCGCATTGTCAATGCATGTGTGAACATTACGGAAGGCGAACTACTCGCTATTGAGAGGAATGTCATTACACGTATTGCCAAATGCATTAAGGTTGACGGACATCATTTTGAGCATTTATTGCATTAATGTGGTACTTACAGGTAATCACGCTGTAACAGCACGCATTCTCAGAAACGATAAGTTAACAAAGGTACATGTAACACATTGGAACAACCGACATAAAATGTTCAAACGTACCTATGTTCTGTATTTTAATTTTAAAAACCTTCCTGTTACCAGCTGTTTGTCTAACATTGTGAGCCATATGTTTGTGACTATTACAGCACCATCTATCACAAAGCAAAAAAAGTGGTCCAACTAAAACATTCAAATTTCTTTACATACTACATGAATATGTAATAAGAAATGGGGGTTCCTTTTTAAAAAGCGCAGTTGATATCCGTTTGACCTATGGCAGCGCCATCTAGTGAGCCAACCATAGCGCCATCTGGTTTCCCCCTTCAAGCTAGACAAGTTTCGTTCTTTGTAATTTTTTCATTTGACACATATTTGATGAGATATTTGGCCTTGTTACGATCAATGGACCACCCTGTATAGGGTGATAAAAAGCAAGCTTTCTTGGCAGCTTGTTCCAAAGAATGACTGGTGTGAGGGGTGTATAGCAAATGGAGTGACCGCTGGTTCCTCTTAGGTGTAATTTATATAGTTATAGCTCTTATGCCTTTCTCTACCGTGCATTAATTTTACTTACAGTAGTTCTGCTTGGACGCTGTTGACAGAATCTAGAACTTGTCAAACCTCTATGGCCTGCTGCCAGTATAGGCTACTCCATTTGCTACGTGTGGCACCACAATTAACAGGACATGTTCAGTGAATAGTTGTACAATGGCTTGTTCAATTTTGTTGCAGTGCTCAGTGGTGCTTAATGTGTTGTGATGGCACACAGATTGTTATAAATGTAATGGATTGTTGAGACAGAGAAATACTGAAACCACAGCAACATTAACCTTATTTCACATTCATTGGCATAAATAAGTTCTTTATCTGAAGGAAAAATTGTGTGTATACATGTGTTTTCACATAACCTGCTGTGTTTACACAACAGCAAGCGATGAGTTCGAAGTGAAAATGGCACACATTGGCAGTAATGCAGAACGCTCCACTTTGATCACTCAGCAGAATGAACAAGGGAAAGTTTACAAGCACTAAACTTGAGGAGACTGCACTTATGTCACCAGAGTAAGCTTCAATGCCATTGTCTATGGGAGGAAGATGCAGACCCCGAAATGGTAGATTCTGACTCCTTTCAAAGGGCTGCACAGTTTTCAGTTAATCTCAGCATGTCCATCAATTTTTTCTTCTTCCTGGGTGAGCACAAAGGAAAGACCTCTCAAAAATGTGTGTTTTGATGTAAAATTTGTGGTTGTAACACATAGGAAAACAGCTAGATTACCTCACACCCAGATACCAGTTTCAATATTTTGACAAGATTTTACTTCCTGTTACACATATGTGATTTTTTAAGAACTGACAAAACTCATTACCACAAATTATGGTATAAATACTGTATTGTACATTTAATTTCCTTCACTTATACAGATTATATATAATGTACTGTAGAGGATTATGATTTGTAATCATATATGTCAATTACATAAGCTTTTGCTCATATTTTGTACATTTTAACATTTTCCTTGATTCTGCATTTTTCTCAGTTTTTCATTTTTTAAGTCTGGACCACACAAAAACATAAAATAGGGGTTTCACTGTGCACCTTATGGAGTAACTGTTAAATTTTAAAGATGCTATGCCAAACAATTTGCTACCCTTGTAGCATTAGTGTATTATCAGCTGCTGAAACAATGACAGATAACTACTATTTTCATGAAGTTTCACTGAAGAGATGCTAAACACTATAATCCACCATCACTGAATTGAGAATTGTGGTTTATTGGTCTCATGACATACATAATCTAAATCATTTGATTCAGGTACAGGAGACACATCGAAATTGTGGAAAAAATTTCACCATAAACAAATATTAACAGACAGTATCATAATGAAAATGCAATTTTGTTATATATACATACAATAAAAAAAGATTCTAACACTTAATTAAACCTTGCTACAATTATCATTTCATTCTCTATGAATTCTTCTACTGAATAGCAGCATTTCTCCCACAGAATCTGCTGTAGCCTTGTTTTTACAATCTCTCATGTTATATGTGTAATTCTCCTCAAATCATAATTTTTATCTGCTGTGTAGGGAGACTATAATTTTGTAACCATACATGGAGAGAACAGTTAGGATTTGCTGTTTCTGAAATAATGGGCTGCAAGATTCTGTTCCTGTGCTGTATACATATATCTGATAATTTCCTTCTGCAATTTTAGTATTTGTGATACACTATCTGAGCTCCTCCAGAAAATTACACCATGCTTAATAAAAGATTCAAAACAACTATGATATGCTGTTTTCTGTGTACTCATGTCAGTAAAATTTGCTTGTGTTTGATCTTCAAATGCAAATGCAAATGCAAATGCAAATATTTGGTAGGAAGCCGTAAGGGTATTCCAGCTTAAGTTCTTATCCAAATGTAATCCTTGGAATTTGATTGTGTCAAATTCTTCCACAAGATGATTGCTATGTAGTATTTTAAGTTCCACACATTTCAAATGCTTGGTTTTGAAATGTGCCATATGAGTTTTTGCAAGTTCAGTATCAACACATGTAACTGGAACCAGTGCGTGCGCTCACAATGGAGTACACATTTTTTTCTGCACTGTAATTTTCAATTAAAACAGAAGTACTGATGGAGAATTTATATTTATGGGTGAGTCATTCACATAGAGTAGGAATAGGTGTGGCCCCAAATGGAGTCTTGATTTACACCTAGTGAGGTGTACTCCATTTAGAACAATAATTCACTGCATTTGAAGTGATAGTTACCCTTTATTTTCTGTTCTGCAAGTATCATGTGAGCCATTTCAGACCATTACCCTTCATCCCACATTTGTCTAGTTTGTAGATGAGCAAGGCATGATTCACTGAGTCAAATGCTTTTGTAAGATGACAGAAGATACCTAAAACTTCACTCCACTGACACAGTGACTTGCATATCTTTTCAGTACAGTTATTCACTGCATCTAGAGTATTTTTCCTGGTTGGAATCCAAACTGGTTACTTACAATAATATCATTTTCACAATACAATATTTGATATGGATGCAGCTACTTTCTCTAACACTTTTAACGAGTTTGAAAGAATAGAAGTAAGGTAATAGTTCCCCATGTCTTCTCTTGACCCTTTCTTGAACAGAGGTCTGACTTTGGCTATTTAAGCACATTGGGAAAGCACTCTTGTTCAAAAGTTTAGTTGATTATTTTAGTTAGTGGAGTGCTATTATGTCATATACTGCTTTAATTACTTTAGTGGGTCACTGCACCCAGTAGAGCTTTTATTTTTTAATGATAGTACAATGCTTTACAGTCCTTTATTGTGAGTTTTTTTTTTTTTTTTTTTTAATTAGTGGGATACACACAAGGGAACCACCCCATCGCACACCCCTCAAATTTAGTTATAAGTTGGCACAGTGGATAGGCCTTGAAAAACTGAACACAGATCAATCGAGAAAACAGGAAGAAGTTTTGTGCAACTATGAGGAAAAAAAGCAAAATATACTAACTGAGTAGTCCATGCGCAAGATAGGCAACATCAAGGATAGTGTAAGTTCAGGAGTGCCACGGATAGTGTGCACAGCTGTGGAACGAGAGGTCCTTGGTTCAAGTCCTCCCATGAGTGAAAAGTTTACTTTATTTATTTTTGCAAAGTTAAGATCTGTCCGTTCGTTCATTGACGTCTCCGTTCAATATAATAAGTTTAAAGTCCGTTTTGCGACCGCACCGCAAAACCGTGCGATTCCTTACAGTTTGGAAAATATTCATTGACCTTGTTATTGAGGTCGCGAGCTATATTTACTGGATTCATATTGCCCACAGAATACATCTCATGTATTTAATGCACTCCTGTCCAAAGTAGCAAACAATCAATTGCCAGCCAGGGAGCCTCGTTAGCAGGAATACTCTCTCTTCTGTGGGCTGTAGTCGACTGACGTCGTGTGTTTCGATGTCTGTTTAGGTGTAGCATCCCCATATTACAGCGCAGTTACCTCACATCGGACGGATGGACGGACAGATAATAATTGTCTGAAAATAAAAAATTAAACATTTCACTCAAAGGAGGACTTGAACCAAGGACCTCGCGTTCCGCATCTGCTCACGCTAATCATGGGACCACAGCGCTCCTGAGCTTACACTATTCTTGATGTTGCCTATCTTGCACATGGACTACTCAGTTTGTATATATTTGCTTATTCTATCAATGCAAGAAACAGCCCCATCAGTCTTACCGGGCGTGGGGCACTACCCTGCACGGTCTTAGTCGCAAGTGTCAATTTCTCACGGAGCAGTCTCGAGAGTCGTATGCCCACGTTATGGTGCGAGACGACATTGTTACGGCCGCTCCCACATGGAGCGTAAACAGAGTTTCAGCCGCCGGCCCCTAGTACCGTCCTGTGTGTTGTGCTATATATATCATGATCGGTCAGAGTGCCCCCAGCAATGGGCCGTTTGTCGCAAATGTAATAAAAAAGGACATATTGCTAAAGTTTGCTGCTCAGCCTCAAAAGAATCAGAGGAAGCAGGTACAGAGGACATGGACGTTGTTATTCATGAAGTTTCATCAGACCAGGCTCCCGACACATTGGCACACAAACTCTTTATTGAGGTGTGGTTTCGGTCGCGCCGATGACAACTGCAAGTGTATACTTACGCGGCAGTTTCCTTGTTGAATGAACAAACTTACTCTGACCTTGGGTCGGCCCCGTTGGCGCCAGTTTACCGACGTCTCTGCGGTTATGTTAAACAGTTCATTCCCCTACTGGGTCAATTCACTACCAACGTTACTTACAAATCAGTCACTCGGCCTCTTACTTTTATTGTTGTCAGTGATGCGAGCTCTGCTAACCTTTTTGGATTGGATGCCTTTCAAGCTTTCGGTTTTTCTATTGCAGATACCATACAGTTGGCCTCCAAAGACGTTCCCTATCAATCATTGGAATCTTTGACCTCTGACTTGAAGGAAATCTTTGAGGAGGGCATGAGGCATGTTTGACTTTGAAGCTCACTTAACGTTGAACGCGTCGGCTCGCCCGCATTTTCTACGCGCGAGGCAGATCCCCTTGGCTCTCTGCCCTCAGGTAAAAGCAGAGCTAGACCAGCTGACAGCCCTTGGGGTCGTTCTTCCCATTTCTTCTAGTGAGTGGGCTTCACCCCTCATTATTATCAGGAAACCCTCGGGAAAATTACGTCTTTGTGGCGATTTCAAGGCCACCATTAATTCCCAGTTGGTGGTGGACACCTATCCCTTGCCTCGTTCTGATGAATTGTTCTCCAACGTGGTGGGAGACCAATATTTTTCGAAAATCAGTCTTTCAGAGGTTTATCAGATACCACTTGATGAGGACTCCAAATGGCTGGCGGTCGTCAACACACCGTTTGGCCTTTACTAATACCAGTGGTTGTCCTTCGGAATATTCAGTGCCCCAGCAATATTTCAGAGTTATCTTGAGCACGTCATGTTGACAATTCCTCATTGTATTAATTACCTGGAAGACATAATGGTCACAGGTCACAGTACGAAGGAACACTTTCACAAACTTTGAACCCTCTTTCTCAAATACAGGTCTGTCGGCCTGCACTGCATCCTGCGTAAATTGAACTTCTTCCAACCGTCCATGAGTATGTGGGCTACACCATCTCTCGGCACGGTGTCCAGCCACTAGGAAGTTTAGTCCAAGGTATCGTCGGCCTTCCACAGCCTGCTTCGCTGAAGGAGTTACAAGCTTTTTAAGGCAAGATTGCCTATTACCACTGTTCATTCCCAGGGCTTCCACCATAGCCCACTCCCTGTACTGCCTTCTGTGCAAGGGTGTTACTTTTGATTGGTCCCCTGCATGCAAGCGAGCGTTCACCTCGATGAAGGGCCTTCTCACATCAGTTCCTTGTTTGGCTACTTTTGACCCCACTAAGCCATTGGTCCTGGCCACAGATGCTTCACAGTATGGGGTGGGGGCGGTCCTGGCCCATCGCAACACGGATGGCTCTGAGCAGCCACTGGCGTTTGTGTCTAAAACTTAGTCCCGTGCAGGCCCATTACTCCCAGGTGGGAAAAGAGGCTTTGTCCATTGTCTACGCTGTTACCAAGTTTCACCCATTCTTGTTTGGCACAAAGTTTCAGTTAATCACTGACCATAAGACATTATTTGGCCCCGCCTCTCATATTCTGGATAGGGTGGCCCACAGACTGCAGCAATGGGCACTGTTCCTCTGTAAGTACCATTATGACATTCATTTTCGCCCTACCAGACAGCATGCCAACTCCGACGCTCTTTTCCGTCTTCCGGTGGGTCTGGATTCTAAGTTTGATCAGGAGGAGATTGTGTGTTTCATTTAGATGTGGCGTCCTGCCAAGTGATTGATGGCTTCCCGATCGCTAGTTCTAGAGTCGCCAGGGAAACGGCAGCTGACCTGGTTCTCCAGCAAGTAGTTCGCTTCTTCAGCAGAGGTGGTCACCCCGCCCTCCACGCCGGGCCTCGGACCCTCTTCATAATTATTTTGTTCTACAAGACCGCCTCTGTCTTGGAAGGAATTCTCCTTCTGGCTACCAATGATACAGCTCCTCACGTGGTTGTTCCTGCACGTTTGCAAAGGGAGGTGCTCACGTTATTACATGAGGGGCACTGGGGTATTTCCCGTACTAAAACCTTGGCTCGCGGACATGTGTACTGGCCCAGTATTGACAGAGAAATTGAGCACTTGGTGGCCAATTGTTCCCAGTGTGTGAGCCAACAGGTGTCTCATAGTTCAGTATTCTCTTCATGGCCGACTGCAACCCAGGCATGGGAACGTGTTCACATAGATTTTGCGGGGCCCGTTTCTCAATGGCTTTTGGCTCATTGTCATTGATGCTTATTCCTGATTCCTATATGTGGTTCGCTGCTCCTCAACCACTTCAGAAGTTGCAATCCAGGCACTCGTAAAAATCATTCCTGTGGAAGGTCTGCCACTGACCCTGGTATCGGACAATAGACCTAAGTTTATTTCACAGACCTTCCAGGATTTTTGTAGGCACTTCGGTATTTGGCACGTTTGCTCTCCCCCCCCTTTCATCCACAATCGAATGGAGAAGCCGAGCGCATGGTGCGCATGATTAAGACGCAGATGAAAAAGTATGTGCACGGATTTCCTGTGGAGGTGGTGTTGACGTTTTCCTGACGGCATACTGGACCATGCCGATAAGAGAACACAACCCCACAGAGCTCCTCCATGAGCGCCAACCTAGGACTCTGCTGCAACTCCTCCGGACAGGTCCTTGCCAATCTTCACAAAACGGGGTACCCGGCTTTCCACCGGTGTGTTGGTCTAGGCAAGTGGGTTTGGTTGCAATCCACGTTGGATACCGGCAGTGGTCCTGCGCCGCAATGGCCGCCGGCTCAATACCTTGCAGGTGGGGGACCGGGAGGTACATCATCACCAAAACAGCTGTGTCCACATTTGGGCACCCACCCTACGGCTCCTCAGGTGATGGCTTCCTTATTGCCAGCACCCATGTTAGTTTCTCAGGGGATGCTACCGCCCCTCCTACCTGTGACTCCACCACGCTGCGATGGTTCTCAGTCCTGGCAGCCTCCAGTAGCTCCAACACTGGCATCGCCATTGTTAGAGATGCCCCAGCGAGAGCCGGCCCCTCTCGCAGACCTGGTTTGTCAGGAGGCTGGTTCACCTGTGATCGTGCCTTCCCCAGCGTCCCTGCCATGGGGTCTTGCCCCTCCTGAGGTGGAATGGGATTCAGAGTTAGACAACTTGTTGCCCATTCTGTCCCGGGCTCTGGTGGTGGGACGACTGGTGCCTCTTGGTGTGGGTCACTTCCAACCATATTCGAAGTTTCCGGCTCGAGGGTTGGCAGATCCCCCCAACTCCAGCATTCCAATGAATGTAAAGGCCATCACTACTGCACAACGCTCCATTTTCCAATGCAGTGGATCACAGTGGCTTCACCCCCCTAAGGAGGAGGAGTGCAGTAGCCACCAGAAAGATCACGGGAGGCGCACATCGGCACGGCGCGTCACAGACAGTAGTTGCCACAAGTAAAGTCCCGTCCACCAGAGAGCACGCGAGAATTCTGCTGCACCCTTTGCTGGCAGAACAACAACATTTCAGGCAGGACGGGCTGTGCCCAGTCAGGTTTACATCGGGCATGCCAGCAGACAGTTCCCGGTCTACACTATGTGAAGTGCGACGGACAATGTGAATCATGTTAATACCGCAATTACCAGTTTCAACTAGATTTTGGTAAAAAAATGGTTCAAATGGCTCTGAGCACTATGGGACTTAACATCTGTGGTCATCAGTCCCCTAGAACTTAGAACTACTGAAACCTAACTAACCTAAGGACATCACACACAGCCATGCCCGAAGCAGGATTCGAACCTGCAACCGTAGCAGTCTCGCGGTTCCGGACCGAGTGCGTAGAAACGCTAGACCACTGCGGCCAGCAGATTTTGGTAAAATGTGTCATATGAACAAGTATATTGATTTTATAAAATGATTCAAGTTTAATCATTAGCTTAAGCATACAATAATCTTCGTGTGTCAGAGGAACATCTTTTTGATAGCATTACTTATAGACATTAAAGGCTGTTATATTTAGGCAAACTTGTTAGGTCAGTAGCTAACTAAAAGAAGGAATTAAAGGGGGAAATATTCTTGCATTACTTACAAAGTTGAAGTGCAAATACTACCCATCCAACAAAAATATGGTTCTGTATCTAATGCTGCATTTCATGGAAGTTACAATCAAAACTGTTTCAATGTAGAAACAGATATAGTTTGCGAGATTTGCTGAAACTGTGTTAACATGGCTTAATGTTACATTCACCACTTCTAAATTCCCAAACTTGGTTAAGGTAATTTGAGAGGCATAACTGGGTGCAGACCGTCTATTGTCTCCCACTGATTCTAGCTGGGTTGTTTGATTGTCCTCCTCAGTGTGAAGAGTAATTTACGCACACTGCACCATTCTCTCTCATGCTGTTTGTAAGGTCTCCATTATCATTTCTACTTCTGAACAAGTGACACAAGAACCATTCTACCAGGATTTTTTAGATGGTGTAAAACAAGAAACAGTTAGATTCTTTCATAGGAAAGATGTAAATTGTTACTATCTGCTGTATCCTGCTACTAGTTTGTATGAGTGTGAGTGCGGCACGTTTGGGTCACTGTGAATGTACTTTTGAATTGGCCACCAACTGTATCAGCTTGGGCTGGCAACTAGAGGCCACTTACAGGAGGCATGTGCATGGCACAGTCAACGGTGCACCATCTGCTGGCGACTCACTCATACATGTGTGCAAAGTAGTGCTGACTGACCCACTGTTATTCTAGTTTGTACCATGCATATCCATTGTTCTGTGTCTTGTGGAGTTCTGAGATGTTATTTCCATATTGTTCAGAGGTTATGAATAAAATCATATTTGTGTGACTTGGATCAAGTCTGTGTATTACTTGGTAACTATACAACTGGCAAGGAGTTTGGAATAGTTTCTATGTGTGGAGTCTTTAAGTGCGGTTTCATCAGGTTTATTCATTATGGGTGCCATGCTATTTTCCCTGTGACTGAACAGCTTACTTTGGCTCTGAGTCTTTTGTCAGTTTCCATTAACAGACAGGGTACCGCTCCACCAGTTCATCCACCCACTTTTTCTCCATGTAATGATTCAGCTGGGAAGCTTATGAAAAAAGACTCAGACAGCATGTTTTGGATTTCTGGGTGACAGACTGGAATTTGTACTAAGCCTTCTTCCTTTCAAGGATACCACCTAAACTGTATCAATTACTGTGTCAGTTTGTCCCTTTACAAGAACCAGCAGCTCCTACTTTTGTTCCCATGTGCAGTTTATTATGCAGCTACTATCACTAATGAATGCATGTCATATTGGCACAAGCTGAATTCTATCTATGCTGCAAGAAACCAAATCAGTCATACAGGGCAATGGCAACCAAACTTCACAGCCTTAGCTTTCAGTATCATTTCATTACTGAAGCCTATAATGACTCTTACGCAGACTCTATGGGTGCAGCACAATTATCTGTTTAGCTCCAGACAAGGAAGTACAATAGGTTTTACTTTATGAAAACCACCCACTGTTAGAAGTTTTGCAAATAGCACAATCTTTTGAAGTTTCTTGTGCATCAGGTGACCAAACTGAAGTGCAAGGTGATGTGGGAGTAGTGTCACAGGATGTGGCCAGTAGAATGACAGACAGCTTGCATGAGGAAGCAGCAGTAGTGGTGGTAAACATGTGAGCTCAGCACCGAGCAGACCAAGGCTGGCCCAAGCAGCAATGAATACCACAGAGCCAGTGCTAGCATTATATGTTTCTGTCTTGTCCTTTTTGTTTTGTCCAGCATTAATGTTGAGTGCTGGGCTACCTGTAATGCTTGCCAGAAGAAAGGTCACATTGCCTCTGTGTGTCATTCACTGAAAGTTGCTGAGAATGTGGATAAGGGCATAAATTGTGACTCCAATGCTTGTGACTTCTCCCAAGCTCTTTATCAAGTTAAGTGTTTTTTTGCCAAGTGCTCCAGCTACAGGTTGACACTGGTACTACAGCGATGCTATTGAATACTCAAACATATGTGCTTTCAGGCTCACCACCATTGACACTGGTCACGTGGAAGCTGGTCATTTATAACAAACAGAACATTGCGCTTTTGGCACAATTGATGGCATCTGCCTCTAACAAGTCAATGGTTCATTACACTTTTGGTGGTTGTTGCTGCCAGTGTTGAGAACTTGTTCCAGATGAACACATTTCAGGCATTTGCATTTTCTATCACCAATGCAGTTCACCTTGTGTCCAATCAGGTATCATATTTTCAATTCGAAACTGAGTGATGAGTTGTTGGACTTGTTTTTGGAAGGCATAGGGTGTGCTTCTAATTTTTTTGGTCTTAGTTCTCTCCAGTCCATAGCTTGGCCCCTTTTTTGTCGCAAGTATTACATTCCTGTCACCCCAAAAGAAGAAGTGAAAGCAGAACTGGGCAGACTTCAATCACTATGGGTGGTCCAACCTGTTATGGCTAGTTAACTGTTGTCTCCTCTGGTTGTAATTCAAAAGCCATTGGGGAAAATTCACCTCTGTGACAACTTTAGTACTACCGTCGACACACAATCAATCATGGATATGTATCCACTCCCACACCATGAGGAACTGGCAAAAATATCATGTGGCAAATACTTTACTAAAACTGATTTGTCTGAAGTGTACCTGCATGTTTCTGTGGATGAAGAGTCTCAGCAAGTTCTGGTTTTGAATAGTCCTCTTCATCTCTATCAATATTTGTGCCTTCCTTTTGTTGTGGCTAGTGCTTTTGCTATTTTCCAGTGATTTTTACAGAAATTGACTATGCCTGTCCTGGGTTGCATTAATTATGTGGAAGATATTTCTGTCACAGTCTTCTCCATGGCTGATCACTTGACAAATTGGCACATTTTGTTTTTTGTCTTACAGTCCACAGGCTTATGGTGTAACCTCACAAGATTTCAATTTCTTCAACCTTCTATTGTTTATTTGGGGTTCAGGGTCTTGTGTGATGGGGTTCGTCCTCTGCCAGACCACATCTCTGCTGTTATGTCTATGCTTTGCACCTTGTCCCAGAAGGAGCTTCAGGTCTTCCTAAGGAAGATAGCCTACTACCATAAATTTCTGCTGGAGGCAGCTACATTGGCCCACCCATTGCATGCCTTGTTATACAAGAATGTACTTTTTGCTGGAGCCTGGATTCGAAATGTGTTTTTCAACTGTTGAAATCCAAACAGCTCTCAGGCCCTTGTTTACCTATGTTCTCTCCAGAGCAGCACATAGTTCTGGCAACTGACACCTCACAGTAAGGCCTCAGTGTGATCCTAGCACGCTGATATGCCAACAGCTCTGAATGATTGGTTGCTTCCCTGTCTAAATTTCTCATCCAGCCCAGCTGTGTTACTCTCATTTCGAAAAAAGACTCTTGCCATAGTCTATGCTTTCTGGAAATTTCATGTTGATTTGTATGGTTCCAATTTTCAATTTATTGCTGACGGTTAACCCTTCGTTTCCTTGTTTAACTCTCACAGTTCTTTGACTGACAACACAGGACGCATTTGAGTGTTTTCCCATTACGAACTCATACATAGCAGCTGCCTTTGCCACCAGCCTGGCTCTCTGTCAGGTAGTTCAGTGTTTTCAATATGGCTGGCCAGATAAACTGCAGAATTGGGCTTTGGACTCCCTGTGCAACTATTTTTCCTTACGACATCACCTCTCTGTTTCTGAGAGCATTTTGCTGTTGTCCATGGAAGATTTCCCTCTCACAGTTGTTATTCCCACTGCATTATTGTGCAAGGTTCTATGCCTTCTCCACCAGGGTCATTGGAAAGTTTCATGCACTAAACTGTTAGCTAAGAGGCATATTTTCTGGCCAGGAATTGATGGCAAAATTGTCCGTTTTGTCATAGTGTGCCTGACAACAGTTAGCTTCCAGGGCATCCTGTCCTGCCAACCATGGGAATGCATTCATATAAACTTCGTGGATCCCTTCTTGAATTTCTATTGGATCTTGGTTGTGAATTCATTTTCCCCATTTCCTTGCACTCTCCAGTGTGAGTCAACATTGGCTGAAGTCATAATTCATTCCCTTTTTAGGGTTTTTTGCTATTGAGGGGTTACCTTGTACCTTTGTTTCCGATAATGGGCCCCATTTCATTTCTCACACATTTCAATTTTTTTGTTCCTGTCACAGCATTTGAGATGTTATGGCTCTGTCGTTCCACCCTCAATCAAATGGTGAGGCAGAACAGCTAGTGCATATGTTCAAGTCCCAAATGAAAACATTTGTTGTGGATTCTTCGCCAGATGACATCCTTCTCAATTTTCTGAACACCTTTCGCTTCACACCTGTGGGGGAGCAGAACCCAGCTGAGTTGTTTCACCGCAAGCAGCCACACAGACTACCCCACCTTCTGCAACCTGCACTGCACCTGCCACAGATGGGTTCAGCCAGCTGCTTCACACCAGGATTGCTGGTGTTGGTATGAGTGTTTGGTCTCTGGCCCAAGTGGATACCGGCTACTGTTGTCCACAGCAGGGGACACCATCTTTGTGACATCCATACGGCTGACACACATGCCACTTTGATTAGTTGTGCCCCCACCCACCATCGGAAGCTACCGGTTCTGGGTGAAGCCCCAATTACCATAGCCTGCCCTTCCAGCATCTGCCTACAGCCTGTCATTACCTGCCATGGAAGTGCCCTTGTCATATTAGCTGCCTCCTCCACAGGAAGCACCCGGGGTTTGAGCTGCCCAGTGCCAGGTGCCGGTCTATTTCTGGCCTCAGGTCCATTGCCAGAGCCTCCTCCACTGGTCCCCCATCACCATCACCTCAGCCATCATCACCTGTGAGACCAGTTCCACCTCCTCCATACTGGGAGCTGCCTGCTGCTGATGATAATGCAGATATGGTGATGGCACCCTCCGAGGGAGCTGTCACTGGGTGCCACATGGGCTGACTTCCCTTGTGTGTGCACACATACCAGGGTGTTCCAGCCCTGTCTTGTGGAGTCCCTAGCAGGTATTTCTGTATTGTTCAGAGGTTATGAATAAAGACATATTTGTGCGAGTTGGATCGGGTTTGTGTATTGCTTTTTTAGTACACTGTCCAATTTATTTATTAACTTTCTCTTTCCAAAATATTGAAGACAGATCTCTACTGAGGAGTAGATTCACCTTTAAGTATATAATGGTTTGGGCTCACAGAAACACTTCAAACGAGACTGTCATTTAAAAAATTTACTCATTAAATATTAAAAACATTAAAGAACAACGTCGCCAGTGGGCTTTTTTGTGGTCTATCCAAAACATTAGAGAGTTGTTTTGTACATCTTGATATTTTCTTTGAAAAGCTTAAGAATTACCAATTTATTAGCAATCCATTATAATTATATTTATCAAACAGAATGTAAAAATAAAGATAAAGAGATGGGGAGAATTCACCAAAAGAATCACACAGGGTTGAATTCTGGATCCACTCTTGTTTCTTAGAATTGGATGATTTTAAGCAGTAGGAATGTAAGACATTCATACTGAAACTGAAACACGAAATGTTTTACATTTCGTAATGCAGAAAATTTAGACACACAATAATGAGAATTCATTTTTTAAGGAGCAGAATGATTATTCATATACATAGCAAAGTAGGATTTATTTTAAGCCTGAAGTATTATATTGCACAATTATTTTGCAGTACAATGGACAAATTAAATAAAGTACAAACTGATTAATTCTTTGGTATTAAATATTATATTATTACACAATTATGGACATTTTGAAATGATAAATAGCCCAATAATGACACATCTTATTCATAACTCCCATTGTCATCATTACCATTAAACCATCAACATCATCTACTGTTTCAATTACATTTGTATCTTTTGTGTTGGTTGTAATTATTGGTAAATAATATTCAGTGTTGATCTGTGCAATGAATCCAGGAGATCTTAC
Source organism: Schistocerca cancellata (assembly GCF_023864275.1). NCBI lineage: Eukaryota > Metazoa > Arthropoda > Insecta > Orthoptera > Acrididae > Schistocerca > Schistocerca cancellata. The sequence continues at coordinate 143,271,133 of NC_064629.1, read as the reverse complement.
AAATTCTTCAACACTGCTCCTGTAACTCCACAGATGGAACTGTCCAAGGGTAAAGAGTTGTTATGATGTACCTTCATTTCAGTTTATCAAAAACTTTGTACGATTTCATTGGCAGAAAGCATATATCTTCTTTGAGATTGTTTAACTAAATTCTATCATTCATTAACATGAAACTTTATTTGTTGACTCAGATTCAGTATTTATAAAATCTGTGAGGGTAAATATAGGATTGATTGGAAAAAGAAACTTGTGATTTATCACTTCTATGGCAAATCACCTTTGTGAAAGTGAAACCTATTTTTGTACAGATGCTGATGTTGGCTAAGTGTTTTAGGAGACCAAATATCTAAGATCATCAGACTCCTGTTACTTCCCAAGAAAAAACAGTGTACTCACTCTGTGTATAGAGTAAATTCTGTCTGCAAGTGTGAGAAAGTGTACTAAATTTTTGCATAGTACATATCTGAGGCAAAACAGGTGAATCAGTCTGGTATTCATCTAGTGGGGTGTGTGAAACCACATCCAGGCTGGCCAGCACACTGACCACTAACCATTGATCCACTGGACAGATTCAATGGGGCCCAGCATACCTCACCATCCCAGAAGTGGCTACCTTGGTGGGTACACATTTTTATTGTGGTTTCTCTTAATGCATTATTTGTTGGATGTAATGATGTATATTGTCAGCTACAAGCAACCATACGTACTTTATCTGACAAAAACTACTCTCTTCAGATCTTCTGCAGACAGTAAGGTTTTATCTCAGAAAAACATGAAAGATTTTCCCATCGAAATTCTTCTAAAATAACAAAAAGTGATCACTATGGTTATGACAATACGCAAGTATGTGACCAGTTATATAACTTACCATGCACTAACTCTCATTACTGTTGATCAACTGTATAGACTCTAGATGTGACTGTGTAGGCTTTCCCAGTGTATTAACTGATATGTATCTCACAGCTAGATCAAGTAGTCATCTTAACACAGTATTTCTGTATTCCACCTAGAATATCTTCAGGTGAGAACACTGTATGCTAATCTGTGCAAAAACTTATTGATTCTGTGAATGGTAGCCCTTTTATATGTCTCGGAAGGCCAACAGTGATTGCACCACAAACTGTCACTGCTGTCCCTGCTGTCCCCTAGCACAAGTGAATGTACAGCAGCCCAGTGGTGAAAGCCATCAAAAATGCTAAATTCTAATGGAATACTACTATCAATGTATTCTGATGCTCAGATCAATGATTTTTGTTTTTTAATGTCGGATAAAACATCTTACTTAAAGGGTAACCATTTTCTCTATTAATAATGTTATCTGCTGGTCTTACTTAATAGCTTCCTTTAAAACAAAGTACCAACAATGACATACAAGGGCAGCCTTTTGTGCCTTATGACACAAAATTCTGTGTCCTTCAGTAAGACAGTTCTCCACCATTACAATTTTCTCATGCTGCATCAAACATGTATGGCAACGGTGCTCATTACATCTGTGCTGAATAGTGTGAACTATCTGGTTAATAGAAAATTTCCCACAATAGCAAGGGATTTCCTTCCTCAATCCTAGGTCAACTTCAAACAAGCCAAGGAGCACTGTAATATTGGTTGACAGATAAAATACACTTTTGATATTACATCTTTTTAAAATTCTTCCTATTTATTGACTATATGCCCCCTCACATAGTACAGAGTCCAACAACATACATCCATCCATCCATCCATCCATCCATCTTGTGATTCAGGTGCAGAACCAAACTCAAGGGCTCATGGATCTGTTTGTCTGTGCAGCTACTCTACTTGAACATGAAGTTAAGGTGATCCAGGGCTTGTGTTAAGCACTCTCCATCTCAGATGCGTATGACCTCTTCATCAAAGTCCACATGACCACCATGCAATGATACAATGAATGACAACTTACTGCATGCATATACTGTGTTTTTGACAAATACTGTATCCCTGTGACCCATTGGCAATTCTGTAGACCAGTACATCCAGAAACTGAAGCCTTCCATCCCTTCCAAGTTCTGTTATGAATGTGATGCTGGGATGAAGGCAATTACAGTGACACAGGAAATGGTTCAGAGCATCAATCCCATGTGGCCATACCATAAATGTATTGTCAACATAGCTCCAAAAATCAACTTTTGGCAATCCATATTATCTCAGCAGAATAACAGCATCAGGATGGAGGTTTTTAATCACATTGTCACATGACAAACTCTTGTTAAGAAGTGAATATCACTTTCCTGATTCAGTGATTTTTAACCAGTGGTTGAAGACTTTGTGTCTTGGTCCCTCAGCTTTGCTTGTGAGCTTAGATGTAGCGTCTCTCTGTGCCCCTGTTACACTTAAAGAATCATTTATGTTAATTAATGCAAAACTGTACATGGAAATGATGAAGCTCTATCATCATATGCTGATGTCAATCTCTGCTGGTGGGCTTAATAAATCAGGATCATCTCTAATGGACTGGATTTCTGCCCTTTTGTCAGGGGAGACATTACTCTGCAAGGGTGCAGCCCAGTGGGAAACTTCATCCTGGTGTTGCTGTTCCACCAAAATTATACAGTTTATGAAATGAAATGTTCCTACATCCTCAATTAGTCATCAATTTATTTATGGAAGATTTTGGAGACAGGGGACTCAGAAGCACATTTTTAAAACCTACATGTTTTTGCAGGTACATCAAAAATACATTTATGTGTAGGTTTAATTGCCTTCATCCCTGCAGCAAGTTCATGATAGAGGTCGAAAGCTTCTGTTTGTATACACACTGGTCTACAGAAAGGATGATGGGTCACAGTGTTTATTAAAGATTGATACATATGGCCTGGTATCTGCATGTGTCCATCCATTTTACCAATGCACTGGGATCGTACAGATGTTGACAAAGAGGGCGTATGCCATCTCAGATGCAGAGAGCTTGCAAGAGATGGATCATTTTAAGCTTGTGTTCAAACAGAATGGCTACACAGTCAAACAGAGCCATAGTGCCTTTGAGTTTGGATCTAGGCTAGAACCACAAGAATATGAATGTAGATCGCTGCTCTTTTTACTGTATGCTGGGGGCATATCTTTTAAAATAGGAAGGATTTTCAAAAGATATAATATCAAAAGTGAATTTCACCCACCAGCTAAGATTAGAGTGCTCCATGGCTTAGTTAAAGATTAGCTAACATTAAGGAAGGAAATCCTTTGCTAAGGTGGGAAGTTGTATATTTGCCAGACAGTTTGCACCATTCAACAAAGGTGCACTATCGTCTCGCACATTTCAAGCAGCGTAAGTAATCTAATGTGGTAGAGGACTGTCTTACCAAGGGACACAGAATATCACATGGTTGCCCTTCCATCTCACTATCAGAACTTTGTTGTAAAATGAAGCTATCAAAATTAGACTGGCAGAAAACATTGTAAATAGATTCATGGGTTTCCGTATCAGCAAGATTTGGAACCCTGTTTTATCTGACACTGAAAAATGTTTGTTAATTCAACCAGCAGAATATATTGATAGTAGTACTCAATAGCCCCCCCCCCCCCCCCCCCCCCACTCCCCCATGAACCATGGACCTTACTTGGTGGCGAGACTTGCGTACCTCAGTGATACAGATGGCCGTACCATAGGTGCAACCACAACGGAAGTGGTATCTGTTGAGAGGTCAGACAAACGTGTGGGTCTTGAAGAGGGGCAGCAGCCTTTTCAGTAGTTGCAGGGGCTAAAGTCTGTATGACTGACTGATCTGGCCTAGTAACACTAAGCAAAACGGCATTGCTGTGCTGGTACTGCGAATGTCTGAAAGCAAGGGGAAACTACAGCCGTAATTTTTTCCGAGGGCATTCAGCTTTACTGTATGGTTAAATGATGATGGCGTCCTGTTGGGTAAAATATTCCGGAGGTAAAATAGTCCCCCCATTTCGATCTCTGGGCGGGGACTACTCAAGAGGACGTCGTTATCAGGAGAAAGAAAACTAGCGTCCGCGGATCGGAGCGTGGAATGTCAGATCCTTTAATCGGGCAGGTAGGTTAGAAAACTTAAAAAGATAAAAGGATAGGTCAAAGTTAGATATAGTGGGAATTAGTGACGTTTGGTGGCAGGAGGAACAAGACTTTTGGTCAGGTGAATACAGGGTTATAAATACAAAATCAAATAGGGGTAATGCAGGAGCAAGTTTAATAATGAATACAAAATTAGGAGTGCGGGTAAGCTACTACAAACAGCATAGTGAACGCATTATTGTGGCCAAGAGACACGAAGCCCACGCCTACTACAGTAGTACACGTTTATATGCCAACTAGCTCTGCAGATGATGAAGAAATTGATGAAATGTATGATGAGATAAAAGAAATTATTCAGGTCGTCAAGGGAGATGAAAATTTAATAGTCATGGGTGACTGGAATTCAAGAGTAGGAAAAGGGAGAGGAGTAAACATAGTAGGTGAATATGGATTGGGGGAAAGAAGCCGTCTGGTAGAATTTTGCACAGAGCATAACTTAATCATAGCTAACACTTGGTTCAAGAATCATAAAAGTAGGTTCTACACATGGAAGAATCCTGGAAATACTAGAAGGTATCAGATATATTATATAATGGTAAGACAGAGATTTAGGAACCAGGTATTAAATTGTAAGACATTTCCAGGGGCAGATGTGGACTCTGACCACAATCTATTGGTTATGAGCTTTAGATTAAAAATGAAGAAACTGCAAAAAAGTGGAAATTTATGGAGATGGGATCTGGACAAACTTATTAAACCAGAGGTTGTACAGAGTTTCAGGGAGAGCATAAAAGAACAATTTTCACGAATGGGGGAAAGAAATACAGTAGAAGAAGAATGGGTAGCTCTGAGGGATGAAGTAGTGAAGGCAGAGGATCAAGTAGGTAAAAAGACGAGGGCTAGTAGAAATCCTTGGGTAACAGAAGAAATATTGAATTTAATTGATGAAAGGAGAAAATATAAAAATGCAGTAAATGAAGCAGGCAAAAAGGTATACAAACGTCACAAAAATGAGATTGACAGAAAGCGCAAAATGGCTAAGCAGGAATGGCTAGAGGACAAATGTAAGGATGTAGAGGCTCACCTCACTAGGGGTAAGATAGATACTGCCTACAGGAAAATTAGAGAGACCTTTGGAGAAAAGAGAGCCACTTGTATGAATATCAAGAGCTCAGATGGAAACACAGTTCTAAACAAAGAAGGGAAAGCAGAAAGGTGGAAGGAGTATATAGAGGGTCTATACAAGGGCGACATACTTGAGGACAATATTCTGGAAATGGAAGAGAATGTAGATGAAGATGAAATGGGAGATACAATACTGCGTGAAGAGTTTGGCAGAGCACTTTTTTTTTTTTTTTTCTGTGGTTTTAGGGCGCACAACTTCAATGGTCATTAGCGCCCTGACTACTCTAAAAATGCACCGCGAGCCACAAGTTGACAACAACAACTAAAAGGAAAAACACAATAAAGGACAGACTGACAGGCATAGGATTAAAAAACTTCATCAAATGTCCTTAGCAAGGTGTGTCAAATTGATAAAACAAAGAACACGAGCAGCTGCTCGTGGGTCATCCGCTAAAACGGCATCGAAAGTAATAGGCAGGTTAAGATCGAGGCGCAGTTGGTTAAGATCGGGACAGGACATTAAAATGTGTCTAACTGTCAGCAAGTGCCCACATGGGCAGAACGGCGCCGGCGCAGCCGTCAGCAGATGGCGATGGCTGAACCGGCAGTGTCCAATCCTTAACCTTGCTAAAACGACCTCCTCCCGCCGAGAAGGGCGTGAGGAGGACGTCCAAGCCACGGGAAGAGGTTTTAAGGCCCGAAGCTTGTTGTCGGTAAGTGCAGCCCAATCGGCATGCCACAGCGACACAACGCGCCGACAAATGACCCTGCTAAGATCGGACGAAGGGACACAACAAGAAGCTGTCCGAGGCTGGAGGACCGCAGCCTTGGCCGCGGCATCTGCAGCTTCGTTCCCAGGGATACCGACATGGCCGGGAACCCACATAAAGCTAACCGGCGGACCGACGTCCACCAGCCGCTGAAGAGAGCGTTGGATCCGGTGAACGAAAGGGTGAACCGGGTACGGATCACTGAGGCTCTGGATGGCGCTCAGGGAATCTGAGCAGATGACATAAGCAGAATGTCGGTGGCGGCAGATGTAAAGAACAGCCTGGTAGAGGGCAAAGAGCTCAGCTGTGAAGACCGAACAATGGTCATGGAGCCGGTATTGGAAACTTTGTGCCCCGACTATAAAGGAACACCCAACCCCGTCATTGGTCTTAGAGCCATCTGTATAAATGAAAGTCATGGTGATGAACTTCGAACGAAGTTCCAAAAAACGGGAGTGGTAGACCGAACTGGGGGTGACCTCTTTTGGGAGCGAGCTGAGGTCAAGGTGAACGCGGACCTGAGCCTGGAGCCAAGGTGGCGTGTGGCTCTCGCCCACTCGAAAGGTTGCAGGGAGTAAAAAATGAAGGTGTTGAAGGAGGCGACGAAAGCGAACTCCAGGGGGTAGCAGGGCAGAGACATACAACCCGTATTGACTGTCGAGAGAGTCGTCAAAAAAGGAACGATAAGACGGATGGTCGGGCATTGACAGTAGCCGACAGGCATACCGACAAAGCAGTATATCGCGCCGGTAAGTGAGCGGCAATTCGCCAGCGTCAGCATGAAGACTCTCTACGGGACTGGTATAAAATGCTCCGATCGCAAGTCGTAAACCCCGATGTTGTATGGAGTTGAGGCGGCGTAAGATGGATGGCCGTGCAGAGGAGTATACAAAGCTCCCATAATCCAGCTTGGAGCGGACGATCGACCGATATAGACGAAGTAGGACGGTTCGATCCGCTCCCCACGACATACCACTGAGAACACGGAGGACATTTAAAGAACGGGTACAACGGGCGGCCAAATATGACACATGTGGAGACCAGCTAAGTTTCCTGTCAAAGGTAAGGCCTAAAAATTTGGTTGTCTCCACGATTGGGAGAGCAACGGGACCAAGTCGTAAGGACGGTGGGAGAAACTCTTTGTAGCGCCAGAAGTTAATACAGACCGTCTTCTCGGCAGAAAAACGGAAGCCATTGGCGACACTCCAGGAGTAAAGACGGTCAAGAGAACGCTGAAGACAGCGCTCCAGGACACGTGTACGCTGCGCGCTGCAATAGATGGTGAAATCGTCCACAAAAAGGGAGCCTGATACATCAGCTGGGAGGCAATCCATTATTGGATTGATCGCGATGGCGAACAGAGCGACGCTCAAAACTGAGCCCTGTGGCACCCCATTCTCCTGGCGAAAGGTGTCGGACAGGACAGAACCCACACGTACCCTGAACTGTCGATCCATTAAAAAGGAACGAATAAAAAGAGGGAGGCGACCGCGAAGGCCCCATGTATGCATGGTGCGGAGAATGCCCGCCCTCCAACAGGTGTCGTAAGCCTTCTCCAAATCAAAGAACACAGCCGCGGTCGGGCGCTTCCGCAAGAAGTTATTCATAATGAAGGTCGACAAGGTAACCAGATGGTCAACAGCAGAGCGGCGCCTACGAAATCCACATTGTACATTTGTAAGTAGGCGTCGAGACTCAAGCAGCCAAACCAATCGAGAGTTAACCATTCGCTCCATCACTTTACAGACACAGCTGGTAAGCGAGATAGGTCGATAACTGGAAGGCAAGTGCTTGTCCTTCCCCGGCTTAGGAATCGGGACAACAATAGACTCGCGCCAGCATGCGGGAACATGTCCCTCAATCCAGATGCGATTGTATGTACGAAGAAGAAAACCTTTACCCGCAGGAGAAAGGTTCTTCAGCATCTGAATATGAATAGAATCAGGCCCTGGAGCGGAGGACCGTGATCGGCCAAGTGCGTTTTCGAGTTCCCGCATGGTGAATGGGGCATTATAACTTTCACAATTCGAGGAGCAAAAGTCAGGTGGCCTAGCCTCCTCTGCCTGTTTGCGGGGGAGGAAGGCAGGGTGGTAATGAGCGGAGCTCGAAACCTCGGCGAAAAAGCGGCCGAAGGCATTGGAGACAGCCTCAGGGGCCACAAGGACTTCATTCGCGACCTTCAAGCCAGAAACTGGGGAGTGGACCTTAGTGCCAGATAGCCGGCGCAGGCTACCCCAGACAACAGAAGAAGGAGTAAAACTGTTGAAGGTGCTTGTGAAAGCAGCCCAGCTGGCTTTCTTGCTTTCGTTAATAATACGACGACACTGAGCACGTAATCGTTTATAATTAATACAATTCGCCACTGTAGGGTGGCGTTTAAAGGTGCGTAAAGCACGTCGACGAGCACGTAAAGCGTCTCTACATGCTGCGGTCCACCAGGGGACCGGTACGCGACGTGGAGAAGAAGTAGGGTGAGGGATGGAATATTCAGCAGCAGCGAGAATGACTTCCGTGAGGTGTGCGACCTGACGATCGCAGCTTGTGAAGGCTTGATCCTGAAAGGTCGCCCTGGAAGAAAAGAGCCCCCAGTCTGCCTTGGAGATGGTCCAACTAGAGGAGCACGGAGAGGGAGTATGCTGCAGGAGATGGATAACACACGGGAAGTGGTCGCTCGAATATGTATCAGCAAGTGCATACCACTCAAACCGGCGTGCAAGTTGGGGAGTACAGATAGAGAGGTCTAAATGGGAATAGGTATGAGATGTGTCCGAAAGAAAAGTAGGGGCGCCAGTATTAAGGCAGACAAGATTGAGCTGGTTGAAAAGGTCTGCTAACAAGGAGCCCCTCGGGCAGGAGGCTGGAGAACCCCAAAGTGGATGGTGGGCATTGAAGTCTCCAGTTAACAAAAACGGTGCAGGTAGCTGAGCAATAAGTTGCATCATGTCTGCCCTGGTAACGGCAGATGACGATGGAGTGTAAACGGTACAAAAGGAAAACGTAAAAGTGGGGAGAGTAATGCGGATGGCAACTGCCTGCAGGCCGGTGTGCAACGTGATGGGATCGTAGTAAATATCATCCCGGACCAGCAACATAACCCCTCCATGAGCTGGGATACCTACCATAGGGGGTAGGTCAAAACGCACAGAGGTGTAGTGTGCCAAGGCAATGTGATCGCATGGGCGTAGCTTCGTTTCCTGGAGGGCTACGACGAGCGGACGATGCAAGCGGAGCAGCAACTTCAAGTCCTCTCGGTTGGAGCGAATGCTGCGAATATTCCAGTGAATAAGTGCCATCGTAACAAAAGGAAGATGAGAGAAGGGGTCACCTCGAAGGCCGCTTAGGGCCTGGCTTCGAGCGAGCACTGCCGCCGCTATCAGTAGGCGGACAGTCATCGTCCATGGGGTCTATAGGGTCATCGGCCATCTCGGGAGGATGGCCGGGAGGGGGAGCTTCCTCCGCCGGTGAACGGCCAGATGTACGGCTACCAGCGGTGCGGCCAGGCGAAACGGATGACGGCCTGGGGCGGCAACCGCTGGGTGGCGCAGGAGAAGAGATGCGCCGTGGCGGGGAAGGAGAACTGTGCTTCCTATGCGCCTTTTTGGAAGGACGTTTGGTGGAAGTATCGGTCGAAGGCTGGGAGGTCGAGGGACGGAGGAAGTCTGCACGGGATGGTTCCTTCTTGAAGGACCGTGCATCTGACTTCGGTGTCTTCGACTTAGCAGAAGCTGAGGAAGTGGCTGGTGTCTGTGGTGTGATGGGAGGAAGAGGAGACGTCGACCGCGCGATCTTAGCACTGGCCGAACGGACGACCGTGGTGCTGAAGGTCAGATCGCATGTCTGGGTTGCGACCTCCCGGGTAGTCCGAGGAGAGGCGAGGACAGTACTATATTTCCCCGCTGGGAGCAGCGTGGGCTTCCTACTAGCCAATAGCTTGCGAGCAGCCGAGGTTGACACTTTCTCTTTGACACGAATTTCTTGGATGCAACGTTCGTCCTTATAGACAGGACAGTCGCGGGAGGATGCGGCATGGTCACCCTGACAGTTCACACAATGAGGAGACGGAGGTGGACAGTCACCCTCATGGGCATCCCTGCCACAAGTGACACATTTAGCCGCATTGGAACAAGACTGTCGAGTGTGATTGAAACGCTGACACTGGTAGCAGCGCGTAGGTGTCGGGACATAGGGGCGAACAGAAATAACCTCGTAGCCCGCCTTGATGCGCGATGGCAGCTTAACACTATCGAAGGTCAAGAAGAGTGTCCGGGTCGGTACAAGGTCATTGTTGACCTTTTTCATGACCCGATGGACAGCCGTCACGCCCTGCTCAGCGAGGAAAGATTGAAGCTCCTCGTCAGTCAATCCGTCGAGGGAGCTAGTATACACTACACCACGAGACGAATTCAAAGTTCGGTGGGCCTCCACCCGGACAGGGAACGTGTACAGGAGTGTGGCCCGAAGCAGTTTTTGTGCCTGAAAGGCATTCTCAGTTTCTAGTAATAAGGTGCCGTTACGCAACCTGGTACAAGATTTGACAGATCCGGCTATGGCATCAACGCCCTTCTGAATAACAAAAGGGTTGACAGAGGAAAAATCCTTTCCGTCCTCAGTGCGAGAAACTACGAGGAACTGTGGGGCAGGCGGTAGTACTTTTGTCACTGTTGGCTGGTCACGTTTCCGTTTTTGGGTCGAAGTCGAAAGCGATGGAGTAGAATCCATTGCGGAGGAATCCCCCATGATTGCCAGCGTCTCCGATGGCGCGCTCCTTCCTTGTGGGGACCCTCTCAGAGGGCACTCCCGCCTTAGGTGAATGTTTACACCTCAGGTCACACCTCCCGAGAAACAGACGGAGGGACCAATCGGCATGGTCAGAAGGTATCAGCTCAGGCAATCACCCCTCCCCGGGCCTGGCCTTTACCAGGGGGTACGCGCGTGCCTTACATGTCTACCCAGGGCGGGGACTTACGCGTTACCCCGTCACCGGCTACGCGTGCGAACGCGTGGGTCGGCCTTCAGACACGCACAGGGAGGAAGGAAGAAGAGGAAAAAGAAGAGAGAGAGAGGGAGAAAGAGGACAGACTGTCTCAAACGCCGAGGCGGAGACCAGAGAAGGCAAGGAGAAGAAGGCAATGAGAAGGCAAGGAGAAGAAGGCAAGGAGAAGAAGGCAATGAGAAGGCAAGGAGAAGAAGGCAATGAGAAGGCAAGGAGAAGAAGGCAATGAGAAGAAGGCAATGAGAAGGCAAGGAGAAAAAGGCAATGAGAAGGCAAGGAGAAAAAGGCAATGAGAAGGCAAGGAGAAAAAGGCAATGAGAAGGCAAGGAGAAAAAGGCAATGAGAAGACAAGGAGAAGTCAAGGGAAAGAGTAAGGAAGACAGTGAGGTGGAGAAGAGCAAAGAAAGGGACCAACAAAAGGAAGGAAGAAACGAGAAGTTTAAAACCAAAAAGACCACGATTATAGGTCGTGAAGATCGTCCGTCTCCGGACGCAGGCGCTAACTACCCCCGTGAGGGGGATGGACTCCTTTTAGTCGCCTCTTACGACAGGCAGGAATACCTCGGGCCTATTCTAATCCCCGGACCCGCAGGGGGGTGGCAGAGCACTGAAAGACCTAAGTCGAAACAAGGCTCCGGGAGTAGACAACATTCCATTCGAACTACTGACGGCCTTGGGAGGACCAGAAATGACAAAACTCTACCATCTGGTGAGCAAGATGTATGAGACAGGTGAAATACCCTCAGGCTTCAAGAAGAATATAATAATTCCAATCCCAAAGAAAGCAGGTGATGACAGAAGTGAAAATAAGGAGTTTAATAAGCCACAGCTGCAAAATACTAACGCGAATTCTTTACAGGCGAATGGAAAAACTGGTAGATGCCGACCTTGGGGAAGATCAGTTTGGATTCCGTACAAATGTTGGAACACGTGACGCAATACTGACCTTACGACTTATCTTCGGAGAAAGATTAAGGAAAGGCAAACCTACGTTTCTAGCATTTGTATACTTAGGGAAAGCTTTTGACAATGTTGACTGGAATACTCTCTTTCAGATTCTAAAGGTGGCAGGGGTAAAATACAGGGAGCAAAAGGCTATTTACAATTTGTACAGAAACCAGATGGCAGATGTAAGAGTCGAGGGACATGAAAGGGAAGCAGCGGTTGGGAAGGGAGTGAGACAGGGTTGTAGCCTCTCTCCGATGTTATTCAATCTGTATATTGAGCAAACAGTAAAGGAAACAAAAGAAAAATTCGGAGTAGGTATTAAAATCCAGGGAGAAGAAATAAAAACTTTGAGGTTTGCCGATGACATTGTAATTCTGTCAGAGACAGCAAAGGACTTGGAAGAGCAGTTGAATGGAATGGACAGTTCCTTGAAAGGAGGATATAAGATGAACATCAACAAAAGCGAAACGAGGATTATGGAATGTAGTCAAATAAAGTTGGGTGATGCTGAGGGAATTAGATTAGGAAATGAGATACTTAAAGCAGTAAAGGAGTTTTGTTGAATAGAATTGGGGAGATGCGGAGTTTGTGGCACAACTTGACAAGAACGAGGGACCGGTTGGTGGGACATGTTCTGAGGCATCAAGGGATCATAAATTTTGCATTGGAGGGCAGTGTGGAGGGTAAAAATCATAGAGGGAGACCAAGAGATGAATACACTAAGCAGATTCAGAAGGACGTAGGTTGTAATAAGTACTGGGAGATGAAGAAGCTTGCACAGGATAGATTAGCATGGAGAGCTGCATCAAACCAGTCTCAGGACTGAAGACCACAACAACAACTCAATAGCGATTTATCATTTTTGACAGCTTTAACTACTGGGATGCTGTACATTCACTTGTGCTAGAGGGCGTCTGACGATTTGTGGCACACATATTGTTGGATTTCCTCTCTACATAAAAGTGCCACTGTTCACAGTACCAGTTGGTTTCAACAAGATTAGCATACTGTGTTCTCACCTGTAGATGGTGGCCAGGTGGACCAAGGAGATATTATGTTCAGATGATTGTTTCATTTGGCTACAGACCTGAGAAGAATATCACATACAAGCTCCTCAGCATGAACTTGCCATCTACAGCTAATTAGGAGAAATGATATAGGCTCTAGTGTTACACATGAAAAGCAGAAAGTTCTGCTACACACAGCAAACATACATGTGGTTATTCTGAATCTGCCCTATTTAATTAACTATAGCTACAGGTTTTTACTAATGTAGTTGGTAAAATTAAATCTACCAGAGGAACAGTAATGAAAGTTTGATGAACCATTACTTGGTGATCATCTGACGCTGCTACAGTTGTCATGTTGATGGCCAATAGTGGTCAGTATTAATGATATAAAATAGTTTATGTCAATCCATCAAAGAAAATATTAAGTGTACAATAAATTGTCAGTCATCATCTCTATGATATAATGTTATTTTTTGAAAAACAAAGGAATGACAATAATAATTTTAGAATAATTATTTACTGTATCTCTGATAGCAGCCTAAAATTAATTATAAAAATAAGTTCTACATTTGTCCCTGCTATAGCTGAGACGTCAGTTTGTGTGAATCCAGTGCAGAGAACCCAGCTCAATTTCTGTTACTGTCAATGATTTTCACTTGGTGGGAGGACTGCAGTGAGGTCCACTCAGCGAACTCAGGTTTCACATCTGCCTAAGTATGACAGTTGCCCAGAAAGTAATGCACCATTTTTTCTTCTTCAACAAATTCTCTATTTAACATAATGAGAATTACAGACATGAAAGAATGGTGTTTTATCTACACACCCAAGTTTTCCACATAATCTCCATCCTGTCCTATGACCTTTCTCCACGACAAAACTAGAGCATGTATTCCTTGTCAGGACCAGTCCTTGCCCTGGTGGCAGAGCCAATGCTTCACTGTGTGAATCACCTCCTCTTCATCCTCAAAATGTCTTACATGAATGGCATCCTGTAATTGCCCAAACAAGTGGAAGTCCAAGGGAGCTAGGTCAGGGCTGTCAGGTTTGACAGCCGCACATGATCTCCCCAACCGCAGCAAATCCTGGAGCTCTGCCACATTGCATTCCGATGACCTCACCCTCCATGCCCAGCAACTAACTGTAATTCTGTCAACAGCAGATGCTCCATACACTTCGCACATGCATTTGTCAGTGTTTCCCGTAGTTTCTTTTTCTGCAGTGAGAAATTCAATGCCGGCACATTGCTTGTAATGTACATCACCAACAGACAGCATTTTCAAACTGTCCTGGAGATACACTATCTGTCAGAAGTGACAGCAACTTCGTGTACTCCCTCAGGAGATTTCAAATAATACATACCTACATAACATTTCACATTTGTAGCATTGTTTTCAGCTGAGAAAAAAAAGTGATGCATTACACTCTGGACAACTCTCGTATTTTAATTTTCCTACATTTACACTATGTCCTTTTAAATAAAAATTGATTGCATACAGAATGTGCAAACACTTTCACACATTTCATTCCAATACATGGATCCTATTTCCAATTTTGAGGGGGGCATAGTGTGTAGCTCAAAAACCTGTAACTTAAATAGAATGCATAATCAGCTCTTAGATGACAAAGACTGGCATGAAACTAGTAATATGGCTATAGATAAAGAAAAATTTATTGGTTATAATTTTCTTTCTCTTCATACTGCTTTCAGATGTCTAAAGTGCCATTTTTTAATATTTGAGGAAGTTTATTTTACTACTGTCATAACAGTAGCATAGAATTTCTTCTTTTGCAGTTCACAGAGATCTGCTATCACAGATTACTTACCTTTGTCTTCTGTTGTTTCAATATGAGTAACATAATACAGAAGGATTGATTCATATTTTACCTTTAATCATTGTGGTACAAAAGGTTGCTCTGTGTGAACAGTACCCATAATATAACCATAATTCTTTCGTCATTCAGGCAGTAATAGGACTATACTTGTCAAACCTCATTTGGTTTCAGCTACATTCTCTCGCATATCACTTCAAAATGAAATTATGTTCTGTTCTGGGATTTCAACTCAAAACTTTAAATTTTCCTCAAGAAAGAAATAAACACAATCTGGATTTTTTTATTTTTTTAATGGGTAATGGCAGAGTACACATTTTGGGCCTCATTAAAAACCATGGGAATGATGACTAAAAATTCCTTCAATGGTTCTTTAGGTTGAAAGACATTCAGTAATGAAATAGGTCTAACATGCTCTGTTGGTTCTCTAACACATACGTAATTTATGAAAATATTCACAGGATTTTACAGTCACTCCTTTCTGGAAAATATACACACATAAAAAAGTCAACATAACTTAATTTTCTTCACAAAATTTAACAAGAAATGTCTGGATGAAACTAGAAGTTTTTCAATCAAGTTTCAGTATGTTCAGTAGTACTCAGCACTACTGTCTCTCTGCTGACTATACAGAGGTCCTTGCTGCTGTTTTGTTTGTGTACTTCTGTAATCTAATGGACCTGAAGGCACAGGCTGTATGGGAATTTCTTTCTGTCGATGCCTGTTATTTGGTCTTTCTGATGGCACTGTGAACTCTACCTTTCCACCAGGACCAGTACTTTGATCATGAGGCAAATAAATGTTTGTTCCACTTTCTAGTCTTTCATTGGAATTAATATTGAATGGTGTTCTTGTTATGTACCTCTGTGAAGCAGAGGATGTCAGATAAGATACAGAACCACGGGGTCCAGATGGAAGCTGAGCCTGATACCTTTGCCCAGCTACCCTTTTATTTAATGTGCTGGGACCACTCTGAGTTTCCTCTTGCGTCGTTGGTACAAAGCCACTGGTTATACTTCTAGTTGGATGAAGAGTAGGATGTAAAGCATCATTGATGGTTACATCAATGTCATGCTCATTTAGATCTGCCAAAACATTTTGTATTCTTGCATCTCTGTCTATTGGCTTGATAACTATTTTGGAAGGTATTCTAATACCTGGATTGCCTTTGGCCTGTTGGGATGATGAGGGCAATGGAGCATTTTCAATACCTGTTAAACGTGGATTATTTGCACCATTTTTGTTGCCTCCTACTGTCACTTCAGGTGCTGACGGATACTGACTAGAAGATGGTGCTCCACCAGCTGACTTTGGGGTTGTTTCTACATTATCTTGATATTTTGCTTCTGCATTTCTTGAGTTGGGTCCAAGAAATGGAGCTTTTGTACGAAAATTGCTATAAGTTTGTGAAGATCCTCTTGAAGTTGCTCCACTTGGAGCTTCTTTATCAGTTTTATTGGATAATGTACCTGACCTTTCCGATTCACCAGTAGATGGATTTTTGTTAACCGTTGTTGGGTTTCCGGATGGTGGACTGATGTTTCGTGGAGGTGAAACTGGTTGGTCCTCAACATATGTCAGTTTGGGTTTTGGACGATAGCTACTGCTTGTCTGTTCACTTGATTCATCTTCATAATAATTCTTTCTTGCTGACTGATCTGGTAAGGATGGGGAGATATTGTCTGGCTTCTGAGAAGCAGTGGCAGGAATCCTTCCTGGTTGGGCCTGTGGAGATCTTGGCAGTGAGCTAACAGGTGCACGGCTTGACTGTGGTGGAGGTCGTTTGTTGTATGCAGGCTGGCGTCCTGTGTATTCACCACTAGAGGAGGAACTATAGTTGGGTGGATTTCCATCCCTTGAAGGTTGCCTAGAACGAGTGTTATATGATGGAATAACTTCCTCCTCAGCTTCTTCATCATCATAATAGTCCTCATCTAGCAGATCTGCAGCATATCCCGACGGTGCACGGGGTGCTGCAGTTGAAGAGCTTTTTTTGTTTTCCTGTCTCCTGTAGCCCCCAGGGCCAGATGGACCTGACTTAGCTTGTGTCCCACTGTATTCATCATACAGAAACTCTGGTTGCTGCTGTGATTGTGAATTTCTCTTGTGCGACATGTAATTCTGCCTACCTCCTGCACTAGGGCTAATATATGCAGGCCGTGGTGCAGGAACAGGGTCTTCATCGATCAGATCTTCCTCACTATATTTGTATCTTGAAGCTTGGCTTCCACTTGAGCGTTGCTGGGTTGCATATGGTCTCTGTGCTTGCTGTGGTGAATATGCATCTGGATAGGAAGCCTGAACACGCCTTCTCCCACCAGCACCTGAAGGTCGTACTGGCCTTCTAGGCAGTTCCTCATCTTCATAGTCTTCATCACTGATAGGAGAGTAGGGGGTTGCTGTTTCCACTTGCCCAACATACCGTCGTCTACCTCCAGGACCTCGCCTCCTGACATTTCTTCCACCACCAGAACTAGGTCTTCTCAATTCCCTTTCTGCAGTAGGAGGGTAGTAATCAGGATTTCTATTCCTGGAGCTTCCTGTAGAAGGTCGAGCTGGTGGAAGATATTCTTCTTCTTCGTCGTCATAGTAATCAGCATCATCTGGTTCTTTACTTGCAGGGGCAGCTTTTGGAGGAGGCTGCTGACTGGGTCTTGAGTAATCTTGATCCTCTGCTGATCCAGGTGTGCTTGACTGTGCACGAGGTTGAGTGTTGTAATCGTATTTATCCCTTTCATTTTTGGGAACAGGTCGTCTTATCTTTGGAGGTACACGTGGTCTATCATACACAGAGGAGGAAGGTCGTGACTTTGGTTCAACTTTTCTTTCATCTGCTATAGCAGGCTCTAAATCATCAGTGCGGGATGGTCTCCGCTCTGGTTCATCAGATGGTAGTGGTCTTCTTGGACGGTTACGGTTGTGACGTCCAGGTCCACTTGGCGCTAAGTCTTTACCAGTGACAGGCAACTGAAACAAAATTTTAAAAATGGTTAATAGATTGTAGCTTTACAGGTGATACTCTTGTTTTAGTGTGTGTTATAAGTACCACAAGTAATCAGAGCTTATTTCTCCTTTTTTCCTGTCAATTATGGAAATATTGATGTCCAAATCTGTTGCACCTAACACAGAAAATCATCTTTAAATGGCAGCACCCACATGTCACAACAAAAGCCACTAACAGAGCATTGATCTCTACACAAATCAAGAATCACAGTAATAGGGAACTTAATGCCAATGATTATGCATAACCAAGCAACAGGAAAAAAAGTTAAACCGTGAACACGGTGATGAACTTGAACCAATAAGTGGTACTCTTATTTCAGACAAAATTTCATCTAATGAAGAAAGAGGCTCCTGAAGTTCATGGAAAACTGTTGATAAGTAGGAAGGCATTAGTTTGATGACATGGATAGATATAATTTTCAGAACATGTGCAAACTTTTCTTAGCTATTCATGGGGGATAAAATTAATATTTCATTATCATTAAAGTTAATTACTGAGAACTTTTATTATGCTTTTGTGTGGTACAATGGGTTCAGATTTTGTATTAATGCATGAGATTAGAATGCATGTGTTACTTTCTTGAAAGTAAGATTCTCAAAACTGTACAGCTGAATCTGATGGAAAGTATAACTGAAGTAAAAAAGAGTATGGCGGGGGAGGGGGGGCAAGCAAAATTCCATCATTATTCAGAAAAGCCAGTTTCAGTCTTTCAATGAGACATTAATTCACCTCAATGAAAGATATTCAATATTCCTATCAAATGATACTTCAAACCTTGTATGATTGTTATGTCAAATATATTTGGTATCAGAGTCAAATTTATTTGTGTGTCAAGATTTCTCATAGCATAGTTGCAGCACTTTGTAAAAACAGCAGAATCGTGTCCAAAGTCATGGATATAAATTGTTGTTATTGTATAAGATAACTCTTTCAGTGGCTAAAGAAACATACGAAATCTAAATCCTTACTAAAATATGTAAAAGCCACCAATAGAAAATGTTTTATGTTTTTCTTTGTTGCAGAACCTTAATAGGTCAAATAATAAAATGTCTTAAATGGCTAGGTATCAATAATGAAAGAAAGCTCTCTTCAGATTAACTTAGGCACTTTACTTTCATGGACAATCCCATGTTAAAGTACTTGTGTTATTCTGAATACAATGCAGACTACCTTTAGAAATGTGCGCATAGCCAAAGGAAGTTTCCATCATATTCAGAATAACACAGGCACTGCAATATCAAATTTGTCTGCCAAAACCAGCAAAGCAACTTTCAAGTAAAATGTCTCACCTTATGGGAATATATGTAATGGATGTACGAGTACAGGTTGTAGGTGCATGCTTGACAACACAGGGAGGTTTGGGCCTGGCTAGAAGTCATGCATCAATAGCCAAATGGTAAGGCATGAACTCCACAGTATATGGGGATGACAATATATAACAAGCTAATGGGCAAAAATATATTTAATATGAAGCCAGAGAGTCTAAAAATAAGGCTACAGCAGATTCTGTGCAAGAAATGCCACTATTCAGTAGAATAATTCATAGAGGATGACATGATAATTTGAGCAAGGGGTAGTTAATTGTTATCTTTTATTGTATGTGTAACAAAATTGTATTATTATTATGATACCATTTGTTAAAATCATGTGTTGTATGTATATGGTAAAACTTTACCAAAATTTTGACATGTCTCCTGTACCTGAATCAAATGATTTAGATTATGTACATTATGAGACAAATAAACTACAATTCCACAATTCCTCATGATAACCAGGCAATCTGGGTTCGAGTCCTAGTCCAGCCCTAATTTTCACGATCATTCCATCCTACAGGTGATGGCTGTCCATATTCACAATTGTGGAGATATGTGAAAGAATGTTATGTAATTCAGAGAAGTAGACAAAATGAAAACATGAAGATACATGACAAACAGTACTTTAGATTTTTCACTGTCTCTTCAAAAAAGACAATATGCATAATGAACAAAAAGTTGTTTGAGATTAAAGTGAAACTAATCTGGAAAATATTTAGACAAGGAAACAAATGAAAACATTTACACAAATATGTCAGGCTCTTGGCTGTGATTCATATTGTACTGAATTAAATATTCCACCTAAAAATTTGAGGAAATCATCTTAACAGAAAGAGCAGCATAACATCAGCAAAGCAATGAAACATGAAGGTGCATAAACAACCAACTGTACTGTAATAATCAAATCACTGAAAAATAGTAATTATTGTGATTATCAAAGTGCATTAATATTTAGTATGTTTGTTTTCTCCTATACGTAGCCTCTATTCATTAATAATAGCAATGTCTCCTTTGAATGTGTCAGACTGGTTTTGAGGAAACAACAAATAGTACATATTTTTGGAGAATAGAATTACATTTAACAATATTAGTGCATACAGCTAATAGTTTATTAGAACTGTAGCTAAAATAAAATTTCATGGCTTTCATATTCAAGAAAATCCAAAATGGGTAACTAGCATCACATTTTTAAATTATAGACTGTCAAACAAGAGTTATACAATAAAATGCCTTTGTAACAATGGTAGTGCTGCAACAGTTAGGGCTGTGCACCATCTGATCAAAAGTACCCAGACATTTATTAGTAAACAATAACATGGGAAGTGTACGTGTTCTGCCTTGATGACACCTTGAACTCTGATGAGCACACTTTCAATAAGGTGTCTGAATGTCTGTCGAGAAATGGCAAGCAATTCTTCCTCAGCATCCAAAACCAGACAAGGTAGTAATGTTGAACACTGGAGTCTGGAGCAAAATTAATGTTCTGACTCAATCCAAAGGTTCAGTTCAGGTCAAGACTCTGGTCATCCCACTTCTGGAATGTTTTTGTCCACAAAGCACTGTCTCACAATGCTACTTTATGCCAGGGCTGATTGCCTTGCTGATGCAAATAATCATCATCTCCTAACTATTCCTTGACTGTATGCAGTACACAATACTGCAAAATATGTTCACATACTTCTACATTTAGTGTTCTCTTGAGTGCAATAAAGGGACCACAATGAGAAACATCCCCAAATCATAACACCATCATCTCTGTACTTCAATGCTGGCACTGCACATGAAGGCAAGCAAAGTTCTCCAGGAATTTGTCACACTCAAATCCTTCTGTTAGGTTGCCACTGAGTCTAGCATGATTCAGCACCACAAATCAGTTGTTCAGTCAGATACTGCCCAGTGGCATCAATCTTTACACCACTCCAAGCATTGCTTAGCACTGACTACAGAAGCATGTGGTTTGGTAGGACTGCACAACCATTTTACTGGGAAGCACTTTGGAATTCATGAGTGATTCCTTGTGCTAATTACATTCAGCTTTTCACAATCACTGTCTGTCAGTACAAGAGGTCTACCTGATCTTGGTTTAGTTGTGGTTGCTCTTTCACATTCTCCCATCATAATATCATCACCAACAATCAATATGGGTAGCTTTCATACTGGCATACCTGCCTATAGTGACATTTAGGGCTCCATTTTGCCGAACATATGTATCTGGATTCTTTTAGTCTCTCATTCATGCAACTCCATTAATAATTTATACTTCTGTGTACTTAAGTTGTAAGTGATCTGTCCACTTTAAGCTATCTGTTAATATACAATATTTAATTATATACACTTCAGTTCAATTAATGAACCTGCAGGTAAATTCTGTGTCTGACATTTGTGGTGAAACAGACTTATATGTAAAAAAGAAATAAATTTAGAAGGTATAAATGTTTGTGGAGAAATATCAGAAGTGCACTAAGAATTCAAAACCTATACCTTATCTACTGAATTGACAAAAAAACTAAGAAGTTTTGGTCACATAAAGTCAGCCAATGGATCAGTCATCAATCCAGTCACTATTTGATCATACTTCCATTAATACTGACAATGTCAGAGAAGACTAAAACACTTTATTCTTACCAGTGACATTGTTTCACTGTAAAATATTGTATTACAGTTCTTACTTTTGATCATTACATGAATACTGAAAGACATAGATAGAGATAGAGAGAGATGTAAATGCAAAATTGAAAATGGACTAAAATTTCTTGTTGTTGTTGTGGTCTTCAGTCCTGAGACTGGTTTGATGCAGCTCTCCATGCTAATCTATCCTGTGCAAGCTCCTTCATCTCCCAGTACCTACTGCAACCTACATCCGTCTTAATCTGCTTAGTGTATTCATCTCTTGGCCTCCCTCTACGATTTTTACCCTCCATGCTGCCCTCCAATGCTAAATTTGTGATCCCTTGATGCCTCAGGACATATCCTACCAACCAATCCCTTCTTCTAGTCAAGTTGTGCCACAAACTTCTCTTCTCCCCAATCCTGTTCAATACCTCCTAATTAGTTACGTGATCTACCCATCTAATCTTCAACATTCTTCTGTAGCACCACATTTTGATAGCTTCTATTCTCTTCTTGTCCGACCTATTTATCGTCCATGTTTCACTTCCATACATGGCTACACTCCATACAAATACTTTCAGCAAAACTCCTTTACTGCTTTAAGTGTCTCATTTCCTTATCTAATTCCCTCAGCATCACCCGATTTTATTCAACTACATTCCATAATCCTCGTTTTGCTTTTGTTGATGTTCATCTTATATCCTCCCTTCAAGACACTGTCCATTCCATTCAACTGCTCTTCCAAGTCCTTTGCTGTCTCTGACAGAATTACAATTTCATCGGCAAACCTCAAAGTTTTTATTTCTTCTCCCTGGATTTTAATACCTACAACGAATTTTTCTTTTGTTTCCTTTACTGCTTGCTCAATATACAGGTTGAATAACATTGGAGAGAGGCTACAACCCTGTCTCACTCCCTTCCCAACCGCTGCTTCCCTTTCATGTCCCTCGACTCATAACTGCAATCTGGTTTCTTTACAAATTGTAAATATAGCTTTTCGCTCCCTGTATTTTACCCCTGCCACCTTTAGAATTTGAAAGAGAGTATTCCGGTTAACATTGTCAAAAGCTTTCTCTAAGTCTACAAATGCTAGAAACATAGGTTTGCCTTTCCTTAATCTTTCTTCGAAGATAATTCTTAAGGTCAGTATTGCCTCACGCGTTCCAACATTTGTACGGAATCCAAATTGATCTTCCCCGAGGTCAGCTTCTACCAGTTTTTCCATTCGTCTGTAAATAATTAGCGCTAGTATTTTGCAGCTGTGACTTATTAAACTGATAGTTCAGTAATTTTCACATCTGCCAACACCTGATGTCTTTGGGATTGGAATTATTATATTCTTCTTGAAGCCTGAGGGTATTTTACCTGTCTCTTACATCTTGCTCACCAGATGGTAGAGTTTTGTCATTTATGGTTCTCCCAAGGCCGTCAGTAGTTCGAATGGAATGTTGTCTACTCCCGGAGCCTTGTTTCGACTCAGGTCTTTCAGTGCTCTGTCACACTCTTCACGCAGTATTGTATCTCCCATTTCGTCTTTATGTACATTCTCTTCCGTTTCCAGAATATTGTCCTCAAGTACGTCCCCCTTGTATAGACCCTCTATATACTCCTTCCACCTTTCTGCTTTCCCTTCTTTGTTTAGAACTGTGTTTCCATCTGAGCCTCATGATATTCATACAAGTGGCTCTCTTTTCTCCAAAGGTCTCTTTAATTTTCCTGTAGGCAGTATATATCTTACCGCTAGTGAGATAAGCCTCTACATCCTTATATTTGTCCTCTAGCCATCCCTGCTTAGCCATTTTGCACTTTCTGTCAATCTCATTTTTGTGACGTTTGTATTCCTTTTTGCCTGCTTCATTTACTGCATTTTTATATTTTCTCCTTTCATCAATTAAATTCAATATTTCTTCTGTTACCCAAGGATTTCTACTAGCCCTCGTCTTTTTACCTACTTTATCCCTCAGACCAACCCATTCATTGTCTTCTGTATATCTTTCCCCCATTCCTGTCAATTGTTCCCTTATACTGTCCCTGAAACTCTTTACAACCTCTGGTTTAGTCAGTTTGCCAGTGGCAATCAGACACAGGCACATCAGCTGATTGCCGGGTTACGTCACAGTACCTGTTCATAAGTGTGTGCAAGTCCGGACAAAAATATTTAGTCAACACTGGGTCAGAGCTATGCATATTTCTGCATACTCAGTTACACAGGAAGTGACTACCAACCACATTCTGCGTGACCATAGCAAATAATTCTACTATACCAATGTACATTACACAACGGATCCAGCTGGATCTTGGATTGCAGCATGACCTGATGTGGTAACTTAACTTGCAGAGGTGTCAGAACTCATAACAGGGGCAGTCTCTTTAGCTTATTATCAACTGTTGCCAGACTTTGTGAAAGCTCTGCTAGTTGATGGTGTCACCAGCTTAACAACCTTGGGATTCTGATGAAATGCACAGAAAAATAGCCTTATTTAATACCTTTGATCCAAATTCTGCTCCTTATCCTGACGCTGAATAAGTGTTTAAGAAGACCAAACAGTGAAGATCATCAGTCTTATTTTTACACTCCAAGACTGAAGCAGTGTACACAGTCAGTCTGCGTACAGAGTAAATCCTGGATGGAAGTGTGACAAAGAATGCAGTCTGTGTGTCTGAGGTGAAACATGTGCACCAACATGGTATACGCCTAGTAAGATGTGGGAAATTGCCAAAAAACCATATCCATACTGGACAAACCAACCCCTCACCCAAGTGGTTTCAATATGGCAGCCCATCATACTTCCCTGGCCCAGAAGCAGTCACACAGCTAACAAGGTGGTTTCTGCTCTAGTTGCAGTACTGTGAACACTCTGAAAATCCCTTCTTCATCTATGCTACACAAGGAACTCACAAGTTTTTATCAATAACTGAAAATTTTCTAAAGCAAGTTATGCAAAATGATAGTAAAACACTCTAAACAATGAATAACTCACTTTGTTAAATTACACGTTGTTGGAAAATAAAGTATGCATCACTAACAAATACTACAACAACTTCTGACAGAAAACTAGAGAATTAATAGTCTTAGTTGGCTTGTTATTGTGCTCTGACAATGGCAAAAAAATTGGGCTCTCTATCTCCCCCCCCCCCCTCCCTCCCCCTCATTTCTCCCTGCCCCCTCTCCACTACCTCCCAGCCACTGTCATTCCTCATCCTTTCTGCAGAAGCCCACCACTCAAACATCCATAAACATCCATTCATCTGTCAGAACAATACATTAATATAGTAACAGTTTTTTGTTTTTGGTTTTTTAGGGTACAAAACTGCTATGGTCATTAGCGCCCAGTCAGTGACTTAGGAAATGGTAAAAAAAACGAAAATGGAAAGCAGCAGCAATGGGAACGAAACTCAAAAAATTGGAGAAAGTAAAAGCAGAAGGAACGCTTAAAATCCACTACAGAAAGGGGTTGGTTGTCCCCAAAGAGAGCTTCAAATGACTGACATCATCTCACTGGCACTAATAAACTCGACAACGCGATTGGCCAAGCGTGTGTCATCTGCTAAAATGGACGATATATCAGGCGACAGCTGTAGATGGGTGCGTAACGGCTAAAATAGGGGCACTCAATTGAAAGGTGTCTTACCGACCACAGCTGAGAGCAGTGGGGACAGAGTGGGGGAGGATCGCAGCTTAAAAGATGTCGATGGCTAAAAAGGCAGTGCCCTATCCGCAGTCTAGTTAAAATTACCTCCTCCTGATGACGCGTTCGGGAGGAAGAGGTCCAAGCACAGGGAAGAGCTTTCACGTCCCGCAATTTATTATGGGGAAGTGTCGACCAATGTGCGTGCCATAAAAGAACAACACGATGACATAAAACGCTCCGTAGATCGGCGAAGGGAATCAATCGAATTGCTGGCCGAAGAAGAGAGAATGCAGCCTTGGCCGCTATATCGGCCGCCTCATTGGCACAGATACCAACGTGTCCTGGGAGCCAGAGGAACACCACAGAGACGCCCCCCAAATGGAGCAAGTGCAGGCAGTCCTGAATCCGGTGGACCAGAGGGTGGACAGGGTAGAGAGCTTGGAGACAAAGGAGAGAGCTGAGAGAATCTGAACAGATAACATACTGTATCCACTGATGGCAGCGGATGTATTGGACAGCCTGGAGAACAGCGTAAAGCTCCGCAGTATAAACCGAACACTGGTCGGGAAGCCGAAATCAATTTGGGGTATCGCCAACAATATAGGCACTCCCTACACCTAATGATGTTTTCGAGCCATCAGTGTAAATAAATGTGGCTTCCTTCATTTGTGCACAGAGCAGCAAATGCCCGACGATAAACAAGTGAAGGGGTACCATCCTTGGGAAATTTACAAAGGTCACGGAGCAGGCAGATCCGGGGATGGAGCCAAGGCAGTGCTGTACCCCAAGTTGTCAAGAAGGTTTTAGGAAAGCGGAAGGAAAGAGAATGGAGCAGTTGACGGAAGCGGACTCCCGGTGG
Source organism: Schistocerca cancellata (assembly GCF_023864275.1). Classification (NCBI taxonomy): domain Eukaryota; kingdom Metazoa; phylum Arthropoda; class Insecta; order Orthoptera; family Acrididae; genus Schistocerca; species Schistocerca cancellata. Next base: position 143,245,045 of record NC_064629.1, on the reverse strand, counting down.
TAGTAGGGAGGAAGGGCAGCCTGCATACCCTACATCCAAGGAGGTGTCGAAAAAAATGTCATGGGCCAGATTAGCAGGCATGGAAGGCAGATGGCTAGCATAACGACTCAGAAGGACAGCTCGCCGATTGGACAGCAGAGGTTCAGCAGTCTCAGCATAAAGGCTTTCCACAGGGCTGGTGTAAAAAGCTCCAGACACTAAACGTAATCCACGGTGGTGGATAGAGTCGAGACGCCGAAGAATGGACGGCCAAGCAGAGGAGTAAACTATGCTTCCATAGTCCAATTTCGAGTGCACTAAGGCGCGATAGAGGCGGAGAAGGACCACTCGGTCCGCTCCCCAGGAAGTACCATTCAGGACACGGAGGGTGTTGAGGGATCACAGACAGCGAGCCAAAAGATAGGAAACGTGGAGGGACCAGCACAGTTTTCTGTCAAACATAAGACCCAAGAATTTAGCGACGTCTGAAAACGGAAGGTTGACAGGTCCTAGATGTAAGGAGGGTGGAAGAAACTCCTTACGTCGCCAAAAATTAACACAAACGGTCTTACTGGGAGAAAAACGGAAGCCGGTTTCTATGCTCCAAGAGCAGAGGCAATCGAGACATCCTTTAAGATGTCGTTCAAGAAGGCTGGTCCATTGAGAGCTGTAGTAGATCGCAAAATTGTCCACGAAGAGGGAGCCCGAGACATCAGGAAGGAGACAATCCATAATCGGATTTATGGCAATGGCAAACAGTACAACACTCAGCACGGAGCCCTAGGGTACCCTGTTTTCTTGGGAGAAAGTACGGGAGAGAGTGGTGTTCACCCGCACTCTAAATGTGCGCTCTGCCATAAATTCATGAAGAAAAAGGGGCAGCCGACCTCGAAAGCCCCAAGAGAACAGTGTATGGAGGATGCCTGTCCTCCAACAGGTATCGTATGCTCTCTCCAGATCAAAAAATATTTCTACTGTTTGGCGCTTCTGGAGAAAATTGTTCATGATATAAGCGGAGAGAGCAACAAGATGGTCAACTGCAGAACGATGCTTTCGGAAACCGCATTGGGCAGGTGTTAAAAGACTGCAGGACTCCAGCCACAAAGCTAAATGGCAATTCACCATACGCTCCAAAACCTTACATACACTACTCGTGAGAGAAATGGGGCGATAGCTAGAGGGGAGATGTTTGTCCTTTCCAGGTTTCGGAACAGGAATGACGATAGCTTCCCGCCATCGTCTGGGAAAAGTACTGTCGGTCCAAATTTGATTATAAATGTGAAGGAATTAAAGCAGACTATGGTATGATAAATGCAGCAACATTTGGATGTGGATACCATCCGGTCCTGGGGTGGAGGAGCGAGAAGAAGAGAGTGCATGTTGGAGTTCCCACATGGAGAAAACAGTATTGTAGCTTTCGTGATTTTGAGAGGAGAAAGCAAGAGGTCGCACTTCCGCTGCACGTTTCTTCAGGAGAAACGCTGGCGGGTAATTTGAAGAGCTCAAAATCCCAGCAAAGTGTTGACCCAATGAGTTAGAAATTGCGATGGGGTCCACTAATGTATCATGCGCGACAGTGAGCCCAGACACCGGGGAGAAACTAGGTGCACCTGAGAACTGTCGAATCCGACTCCAAACTTCCGAGGAGGGAGTGAAGGTGTTAAATGAGCTAGTAAAGAATTTCCAGTTTTCCTTCTTGCTATCGTGGATGACGCGACGTCATCGCGCTCGGAACTGCTTATAGCGGATACAGTTGTCCAAAGTAGGATGGTGGCAGAAAACGCGAAGAACATGTTGCAGCTCACGTATTGCGTCACAGCATGCCGCGTTCCACCAAGGAACTGGGGGTGCGCCGGGGCAATGCGGAGGTACATGGTATTGAACATTCCGCAGCTGTAGGAATAATGTCTGTAATATGTGTGACCTCATCGTCGACGCTAGGAAAGTGGCGGTCATCGAATGTTGCCAGAGACGAAAAAAGTGTCCAATCGGCTTGGCAAAACTTCCAGCGTCACAGGCGCATATATGGCTGTTGAGGCTGCAGTCTAAGGACACATGGAAAATGGTCACTTGAGTGTGTATCATCAAGGGCGAACCATTCGAAGTGCCGAGCTAGCGGAACAGTACCGACCGAAAGGTCCAAATGAGAGAAATTTGTCGTGGAGGCAGACAAAAATGTAGGGTCCCCAGTGTTGAGGCAAACTAGATCCGCTTGGTGGAAGACGTCTAGCAATAGTGAGCCATGCGGACAAGGATTTGGAGATCCCCAAAGCGGGTGGAGGGCATTGAAGTCCCCATCCAGCAAATAGGGGGGTGGAAGCTGACCAAGAAGATGAAGGAGATCAGCTCGTGCCATTGGTGTGGACGATGGAATGTATACAGTACAAAGAGAGAAGGTATATCCAGAAAGGGAAAGACGGACAGCGACAGCTTGGAAGGAAGTGTTTAAGGGGATTGGGTGATAATGGAGAGTATCATGGAGAAGAATCATGAGTCCTCCATGTGCTGGAGTGCCTACAACAGAGGGGAGATCAAATCGGACGGACTGAAAATGGGGGAGAACAAAGCGGTCATGGGGACGCAGCTTTGTTTCCTGAAGACAGAAGATGACCGGTGAGTAAGATCATAAGAGGATCAACAATTCATCCCGATTGGCTCGAAGGCCGTGGATATTCCAGTGGATAATGGACATAGGGTGAACAGAAAATGGAGGAATGTGACCAAGGGTGCCGTCAACTCAGTGACTGCTCAGAGCTTGTGACCAACAGCACGGAATGGCATTCAGCTGAAGGCAGAAGATCCTGATCCATAGGTTGTTCAGGAGCAGCTCCTGCCACCAGCGATCGGCCAGTTGATCGGCTGCCAACAGTGCGCCTCGGCGACATAGAAGACGGCCGAGGGCGATTACCGCCAGGTGGTGCTGTAGATGGGACACGCCTTGGCGGAGAAGGAGATGAACTGGGTTTTTTACTAGCCTTCTTGGAAACATGATGTTTAGATGAAGAGGGAACTGATGGTTGTGAAGTTTGGGTACGTAAAAAATCTTCATGAGTATGCTCTTTTTTCAAAGTCTTGGTGTCTGACTTTTGGGCTTGAGATTTAGCAGAACCCGATGAAGGGTGAGCCATAGAGTGGGCAGGCGAAAGTGGGGAGGTTGAATGGGCAATCTTTGTGCTGGATGATCTGACAACCGTGGCACTAAAGGTAAGGTCACAAGTCTGCGTGGCCGCCTCCTTTGTTGGCCGAGGAGAGGCAATGACAGTGCTGTATTTTCCTGTCTGAGGCACGGTGGGCTGTCGACTGGCGAATAATTTTCGAGCAGCTAAGGTCGACACCTTTTCCTTCCCTCTGATTTCCTGAATGAGCTTTTCATCTTTAAAATGGGGCAATCTCGAGAGGAAGCAGCATAATCACCCATACAGTTGATGCAACGAGGGGATGGAGGTGGACAAGCACCCTCATGGGCATCCTTGCCACACGTAACACATTTGGCCGGATTGGAAGAGGACTGGCTGGTGTGATTGAACTGCTGACACCGATAGCAACGAGTATGGTTTGGGATGTAAGGGCGAACGGAAATTATCTCATAGCCTGCTTTGATTTTTGATGGGAGTTGAACTTTGTCAAATGTCAAGAAGACAGTACGGGTTGGAATGATGTTCGTGCCAACCCTTTTCATCACTCTATGAACTGCCGTTACACCCTGCTCAGACAGGTAGTGTTGAATTTCCTCGTCGGACAAGCCGTCGAGGGAGCGTGTATAAATGACCCCACGTGATGAATTTAAAGTATGGTGCGGTTCCACCTGGACAGGGAAGGTGTGTAGCAGTGAAGTACGCAGCAATTTTTGTGCCTGGAGGGCACTGACTGTTTCTAACAACAAGGTGCCATTTCGTAATCTGGAACAAGACTTTACAGGACCTGCAATTGCGTTGACACCTTTCTGAATAATGACAGGGTTGACCGTGGAGAAGTCGTGACCTTCATCAGACCGAGAAACAGCAAGGAACTGTGGCAACTATGGAAGGACTGTCTGTGGCTGAGACTCATTGAACTTATGCTTGTGAGCTGACATACTAGAAGATGAGGAAACCACTGTGAAAGTATCCCCCACGATTACCGGCATCTCCGATGGCAGTCCCGTCCCATCCGACAAACAGATGGAGGGACCAATCAGCACTTTTGGAAGGTATCAGCTCGGGTAGTCACCCCTCCCTGGGCCTGGCCGTTACTAGGGGGTACGTACGTGTCCTACCTGTCTACCCGGGGCGGGGAATTACGCGTTACCCCGTCAGCGGCTACACATGGAGATGCGTGGGTCAGCCTTCCGACACGCACAGGGAGGAAAAAAGAGAAAGGGAAAGGAAAGGAAAGAAGAGAGGTTTCAAACATCGCAGCGGAGAAAAGGGCAAAGAGAAGAGGTAAGGGAAAGAGAAGGGCAAAGGAAGGATGAAGACTTGCAAGTGGAGAATGCAAAGAATTTGTTACAGTTTCGAGCGTCTGTCTCCAGACGTAGGCACGAAACATACTCCCAGAAGGGGAGAAAGGGAAGGAAAGAGGCGGCAGTGAGAGGGGGGGGGGGGGGCGAAGATGGGGGATGGGGAAGGATGCGGAAAGGGAAGGTATGCAGCCCGGAAAGGAAGGAAGGCCACATTAGCTCGGGGTCCCGTGCTCGCTACGCACGTATTCACAAAACAGTTGTGGACCCCCTGGGGGAGGGGGGGGGGCAGTCAGATTTATTACACCTATTAGAGCACTATAATGTAGTTTCTCTTTAGAATATTGTTTCAGAATTGATAGCTACAGCTGCAGTAAATATCAATGATCGAGAAATAAAACTAGCACATACATTAAATATTAGTAACATCAACAAATACAATAGTTTAGAAAATTTAGGTAATCATGAAATTAAATCTATCCAAAGGATCACAAACAGAAAAAAAAACAAAATAATGAAACTGACAATCAACACAGAAATTATTAATTACGATCCACACACAGGTGAACATACAAAGGGAAGTACAACATCAAAGAGGAAGTGAGGAAAGTACAAATGGTGAACTGAAGATGGGTTTCTGAACAGACATTTTTGTTTCATACACTTGTGTGATTTGGGAAATACCTACATTCATGTATTCATCTGTGTGTGCGAGATACTGCCTTCCCTTCTATTTATTAATGTGACACTTCCTTCACATAAACAAAAGCAGGATAGAAGATGCAGCTATTTTCTTTTGGATTTAGTAAATATATTAAGTGATGGATCATAAAAGTGAATTTCCAGCATCTGAACCTTATATACCTTAGTTTCTCTTTTTAATGTACATTAACAGTCGACGTAAGTAGAAGGATTTTCCTTACCTGGGTGTTGTGTCCACTTCATCACACAGAGAAAAATAGATGAATAAAGTTAGTACCTCATTCATAGAGCTATAAACATATTCATCCTTAAAACATAACTTCATAACACTTGAAATGTGAACTATTTGCATTTAGTATGTTGTACTTGGCATAAAACATAATAAAAGCTATTGGTATCAGAAAAATGAAACATTTTCATTAAGAGAACATCTGAAAACATCTTTCCTGTGCATCATTTTTAACTTTCCATTAGATCCACATTATCCTACATTTTTATCCATGATATTACATAAAACAGTTACCTCATCATCATAGTAATCAGCATCATCATACTCTTCATCATCATAGTAGTACTCATAAACAGGGCGCCTCCTACGGTAAGGTCGCCTCCTGCCACCTCCCTGAGGCCTACGAGCAGGTGGAGGTGGAGGTGGTGGGGGTGGAGGTGGAGCCTGAGTGGTAGTGGTTGTTGTAGTTGTGGATGATGTTGTAGCCTTGTACAGAGCCTCATTTCTGTGAAAACAAATAATGAACTTCAAAATGTGCACAAATTATCACCCAAGTTACATTTTGTATTCAGACCACATCATATCCTTCAACAGTGTGTATCATTTTTTAGTCTGTGTTTCAATATTTTGCAGTAGCACATAACTGACTGGAGGAAAAGTGTATTCATATCATTAAATTTGTTACTAAATGTGAATATGTAAGTAACTAATTATTAGTGAAATAACCAATCTGTACACATACATTCTTAAGACAAGGCTGTCGTACTATATTATACATATATAGGGTGTAACTAAATTTCCTTTACAGATTTTCGGGATGGTTTCCTTACAACAAACAGGAGAAAGTGTCTAGTAAACATGGGCTCTCAAATGCATATCTTAGGAGGTGTGAGTAGTTGTTTAATAGTAGCACAGAATATTTATATGGACTGTCAAAAAGTTATATAGGTGAACAAGAAGAAAATTGGTATTTGCTGTCAAAAAATTATATATGTGAATAAGAAAAAGTTTATTTTCATTGTCAAAACATAAATATGACTGCAGTGGTGTGAGTCAGTTTGGGGCAGTATTTGGTCAGCAATACTCATTGAGTTTTATGCTGTGTTAAGATAGCCCAGATTGGACTAAAATTCATCTGTGAATTGGAGATGGTGACTGAATAGATGTGTAATTATCTCTCATACCTGGAAAGAATAAATGAAAAGTTATGGGAAATCGGAGTCAAGTTATTTCTTTGAATTAATGACCATGGACCTGTTTACTCAGTGACCAAGTTAAGTATACATTCAATCATTTTTCTAACTATAAGTTTCATTGCTGGCATGCGGCAATAAACACACATTAAAAATGTTTTGCATCACCCAGGTTCCAGAACTCCTGAAAATAGACATTGACTGTGGATATTGTATCACAGACACAGTCCCTTTGACTGTTCAGAGACGTCATTAAACCCGCACAAAGATGTATGCAACCATGCATGAGCAGCACCCATTAGACAGTGTGGGTCCAACAGCTGATCAGTTCCAGTCATTCCACCTGGAAGGAGGTACACGGCTCATGTTCAGCTCATGTTCAGCCGTGCCTCGACGGCCAATACCGCAGTTTGATCACATCTGCATTGTTACTGTGTGCCACAAAGGGCTCTCAACAAGGGAAGTGTCCAGGCATCTCGGAATGAACCAAAGTGATGTTTGGACATGGAGCAGATACAGAGAGACAGGAACTGTAAATGATATGCCTCACTCAGGCTGCCCAAGGGTCACTACTGGAGTGGATGACCACTACCTTCGGATTATGGCTCAGATGAATCCTGACAGCAACGCCATGTTGAATAATGGTTTTTGTCTAGGCACAGGACGTCATGTTACGATTCAACCTGTGTGCAATAGGCTGCATAATACACGACTTCATGCCCAACGTCCATGGCAAGGTCCCTCTTTGCAACCACGACACCATGCAGCACAGTACAGATGGGCCTAACAACATGCTGAATGGACTGCTCAGGATTGGCATCATGTTCTCTTCATCGATGAGTGTCGCATATGCCTTCAACCAGACCATCATCGGAGACGTGTTTGGAGGCAACCTTATCAGGCTGAAAGCCTTAGACACACTGTCCAGCGAGTGAAGCAAGGGGGAGGTTCCCTGCTCTTTTGGGGTGGCATTATGTGGCACTGACGTATGCTGCTGGTGGTCATGGAAGGCACTGTGACAGCTGTACGATATGTGAATGCCATCCTCTGACCAATAGTGCAACCATATCAGCAGCATATTGGCGAAGCATTCATCTTCATGGATGACAATTCGCACCCCCAATGTGCACATCTTGTGAATGGCTTCCTTCTGGAAAATGAAATCACTTGACTGGAGTGGTCAGCATGTTCTCCAGACATGAATCCTATCAAACATACCTGGGATAGATTGGAAAGGGCTGTTTATGGATGACGTGACCCACCAAAGACTCTGAGGGATGCCGAATCGCCATTGAGGAGTGGGACAATCTGGACCAACAGTGCCTTGATGAACTTGTGGGTAGTATGCCATGACGAATACAGGCCTGCATCAATATAAGAGGAAATGCTACTGGGTATTAGAGGTACCGGTGGGTACAGCAATCTGGACTACCACCTCTGAAGGTCTCACTGTATGATGGTACAACATGCGATGTGTGGTTTTCATGAGCAATAAAAAGGGCAGAAATGATGTTTATGTTGATCTCTATTTCAATTTTCTGTACATTTTCCAGAACTCTCGGAACTGAGGAGATGCAAAACTTTTTTTGATGTGTGTATGTGGGGTTGTCTTGCCAAAAAAATTGCCCACTGAATTACTTCTGTGATAATATTCAGGCCCAATATTTGGTATTGTAATGATGAAACAATGGAATTTTTGTTAGACTGCTATTAACCCTTTGTCACTCACGTGGAGTACAAATGTACTTCATTGTCATTCTAAACATTATTTTCTTATTGTTGGGAAGAGTGGCAGGGCTGAAATTCTCAGGGTTTGGCATTCTTGTTCTAGCTTGTACCTACACTAAGTGGCATGTGCAGTCCTGCATGGACCTTCTCATAGGAAAGTCTTGATTGTTCCCTGTTGTGTTTGGTGCACACGGGTACTCCACGCGAGTATCGAAGTACCAGCACATATTTTATATGCTAAGTAAAAATTTTAATTTCCATTACATTTGAAATATGTTTGGTTTGCTATTGTAGCATTAATTTATCATTATTATTTAGGTATAATAGCAGATTGTACTTCTGAAGAAAGGATTTGGATGCAATGGCTAGAGGAAGAACTGCAGAGTGATGAGCCTTCCAATTATGATTCTGATCTGTGCAAAGAGTATACAAGCGAGAATGATGATCGACCAGATGAGCAAACAATGTCATGGAAGAATCAAAAGAAGGCAATGTGGACATGGAAGAGAGCTACAACAAGGCAAGTGAAGAAAAATCAGGACATAATGTCGACAAGGAAGAGAACTTCAAAAAGGCAAGTGAAGAAGCTGATTTTTATTTTGGAAAAGATAAAACAAAATAGAATAAATTGCCACCTTGTCCTAATGTTAAAACAAAGTCCAGCAATATTGTTCTTCATGTTCCTGGTCCAAAAGGAGAGGTAAAAAATGCAAAATCTGAAATCGATTACATTAACTTCATTATTGATGACAGAATAATAGAGTTAATCATGAAAAGTACCAGTATTTATATAGAAACAATCAGGCATTAATTTTCTAGAGAACGAGAGGCAAAATTTACAGATCAATGTGAAATGTGTGGCCCCTCTTTGTATACTTATTTTCACTGGTATGCTAAAGACTTCCAAGTCGAATACTTGCAAAATATGGGACAATGAGAAAGGCAGTGGTATTGAAAGGGTGTATTTGACAATGTTGAGGAATAGATTGCATTTCTTGCTTTATTGCCCCAGATTTGATGACTTAAGCACCAGAAATGAGAGAAAAAAATATCAACAAATTGGCACCAATACAAGAAATTATGGATTTGGTGTTAGAAAACTTTCAGAAGTACTATACTCCTGGGGAGTACCTCACAATTGATGAGCAGCTGGTTAGTTTCGTGGAAGATGTCCATCCAGACAGTTTATACCTAGTAAATCTGCTCATTATGACCTGAAGGTGTTTGCATTAGTGGATTCTAGAATAATGTCTCCTGTGAATATGGAAATTTATTGTGGAAAACAGCTGGTGGGGCTTTTTGATGTAAGTAATGCAGGAAAGGTCATCATGAGAATTGCAAAACCAATTTTTGGCACAGGACGTAACATCATGGACGATAATTGGTTTACTAGCTGTCCTCTGCTTCAAGAACCATTTGAGAAAAAGGCAACTTCTGTTGGAACAATCAGACAGAACAAAAAAGAAATACCTCAGGAATTTTTACGTAGAAAATCTCTAGAAATAAACACTTCTGTTTTCGGCTATAAAGACATGATGCAACACTTGTATCCTACTGCTCCTACTGCGAAAGGAAAAAGAAAGCAGTAATTTTACTTTCAAGTATGCACAATGATGCAGCGATTGAAGAGTGCAACAGTTTTTGAAAAAAAAAAAAGATTGTAACATTCTACAATCACACAAAAGTTGGAGTTGACGTACTTGATCAACTTAGTTCAAATTAGGATACAGCAAGAGCTACTAAAAGATGGCCAACAGCAAATTTTTACAGTATTTTAAATATCATCGCTATCAATGCCCTATGCATTTATTCAGCAAACAAAATTACATCAAAATTAAATGAGCTGATTTCCTTGATGAAATTAATTGGAAAATGGTGAAAGCGCAGATTCATGAACACATGAAACAGTGCTTGATACGCAGACAACTAAAAATTCGAGGACTGGTGGTGTTAGGAGAGGACTCGGAAGAAAAAGTGGAAATAGCTGAAAAAAAAATTAAAAAAAAGGACGAAGGACGTTTTAAAATATGCGGCAGATCAAGAAATAAATCAAAATGAAGAGTGTGTGCAAAATGTAATGAATGGGTGTGTGTTGAATATTCGACAACTAGCGTTCTTCGCAAGAATTGCACATGATTTCTTATTGTACATATCTACTGTGATTATTTTCTTGTGTATTATTCTTCATTAAAGTTATTTGGAATAGTTTAATTACTTCTTGTATAATGTAGCATGTTTTGAGTAATAAATGGGTGGAGTGACAAAAACCCATTTTTCGTTTAAAAAATTAAATGTTTAATTCCCTCAAAAGTATTAGTCATGAATTTACTCATGCATCGCAAAGGACATAAAAACAAATAAAATAATTAAATAGAGAAGAAACATATTTTTAATAATAAAAAGTGGTGGAGTACATTTGTGCACCGTACGAGTATCTGTGTCCTCAAAACTCGCGCGAGTAGTGGAGGGTTAATAGGTACCTTTTCTGTGTACGTGACTAATTATTTCTACTCAAGGATTCCTGTCTGATGTAGAAAGAATTGTCAAGGAAAACTTCTTTAATCTACATTTGAAAACATTTACACTGTCTGTCAGACAATTTATTTCAATGGGTAGACTGTTGAGTTCTATAGTTGCATAATTCATCCCTTTTCTTGCCCAAGTTAGATGCATTAAGGAGTAATGCAGATCATTTTTCCTTGTAGTGTTGTAATTCTGAATATTTCTGTTGCTCTCAAACTCAGATGGATTGCTGATAAATTTCATAAGAGAATAAATTTACTGTGGGACTGTGGTTAATATTTCCAACTGGTTACAGAGACACCTGAAAGATGCATATGTTCAAACCTTACACATAATTCTAATTACTTTCTTTTGTGCAATGACTACTTTTTCCCTAGGTGAGGAGTTACTCCATAATATTATCCTACAAGACATCAGAGAATGGAAAACACAATCAGTTTACAAAGGAGATTGCTTACAAAACATCTACACAGTCAGTCTCAGAATATTGCTCAAGTGTGAACCAGCTTTAAGTGAAGAATCTAAGAATATACTGCAAACCCTGCATATCATTCCCTTATGGAATGCAAAAACAAGACTGGATTAGTTACGGTATGCATAGTGGCATTGAAGCAACAATTCTTCCTGCATTCCATATTTGAATGAAATGGGAAGAAGCACTAGTAACTGATACGGGGGGGATTACCCTCTGCCATGCACCTCATAGTTGTTAGTGGAGTATAGACGTAAATGTAGATAAAAGCCTTTGATGGGTAAATGACATTAACTTTACATCTGGGACTTCAGCAATGACATTTCTTCTCAGCCAGCTTCTGAAAGTATTCCACTGGTGAAACATTAAAAATGGTGTAGTATAACACTATATACCCCATACTTTAATTATGGTTGGGGGCTATGAATAAAACTTTAGTACTGCAGAGAAGTGTAATTAGGACACTGCATTGATTAGTATAGATAAAGTAGTTTTTTGAGCAATGGGTAAAATTTGAAATTTAAAAAAAAACATTTCATGCATTTGTGTAAATTGATACCATTTCTTGTAAAAATGAAAAGAAAGCAGGTTAGCATAGTGATGCTTATGACTACAGCACTAAGGCTTACAAGGTAATAAATTAAATAAATTTATATTTAGTGGAGGACTCTCTCCTTGTAGAGAGGAAATTGAAAATTCTGCAAAAATAAATAAAAGAGAGAAGCAAAGGTTGGCAAATAAATACCTGACACTGTGACTACTCCTCTCAAAACTGTGGATATCATTTTAGTCACACAATTTAAATTTCAAAACATGAGTTACATTTTATTCTAATCTGCTGGTATCTGAAATGAGTATTTACCTTTTAAAGTACTTCGGTGAATTTTCACAGTCAACTTCTGATACAAAATGACATATGAAAGTTTTTTGGTCAAATGCAGTATAATTTGCACAAAGGAAATCATATCTTGTGCCAAAGAGACAGTGATGATAAACCTGAAATAAAAGAGTTGTGTGTATTTCACCAAAATTGAAGTGTTACACAAATTAAGATATAAGACCTTTCAAATAACTTTATAAAACAATCATAGAACAATTTAAATTCATCATTGTTGGAAATGGCTCAGCAAATATATTAAGTTTACTTTTCTTCATACCATAGGAAAAAAATCGAACAATATGAGTTTTTACACTTACGCCAAACTTTTCAGATTATTATTAAAGTAAATAAATTTCCTGACTAAGTCTGCGATCACTGTAGACATTTTGTGAATAAAGCTGCCTAGATCATTAAATTGGTAAGTTCTGAGTTAGGATCAGATGATGGCAGTAGCTTAAAAGATTTTCTAAAATAAGAAATACCGAAGCCATCTAAGCAGCTTTATTCACAAAATTTATCAGAAGCTAAGAAAATTATTGATATACCATACATTGTGAACACTATAACACCACATATCTAAAATAGAACAAATCACTGGATTTTTGAGTGATGAGCATATTTAATAAATAAACTAATTGCTTGGTTCTGAAATGGGTAAACAATCTGCACACAGAAGAAGTATAGTTCAAGTACACATCTATGTATTGTAATAAACTCTTATTTTGTTTCTGTAAATTGCTCAACATGAATGGTAAAATGTTTTCTTTGAAAAGTTCACAGGCAATTTTGTCACAAGTATCTTTGTCAAGTACAGCTTTATCTTCATTTGAAATGATCCCATCTTGAAACAGACATTAAATCTTGTACTTCTGTCCTCATTCTCCCTGCCCCCTCCCCCTCTACATTCCTTGGTTTTGGCCTTTATGTAACTACCAGAAGCAAAAGAAATCAAATATACAGGGCTATTACAAATGATTGAAGCGATTTCATAAATTCACTGTAGCTCCATTCATTGACATATGGTCATGACACACTACAGATACGTAGAAAAACTCATAAAGTTTTGTTCGGCTGAAGCCGCACTTCAGGTTTCTGCCGCCAGAGCGCTTGAGAGCGCAGTGAGACAAAATGGCGACAGGAGCCGAGAAAGCATATGTCGTGCTTGAAATGCACTCACATCAGTCAGTCATAACAGTGCAACGACACTTCAGGACAAAGTTCAACAAAGATCCACCAACTGCTAACTCCATTCAGCGATGGTATGTGCAGTTTAAAGCTTCTGGATGCCTCTGTAAGGGGAAATCAACGGGTCGGCCTGCAGTGAGCGAAGAAACGGTTGAACACGTGCGGGCAAGTTTCACGCGTAGCCCGCGGAAGTTGACGAATAAAGCAAGCAGGGAGCTAAACGTACCACAGCCGACGGTTTGGAAAATCTTACGGAAAAGGCTAAAGTAGAAGCCTTACCGTTTACAATTGCTACAAGCCCTGACACCCAATGACAAAGTCAAACGCTTTGAATTTTCGGCGCAGTTGCAACAGCTCATGGAAAAGGATGAGTTCAGTGCGAAACTTGTTTTCACTGATGAAGCAACATTTTTTCTTAATGGTGAAGTGAACAGACACAATGTGCGAATCTGGGCGGTAGAGAATCCTCACGCATTCGTGCAGCAAATTCGCAATTCACCAAAAGTTAATGTGTTTTGTGCAATCTCACGGTTTAAAGTTTACGGCCCTTTTTTTCTTCTGCGAAAAAAACGTTACAGGACACGTGTATCTGGACATGCTGGAAAATTGGCCCATGCCACAACTGGAGACCGACAGCGCCGACTTCATGTTTCAACAGGATGGTGATCCACCGCACTTCCATCATGATGTTCGGCATTTCTTAAACAGGAGATTGGAAAACCGATGGATCGGTCGTGGTGGAGATCATGATCAGCAATTCATGTCATGGCCTCCACGCTCTCCCTACTTAACCCCCTGCGATTTCTTTCTGTGGGGTTATGTGAAAAATTCAGTGTTTAAACCTCCTCTACCAAGAAACATGCCAGAACTGCGAGCTCGCATCAACGATGCTCTCGAACTCATTGATGGGGACATGCTGCGCCGAGTGTGGGAGGAACTTGATTATCAGCTTGATGTCTGCCGAATCACTAAAGGGGCACATATCAAACATTTGTGAATGCCTAAAAGAACTTTGAGTTTTTGTATGTGTGTGCAAAGCATTGTGAAAATATCTCAAATAATAAAGTTATTGTAGAGCTGTGAAATCGCTTCAATCATTTGTAATGACCCTGTATACTTTCTGATTGTCATAACAATGTGACTTCACTGTGAAGCAATCTATACAAGAAAAGAACTGTGCAAGATGCATAGGCCTACAATGGCACATGACAAATTATCAACAGGAAAAACTGATATATTTTACTGGCTGTTGCAGTGAGAAATGAATACACTGTCAAGAATGAAGGAGCAGTATAATACATGTATGTGATTCTTCAGAAATATCACTGAAATTTGACATCAACCGATAATGATCCGATGTGACAAACAATGCTGCTAGAGGAACATTTGCAATAGATCATTATAGCAGAGGTTGAAAGTACTACTTCAATTGTAAGGTTCTGTTTTTCCAGTACTTAAACCACAAGTCATGCTTTGGTAGCATATTTGGTAGAGCACTTGTCCATGAAAAGCAAATACTCCTGGAAGAAATGACATTGGGGAGACATGGCTTAGCCTCAGCCAGTGAGGATAGGCCATGATTCGTGCTTGTGTAGCTCACTCGGTAGAGCACTTGGCCGTCAAAGGCAAAGGACCCGAATTCGAGTCTCAGTTCAGCACATGGTTTTACTCGACAAGAAGTTTCATATCAGCACACACTACACTGAAGAGTGAACATTTCATTCTGGGAACAATGAAACAGTAACACTATACTTTCACAGTGCACAAAATGTAAATGTATAATATCCAAGTGTCCCCATTAATAACCAACCTGTAGTAAACAGTAAGGAAACTAAAGTCTAGGGAAAGTGGATTCAGAGTATCATGAAGTGGGACATGCATATGGCACATGTTAACTCAAACATGAAAGAAGGAAAGCTCCACAAATGAGAAAACAGTTGTTCACATTATGCATATTTTTGTTCACACCTAAAATATAGAATCATATTCTGGAGCAACGTTCCTGCAGTAATGAGTAATTTTACAGTACAAGAATCATTATTTGGAAGAGCATTGATATGGGCCTTTGTTGAAAAAATTAACCATTCATCCATTGACTTGACATACATCCATGGGTGCCCATACCCAGTAACAAGGGGGACCCTCTCCTCTCCTCTCCTCCCCTCCCTCACCTAGCTCTCAGGGGAGGAAAAAATGTAGCGTAGTCAGGTGACTTTCTTTCAAGAAAATGATATAAAAGTTGGGTTTATGAGGTTTTTAAGAGGGTTGGAACTGGAACATTTTTATGGCTGCTTACAAGTAGACTTTCATCTTCCAACATATTAAAAATACTCCATACCTCCAAATCTATGCCCACTACTAACTATAGTATGGGTGCCCTTGAGTACACCTAGGAAACATTAATGGACCAATGAAGGAAAATACAACAGCTGAGCATTATTTACTTTTTTCCTACAGCAACAATGTGGCTGTGACACCACCTGAGGGATGTAAATTTTAAGGTTTTCCTGGAGTGTGTAACCTAAACGATCATACTCTTTAAGGCCCTTGGAAATATATTTGAAGGGAGTAAAAAGGGAAGGGAAGGAAGGATAAGGACCTATCCTATCAACAATGATGTCACTAGAGATGGAATAAAAGCTTGTATTTGGAATGGATGGGAAAGAAAACTGACCATGCCAATTTAAAGGAACCATTCCAGCATTTATCTTAAGCCATTCAGAGAAATTACAAAAATTTGAAATCTGGAGGGATGGAAGGGGATTTCAACTGTTGCCTTCCCAAATATTAGTCCAGTGTCTTACAACTGTAACACTTTGCATTGTTTGAGCATGTAGATTACCCCTGCACCAGAGAAGCCACAGATCAAAGAAAGTCCTACAAGAAGAATGTAAACATAATAGAAAAAGTATATGAGAAGCTGCACATAAATAGCATTAACACAAAGTTGAATAACATAAAATTAAAGGTAGCAATAAATGAGAGCTTCTCACAGAAAAAGATGGAGCCAACAAGTTAACTTGATAGGTTTGTCCACATGAAGAAAATTAAGATGAGGTACATAAGAAAATGTGGTCATCATACACTCTAAGACAAAAAACGATACACCACTAAGTAATTATCCAAATGGGATGGAAATCAGTAGATGTTATATGGCCATCGTCCTGCTTTCTGTAATTTGCTTCATTACAAATTCTATTAAAATGACAAGTTTGAAGGGCTGTTTTTTGTCACTGTTAGTTATTCACAGATAATGATGATTGCTGCAAGACCTTAATTCAAAGAAGCTGTCACTGAATTATTAACAGAAATACTGTTCTGTAATATCATGATTAAACTGACAAAGTGTATTTTAGGAACTACCATAATTTTAGGCTTCACATTACTGTAGCAGAAAAAATGGTGTGAAACCTATAGTGTTGTGCTTCAAGCACTACTTGAATTCCTCTGCAGTTGTGACCACCTTCACCAGAAGTGTGAGATTTTGTTGGCTTCTGTCCTGTTCAGATTCATGATGTGGCATAGGATCAAAACATTTTGTAGGAATGATTGTGTCACTTCCCCATAATGTTGGCCCCTGTTCTTAAATAGAGCTTTTGTTAAGTGGATTTGCTGCTGCTTGCCACCAAATATTTTCTTCAGTTCAGCCTAGAATTTGCCCAAGCTATTCAGCTTGTCCTCATTGCTCTTGAGCTGCTGCTAGGCCATGCCATTCAAGTAGAAATACACATTTACCAAATACATTATTTCATCCCTCCTGTTGCATCTGACAACTCAGTTGAATCCTTTCAGCCATTTTGTCAGGTCTTGAGCAGCATCTCTAAAAAAATATGATGGATGTGTGAAGTTCAGTTGACTTAATGATGGCAAGGACCCCATTGCATGAATATACGGATGACATTAAAGATGTACTCCTTGTCTTATGATTCCTGTCCATGTAGGCAACAGGTTTTGTGCTACCTAATTGGGGCCACAGTGATACAGATGTTTTGAAGTGCAATTCATATAATAATCACACTAAAGTCCTAATCCAAAAGCTCAGTTGTTAATGAAATACAATTTTTACCACTGAGAGCACATTGATTAACAATACCAGTGCACAGTCAGAACAGAACTGATCTCCTGGATGGAGAATACAGTTATTTTAATAAACACTGATTAGTCGGGAAAGCTTGTATTTATACAACCTTCAAATATTCCAGACCAACATTACAAACATAAGATATTTCAAGAACTTCCCACAAATACCAAATATGAGATAACAAACATTTGTTTATGGTCTGATTTGAAACAGGGACTCGCAGAATGCCAGCCATGACACTGACCACTACACCACACTCAGGAATTGTGGCTATTACACTGTTTGATAGTCTAACCACAGAAATTAAGCACCTTATCAACACAGTAATGTTTTTAAATGAATATTAAACTTCCTTCCTCTTGACAAATCCTTAAATATCACAAAAATGTAATTTAATAAAAGTATGTGTTCAATTACATATCTATAAATTGAGCCATCTGAGCATATCATATTGGCCAAAGCAAATCTTTAATTTACCTGCATACTATTCACATATCACAGACTCACTCAAATTTTATCAAAGGAGTAGTGTTGCTGGGAGGGAGGGTAGTGCAGTGAGTTCAAGTTTTCCACAGCTCAAAGATGTTGAGGGGATGACACTTTTGCCCATTAACAAAGTAAACAGACATATCAAAATTTGTCAAGGATAGTTATGGAACCATACTCACGAATGAGTTCAACATTGCTGAGAGATGGAAACAATACTTCAGGGAGCTCCTCAACTGTGATGAACCTAAAGATCTGTTTGAATTTCAACCTCCTGACATGGTGGATTTAGATTATATGCCACCTACACTGGAGGAAATAAAGAATCACATAATGGAGCTAAAGAAGACCAATATCCAGGAAAAGATGGAGTACTGGCTGAAGGAATTCAAGGAGGTGGGGAGAGGCTCCACAAGAGAATTTACCAACCACTTAAGAAGATCTGGACTGTGGAAGAAATTACAGAAGACTACACAGCCCTGTACACCAGAAAGGCTACACCAGCTACAGAGGAACCACCCTCCAGAACAGCTGCTATAACATTTTGTTCAACTCTATACTGGATAGAATCCAACTGTTGGCAGAATGAGTGATTAGCAAATATGAGTGAAGTTCCAGAAAGGGCCATTCAACTGTGGACAGCATCGACATTATGTGATAAAAAGTATCTGGACACTTGGCTGAAAATGACTTACAAGTTTGTGGTGCCCTCCATCGGTAATGCTGGAATTCAATATGGTGTTGGCCCACCCTTAGCCTTGATGACAGCTTTCACACTTGTAGGCATACGTTCAATCAGGTGCTGGATTGTTTCTTGGGGAATGGCAGCCCGTTCTTCACGGAGTGCTGCACTGAAGAGACTTATCAATGTCGGTCAGAAAGGACTGGCACAAAGACAGCATTCCAAAACATCCCAAAGGTGTTCTATAGGATTCAGATCAGGGCTCTGTGCAGGCCAGTCCATTACAGGGATGTTATTGTCGAGTAACCACTACACCACAGGCCATGCATTATGAACAGGTGCCCAATTGTGTTGAAAGATGCAATCGCCATCCCTTGATTGCTCTTCAACAGTGGGAAGCAAGAAGGTGCTTAAAACATCAATATAGGCCTGTGCTGTGATAGAGCCATGCAAAACAACAAGGGTTGCAAGCTCCCTCCATGAAAAACATGACCACTCCAGAACACCACTGCATCCAAATTTTACTGTTGGGACTACACATGCTGGCAGATGACATTCACGGGGCATTTGCCATACCCATACACTGCCATTGGATCACCACATTGTGTACCGTGATTCATAACTCCACACAACATTTTTCCACTGTTCAATCGTCCAATGTTTACGCTCCTTACGCCAAGTGAGGTGTCATTTGGCATTTACTGGTGTGATGTGTGGCTTATGAGCAGCTACTCAACCATGAAATCCAAGTTTTCTCACCTCCTGCCTAACTGTCATAGTACTTGCAGTGGATCCTGATGCAGTTTGGAGTTCCTGTGTGATGGTCTTGATAGATGTCTGCCTATTACACATTACGACTCTCTTCAACTGTTGGCAGTCTCTGTCAGTCAATAGATGAGCTCAGCTTGTACTCTTTTGTGCTGCACATTTCCCTTCAAGTTTCCACTTCACTATCACATTGGAAACAGTGGACCAAGGGATGTTTAAGCATATGAAAATCTCATGTACAGATGTATGACACAAGTGATGACCATGTTAGAAGTCTGAGTTCCGTGGAGCACCACATTCTGCTCTCTCACAATGTCTAATGACTACTGAGGTCGCTCATGTGGAGTACCTGGCAGTAGGTGGCAGCACAATGCACCTAATATGAAAAGCAAATGTTTTTGGGGGTGTCCAGATACTTTTGATCATAGTGTATGTACTGTGACAGCTCACAAGAAAGATGTGGGAATATGGTGAAGAATTCATGTGCTCTGCATACACCATGACAGCCTCATGAATTGCACAAAGTTTGGAATACTCAAAAAACTTGTCAGCCTAGTTCAAGTTTCTCTCTCTGATATAAAAGGTGAAGTGAAGCTTTGGAACCAGGTCATGGAAAGCTTTAACATAAACCCAGGATTGAGACAAAGCAGATGGTGTATCATTAATGTTGTTCAAACTGTCGCTCAATGAGTTAAAGAGGAAGGCTTTCCATAAGAATTTGAAAAGGACAAGGTAGAGGGTGAGAACATCAAACATCTCACATTTGTAGATGATGCTGCCCTGTTGTCCAGATCCAAGGAAGAACTGATAATGGCGAGTGACTGTGTGGTAGCAGCAGTGAGCAATTTGGCTACATTGTGAATGAATTAAAGACCAAGTATCTGGTGAAGAGCAGGACTTGTGCCTATTCAAGAGACCAGTTTAGCCTCTGATAGCAGGAACCCAATCCTACAATAGTTTTCATAAGACTAAATATCTGTGGCTGATCTTTACAGCAAACACAAGGTGTGAGGCAGAAACCAAAGAGAGGTTTGAAGCTGCAAACCAATTCTATTTCAGTCTGAATCATTTTTAAATGGCACACAGTCTCTCAAGAAATTTCACACACTAGCTGTACAAAACAACACTGATCCAACCCATAAAGCTATATGACATCAAAACTCAAAGTGTCCAGTAAAAGACTTAACTTCTTGAGCAGAAAATCTTAAGGAAGATCTATGGTCTGGTTCAATATGAGATCACTGGGGAATCAAGGATCTAGCATAATCATGACTTGGATGAGATCTACAACAGACAAAACATTGGAGGACGATGACAACAAAACAGTGTTTATGGGCAGGGCATGTTGCACGGGTGGATAAAATCAGTGACCTTCGAAATCCATGGATTTTACTCCCTGCACAAGAAGACTATTAGACAGATGAAAGAAAAGAAGGAGAGATGGAATCCATGCGGACTTGCTGCAGATTGGCATAGAGGGTGAGTGGTGACAGAAAGCAGGAAATAAAATCCAGTGGAAGAGAGCCTTGTAGTTATGTGTGGCCCACTGTGCCTGATTGCATAAAGTGTGTAAGTACCAGGTGATCAAAAAGTCAGTATAAATTTGAAAACTTGATAAACCACGGAATAATGTAGATAGAGAGTAAAAACTGACACACATTTGGCATTTACAAATGTCTGCTTGTGTCTGTATATGCGGATGGATATGGGTGTGTGTGCGCGCGCGAGTGTATACCTGTCCTTTTTTCCCCCTAAGGTAAGTCTTTCCACTCCCGGGATTGGAATGACTCCTTACCCTCTCCCTTAAAACCCAAATCCTTTCGTCTTTCCCTCTCCTTCTCTATTTCCTGACGAGGCAACCATTGGTTGTGAAAGCTAGAATTTTGTGTGTATGTTTGTGTGTGTCTATCGACCTGCCAGCGCTTTTGTTTGGTAAGTCTCATCATCTTTCTTTTTAGATATATTTTTCCCACGTGGAATGTTTCCCTCTATTATATATATATATATATATATATATATATGTGTGTGTGTGTGTGTGTGTGTGTGTGTGTGTGTGTGTGTGTGTGTGTGTGTGTGTGTGTGTGTGTGTGTGGAGCAGTGTTGACTCACTGTCACTATGATCTTTTAGTTTGAGGTACTCACATCACTTGTTCTGTGTATCGCTTATGTTGCACCTTCTGTATGATTCTTTTGTCTCATTACGTGTGGAGTCACAAGAGGCTTATTTGGGTTATTGCTCAGAGGGTTATGAATAAAGTAATATTTGTGTTACTTGCATCAGTTTGTTTTTTACTTGATTACTACAGGTTTTGTCTGGTCCCTTCAATCCCACAAACCAACCAACCAACCAACTACATGAATAGTGACACGTTTGGCGTGGTTTCCGCATGTGAAAATGTGAAAAATGTGTTCTTTTATAATAAATATGATAAATTACCTGGCATTTATGAGGAACACTAGCATAGAAACCATCATGTAAACCATCACATTTGAAGTCCAGTTCATCTGGCACACGGTCGTAGAATGGGTAGTCTGTTAAATTATAGCCATTGAGTTCACGGGGAAGGTTCGGATCATGGATGTAGTCGATCTGAGGGATGCCTGTTAGAGGTGAGCGTGTACTTCCATTAACTGGTGGTTCTGTTGATTCCCCTTCCTGCACCTGCCAAAAGAAAAAATGTTAAGTATAACATAAACAAAAATAAATTCTATCTTAAACTGATAAATTTGTTTCAGGCTTATATTAAAAAAAGTGCAGTAAACTAAAATTATAAAAAATATATATATTGATAATATATTTAAAATATTCATTTAATATTTAATCTTATTTTTTATAAGGACTCACAAGATAAACTATTTAGGTTGTATCAGGTTGTGTGGGTAGAGGGAGAGAGAGGTGGGTGGCAGAAAGACAGGTTGGAGATGGATAGCTAGTGGTTTGGAGGGATGCAGCAGGTTTGCTGGCTAGGACTGTGGGAAGGCAGGGGCACGGGTTGGACAGGTGAGACATGGGTACTGGATCTGGTATGCTGTAGCACACAATGAAGATAATATGAAGGAGTGGATTAGCAAATGGAGGCTAGACAGGGGAAGATGAAACTGTTTGGTGTTGGGTGTGGGGACAGTGGGTTATTGGATACTGAGGGCAAGAGGGTTACAGGAGGAAAGGATGTGCTGCAATTATTACTCCCATGTTCTTTGTTGAGAAAAGCTGATGCTGGAGGAAACGTTCCAGATGGCCTGCATTGTGAAGCAGCCATTGATCTTGAGCATGATGTGCTCAATTATATCTTGTGCTGCTGTGTGGTCAACATTTTTCTTGGTGATAGTTTGGCAGTGTCCATTCATTGTGGTGGACAGTTGGCTGATTGTAATACCAACATAAAAAGCTGTACAGTGATTGCAGGTGGTAGGTGATATTGCTGCTTTCACAGGTGGTGCCACCTCTGGTGGGATAGGATAAGCCTGCGATAGAACTGGAATAGGAAGTAGGTTGATTGGGCAGGTATTTCATCTGTCACCCCATCCACACCAAAAAATTGCTCCCCTACAGCATGGCTACCCCTGGATGGTGTACCTGCAACTACAGGAACCACATTGCCAACTATGCTGAAGGTCTCACGAGGGCCACCACAGACAGGTACTACCTAGATTTCCTGTTCCATATTCCCACAAATCTCTAATCCTCCCACCACCCTCAAAAATCAACTACAACAAAGGAGTGCTATCCTCATCACCCAGTGTCACCTGGCACTGGAACAACTGAACCATATTCTTGACCAGGGCTTTGATTATTATCATCATGTCCAAAAATAAGGCATATCCTAAACAAGATCCTTCCCACCCCTCCTAATGTGGTATTCCATCACCCACCCAATCTACACAGCACCTTGGTCCATCCCTATGTCACTCCAACTTCCAACCCCTGTCACAGCAGCTCTATCCCTGTGGAAGAGAAAGATGCAATACCTACATAATCCACCAATCCAGCACTGTCCACTCCAGTCCTGTCCGAGACATTAGACGCACAGCCACCTTTGAAAACAGCCATGTCATCTACCATCTCTGACCCAATCACTGTACAGCTTTTAATGTCAGTATGAGAACCAACCATCTCTCCATCAGAATGAATGGCCAATGCCAAACTGTGGTCACAGGTTTGTTTCACTCACAGGAAAGCATCAAGGAAATGCTGAAAAATCCACTGTGGCATTTACATGAAGACAGATTAAAATTATCTCACAAAAGTCTAGATATAAAATTTCAAGAACGAGAGTTAAGTGAAAAGCCTGTTTACATAATTTCAAGGACCAGTATTAACAGAAGAGACTAGAGATATTCTTTAGCCCCTATGAATATCACTGATCAAGGGACTATGCAGGCTAAAGTAAATTAACCACAGCATGCACAGAGTTGTTTAAGCAGTCATTCAACTCACTCTCCATATGGTATTGTAATGGGAAGAAAACCGAACATGTGGTACAATGCTAAGTGTTATAGCCCTGTACATGACACTCTGATATCTGCTGCAGCACCAGGATGCTGGTTCACAGTGACAGTTCAGATATTCCACGAACAGTATCTGCATGGGCCAGCCCCAGAGGCCACATATGGTGAACACCATAACTTGTGCACACACACAGCATCTACCACACCATCTAGCAGAGCCCTCCTCTATACAAGCAAAGTGCAGTAGACACTCGTCTGTATACTGTGTTCACACTTATTGCCAGCAACTGCATGTATCAGTACCTTGATAGTGTCTATATTTGTTTCTATGTTCTCAACTGTTGTTTGCTTGTAAGTGGGAGAAGAATAAACTTTGTGGTTCATTGTGAGCATGCTGTTGATTGTTTCTTACAGAGTGATACAATTGGTGACAAGTGTGGTGCTCACTTCTGCTTGCTCAGTCTATTTGGTTGTTCCTTCAGTTCTTGTGTCCATGGAGGATGTGCTCCAATCCCTCCTTGAGCAGCACCAGGCTCTTACAGCTGCTATCACGAACTTGTTGCTCACATTGATTATGCACGCTTCCATCCCTTGGCATGCCCGCCACTCCTCCTTTCTTACGCTGATGCATCCAAATACTGAGTGTCTTACAAGAAGCGTCTTCAGGAACACTTCATTGCTTTTTGTGTCAATAATGAAAACATGAGAAAGGCTTTGCTCTATTCTTGGATTTCTCCTCAGAACTTCCAATTGTTGTGCCAGTTAATCCCACTCCAGGAACTTGTGTCACTTGTTTGACTAAAAGTGTAAATAGTTGCTAAATCACCACTGTAAACACATTCATGTCATTGCAGCATGTTTAGAGTTCTATTGTTGTCATAAACAGCCTCAACAGTCCTTCCATTGATAATACCATCATTGGTTGGCATGATGCTGGGGGGGGGGGGGGGGGGGGGGATGACATGGCAGCAGCACAAACACAGCCTCTGCACTGCACTGGACAATGATGTGGCAAATAACAACAACAGCAGCAACGGCAGTGCTCTGCACTTCCATCTTGCCCAGTACTGTTTCATGCAACATGAAAGGGCTGCTTGCCCTAAGCACTGGGCAACTTAAAGTAATTGTAGGAAAAAAGAGCGTATAGTGCCTGTGTGTCATTCCCAACCCCCTCCTGCAAACATGGACATGGATGTTAACTGTATGTCTCCAATGCTTATGAATCATAACACACTGTTTATCAAAGTGCAAGTCATGGGGGAAAAAAAGTGCTCAGACTACAAGCAGGCACAGACACAGCTGTGACTTTACTGAACTCACATACTTATGTGGATTTAGGATCTCTGGCATTATCTCCAGTTACTCGATGTTTTGTGGGTTGCAACAAGCAGCATATTCCAATTTTGGCTTGCATTATGTATAAATCTGTGGTTCAGTCCTTCACTTTTTTAGTAGTGGATCATGCTGGCAAGGCAAATTTGTTCAGTCTTGATGCTTTCAATGGTTTGCTTTTTCCATCTTAGATACGGTGCATCTCATTTCCAACCAGGTCCTTACCAGCAGTTAGATTCTCTGTGTTCCAAGTTCTTGTCTCTCTTCGCAGAGTGGTTAGGGCGTGCTACTAATTTTGCAACCCATATTACCTTCAAACCTACAGCGCAGGTGCACTTTTTCCATGTGTGCTCTATTCCAGTGGTTGTGCATCATCAAGTGAAATCAGAATTGGACAAACCTATTACATTGAGTGTGTGGTCTACTTCCCTCAGGATTGTTAGAAAAACTTACTGGTCAGCTTCGTCTCAGTGGTGACCTTTAAGTTTCAGTTAACACTCAATCTATCATTGCCACCTACCCTTTGCCCCATCCAGACAAGTTATTGGCTAAACTCGCACCAGAGGCCCATCTCTCCCCCCCCCCCCCCCCCCCAAAAAAAAAAAAAAAATTACAGTTTCCATTCAATGAAGATTCTAAACTTCTCCTTATGATTAACATGGTATTTTGATTTCACCTTTTGTTCAGAGTGGCTAGTACCCTGATGACAGAATTGAAATGCAATTTGACCAATTCACACTTTTTTCTGCCATCCATTGTTTATTTGGGGTTTGAGGTTTCTCAGAATGATGTTATGCCTTTATGTCATCATGTTGCCATAGTCACAGCTTTGCCTCACATTATAAATGTCAGATAACTCCAAATATTTTTAGTTAAAAATTGCTTACTATCACTAATTTATTCTGGGTGCAGCCACATTGGCTCATCCGCTCCACACCCACAAGAATGTTCCTTTTTAGTGTTTATCAGCCTGACAGTGGACATTCACACTTTTGAAACCTAAATTACATTCTACTTCTTGTATGGCTGCTTTCTATCCTGGTCACCACTTGGTTTTGGCTACAGACACCTCTCAGTGTGGACTTGGGACTGTTCTCACACATTTATTTGAGGATGGTTCCTCATGCCCAATAGCTTACATGTTAAAAATGCTCAACTCTGATCAGCAGTGCTACTCTGAAGTTGAAAAGGAAGTGCTTGCTATTGTCTATGCCAATGGTAGTTGACCTGTCACTGCCACCCAATAGTGGGCATTCCAGCTTTCATACAGTATGTGTTTTTAAGAGATTTCATAAAATTTTGACAACGTATTCCCGGTGGGGTCGGGAATTTTTCCTGCCTCGAGAAGACTGAGAAGACTGGGTGTTGTTGTGTTGTCTTCATCATCATCATTCATCCCCATTATGGTCAGAGGAAGGCAATGGCTTTAATGTGTTGTTCCTTTGCTTTAGAAAGTTACTTCTCTACTTTATAAATTATTGGTGTCTTCTTGTATGGGTCATAGTTGCAACTCATTACTGACCAGAAGCTCTTTGTTTCATTATTTAATCCTTCTGCTTCATTGCCCAACAAAGCATATCGCCTCCAGCTTTGGACCTTGGTTCTGTCTTGCTACAGCTATAAAATACATTTTCAAATTACTGCACAGCATGCCAATGTCAATGCACTGTCTTCATTTCCAATGGGACTGGATCCTACTTTTGATCAGCATGAACTCCTTTGTTTACACTTAAGATTTGAGGCACAATATACAATGGAAGAGCTTCCTATTACAAGCTCCTGGTTCACAGAAGCTGTCACTGCTAATCCAGGTTTGCGTCAAGTTATTCACCTCATTCAGCCTTCCCTCATTAAGCTGTAGAGGCCTCCAGATAAGTCTTCAGGTCCTTTGTGTAACTACTTTGCCCCATCACTGCTGTACAGTATTTTATGATTTTGTTCTCTTAGCTGGAGGCAGGCTGCCACCTAGGGTTGTGATTCTGGGCACCCTATGACTGTATATGCTCCAGCTCCTACATCAAGGATATTGGGGGAAGGGGGGCGGGTCTTTCATACCAAATTATTGGTCCATTGGCATGTGTTTTGGTCTGGCATCAATGATGACATTGTACATCTTGTCACAGCCTGTCCTCACTGTGCTACCCAACAGGTGGTGCTACGAGTGACACTCTCTCCATGGCCCACACCACAGTGTCCAAGGGAACATGTCTGTGTTGTTTTTGCAAGACACTTCCTAAATTCTTATTGGTTTTTAGTTGTTGATGCTTTCTCCAAATTTCCATATATTGTCCACTGTCCTTCAATGTCAGCTGTAGCTATAATTCAAGCCCTCTCCACAATTTTTTTCTGTTGAAGGATCACCTTACACTCCTTTGATGAAAGAGTGTCCACAGTTTGGCTCTCAGGCCTTCCACAACTTCTGTGTGTGTTAAGGCATTTGCTACATGACTGCTCCTCCTTTCCACCTGCAATCTAACAGCAAGGTGGAACATCTCATCCACACATTCAAGATTCAAATGAAGAAGTATGTCATGGACCCCTCCATGGATGACACTTTGACATGCTTCTTGAGTACCTACAGGTTTGTTCTGGTGGTAGAATGTACTCTGGCCTTGGATGCTGTGTGATCACCAGCTACGAACTCTCCTGCATCTGCTCATGCTGCCCTGCCAACACTGCTCCATCATCATGGTTTGAAACTGTCTTCACAGTCTTGACTTGGGATGCTCAATCACTCACTGAAGTGGATGCAAGCCATAGTCCACAGCTGCTGAGGATTCTGCCTCCATATGGTACACCCCAGTGATGGGGTGGTGGTGCACCACCACAACCAGCTGCACCTTCCCACCATGGTGAGGGCTGTGGGTCCACCACCACTGCCACCCCTTTTTCTTCAGAGCCTGTGACATCTTCATGGAGCAACTCTGCTGCAAGGGTGGAACTGCCCTCGCTCTGGATGTCACTGCCTCCTGCCTCTTTTCTGGGGTTAGCCCCTAGCACCTACTGCCATGCCTTTGTGCAATTCTTCACTCCCACTGGCAAACCTGGCCAGCTAGACCAGCACCTTCTGATCCTACAACACCAGTGTCCCTGGTGACCGAGTGGCCAGCTCCTTCACCGACAGCACAATCCACCTTGTCTAGGGGTCGGATGTCGAGATGCTACCAGTGCCGTCATCATCAGCATTTTCTTATGGTACTTAGCAGGCTAGTGGCCACTGCACATGTCCATGGTCACTCAACTTCCACCCCTACTCACTGATTCTGGCCCAGAACCTCCTGCCACTGCTATCATCAGCTGTGGTGTCTGCTGCAGAGGGCATGGGTGTTTCAACATTCACCTCAACACCCGCATTGGTGAAGCATCCTTTCCCCAAGGGGGGAGGGGTGCTGTAACCCTGTATGTAATACTTGGACACACAATGCAGCACCAGATCACTGGCAAACTACACTCCTAATATTCTGCCAATAGCACACGTGACTTGTGCAGATCTACATCTACATCTACATCTACATTTATACTCCGCAAGCCACCCAACGGTGTGTGGCGGAGGGCACTTTACGTGCCACTGTCATTATCTCCCTTTCCTGTTCCAATCGCGTATGGTTCGCGGGAAGAACGACTGTCTGAAAGCTTCTGTGCGCGCTCTAATCTCTCTAATTTTACATTCGTGATCTCCTCGGGAGGTATAAGTAGGGGGAAGCAATATATTCGATACCTCATCCAGAAACGCACCCTCTCGAAACCTGGCGAGCAAGCTACACCGCGATGCAGAGCGCCTCTCTTGCAGAGTCTGCCACTTGAGTTTGTTAAACATCTCCGTAACGCTATCACGCTTACCAAATAACCCTGTGACGAAACGCGCCGCTCTTCTTTGGATCTTCTCTATCTCCTCCGTCAACCCGATCTGGTACGGATCCCACACTGATGAGCAATACTCAAGTATAGGTCGAACGAGTGTTTTGTAAGCCACCTCCTTTGTTGATGGACTACATTTTCTAAGGACTCTCCCAATGAATCTCAACCTGGTACCCGCCTTACCAACAATTAATTTTATATGATCATTCCACTTCAAATCGTTCCGCACGCATACTCCCAGATATTTTACAGAAGTAACTGCTACCAGTGTTTGTTCCGTTATCATATAATCATACAATAAAGGATCCTTCTTTCTATGTATTCGCAATACATTACATTTGTCTATGGCACAGTATCTGTCGAGTTATCTACCAGAGCCCCTCTATTTATAAGCACAGTGCAGCAGGCATTCATCCACATACTTATTGTCAGCAACTGCTTGTATCAGTACCTGGATTGTTGTTCTCAGCTGTTGTTCATTTGTTTGAGGAAGGAGAACAAACTTGAGTTCATTGTGGCCTTGCTGTTGTTTGTATCTTACAGTACAATAAACTAACCACTGTCTGTCATGCACTTTGATGTTTGTATGTATGTTGATGAAGAAGTACACACCATATTATTTTATCCAAGCTAAACTGCAAAGTTATTTTTTGTTACACCAGCATTCTAACCAAAGCTTTCTTACAGTGAACTGCTGTCCATAAATGATGCAAGGTTGTCTGTATATGGTATCCTATTCTGTTTCCATTTATAGGATCTACAAAATGAAATGATTGACAGGAAGTGCCAAAAAATATATGTTACTGAAGGTTTACCCTGCGACTTAGCTGACTAACCATACTTCCACTACATACATACACAACAAACTTGTTTTAATAGAAAAAGGTAGAAACTGTTGTTATGAAGAGGTGCACAAGATCACAACACAATGATAAGGAATAACTACGGTTCCTATTTAAAGAAAATATTTAATGCCAAGTGACAAACATACTTTAAATGCTGTTCTCCAGAGCTCTCACACTATGTGAAGATAGAGGGATCTTAGCTAAAAAACTGAATTCTTTGGTGTTTCACTGATCATGTTGTGTTTATGAATTTTTAGATGCTTAGTGTTCTTCTCACTAGTAATGGTCCCATGGTCATGAGGTTAACTTTTTGTTAATTTTAATGACTTGTCCATAATTTACTTTCAAATGTCATGATCACATGCCTTTCCTGCAGCCCAGTCATCAAATAGCTTAAGGAAATAAAGTTGTGTGCACTACCCATCTGTGAACTGTGTAATTTTTTTTCTGTACAGATTTGTACTTTAACTTTTTGTGTATACTGTTTTCTGACTGGGAGAACTGAGATCAACAAGGCATTTGTCTAAATGATCTTGGGAAACTGCCTTAAAACAACATTTGAACTGGATGATGTACCAGAACAATTTTCTTTAATCCAATGTGCAAATTCAGTCTTTGTCTGAGTCAGATCTTGCTCTTTTAAGTTAGTAAGCAGGTCATTTAGAACATCTATACATACATACAAAATTGAATAGAGGAATACATGTCTAAGTTTGTAAAAGTTGTTCTTTGTGTGTGACAAAATGCATGCTACATCTAATATATAAGGAGGTAAAAATAACTTAAGGTTGTCATCAAAATGAAAATTGGTCTAACTACAACAGTTCTTTACTACATATGATCCCATAGGAAATGTTATGCCCTTACCCTCCTCCATTTTAACATAGACCCCAAACCACAGTACAACTAATAATTGTTCACATTAAGAAACATTGCCAGCACCAAAAGAAGTGATAATTGACATAAAAATCCTGGGACTGACTGCTATGAAGCCATTTGCCTATTCAACCCAATCATCTTTAGTACAGGTGATAATGACTGGGTACTGTAGTACTTTTGTGTTAGAGATATTAAGGTGTTTAATGAAAAAAGTCTCTGCAATTTTTGAAGAACAAACCTGGATCATAGGGCAAATTAGAAATTTCTAACTTTTCTAGCTTTCCCCTTTTTTTTTAGTTTTAAATGGTGTTCCAGCTTGCAAACAAAGTGAATGTGTGTGTAAAATATATATATATATATATATATATATATATATATATATATATATAGTTATAATAGAAGGAAACATTCCACGAAGGAAAAATACTCTTTGCCTTTACAAATGTCTGCTTGTGTCTGTGTATGTGTGGATGGATATGTGTGTGTGTGTGTGCGCGAGTGTATACCTGTCCTTTTTCCCCCTAAGGTAAGTCTTTCCGCTCCCGGGATTGGAATGACTCCTTACCCTCTCCCTTAAAACCCGTATCCTTTTGTCTTTCCTTCTCCTTCCCTCTTTCCTGACGAGGCAACCGTTGGTTGCGAAAGCTTGGATTTTGTGTGTATGTTTGTGTTTGTTTGTGTGTCTGTCGACCTGCCAGCACTTTCACTATATATATATATATATATATATATATATATATATATATATATCCAGTAATCCCTTCTGTATTCTGTATAGATGCACACATGTGCTTGAACTCTTACAGCAGGAATGAGTGAATACTGTGAATATGGAGGATTAATGAGTCAGTATTGTGATTATAAGTAGGAAAATTGCATCAGTCAGGGACCATGTCTGGACGGCTACTGTGGTAAGGCAACCACTCATGAGAAGTGGTAAATCTGGATTTGAGTCCTGGTCTGGCACAAAATTTCAACTTTTCTCACTGATCTATTTCAGTGTGTACACTGTGTGTCTTTCCACTGATTCATAAAATATTAGTGTGTTATCCATTGGGGTGAAATCTTAATTTGACTGATGAGAAACTCACCTGACTACCAAACTTTTTTCCAATGAACTGCTTGCAAATATCTCATTTCCTGATTTCATGACTGGAGCTGAACTACATTGTTAGAAAATACCTTCCATCTACATGTGGTACTGAGAAGATTCTTTTGGGCTACATGCATTTAAAGAGGCATTTTGGAAAACATTAAATAACAAAATACAGCTGAATGAAACACATTTCCTTTACAGACACCTTTTTTTCATATTTCTTATTCAACATAGTTAAGAGGAAATCATTGTCTTTCATATGGCAGTTATTTCAGATATTGTAGTGACGAGTTTCTCCTCAGAATGTCAAACTATTTTTTTGACTGCACAGGGAGAAATGACCATCTTAATAAAATATTTAGGTGTTCATTTTTTCCAAATGCTATCCGAGACAAAAATGATTCCGTCAACCCTCAGCCAAACACTTAAGTGTTAATTGTGGAGTAATCATGTAGGCGTGGATGTCAGTGGATGAGGAAGTCCATTTATCAAATGAGCACAAAATTAAGAATGTAATTTTATCATCTTTAGTAGTAATTTTTCTGAGTTCATCAGACATGTTTGACACAAAACATTATTCAGTTTGATATAGTAGTAACCTTTGATGAAATAATACTCCGCTTACTTTTTTTTTTCATGGCTGTGTCAAAAAATATATTCAGCAACTACCATACATGGAACTGATGACAACAATGGTAACTGCATTTTAGCCCTTTTAAAAAAAATATTTTAGCTGTGAGTATCTTACAATTCTTGAAAACATGGAATGTAGGCAACTAACTTAACAACTACATCTTAAAGGTTTTCTGAGTGATCTACAATAAATGGTTCATTAATGTTGTCTTTTACTCTCACTACCAGTACCAAAAATGGCTCTGAGCACTATGGGACTTAACATCTGTGGTCATCAGTCCCAGTAACAGTACCAATAAATAGAATTAAAAATGCCGTATCAAATTACACATGTGTGAATGAACAGGCATAAAATTTTTATCTCTTCATGGTAATCTATGTAATGTGACCACAAAATCAGTACAAACTTACTTCATCAAGGGGTGTGTCAGTTGGCGGAGCTTCAGTAGACTTTGGTTTCACCTTTCCGAGGACAAGCGCCGTTGCTTTGAGTCCGTCTACAGCCACCACAACAGCTAACAGACCTGTAAATGATACAATCAGTTTGCAGTCCTCTGCATGTATGTATGAGATGATCTTAAACATAAAATATATTGCCCGAGATCTAGAAGCCTCCCTTTTGGGACGAGTGTTATAGTGTCATAGTGGTATTATTGCATTTTTTCTTTACAGAATTCTCTTTGTTCTTTCACTTTCATGGAGGGTCAGTGGAATCTATATTTAATTCGGTGTGCAATATTTTTCAGAAATATAATTCATTTAAGTAACATTTTCAACACTGCTTCATTTTTATTAAACATGATTATAAAATTATAACATTTCTTAAAACTGCATAGAAAAAATTAAGTGGAATTTTATATGTTTATTCAGTAGGGTGAAAGGCACGTGTTACAGTTACATGGGTCTGTATTTAATTGAGTACCAAAAGAGGTCAACAGCACTTCTGCTATCGTGTGTTTGGATAAACAAGTAATGTAACTGTGTTGTTTATTAATGTGTGTCTTTTACAGGGCCAACATTGTGTAATAAATGAAATGATCTGTGTAGTGTTAAATCTTTCAACACAAAACAAGTAAATGTAACAGTCTGAAAGTAGTCTAGTGGTGTGCTATTTGGGCAATGACATCTATTAACAGGAGTAGAAAAAATTAAGAGTAACCAAAACTCCAGCAGCGATCTAGTATAGCTGCACAGGTGCAAAATCAGCTTCAGTTCTTGAGGATCAAGTTATAGTTTTTCCACTGTCACTCACCCAAACCCCCACAAAACATAATTTGCAATCAGCTCTACATTCAAAATAGCACACCGAGGATTATAATAATAATAATAATAATAATAATAATAATAACTGTAGCGCACACAATATATTTTAACACAGTAATTGGTTTACATCAGTGGGTTCGCAACTGTTGCTGTATGTCAGTAGCAGGTATATTCCACTCCATGGGCTGGCACACGAGACAGGGCAAGTCAGATAAAGAAGAAGCAGCGAAGATATCTTTACATACGGTATATGACAAGTGATATGTCGTTAAGTCAAATATCGCACTAAAATACTTGGGGGTTGTTCTATCCAATTGGCATATAAAACTGGTATTTCCCATTGGCACTGAGCTTGGCATGAAACATGCAATGGGCCATATTTGTTTGGGATTTCAAATGTAACTTATACAATAACAACAGAGAAAATCCCCACCACACGATTCTTAGGAGAGACAAACGAATAGTCCGCACACTAACGAACTGGAACAGAGAACTGCAGATACAGAATTCAGTCAGGGAAGTACAGTTGAGATCTATATTTATAATTATCAAGGTATAATACGGTGTGGGACTGAGGTTACAGTGTCTATCAGATTCATGTTGTGGGTAGTAACAATCTCGACACCCGTTTGTGTATAGCTGAATTTCTATCATTTAACAACTGTGATCATCACATGAAGTGTATGTTGGAGCAAGGAATGTGTTTCTTAACTCATATTGGAATTTGTGTGCTAAGAGTTTTGGGAGTAAGACTCTCTGCAATTAACAGCGTATTTTTGTAAGCGCATTCAGCTGAAGCGGTAGGTAGAACATTTCCACAACACCCTCGACTTGGCTGGACCAATCTTCCTGGGACTATTATCCCCCCCCCCCCCCCCCCCAGAACACCGATATCAGAATCTAACTAAACTTCAGAATAAAAAATAATTTTCTTTGTGCGCTTATTTTTAAATCGATAAATGACATTTAGTTTTCATAGGCGTTATTAAACTACAAACTAATGACTAAATGAGAACAATTGGAAACACTTTTCTCTCAGAATCCCTTTTTTTTATATAGAATTATGACGCAGTTCTCAGTGCATTACGAGTCCCACCTACAACTCCTCAGAAAAGAAGGCTAACTATCTACGTTGAAGGCATGGACGACACTAGAAATTTTTCCAAGAGGAATCAAAACTCTAAAATGGCCAGTTTTTCATGTAACTGATTCGGAGAGTTTGAGGACGTGTCGAAAGTAAACAAAACTAACAGTATCAGAAATAACTGATAATTATCAACTTTGTAAGACAGCTGTTATTGTGGAGCACTTTGATACCAAAACGGCATGCATACTCCAATAGTGTATGAAATCTTTTGACATTATTAATATGAATAAGTCTGAAATTATATTTACGTCCAGGGTAACCAAGGGCTTGAAAATATCAGAACAATATTTTCACAACATATTCAGGGTGTTACAAAAAAGGTACGGCCAAACTTTCAGGAAACATTCCTCACACACAAACAAAGAAAATATGTTATGTGGACATGTGTCCGGAAACGCTTACTTTCCATGTTAGAGCTCATTTTATTACTTCTCTTCAAATCACATTAATCATGGAATGGAAACACACAGCATCAGAACGTACCAGCGTGACTTCAAACACGTTGTTACATGAAATGTTCAAAGTGTCCTCCGTTAGCGAGAATACATGCATCCACCCTCCGTCGCATGGAATCCCTGATGTGCTGATGCAGCCCTGGAGAATGGCGTATTGTATCACAGCCGTCCACAATACGAGCACGAAGAGTCTCTACATTTGGTACCGGGGTTGCGTAGACAAGAGCTTTCAAATGCCCCCATAAATGAAAATCAAGAGGGTTGAGGTCAGGAGAGCGTGGAGGCCATGGAATTGGTCCGCCTCTACCAATCCATCGGTCACCGAATCTGTTGTTGAGAAGCGTACGAACAATTCGACTGAAATGTGCAGGAGCCCCATCGTGCATGAACCACATGTTGTGTCGTACTTGTAAAGGCACACGGAGGAGGAGGAGATTAGTGTTTAACGTCCCGTCGACAACGAGGTCATTAGAGACGGAGCGCAATCTCGGGTGAGAGAAGGATGGGGAAGGAAATCGGCCGTGCCCTTTCAAAGGAACCATCTCGGCATTTGCCTCAAGCGATTTAGGGAAATCACGGAAAACCTAAATCAGGATGACCGGAGACGGGATTGAACCGTCGTCCTCCCGAATGCGAGTCCAGTGTGCTAGCCACTGCGCCACCTCACTCAGTGTAAAGGCACACGTTCTAGCAGCACAGGTAGAGTATCCCGTATGAAATCATGATAACGTGCTCCATTGAGCGTAGGTGGAAGAACATGGGGCCCAATCAAAACATCACCAACAATGCCTGCCCAATCGTTCACAGAAATTCTGTGTTGAAGACGTGATTGCACAATTGCGTGCGGATTCTCGTCAGCCCAACAAGTTGATTGTGAAAATTTACAATTTGATCACGTTGGAATGAAGCCTCATCCGTAAAGAGAACATTTTCACTGAAATGAGGATTGACACATTGTTGGATGCATCATTCGCAGAAGTGTACCCGTGGAGTCCAATCAGCTGCTGATAGTGCCTGCACACGCTGTACATGGTACAGAAACAACTGGTTCTCCCGTAGCACTCTCCATACAGTGACGTGGTCAACGTTACCTTGTACAGCAGCAACTTCTCTGACACTTACATTAGGGTTATCGTCAACTGCACGAAGAATTGCCTCGTCCGTTGCAGGTGTCCTCGTCGTTCTAGGTCTTCCCCAGTCGCGAGTCATAGGTTGGAATGTTCCGTGCTCCCTAAGACGCCGATCAATTGCTTCGAACGTCTTCCTGTCGGGACACCTTCGTTCTGTAACTCTGTCTCGATACGAACGTACCGCCCCACGGCTATTGCCCCGTGCTAATCCATACATCAAATGGGCATCTCCCAACTCCGCATTTGTAAACAATGCACTGATTGCAAAACCACGTTCGTGATGAACACTAACCTGTTGATGCTACGTACTGATGTGCTTGATGCTAGTACTGTAGAGCAATGAGTCGCATGTCAACACAAGCCCCGAAGTCAACATTACCTTCCTTCAATTGGACCAACTGGCGGTGAATCGAGGAAGTACAATACATACTGACGATACTAAAATGAGCTCTAACATGGAAATTAAGCGTTTCCGGACACATGTCCACATAACATCTTTTCTTTATTTGTGTGTGAGGAATGTTTCCTGAAAGTTTGGCCGTACCTTTTTGTAACACCCTGTTTATTATATTTCACTAATATTAGACTGACACTGAAATTAAAAATCTGAAACACAAAAATTCGGAACGATTGAGAATATCCTGTTGCAAATCAACAGACGTAAGCAATAAAAATTACCACTTTAATGTTCCACGACGTGTAGAAAGAGGGAATAGAATAAACTTTAAAAAAACACTTCTTCACATTTGGTGACATGTAACACAACACTTTGTATGCTTACAAAGCTTCCCATTTAAGCACACTGATGGATTTATTCCATTACTTCTTTGTTTTCTATTTTTAATGTGAAGACGACAAAACTATAACATGCACCTGCTCCAAATGGAAGTGACTCAATGCGGCAGACGCCATATTTATTTTGGTACGTTTAGCTGTTTTGTACTATAATTTACAGTATGCCGTTCCAAGGTAGCGGTGCATTGAAGATTTATCACAAAGACGTCACCCATATCATTAAATCTCAGTTAGTGACGCATCAAAGACATAAGCCTTGTAGAGAAACGGTGATACCCAAGACAAAAGAACGAAAAAATTCCACTTTCGCGTAGCGTAATGGGCAACCTCCTGAGTAACAGTGTCAGAGGGGTTGGTATTGTAGGTACATGTCTCACTATGTATTAACTTTTTTTTCATCTTAGCAACTGTTAACACATTATGGGACATTCTTCTGAATTTAATACAAGTATGTTCTGCAATATTCGATGTTCTCTGATGAGAAAACGAAAAATGAAATAAATATTTGGCTGTATATTTCCGATTATGTGGCGATTTCTGAGTGTGTGACTAGGCAGGAACCTAAGAGTACAGCTTAAATTGCTGCGAGTGAAACGAGAAGCAATGACATTTGTAATTCCTCGCTTGTTACAAATATTTGGCTTCTCAATTCTGAGTACGTCGCTTCCGTTTGGAACAGATGCGTGTTGTGGGTTTAACGTCTTGCCTTTTAAATTTTACTGGCATATCTAAAGTTGAATAAAATATGTTTTGAAAGGTATATTTTTAGGTTGGTTGGAAGAAGCATAACCCAGGGCCAGCACTCTACCGGATGAATGTGGAAAATCTCCCAAAAACGACCTCAAATTGGTCGGTAAAATCCACTTTCAACAGGCTAAGACTGAACCAAAGCAGGCCTAATCTGTTTGGCTTATAACATTATTGCCGCGCGGGATTAGCCGAGCGGTCTCGGGCGCTGCAGTCATGTACAGTGCGGCTGGTCCCGGCGGAGGTTCGTGTCCTCCCTCGGGCATGGGTGTGTGTGTTTGTCCTTAGGATAATTTAAGTTAAGCAGTGTGTAAGCTTAGGGACTGATGACCTTAGCAGTTAAGTCCCATAATATATGACATCATTTGAACATATAACATTAGTGTGCTGTCAGACCAGCTGGACTACAGAAGTCATAGCTCTGTTACTGCACTTGGAGCTCTGTTGAACTCCACAGAGTTTGAGAAGGTCTCAATTTCTGAAGAGGACATCTTTTCGATCTTGAAATTTTCGACTTATGTATTTAACTCCCAAGATTAAGTGAAGATGCTCACATCTGCAGTATGGTATGAAACGATAATTAAATTAAAACAGTAAGCTGTCGACAGGCGTTGATATACATCAAAGGGGGCAGTTGAAAATGCGTGCCTCGTCTTTTTTTTATCTCATTTTGTTCTATATTGTTCGTTGAATTTAGGCCGGCCGCGGTGGTCTAGCGGTTCTGGCGCTGCAGTCCGGAACCGCGGGACTGCTACGGTCGCAGGTTCGAATCCTGCCTCGGACATGGGTGTGTGTGGTGTCCTTAGGTTAGTTAGGTTTAAGTAGTTCTAAGTTCTAGGGGACTTATGACCTAAGATGTTGAGTCCCATAGTGCTCAGAGCCATTTGAACCATTTTTTGTTCGTTGAATTTGTTTGTGGCGGGCGTCTGATGACACCGGTTCAGGTTGTTCGTTGATCCGTTGACCCAGTTGTTTTATTAGAGAGAGTAGCTAAATCCTCTGGCCGAACACGCTGAGCTACCATGCCAGCATCCATCTGAGGCACCGAGAGCACAGAGAATAGTGTGACTGCTGGGATTTATCCCTTGCACGCTCCCCGTGAGACCCACATTCCCAGCTTAATGTTCACACACTACATTCGTAGTCCCCCTGCCCATTACACTCATTACTCGCGGCAGACAATCTTACCGAGTCCCGTAAGAATTCGGGCAATGCGTGTGCATCCAGCACAGAAGAAGATGGTCAACGGTCGGTTAGCCTTAACTATATGAAGATGATATCTGTTCTTTCAGACATGTCCGAAAGAACAGATACCATCTTGGTTGGTTGGTTTGGGGAAGGAGACCAGACAGCGTGGTCATCGGTCTCATCGGATTAGGGAAGGATGGGGAAGGAAGTCGGCCGTGCCCTTTCAGAGGAACCATCCCGGCATTTGCCTGGAGTGATTTAGGGAAATCACGGATGACCGGACGCGGGATTGAACCGTCGTCCTTCCGAATGCGAGTCCAGTGTCTAACCACTGCGCCACCTCGCTTGGTGAAGATACCATCTTCATGCAGTATAGTATGGCCGCGTTCTTCAGAGGTCACTACAGTAGCTGTGCTGTGTGAAACTGTATGTAGATTCAGCACGTCACCACGGGTCTCCATTGCCCACAGAAATTGGTACACTACTGTTGTGATTCTGTTGGCCAATATGCAGTTCGATAAGGGCTGTACGAGAAAGTAACATAGAAAAGACAGAGGAAGTTGGTTCTATACGGTTCTGGCACGTTTCGCTTCCATCTTGACTGCAGAACAAAACCGAAATTGCCGTCGTACCTAGGAATCGCCATGCTTTCCCATGAACAGCTCGAAAACCAAAAACTTTCAAGACAAGCTCACCTGACATAAAAATAGTCACCCCAGTGCGCACACACAGATAAATCGTTAAGTCTGCAGATGTCGCAGCGATCGTGTCACGTGCTCAACTGCACTCTACGTCAGCATATGGCACCAGTGGTCAGTGAGAGCCTAGTCTACGTACCGTGGGTGAGGGATTCACTAGTATCAAGCGGATATTGAATGTTAACGTGGGTAAATGTAAGGACGTGACAGAGTGGCGATAAGGGGCAATCATGTCTGGTTGTGTCCATGGCCATACGGTGTGTGAAATTGCTGGATTTGTTGGTGTTTGGCAGCGAACTGCTCAATGTGTCTACAAACAGTGGTGTAATACACGTGGTCACGAAACACCACGTCAAAATTGTGGTCGGAAGAAGATCTGATCGAGAGAGGCCGGAGATGCTTTCCACGGCTTGTGAATCAAAATCGCTTCGAAACCCGACATGAACAGCTGCAGACAGTGAACTTCCGTCTCAACATTTTAGCTAGAGAACAATGCTGCACGAACCGCATGCAATGAACGTTTGGAGTCGGTCACTTCGCAAGGGGCAATTGTTCACTTAGGCATATAAAGAT
The DNA here is from genome assembly GCF_023864275.1 of Schistocerca cancellata. Lineage (NCBI taxonomy): Eukaryota > Metazoa > Arthropoda > Insecta > Orthoptera > Acrididae > Schistocerca > Schistocerca cancellata. The sequence goes on along the minus strand of NC_064629.1, from coordinate 143,204,611 downwards.
GGCAACAGCGAAGTTCATCGCGCAAGAAGAATATGTGACTTGTTTTCTGAACACTCCCCCACCCTACTGAACTCGGCTGGATTGTAAAATCACTTGAATTGAAACCCATAGAAAATCTGTGGAACATTTGGAACAGCGGGTAAAACGCCGACATAAGTATCCCGTGAGGAGAGCATTACCGCAGACTGTCAGCAGTTGGCATGATATGTGTTTCTGATGTAATTTCGTTCTGTATTTAGATATGGAAGCATGAAATATTCAGCCACATAACTTTTCCTCAAACTGCCAAATCCTTCATTTAAGTATACCGAGGTAGGAGTACATCATGATTCAGAAGCAATGGTATCATTCCGATTAGGACCTATCGGACAGCTAAAAATCCTATTTCCTGCGGCCTAGTTACAATCGTCATAAACAGAAACAACTCTGTAATCACTACTACAATTTGTTTGCAATATATGAACAATGGAAACCTCTTCTTTAGTATCAAGGAGATGTAACCGTAATATAGTTTAATTAATGAAAAATGCTCCAGAAGGCAGAAACGAAACTTGTTAACTAACAAAAAAACCATGAAAGGTCGTTGTTATGAAGTGAGAAACGTTGAACTCTCCCACCTCCCTTTTGTCGTTTGATTTTGCAGTGATCGAACATAGGTATGAGTTGGCGAACAAAAATAACAGGCTTCGTTGCAATGCTCAGATTAACAGTTAAATGCATTCACCATTGGCACTGAAGTTTTCCATTGCTGTATTTTTTTTGAGTTAATATTTCAGGCTACAATTTTTCACAGCAGTTTTTTACAACTGTTCAAAAACTACGATATTGTTTTGTTCACAGATTTTCTATATAACTACGCGCACCGTCCGCTAATAAATCGTATTATTGCTCACTATTACACAAATTACCGACGCAACACTGCCAACACTTTACCAAACTATTCAAATAATTTTAGTGCGATGCATCTACACGTGACTATTCCGCGCGAAACGACACTCCGCCCGCAGTTTGATGCGTGATTGGTAGCGCCTGGGCACTGTTGAAAAAAGTAGCAAGACAATGCTCCTGTCGAAAACAAAGCGCGCTCAGCTTCGAAAGTAACAGAGAACCAGCGATGCGTAAGCGGTACGTTTCACTACTCATACTACAATTGGTAGTAGTACCCCTTCCAAAGTGTGGCTAACCCTTGGTAGCCACACTTTGTTCGTAGGAGGTAATTGTTAATTCTTAACTCTTGTAACTTCCAGACTGGGTTCGTTAACGTCTTTGCGATACGTGGAACACAGTGATTAACTTACTTTCCCCCAATGTGTCCTTGGTTAATGCAAGTGGATTGTAGGATCAGCACAAGTTGGGAGCATACATCACAGTCGTCTTCATCTGGTGGTAACCTTGTCACCTAAGACACGAACGGCGTGTGGTTAGCCACAGAGCCTGCTATCCGTGTCACGAGCACAACAAAAGGAACGCTGGTATCCTTTTTCAGTTAATCTATGCTACGCTCACGACCAGATACTTGTCAGCACCATTTTCAGTACCAAATACGAGTAATAGAAGTGCAGAAGTGTGGCATATCGACATAGAGTGACGCCAACTATACTGAAGCCATACTGACGACTTGATAGTATTGTGTACTGTGATTGTAGAACAATCCGCGCAGCAGACAACACACTGACGACGAAGCTGTTCGAAATCAACGTGCTCTCAGTGTTAGCGAACATCTTACAAGGGATTGCACATCGCACCCCCCCCCCCCCCCCTCAGATTTAGCGGCAAAATTGCCCAGTGGATAGTCCGTGAAAAACTGAACACAGTTCAAGCATGAAAACAGGAAGAAGGTGCACTGAATTGTGAAGAGAGAAGCAAAATAGAAACAGTGAACGGTTCAAGCTTCAGATATGCAACGTCGACCGAACTGTAAGAACCACGGCGTCGTGGTTGTGTGGTCACGGTGTTGGACTGCAAAGCGGGAGTTCCGTGTTCAAGTCTCCCTCGCACTCCACTTTTCTTTTTATTTTCTCAAAATTATGAACTTCCCGTCCGGTCATTGACGTGTCCTTTCTCCTCCTGTAGTCGTGGCAGGTGTTATACTATACACTGGCTATAGAATATAAGTCATGTGGTAAGACAATATTACCGTCGCAAGTAAATGTGACGAATAGCGAGAGCAAGCGAGATGCTCCATAAACCTCTCACAGAAATGAAAACAACAAATAAATGGCGGTGAAATATACAAAATTGTTAAGGCTTTCGTGGCCACTTGTTCACAAACTGCCTATTGGCTTCTGTCTCGGGTTCTTCGGCCAACGTTCATCTAATGCTTTTGCTGATGTTTCGCCAGCACGAGTGGCTGCCATTGTCAAAGCTTCACCCTTCCAGTTCACCACCTGCAATGGAGGGTGAAGCTTTGACAATGCCAGCCACTCGTGCTGGCGAAACGTCAGTAAAATCATTAGATGAACGTCGGCCGAAGAACCCTAGACAGAAGCCAATAGGCAGTTTGCTGTGAAATATGTTACAACGAAGGAATTGAAGAGGCAAAACTTCCAAAACGGAGCGCAAGAGTCATAACATGTGGTACTTGCGTGGAACAAATAACAGGTACGTAAGTCTGGAGGCCGCTCCCTTAAACCTCGTTTTTGTAAACGGACGTTACACCACAACACAGACACAAATTTGAATACACCGAACAGACACATCAAGGACCGGACGGACACTTCATAATTGTTTGGAAAAAAAAAAATGACGCGAGGAGGGAGATTTGGACTCGAATCTTCCGCTTTGTAGTTCAATACCGTGACCACACAACCGCGACGCCGTGGTTCTTGCAGCCTGCTCGATGTTGCACAACTTGAGGTTGGGCTGTTGATTGTTTCTATTTTGCTTCTTTTTTCACAGTTCAGTAAACCTTCTTCCTGTTTCCATGCTAGATCTGTGTTCAGTTTTTGACAAGCTATCCACTGTACCATCTTACCACAAGTTTATTTTTGCAATCAGACGAAGAACCTTACAAAAAGACTACAACAGTGCGCGTACATCATCGAACAGAGTAGAGAAACACAGGGTATAGGCAAAATAATGTGATCATTCGTACTTACCTGGGAATGGTTTACTGATAAGGGGTTGGAACCACATTTGCCAGTAATACAGCTGGGATTCCTCTTGGAATATTGGAATACTGGCATATAACGATTGTATAGTGCCGGCCGGTGTGGCCGTGCGGTTCTAAGCGCTTCAGTTTGGAACCGCGTGACTGCTACGGTCGCAGGTTCGAATCCTGCCTCGGGCATGGATGTGTGTGATGTCCTTAGGTTAGTTAGGTTTAAGTAGTTCTAAGTTCTAGGGGACTAATGACCTCAGAAGTTAAGTCCCATAGTGCTCAGAGCCATTTGAACTATTTTTGATCGTATAGTCTCCAGTGGAATGTTATGCCACTCTTCGATCAGAATCTCTTGAAACTTGTGTAGTGACGAGGGTGGCGGAAATCTGTTCCGGAGTCTGCGCTCCAATACCGCCCACAAGGCTTCGATAATGTTCAAGTCAGGGACTATGCTGGCCAGGGAAGACGCTGCAGTTCAGTTGTATGAACCTCATACCACGATTTCACTGCCCTGGCTGTGTGAATGGGTTCAAAAAATGGTTCAAATAGCTCTGAGCACTATGGGACTTAACATCTATGGTCATCAGTCCCCTCGAACTTAGAACTACTTAAACCTAACTAACCTAAGGACATCAAACAACACCCAGTCATCACGAGTCAGAGAAAATCCCTGACCCCGCCGGGAATCGAACCCGGGCGCGGGAAGCGAGAACGCTACCGCACGACCACGAGCTGCGGACTGTGAATTGGTGCTTTATCGTCCTGAAATATGGCATCATTGTTGGAGAACAACATTTGAATAATGGGGTGCACCTGATCACTTAAAATGTTCACATAATCGTTGGCTGCAACACTGCCTTTGAGAGAAATAATGGGATCAGCAGAATACCATGATATGGCTGATCACACTTCCACCTCCATGCTTAACCGTTGGAATCAAGCAATCGGGATTGTAGGCTTCTTTTGGTGTTCTCCATACGTAAACCCGGCCCGATCTTGGAAATAACGAAAACGTTGACTCGTCGGACCATATGACGTGTTTCCACTGACCAGCCGTCCAGGATTTATGTTCCTGACACCATGTTTTACGCTTCTTTGCGTTGGTTGTCGTCACTAATGGTTTAGGTATAGCAACTCGTCCATTAATATTCGCTTTATGGAGTTCTCGGCGGACAGTGTCGATAGATACGGGGTCTCGAAGATGGCTATTGAACTCTGCAGTCATTTTAGCCGCCGTAGTTTTGTGTTGTTTTGACACAATTCGTGTTAGCTTACGGCGATTTCTGTCATTTAGTTTTGATTTACGGCCACTGTTACGTTTACACTATAATGCCTTTCATGTTTTGTGTAGGCTGTCATGACTGTTGAAACAGTTGCTCTTGAAACATTCAATAAGTTGGCTGTCTTGGTTACTGATGCTCCAGCTAATTGGGCCCCCACAATCTGCCCTCTTTGGAGCTCTGTTAGATCTTTCATTGCACGTCGACCTCGGCCTCTGAATGCCAATACGAAGTGTGCCCTACTCAAAAACAACCAGCACTGATGCCTAGTCCATACTGAACACGCACAGTCCAGCGCGACTGTGTTGTTGACCGCAAACACAACCATCTCATTACTACCGCTGTTCACATTATTTTGCCTAGCCCCTGTAGCTTTTAAAGCAGACTGCATAAAAATTTAATCAGTAGTACATCGTCAGTCGTCTGTATCAATATTCGGTGACAGGCTTTGATATGCGTGGTACGTCGCTAAACTGTGTGATGTCCGAGAACCGTTTATGAACGTAAACCAAGTAAAATTGAAAAGTTGTTCACATGCAAAAAGTCGACGTTCATCACAAGTGTTGTGGGTCGCTATAATAATTGTTTTCCATTTTTTACGATCGTTATCATCCTGATTCGAGCAGTCTTCCATATTATACTTGTAAAAATTGGGATACAATAATACAAATGAAATGATAATAACGGTTAGAGTGAACGTTCTCGTTTATCCTTTTTGTTTTCAAACTACTTACGAATAACGTTTTTTCTCCTATTTCAGGGCAAATATTATGTAAATAATAAATGAATCATGTTGTTAATTTTGCCACTGTCTAAACAAATCTGTTGTTAGAATTACGTGAGAATGAAGAAAGTGCCAGCAACGAGATTCGATCCAGAGACCTCACGCTTTCTCGCTCTGCTGCTGCCTCCTTAAATGTCTGCGGCCATGCAAAACATACAAGCATGCCTAATTTTTCGAAATCGATTTTCTCGAAAGCAATTCAAAGTTGCAGCTTCCTGTTTAAACATGTTGGAGTCCTAGTCGTGACCTACACACCCTGTCAAAATGAATCAGATTGGTGAGGGGAAGTTCATCCGGTCCCCTTGTTAGCAGCCTCAGTATGGGTTCGCGCCCCCAGCGCTATATCGCTCGACGAGTCCGAGGAAGACCTGGAATCGCATACTCGGTAGCTGCTGCAGGATTTCTAGTCATTCCAGTTATTAGTTCCTTAATTTGCAAATTCGCAAACGACAGCAGTGAGCGTATCGTTCGTTGACTACCGCCATCCGTGGCTTCAGCTGTAAATGTAAAGTCCGTTGTGAAAAGTGTCAAACGTCTTATACAGACTCGCCAAACCGCGACATTGTCTTACGCCACGCCCCTGATAGGGATATTATGCATGAACCATTCTGCCCACCAAGCAGTCTTGCAGTGCAAGACCTCAGCGTTGGAACAGCTCTTTCGCTCATAGACCTCAGTGTCGTGTTGGACGTCACTCACGTAAAAAAAAAAAGGTTTAAATGGCTTTGAGCACTATGGGACTTAACATGTGAGGTCATCAGTCCCCTAGAACTTAGAACTGCTTAAACCTAACTAAACTAAGGACATCACACACAGCCACAGGATTCGAACCTGCGACCGTAGCGGACGCGCGGTTCCAGACTGAAGCGCCTAGAACCGCTCGGTCACACCGGCCGGCCACTCATGTCAAAAGTGTTATGTGTTACAACCTAGATGTTCGAGTTCGGAGAGTTGGACGTAGTGCGACTACTGCTTGGAGCGCCAAGCTGAAGAATCGTCTGAGGTGCCGCAGCTGTGAGATGTCTATATAGGACATATCACAATTAATAGCGGTCGCTTGCGGTGCCAAGCTGAGAGGGGTACCTAAGTGCACGATTTGTGTGTATCACACTTACCAGCGGGAACTGACACGACTGAAAATTTACGAATGAAAAGGGGGAAAGGGAGGGGGGGGGGGGGCGCCAAATAATAAGTCGCTTGCGTGGAAAAATATTTTCGGATCGGCCCTGTGTTTAAGCAAGCGACTGCGAAAGCTTTGATATCCCATATCCAAACCCACGAGGGCAGACTCAGTTTTATCCTTTATATTCCCGGATCACGTTTTACACTGAAGATGTTCCTTTCCTTTCGCATTCAGGACTATGACGTAAAAGTTCAAGTACATACGGGTCCTGTGGTCACTCTGGTCAGTTTACAGGCATGCCATTAACTAGGAGCCCTAGTGTCGCAAACGACGAAACATGAACTGATGTCTTTCAGCAAACCAAATATATTGGTTAAGGGAAATTGTCAGTCAAGGTTCAATACAAAAAAGTAGCACGAACCATCGAGATTGCAATAATCTATCCACCAGATATGGAAAAAGTTTTTCGACTGCAGAGCATCGCTGCATTTGGTTTGTCAATACAGAATTCAGAAAATACAACCTCTACAACCATTCTTTTCGGTGAAGTGCTGCAAGCACCATACGAGGCTTTTAATATTGCCACATATTAATATTTGTACGGTATTCGAATAAATTGGCCATTATTTACTTTTAAATATATTGAGATACTTACCTTAAAACTTTAAGTCTCACTTCTTTGTACGACGGGTAATTTATAGGGTTGTACTTTAGTTTTTGTCATATCTCCGAATAAGTAATAATAGTTTTTACATTCAGTTTAGAATTACAGGTGCTATCACCAAGAGATATTAATTCACCTTCTCCTCACATACAAAACTGTTAAGCAGATATCTGACAAACAAATCACCTCATTTTAATTACTAAGTAACATTCTCGATTGCTTATATGGAGCTCGAGAAACCTATGAATTGCCAACGGATTTAACCTTCTTCTAATAACATTCATGGAGACGTCTGAGAATTGGGTGAAAGAATGTGAACGTACCGGTACCTCTGAAGTTTGTGTTCTTCCCTTTATGCCGGAGAACACTAGGCCTATATCGTAATTTGAAATGACCTTAATATAGAATGACCTGGCAGCTAACTGATGTATCATTACGAACGCAAGTCATCTATCTCTCTTGAAGCAGTCTGAGGATTCGCTTTGGTTAATCTAAAATTGTATCGGACCACCTATATGGACAAAAGTCTTGTATCACCCAAAAAATCCGATGTTAAATGATCCTGGTTGTCCTTATATGAAAGACATGTTACACGAAAAAACAGGAACCGAATCGATATTTTTCTGTAAAAGAGACTTGGTGCAAGTAAAAGCGACTTGGTGCAAGATTTCACACAAGCATGTATTATTGTTTTCAATTTACAACAGTTGAATTCTCTCCTAGAGTCTATCTACAATCCATATGGAATATTTCTCGGAGAATTTGACCCGTTCTCAACCCCACGGTCATAAGGGGCGGACCATGAGCTCAGTTATCTTCAAACACAGGAACGATGTTGCAGGTACCCTATTTAAGGAACCGCCCCAACATCCACTCTAAATGGTTAAGTTAAGCTATGAGAATCTTTTTTTTTTTAAATTAGTTGTTTTTACCACGTAACACGGTAAAAATGTTTGTGAATCAGCGTAACACTGAAATATTGCAGCAGGTTATGAGCTGCTCCGAATAGTATGGCAAAAGAGGAATTAACGTGATTGGAGAGTCATAAAAAATGAAATGCTTTGGTTAAATCTGAGCTGGGCTTACCTGTACTCCTCAGGAGGACGGACTGAATGTGTAACTGTGAACACGGTTGAAAACAACCCTATATTGTAGCTCTCATTTCAAATGCGCATGGGTATACGTATGCTGTTTGCTATGTTGTACGTTAGTCACGTATCGTAATTACAAAGTGTATGTAGTACGCGTTGTGATATGTATTCTATAGCTCGGACAACGAGTAGCACTGTTATGTTGCGAGGATGTAGCTGCAAACGTTAGGGGTCCTACTAGCAGTGTGAATTACTACAATAAATGGGTAATCACTTTCCGACGATGGATATGAAGAAAATACGATATGGTTCAAGCGAAATGAAATAAAATTTTAAATAGTCTCTGGTTGCTGGAAATCACCACTATAGTAACGTATACTAGTTTAACAATAAGTTACGGAAAAAATCACTATTACGTAAAATTGTTTATCTGAGAGTCTGAATTTCAATGCGATCATTGAGTAAGGATGTGTAACAGCATGTGAATGAGTTCCATCCCAGGATTATTCATCCAAAAAGTCTGCGTTTCGAGATTTTCTTTTTACTCGACCATTTGTACGCAAATTTATAAATACCTTCACCATGACGAGATTTTCAGCCTGACATTTACCGGCAGTGTATGAGACGCTGCACGGACGAAAGCCTCCACGTGAAACGCAGCTTGCCGAAAGTGCAGCGGTGATGTTATGTCATTAAAGAACAGCAACAGCGAAAGGTCGCGCAGACCGGCAACAGGTGTCTCTGTCACAAGTCACATTCTGGTTGTGCAAGCTATAGTATATGACTTCGCAAAAATGCCTTTGAGAAATTATTTGCCGAATCATTCCGGGAATATATTTTCGTCCTTTCGGAACATAATCCAGAGCGCTGAAAACTAGCTGTTTTGCCGACACCATTGCACTCTAACAATAATATCGTCAACTGAAACCGAAGTGAGAATAACGGTTATATCATAATGTATATCATAAGCAATCTTTATCAGTTCTCAGAAACTTAACGCTAGTTCATTTACTTTTCTGAAAATTCAGTTTTCTCTTTGACAGTCAGTTGCTTTCCGACGAAGAGAGCGGTGAACGTGAACGTGAAGAAACAATAAAAGCAGGCGATAAAACGGTGACTTAAATTGTAAAATGGCGGAAAATAGTGGAAAGTTAAAACATAAAGCAAAGGGGTTGGCAATGCGAATAAAATACACAAGAATCAGACAAGAAACATAGTAGACACACAATTAAAAAAAAAAGGGAAAAAGAAAAAAAACCATGGCGACAGTCTGGTTTCTGTTCGCAAGAGATAAAAAAATCACACCCAGCGACAGTATGATGGCCGTTTGCAACACTTTCCAAAAGACACACAACACTGAACACTCACTGTAAAACACTGCACGAAAATGTCGGCACAAAGATGACACTCCCTAGCCAAGGGCAGATTGGGGGTGGGGGGGGGGGGGGGTGACCTGGACAGATGAGGGGGAAAACAAGGAGGGAGGAGAGGAAAAAAACGAAAAGGGGGGGGACAACCAAAGGAGGGAGAGGACTCATAAGGGGGGAGAGGGGCAGGGCAGACGCAAGAGGGAATGGGAAAAGGCAGAGGAGGGAAATGCAAAAGGACTCAGGGGAGAGAAGGGGGGCAGAGAGAGGGTAGGTGGGAAGAAAAGAGGATGGAAGGGGGGAGAGGGAGCCCAAGAAAAGGATGGAGGAAAGGAGTGGGGGTGAGGATCAGAGTTGATAGGAGTGATAAATGGAGGGAGAGAGGGCATCATCCGGGAGGGGGAGTTGATGGAAGCCACCTTGGGAAAGGAGATGAAGGGTGTAGAGATGGAGGGTAGTTGGGACACAACAGTGAAGACGTGGCAGGGGGCGGGGGTGGGAGAGGAGTGGAGCAACCAGGGGGTGAGGGGGATCAAGGCGGCAGGAGGTGCAGAGTATGCGGATATGTTCGAGGAATAGGAGCAGATGGGGGAAAGGAATGAGGTCATAGAGGATCCGCGTGGGGGACGGGAGGCATATACGGAAGGCGAGGCGGAGTGCACGATGCTCGAGGATCTGGAGGGACTTATAGAATTTGGGGGGGAAGGGGGGGGCAAATGTCCAGGCGGGACTGGCATAACAGAGGATGGGACGGATTAAGGATTTGTAGGTGTGGAGGATGGTAGAGGGGTGTAACCCCCTTATCCCGCCAGAGAGGAGTTTGAGGAGTCGGAGGCGGTTGTGGGCTTTGGATTGGATGGAGCGGGTGAACAGTGCAGAAAACTGGCAATTTTATATCGATTTGCTGTTGCAAATTCACCGAGAACATTTTATACGACAATGTCACCGGAAGACTTTTTGTTTATAATAGCTCAAGCACTTGTAGAAACGATTTTTATTTTTTCTACGTATGACAGCTGTAAATTTTTAGATGCAAAATGAACACATGAAGATTCCCCTAGCCGGATACGAAATGACTGAAATCAGTGGAAACCGGCCGTGTTTCGATCTTGCTCATGAGGAGCAAGTATTTATTCACAACTGGAAAGTCATCACCTGACACGAACGTATACGTTAGGATATTTAGTTGGTCAGTTGCTGTTTATAACATATAAAAACGGCACGGTGGAATCCATCACCTTATACGTCTACATCTGCACATTACCATGGAAACACTAAAAACACAACACATTAGCATGGCCTTTGGCTTTAAAAAGAGCATGGATTGAATAAATACAGGTCCTGTACGGCGTTCAAGGATATGCCATTATTCCTGAAAAATAGGGCCAGGCTCAGGTAATGGTGATGGAAGTGGATAGCGATCACACACCATTATCTCCGAAGTCGACTAGAGAAGCTTAATAATATTTTGATCTGATGACTGTGGTGTCCAGGGGAGATGCGATAATTCATCCTTGTGCTCACAAAACCAGTCCTGGACGATGAGCAGTGTGAGAGAAGCCCCATCGTGTTGGAACAATGCATCGCGAGGCGAAACAAGCACTGTATCACTGTAGGAGGTACAGAGGCGAGTGAGTGTGCCGGGACTTACGCCAGTTCAATACTACTAGCGCCACGTCATCATAACACGCCCGTGCTTAACATCCAAAGAATTGCACCGTAATCTAAGGGCGACATTAAAAATTAAAATAACTTCTCCAAACTTTGTCAGTGTATGCTTCAGTACATTAATGTTTACATTGTGAAATCTCAGAATGATCAAATGAATATGTTTCGCTGAATGTGTTATTTTAACAAAAAAATTAGTGGTTCTAAATAATGAAGCTAGTAAGCTAAAAACTGTTCAGAATAGGCAAATGTGTGTCACAATTAAAACTTACGAATCTCAACTTTATCAGAGCAATATTTTGGTCAAAATCGGCGTTTTTACGAAAAATTCAAGGTGCTAAACATTAGACTCAGAAAGATGAAAATTCGTATACAGCCTCAGTTTGATCTAAAAACTTTATATCTGTGACACCAAAAACCACCTATATTAGTTTTCAAGTTATTTACTAAAAGCCATATTTGGAACGAAAACATCCTTATACATGATATATTAAGTATCATTTGTATTTATTATAGAAGGTTCTAATTGCAGCACTCGATTAGATTGATGAAATAATACAGCTTTACCAAGTTTCAAGACTTGATTGTACATAAAAATCATTACAAGAAATTTTAAGGAGGCAGTTCAGAGGTCATGTCCTACTGACAGTTCCGTTCTAAAAATTAAAGCTAGCCAAAGTTTAAACACAGACGAGCTAAAACTTTTTCAGTAACTAACGCTAACTTAACACCATTCATACAACAATTAAGAGGATCGTAAATTGTTAAAAGACATATTTATTACTATGCGTCATGCTGCTGTCTGTGCCTAGAGGGGTTGAAAGCAGATGTTCTTTTATGCGGTCCTCCGTGCCCAAATATAAATGCAGCCAGAGAGGCAGCTGGTGGAAACACTTCGCACCAACAAATCCATCAGACCGCGTCAGACGCCTGCGTGCGCTGTGCCACAGTTGATGTCACACAGATGATGTCACAGCCAGACAGCTTTCAAAAGCGTTTTCGGTAAAAGTAGAAAGTGAATTTGCGAGGAATGTACACCGTCTTGGATCGCTTAGATTCCACGGAAATAACTGTTTGTGTGCCTCCCGTAATGTTGACAAAACCGCGTGGGAAGTGGCGAGATTATTTACCACTTATAAAGCGAGCAATTAACGTTTGGTGATTATAAGTCAGGATGATAGACCATTGTAGCTTGAACTTTCCGCAGAGGTCGCCTCTGAACTCATAACAATGCTGTTTCCGATAGGGACATTATTATTAATATTAGGAATATTATTATATTTTTATTATTATATTTTGTGCGTGTGAACTTTGACCGTATGTATAAATCAGTTAAAACTCAAAACTTTTAATTGTAGTCATTGTTCCTGTTCTGGCTGACTAAATAGTAAGTACGAACATTTTCTTTCAATGAGCACAATGAATAATGTGGACTTGCAGACAGGACATCACGGCCAGTATGTTCTACATCGCTTTCTGACTGACCGCAAAAATATTTGTCAGACTCTTGTAAACGGCAAAGGTAGGTATAAAGCACACACAGACAATTTAGGTGTCAACAACATCAAAATAAGTGTCCGTCATAAGAAAAAGTAAACCTCAGTTTGATTATTTTCCCGCCGCCCCACAATCAGCATTGGAGAACAAACATTGTACTAGGTGGTGGACCTGATCAGCCAAAATGGTCATATAAGCCTTGGCAGTAATGCGACACTGCAGGATAACCATGGAGGCCATGGAATACCACGATGTGGCTACCCAAATCATCATTGAACCCCTGCCATGTTTCCGTCTTGGGATGTAAACTCGGCCCGAAGTTGGAAACAGTCTAAAACAAGATTCGTCTGACCAAATTACTTTCTTCTATTGTTCCATAATCTAGGCTTTATAGCTTTAGCAGCACATTTCCCTGTTACGGACATTTGGATCACTAATGAGTGGTCTTTGAATTTCACGTCACCCTGCAATTCTCTGCTTATGGAGCTTCCTTCGCGTTGTTTTGGTGTTGATAGGGTTCATGAGTGCGACATCCATTTCTGCATTGATCTCTGCAGCTGCCGTCCTCTTATTTTTCGCCACAATTCTCTTCAATGTCCGTCTATCACGATCACTGAACACACAGTTTCGTCTGCGTTGACACAGCGGATGGTGTTTCTCCGCTTTCCCTGTTGCAGTATAAGGTTCAAATGGCTCTGAGCACTATGGGACTCAACATCTTAGGTCATAAGTCCCCTAGAACTTAGAACTACTTAAACCTAAATAACCTAAGGACACCACACACACCCATGCCCGAGGCAGGATTCGAACCTGCGACCGCAGCAGTCCCGCGGTTCCGGACTGCAGCGCCAGAACCGCTAGACCACCGCGGCCGGCTGCAGTATAAGCCTTCGAGACGGTGCTTCTTGAAAAACCAAACGCCTCGCTTCTCTCGGCTACGGAAGCACACACACCACATAAACACCAGCAATCTCCACACGTTAGAATTCACTTATGTCTGACGTAATGCACCCACAACTACACGGAACACTGTTCTGACGATAACTGCCGCTTCGAACGTACTGCGGACATCGCACAGATGCTGTCTGTGGTTAAGTACAACAGCGTAACCTGCAGACCTGGTCAGCCCGTTAAATGGAGGTCGTCAGCCACTGACTTGCTGTGGTGAAAGGCATTGCCGGAAATGTGGTATTCTCGGCACGCTCTTGACACTTTGGTTCTCTGAATACTGAATTTCCTAACTATTTCCGAAATGAAATGTCCCATGTGTCTAGGTCCAACTACCATTCCGCGTTCAAAGTCTGTTAATTCCCGTCGTGCGGCCATAAACACTGCGGAAACGGTCGGTACCTTCTCACATGAATAATGGTTCAAATGGCTCTAAGCACTACGGGACTTAACATCTGAGGTCATCAGTCCCCTAGACTTAGAACTACTTAAACCTAGCTAACCTAAGAACATCATACACATCCATCCCCGAGGCAGGATTCGAACCTGCGACCGTAGCAGCAGCGCGGTTCCGGACTGAAGGCCTAGAACCGCTCGGCCACAGCGGCCGGCTTCTCACATGAATCACCCTAGTACAAAAGACAGCTCTGCCAATGCACTGCCCTTTTTATCCCTCGCGCACGCGACACTACCACCATCTGTATATGTGCATATCGCTATCCCATGACTCTTGTCACCTCAGTGTAAGTGTATTGACCATATCAGAGACCCTATTACGCTTCCTCGAGACACGCACGGTGCTAGTTACGTTTCTGTTGGACATTCGCCGTTAAATACAACGTGCCGAGTTCTGTTAGTGAAAAATTCATATAGTCATATGCATATCTGCGAAGATACTCCATAGTATTCTATCTTGATCACGCACTGTCCAGTCATGTGAACACCTGTCAAAAGCCTGAATAACCACACTTTCGAGCGCAAACCGCTACTAGAGGTGCAGGAAGAGAGTCAGTGACATTCTGGAAGGTACTGGCAGGGATGTGGAGCCATGACTCCAGTGCCAGGTGAGGTTTCCGCGAACAGCCCGATCCAGGTGGTCTCACGGATTCTCGACTGCGTTTAGATATTGGAACTCTGGTGGCCAGTAGACTACGGTACACTGATCCTTGTGCCCACCGAAACAAGCACATACACTGCTAGCTATGTGACATGTTGCATTGTCCTGCTGGCAGATGCCACTGTGCCGAGGTAAAATGAACTGCATGCAGCGTTGGACACGGCCCGCAAAAGATGTACTTGTGTTGAGTCACTATGGTTTCAAGAACGACATGATCACCCAGGGAATGCCATGAAAACATTCCACAAACAATAACGCATGCAGGGTGTTCGCTTTCATATGTTTCACGCCGTACACACCAAATTCTGTCTTTTGTATGGAACATAAAACGTGAATCATCCGAAAAGGCCACCTTCGCCGTTCAGTGGACGTCCAGTTACGGTACTGGTGTGCAAATTTCAGCCTTCCTCGCCGATGAAAAGCAGTCAGCATGGATGGGTAAATGAACAAGGTGTCTGATGCTGAGGCCCATACGCAGCAACGTTCGCTGAACGGCTGTTGATTAGACACTGTTGGCAGCCCCTTTGTTCATCTGGGCGATCTGTTGCTCAGCAGCTGCAGTCTACTCGCCCATACACAACTCCACGGCTACGGTCGCAGGTTCGAATCCTGCCTCGGGCATGGATGTGTGTGATCTCCTTAGGTTAGTTAGATTTAAGTAGTTCTAAGTTCTAGGCGAATGATGACCTCAGATGTTAAGGCCCATAGTGCTCAGAGCCATTTGAACCATTTTGAACAACTCCACAACCGCTTTTCACCTATCTCATCTATGGGCAGCAGTACATCCCACTTGACTCGGCTGCGGTTTTGAATAGCGCCATTTTGTTACATATAGTATACTTTAACCACAGCAGCTCGCGAACAGTTTACAGACTTAGTCGTTTCGGAAACTCTTCCACGCTAGGCCTGAAAGCCAATGAGCACGCCATTTTGGACGTCAGAAAAATCGCTCCTTTCTTCATTACGACAACGATTGCACTATTTTCCGCGTTCCTCTGACGCGCTTTGTACAACCTCCATTGCTAGTGCTGTCTCATGAATTCTGTGAGTGATTATTGCACGTTGACATCGAACATAAGCGCTGGACCGTGTAAGTGGACACTTTTCGGAAATTTAGGATGAAGATATCTATCTCTTTACTTGCAAATACTGCTTACAAGACATCGTGTTTGAATAAACTAAGCTTTCATTTATTGTTTATGATAAAACAGTAGTGAAAAGTGAGAAATGATGAGCATTCAAGGAGAGTTTTAGAAGATCCGATCGGAATCCGACCCAAGCATAGCGACATGTTCTGTAATATATATACATATAGAGCACATCGTCCCTTTTCCAAAGATTCCCATTTATGTTGTGTTCCAATTTGTGTCACTTTGAATCGTCGCACCAAGGTATTTATACGGTGTCGTGTGCTCTATTAGTGATCTGTCGCTGAAACTAAAATCAGTGTAGAGAACTTTCAGTCAAATATATCAGTGTGGAGAACTTTCCGGTCAAGTAATATATTTGACGAATGGTTCTCTACACTGATTTTAGTTTCAGACGACAGATCACTAATAGAGCACACGACACTGTATAATAAATACCTTGGTGCAATGATTCAAAGGGACACAAATTGAAACACAACATGAATAGGAATCTTTGGAAGAGGGACGATGTGTTCCATTCGGGTATTCTGGGCATATCTGACTCCCGTGCGAAAGGAGCATCAAACAAGTCTCACTTCTCATCTATCACTGCGTGTCATATTGGAATATGTATTAGGTGTAAATGAATGAATGTATTGCACTATTATTCTTTTACTTGGTTGTCACTAGAACATTACAGAGATATTAAAAAATTCATAACTAGACTCGACATGAAAGACTTAGAACAAGGGGCAGTCAGATGAAAATGAAGCAGATGGAGAAAGGAAGGTAAACTGTTTATTATTTCAGAGGTAATCGCCACAACTGTTAACCCATTTATCCCGCTATGAGGCAAGATAGGCAATGTCTTCATGTGAAAATGTTTGCAGTTGCTTACGGCACCATGTTTGTACCCAGGCGTGCCCTCTTCGTCCGAAGCAAATCTTTGGAACGTCTTTCTTCAGGGCTCCAAAACCATGGAAACCGCATGGGAAGAGATCGGAACTGAATGAAAGATGTGTAAGGGTTTCCCATTGAAACTCCTGCAGCGTATTTGGAACAACTTTAGCAACATGTGGGCGGGCACAGCAGTCGAGTGCGGTAAGGGCATGTCTTGCGGTTTCTGTCCATTCGACGACTCCAGATGGACGGTGACTGACTCATGAGGCGCACTATCTCCGAGTCCAGACAAGCACTGGACATTTGACGTGCCACTGTGTCTGTGTGTACTTCTATTCTGGGAAACCGCCACTAAACGTAACAATTTCCGTGGGCAACAATGTGCAGTGTCAGAAGCCTCTGTGGACTGACACAGATTATAACAACGGATAGAAGGTCATCAGCGTAGCAACCCCAGCTCAACAACAAGAAGCAAAACACTTGAGAGCAGCATCAAGAAACATCTCGTATGGGGTGTGCAAACCATCAGTTGCACGTGTGCACCGCTGTTTAGTGAATGTCACCGAGCATAGAATTAATATGAGTGGAGGAACACGGGCAAACACGTTGGCACTAGGTAGAGTGTGAGTAGTCTACGTCTGAAGCCGTACGAGGCGATGTATGCCATCTACATTACTAAACCGCAATCCAAGGAACCGGTACCAGTTGCAGCTTGCCTTTCTAAAGGCTTCCAAGTGCAACAAAACTTTGATTTTGAGAAGTTCCCGTAGTTATTGACCGAATTTGAAAAATTTAAATGCTGCAGCATTTGAGAATGGAGCACTTACAGACTTCCAATTACTTTTACACTTAATTTCAAATCCTTACGAAACTTTTTCTTGCTGACACTATCCACAGAGTGACGAAATCAAAGAAGTCCATCGCGTACTACATTTTCGCTATTCATGTAGTCAAACGCCAGCATCACGCATGACGTTTTACTATATTACGTCTTTCCTATGGACTCTATTCGCAACACAGTTTGCAGACAGTATTCACATATATCACTGAATGTACTTGCAAAATTATATCAATGTACGACACTTAGTTAAGGAGTTATGACGTCATAAACATTTTGGTGCATTGGAAAGTAGCTTTTGCTTAAAAAGGGTCACAAATTACTCATGCATACTCATCTAGTGTTTCATAATGAGAGCACTTAGGGACTTCCAACAATCTTTACGTGTACTTTCAAACTTTTCTTAAACTTTTTCTTGGTGTATGCACAATGCAAAATATTTAATACATTTACTCATTTGCAAAGTAATCAGACATTTGAAACTGTTTACACATGGGAATAGGATTCTTTACGGAATCGGGGGTGCTCTGGTACTTGCTAAGGGGGCACAGTTCATGCAGTGGGGCTCACGATAGCGTCTTTGTGGCGAATGATCGAGGCGTCTATTTTTAACCACGTGCATTCGTATGTTCGCCTGCAGCACACTGAAGGTAATCCGTACTTTCAGCAAAACAGTTCACCGACTCCCTCCTCTTAACCAGTGTCAGAAGGATTTGAGGAAGATGGTTATGGGGAAGCAGTTTTGGCTGTCAGTCTACATGGTTTCGGTTCTATTGAGCAGATATGGGGCGGCATCGAGCAAAATTTGCGAGCTTACAACAAAGGTACCGAGCGAGGTGGCGAAATGCGTATCACACTGGACTCGCATTCGGGAGGCCGACGATTCAAATCCCTGTTCGGCCTTCCAGATTTAGGTTTTCCGTGATTTTCCTAAATCTCTCAAGGCAAATGCTAGGATTGTTCCTTTGAAAGGGTACGGCCGATTTACTTCCCCATCCTTTTGTAATCCTACCTTGTGCTCCATCTGTAACGACCTCGTTCAAAATGGTTCAAATGGCTCTGAGCACTATGGGACTTAACTTCTGAGGTTATCAGTCTCCTAGAACTTAGAACTACTTAAACCTAACTAACCTAAGGACATCACACACATCCATGAACGTGTAACGACCTCGCTGTCGAGTACACATGTCAGCCTATCTCCAAGGGCTGTGTGTGGTGGTTGGGCCCACAAGGTTCAGGATGGCATCTCAAAGCTTATGGTGTCTCGCAGAGTCGGTGCCACGACGCGCGTACATTGCAGTGGAATGGTCACGCTTTACTACATGCTAATTTCTGTAAATGGTATGGCTACAGTTCCTGATACGGGTGAACGTTACAGCATGTCGCAGGGAACAAATGTTTGAAGCGCCTTGCGGTAACTGCGTAGTAGACATTTCGTGCATGGATGAGTAAGGTATGTTCTGTCAAAACGACGACAATGTGCTGGATTTATTTAGATACGACCAGCGTTCGAACTGCCAGACCTTCGCCAGAGAGCGAAGAGAAAGAAGTCCAGCCTGTTTTAAATCTGGCGACCTTGAAGGCTACAAGTTGGACCTCCACGACCTGTCCTTCGTTGAGGATACATTTCTCAAGTTGGACAGTCGTCCACGCACATACAGGTTTACGCGATGTAAATCCACTTCACTCACTGAACTTGAGAATTAATTTTCACCTCGTGTCTGCACACAGGGGCAACATGATCGTCATGTCCTTCCTCGAAGACAATAATGTGAACACGGAAATTTGATCAGTGGTCCCAAAATATATTTTTTTTTCTGGGCAGTTCATGGAAATATTTAAGAATTTCACATTTAATACAGACTTATACAGGAGCGGCGAAACTCATGTGGGAAAGGAGACAGAAAGAAGTACATACATATATACATCTCACGAAAGTAAAAACATGCCATTAGGATATTAGCGCTAGTGACAGTCATTAAATATATCATCACATTTGTAGCTCGTAGCTGAAGTAAATATTAAAAAGGACGGGGAAAACTATATAAATTATATAATTCAGCGAGTCAGTGACATCATAAAATTACACGCACTGAGAGATATGGTGCAATGATTTCCACACTTCTGTAAGATGCTCTAGTTAAAGTTGTGATGAGTGAGGACACTGTCGTTACATTTCGCCATACCATCCTAAACTAAACTAAACTCCGCCAACCCTTCCGGACTAAAGAAATACGCTTTACTAATGGTCCTCTCAATGAGACATTTTAAAAAATTAGAAAAACACGAACTGTTTCTTCAAAAGAACTGTTTACCGAACGCACCTCCGTCTATCTTATTGTCAACTCTATACACCGAAGCCTGCACAATTTATCGAACAATTCCAACATCTATTAAATATCCTACCGCGATCGGAATAAACGTTTGATCTATAACTGCTCCGCCTTAAGCGATAAATTAATTCACAACAAAGCGAGAATAACAATTGAATATGGTTGTTAGCCGGAGCCACCAAATATTCTGCTCTAGCCTCATCACAGTGACATGTGACCTGGACATATCTGCATCACTTAGCAATCAAAGCTTGAATCGTCGAGCGTTTAAATTACAAGATCAAATTTTTACCAAAAAGTTAACAATTGTAAAAATTATAATAAATAGGAAAAATGACGCGAATGGCTCCAAACTCGGACGATATGGCAAAACAGTGTTCCAACAATAGGTGATCAGGTTTTTAGGGAAATGTGTACATGTGTACCCAGAATCGCCCTTTCTTGTATGACTGGAAGAGCCACTGTTACGTCTGGGTCAGTCCCTCAAGAACACTCAAACGAAGAGAAAATATGAGTACAAGTACCCGAATGCTTCGTCGATAAGAACTGGAGAAAAAGCATCAAATTACTTCGAACGAGGCAGATTGGGATTGTCATACCGTTACCTTATAGCTCATACAGATTATACTAGCACGACATCACGATAGTGATGTATATGTGGAATGACTGAGCTAAAGAGGGTTGTACATAGTGAAAAGCAGATATTAGACTCCAGTGTGACGAAAGCGAGGGGTTGACCGATCTTGTACACGTGGCCACCCTGTTCGTGTGATTTTAAAGTCCGTAATGGATCGTACAGCTTTGTCCACGTTGTTGGCTCGATGCTGCAACTCTAAACAGACGTGAGACTACTCTGCGTCAAGTCTTCGACACCGTCTGCTGCGGGCTGCAAATGTGAAACGCATGGAGTAACATCGGGATTTATTGTCTACCTGGTGTACTGAGAGGGGAGGTGTGGTGTTTTCGGACAAGTTCTGCTTCAAAATGTTCTCAGGTAAAAGTAAATTCCAAAGTTGAGTGGAAAACCGAGCATACTTCAAGTGCGATGGTTCGGAGAGCCTTTAGACACAACATGTATCTTCTAACTGAGAGAAATCTGTTGTTTAGATACCATATTTCAACACAACTTTTTCCGTCCTCATCTACAAGACCTCTTCTCATGACGACGGGAACCCCTGATCAGCCAGAAAATTATGATCACCTGTCTAATAGCTGGATGTCCACCTTTGGCACGGATAACAGCTGCGACTTCTTGTGGCATGGAAGCAATGAGGTTTTGGTATGTCGCTGGGAGGAGTTGACACCACATCTGCACACACAAGTCACTTAATTCCGATAAATTCCCCGGTAGGGGGCGATGAGCTCTGACGCCACGTTCAATCACACCCCAGATATGTTCGATCATGTTCAGATCTGGCGAGTTCGGGTGGGGGCGGGCGGCTGCATATTAATTGGAACTCGCCACTGTGTTCCTCGAACCACATCATCACACTCTTGGCTTTGTAACATGGCGCATTATCTTGTTGAAAAATGCCACTGCCTTCAGGGAACATGATCGTCAGGAATGGGTGCACGTGGGTTGCAACCAGTGTACAATACTCCTTGGTCGTCATGGTGCCTTGCATGGGCTCCTTTGGATCCATGGATGACTGTGTGAATGTTCTCCAGAGAATAATGGAGTCGCCGCCAGCTTGTCTCCGTCGTGCAGTACACGTTTTATGGAGCTGTTTCCCTCGACGGATTCGCGTCCTGACATCAACATGATGAAGAAGGTATCGAGATTCATCAGACCACGCAACGCTGGGCCACTGCGCCATCATTCAGTGCCGATGGTCACGTGTCCATTTCAGTTGCAGTTGCCGATGTCATCATGGTGATAACAGTGGCACATGCATGGATCGTCGGCTGCGGTGGCCCATCGTTAGGCGTATTCGGTGCACTGTGTGTTCAGACACACGTGTACTCTCCACAGCATTAAAGTCTGATGTTCCGCCACAGTTCCCCGCCTGTCCTGTTTTACCAATCTGCCCAGCCTGCGACGTTCGACATCTGTAATGAGGTGTGGCCGCCCAACCCCAAGACGTCTGGGTGTGGTTTCACCTTAGTTTTGCTACGTGTTGAAGACACTCATCACAGCACTCCTCGAACACCCGACAGGTCGTGCGCTTTCCGAAACGCTCGTGCCAAGCGCCAAGTAATCGCAATCTGTCCTCGGCCAACTCATATAGATCGCGCGCCTAGCCCATTCTACTCACGGACAGCACGCTCACTGCATCGTACGTGTGCCTGACTAGCAGTCATTCCTCGCCATGTGACGCTGATATCGCCTGGAAGGGTTTGGGAATTTGGGAAATTGTGGTAAGTTCCTATGGGACCAAACCGCTGAGGTCATCGGTCCCTAGGCTTACACACTACTTAATGTAACTTAAACTAACTCGCCGGCCGGAGTGGCCGAGCGGTTCTGGGCGCTGCAGTCTGGAGCCGCGCGACCGCTACGGTCGCAGGTTCGAATCCTGCCTCGGGCATGAATGTGAGTGATGTCCTTAGGTTAGTTAGGTTTAAGTAGTTCTAAGTTCTAGGGGACTGATGACCACAGCAGTTAAGTCCCATAGTGCTCAGAGCCATTTGAACCATTTAAACTAACTCACGCTAAGGACAACACACACACCCATGCCCGAGGGAGGACTCGAACCTCCGACCGGGAGTGGAAAGGTTTATGTCGATAGTGAGTCGGTGGTCATGATGTTCTGGTTAATCAGTGTATAATCACAGAAGGTCTTCTGCAATGGCAAATAATTAAATTCAAAGTAGATTTTCATAAATCTCTTCCAATTTCAATGTAATTTTTGATTCTCTTGACAACACCACGTGTAGGTCCTCTGGAGTCGTCCTGGCGATC